>NC_047108.1:99369863-100755571 GCF_902500255.1 Thalassophryne amazonica | reverse complement strand
AAACTCACATTCTCGCCCTTCAAAACAGCCGGTTCTCCAACAACCGCTGCAGACCTGACGTACATGCGGACATGGGTCTCAGGATCCGGAGAAAAGATGAGTATCGTCCAGATATACGAAGACGAATCGGTGCAGGAAGTCCCGCAAGACATCATTAACCAATGCTTGGAACGTCGCGGGGGCGTTTGTAAGACCCGAACGGCATGACCAGGTACTCAAAGTGACCTAAGGGGGTGTTAAATGCCATCTTCCACTCGTCTCCCCTTCCGGATCCGAACCAGGTGATACGCATTTCTAAGATTAGCTTAGTGAATATTTGGGCTCCATGCAGGGGCGTGAACACTGAATCTAACAAGGGCAACGGGTATCGGTTACGACCGTGATTTCGTTCAGCCCCCTGTAATCAATGTATGGACGAAGTCCGCCATCTTTCTTCCCCCACAAAAAAGAAACCTGCACCCATCGGGGAGGTGGAATTCCGGATCAACCCGGCAGCTAAAGAGTCCGGATGTAGGTCTCCATTGATTCACGCTCCGGTCGTGAGAGGTTGTACAGCCTGCTGGACGGGAACTCAACGCCCGAACCAAATCAATGGCACAATCGTACGGGCGGTGCGGGGGAAGGGTGAGCACCAGATCCTTACGGAACACATCCACAAGGTCATGGTACTCCACCCGGCACCGTCCCAAGATTGGGCGGGACTCTGACCTCCTCCCTAGCTTGGGAACCGGAGGAACCGAGGAACCTAAAACATACCCGATGGCAGGGTCTCGCTCCACTGTACCACTACCCCGGACGGCCAATCGATCCGGGGATTGTGTTTCAACATCCAGGGAACCCAAGGATCACACGGGAGTGGCAGGAGTCACAAAAAACTTGATCTCCTCCCGTGGTTTCCTGACACCACCAGAGTTACTGGAGGTGTCTTATGTGTGATTAAAGGGAGAAGGGAGCCATCTAGTGCCCGTACTCGCACAGGTGAAGTAAGTGCCACCAGAGGGAGCCCTGCCTCCCTGGCCCATTGCTGTCTAGCAAATTCCCTTCAGAGCCCGTGTTCACCAGTGCTGGGGCCTGAAGGGTTAAATCCTCATAAAGGATTGTAACTGGGAGTCGTGTGGCAATATGGGTGTGTCCCACGTGAATGTCTTGGCCCCCCCTAGCCCGTTTCTAGGGGCGGGCGTTGGTGTTTAACCGCTCGGGGCAGTCCCTCACTTGATGCTCTATCGAGCCACAAACAAAGCCATGCTTCGCGGACCAGCCTCCTCTGTCTATCCGGTGGTCTAAATGTGGCCCTGCTCATGTCCATAGCTTCATCAGCAGGGGGAGCTGTAACCACACGGAGCGTAGAGGCCGTGGAGCGTGGGGAGGGCGGAGCTCGGTTGGAACCGGAAGGGAGAGGGACGGCGCGTGCCCGGCCACGACCTTCGTCTCGTTCCCGACGGCGTTCTTCTAACCGATTGTCTAATCGTATAACCAGATCAATAAGCCGTCTAAATCCCGCGGTTCGTCCTTAGCCACCAGGTGCTCCTTCAGGACCAACGACAGTCCGTTACGAAGGCGGCACAGAGGGCAGTGCTATTCCAGCCGGACCTCGCAGCCGCGATGCGGAAGTCGACTGCATAAGCAGCTGCGCTCCGGCGCCCCTGTCTCATTGACAGCAGCACGGCTGAAGCGGTCTCTCCTCTATTTGGGTGATCGAACACTTTTCTGAACTCCCTCACAACCCATCATATGTCTGAAGGAGCCGTGAATTTTGCTCCCAGAGCGCTGTAGCCAAGCGCGTGCCTCACCGCGAAGCAGAGTTATAACATAAGCTATCTTGCTAGCATCAGTCGCGTACATGACGGGACGTTGTGCGAAGACGAGCGAACACTGCATAAGAAAGTCCGCGCACGTCTCCACACAACCCCCGTATGGCTCTGGAGGGCTTATATATGCTTCAGGGGAAGGTGGGAGGGGTCGTTGAACGACCTGTGGAATGTCACTGTTGCGCACAGGATCGACAGGAGGGAGAGCCGCAGCAGCGCCCTGAGGGCGCGCTTCCACCTGAGCGGCGAGAGCCTCCACCCTGCGGTTAAGGAGGAGTTCTGCTCGGTCATTAGATCCAACCGAGCCGTCAAGGCGGTGAGGATTCGCTGCAACTCACCGATCATTCCTCCTGCAGACGCCTTGTGCGCCCTGTTCTTCCATTGGCCATTCAACAGCCGGTTGACACCCCTCGGGGTCCCATGACGTTGGCGAGATATCCTGTTGTGAAAGTGTAGGAACACGGACCCACAACAGGGGGCGCAAATGAACGGACAATGGAGGAAGTCAAATAACAACACTTTACTGTTGTGAAGAAGCACAACCAACACGGGGAATTACAATTGTAGACAAGTAGTCAATTCACAAAAAATGTGTCACGTGGGCAGGCTCGAGATAAGAGACGTCCGTCCAAGCAGAACCGGAACCACACGATTTCCTCCGCCACCGAACCCCGGGAATACTGGAGCCGCCAAGTCCCGAACACCCAGGTGGCCACTGCCTCCGCTTGTCGGATCTGGTACTGCTGGCGAGGAACAAAAACAGTTAGAGGTGGGTGCGTGTGCACCCAGCAACACGTATGGTGGGCAAACCACCTCCACCTCTCCTCGAAAAAAGAAACAGATATCTGCTGTCCAACACACACACAAGCAACAGATATTCCTGTCAGGAAGTCAACCACAGTCAGCTGAGAACGTTACCTCCTTGGTAGAGCGATATCTCGGCAAAGAGGTGGAGATGTCGTCCTGCTGATATACCACTGCTGATCAGATGATTGGTGACAGCTGTCACCCGGCTGCTCCTGTGAGGCGGCAGCGCCCTCTGGTGCCTGGAGCCCGCACTCCAGACAGGGCGCCCTCTGGTGGTGATGGGCCAGCAGTACCTCCTCTTCAGCGGCCCACACAACACTGGGGGCACACAATATACAGTGGAAGGCACAGAAGACCTTCTCCAAGTGGAAAAATATTTTTTTTATCATTTGAAATACATACAATTGGGTATATGCATTTTGACAATGATGCAGTTTTGTACTTTTGCCTTAAGTTGTTATAAACACAATCAAAATGTGCCTGTAGTACATTAAGATTTAATTCAAGTGTCAGGTGTGACAAATTACACTGGTTCAGTGTATTGCCACATTTAACATACTACAGAACCACCTTGGGTCCTGGATGGCAACCACTCTGCAAAGACAGCCAGCCCATCCCTAGCTCTTGAGAGCAAACCATCTATCTGCTGCAGCCAGATGGAATATGTGCATCCCCTTGGCCTTCTCCAGACGCTGGGGTCCTCTACACAGCTGACGTTCCCTCACAATGCAAGTGAGTCTCTCAAAGTAACACGTTATTTGACAGAATGTCATTCCATCAGTACCCAAGGATCCTCCAAAGAGACGGAGCACAGAAGACATCCAGTTGTCGCTTTAGGTCACTGGTTAGTGTCAAAGCCTCATAACCACACATGAAGCACCAGCACAAAAAAAAAAAAAAAAAATGCGGACCTTCATTCTCCATCAAACTGCTCCTCGTGACCTCATTTCAGACCATACAAGATGTTGTGATACCAGGATTTCAGCAATTAATTCAGCAAAGAATTCAGCTGATACACATGCACTTAGAGACAGGGGAAAATGGATATATTTCTATATATCTATGTATAGAGAAATACATTGAGATATATGTTGGTTGAATTATTTGTTGAAATCCTGGCATTGCAACTTTCTGGAGGGACTGCGTCTCAAGCTCTTCCCAGGAGTCTCATGAAACCCGAGGACCCAGAGACTTGTACAATTGTATGCAAAGGTTTGGCCATCCATGATAATTTTCATGATTTTCCTTTATAAATCATTGGTTGTCTGGATCAGAAATTTCATTTAAATATATAGCAGATGAACACACTGATATTTGAAAAGTGAAATTAAGTTTCTAACATTTACAGAAAGTGTGCAATTATTTAAACAAATTTGGGCAGTTGCATAAATTTGAGCACCCTTGTCATTTTATTGATTTGAATACATTTAGCACTAATTATTGGAACACAAAATTGGTTTGGTAAGCTCATTGACCCTTGTCCTCCTTACACAGGTGAATCCAATCATGAGAAAGGGTATTTAAGGTGGCCATTTGCAAATGTTTCCCCTTTTTGCATCTCTTCTAATGAGTGGCAACAAGGGATCCTCTAAACAACTCTCAAATGACCTGAAAACAAAGATTGTTCAACATCATGGTTTAGGGGAAGGATACAAAAAGCTATCTCAGAGATTTCAGCTGTCAGTTTCCACTCCGAGGAACACAGTGAGGAAATGGAAGACCGCAGGCACAGTACTAGTTAAGGCCCACAGTGGCAGGCCAAGAAAAATGTCAGATAAGCTGAAGCAAAGGATGGTGACAACAGTCAGTCAACCCACAGACCTGCTCCAAAGACCTACAGCATGATCTTTCTGCAGATAGTATCTCTGTGCATCGTTCAACTATACAGTGCACTTTGCACAAAGAGATGCTGTATGATGCTATAATGCAAAGGAAGCCTTTCTGCGTACACGCCACAAACAGAGTCGCATGAGTTATGCTAAAGCACATTTGGACAAGCCAGCTTCATTTTGGAATAAAGTGCTGTGGACTGATGAAACTAAAATTGAGTTATTTGGACATAACAAGGGTCGGTATGCATGACTGAAAAAGAACACAGCATTCCAAGAAAACACTTGCTACCTACAGTAAAATTTGGAGGTGGTTCCATCATGCTGTGTGGCTGTGTGGCCAGTGCAGGTACTGGGAATCTTGTTAAATTTGAGGGTCACATGGATTCCAGTCGATATCAGCAGATTCTTGAGAACAATGTTCATGAATCAGTCACAAAGTTGAAGTTACGCCGGGGCTGGATCTTTCAACAAGACAACGACCCTAAACACAGCTCAAAATCTGCTAAGGCATTCATGCAGAGGAACAAGTACAACATTCTGGAATGGCCATCTCAGTCCCCAGACCTGAATATCATTGAAATTCTGTGGTGTGATTTTAAGCGGGCTGTTCATGCTCGGAAACCAACAAACCTGAAATGGTCCAAAATACCTTCAATCAAAATCCAGACTCTCATTGGAAGCTATAGGAAGTAAATATTGATGAATATTTGAATATAAATATTGATGTATTTTTTCTGTTGGGGTGCCCAAATTTATGCACCCTGTCTAATTTTGTTTAAAGAATCATTGCACACTTTCTGTAAATCCTATGAACTTCATTTCACTTCTCAAATATCACTGTGTTTGTCTGCTATATGATATATTTAACTGAAATTGCTGATCCAAACAATCAATGAGTTATAAAGGAAAATCATGGAAATCATCGGGGTGTCCAAACTTTTACATACAACTGTATGTAACTGCTGAGACAAGTGAATGTCTCTGCACATTCATCACTTTCAGTACAGATTCTTAGGACTGTCCAGACCTGACCAGACCTGACCTTTGAATTAAAGCATACATTCTACACTACAAGCACATCTTGATTGTGTCATGTCAACTCCAATGCAGTGGCGCACAGAGGAACGATTATCAAAAGTTGTGTCACTGTCAAACGACTGGTGGATTGGAGTGGACATGTTCCATTTTTATGTTGAGATGGTCCTCAGCAGGACGCAACTGGACAATCGGCTGACAAGGGATGTGTCCATGGATGGACAGAAACTGATCAGCTGTGTAAGCCTGAATTAAAAAAAAAAATCAGATTATAGTTTCTTTACTGTTATTACTAAATTTGAGTATTTCAAACCTCAATTGAGTGTTTTTATGTGCTCAAGCGGGAACATTTGTTTGATTTGAGAAACAGGAAGGACGTTATTTCGGTGGCACTGGGCGGAAGTTATCTTTACGAGTCACATTGAAGAAGAAAACTAGTCAGATTGAACTAAGGTAAGATTACGGTGTTCATTAAATAAATTCAGCACTTGTATTTATGCAGTCGGATAATTGAAAAATATTTGCGACCTTTTTTTGTTAGGTTCTGTCGTCACCGTGACTGTCGTTAGCCCCTCCTGTACATTAGCCAACATGTTGAACGCCTATCACAGTGCAGCCACAACATTATTTAATAATTAATATTAATAGTTAATATTTGTTAGTGCATTCGTTCATGAATTTCAGTTTTGCTATGATTAACAATTTGAAGGACTTTAACCGCCGTGTGAATGAAACATGGCTCCAACCAAAATGAAAATTACCCTAAGGGTTTAATGTAAAAATGCGGCAGTTTATTAAAGAATTTTAATATGATTCACCCAAGTTATAATATATGAGTTTAACAGTCAATCTGTGATTATTTTGCAGTATAGAGATGAACGATCACTAGAGCAGCATCGAGCTCCTTTCCGTGATATTTTCGTCCGCCATCTTGGGTGAGGAATAGTCACCATTAGGGTTGCCACCTTTCAGAAATGAAAATAAAGGACGCCCACCACGGCTCCTCAGGGCTTCTACCACCACCGAAGGAGTGGTATATTTAATTTTGAAAGAATTTTAGCCATACTTAAAGATTTAAGTGCTTTATTAACAAAAAACTGTTAGTAATAAATTGTGCAGTCACTGAAGTGTGCAATAATAAACAGAAAATATTAAGGAAAACAGACCAATAATTTTAATATTTAATGTGAGGACATTTTTACTTCAAGAGGAAATATAAAATTCTTGTTTCCCTGCAGTTTGCCTTGTACCCATTGCCACTAACACTGTCAAGCCAGGGGTTTGACTCTTCCCACTCACGTCAGTACATTTGCAAATGTTTTTGCTTCTTTGGATTTGGTAGAGTTTCCTCACTGCAGGACTAGACAAGAGGTACAGAGATGACATTAGCATCCCTTAATATTTCCTGTGTTTTATTTTGTTCGTTATTCAGTTTTGGTGAGTGTATGTGGGACATTTATGAAAATACGGAACAATTTACATCCCGTATTGATTCAATGCGGGACGTAACAATTCATTGTCAAATATATAAGAATTCTGTATTTTAAGGGTACTGGTGACAACCCTAGACACCATTGTGACATGGATGTCACATGCAGTTCCATTCAAGAACCATTAAATAAACCTGTTGCATATTATACAAATAATGAATGTTTATGCATGCAGTGGTAAGAATGCTTCACGAGGTGAAAGATGGAATGTTCCATCTTTCACCTCATGAATTAGTCTTACCATCGCACGATTGAAAAAGCATTCATTATTTGTTTTATATGACACCTAAAATAGATCATTGTCGTTTGATATTTTATTAATTTATAAACAGGAGAAAAGGGACTTAAATTTTGGTGTGGTTCCAAACAGTCCAACACAAACTTTTTATAGCAGTCAATCCAAAATTGTTCTCAACTTGCAAAAACAGTCAGTCAGGTGTTCAAAAATAATCATGATGATGTACTCTGTACCGTGCATTGACTTCTTTGTGTACAAACTCCTGTTTGCTTTCCTCAGTCCAGTGAAAAATCGCGACAGAAATTTATCAGGCTCTTCATCCAACAATGCTTCTATTTAAGCTAGAGGCATCCCAGCGAATACTACACATGCCTACAGATGGCTTGTGGATTTTTGTGTGTGTGTGTGTGTTAGAAGAATTAGCACTGTCAATAAACGTTTGTCATCTAAACAAAACCTGCCATGTTTTTTAAGCTAAGCGCCGTCGCCGCTAATGTGAGCGCACGAGGCGTACAATGGTACAACACATATGGAACCAAATTTGTACGCTAAATGGAACCAAAATTGCACAGTAAATGAGTTGAATGTTCTATATCATGTGACATACAAGCCACCAGTCAATGACATATGAAATCAAATGACAATGATCTACAGTGAGGAAAATTAGTATTTGAACACCCTGCGGTTTTGCAAGCTCTCCCACTTAGAAATCATGGAGGGGTCTGAAATTTTCATCTTAGGTGCATGTCCACTGTGAGAGCCATAATCTAAAAAAAAAATCCAGAAATCACAATGTATGATTTTTTTATAATTTATTTGTATGTTACTGCTGCAAATAAGTATTTGAACACCTACCAACCAGCAAGAATTCTGGCTCACACAGACCTGTTAATTTTTCTTTAAGAAGCCCTCTTATTCTGCACTCTTTACCTGTATTAATTGCACCTGTTTGAACTTGTTACCTGTATAAAAGACACCTGTTCACACACGCAATCAGTCACACTCCAACCTGTCCACTATAGCAAGACCAAAGAGCTGTCTGAGGACACCAGGGACAAAACTGTAGACCTGCACAAGGCTGAGGTGGACTACAGGACAACAGGCAATCAGCTTGGTAGAAGACAACAACTGTTATGATTTATTTATTAGAAAGTGGAAGAAACACAAGATGACTGTCAGTCTCCATCGGTCTGGGATTCCATGCAAGATCTCACTTTGTGGGGTAAGGATGATTCTGAGAAAGCTCAGAACTACACAGGAGGACCTGGTCAGTGACCTGAAGAGAGCTGGGACCACAGTCACAAATATTACATTAGTAACACATGATGCTGTCATGGTTTAAAGTCCTGCAGGGCAGCAAGGTCCCCCTGCTCAAGCCAGCACATGTCCAGGCCTGTTTGAAGTTCACCAGTGACCATCTGGATGATCCAGAGGAGGCATGGGAGAAGGTCATGTGGTCAGATAAGACCAGAATAGAGCTTTTTGGAATCAACTCCATTTACCATGTTTAGAGAATGAGAACAACCCCAAGAAAACCATCCCAACCGTGAAGCATGGGGGTGGAAACATCATACTTTGGGGGTGCTCTTCTGCAAAGGGGACAGGACGACTGCACCGTATTGAAGGGAGGATGGATGGGGTCATGTATTGCGAGATTTTGGCAAACAACCTCCTTCCCTCAGTAAGAGCATTGAAGATGGGTCATGGCTGGGTCTTCCAGCATGACAATGACCCCAAACACACAGCCAGGGAAACTAAGGAGGGGCTCCGTAAGAAGCATTTCACGGTCCTGGAGTGGCCTGGCCAGTCTCCAAACCTGAAAGATTTGGAGAAGATCTGTATGGAGGAGTGAACCAAAATCCCTGCTGCATTGTGTGAAAACGTGGTCAAGAACTACAGGAAACTTTTGACCTCTGTAATTGCAAACAAAGGCTACTGTACCAAATATTAACATTGATTTTCACAGGTGATCAAATACTTATTTGCAGCAGTAACATACAAATAAATTATTAAAAAATCATACATTGTGATTTCTGGATTTTTTTTTTTTTTTTTTAAGATTATGTCTCTCACAGTGGACATGTACCTAAGATGAAAATTTCAGACCCCTCCATGATTTGTAAGTGGGAGAACTTGCAAAATCGCAGGGTGTTCAAATATTTATTTTCCTCACTGTATGGTTAATGGGCATGTTTACAATTGGTACATATTTCAGAATAACCAGTGTGTGCTGATATTATTTGATAGCCTGTAATTCTAAGATGAGTGTCAGCTATACAGTTTTATTTGTTCAAATACTGAACATTACTTGTCATAAACCTTTTAATTGCTAAGTCTAGTGTTGCATAATAATTTGTCAAACTCATTGTTTTATGTTAGTGCAATTGAATAATGAAGAATCTTAAGTACTTTTACCAACGTTTATATGTTACCCCAACCCTTGATGATGATTAGTCATATATTATTAAATGTAAAACTTAAAGAAGAATCCTGTGCTGAGCACCGAGGGCCAGTGGCCCATTCACATTTTTTTACAGGCTGAATCCCGTAAAAAATGATATGTTTTATTGCTAGATATAGATAGACCCTAGATATTATTTCATTGATAATGAAGTAATATCTAGGGTCATCTATATGTTTTTTTTGGGTGTGTGGATAGATGAGAAACTGTCTTGGAGAGAACATATTGATCATGTTTGTAAAAATAATAACCAAGTCAATAGGAATCAGAAGCAAATAAGATATTTAATACATCACAAATGTCTTTTAACATTATATTATAGTTTAGTTTGTCCATATTTAAGTTATTGTAATATTGTATGGGGAAGTACCTTTGCAACTTGTATAAACAAAATATTTCTTCTACAGAAAAAATTTGCTCGAATAGATACTTATTCGAAACCTTGTGCTCCAAGTGCACCTCTGTTTTTTAAATTGCAGCTCTTAAATATTTTCCATATAAACATTTTCTTGACTTGTACATTTGTTTTCAGAGCTCTCTTTTCAGTGGCCTTCCTTCATTAAATATTATTTTGTGCACAACCATCAAATTCATAATTATCCGACCAGGCAGGCTGCACATTTGCATTTACCTTTACTTAGAGCGATTCATTATCAGCATCACATCAGATATCATGACGTTAAATCTTGGAATGATAATGTACATCTAGTGAATCCATCTATTACCTTGTATATGTATAAAAGTGGACTAAAAGCGCAGATCCTACAGGAGTATTTACAATGATTTGTTTTAATCTGGAAAAAACGGTGTAATTCTGTTGTATTCTGTTATGTTTGCTTTGTTTGGGAGTGGATTCTTTATAAGCCTTTTGGCTTCCACCACTCCCTTGCACATTATTTATATTGTATTTTTTTCTCTCTCCCTCTCTCTTTTGTTGTTTTATGTATATAGTTATTTTGTGCTAAATAAACAAATCAGACCAAAATCAAAACCTCCAATTTAATCTTTGCATTTGTCAGACGCTTGGCAGTTTACAGCAATAAAAATTAACAAGTGCGACAAGATGAAATTTCACATCAACTGATGAAACTGAGATGTAATGTGTAGATCTCAGCTTTTTGCTGAGCTGGAACTGAGTGCAGGAGCCCTCACTGATCTTGATCTATCGGCAGTTCCAAAGGTTTAAATGTTCATGGACTGTATTTTTATAATGCTTTTTTATTTGAGGCTCAAAGCCTTTTATAGTAATATGTCACCCTGCCCCACCCTCTCACACACGCACACACACTGATGTCAGGGTGTTGTTACTGTTACAGTGTTGAAATACATGAAGGGAAAACTTAAAACTTAGATTTTGACCTGAAATTTGTTCTGCATTCTCCAAAATATTATTTTAATGTATACTAATGTATTTAATAAAAAATGGGGAATCTTAATTTTTAACGTTTATTACCTCCATCAACGAACTTGGGCAGATGTCATGTTTTCGCCCCTGTTTGTTTGTTTGTGTTTGTGAACAGCCCGTAATCCACAGTTTTTCATATATCCTCATGAAATTTTATACAGAGGATTCATATCCTGATAAATCCTAGGATATTGGAAAAATCCTTATCCTTTAACATTGAATGAATTTTCAGAAATTCATAACTGAAGAAAAAGGTCAAATTTCTGTAATATTTGAAAGCGTTATGTACGATCGACTGACAAAGTTTGATATGGATCTAATCCAGATTACAGATATTGTGACCATTTAAGATCCGAAATCTGTAACTTTCAAATAGGTGGTGATATGTTTCAGTAGGCCACTGAAGTTTTTTAAAATGGCAACTTTCTGGCTTTAAGAAACACTATAAGAAATCAAGAAAAAAAGATTGTGGCAGTCAGTAACGGTTACTTTTTTAGACCAAGCAGAGGAAAAAAATATGGAATCACTCAATTCTGAGGAAAAAATTATGGAATCACCCTGTAAATTTTCATCCTCAAAACTAACACCTGCATCATATCAGATCTGCTCGTTAGTCTGCATCTAAAAAGGAGTGAACACACCTTGGAGAGCTGTTGCACCAAGTGGACTGACATGAATCATGGCTCCAACACGAGAGATGTCAATTGAAACAAAGGAGAGGATTATCAAACTCTTAAAAGAGAGTAAATCATCACGCAGTGTTGCAAAAGGGGTGGTTGTTCACAGTCAGCTGTGTCTAAACTCTGGACCAAATACAAACAACATGGGAAGGTTGTTAAAGGCAAACATACTGGTAGACCAAGGAAGACAAAGCGTCAAGACAGAAAACTTAAAGCAATATGTCTCAAAAATTGAAAAATGTACAACAAAATGAATGGGAGAAAACTGGAGTCAACGTCTGTGACCGAACTGTAAGAAACCGCCTAAAGGAAATGGGATTTACATACAGAAAAGCTAAACAAAAGGCATCATTAACACCTAAACAGAAAAAAACAAGGTTACAATGGGCTAAGGAAAAGCAATTGTGGACTGTGGATGACTGGATGAAAGTCATATTCAGTGATGAATCTCGAATCTGCATTGGGCAAGGTGATGATGCTGGAACTTTTGTTTGGTGCCTTTCCAATGAGATTTATAAAGATGACTGCCTGAAGAGAACATGTACATTTCCACAGTCATTGATGATATGGGGCTGCATGTCAGGTAAAGGCACTGGGGAGATGGCTGTCATTACATCATCAACAATAATCAACAACAATCATTAAACAAATATGTAGGACTGCTTTTTTGCATTTACGCAATATCTCTAAAATCAGAAAGGTCTTGTCTCAGAGTGATGCTGAAAAACTAATTCATGCATTTATTTCCTCTAGGCTGGACTATTGTAATTCATTATTATCAGGTTGTCCTAAAAGTTCCCTAAAAAGCCTTCAGTTAATTCAAAATGCTGCAGCTAGAGTACTGACGGGGACTAGAAGGAGAGAGCATATCTCACCCATATTGGCCTCTCTTCATTGGCTTCCTGTTAATTCTAGAATAGAATTTAAAATTCTTCTTCTTACTTATAAGGTTTTGAATAATCAGGTCCCATCTTATCTTAGGGACCTCGTAGTACCATATCACCCCAATAGAGCGCTTCGCTCTCAGACTGCAGGCTTACTTGTAGTTCCTAGGGTTTGTAAGAGTAGAATGGGAGGCAGAGCCTTCAGCTTTCAGGCTCCTCTCCTGTGGAACCAGCTCCCAATTTAGATCAGGGAGACAGACACCCTCTCTACTTTTAAGATTAGGCTTAAAACTTTCCTTTTTGCTAAAGCTTATAGTTAGGGCTGGATCAGGTGACCCTGAACCATCCCTTAGTTATGCTGCTATAGACGTAGACTGCTGGGGGTTCCCATGATGCACTGTTTATTTCTCTTTTTGCTCTGTATGCACCACTCTGCATTTAATCATTAGTGATCGATCTCTGCTCCCCTCCACAGCATGTCTTTTTCCTGGTTCTCTCCCTCAGCCCCAACCAGTCCCAGCAGAAGACTGCCCCTCCCTGAGCCTGGTTCTGCTGGAGGTTTCTTCCTGTTAAAAGGGAGTTTTTCCTTCCCACTGTAGCCAAGTGCTTGCTCACAGGGGGTCGTTTTGACCGTTGGGGTTTTACATAATTATTGTATGGCCTTGCCTTACAATATAAAGCGCCTTGGGGCAACTGTTTGTTGTGATTTGGCGCTATATAAAAAAATTGATTGATTGATTGATCAATAAATGCACAAGTTTATGTTGATATTTTGGACAATTGAAAGGATGTTTGGGGATGATGAAATCATTTTTCAAGATGATAATGCATCTTGCCATAGAGCAAAAACTGCAAAAACATTCCTTGCAAAAAGACACATAGGGTCAATGTCATGGCATAGGGTCAATGTCAATGAGCAGATCTGATTTGATGCAGGTGTTAATTTGGGGGATGAAAATTTACAGGGTGATTACATAATTTTTTCCTCAGAATTGAGTGATTCCATATTTTTTTTCCTCTGCTTGGTCTAAAAAAGTAACCGTTACTGACTGCCACAATCTTTTTTTCTTGATTTCTTATAGTGTTTCTTAAAGCCAGAAAGTTGCCATTTGAAATGACTTTAGTTTTGCACACAAAGATATTCAAAGGTCAAAATCCACATTTTGACTATGTCACTGTTTTGGCCCCTTTAACCCCTACCCTAAAAAGGGCCCTAATTTTCCACCAAAGGGATCTTTGGATAAAAAAAACATAATTTTTGTCTGTTTGGACAATACATCTTCCCCTAAAAAAAACTTCAGTGGCCACTGAAACATGATATATCACCCCCTTCTATAAACCATTCCACAGTTACAGTCTATGGCTCTTAAATTTAATATTGAAAAGCCCAGTTGGTGTACAGTATGCATTATATCTCAGTCACAAGTGTCTCAGTGCGGATTTAGAGGATATTTGATTTTAACATTGAAAAGCCCTTTTGATCCATATTTTGTATTATATTTTAGCTTATGAAAATCCGCTTCTAACAGGACTTAGACCTTAATTTTCTTTTCCAAGGTAAAAATTTGTGGAATTGGAAACTAGTGTTGGTGGAGGTTTGCACTCTATGAGCGCGGTGCTCTAGTTTTTGATGCAGTTGCCATGTATAATTTTGGTGCTAAAGAGCATAACTGATTCTGGTTGTATAGAATTATGTGTCACACCAGGCACACAAGGCTAGTGTCATGTACTTTCTGTGTTTTCAGAGAAGAGAACAGGCAGCTGGTTCCTGATGACTCTATTTGGTTGATCATTAGCAATGTTCACGTCTAAGGTTGTCCCACGACTCCCCCTATTACGTACAGCCACATGTAAGTATCAGCAAATTAAACAGATCTATTTTAATGCCAAAAAAAAAAAAAAAAGTACTCCAAATGCAAGTGTTTGTACCTGAGTAACGTAAATAAATGTTTCTGTCCATCAGGTGCATTTCAGACCCATGTAGAAAATCTGAACAGGAGTGTGCAATCAGTGCTTCCCGCCTCCTGCTGTTCATTAAAGCAGAAACCAAGAACATACTCGACAGCAGCAGACAGCGCATTCTCTTCTCGATGGGTCCACCTTGAGCCAGACCTGGACGAGGCTCTTGTGCCTCGTAAACTGTCACTCAGTCCCCTGGAGACCTGGCTGTCCCTGCGCTACTCACTGCCTCCTCTGCCAGAGGCTACTCAGCCTCAGCTGGAAGTGCAGCTCCTGGAGGAGAAGATGCTGCCCCCGCTTTCTGCTCCCGCTTTGGTGGAGGAGGATGGCACAGCCACGCCTCTTTCATGTAAGAATGTTCTGAAGATCCGGCGGCGGAAAATGAACCGGCACAGATACAAGAAGCTGCGAAAGCGGACGAAATTCCTGAGGAAGAGAGTGGAGGAGGGCAGGGGGAGAAGGAAGCAGGTGAGGCTTTTTTCAGGGGGGTATCAGTTTTATCACATGGACCAGATTAATGAATGTTCTTTGTTAACTTGAATACTTCACGTGAACATTGCGCAAACAATTAAAAAACACTGAGTGTCAGTGATTGCGTCAGTGCAGTGCATCACAGCGCAGCTCATCTGAACAATTATGACGAGATGTTAAATCTATAAAAACATAATTTGACAGCTACTCATAAGAAGGAATGAACATGCAACTGTTTAACCAAGTTATTACAATATAAACATTGCAAATGATTACCTTTTAGACTATTCCAAATGTGTTCTCCACCTCATGAAGCACAGGAGAAAGAGAGAGAGAAAAGCTACAGCTGAAATGGTCCTTTGTGATTCCGGTGTCGCAGACCAAAGGGTCCCTCCTAAAAATCAGCCCGCCCTTCCTTCATTGTGCATGTGTCATTTTGGAGCAGCAGTACATCACAGATGACCACTTTGTTTCTGCTTAAAACTGCACTCGTCATCATCTGTCTCAGCGACAGGCATCTGAAGCTTTTGTACAACAACCATTTCCACATAAATTCAGCAATAAAAGACGGAGGAAGCAAAGAGAGCGCCGAAGCCATGACGAGCTGCTCCTGCTGCGTTCACTGCTCCTGTCATTTCAAAGCGTCACCGATTATCGCCTCGTTTCTGCTTAAAATGGCCTTGTTTCTGCTTAAAACTGACTTTAGAATGATTTAAGAGGTTTTACCTTGTCATCTGGAGCTGCTGTGGTCCCAAATGACACATGCACAGTGGAGCAAGGGTGGACTGATTTATAGGGTGGCATGGTGGCAGTGAAAGTCGAGGGTCTCGACAGGCCAGACCCGGGCGGCAAAGCCTAGCTCTGAGGGCGCAGAACGTCACTTCGCTGTGGGGAAAGTCCTATATAAATAGTTAGTTATTAATATTATGAATGAATGTGATTTTTCGGTATATAAGTGACACTGGGGTACAAGCCACAGGACCTCCTGAACTCGTTTAAAAAAAAAAGTAACTTATTTTTATAGATTTTACTCAGTTTGATAATGATCTGGATATTCACTGTACATGTCGGTCAGAGTTAAATAGTTGATTTTCACTTTCTGTAAAATTGATTTAATTATCAACTGGTGTCAGTGTACCTGCATTTGTCATCTACAGAAGCTATTTGAAGCTGATCTGAAGAGAATCTGGAAGCGAGCCGGACTGAAGAACCCACCTGAGGGCTGGATCACACCAAACCTCTATATTAAAAATTATAAATCTAAATCAGACTGATAAACGGTAACAGCGCTGCCTCGGCTATGTCGCCTTCTTGGTAATGATCAGTTTTGGGCTGTATGATGTATTTTACACACTGCAGTTAAAACACCTGCTGCTGTCTGTGCTTCAGGATGTGAAGCTTAACTGAAACCTGTTTCAGTGAAGGAAAAACATTCTCTCTCTGTACATTTTTCTTGAATTCCATTATCCAATAAAGAGCTGTGTCAAAGTCAAGATGTCTGTTTTTTAAGAAAAATAGGATTGTTATTTCACTTTTTGTACTGTAGATGGCAGCATTGAGCAGTCTGATTCATCCCTAAATGCCGTTGCTATGTGTCTTTTCTTTAATATATATAAAAGCAAGTCCCTGGGGCAGGTAATGGTCTTCTGGTTAAGCGTTGGGCTTCAGACCAGAGGATCCTCAGTTCAAATCCCAACCTGACCGGAAAATCACTAAGGTGCGCTTGGGCAAGGTCCTTAATCCCCTAGTTGCTCCTGGTGTGTAGTGAGCACCTTGTGTGGCAGCACCCTCACATCGGGGTGAATATGAGGCATTACTGTAAAGCGATTTGAGCGTCTGATAGAGATGGAAAAGCGCTATATAAATGCAGTCTATTTACCATTTGTCCTTTCGGCTGCTCCCTTGTTTGCACTCAGTCGCCACAGCAGATCCAAGGTAGATCTGCATGTTGAATTGGCACGTTTTACGCCGGATGCCCTATACACATATGCTCGCAAGCCACTTTATTAGGTACACCTTGCTAGTACAGGGTTGGTCCCCATTTTGCCTTTTGCCTTCAGAACTGCTTCAATTCATCATGGCAGATTCAACAAGGTGCTGGAAACAGTCCTCGGAGATGTTGGTCCATATCCACATTCAACCAGTCTGACTATTCTCTGATATTGAGGCATATTCGTCCAACACAACTGCTGCTCACGGTTCTCTTCGGCCTATTCTCTGTAAACCTTAGAGATGGTTTTGCGTGAAAATCCCTGTAGATCTGGTCTGGTCTGAAATACTCAGACTAGCCCATCTAGCACCAACAATTATGGCACATTGAAAGTCACTTAAAGCCCCTTTCTTCCCCGTTCTGATGCTCAGTTTGAACTTCAAGTCGTCTTCATCACGTCTAGATGCCTAAATGCGTTGAGTTGCTGCCATGTGATTGTATGATTAGCTTTTGGTGTTAAGCAATTAAACGTGTACCTAATAAAGTGGCCTCTGTGTGTATCTGGTTTTATTTAACAACTAAAAGTTCTTCATCAAAATATTTGTTAAAGCTTTGTGAGCAATATATATATATATATATATATACTGTGCCACAGTCTTTCCATTTCTTATGGATTCCTGACTTCTTTAGTTATATTAAAGGCGAAGATTAATTACATTTGTGCTACCTGCTTTGATTCAATATAGAGTTGCATAAATGTGTCTTTGTTTGGGATGGTTATTTTAAAGTTTTGGCATAAAGTTTGTTTTTGTGCATGGTTTTGGGTTTCATGTGCAGGAGGGGGCGGAGCCTGTGGAAGGTCCAGACTGCAGGAATAAAACCAAAAAAAAAAAAAAAAATCCCGCTGCTCTGCTGCTGCTGCAGCTTTTCTTGTTTTTGTCCCAGCTTGGCCTTTGTTCGATTATTTTATTTTATTGTATTTTTTTAACGTGCGCTGCGAAGATGTCCACATATTCGATTCTCCTCAACAGTAAGTTGAAGTGTATTGTCAAACTTTGCTAATGGATCCAGATGATCGTTCGGCATCGTGTAGAAAAGACAACGTATATACGTATTTCTCGTGTCTGCTCAATTTAACATGCTTTATGAAAACCTAACCGAACCGCCAGTAAAAAATAAAGCGTCTGCAGTAATGATAGTCAGTTACACGTTTAATTTTATTTATATTTAAATAAGTATTTTTGAAATATTCAAAATTGTCAGTATGAGAATAAATGACATTTTGAAAAATGTAAGATTTGAAAGCAGATGACATTAACGTATACAAGTTATTTTATTTTGAGATCTTTTTAACAAATACAACGCTGATTTTGAAATATGTAAACATCTGGGTCAAATATAAATGGAATGTTAAGTGTGTTATTTAGGTTACTGAAGACAAACAATACCTACTTTAAAATATTTAAGTTTCTAAAAATAAACATTTTGAAATATTTTTTATTCTGGAAATAAATGGCATTAAAATATTTTGGGTTCTGAAAATAAACGCCACATTTTGTTTAACTTGGGGAAAATATAAAAAAATTGAATTATTTCAATGTACGAAAATAACACTTTTTAAAGTTGAGAAAGTAAAGCTAAAAACGTTTAATCTAAAAATTGTTTTTTGGTGGGGGGGAGGGGTGCTTTGCGCTGTGCGCTCAGGCCGCGTTATTTTTTTGCATGTGGGTTTTGTTTTATGGCTCAAACGCAGCGTGTTTCCAGTTAAATGCGGTCTGAGTGGAGGAGTCAGCACAATCCTGCAGCCTCATTATATGTGTCAGTAATGAGTGTTTCACCACGAGTGGCTCAGACGTGGAGGAAGAAACACTGATTTTAACTGGAAACCAAGAAACACATGGGCAATTAAAAAAATTAAGAAGAGCTTTGTTTAAGTTAGATTTAGAAACACGAAAATAAAAAAAAAGCTAATTTAAAGTCCGACTTAAGTCCCTATGACGTATACCCTCAAGTGACCTTATGCCATTTTAGCCACTAATGTGGTAGGATAATTATAGGGTCAAATGTAGAAGAACTGGTGACTAGTAAATATGCCAGTATTTCAACACAAATCTCCGTGAACCCATCAGTCATCCTTTGTGACAATCCGGAGCTATTTTCATCCTCACTCTAGGTATCAAGAATCAGTCTCAGTGCTTGTGCAGCTGTAAATCTTGGTAAATGGACTGCATTTATATAGCGCTTTTCCATCTGCATCAGACACTCAAAGCGCGTTACAATAAGGCAAAGGCTATACGCTCAACCGTTGGGCAGATAAATATAATGTCTTATCTTGTTCGCCCAACCGTGATTGCGTATTTGACATGTGACATAATCTACGTTTTTTTACACCACTTTTTAAGGCTCTATTGCGGTGTATGTTTGACACATTTAATGGCACCATCTTTAATTACTGCGAAAACACCGCAGTGGATGAAAGACAAACTTCATAAGCATTTTGAATGGAAGCCTGTTAACAATGACGAAACAGTTTTTGAACAAAATGCTACTTGTTGGCTGTAAGATGGTGTTAGTTTGACACTGTTCCCTGGGTGTGATGAGCCAACCAGAACCACTTTAGATCACAGCTGCTCCGCAGGCTGCGAACCCTCCCGCAGTCGGCGAGAAAATATCCGCCTTTTTTCCCTCCTGCGTTGAAACCGGAAGTGAGCTTACAAGCGCGCTCATTGGTCGGTTGTGGTTGGGCGTATATGCTCGCGAATTTACTTTATTGACGCAAGGGTTGGGCGTATAGCCACTCCGTTACAATAATGACCCACATTTACACTGATGTCAGGCTACTGCCATGCAAGGTGCACACTACACACCAGAAGCATCTAGGGATTAAGGCCCTTGCTCAAGGGCCCTTAGTGATTTTCCGGTCAGTCTTGGATTTGAACCGAGGATCCTCTGGTCTCAAGCCCAACAGCTTAACCACAAGACCATCACCTCCCCTAAATCTTGCTATTCTAGGTCTGTTGTCCAGGCTTCCCTGCAAAATAGTAAAATATAATGATTAGAGTTTGGCAAATTACAATACCATATAATGTTGAAAATCTCCTAGATCTTCCCGGGGTGTTATAAGTAACCCCTCACAAGTTTGGATTATAGTTGCCACACGCATCGCCCGATCCTTGCATTCTATGAACAAATGCGGGACAGACAGATTGACAAATTCATGGTAGGAAATTTTTTTCCAATTAAAATTATAAAAATGGTGCACAAAATATATGCAAAATAAATGACCCCACTTGGTCACTTGAGGGTTAAAGTCTGAACTGGAAGAGCACTCATTCTGGCCACACTCCTTTCTTTTAAAAAAAATCTAAATTTTAACCAGCTGTGCACTAAATGTGCCAATTACTTTTGATAACTAATGAACACCTGCTAAATATCTAATTTTCCAGTGTGTCATGACTGTATATCTTGAAAATACATAATTCATTTAAGTTGATGGATGGAAGTAGTTAATTTTTGAAGCTGTTGTTTTTTTGTTTGTTTTTTTAATTTATAAGAAAATGTGATTGTATCTATATGTTAACTGTCGAGTGATCACATGCAGCAGTTATTATGCCAAATGATCAAAGCACTTACTTCCAAAACAAGGCTCCAGGTTTCCTTCTTTTAATTTGTCACTTGTCAGTATGTGATGCTCACAGGCCACATAAGTTCCACATCTCCTACACCCAGATTCAGCCTCGGGGCCTTGCCTTGTCATATCTGCCTACTTATCAATCGTGACGACTCTTGTTGTGTGTCATTACATATCTAATACATTAAGTATAAGTCTGTATTTTTAGCTGTTTAACCCTATAATGCCATACATGTCATGTTTGATACATACAGTACACCCGGAAAGTATTCACAGAGCTGCACTTTTTCAACATTTTGTTATGTTACAGCCTTATTCCAAAATGGAGTAAATTCATTTCCCCCCTCAAAACTCTATTCGCAGCACTTCATAATTACAACAAGAAAAAAGGTTTTTGTTTTTTTTTCTTTTTGCAAATTTATTAAAAATAAAAAACTTAAGAAATCACGTGTACATAAGTATTCACACCCTTTGCTCAACACTTTGTTGATGCACCTTTGCAGTAATTTCACGCTCATGTTATGTGTCGACGCGGGTTGAGGAGCGGACCTGCGTCTGACAGAACCCAGCGGTAAAAATAACCAGAAGGCGGTTCCCAACAGAAACAATTTATTTTTTCACCTGTGCTTACAAATGTAAAACATAAAAAGCGTCCCTCTGGTGGAGTGATAAGTGGCACGTTCACCAGCGCCCGCAAGGATTAAAGCCCGGCGCTTCTGGACTCACTACCACCGCCAAACACCCCCCAGGTGGACACGACGAACCGATTCTCTGTGGAGCAAAGAGAAGGTGAGGTAAGTCAGCAGATACAACTCTATCTTTCGCATAACACACGCTATCAGCAACACACTTAGGTCAATGTTCCTCTTTAACTTTATGCAAATGAGCAGCCTCTCACAACAAGTGGGGATCCCTTATCCTGCACGCCACCGCAGTGAGAAGCAAGCTGCACAATTCTCTTCACAGTCTCAGTTTACTGTGTAACAAAACACCAAAATACTATCAATAATTACTTAATCACTTAATTACCTTTAGCGTGTGCTGACAGCATGTGTCCTCACCCTTCCCTGCTTCACGGGCTCAATATGTCAAACCCAGGCGCGGTCCTCAGCGTTTCACACACGAACGTCACAAGGTCGAGTTCCCGGCAGTTCTGCTGAAATCACACATGACTTATATGCAGAACGCCATCCAATTATCTGCTCCAGCTGCAAGTCTTCAAGGCCGCACGTGAGCCCCTGCCACAGGTGTTCCACATGACGCTAATAAGGGTGAGGACTCTTCAGCCAGCACTTTCTCCACAGACAAATCAGCCCTCATGCCACCTGGAGAGCAAAGAAAAGAAAAGAACACCAACACAGCCAGCCACGCCCCCCCCAACACACAACAGCTCAAGTCTTTTGTATGATGCCACAAGCTTGGCACACCTGTCTTTGGGCAGTTTGCCCATTCCTCTTTGGAGTACCTCTCAAGCTCCATCAGGTTGGATGGGGAGTGTCGGTGCACAGACATTTTCAGATCTCTCCAGAGATGTTCAATCAGATTCAGGTCTGGGCTCTGGCTGAGCCACTCAAGGACATTCACAGAGATGCCCTGAAGCCACTCCTTTGTCATCTTGGCTGTGTGCTTAGGGTCATTGTCCTGCTGAAAGATGAACCGTTGCCTCTTAGTTTGATAAACATCCCCACAGCATGATGTTGCCACCACCATTCTTCACTGTCAAGATGGTGCCTGGTTTCCTCCAAACATGACGTCTGGCATTCACACCAAAGAGTTCAGTCTTTGTCTCAGACCAGAGAATTTTGTTTCTCATGGTCTGAGAGTCTTTCAGGTGCCTTTTAGCAAACTCCAGTCAGGCTGCCATGTGCCTTTTACTAAGGAGTGGCTTCCATCTGGCCCCTCTACCATACAGGCCTGATTGGTGGATTGTTGCAGAGATGGTTGTCTTTATGGAAGGTTCTCCTCTCTCCACAGAGGAATGCTGGACCTCTAACAGAGTGACCATCAGGTTCTTGTCACCTCCCTGACTAAGGCCCTTCTCCCCGATCACTCAGTTTAGAAGTGCGTCCAGCTCTAGGAAGAGTCCTGGTGGATCCGAACTTCTTCCATTTAAGGATGATGGAGACCACTGTGCTCATTGGGACCTTCAAACCAGTGGGAATGTTTCTGTACCCTTTTCAGGATTTGTGCCTTGTCTCAAAGGTCTACAGACAATTCCTTTGACTTCATGCTTGGTTTATGCTCTGACATGCGCTGTCAAATGTGAGAGACCTTGTATGTAGACAGGTGTGTGCCTTTCCAAATCATGTACAGTCAACTGAATTTACCCCAGGTGGACTCCAATTAAGCTGTAGAAACATCTCAAGGATGACCAATGGAAACAGGAAGCACCTGAGCTCCATTTTGAGCTTCATGGCAAAGGCTGTGAATACTTATGTATATGTTATTCCTTTTAAATTTTTTTATTTTTAATAAATTTGCAAAAATCTTAAAAAACAAATCACATTGTCATTATGGGGTATTGTGTGTAGAAGTTTGAGAGAAAAAATGAAATGAATCAGTTTTGGAATAAGGCTGTAGCATAACAAAATGTAGAAAAAGTGAAGCACTCTGAATATCTTCCGGATGCACTGTGCATTTTGTGGGTCAGACATTTTAGGGTAAATTTAAAATTTTTGTGCATTGTTGTTGTGTACTTTAATTAATGGTATTTATTATTTTATTATTAGTTCTTTTTGTTTTGTGCTTTGATTCCTGGGAAAACTCTACATAAATAGTTATTGGTATTATTAATAATAAAGTAGTCATTAAAAATAAATATTTATTTATTTTGGTGTATAATTTGCAAGACTTCAACCTAGTAACTAGTAATACTCCAGAAAATACAACACTCCTTCAGCTTTGGAACTAACTGCCGTCTTTTTTTTTCAGTGGTGCTAGAACTGTTGTAGATCTGAAGTGAACTTTGCCATAAAACTGATCTGCTCTGGGTGTGAACTAAGTTGAAATATCTATTTCCAGATTAATCACTGATACATTAAATACAGTAGTGTTCAGAATAATAGTAGTGCTATGTAACTAAAAAAATTAATCCAGGTTTTGAGTATATTTCTTATTGTTACATGGAAAACAAGGTACCAGTAGATTCAGTAGATTCTCACAAATCCAACAAGACCAAGCGTTCATGATATGCACACTCTTAAGGCTATGAAATTGGGCTATTAGTAAAAAAAAGTAGAAAAGGGGGTGTTCACAATAATAGTAGTGTGGCATTCAGTCAGTGAGTTTGTCAATTTTGTGGAACAAACAGGTGTGAATCAGGTGTCCCCTATTTAAGGATGAAGCCAGCACCTGTTGAACATGCTTTTCTCTTTGAAAGCCTGAGGAAAATGGGATGTTGAAGACACTGTTCAGAAGAACAGCATAGTTTGATTAAAAAGTTGATTGGAGAGGGGAAAACTTACACGCAGGTGCAAAAAATTATCGGCTGTTCATCTACATTGATCTCCAATGCTTTAAAATGGACAAAAAAAACAGAGACGGGTGGAAGAAAACGGAAAACAATCCATCAAAATGGATAGAAGAAGAGGTTACAATTTGCCAAAGAACACATCAACTGGCCTAAAGAGAAATGGAGGAATATTTCGTGGACTGATGAGAGTAAAATTGTTCTTTTTGGGTCCAAGGGCCGCAGACAGTTTGTGAGACGACCCCCAAACTCTGAATTCAAGCCACAGTTCACAGTGAAGACAGTGAAGCATGGTGGTGCAAGCATCATGATATGGGCATGTTTCTCCTACTATGGTGTTGGGCCTATATATCGCATACCAGGTATCATGGATCAGTTTGGATATGTCAAAATACTTGAAGAGGTCATGTTGCCTTATGCTGAAGAGGACATGCCCTTGAAATGGGTGTTTCAACAAGACAATCACCCCAAGCACACTAGTAAACCAGAAAAATCTTGGTTCCAAACCAACAAAATTAATGCCTTGCAGATGTGAAGAAATCATGAAAAACTGGTTATACAACTAAATACTAGTTTAGTGATTCACAGGATTGCTAAAAAAGCAGTTTGAACATAATAGTTTTGAGTTTGTAGCGTCAACAGCAGATGTTACTATTATTCTGAACACTACTATATATATAAATGACTCATCTAATTTGTTTAATCTGTCACCACTGTACACAAGGATGAAAAGACTACACATTGCGCTCCAAAATGAGGTTCTGTGGCGCCTCCTAACTTGCCCTAAAGCTGTCATAGGTTTCTGCATAGCGTGATCTTTGCTCATCATTCTGCACATGCGCACAGTTAGATGTGCAAAATATTGGACTGTCAACTGTTTCAACTGTTTTATGTTTATGCAGTTTACACCAAGTATTTTTGGAGAGAACTATAGTACTAGTTATTGTTGATCGAAAACCGCCATCTGCACGTGCTGATCTGTGTGCATGCGGACAACAGATCTGGCAGGTGGTACTGATCTGCTACTGAATGGGGAAGTTCCCTTTACCTTTAGCTCATTTGCTCACTGTGAAACTGTCGTAAAGCCATCATAAACTTGTGTAAACCCTGAATAAAAATTGAATAGCATCAGCATGAACCAAGAGTAGGAAGCTTTGAGGATAATGTGAAATCTACTAGGAATCTGGGAGTGCAACAAATTGAAACTGTTTCACTAAACTGACAATGGACTTAAGGGCTCGCATTTTTTGCTACATGTAACAACTGGGACAGTGTAACATAAGATGAAATCAATATTCCATTCAAAAGAGCCTGTCGTTTGGACTGATCAAGCTGACTATAGAGCAGGTAGTTCTGTGGATAAGGATGATCTACCAATATATAGACCTGGCTTTGAATCCCGCTCACACCACCTGTCTGTATCCTTGGATAGAACACAATCTACATTGTGTCTCGCCATCTAGCTGTAAAAATGGCTACTGACCTTGCCTGGGCAAGTAAATGTGAGGTATCATTGTAAAGTGTTTTAAGGGACTGCTAGATGGAAAAGCGCTATAGAAATGCCACGCGCCATCCAGTGTGTGTAATGTAGCAGTGCATGAATATTATTGTGACCAAGATCAGCTGGCTGACCTGGAGTGTAAAGTGAGTGCACTTTCTTTTTGTGTTTAAAAAAAAATAATAATAATAATTTCCTGGCTCCGCCCCCATTGGTATACCTCAAGCTTTAATAGTCTATCTTGGCACAGGCCATGCCGAAACCTTTCCACAAGATTAATGAAAATGTTCTTTGGTAAATGACTTATGTTGCATTGGACAAAAATCAATCTAAATTTTTCTTAGGTAAAAGTGTGTAGTAGTAGTACTGCATGTGCTAATTACTCATACTCTGAATGTGTCATTTAGCTGAGTCAACAGCTGGGTACTTTTATTCTCAAACTACTCATACATATATCATCCCTGAATCACAAAAAAAATGTTGCTGAGCTCAGTCAAAGTTGATATGTGACTCGTTACGGCTGCATGTTGTTAATTAGTTCCCCGTGTGCTCCCCTTTGTCACAAACGAGTGAATTTGCAGGCCGCTGGTTAATGTCTGTTATTATGGCTGGTAAAGCAGCAGCACATTAAGCGTTGAAGCAGCCTTGTGAGTCACGAGGCCCTGTGTGTCTGCAGGAGAAATGAGAGGAAATTACAGGTTTTGGGACGCATTGTTTGAGTCTCTGCAGGAACCTTTAGTTTATACCCTTCAGCAGCGATGCCACCAAAGTTTTCCAGTATGAGGTCTCCTTGTTATGCCTGTGTGTGTACTCTGAAGTTATTTGAAGTACTTTGGAAAAGCCTAGACGTGTACCCTGTAAAATTCATATAAATGGACGCGTTCATCCACTCCAGGCTGCTAACATGATAACTCAAAAACAATAAATGTCATTGTCTTAAAACAGTATAAAATGAGGACAAAGTGAAAATCTGGTCAACTTTGATGCATTATATCAATCCAAAAAGGAACTTTCTTTGCTTTTGTAATATCTTGTGACCTGCCTGCCGCTCACTGAACACTGCCACCTGCTGGCATGCCTACTGGATGCCTGATGATAATAAAAATTAGGAGCAAATGAGGCTGAGAGAGGTGAGGTGACGTTACTTTCTGATTGTTTCAAGGCTGTTCTGTTTTAAAAATCAAACAACACAATAATTCCTGAACACAACCCCACAGAAAGGATTTGGCATGAATTTTACAAGGTAAGAAAAACAGAATATTTCTGCACAGAAATGTCCAAAGTCAGAGCAATAATACAGAGCTACTTCCTGGCTGTTTTACATCAGTTTTGTTCTAAAACTCAAGAAGGTCACAACCTTGCAGACAGCATTTTGTAATAATACAACTGAAGCAGACACTTCTTCCTTCTCTCTCTGTCTGTCTCAACATATGTGTGGATTTAAGCTTGAAATGAGTTTAGATGTACATTTATAAAATTGCTGGATGCAAAACAGGGTCATGATAACTACAAAGGACATCATAGTTCCTCAGTGGAGTATTTTCTTGATATTTTGCACCTGTGGCCTCAACAGGCCGTGGTGCTTGACCTTTGACACCAGGTTGTAGTTGAAACAGGCTGACCGTCAGGCTGGATCTTCATCCCGTCAGGATTGTGGCTTCACCACGAGCAGCAGCAGCCAGCATGAATAGCGGCTCTGTGCACTTTGGCTGCACGCATCTCTTCAGGCCCGTCAGTAAACATGTTGAAATAGAACTGCCGGAAAAACAGGCTGTAAATAGCAAACATGCAATGTGAGGGTTTTCTGTCATTAGGGAAACACAAATACACAACAAAGTACAAAAATGATTGTTGACACCTGATTTTATTTGATGGTAAATAACCTCTTTTTTTGTTGTTTTCCCCTGTCTGGAAATATTTAAACCGACTTTTGAAATATATAAACTGACCTCTCTTTGAACCTGCATGTGCTCCAGATGTTTACTCTGAAATCTCTCAGCGTTAGTCATCGCCAGCTCATAGTTGTAGTCAGATTTACTGTCTCCACTGTGAAGTTAGTGCAGCTTTTAGGGCATATTCAAATATCATAAAACGACAAAAAATAAATAAATAAAAAATGCATGCTTCTATGTTTTCACAAGATGAGTTTGTTGGTACACATTACTGTGTTACTTATTATTCATATATAATCGTTTATTACAATATATTTTACTGCATAAAATATTAATTGCTTAAAATTTTCTCAATAAATGTGGATTGTGGTGAGGGTTTATTCTTCTTTAGTATGTCAATAAAACACCAATTTTCTAATAATTACATTTGTGTGAAAAGTAGTATATTTAAGAAAGTAAAAGTTTTTTTAGCTTAATAAAAACTTGACTAATATAGTTGTGCAACTCTGTGTTAACGAGGGATAATAATCAGTAAATAATGAATTGATCAACTGTTTTAATTCTATTTTGAAAGTAAATGGTCATTGAATGGCAGTAAATTATTGAATACATGGAAATGTGCCATTAATTTTACAGTGGCTTTGCTTTATTATTTTCAGAAATTTATTTGAACAACTTTTGCACAGTACTGTATCTATAACTGTTATTTTTATTTTTATTTTGTTTGCTATATTTGTCACTGTAGACTGTAGGGTTCCATAATGATAAATCTATAAGTTCATAAGTACCTAAACAACACATTTGATGGGAAACCAGAGGCTTGGGGAGTAACGGAATAATGTAATGGCGTTACGTAATTAGGATACAAAAAAAAGGTAACTGTATTCCACTACTGTTACAGAAAAAAGATGTATTCAGATTACAGGTATATTTAGTAAAAATGGGGATTAGTTTGCAGGATTACAATTTTAATGCATTTTATGATATTATCTGTATATCTTTTTTTTTTTCTTAGAAACGTGAAGGTCCCTTCATGGACAGCAACATGACATCTCCTAACCGGGCAAAATATTGACGAAGTACCCGGATGTTAATGCATTTTCAATGGAGATTCGTGACTGAACACACTCAGAAAAATGCTCGCAAAATACGTGTTAAAATGCCATTTTGACCTGGATATCGAGCCAGTAAAATTAAATTACATTAAATTATGTCAGGAAAGTATTAAACTTACTCTGACACACACATTCCCAAATATTAGTGTTGAAAGTTACACGGATCTGAACTGTTCCAGCTGCTGAGCTGAGGCGTCCTGCTGCAGCAGCTGCTGCTGTTCAACGCAGCTCGTAAAACCATTACAATATATTTATATACATATTATATTTTTACACAATTATCCTTTATTGACCGAGTTTCATTCATGAAGTCAGTGGTGTGTGTACACATCTCTATGTGTGGGTGTGACTGTGAGCGGCACAGCACGGGTCATTATAATCTCATTATTTTAAGGTGCAAATTTTAAAAAAGTCCCCAGTCTTGTCGAACAATTTTAATCACTATTTTAACTTGACATTGGTTTAGCAGTGGAAAATATCAACTCGACATAAGTGAAGAGTTAATGGTTCGTGTCATCGGGCGACACAGGTACGGCAGGAAATATACAGCTGTTTATCATCCAAATATCACGGACAAAGTAACAAGAAGAACCAAAACCACTTACTTATGGAAGGAAATATTGTCTCCCTTGTTCCTCCATTTGTGGCTTTGCCAACATGTGCAGCTTTCTGGCATATTCCACCTGTTTCTTGAACTTCTATGCACGCAAATCACTAACTTGCCCAGAATTAAAATGGCGACCACGCCTCCTTACTGACAGGATTTACTTAATGGTTTTCATTATGCTTTTGTTCTTATTTTGAAAGTTCAGTAAGTGGACTGATATGTTAAACATGGTGCGAATGCTATGTGAAAGACTAAAGTAAGATAATTTTATGTTTACTGAACAAGTAGTAGACTTTTTTTGTTTTGTATATTGTTCTGTAAGCCACTTTTAATTACAAATTGATCTGCACATCTCCTGAGTTTTCATTATCCTTCATTTGTTTTGCATTTTGGTTGAAAATTTAGCAGGTGAACACTGGGTGTGTTTAAAACAATATTGTGGTGCTCTTAATTCATAATGTGAAGTAAAACAGAGCGTGCCATGTAAAAGAAACAGTTTTATTTTTGCTTAATAAACTGTACTATGTGGTCAAGACTATTTATATTTAGTTTCTTTGGTCTGTATTAGCATATTTAATACTGGAGTAATCCAGAAGTAATTGAAAGTAATCAAATTACATTACTTTAATATTATGGTACCTGGATTATGTTACTGACTACATTTTTCAACAGGTAACTAGTAAATGTATTGGAATACATTTTTAAAGTAACCCTCCCAACCCTGGGAAACCATAATCATTTTTAACAGGAATAAACTTATTTTGTTTTCATTTCCCTGCCATATAGTGACTACTGACTAATTGCAAAGGATTTATTAATTGAAAGATTTATTTGATAAAAAATGTATCTGCATCCTAAATATGTGTTCAAATTTCAGATTAACTGGGCGCTTAAAAGCAGATATTATACAAACGTGATACAGCAGTTCAGTCAGCCTGGTAAAAGTAATTAGACTGTCTTCTAACTACATTACTAAAATGTTTTAAATTGGTATTATGTGGTTTCATAATCTTTGTGTTGAAGTGTTAACTTCCAAAAGAGAAGCGCTTTGTTGTTGTGAATATTCATAATTGTTATTGTCAAATTAATATTCAGTCTTCTGCCTTGGATCATTGTTAATTTACTTTTACAGCTTCACTGAAGGCCAAATAGCCCGACTAAGATTTGGGATCACTCCTACTTGGTTTTTCAGGGCTGAAATATTGAAAAAAATTCATCACATTTCTTCATTGCTTGTCATTGGCATTTGTAAATAAATCATCAGTGAGGTTCTTACTGTGAAAAATATGGATTTAACAACTAAAATCACAATAGATGAGAGTTACAAGGACATACTTTGGCCCCTTTATTCTGTACACTTACTGGCTTGAGCTTTTTTAGAAACTGCTTTCACACACCTGATGGAAAGTCACCAGTAATGCAAATGACTGCTTATTACAACTACTATACAAAAGAACGTCTCTGAACTAACATCAGTGGAAGCTGGAAGCAGCAGAAGAACCACACTGGATGACACTCCGATCAGCTAAGAACAAGAAGTTCACCAAAAATGGACAACGGAAGTTTAGAAAAACATTGCCTGATATGATGAGTCAATTTCTGCTTTGACATTCACATGGAACTGGGTAAGAATTAGGTCTAAACAACATGAAAGCATTAAGAATTCAGGCTGGCTGTGGTGGACACGTGCTATAATAATATTAATCTTAATATAGACCATAATCTTTCAGGAATGTTTCCTACACCTTGTTGAATATGTCGGGATCCAATGCGGCATGAGTAAGGTGTGCCTAATAAAGTGGACAATAACTATATATGGCCCAGTTAATAACTGAAGTCTGCTATTTATTTGAATTCAACATGTCCACCTTATGTTTCCCAAAAGGAGGTGTCCACAGGTACAGAACTCTTATTCTAAGTGGTAGTCCTGGTTATAGTCCTGATCATGGAGGAGTAACAGGAAGACAGAGGTCGGGAATGAGAGGAACAGTAGTAGCCAGTAAATCAGTATTGATCAATATATTTGGTATTCATGATTGCAAACCGTTTTTCTTTTTTTCTTTTTTTTTTTACTTTTGATACTCTGTGTGCTTCTTACCCTGTGTGCTGCTATACAATCCTGCTGGAACCTCATTTTCCTTGAGGTAGTCTTCCCAAGGGATTAACAAAATTCTGTCTAATCTAGTTACGTATGTTATCTTTTTTTGTAGCACTACCTGGAAATGATCCCTTTTCACATTCTCTGTCTGACACATGAAATTTTGTGGGATTTCCACTGTCACATGCAAATTTCAATTCAAAATGGCAACACAATTTTCCCCCAAAAAGATCAACCATTCTTCAGTGTTTGAGTTTTTAAAAAAAAACCTCTCATGAAGTAGTAGTACTGCAAAACTTTGCCACGTGGTGCTACTACATTCTGTTGGAGCTGCTCAGCGTGTTGGAGCACCACAGCGCAGAAATGTCTCGTACCTGTAGCCACATCCTTCCCAACAATAGAAACATACACTTTGTTTTTTTTTTTGTTTTTTTTTAAAACAAACTCTCTGAAGGCTTTAAGAGAGATATTACAAATGTGTGCATCTGTTGACTCAGGAACCTCTTCATTTGTCTTATTCATTCATATTGCATATATGAATTATTTTATAACATCTTGGCATGACGGTATAAAGGTCAAGGTCATTGGATATTCTGAAAATTGGATTTCAAGTACATATGAATCAGTAAATGCAATAAATGTGGATTTACATGTTGTCATGGTGATGTCACCAAATGACTTCATACGGTATTAAACTGTTCTAATCCAAAAATCACATTTTCCACTATATCAACACCTGGACAGTTAGAGAAGAATGATTTCGTGACTCATGACTCATCAGTGACATCTGTGTATGTCGTTATGTGAAAATATGTGATCCCCAAACAACATTTTTTCTCAATAACCCTGAAAGTGGATATAAATCAGAAAATGTGATGTCATGTTCTAATGTATATACGATGTCATCTGCCTTGAATGTACAATGTGTACAAGTCTGTTCATTAACTGTTTTTTTTATTATTATTTTACTTGCTTCTTTTTATTGTGATCAACTCAATAATCATTTTCCAGCACTCCTGCTGTGTTTGTAGTATTTGTCAGCACATAAGAGGACCTTCTCTAAATGCTTGTTTTATGAGGATTCCCTCAACATTCTCAAATAAATTAAATTGTGAAAACATATAAAGCTGATGTAATATAGCATCGAGCTGCAGCAGGAAACACCTGTAATGAATTTTGTGTTATGTCTGTTTCAGTTCTGGCTGCGCTCCTCCTGCCAGGTGGTAAGACGTTACAATGTATCTTTTGCATGCAATGATATTAAAAATGACAAAATGCACACAATCACATTTCTTTTCACGGCGTTTTTCTTTCTTTCTTTGTTTTTGCTGAGTCAGCATGGACTCAGAGCGGCAGCAGCACGCTCGGTGTGGTGGTCGAGACCAAGAACATCACCCTGCCTGCCGGGTCCAAAGCTGTGCTGCTGTGCCACAGCCCCCGCATGGTGTGGACCCAGGACAGACTGAAGGACCGGCAGCGGGTGGTGCACTGGGATGTGGTTCACAGCAGCCCAGAGTATTCTGTGGAGAGGATCCTGGACATGTCACCTAGAGCCCGCCAGAGGGTCTACAATGGCTTCAACAAGGGACGTGTTTCCATCCCAAACTCCGCCTTCAACGATGGCAACTTCTCTCTAATCATCAATGGTGATTATTATAATAATAACAAGAGCAATGTAAGATTTCTAACATTCACCAATCTGGTTCTGGATCACCTCCAAAATTTGGTGAAGTCTTCCATGGCCTAATATCTGTCTGTGGTACAAATTTGATTTCAATTTATTTTCATTTATATAGGGCCAAATCACAACAGAGTTGACTCAAAGCGCTTCACACAAGTAAGGTCTAACCTTACTAACCCTCAGAGCAACAGTAGTAAGGAAAAACTCTCTCTGAGGAAGAAACCTCAAGCAGACCAGACTCAAGGGGGTGATCCTCTGCTTGGGTCATGCTTCAGACACAAATTACAGAATTCACAAAATGAATATACAGGAAAGGCTGAGAATCCGTGATGTAGGTTATTTTTTTATGCAATCCTTCAAAGCCTATATAAAGTGAAATCTTGATTCAGAATCCAGATCCAGATCACCTCCTAAATTTGGTGGAGTCCTCCATGGCCTAATATCTATCTGTCGTGAAAATTTTGTCAAAATCCGTGCAGTAGTTTTGACATAATCCTGCTGACAGTCAGACAAATATAAAAAAAACATTAAGGCTGATGATTTTATTGCATCCATGGCGGACATAATACTCCAGTAACATATTATTACCACACACCTGCATTTCCAGTTATTCTTTACTGTTGCTTGGATGTTTGTCTTTGCAGATGTGATCTCGTCTGATCGAGGAGTTTACACTTGTAATCTGCACCATCACTACTGTCAGATCCACCAGTCCATTCAAATCCAGCTCAACGTCACCAAATCAGGTCAGAACTTTTTCTCATGAGACCAAATGACGTACAGTGAGTTGTGCTTCATGCATCACCTGAGCATCTTTCTCACCATTTATCTTCAGCTCGCAAAGAGCGGCGTTACTGGGATGGAGAGAAGACCGTATTCGTGGTCTTGCTGGGCAGCTCGGTGGTGTTGCCGTGTGTAAACCGGCTCCCCGTGTGGAGAGAGGGTGTCCAAGAGGACCAACAGCAGGTGGCCCACTGGGACTTCCAGCCCCCAGGAGTGCGTCCTAATGGAGCCGAACGCCTGGTGGACCTCTACGCTTCAGGAGAGCGTCGGGATTATGGGCCGCTGTTCAGCCAAAACAAGATGAGTGTGGCCGAGGACGCCTTCATGGTGGGGGACTTCTCACTGTCCATCTCTGACTTGAAGCCTGTCGACAAAGGCCTGTACCACTGTCACCTGCACCACCACTACTGTGGCCTGCACGAGAGACGCATCTTCAGGCTGAACGTGGGGCCGCCACCTTCCACTGCCCCAACTACTGCTCTGCAGAATGACAAGCCAGAACCAAGTAAGACATTTGGAATTAAAAGCAAGAGTAACATTTATCACCCACCACTATGCACGTAGTATGCAGGATACACTCAGAAAACTAATTGGATTAACTCAATTCAGTTATGTGCAGGATTTCTATCTAATAAATATATGTAGTCCCAACTAAATTAAATTATTTTCCATGGATGTGCTTTTTTGAGTTGGAGCTACATATATTTATTAGCTGGAAATCCTGCACATAATTGAACTGAGTTAATCCAGTGAGTTGTTTTTTTTGAGTGTACTGTGTGTGTGTGTGTGTGTGTGTGTGTGTGTGTGTGTGTGTGTGTGTGTGTGTGTGTGTGTGTGTGTGTGTGTGTGTGTGTGTGTGTGTGTATACATTCTTTTCAACACATAACTCAACAGTTTGCAGTAGACACTTGAAACTTGCACCACAGGTGTCTCATGAGCAGTGTTGTTAAAGTAACTTGGAAAAGTTACTTTTTAGTTACTTTATGCAGTTACTTCATTAGCAGATTTATGCAATTACTTCATTAGAATCTGCCGAAAACTTGCAACTACTAAGTAAGTAACTATTAAGGTAACTAGTAATTTAACTTGGTTACTCTTAAGACTGAGCAATCAGCAAAGTAACTAATAAGCAAAGTAACTAGGGGAGGTGATGGTCTAATGGTTGGACTTGAGTCCAAAAGATCATGGGTTCAAATCCCTGCCTGACTGGAAAATCACTAAGGGCCCTTGGGCAAGGCCTTTAATCCTCTATTGTTCCTGGTGTGTAGTGAGCGCCTTGTATGACAGCACCCTGACATCGGGGTGAATGTGAGGCATAATTGTCAAGCGCTTTGAGCATCTGATGCAGATGGAAAAGCGCTATATAAATGCAGTCCATTTACCATTTAATTTTAACTAATAGTTACTTTTCTGAGTACTAAATCTTAAAAATAACCAAGTTAGATTATGAGTTATTTTATTAATTACATTCAGCAGCTGCCGACAATTTGTCCGCAGCTGCTAATGAAGTAACTGCAAAATATAACTGTATAAATTAACTAATGAAGTAACTTTTCAAAGTTACTTTGACAACACTGCTCATGAGTAGTAGAGTTCCTCCAGGAGAGCAAATCAGAGTGTTAAATTCTGTGATTGTTTGGTGCATAAAACTGCACTTTAGTGAAGATCAATCAATCAATTTTATTTATATAGCGCCAAATCACAACAAACAGTTGCCCCAAGGCGCTTTATATTGTAAGGCAAGGCCATACAATAATTACGTAAAAACCCCAACGGTCAAAACGACCCCCTGTGAGCAAGCACTTGGTGACAGTGGGAAGGAAAAACTCCCTTTTAACAGGAAGAAACCTCCAGCAGAACCAGGCTCAGGGAGGGGCAGTCTTCTGCTAGGACTGGTTGGGGCTGAGGGAGAGAACCAGGAAAAAGACATGCTGTGGAGGGGAGCAGATATCAATCACTAATGATTAAATGCAGAGTGGTGCATACAGAGCAAAAAGAGAAAGAAACACTCAGTGCATCATGGGAACCCCCCAGCAGTCTAAGTCTATAGCAGCATAACTAAGGGCTGGTTCAGGGTCACCTGATCTGATTTCCTCCGCCACCGAACCCCGGGAATACTGGAGCCGCCAAGTCCCGAACACCCAGGTGGCCACTGCCTCCACTTGTCGGATCTGGTACTGCTGGCGAGGAACAAAAACAGTTAGATGTGGGTGCGTGTGCACCCAGCAACACGTATGGTGGGAATGCCACCTCCACCTCTCGTCGAAAAAAGAAACAGACACACACAAGCAATAGATATTCCTGTCAGAGGATCAACACAGTCAGCTGAGATCGTTACCTCCTTGGTAGAGCGATATCTCGGCAGAGAAGTGGAGATGACATCTTGCAGATATACCGCTGCGGATCAGATGATTGGTAACAGCTGTCGTAGGTGACAGCTGTCACCCCGGCTGCTCCTGTGAGATGGCAGCGCCCTCTGGTGCCTGGAGCCCACACTCCAGGCAGGGTGCCCTCTGGTGGTGGTGGGCCAGCAGTACCTCCTCTTCAGCGGCCCACACAACAGGACCCCCCCCCCCTCAACGGGCGCCTCCTGGCGCCCGACCAGGCTTGTCCGGGTGGCGGCGGTAGAAATCGGCCAGGAGGGCCGGGTCCAGGATGAAGCTCCTCTTCACCCAGGAGCGTTCTTCGGGGCCGTACCCCTCCCAGTCCACCAAATACTGGAAGCCCCGGCCCATCCTTCGGACATCCAAAAGCCGGCGCACAGTCCAAGCCGGCTCGCCATCGATGATCCGGGCAGGAGGTGGTGCCGGACCCGGAGTACAGAGGGACACATGGAAAACGGGATGGATCCGCAGTGAGGCTGGAAGCTGAAGCCTCACTGCGGCTGGACTGATGACCTTGAGGATCTTAAACGGACCGATATACCGATCCTGCAATTTAGGGGAGACCACTTGGAGGGGTATGTCCTTAGTTGACAACCACACTTCCTGCCCTGGCCGATACGTAGGGGCCGGGGTCCGCCGATGGTCTGCATGGGCCTTCGTCCTCATCCAGGCCCTCAGCAAAGCAGAACAGGCGGCACGCCACACCCGACGGCACCTCCGCAGGTGGGCCTGGACCGAGGGCACACCGACCTCTCCCTCAACCACCGGAAACAAAGGAGGCTGGTACCCCAGACACACCTCGAAAGGGAAGAGGCCGGTGGCTGACGACACCTGGCTGTTATGGGCATACTCGATCCAGGCCAAATGAGTACTCCAGGCCGCCGGGTGCGCGGCCGTCACGCAACGCAGGGCCTGTTCCACCTCCTGATTGGCCCGTTCTGCTTGCCCGTTGGTCTGGGGATGATACCCGGATGAGAGACTCACCGTGGCCCCCAGTTCCTGGCAGAAGCTCCTCCAGACTTGCGAGGAGAACTGGGGACCGCGATCGGAGACAATGTCTGTTGGAATCCCATGCAGCCGGACGACGTGGTGGACCAGGAGGTCCGCTGTCTCCTGGGCCATCGGGAGCTTCGGGAGGGCCACGATGTGGGCCGCCGTGGAGAATCGGTCCACTATCGTGAGGATGGTGGTGTTGCCCTGGGACGGCGGGAGGCCCGTGACAAAATCCAGGCCGATGTGGGACCAGGGGCGATGAGGCACGGGCAGCAGCTGGAGCAGTCCCGAAGCCCTGCGATGATCAGCCTTGCCCCTGGCGCAGGTGGTGCAGGCCTGGATATAATCCCGGACGTCGGCCTCTAGGGACGCCCACCAGAAGCGCTGCCGGACAACTGCCACGGTTCTTCGCACCCCTGGATGACAGGAGAGCTTGGAGCCGTGACAGAAGTCCAGGACTGCAGCCCTATCCTCTGGTGGGACGTAGAGTCTGTTCTTCGGCCCAGTTCCGGGGTCCGGGCTTCGTGCCAGGGCCTCCCGGACGGTTCTCTCTACGTCCCAGGTGAGGGTGGCCACGATAGTGGACTCCGGGATGATGGGTTCCGGTGGATCCGACAACTCCGTTTTGACTTAATCTTCATGTACCCGGGACAAGGCATCCGATCTCTGGTTCTTGGTCCCGGGACGGTAGGTGATCCGGAAGTCAAAACGGCCGAAGAACAGTGACCAGCGGGCTTGCCTGGGGTTCAGCCGCTTGGCGGTCCTGATATACTCCAGGTTCCGGTGGTCAGTGAAAACCGTGAATGGCACGGACGTTCCCTCCAACAGATGTCTCCACTCTTCAACAGCCTCTTTCACCGCAAGGAGTTCTCGATTGCCGACGTCATAGTTCCGTTCGGCCGGGGTCAACCTGCGGGAAAAATAGGCACACGGGTGAAGGACCCTATCGGTCTTCCCGCTCTGGGAAAGCACAGCTCCTATCCCTGAGTCCGAGGCGTCCACTTCAACCACTAACTGGCGACTAGGATCGGGCTGCACCAGAACGGGTGCAGACGAGAAGCGCCGTTTCAACTCCTTGAACGCGGCATCGCAACGATCCGACCAGGTGAAGGGACTTTTGGTGAGGTCAGGGCTGTCAGGGGGCTAACTACCTGACTGTAGCCCTTAATGAACCTCCTGTAGAAATTAGCAAAGCCGAGGAACTGTTGCAGCTTCCTACGGCTGGTGGGTTGGGGCCAGTCTCTCACTGCCGCGACCTTGGCCGGATCAGGAGCGACGGAGTTAGGGGAGATGATAAACCCCAGGAAGGACAAAGAAGTGTGGTGGAACTCGCACTTCTCGCCCTTCACAAACAGCCGGTTCTCCAACAACCGCTGCAGGACCTGACGTACATGCCGGACATGAGTCTCAGGATCCGGAGAAAAGATGAGTATATCGTCCAGATATACGAAGACGAATCGGTGCAGGAAATCCCGCAAGACATCATTAACCAATGCTTGGAACGTCGCGGGGGCGTTTGTAAGACCGAACGGCATGACCAGGTACTCAAAATGACCTAAGGGGGTGTTAAATGCCGTCTTCCACTCGTCTCCCTTCCGGATCCGAACCAGGTGATACGCATTTCTAAGATCTAGCTTAGTGAACATTTGGGCTCCATGCAGGGGCGTGAATACTGAATCCAATAAGGGCAATGGGTATCGGTTACGAACCGTGATTTCGTTCAGCCCCCTGTAATCAATGCATGGACGTAGTCCGCCATCCTTTTTCCCCACAAAAAAGAAACCTGCACCCATCGGGGAGGTGGAATTCCGGATCAACCCGGCAGCTAGAGAGTCCCGGATGTAGGTCTCCATTGATTCACGCTCAGGTCGTGAGAGGTTGTACAGCCTGCTGGACGGGAACTCAACGCCTGGAACCAAATCAATGGCACAATCGTACGGGCGGTGCGGGGGAAGGGTGAGCGCCAGATCCTTGCTGAACACGTCCACAAGGTCATGGTACTCCACCGGCACTGTCCCGAGATTGGGCGGGACTCTGACCTCCTCCTTAGCCTGGGAACCGGGAGGAACCGAGGAACCTAAACATACCCGATGGCAGGTCTCGCTCCACTGAACCACTACCCCGGACGGCCAATCGATCCGGGGATTGTGTTTTAACATCCAGGGAAACCCTAGAATCACGCGGGAGGTGGCAGGAGTCACAAAAAACTCGATCTCCTCCCGGTGGTTCCCTGACACCACCAGAGTTACTGGAGGTGTCTTATGTGTGATTAAAGGGAGTAGGGAGCCATCTAGTGCCCGTACTTGCACAGGTGAAGTAAGTGCCACCAGAGGGAGCCCTGCCTCCCTGGCCCATTTGCTGTCTAGCAAATTCCCTTCTGAGCCCGTGTCCACCAGTGCTGGGGCCTGAAGGGTTAAATCCTCATAAAGGATTGTAACCGGGAGTCGTGTGGCAATATGGGTGTGTCCCACGTGAATGTCTTGGCCCACCCCTAGCCCAGTTTCTAGGGGCGGGCGTTGGTTGTTTAACCGCTCGGGGCAGTCCCTCACTTGATGCTCTATCGAGCCACAAACAAAGCACGCTCCGCGGACCAGCCTCCTCTGTCTATCCGGTGGTTTAAATGTGGCCCTACTCGTGTCCATAGCTTCATCAGCAGGGGGAGCTGTAACCACACGGAGCGTAGAGGCCGTGGAGCGTGGGGAGGGCGGAGCTCGGTTGGAACCGAAAGGGAGAGGGACGGCGCGTGCCCGGCCACGCCCTTCGTCTCATTCCCGACGGCGTTCTTCTAACCGATTGTCTAATCGTATAACCAGATCAATAAGCCCGTCTAAATCCCGCGGTTCGTCCTTAGCCACTAGGAGCTCCTTCAGGACCAACGACAGTCCGTTTACGAAGGCGGCACAGAGGGCAGTGCTATTCCAGCCGGACCTCGCCGCCGCGATGCGGAAGTCAACTGCATAAGCAGCTGCGCTCCGGCGCCCCTGTCTCATTGACAGCAGCACGGCTGAAGCGGTCTCTCCTCTATTTGGGTGATCGAACACTGTTCTGAACTCCCTCAGAAACCCATCATATGTCTGAAGGAGCCGTGAATTTTGCTCCCAGAGCGCTGTAGCCCAAGCGCGTGCCTTACCGCGAAGCAGATTAATCACATAAGCTACCTTACTAGCATCAGTCGCGTACATGACGGGACGTTGTGTGAAGACGAGCGAACACTGCATAAGAAAGTCCGCGCACGTCTCCACACAACCCCCGTACGGCTCTGGAGGGCTTATGTATGCTTCAGGGGAAGGTGGGAGGGGTCGTTGAACGACCTGTGGAATGTCAACGTTGCGCACAGGATCGACAGGAGGGAGAGCCGCAGCAGCGCCCTGAGGGCGCGCTTCCACCTGAGCGGCGAGAGCCTCCACCCTGCGGTTAAGGAGGACGTTCTGCTCGGTCATTAGATCCAACCGAGCCGTAAAGGCGGTGAGGATTCGCTGCAACTCACCGATCATTCCTCCTGCAGACGCCTGTGCGCCCGGTTCTTCCATTGGCCGTTCAACAGCCGGTTGATGCCCCTCGGGGTCCATGACGCTGGCCGAGATATCCTGTTGTGAAAGTGTAGGAACACAGACCCACAACAGGGGCGCAAATGAACGGACAATGAAGGAAGTCAAATAACAACACTTTACTGTTGTGAAAAAACACAACCAACACGGCGAATGTGAAATTTAACAGTCAGTCAATTACAAGGGTGACGTGTGGGCAGGCTCAAAGATAAGAGACGTCCGTCCAAAGCAGAACCGGAACCACACGATTTCCTCCGCCACCGAACCCCGGGAATACTGGAGCCGCCAAGTCCCGAACACCCAGGTGGCCACTGCCTCCACTTGTCGGATCTGGTACTGCTGGCGAGGAACAAAAACAGTTAGATGTGGGTGCGTGTGCACCCAGCAACACGTATGGTGGGAATGCCACCTGCACCTCTCGTCGAAAAAAGAAACAGAATATCTGCTGTCCAACACACACAAGCAATAGATATTCCTGTCAGAGGATCAACACAGTCACCTGAGATCGTTACCTCCTTGGTAGAGCGATATCTCGGCAGAGAAGTGGAGATGACGTCTTGCAGATATACCGCTGCGGATCAGATGATTGGTAACAGCTGTCGTAGGTGACAGCTGTCACCCCGGCTGCTCCTGTGAGATGGCAGCGCCCTCTGGTGCCTGGAGCCCACAGTCCAGGCAGGGTGCCCTCTGGTGGTGGTGGGCCAGCAGTACCTCCTCTTCAGCGGCCCACACAACAGGAAGAGTCTAACCAAATACCGGCATCACTGAAAGCAGCCAAAGATAACGATACGTCTTTGGGATGGTTATGAGTAATTTTTTCTCTAATAGTTAAAATTTTATTAGCAAAGAAAGTCATGAAGTCATTACTAGTTAAAGTTAAAGGAATACTCGGCTCAATAGAGCTCTGACTCTTTGTCAGCCTGGCTACAGTGCTGAAAAGAAACCTGGGGTTGTTCTTATTTTCTTCAATTAGTGATGAGTAGTAAGATGTCCTAGCTTTACGGAGAGCTTTTTTATAGAGCAACAGACTCTTTTTCCAGGCTAAGTGAAGATCTTCTAAATTAGTGAGATGCCATTTCCTCTCCAACTTATGGGTTATCTGCTTTAAGCTGCGAGTTTGTGAGTTATACCACGGAGTCAGGCACTTCTGATTTAAAGCTCTCTTTTTCAGAGGAGCTACAGCATCCAAAGTTGTCTTCAATGAGGATGTAAAACTATTGACGAGATACTCTATCTCACTTACAGAGTTTAGGTAGCTACTCTGCACTGTGTTGGTATATGGCATTAGAGAACATAAAGAAGGAATCATATCCTTAAACCTAGTTACAGTGCTTTCTGAAAGACTTCTAGTGTAATGAAACTTATTCCCCACTGCTGGGTAGTCCATCAGAGTAATGTAAATGTTATTAAGAAATGATCAGACAGAAGGGAGTTTTCAGGGAATACTGTTAAGTCTTCAATTTCCATACCATAAGTCAGAACAAGATCTAAGATATGATTAAAGTGGTGGGTGGACTCATTTACATTTTGAGCAAAGCCAATTGAGTCTAATAATAGATTAAATGCAGTGTTGAGGCTGTCATTCTCAGCATCTGTGTGGATGTTAAAATCGCCCACTATAATTATCTTATCTGAGCTAAGCACTAAGTCAGACAAAAGGTCTGAAAATTCACAGAGAAACTCACAGTAACGACCAGGTGGACGATAGATAATAACAAATAAAACTGGTTTTTGGGACTTCCAATTTGGATGGACAAGACTAAGAGTCAAGCTTTCAAATGAATTAAAGCTCTGTCTGGGTTTTTGATTAATTAATAAGCTGGAGTGGAAGGTTGCTGCTAATCCTCCGCCTCAGCCCGTGCTACGAGCTTTCTAGCAGTTAGTGTGACTCGGGGGTGTTGACTCATTTAAACTAACATATTCATCCTGCTGTAACCAGGTTTCTGTAAGGCAGAATAAATCAATATGTTGATCGGTTATTATATCATTTACTAACAGGGACTTAGAAGACAGAGACCTAATGTTTAATAGACCACATTTAACTGTTTTAGTCTGTGGTGCAGTTGAAGGTGCTATATTATTTTTTCTTTTTGAATTGTTATGCTTAAATAGATTTTTGCTGGTTATTGGTGGTCTGGGAGCAGGCACCGTCTCTACGGGGATGGGGTAATGAGGGGATGGCAGGGGAGAGAAGCTGCAGAGAGGTGTGTAAGACTACAACTCTGCTTCCTGGTCCCAACCCTGGATAGTCACGGTTTGGAGGATTTAAGAAAATTGGCCAGATTTCTAGAAATGAGAGCTGCTCCATCCAAAGTGGGATGGATGCAGTAATTCTTCTTGTCAACATGATAGCTCACTGCAAATGCTAAGTTGTTTGTGGTAATATATTTCCATTCCTTCCTTTATAGTGCTATGTGGTATATAGTGATAATTTGTGGATATTCTGGTGACACAAATAGGATGATCTATAAAAAGCTTATTCAGGTGATAATTTGCATCAGTAATTCCAACAGCTGCAGCTCAGTGATACTTGATAAGAGGCTTTATATAGTAAATGCGCTGTAACGACAGATTGGATAACAGTATGTGAATATGCTCATGAAAGTGATCATTTTCAAACATGACATTTTTTGGCAAAATACAAAGGTACCTAAAAATTGTCAGAATGCTGAGCAGTCGGCGTTCTTCTTGTTGCCATATGCTTTACTGGCTAAATAGATCAGATACTGAGTGAAAGCTTTTCCTGAGTTTTTGGAGTTTTGCTTTATTATAGGCATATTTGACACGTTAGATCAAGTCCCCTCGTTGCCAGTTCTCTCCTCAGACCTCTGTTTTTTGTGTTTGAGGTGTGGGAGGGAGGAAACAGAAAAAAATGTGGAAGCTGGTGGTTAAGAAGGAAAGAAAGAAAGAAGGAAGGAAAAGAAAGAGGATAGAAAGGAATAAAGAGGATGGAAGTAAGTAAGTAATAAAGAAAGGAGAGAGAATATTTTTTTCAATGCTTCACTGTGGCTGCAACCTGAAAACCAGTGATTTTATTTATTTATTTATGTATTTTTTGACTTGGTATATTTGCTGTTTTGGCCCCAGAAGCTGCCAACATTAAACAGGCGTATTTGGCTGTAGCGGAAGTGTTCTCATTTTCCTTGGAGACTTTTCATTTACAGCTGCAGACGTTTTAATTGCACTGAGCAGATTTAGGGAGTGGAGGGTCGTATCTCGTGTTTTTTCCCTACATTTGTCCAAATTTCCCAGCGTCTGGACCACGTGTCTAGACTAGTTGCTGTGTGTCATGAGTTTTGTTTATCCTTCTTTTCTCCCACTCTCTGGACTTTTTCTTTGGTCATGTGTATCAGTCTCTGGTAGCAGCATGTTTACTGGCATTCAGAGGAAATTCAATACATCTGGTCAACATCTGTGACAGAAAAGCAAAGGAAGCGGAGGAATGAACTGTTAGATGATAGAGCCTTCTCGCGGCACCAGAGGATTTTTTTTTTCTTCATGGGTCTTGGTGAGGCTGTAATAATTTAATGATGGGCCAACAGAAATTGTGATCAATCTGCAAATATGCACTTTAAAGTAAATTTTAAGTATGTACAGCATAAATGTCTTATCATCTGTGGGTGTGGGTGGGTGGTTGGGGCACATGTGGAAAATTCCTTGTGCTCATCAGGACTTAAACCCCCAGTATGTGAATGAGTTAATGAGTAAGTGTATCTGAGGAGACTGTTAAAATAATTTGGGGCTGGGCAATATGGCAAAAAGTATAATCACAATTTTTCTGCCTTATTGGTTGATATTGATATTATTATCATGATACAGAATTTGATCATGCTGCCGGTGTGGCAAGTATAATGACTGAAACCAGAGGGATTATTATTTGAACTTTAGAATGCTTTATTAACAATTAAATATGTAAATAAATAGAAACTAAATAAAATAAAAGAACAGTTTAAATATTTAACTGTGCAAAAATATGTATCTCCCTGAACAAGACAAGTTAGTTTGCCTTGTAACTTTTAAAAATAATTAAATGAAAGCTGTGACTACAATCACAAATTATTTTTGCAGGGCCACAAATGTTTACAGTGGTACATTTGCTATAGGAAATGGGCATTTACATTGGCATGCAAGCCATAAACTGCAGATTGCCCTGCTGTGGTCATGTTCCCATGTCCATACACTGTTTTATTTTTGTTTTTTTTATCCTGGTAGAAAAGAACTGAGAGGGTACTGAGAAATGGTTAAACCCATTGCTTCATCCCAACACTTTCTTAATCATGAGCTTTCATTCTGTAAAAGTACAGCTAATGACCTTAATGTATAATGTATAAGGTGATAAAAGCACCCACCCTCAGCAACATAGACATATCAACTAACTGTACAGCAAAAAAACAAAACAAAAAAAAACAGAAAAAAAATGCTTCTCCTTCTGTGAGATTGATAAGTTTTGCTTTGTCTGTTTGGTTGCCTCAAAAGGCACTGTACTGACAATACAGTGTCTTCTTAAAAAGCTTCAAGATTTTCAACGTAAAAAACTCTGATCAAAAAGGCCAAAGTGCTCCAAAAAAAGGCTGCTGCATTTTTTTTTCTATCCTTCATTCTGATTGAGAGCAATTGAAAATTGATGCTGGCACTCGGGGGGGGGGCTTGTATAGACTATATGTGTTGACTCTGTGAGGGCCTGGCAGACTGTCCGGGGTGTACTCTGCCTCTCGCCCAATGATAGGATAGGTGCCACCCCTGCCGTCCCGTCATGACCCTCAGTCGCAGTTAGCGAATGCATGGACACAGAGCAACATAGGTTGTTATATCTGTCCATATCGACTAAAACTGTACAAGGCATATCACCAAAATTTGCATACATTTGACCATGATCCCAGTCCATGATTGTTTAATTGGCCAGCCCTGCAATAACTCACAAATAAATGTACATAGGATTGTCCAGTTTTGCACAACAGCAAATATTAATATGAAGATTAAGTAAAGTCATACTCATTCATGAGATATATCATAGATACATTATTGACGCATTAACTGCCATGTTGTCACCATCAAGCCCTACAATAGGTCAACCTATGCTTCAACGAAATGCCTGTTTTATAGTGTTGTAAAGTACAATGTGAAGAAATGTGTGAGTGGGTAGACGGCGTATGGCCTGGTTGTCTCTTACCTGGAATTAATTATCATCAAAAGAGTAAACATTTGAGTTTACAGAGAGTCACAGGGGCTTTTCATCTTTATGTTATAATCATTTAATGGCAACATAGGTAGAACATTATTTGTGAGCTGTCAGTAACACAAGAGAAATCTGTGTTATTGCAAAAATGAAGATGCTTTCTTTTCTTTTTTCTCTTTATTTGACTTGCAAATGAGGTGTATCCCAAAGAAACAACAGTGTGACCTCTGTGCACCACTGTGTTCACTGTTTTTGTTGGGAAAGTGTAGTGACACGGACCCACAACAGGGGGCGTAAATGAACGGACAATGGAAGGAGTCAAATTATAACACTTTACTGGTGTGAATGTCACAACCAAACACAGCAGAATCAGAATGTGCAACAGTCAATTAATAAAAGGGGTCGTGTGGGCAGGCGCGACGATAGGAGACGCCCGTCTGGAAACGAACCGGAACCACACGATTTCCACCGCCACCTGAACCCGAGGAATACTGGAGCCGCCAAGTCCCGGAGTCCCCAGGTGGCCACCTTCCCGGCGTGTCGGATCTGGTACTGCTGGCAGAAAGCAAAAGACAGTCAAAGGGTGGGTGTGTGAACACCCAGTAACACTGGTGGGAATGCCACCTCCACCTCTCACTCAGCGCATTGCAGCGGTCTCAGCTGAAAAGGAGCGCCGTCTTGCACAGCCTCCTCAAAAACGACCGATTCTCCTGCAAACACTCACAATAAACAGATTTACAAAAGGCTGAGGATATTACCTCCAGATGAAGATGATATCTCGGCAGTTTGGTGGAGGTGTCTTCCTGCTTTTATACCAGATGTGTTGATTAGTGACAGCTGTCACGGATGATGGGTGACAGCTGTCACCACGGCTTGTTCCTGAGGCGGCAGCGCCCTCTCGTGCCTGAAGCCCGCACTTCAGGCAGGGCACCTTCTGGTGGTGGGCCAGCAGTACCTCCTCTTCTGGCAGCCCACACAACAGTTTTGCTACATTAAACAGTGTCAGGTGGTAATTACAGCCACTTTCAATGTGGGTGATTAAGTCTGGTGTAATATCTCTCTCTCTCTCTCTCTGTCTTTTGAACAGTACACTGAAATATTTTTTTATTTATTTAAATTTATTTATTTATTTATTTAAATTTTCAAATTACCTGAGGACTAGTTGCCAGATTGCGTCCTTCCAGGGCAGATACTGCAAAAATGACGAAAGGCCTCTAAATAATGTACAAATTACTATATATATAATATATTGTACAATATATATACAATATAATGTACAAATAATACAAAGAATTCTAGAAATATTGTAGGATAAAGATTGGTAAGCATACAGACTTGACAAAATAAATCTGTGATGACAATTTAACTTGAAAACTGAATTCTTTCTGGTGAACTCTACCATAGTTGTGCAGTACAGTGGGTCAGTGGTTAGGTGCTGGGGTTCATACTTCCTTTCCGTGTGGCGTTTGTATGTCTTTCCCGTGTCTGTGTGGGTTTCTTCCCGGCACGCTGGCCTCTTCCCACTTTCAAAACATCCACATTAGGGTCATACTACTTTCCGTGCCCTTAACCAAGGGAGCATCTCTAAATCTGGAGTTGGTCACCAAGTTCCGGAGTGTGGCTGACCACTGCTCCAAGTGGTTGGATTGTGCGTAACTATAATTAGGATGGGTTAAATAAGAAATTTCATTGTATGTATGTACAATGATGATAAGTGCTATGCTCCTTTTCTTTTACAAGAGCATATGGTCAGGTCTGGGAAGGGTGGGCTTCCCCTTGACTACCCCCACCCCAAACATGTCGATCAGTTCATTACCTGGTGGTCGTTCTTTTAAGTTGTAAGGCTACAAAATAATAAGATTTTTATTAACCTGAAAAAGTCTGTTGCTTGATCATGCTGACCTCATTTAATCATACAAGCAAAGTATGCGCTAGTGCACGCATCCTGCTCTGACTTTAAATATAAAATTCATAATTTCACAATGATGCATGTATGTTTCTGAACTGTCTGGCAGGTGTCACTGTTCAGTGGGCAGCGGCATAGCGTTCCTTTTTGATTCGGACTCCGGAAGACTATTTGAAACACAAACGTTTCTGAACAGTATTTCAAGCCCAATGATAGGGAAGTGTGGGAAGAGCTGCTTGCTTTATTGCGACCGCGAACTGGACCCAGATAAACAACAGAAAATGAATGAATCAATCAATAATTATTTTGTGTTTGACAAGTAATTTTCAATAACGTCTAAAGGTCTTGTTTTTATTGATTGATTGATTTTATGGATTAACATAACCCAAAGGATAACATGTTAAAGTGGAAAACGCTTATTTCCAAAATAGTCTCCATTCACCTGTTCTGCCCGTTTAAACATGTTTCTCCCTGTGGTTGCTAGCTTGAATGATCTTACATAAAGGTGGGCACCACATCCAGCAGGTGGCATAAAAACAAAGTTCAAATTTTTGACTGATCAGCTGCATCAAAGATCACCTGATTTAAATAAATTTGTCCTCGTTATACACCATTTTAAGTTTGAGACACACAAGTTGAGAGTATTTATTGGTTTGTGAGTTCCTGCTTATAAAACTATCTGGGAAAGACTAACCCAGCTACATATAAATTGTGCAAGACCTACGTATATTGTTATCAGCTCAGGAAACATGAAAATGGATACTTGAGGCCATTTGCTGCCATCCTTATGTGGCCCCTTGGCCGGACATTTGGGACCACTGCTTTTAGGCACTCTGTATATTTGTCTCTGTTCCCTTACTGAGGTATTCAATTTTAGATATTATTGATGAGTTCAATTTGTCAATTTTACATGAGCTGGACAGCATGCAAAAACAGCAAATAAGGAAATTCAAAGGTTGTAGTCCAAAAAAAAAAAAAGAAGCCGTTTAGTGTTCAGCAGCTGAGCAGAATGGGCTAACAGACTGTAGGTTACTGAAGTGCACCTACAAGAGCAGCTGTTTTTTGTTTTTTTTACACTGTATCATACAGTTTCAATCAAGAATGTTCTTCAATAATCATTCTCAGTGTTCTAGGAAGGATGGACAAACAGGCCCTGCGAGCATTGCAGAGCAGTTCAATTTTAGATGGATCCATCAGATCAGCCAAGGTCACTGATGAGCTCTGCTGAAAGTGTCACAGATTTCTTCTCCATTCTTGCAGTAATTTGACATCTGTATTTGTGAGACAACACAAAATGTCTGAATGGAAAAGTAATGCAGACAGAAAGGCCACATAACAGTATTCCTCTCACTTCTCCTCCTTTTTTCTGGTCAGTCAATGTTTTTCTCCAGTTTCTGCGGAGAGGAGAAAAAAAAAATAACAGCTGCATGACATCAAGTCTGGAAGACATTAAAGCCGAGCAGCATTTTGACATTTAACTCCTGCTCTCCCCCTCTTGGTTCTCTGGAAAACAAAAGAAAAAGAACACCAGAGAGGACTTTAATCTTTACTGGCGTGTTGCCCATGGGGATCCATGGGCTCTAGATTGGGTAGTGTTTATAAAGTAGGTAGTATCGTGGTAATAAATTATGAAAAGATTCTATAATGAGTTGCAATGGCATGTGAGTCCAAAATGTTTTTAGAACCTTACAGTTTTTAGAAGAACTCAACCCACTCCAGCTTATTAATTAATCAAAAACCCAGACAGAGCTTTAATTCATTTGAAAGCTTGGCTCTTAGTCTTGTCCATCCAAATTGGAAGTCCCAAAAACCAGTTTTATTTGTTGTTATCTATCGTCCACCTGGTCGTTACTGTGAGTTTCTCTGTGAATTTTCGGACCTTTTGTCTGACTTAGTGCTTAGCTCAGATAAGATAAGCTTTATCTATCCATGAAGCCAGAGGACACACACCAATTAGCTAAACTGCAGGATTGTCTTACAGACATAAAGACATGGATGACCTCTAATTTCCTGCTTTTAAACTCAGATAAAACTGAAGTTATTGTACTTGGCCCCACAAATCTTAGAAACATGGTGTCTAACCAGATCCTTACTCTGGATGGCATTACCCTGACCTCTAGTAATACTGTGAGAAATCTTGGAGTCATTTTTGATCAGGATATGTCATTCAAAGCGCATATTAAACAAATATGTAGGACTGCTTTTTTGCATTTACGCAATATCTCTAAAATTAGAAAGGTCTTGTCTGAGTGATGCTGAAAAACTAATTCATACATTTATTTCCTCTAGGCTGGACTATTGTAATTCATTATTATCAGGTTGTCCTAAAAGTTCCCTGAAAAGCCTTCAGTTAATTCAAAATGCTGCAGCTAGAGTACTAACGGGGACTAGAAGGAGAGAGCATATCTCACCCATATTGGCCTCTCTTCATTGGCTTCCTGTTAATTCTAGAATAGAATTTAAAATTCTTCTTCTTACTTATAAGGTTTTGAATAATCACGTCCCATTTTATCATAGGGACCTCATAGTACCATATCACCCCAATAGAGCACTTCGCTCTCAGACTGCAGGCTTACTTGTAGTTCCTAGGGTTTGTAAGAGTAGAATGGGAGGCAGAGCCTTCAGCTTTCAGGCTCCTCTCCTGTGGAACCAGCTCCCAATTCAGATCAGGGAGACAGACACCCTCTCTACTTTTAAGATTAGGCTTAAAACTTTCCTTTTTGCTAAAGCTTATAGTTAGGGCTGGATCAGGTGACCCTGAACCATCCCTTAGTTATGCTGCTATAGACTTAGACTGCTGGGAGGTTCCCATGATGCACTGAGTGTTTCTTTCTCTTTTTGCTCTGTATGCACCACTCTGCATTTAATCATTAGTTATTGATCTCTGCTCCCCTCCACAGCATGTCTTTTTCCTGGTTCTCTCCCTCAGCCCCAACCAGTCCCAGCAGAAGACTGCCCCTCCCTGAGCCTGGTTCTGCTGGAGGTTTCTTCCTGTTAAAAGGGAGTTTTTCCTTCCCACTGTCACCAAGTGCTTGCTCACAGGGGGTCGTTTTGACCGTTGGGGCTTTTACGTAATTATTGTATGGCCTTGCCTTACAATATAAAGCGCCTTGGGGCAACTGTTTGTTGTGATTTGGTGCTATATAAATAAAATTGATTTGATTTGATTTGACCCCTTTTGTGTTAATTACGTAATTTTTTTAATTTTAAGTTACTGTCTTAATTATAATTTTTTTAGGTTCTTGTTATCATATGCACACTATTATTATTATTATTATTATTATTATTATTATTTAATTTTAACTTCTACTTTGTCATTTGATTTTTAAATGGACCACAATGGAAATGAGTGTTTTCACTTTCTTGTGTCATCCATTATTTTTAATGTGTTTACAGTTATATTATGTACTTACATTGAACTTACTAAATAAAATCAGGCACACACACTTTTAATATATAGATGATTTACCTCCCCCTGCTGGAATGGCGTCCAGAATGTAATTTTATGATTCTATTTTAATTTAATTATAATTAATTATAATAATAATAATTAATTATAATAATCAATTAATAGTAATTAATTATAATATTATTAATTAATTATAATTTTATTTTAATTATTTTAATTTTATGATTTTATTTTATGTAATTTTAATTTTAGAATGTAATTTTAGTCCAGAATGTAATTTTCAGCATCCATTGTTCAGAGTTGTTAGCTAATGTATGTAGCTTTTCTAAAAATATTAGTCCTATCAATGTTCGGTTTTGGTGCCATTCATCCTTGACCCAAAATACATAAGCATACCAAACAGCAAATGTCAGCTCTCCCCAGTTTGTGCATGATCAAAATTGCACACACGCACATATGTCTGCATGTATACGCACATATGTACGTATACATGCACGCACGAACAGCCTTTTGTCTTTCTGCCAGCTGCTGTAAACAGGTGCTTTTAATTTGACAAGCACAGAAGGTGGCAGAAGAGATTAAAAGCACTACACATTCACTCATGGTACCAACATGACACTTAAGTCACTCATGGCAACAGCAACATAACACTAAACTAAAGTGACTAAACCAATTGAACTACTAAAACACAATAAATCAATAACACCAACAACACTGTTAAACTAACATGAACCAAATAACATTTAAAACCTCAAAACCCTGAACTCCCATGTCGCATTGCAGTGCAATGTCCATTGTTTACTGGTTAGTTAAATCGCTAATTTCTCCAAAGATATTTGTCCTATCAACTTTCCATTTTCACAGCATTCACCCTTGACCCAAAATACATAAGCATACCAAACGGCAAATGTCAGCTTTCTCCGGTTTTTGCATGATTGAAGCCATACACACACGTGCACAGAGGCCACTTGGCTATTTGCAGTTTGACATTTGCAGTTTGGTATGTTTATGTATTTTGGCTCAAGGATGAATGCCACTGAAAGGGAATGTTGATAGGACTAATATTTTTGTAGAAGCTACAGATATTAGCTAGCAACAATGAACAATGGATGTTGCTAACTATATTCTAGATTCACACCCCATTCCAGCAGGGGGTGGAAAATCATTTTTATATTAAAGGGGTGACTGCGTGATTTTATTTAGTAAGCTCAATTTAAGTACATAATATAATTCTAAATATGTTAATAAAAATACATAGATGACACAAGAAAGTGAAAACCATTTATTTCAATTGTGGTCCATTTAAAAATAAAATGACAAAATAGAAGTAAAAATACAATAAAATAATAGTAATAATAATAGTGTGTATATGATAAGAAGAATCTAAACAATTTATAAATACATTAAGACAGTAAATTAACATTAAAAAAAATTATGTAATTAACCTGTTAAGGTCTAAATTTATAAAAACATTCTGGACTCACACGCCATTCCAACTCATTATAGAAACTTGCATAATTTATTACCACCCTTGAAAAATGTCAGCTACCTATTTTATAAACACTACCCAGTCTAGAGTCCATGGATCCCCACAGGTAACATGCTAGTTTATGTTTTATTTATGATTAACACAGTTATGTTTATCTTATGTTTCACCGTATTTGGTGCAAATCTGATGCTCTATAAAGATTAGATCTCTGATGCAGGGAAATATGCATTTGGTTGGGAGTTTATTTTTTACTTATTTATGTATTTTTTTTTATTTCATTTATATAGCGCCAAATCACAACAAAGTTGCCTCAAGGTGCTTCACACAAATAAGGTCTAACCTTACCAACCCCTAGAGCAAGACACAGGTGACAGCCATAAGGAAAAACCCCCTCTGATGATTTGAGGAAAAATCCTCAAGCAGACCAGACCAGGGGCTACCCTCTGCTTGGGCCATGCTACCAACACAATTGACAATACAAATATACAGGAAATTTTGGGAGTCCATGCTCGTGCACAGGATGGGAGGCCTGCAGATGAAGACACCACTCCCACCTCTGGAAGGAGCCGCACCTCAAACAGAGAGAAAATAGCAGTATCAGGCAGCAGAACGACAACAAACGAAGTATAATTTTTCAGCATTAAGCAATAAGAAAAACAGAAGAAATACTAAGGTGATCACCGGCCACTAGCTCTAAGCATCACTAAAAGACCCAAGACTGAGAGTTAGAGTTGTTCTGTTTTGTAATAAAATGTGCCTGGAAAATATGCAATAATTTTAGTCCTAATGTAAAATTCCAGAATTTTTTGTCTTAGTGGATACAAACATTCTTTACATACCCTTCAAGTTACTTATTACCCAGTTAAAAAGCAGAAATAGTAATAACTAAAAGAAAAATTTAAGAAGCATGTTACTGTATATGGAGAATAAATTTACCCAACTTCGGATCAGATTTTGTTTCCACTAAATTCTAATTTTGGACGAGTCCTAACACAATTTTCTCAGTTTCACCATATTGTAAGAAATTGCCATTTTAAAGTACATTCTCTCAGTATAATGTCCATGAGTTGCATATCACAATGTTCAGAACAATTTCAGTTTTCTAAATCTGAGAAAAATATTTTTTCTAGAACACTGGGTAACGATATGATCTATGAAAAGAAATATAATAAAAACTTGATTATGATACAGGAGATGTTACTCTTAGAGCCGTAATATCATTATGGTTCTAAGGGTTAAAGGGGTCATATTGTGCCAAACCACCTTTTCTGCTTTTGACCGATAAATGTTACTGAGGTTCAATGATAAACATCCTCCAAATGCCCCAGTTCTATAACTAATTAGTAGAATTCAAGCCTTGGACGTGTCAGACAATAGGTATGTTGAAATTCTGTTGAATTTTATTAAATGACAATAAAAGGCATCTTATCTTATGTTGTTTTCTCTCACTGTATATCAGCCCATACCAGTACCCCTCTTCCACCTTGCTGGTACCATCAAGTCACTCTCAAGTCATGAATCAGCAAGTCCCAAGTCAAGTCTCAAGTCATAATGACCACCAATTGTTTGCAAGCTGACTTGAGACTTGACTTGGGACTTGCAGTTTGATGACTTGAGAATGACTTGACAGTGACTTTTTGCTGGCATCTACTGATCTAGCCATAGGTCCATCCATCTGGTCCATAAGGACTCACTCTAATATCATCTTTCTATAAGACCTTTGAAAAATCTGTCTTCAGGTATTTTGTGGCCCAAGATTCACGTTTCAGCTTTTGAGTCTTGTACAGTGATGACCTTGTTTCAGTCTTCCTTTCTTGGCCGTGTCTATGAGCACTGAACACGGTGTACTTCTGGACACTCCAGGTAGGTTATCGTTCTGGAATATGGTGTCACAGGAGGATAATGAGTTTCTGGTAGCATCACATTTAATTCTTCTCAAGTCTTTTGCATTTAATTTGCCTATTTTCTTCCCTATATACAACCCTAATTCCAATGAAGTTGGGACATTGTGTAAAATGTCAATAAAAACAGAATACAATAATTTGCAAATCCTCTTCAACCTATATTCAATCGAATACACCACAAAGACAAGTTATTTAATGTTCAAATTGATAAACTTTATTGTTTTATGCAAATATTTGCTCATTTTGAAATCGATGCCTGGAACCCGTTTCAGAAAAGCTGGGACAGTCTGCTGTAAATAGGTGCTTTTAGTTTGACAACCACAGATGGTGGCAGAAGACATTAAAAGCACTACACATTTCACTCATGGTACCAACATGACACTTAAGTCGCTCATGGTTTACCACTGTGTTACATCACCTTTCCTTCTAACAACACTCAATAAGCCTTTGGGAACTGAGGACACTCATTGTTCAAGCATTGTAGGTGGAATTCTTTCCCGTTCTTGCTTGATGTACGAGTTCAGTTGTTCAACAGTCTGGGGTCTCCATTGTCGTATTTTATGCTTCATAATGCGCCACACATTTTCAATCGGCAACAGGTCTGGACTGCAGGCAGGCCAGTCTAGTACCTGCACTCTTTTACTACAAAGCCACGCTGTTGTAACACGTGCAGAATGTGGCTTGGCATTGTCTTGCTGAAATAAGCAGGGACGTCCCTGAAAAAGGCGTTGCTTGGATGGCAGCACGTGTTGCTCCAAAACCTGAATGTACCTTTCAGCATTGATGGTATCATCACAGACATGTAAGTTACCCATGCCATGGGCACTAACACACCCCCATACCGTCACAGATGCTGGCTTTTGAACTTTGCTCTGGTAACAATTTGGATGGTCTTTTTCCTCTTTTTTGGCTTGCCGCTTATGTGTAGAAAGCTCTCCAGAGTCTCTGAATCTTCTGATTATATTATGGACTGTATATGATGGAATCCCTAAATTCCTTGCAGTTGAATGTTGAGAATTATTGTTCTTAAACTGTTCGGCCATTTTTTAACGCAGTTGTTCACCAAGTGGTGATCCTCGCCCCATCTTTGCTTGTGAATGGCTGAGCCTTTTGGGGATACTCCTTTTATACCCAATCATGACACTCACCTGTTTCCAAACAGGTGTTCTTTGAGCATTCATCAACTTTCCCAGTCTTTTGTTGCCCCATCCCAACTTTTTTGAAACGTGTTGCAGGCATCCATTTCAAAATGAGCAAATATTTGCACAAAAATAATAAAGTTTATCAGTTTGAACATTAAATATCTTGTCTTTGTGGTGTATACAATTGAAAATAGGTTGAAGAGCATTTGCAAATCATTGTATTCTATTTTTATTTACATTTTACACAACGTCCCAACTTCATTGGAATTGGGGTTGTAGTTCTTGTGACCCTGTTGACTATTTGCAACTATAAACGTTTAATTGTTTGGTGATCACACCTCACTACCTTACCTGGTTCAAGGGCGTTGCATCCCTCTGAAAGGCATTTTACAACTTTTGACTTTCGGTGTCTGTTAAAATTCATTTTTGGCCCATTTTGCCTTATGTAAAGAAGCTGCCTAATAATTATACACACCTTGATGTAGGGTGTTACTCACTTTAGGCCACACACACTGTCATTACACAAATACGTATACATATATATATATATATATATATATATATATATATATATATATATATATATATATATATATATATACACTCAACAAAAATATAAACACAACACTTTTGGTTTTGCTCCCATTTTGTATGAGATGAACTCAAAGATCTAAAACTTTTTCCACATACACAATATCACCATTTCCCTCAAATATTGTTCACAAACCAGTCTAAATCTGTGACAGTGAGCACTTCTCCTTTGCTGAGATAATCCATCCCACCTCACAGGTGTGCCATATCAAGATGCTGATTAGACACCATGATTACTGCAGAGGTGTGCCTTAGACTGCCCACAATAAAAGGCCACTCTGAAAGGTGCAGTTTTATCACACAGCACAATTCCACAGATGTCGCAAGATTTTAGGGAGCGTGCAATTGGCATGCTGACAGCAGGAATGTCAACCAGAGCTGTTGCTCGTGTATTGAATGTTCATTTCTCTACCATAAGCCGTCTCCAAAGGTGTTTCAGAGAATTTGGCAGTACATCCAACCAGCCTCACAACCGCAGACCATGTGTAACCACACCAGCCCAGGACCTCCACATCCAGCATGTTCACCTCCAAGATCGTCTGAGACCAGCCACTCGGACAGCTGCTGAAACAATCGGTTTGCATAACCAAAGAATTTCTGCACAAACTGTCAGAAACCGTCTCAGGGAAGCTCATCTGCATGCTTGTCGTCCTCATCGGGGTCTCGACCTGACTCCAGTTCGTCGTCGTAACCGACTTGAGTGGGCAAATGCTCACATTCGCTGGCGTTTGGCACATTGGAGAGGTGTTCTCTTCACGGATGAATCCTGGTTCACACTGTCCAGGGCAGATGGCAGACAGCGTGTGTGGCGTCGTGTAGGTGAGCGGTTTTCTGATGTCAGTGTTGTGGATCGAGTGGCCCATGGTGACGATGGGGTTATGGTATGGGCAGGCGTCTGTTATGGATGAAGAACACAGGTGCATTTTATTGATGGCATTTTGAATGCACAGAGATACCGTGACGAGATCCTGAGGCCCATTGTTGTGCCATACATCCAAGAACATCACTTCATGTTGCAGCAGGATAATGCACGGCCCCATGTTGCAAGGATCTGTACACAATTCTTGTAAGCTGAAAATGTCCCAGTTCTTGCATGGCCGGCATACTCACCGGACATGTCACCCATTGAGCATGTTTGGGATGCTCTGGACCGGCGTATACGACAGCGTGTACCAGTTCCTGCCAATATCCAGCAACTTCGCACAGCCATTGAAGAGGAGTGGACCAACATTCCACAGGCCACAATTGACAACCTGATCAACTCTATGCGAAGGAGATGTGTTGCACTGCATGAGGCAAATGGTGGTCACACCAGATACTGACTGGTATCCCCCCCAATAAAACAAAACTGCACCTTTCAGAGTGGCCTTTTATTGTGGGCAGCCTAAGGCACACCTGTGCACTAATCATGGTGTCTAATCTGTTGTGGCTGGCGTGCCTGGCTGGCTTTTGTGTGTCTTCTGTTTCTGCCTTTTGGTTTTCCTCCCAGGTGGTGCGCATTTGGGACTGAGTGGCTGTGTAGCTGAGTTTATCAGGACCTCACCCTGATCACCTGAGGCTGATCACGTGCAGCTCGTCAGGACTCACAGCTGTGGTGCATCTACACGGATTGGAACATGGTGGCATTTAAGTCTGGAGTGCACAGTGTGTGTTTGCCAGAGACTCGACCTTGTGACCAGACGGGTGAGATCGTCGTCTCAAGAGCCATCTCATCATCAGTGGATGCAGAGAACGTCCAGGTTTGATGCATGGTCTGTGAAAGAGGAGGGGGTGAGGTCTCACGCTCGTCAGCACACTTCCTGAGGTACGTTAGATTTTGTGACTAACATTTATACAGTCAGTAAATGTGGTGTCCCTCACACCTTATTGTATTGAGCTGTTATGTTGGTCGTTTTAATTAGCTTCCACTGCAGTGAGTTTGTGAACAGGATGTTCCATGCCTGCAGGGTGGGAAGCTGATTAGTAATTAAGCCAGGAAGTGTTTGCTGTTTGTACACCTTTGAGTGGTCTCTCTGTGTGTTGAGTGTGGACTCACAAGATGATTTCTTCATTCACAGACTCGGTTTGTCGCGGCCACCTGGGGGGTGTCAGCGGGGTCCTGGGGTCCGAACTGGTTCTGGCTCCGGACCGTTAGCGCTGCTGGGAGCGCACCGCAATCCACCACGCCAGACCGCGCACTTTTATATTTATCACATCACTGTTATGTTTATTAAACTCTGTTATCCTTTGTACCGTGCTCTGCTTATTTTATACTGGGTCCTTCAAACGCTGGTCGGTTCTCCGGGCTGCGTCCGACACATAACATAATTAGCATCTTGGTATGGCACACCTGTGAGGTGGGATGGATTATCTCAGCAAAGAAGAAGTGCTCACTATCACAGATTTAGACTGGTTTGTGAACAATATTTGAGGGAAATGGTGATATTGTGTATGTGGAAAAAGTTTTAGATCTTTGAGTTCATCTCATACAAAATGGGAGCAAAACCAAAAGTGTTGCGTTTATATTTTTGTTGAGTGTATATATATATATATATATATATATATATATATCACCTGAGAATGGTTAAATCCAGTAAGCATTCACATTTATATGGCTTGGATTTAGAAAATAAGTATGGAAATATGATGAGGTCAGAATACTCACTTGCTCAGTAATTGTGCATGAAATGTGTATTCCCCTGAGAAAGCCTAAACTGTACCCACTTTACCTTTGCTAAACATTCAGGTTTGATGTTTGCAAGCATTTTGGAATGAGTGTGAACACTGATAATATGAATCCTCAGGAATACAACTTGCCTAATAATTCTGTGGTTCTCTGTTTGAGACTGTAGTTTATAGAAGCCGGTTGTCCGTGCTCTCTTCCTTTAGGTATTGAAGATGTGGAGCGGACTCGCGTGGTGAATGTCATCCTCCCAGAGCATCGAGGTCATTTCATGCAACAGCTAGGCTACTTTTTGGCAACCTTCTTGCTGTTGGCGTTTATTGTCGTGGTGGTCATCCTGCTGACACGCCGTCGTAAAAAGCAAGGTATTTTTGTTTCCCCCTAAATCTGCAGCTTTAAGCTGATAACCATCAGTAAGCATGCTGTGCATGGAGTTTGTGTCCAGCACACTTTGACTTTACGGTACAAATGTGGTAAACTTTGTGTTAAATCTCTTTTCAGGGCTTGAGTACAACCTTCGTCGATCTGATCGGTAAGACATTAAAATGCTTCAGTGATTTATTGGAGTGCCTACTTTACTGCAAATTCAGCTGTAAATAAATAATTTGTTTGTGCACAGAGAGTATGTAAACAGTGGAGGTGAAAGTTCTTCAGACAGCACTGAGCTGAAGGCCTTTAACCCGGAACCTCTGAATTCAGGTAAGTTTTACCACAGCTGGAACCATTTACTTCAGGAAATGCTTCACCATTGTGGGACGCTTAATCAAGTCAATGAACCAGTTGCATCAGAAAACCAGTCAGTGTTTCAAAACACCCAACACACTTAATGAGACAAAAGGCAACAAGTGCTACAAAAAAAGTCAGTGTCTTAAAACATTTGAAACTCTATTTTGAAATAAACAGTTGGTTCAGAAAATGATTCATTGTTTTGAAATAGTTGAATCCCTAGATGAACTAGTTGCTTCAGAACATGATTCAATGTGTTCAAATGCTTGAAACATTGAAATAATTATTTGATTCAGGAAATTATTCAGTATTTAAAAATGCTAAAAACACTAAGCAAACCAGCCACATCCAAAACAGATTCAGTGTTTCAAAACAAAAAATGTTTCAGTAATTTGAAATGCTCGAAACACTAAATTAAACCTTTGCTTCAGAAAATATTTCTTTCAAAATGCTTGCAACACTAATCAAACCAACTGCATCGAAAACAGATTCCATGTTTAACAACAGAAGATGATTCAGTGTTTCAGAATGCTTGTAACACTAATTAAACCAACTGCATTGAAAACAGATTGCATGTAAAAACAAACCAAACAGAAAATGGTTCAGTAATTTGAAATGCTCGAAACACTAAATTAAACCTTTGCTTCAGAAAATGATTCAGTGGGTAAAAATGCTTGTAACACTAGTCAAACCTATGTATTTCTAAACTGATTCAGTGTTTCAAAACACTAAACTAAAAATTTATTTACAAAATGATTCAGTGTTTCAGAATGCACTAATTAAACGAACTGCATTGAAAACAGATTGCATGTAAAAACAAACCAAACAGAAAATGATTCAGTAATTTGAAATGCCTGAAACACTAAATCAAATAATTGTTTCAGAAAATGATTCAGTGGGTAAAAATGCTTGTCACACTAGTCACACCTATGTATTTCTAAAGTGACTGTTTCAAAACACTAAACTAAAAATTTATTTACAAAATGATTCAGTGTTTCAGAATGCTTGTAACACTAATTAAACCAACTGCATTGAAAACAGATTGCATGTAAAAACAAACCAAACAGAAAATGGTTCAGTAATTTGAAATGCTCGAAACACTAAATTAAACCTTTGCTTCAGAAAATGATTCAGTGGGTAAAAATGCTTGTAACACTAGTCAAACCTATGTATTTCTAAACTGATTCAGTGTTTCAAAACACTAAACTAAAAATTTATTTACAAAATGATTCAGTGTTTCAGAATGCACTAATTAAACGAACTGCATTGAAAACAGATTGCATGTAAAAACAAACCAAACAGAAAATGATTCAGTAATTTGAAATGCCTGAAACACTAAATCAAATAATTGTTTCAGAAAATGATTCAGTGGGTAAAAATGCTTGTCACACTAGTCACACCTATGTATTTCTAAAGTGACTGTTTCAAAACACTAAACTAAAAATTTATTTACAAAATGATTCAGTGTTTCAGAATGCTTGTAACACTAATTAAACCAACTGCATTGAAAACAGATTGCATGTAAAAACAAACCAAACAGAAAATGGTTCAGTAATTTGAAATGCTCGAAACACTAAATTAAACCTTTGCTTCAGAAAATGATTCAGTGGGTAAAAATGCTTGTAACACTAGTCAAACCTATGTATTTCTAAACTGATTCAGTGTTTCAAAACACTAAACTAAAAATTGATTTACAAAATGATTCAGTGTTTCAGAATGCACTAATTAAACGAACTGCATTGAAAACAGATTGCATGTAAAAACAAACCAAACAGAAAATGATTCAGCAATTTGAAATGCCTGAAACACTAAATCAAATAATTGTTTCAGAAAATGATTCAGTGGGTAAAAATGCTTGTCACACTAGTCACACCTATGTATTTCTAAAGTGACTGTTTCAAAACACTAAACTAAAAATTTATTTACAAAATGATTCAGTGTTTCAGAATGCTTGTAACACTAATTAAACCAACTGCATTGAAAACAGATTGCATGTAAAAACAAACCAAACAGAAAATGGTTCAGTAATTTGAAATGCTCGAAACACTAAATTAAACCTTTGCTTCAGAAAATGATTCAGTGGGTAAAAATGCTTGTAACACTAGTCAAACCTATGTATTTCTAAACTGATTCAGTGTTTCAAAACACTAAACTAAAAATTGATTTACAAAATGATTCAGTGTTTCAGAATGCACTAATTAAACGAACTGCATTGAAAACAGATTGCATGTAAAAACAAACCAAACAGAAAATGATTCAGCAATTTGAAATGCCTGAAACACTAAATCAAACAGTTGTTTCAGAAAATGATTCAGTGGGTAAAAATGCTTGTCACACTAGTCAAACCTCTGCATTTCTAAAGTAGTTGTGTTTCAAAACACTAAACTAAAACTTTATTTACAAAATGATTCAGTGTGTCAAATTGCTTGAAACAGTAACCGAATCAATTGCTTAAGAAAATGAATACTTGTTTTAAAACAAAGAGTTCCTCAAAGACTGATTCAGCCTTTTAGTACACGATGATCTCACACCCTTGAATCCCATACAGATCTGATGGCCTGTAAAGGATTCAAATTCAGTTTATCAGTTTACTGCCGGGAGCCAACGTCTCAGCAGTAAACTCATATATGTTTGATCATGTAAATCATTCTTAATTATTTTGTTAAATACTTTGTTTGACATTTTGTGTCCACAGACTACAAAAACAACCTTCTGAAAGAGCAAGAAATGGCCAAAGACTGCAATAAGGGTGAGGGGGAAAAAAGTGAATTATATTTCATTAAATAAACACTCAGCTCATTTTACTGAGCTGTTTTTTCTCTGTCTCGCCTCCTCTTGCAGCATTTGATGGAAAGCTGTGGAAGTGAGTGACGCGTTTTTGAGATGCTGCTGGCAGGTCCAGAGCAAACATCACAAGAGTAATCAAGAGACGGAAAAAGGAAAAGTGAAAACCCAGGAGGAGACAGGAGGAATGCTTCCTCTGCTGTAACTCTGACCCACCAGGCTTTTTCTCCACTAAAAGGCACCATATTGTTAGTTTTTTGCAATTTCTTCACGTACTTTGTAGCTTCACTGACTGTTATGAAAATACGATTAAACTTCTTGCTTTGTTTGGTTTGTTTTATATTGTTAATTTCACTCATCTATATTTTTTGTCCTATTTTACTTTATTTTTTACTGACATGCATGCTGTATATTGAAGTGTGTTATCCATGCATCCTTTTAAAGCTGCAAATTCACAGCTCTTACTGGAATCTGCTGATGTTCTGTTTAGCACACGTGGCTGTACTGTTTGTGGTTAGTTACTGTAACACAGAGAGGCTCGAATGGAGTCAGAAATACTTAGAAATAAGTTTCACATTTAGAAAAAACAAACATAGGCATAATATGGTACCACTCACTCACTCATCTTCAACTGCTTACTCAACTGAGGGTCATTGGAGTGCTGGAGCCTATCCTGCAATCATAGGGCATGAGGTGGGGTACACCCTGCACAGGATGCCACTCTGTCACAGGGCCACATATTCACACACCTACAGACAATTTAAAATTTTCAATCCACCTAACCTGCCTGGGGGAGAACATGCAAACTCCACACAGAAAGGCCACAGCTGGGAATTGATCCCATGACTTTCTTGCTGTGAGGCAACAGTGCTAACCACTAATAGTGCAGCAGATAAACAAAACAATCCTTCAAGCACCAAATTTGGCACAAATACTCCTTAGACATTACTTAAAAAAAAAAGACTGGCCACTTGAATTTTCAATAGGCAGCCAGGTTTGGGTCAGTTGAAGAATTACACAGGGGTCAAAATTTTTAAATGCTCCAATCAAATTGAAAACTACACCACATTATTTGTCTGATCATAAGTGTCCCAAAAATGTATAGTTTGGGCTATCTGTGACTGAATGTTATGGAGTTATGGGGTAAAAACAGTAAGAATGTGTCATGTTCTGTGGTTGCTCTTTCATCTGCCATGTTTAAGTATTAAGAGTCTGGGCCACGCCCACTTCTGGATCCTTCCACACAGGTGTTTCCTATCGGCAGCTCATCACCAAGGTGTATTTGAGCCTCACTGGTTGCACTTGTAATTCACCTGATCGTTGTGCCTTGTGCCTTTGCTTCTAGCTCCGAGTTGTGTGTTTTTTTTCCATGTCCTGCTGCCACGTAGTGTATCTGACCACCTGCCTGTTTGTACCGACCATGCCTTTTGCCTGATGATCCTGATCTGTTTGCTCGTTTTGGACTGCCTTATTGTGTACTGGACCCCACTGAGTATCTCAGTAAACGCCTTTCTAAATCAGAGCTATCGTGTCGAGTCCTACACTTGTGTCCAGCCGTTTCTGTCCGACGCTTCTGATAGAATGGTGAAAAAGGTCAATTTCAGTTTGTACAGGGTTGAAAGTTAAAGTTGCTCCAATTTTGGTAAAAACTGATGCAAATTATTGTTTGAGCTAATAGGATTAATAAATGAAATAGTTACGACTGTGTTGAATGCTTGGTCTCCAAAGTAAAGGTCAAACAAGGTCAATGTCTATTGGATTCTATGACGTGACATATGTTACCCTGTAACGTGATAAGTAAGCATGACACATGGTCCAAGCTATTCCTTTTTAAAAACCCTAATTAACCAATAATTTGCATCACTTTTTAACAAAATTGGAGCAACTTTAACTTTTGCCCCTGTACACACTTGAAATCGATCTTTGTCACCATTCTTGCTGTTTTTACCCCATAACTCCATAACATTCAGTTAGAGATAGTCCAAACTATACCTTTTTGGAATCTTTGGGATCGGACAAATAATGTGGTATAGTTTTCAATATGATTGGAGCATCTTCTTATTTTGACCCTTGTTTAATTCTTCAATTGACCCCTACCTGGCTGCCTATTGAAAATTTAAGTGGTCAATTGTTTGTTTGTTTGTTTTTCCAAACAAGGAATGTCTAAGGAGTATTTCTGTCAAATTTGATGTTTGTATCACCATTTACAGAATTCCGCTCTAAATATTCTCTTATCTGCTGCACTGTAAGCCACCGTGCCACCCCATAATATGGTACCTTTTAGCAAGAAATACGATTAATGCAGAAGTGTTATTATTGTTCTGGATTCCACACATTTTAGGAATACATAAAATCAGATCAGTTACGATTCAAACAAAGTGGTTTATTCTTATTGGGTAGACATGAAATTGTACAAACACACACTAAATATTCAGTCTGCTGAAACTCAGGAAAATAAAATGTATGAGCTGTGCAGAGCTTGTTTGCCTCAGTGATGTGCGGCCCTGATTGTGAAACACTGAGTGTTTATTACGGAATCTGTCGGTTAATGATACAAATTATTAAAAGTTTTACAAACTGAGGCTCTGTGAGACGTAATGCTGCAAGAGGAAATGTGTCCAACAAGCATTTATTTGTCTTTCTGCTTGTGTTGCTCTTCATGCTGCTCTCTCACACGTGCACACTCTGCTGGTCTATTTATACAAGTGTTGGTTCAAATAAAAGATTCCGTCCATCAATGATTCATTCTTTCATTGGTCTTAGTGTTTTTGGGTTTTTCCGTAATTATTGTATGGCCTTGCCTTACAATATAAAGCGCCTTGGGGCAACTGTTTGTTGTGATTTGGCGCTATATAAATAAAATTGATTGATTGATTGATCTTATTGCTGATTCAATAGTTTAGAGTAAACTGGATCTGATGCGAGAACCAGTCATATGAATTTGTTTGTAAATTGTGTCTAAGTGATTTAAGAGAACTTTCTCACAGTAACTGGTTTTCTCATATTTTGAGTTTTTTCCCCTCAAGATAGACAGAATTTACTCGTGTGGTTCAGACCTGCAGTATGAGTCGTGCAGTTAGTGTGCTGTCATTCAAACCTACTGTATATTACATTAACTGGAAGCAGTTGTAGTTTGAAAATCCAACATGAATTACAAATCAAAAACTAGAGACATTCGTCACAAAATGCTCCACGCACAGTACTATTTTCCATGTAAAGTGCAGTAATATGTACATGTGTGAGGTAGGTATTTGGTTGAACCCTCATGTGTTTGATGTAAACTGGGATACATGGTGCAAAAATTGGAGATTGACATTTATTTAGTGAATGTGGCCAACAGTGACCATAAAATGTCGGTAACCTTCGAACAAATGCAACAATTGGTAATTTTTTAAAAGTAGGTCAAGGTCACTGGCCTTCGAACCCATGCGCAGTACTCTTCCAAGGCATGTACTCACCAAATATGAAATTTTTGCAAGCAATGGGTATAGAGGTACATTGCGGCGAACAAATTTCAGACGAAGGATTTGACAGTTGTGACTATTGGTGACCTTGAAAAATAGGTCAAGGCCACTGACCTTCGAACCCATGCGAAGTACTCCTCCAAGGCATGTAAATTAAATCAAATCAATTTTATTTATATAGCGCCAAATCACAACAAACAGTTGCCCCAATGCGCTTTATATTTTAAGGCAAAAGCCATACAATAATTACAGAAAACCCCAACGATCAAAACGACCCCCTGTGAGCAAGCACTTGGTGACATTGGGAAGGAAAAACTCCCTTTTAGCAGGAAGAAACCTCCAGCAGAACCAGGCTCAGGGAGGGGCAGTCTTCTGCTGGGACTGGTTGGGGCTGAGGGGAGACCCATCAAATATGACGTTTCTGTGAGCAAAAGGCGCTGAGCTATGTTGCGGCAAAGGATTTGGCAGTTGTGACCATTGGTGACCTTGGAAAGTAGGTCAAGGTCACTGGCCTTCAAACCCATGCGAAGTACTCCTCCAAAGCGTGTACCCACCAAATACGAAGTTTCTGCGAGCAGTGGGTCCCGGGCAATTTTGTGGCGAAGGATTTGACAGTTGTGACCATTGGTGACTTTGAAAAGTAGGTCAAGGTCCCCGGCCTTCGAACCCATGTGAAGTACTCCTCCAAGGCAAATACCCACCAAATATGAAGTTTCTGTGAGCAAAAGGTGCCGAGCTATGATGCGGCAAAGGATTTGGCAGTTGTGACCATTGGTGACCTTGGAAAGTAGGTCAAGGTCACTGGCGTTCAAACCCATGTGAAGTACTCCTCCAAAGCATGTATCACCAAATATGAAGTTTCTGCGAGCAATGTTGTGGTGAAGGATTTGACAGTTGTGACTATTGGTGACCTTGAAAAGTAGGTCAAGGTACCCAGCCTTCGAACCCACGTGAAGTACTCCTCCAAGGCAAATACCAAATATGAAGTTTCTGTGAGCAATAGGTGCAAGCTACATTGCGGTGAAGGATTTGACAGTTGTGACCACTGGTGACCTTCAAAAGTTGGTCAAGATCACTGGCCTTCAAACCCATGCGAAGTACTCCTCCAAGGCAATGTACCCATCAAATATGAAGTTTCTGCGAGCAATAGGTACGAAGCTACGTTGCGGCCAGACAGACAGATGGAAGGACGGACAACCCGGATGCTATATGCCCCAGATTATTATACCCCGCACGGTGCTTGCGGCATAATAATTGGTGCTAATAATTATTTATGCTAATAGTTATTAGCACCAATTAATTATTATTATGCCCCAAGTGCTAATTATTATGCTTGGGGCATAATAATCTGTTATCCTGTTTAACTCCACAGCTTCAACTGTAATATAATCCTAAAGTAATTCACACAGCCTAATATCATTAATTCAAGATAAATACAAAAGCTTCGAAAAGAAAAAGTTCCTGGTTCAAGACCACCCATGCACATTCTCCATGTACATCTAGAGTTGCCTCAAGAATGGCAACCGTAGTAAAATTTGTGTCAAATCGACGCCGTGTAATCCCAAACAAAGAGGGAGGAGCCAAAAGAAATGACTCAAAGGGAAATTCAAGAATCACAAAACTGGGTAATCTGAGTCTGGAAAGGTGTGGTGAGACCAGTGCTGGAGACATTTTAACAACACCCCCACCTTCAGGCAGCATGCAAGGGCACATGTGCTGTCGTCCGATCCACCCCGTGCTATAGGAGACAATTCACAACGGAGACTTACCCCCCTGGTCCAGTGTTGGTCTTCGGTCCCTTCTTTTAGTTCTTTGGACAAAGTATCATAAGTTTAAGTTTAATAAACTGAAGTTATTGTACTTGGCCCCACAAATCTTAGAAACATGGTGTCTAACCAGATCCTTACTCTGGATGGCATTACCCTGACCTCTAGTAATACTGTGAGAAATCTTGGAGTCATTTTTGATCAGGATATGTCATTCAAAGCGCATATTAAACAAATATGTAGGACTGCTTTTTTGCATTTACGCAATATCTCTAAAATCAGAAAGGTCTTGTCTCAGAGTGATGCTGAAAAACTAATTCATGCATTTATTTCCTCTAGGCTGGACTATTGTAATTCATTATTATCAGGTTGTCCTAAAAGTTCCCTAAAAAGCCTTCAGTTAATTCAAAATGCTGCAGCTAGAGTGCTGACGGGGACTAGAAGGAGAGAGCATATCTCACCCATATTGGCCTCTCTTCATTGGCTTCCTGTTAATTCTAGAATAGAATTTAAAATTCTTCTTCTTACTTATAAGGTTTTGAATAATCAGGTCCCATCTTATCTTAGGGACCTCGTAGTACCATATCACCCCAATAGAGCGCTTCGCTCTCAGACTGCAGGCTTACTTGTAGTTCCTAGGGTTTGTAAGAGTAGAATGGGAGGCAGAGCCTTCAGCTTTCAGGCTCCTCTCCTGTGGAACCAGCTCCCAATTCAGATCAGGGAGACAGACACCCTCTCTACTTTTAAGATTAGGCTTAAAACTTTCCTTTTTGCTAAAGCTTATAGTTAGGGCTGGATCAGGTGACCCTGAACCATCCCTTAGTTATGCTGCTATAGACGTAGACTGCTGGGGGGTTCCCATGATGCACTGTTTCTTTCTCTTTTTGCTCTGTATGCACCACTCTGCATTTAATCATTAGTGATCGATCTCTGCTCCCCTCCACAGCATGTCTTTTTCCTGGTTCTCTCCCTCAGCCCCAACCAGTCCCAGCAGAAGACTGCCCCTCCCTGAGCCTGGTTCTGCTGGAGGTTTCTTCCTGTTAAAAGGGAGTTTTTCCTTCCCACTGTAGCCAAGTGCTTGCTCACAGGGGGTCGTTTTGACCGTTGGGGTTTTACATCATTATTGTATGGCCTTGCCTTACAATATAAAGCGCCTTGGGGCAACTGTTTGTTGTGATTTGGCGCTATATAAAAAAAAAAAATTGAATTGAAATTGAATTAATGCCACCAAGATTCACACTTGGTGCAACTTCTGATAATTTCTTTTGAAAACCGTTTGATGAATTATTCTGAAATTTAGTTCAGACCATGTCTCAGCGACTGTCTGGTCATGATAGGTTGAACTTTCTAACTGAATGCCTGTGGGCCCCCAAGAAGGGTCAAAAAAGAAGTTATTTTTCACATTGTTCGATTTAGAGCAGAAAAACTGTACAGTAACTTTTTCTCTAATTTTACATAAATTTTCCTTGGGAGGAGGGTTTACACACACACACACACACACACACACTGTCTTTGAATTATTCTAAGGGACCCTGAAAGGGCAAAAAAAATTATTTTTCACACTTTAATTTATTGCAGAAAAACTGTTCATTAACTTCTCTAATTTCGCATAAAGATTCCTTGGGAGGACGATGACAGACAAGACGTCATTATCCTTGAATCCTTTCAAGGGCATCCAAATGACATTTTGCACACTTTCCTATTTATAGTTTAAAAACTGCTCAGTACATTTTTCCTTGATATAGACTCTTTAAATCAGTGTCTAATGATTCAGTGACCTTGAATCATTAAAGCCACTTTCCCCTTATTTGGTCAAAATGACTGTTTGTCCAAAGAACTTCAGGGTCTCTTAGTCTATTGACATATACAAGGTTAGGATTAAGACTGATATCTAGCAGTCTGTGTATGTGTCTGTCAATCACAGACAAATTTCTTTGCTTTTGAAAAGCCTAGGCAAGTATGTTCTAAATCTACATAGATAAATGGATGGATGAATGAATGAGTCCATCCCCTCCAATTTGTTAATACAATATTTTTTTAACTAACTTCTTGGAACTCACTCAAATGTGATGAACATTGATTGAGTGTGTATTGGCATGCCAAGGCAATTGAAAATTCTTTCTGAATTAATAAGTTGCCATTAAGCAAACAAATATATTGTATTTATTTTTGTGACATTTTATTTTTGATTTAGAATGTTAATTATCTTTAAAATATAACACATTTACTTGTATTTTAATTGCATATATGTGTCACGTGTGGAGGGATGATTCAGACCCCAATGCAGAGATAACAGCAACAAGTTAAAAACACAGTCTTTAATGACTCTTGTGAGAGAAGTCAAAGGTTGGTACACAGGCTGTCTGTCCAAACAGGTGACAGTGTCCAAGAGGCCATAAGCAGGTGGATGGTCCAAAAACAGAGCAAGAAGTCAAGGCACAAAAGCAATCAGTAATGAGCAACAACTGTCCAATAAGTGGCAGGCAGTCTCAAAAATACACAAGGAGAAAACTGTTTCAGTAACAAGGAGTCAAACGCGAAGAAACACTACAAATATCAACAAGAAGAAATCAACAAAGTACACAGGCATGAAAACCCACAGGGACCCAAGACCATATCAACACTAGAAACAGTCACAAGGGAGAGCCAAAGGACAAGGACAAGGACAGACAGACAGAAAACCCACAGGGAACTCGAAATAAAACCAGGAACAGTCAGAAGGGGGTGGCAGAGGGCAACCTCTGTGGGATGGACAGACAGGGATTGTCACAAAATGTAGTTCACATAACATTTACTTTTGCCCCTGGCCTTCCATCCAGATTAATTATGGCCTTTCAAAGGAAAGATTTTGGGGCCTCTGATCTCAACATAAGTGTGCTTTTTAAATTACATGTATGTACACTCAACAAAAATATAAACGCAACACTTTTGGTTTTGCTCCCATTTTGTATGAGATGAACTCAAAGATCTAAAACTTTTTCCACATACACAATATCACCATTTCCCTCAAATATTGTTCACAAACCAGTCTAAATCTGTGATAGTGAGCACTTCTCCTTTGCTGAGATAATCCATCCCACCTCACAGGTGTGCCATATCAAGATGCTGATTAGACACCATGATTAGTGCACAGGTGTGCCTTAGACTGCCCACAATAAAAGGCCACTCTGAAAGGTGCAGTTTTATCACACAGCACAATGCCACAGATGTCACACGATTTGAGGGAGCGTGCAATTGGCATGCTGACAGGAGGAATGTCAACCAGAGCTGTTGCTCGTGTATTGAATGTTCATTTCTCTACCATAAGCCGTCTCCAAAGGCATTTCAGAGAATTTGGCAGTACATCCAACCAGCCTCACAACCGCAGACCATGTGTAACCACACAGGACCTCCACATCCAGCATGTTCACCTCCAAGATCGTCTGAGACCAGCCACTCGGACAGCTGCTGAAACAATCGGTTTGCATAACCAAATAATTTCTGCACAAACTGTCAGAAACCGTCTCAAGGAAGCTCAACTGCATGCTCGTTGTCCTCATCGGGGTCTCGACCTGACTCCAGGTCATCGTCGTAACCGACCTGAGTGGGCAAATGCTCACATTCTCTGGCGTTTGGCATGTTGGAGAGGTGTTCTCTTCATGGATGAATCCCGGTTCACACTGTCCAGGGCAGATCAAATCAAATCAATTTCATTTATATAGCACCAAATCACAACAAACAGTTGCCCCAAGGCGCTTCATATTGCAAGGCAAAGCCATACAATAATTACAGAAAAACCCCAACTGTCAAAGCGACCCCCTGTGAGCAAGCACTTGGCGACAGTGGGAAGGAAAAACTCCCTTTTAACAGGAAGAAACCTCCAGCAGAACCAGGCTCAGGGAGGGGCAGTCTTCTGCTGGGACTGGTTGGGGCTGAGGGAGAGAACCAGGAAAAAGACATGCTGTGGAGGGGAGCAGAGATCAATCACTAATGATTAAATGCAGAGTGGTGCATACAGAGCAAAAAGAGAAAGAAACACTCAGTGCATCATGGGAACCTCCCAGCAGTCTAAGTCTATAGCAGCATAACTAAGGGATGGTTCAGGGTCACCTGATCCAGCCCTAACTATAAGCTTTAGCAAAAAAAGTTTTAAGCCTAATCTTAAAAGTAGAGAGGGTGTCTGTCTCCCTGATCCGAATTGGGAGCTGGTTCCAGAGGAGAGGAGCCTGAAAGCTGAAGGCTCTGCCTCCCATTCTACTCTTACAAACCCTAGGAACTACAAGTAAGCCTGCAGTCTGAGAGCGAAGCGCTCTATTGGGGTGATATGGTATTATGAGGTCCCTAAGATAAGATGGGACCTGATTATTCAAAACCTTATAAGTAAGAAGAAGAATTTTAAATTCTATTCTAGAATTAACAGGAAGCCAATGAAGAGAGGCAAATGTGGGTGAGATATGCTCTCTCCTTCTAGTCCCTGACAGTACTCTAGCTGCACCATTTTGAATTAACTGAAGGCTTTTCAGGGAACTTTTAGGACAACCTGATAATAATGAATTACAATAGTCCAGCCTAGAGGAAATAAATGCATGAATTAGTTTTTCAGCATCACTCTGAGACAAGACCTTTCTAATTTTAGAGATATTGCGCAAATGCAAAAAAGCAGTCCTACATATTTGTTTAATATGCGCATTTAATGACATATCCTGATCAAAAATGACTCCAAGATTTCTCACAGTATTACTAGAGTTTGGGGTAATGCCATCCAGAGTAAGGACCTGGTTAGACACCATGTTTCTAAGATTTGTGGGGCCAAGTACAATAACTTCAGTTTTATCTGAGTTTAAAAGCAGGAAATTAGAGGTCATCCATGTCTTTATGTCTGTAAGACAATCCTGCAGTTTAGCTAATTGGTGTGTGTCCTCTGGCTTCATGGATAGATAAAGCTGAGTATCATCTGCGTAACAATGAAAATTTAAGCAATGCTGTCTAATAATACTGCTTAAGGGAAGCATGTATAAAGTGAATAAAATTGGTCCTAGCACAGAACCTTGTGGAACCTCTTGCTTGCCTCTACTGGTGGTTGGCTCTCACTGCGGTATTGTATCACTTCCTGTTCCGGAGCACAGCGGTGTTTTGCTGTATCTGTTAGCTGTTTAATCTGCGCAGTTAGATTGATCTAGTTACCTAGATAACGATTTGTTTCACAGTGTAATCTTCACGTGCCTTAACTAAAGCACTCCCTCTGCTGAATCACCTCTAAATTATTTACACGTTATTCACTTTGCGTGTTTTTAGGAATCCGTTAGCTTAGCGCAGCTACTAGCTCTTAGCCGGTTTAGCATGGCGGCTTCTCCTGTCTCTCCCGCACTTTTCTGCTCTGGGTGTGAAATATTTAGTTATTCCTCGGCCTCCTTTAGCAGTAATGGTACTTGTAATAAGTGTAGCTTATTCGTAGCTTTGGAGGCCAGGCTGGGCGAATTGGAGACTCGGCTCCGCACCGTGGAAAATTCTACAGCTAGCCAGGCCCCTGTAGTCGGTGCAGACCAAGGTAGCTTAGCCGCCGTTAGTTTCCCTCTGGCAGATCCCGAGCAGCCGGGAAAGCAGGCCGACTGGGTGACTGTGAGGAGGAAGCGTAGCCCTAAACAGAAGCCCCGTGTACGCCGCCAACCCATTCACATCTCTAACCGTTTTTCCCCACTCTGCGACACACCCACCGAGGATCAAACTCTGGTTATTGGCGACTCTGTTTTGAGAAATGTGAAGTTAGCGACACCAGCAACCACAGTCAGTTGTCTTCCGGGGGCCAGAGCAGGCGACATTGAAGGAAATTTGAAACTGCTGGCTAAGGCTAAGCGTAAATTTGGTAAGATTGTAATTCAGGTCAGCAGTAATGACACCCGGTTACGCCAATCGGAGGTCACTAAAATTAACATTGAATCGGTGTGTAACTTTGCAAAAACAATGTCGGACTCTGTAGTTTTCTCTTTAAATTTTCTTAAATCCTCCAAACCGTGACTATCCAGGGTTGGGACCAGGAAGCAGAGTTGTAGTCTTACACACCTCTCTGCAGCTTCTCTCCCCCTGCCATCCCCTCATTACCCCATCCCCGTAGAGACGGTGCCTGCTCCCAGACCACCAATAACCAGCAAAAATCTATTTAAGCATAAAAATTCAAAAAGAAAAAATAATATAGCACCTTCAACTGCACCACAGACTAAAACAGTTAAATGTGGTCTATTAAACATTAGGTCTCTCTCTTCTAAGTCCCTGTTAGTAAATGATATAATAATTGATCAACATATTGATTTATTCTGCCTTACAGAAACCTGGTTACAGCAGGATGAATATGTTAGTTTAAATGAGTCAACACCCCCGAGTCATACTAACTGCCAGAACACTCGTAGCACGGGCCGAGGCGGAGGATTAGCAGCAATCTTCCATTCCAGCTTATTAATTAATCAAAAACCCAGACAGAGCTTTAATTCATTTGAAAGCTTGACTCTTAGTCTTGTCCATCCAAATTGGAAGTCCCAAAAACCAGTTTTATTTGTTGTTATCTATCGTCCTCCTGGTCGTTACTGTGAGTTTCTCTGTGAATTTTCAGAACTTTTCTCTGACTTAGTGCTTAGCTCAGATAAGATAATTATAGTGGGCGATTTTAACATCCACACAGATGCCGAGAATGACAACCTCAACACTGCATTTAATCTATTATTAGACTCAATTGGCTTTGCTCAAAATGTAAATGAGTCCACCCACCACTTTAATCATATCTTAGATCTTGTTCTGACTTATGGTATGGAAATTGAAAATTTAACAGTATTCCCTGAAAACTCCCTTCTGTCTGATCATTTCTTAATAACATTTACATTTACTCTGATGGACTACCCAGCAGTGGGGAATAAGTTTCATTACACTAGAAGTCTTTCAGAAAGCGCTGTAACTAGGTTTAAGGATATGTTTCCTTCTTTATGTTCCCTAATGCCATATACCAACACAGTGCAGAGTAGCTACCTAAACTCTGTAAGTGAGAGAGAGTATCTCGTCAATAGTTTTACATCCTCATTGAAGAAGGTTAATTATGGAGTTCCACAAGGTTCTGTGCTAGGACCAATTTTATTCACTTTATACATGCTTCCCTTAGGCAGTATTATTAGACGGCATTGTTTAAATTTTCATTGTTACGCAGATGATACCCAGCTTTATCTATCCATGAAGCCAGAGGACACACACCAATTAGCTAAACTGCAGGATTGTCTTACAGACATAAGGACATGGATGACCTCTAATTTCCTGCTTTTAAACTCAGATAAAACTGAAGTTATTGTACTTGGCCCCACAAATCTTAGAAACATGGTGTCTAACCAGATCCTTACTGTGGATGGCATTACCCTGACCTCTAGTAATACTGTGAGAAATCTTGGAGTCATTTTTGATCAGGATATGTCATTCAAAGCGCATATTAAACAAATATGTAGGACTGCTTTTTTGCATTTACGCAATATCTCTAAAATCAGAAAGGTCTTGTCTCAGAGTGATGCTGAAAAACTAATTCATGCATTTATTTCCTCTAGGCTGGACTATTGTAATTCATTATTATCAGGTTGTCCTAAAAGTTCCCTAAAAAGCCTTCAGTTAATTCAAAATGCTGCAGCTAGAGTACTGACGGGGACTAGAAGGAGAGAGCATATCTCACCCATATTGGCCTCTCTTCATTGGCTTCCTGTTAATTCTAGAATAGAATTTAAAATTCTTCTTCTTACTTATAAGGTTTTGAATAATCAGGTCCCATCTTATCTTAGGGACCTCGTAGTACCATATCACCCCAATAGAGCGCTTCGCTCTCAGACTGCAGGCTTACTTGTAGTTCCTAGGGTTTGTAAGAGTAGAATGGGAGGCAGAGCCTTCAGCTTTCAGGCTCCTCTCCTGTGGAACCAGCTCCCAATTCAGATCAGGGAGACAGACACCCTCTCTACTTTTAAGATTAGGCTTAAAACTTTCCTTTTTGCTAAAGCTTATAGTTAGGGCTGGATCAGGTGACCCTGAACCATCCCTTAGTTATGCTGCTATAGACGTAGACTGCTGGGGGGTTCCCATGATGCACTGTTTCTTTCTCTTTTTGCTCTGTATGCACCACTCTGCATTTAATCATTAGTGATCGATCTCTGCTCCCCTCCACAGCATGTCTTTTTCCTGGTCTCTCCCTCAGCCCCAACCAGTCCAGCAGAGGACTGGGCCTGGTTCTGCTGGAGGTTTCTTCCTGTTAAAAGGGAGTTTTTCCTTCCCACTGTAGCCAAGTGCTTGCTCACAGGGGGTCGTTTTTGACCGTTGGGGTTTTTACGTAATTATTGTATGGCCTTGCCTTACAATATAAAGTGCCTTGGGGCAACTGTTTGTTGTGATTTGGCGCTATATAAAAAAACCTTTACCCTGATATTCTTGATCTTTACTAAAACAAACCCTTTGAAGGCCATTCTAGGAAATCAAGTTTGACTGGAATCCGACAAATGACCTGATAAGCGTAGGGGAACAATTAAAACCGGCAAAAATCACAGCAAGATGCGCGAGCGCTCTCTTGCGTACTGCTGAAAGCCGCCGCTAGGTGTCAGCACAGTCTAAGAAATGAGGCGGTAATGTTCCCCGCTCGGTAACGTAAGGATGTGGACTGTCCCTTCCTGTTTTACAGCCGCCGTACCGACCCAGAGAGGAGCAGGAACACGGGCTCTCCGGACGGGATTATGCGTGTATTTGTGCTGTCAGAGCCGCCGAGCTGTGTTTGTGTGCGCAGGTTTGTGCTTTAGGGAAGGCGGCGATGTTCCTCGTTGGTTAGCTGCTGACAGAAGAGGCCTGCGTGTAGCCGTCGGTGCTTTGCTGTGTCAATGATTGTCCTCCCCTCACTCTCATGGCGGAGACTAAAATCATATATCACATAGATGAGGAGGAGACTCCTTATCTGGTCAAACTGTCCGTTTCTCCCGATAAAGTCACCTTAGCGGATTTTAAAAATGTCCTCAACAACCGGCCCGTCAACAACTACAAATTCTTCTTCAAATCCATGGATCAGGATTTTGGGTGAGCGGTTATGATTGTGTTCGTTCGTCTTAATTATTGTGTGTGTGTTGCTTTCAGGCCGTGCACTGTTTGTTACGTGTGTGTGTATGTGTGTGTGCACAGCGTGGGTTTCCACGCGCTTGGCACCTGCTCGTTATTGCGGCGTGGACACGCGCGTTTGAAGTGACCCACATCTGTCTACACACACGCACGCAACACGCACCCTCATTAATGTCAACGTCACATGTGAATTATGTGCAAAGTAAATGTCGAAACAATTTTGCCCCGAACGTGTGTGTGTGTAGGCTCAAGTTGTCACGGTTTTTATTGTGTTGTGTGTATTTATTATTATTCCTTGTGTCATTTAAAGAAAAAAGACCTTTAATTAAAGGACAATGTCATGTTTGTAGGAAGTTGTTTCTCCTGCACACTGGGCTGCAGGGAAATCCCAGAGGAATTCTCTGGTAAATAAGCAGCCACTGCTTGTTTTGACTAGTTAATATGCATCTTTTGCATCAAATTCCCAGGAGGAGCCAGAGACCCTGAATTTTCTATCAAATGCACATGTAGAATACAGCAACACAACAGGGCTGCCTGCAACTACGAATTGACTTAACTACCCATTAATCTGTCAACAGCTACACAATTACTGTATGGAACAGAGTTGCCCAAATTATTTATTTTGCAGGGCCTTAAATTAATCTGAATGTAAGACCACAGGCCAGTGTTGATATGTGAATTACATGCCTAAAATTACATTACATTATAATTGCATGATTATGGTGGCAGCCACTGAAAAAAGCGTGACTTTACATGATTTAGGTATGTCCATTGGTTTCACATGACCAGAATGTTTCTATATAAAATAATTTTCTTATGCATCTCAATTATTGTAAAATTGTATCCGTTGGACACATCATAATCCTGCGTAAAGAATGTACATATTTAATTCATGTAAAATCCAACAGACCTTATTATCTCAGTGACCACTCTTGCCTCACAGCAAGAAGGTCTGGGGTTCAAAGTTCACCTGTGCCTGTTCTTATTGTCCATCTGGAGTTGCATCTGGAAGTGCATCCAGCTTAAAACCTGTCAACTCAATTTGCAGAGCCACACCAGATCCACTGTGGTGATCCTGAACAGAACGGGATCAGTCAGTTAAATGTATTATATTTTGAAGATGATTAACATCCTGAATCAAAAATTCTATTTTAAAATAAAACATTACTATTTAATTTGCTTTAACAGCAAATTATTCATTTGTGGATTGTGTGTTCGTTGCCATGGTTGGGCAAAACAAAGAGAAGGTGTGTGGTTCAGAGACCCCAAATTGGAAAAATGTCAAAAAATAAAAGGAGCTTCAGTAAGTTTCTCAAAGCTGAATACATTTTGTCCATAGAGAAATAAATATTTCAAATAGTGAAGGTATTATAATCTTGTATCTTAGAAGCTAAAAGCAGTCATGGCCTAAAAGTAATTTTCAAAATAATTATGGATTATTATTCTGTTAATTGAAAAAGCAATGAACCAACTAATTGTTTCTGCTATTGTGTACACTATAGATTGTAGATGAATGAATGAATTTATTCGGCACACAGACTCAACAATAACAAAAAACTCATGAATAGGACAATTTAACAATGAACCTGTGTGAATGAAAGGGTGTGGGAAAAAGCTTATAAACACCCACCCCTTTTTCCACAAAAGTAAAATGTATATACACACATATATATACATACTTACAACAGCAAATGCCAACACAAACAGTATAAATTAATCAATAAACAAAACAACAAAAAAATCCAAACACAACCAGACAAACACAGTGCACAATCCCCAAAAACAGTAACAAAAATCTATAAACCTAGTTCAACAGATTATAACAAGTAATTGTTCTTATAGAGCCTTTTCAAGCCGTCTAAGGTACCAGATAACGTGGATTAAATGATCACCGGTGAATGTGCATTGGTTCTTACTACTTTATTAGTACATTACCCAAACACTTATAAGTATTTTGATAACCGATTAATTTTTGAAGTTGTGAAAGTGAGTGATGTCCAGTGGATGTTGAGGAAATATTTAATTTAAAAAGTGCACAGCTGAACAGACACATATTTACAATGTCAAACACAACATGCCTGCAAAAAACATAAATGAAAATGTTTACACTGTGATTTCACTTATTTGTGCACTAATTTAATTTTGTTGTGGTATTGTATGGAAAAGTGTTAGAATATTTTGTCCATCTTATTTGCACATATGTAAGAGTAACAGGATAAGAAATCTGTAATAAAATATGGAATTACGTTAGTACCACAAACTCCAGTCTCAGAATGACACATTTCATTATTTTTTATAGTAATATTATTACAGATATGTTTATTGTTCATCTCCTTGAGTGCGGGTGGGATGTATAATGATTTCTGGAGAATGATCTGATAAAATATTAGAAAATATTCAATAATTGGTTTGCCAGTGACTTTATTGAAAGGCTGAGAAAGTGTTAACAAAAAATATATTTAATTTAGAGGTTAGGCCACAGCTTCATGTAGAAAAGAGAACATTTTCATAACACGTCATAAAGAGTTTTTAAAATTTAGTTTACCCTAGTGAGTCTTAATAGCAACATCATTTTATCAAATGGCTGTTTATGAATAATACAGATAATTATATTTGTTGTGTTCTGCTCTCTTTTTAATCCAATCTTTATTGTCCTGATTTACACATCTGTGCTGGCGATTACATATTTGTGTCAGCTTCTCTCATTCCAACCCGTAGAGTCATGCACTCATTAGTGTGTAGTTTTGTTATCACGATAGGAGGAAATGCTGGCAGGCTGTAGAACCAGACGCCGTACATTTCCCTGACCTTGCGAGGGAAACTAGCTCTTCCTGGTGGCGGCTTCGACTTGGTGCGCCGCTTTGTCCTCAGCCCCGGCTTCCTGCCACTCCCGCAAACCAGGCTTGCTCACTGGGCCTCAGGTGATCGACACGCAGATTATGGAAACAAACACAGTATGTTTACTCCTTCCACATGGAGACATTGCTGCATCCACTGCTGCAGTAGGCCGACTGGATCCTGTATGTGCACCAACAGCACCTATTAAGCGAACTTGTGAATTTGGGTGTTTTGTGCTTTCACATAAGTCTGTTCATCGGTAATGATAAAAGCATTCTCCATGAGCATCCCCGTCTTTGAGTTAAGGCAGAATATTCCGGCTCCCTGAGTGCCGTATGGTACTGGCACGTTATGGAAGCAAATCCAGGCGAAGGCGCAGAGGACCGCAATGCTTTGTGGTAGCCACGCTGGCTGCACTGCATAAGAACAGACAGTATGGCTGCTGGAAAATTAGCTGGGGAGGAATAAGAACTGCTGAGCAGAGAGGGAAAACATCAAATCCCTTGCAGTTATAGACGGCGTTTGAAATGTAAATGAGCAGTTGGTGCAAGGTCCTCTGTAGTAGACCTCCTGCTGTGCCGCTAAAAACCAGCCATTTTCTTACAGCTTTGCAGGACTATATTTTTGGCCGCCATATCAGCTCTGTGAGTAAGGTCCACACATTTGATAAATCCCCCCCCAAAAAACCCACCTCAGCTCACCTCTGACTGACGTGCACAGCAGCCCTGCTATTTCATTGTTCTCTTTGGTGTTGCATGAAATGCATGTCGCTCTGGGCTGTGGCGTTTTGATGCACATAACAATGAAGGATCATGATGCACATTTTGCATGCCATTTGTTTTTCTCCCCATAATAGTCATACATTCATCAATATTTATAAGACAGGAATTAATTTCGGCTGAGTTGTTTTTGAAGTAACCCACTTGGCTCTTTCAGCGACTTCAAGGTGGTGCTATGGCGTTTTGTCATTGCCACTGGTGGTGAGTGGGTTTGAGATCTCACTATAATGCAAGTCACAGAGGCTCTCCGGAGCCGAGGAAGCAGCCAAGCTGAAGGTCTGAAAGGAACAGTCTTGTTTGTGCCTCAGAAAATCGGGGGCTGGTAAGGGGATCTTTCTTCTCCTGAGGAAGTGATGCTAAGACACTGTGTTCAGAGGACAAAAATGTGCAGCTTTTTGGCACAAATGCACCTCTGCCATTCCTAGCTTGTTTGCACTGTTTGTGGAATGTGACACAGCGGAGGATTGCACTAACACATGTGTGTCACAGCGCTAACGTTAATGCTGGTGCTATGATAACAATGATGCTATATTTCTCTGAGAGCTGCACTGTGAATGGATAAGGCAATATAATGTCAGCCTTGTATTGTGCTATGAAAATTACAGCTTAAAGGCACCATCAGCGATATGTACACAGTTATTAAAGAATCGCTCCACTTCTTCTTCCGATTCTATCTGCTGGGATGGTGAAGATTTTCCAACCACCTTTTTTAGGGTAGCCAGTAAATTTGAAAAGTTGCTGGCCCAGCAGGATGATCTTAAATGCTGTCCCTAATTCATTCATTTATTTCATGCTTAAATTGGGCTGAAACAAATCATATTGTTGACTGATTATATTATTTTTGGGCCTTAAATCTATGAATTTAAAATGACAAAAATATGAAATATTATAAATATTCCCTTATTGATACCTCCTGTGTATTTTCTGTGTACTACAAGTAGGCTTTACAGTTTTCTATTCTCAGCCACTTTTTATCCATCCATCCATCCATTTTCTTCCGCTTATCCGGAGTCGGGTTGCGGGGGCAGCAGCTCAAGCAAAGCCACCCAGACCTCCCGATCCACACACACCTCCCCCAGCTCCTCCGGGGGAACCCCAAGGCGTTCCCAAGCCAGCCGAGAGACGTAGTCCCTCCAGAGTGTCCTGGGTCTTCCCCGGGGCCTTGTCCCGATGGAACGTGCCCGGAACACCTCTCCAGCGAGGCGTCCAGGGTGTATCCGGAAAAGATGCCCGAGCCACCTCAACTGGCTCCTTTCGACGTGGGAGGAGCAGCGGCTCGACTCGAGCTCCTCACCTATCTCTAAGGGAGCGCCCAGCCACTCTGCGGAGGAAACTCATCTCTGCCGCTTGTACTCGCAATCTCGTTCTTTTGGTCATGAGCCAAATCTCATGACCATAGGTGAGGATCGGAACGTAGATCGATCGGTAAACAACATAACAAGCAACATTTTATTGCGTCTTAAAGTAAATAAATATGAAATTGGTCCCTGGATCCTTAAACTCTGGACATAAATAAACTCTACATGGTGGATCCTTGATCTCTGGACATAAATAAACTCTACATGGTGGATCCTTGATCTCTGGACATAAATAGAAATAAATAAAATCTGTAGGGTTTTTTTTTTTTTTTTAAACCCTATTTGTTTTTCGTTCCGCCCAGTTGTAAGCTACAATTGGCTCAACACGGAGCTGATCGCCCGCATCAGGTGTCAGACACAGCGGGAACCGAACCCGAGTCGACGGCTCTGTAGGAGAGCGTCTCTAACCGCTGTTCCAACAGATCGGCACAAATCTGTAGTTTTTGTCCTTTCAGACATTAATGGCATGAAAGTCTCTCCATACATCTGAGCTGAGCTCAGCTGGCTGCTGGAGTCTGCAGCCATACAGTCTTGGGCTGCCGCACATCAGGGCAGGATGTCTCATTTTTGGAGGAAAAAACATTTTGATCGATTGCAGTTGGTGGTTTGTATTACGCATTTGGAAAGAGGTGGCATTTGATTAACGGCGATTCGCTTTGAAGTTATTAATTCTGAGCGGACTCTATCTTTCTAACTTGACTCGGCGGCGCAGCGTTCAGAGCAATGGAACGGAGGACAATTCTCGTTTCTTTCTTGCAACAAGACAGTAGTCCCAGTTAGTCACTTTAATCTGCACAAAGTGACTCAGTGGCTTTGACAGGGATAAGAAGTGGAGTTGCTGCTTCTGAAGAGGACCGAAGCAAAGAACCAACGAAGCAGCGGATCGGAGCACTGCTTCATTGGTTCAAGGTTCAAAGCAGATCCACGTTGCAGAAGCGGTTGATTACAGACCGCTGCAGGGTCTGTAATCAACGTAGAGAAATTATAATTTTCCCAACAAACACCCTCAAAAACAACTGCCGCTCTGAAGGACCGATAAGGGACTCGTTAAGCAAAAAGGCTATTGTTGTTGGTGGATCGAATAATTTCTTAACGATACCCGAAAAGAATCGGTTCTCGATACCCAACCCTAATCTGCACTCAATCCAATACAATCATGGATTATAGTCATTATAGCTGGCAAAAAAAATAAATAAATCATAATGACTCATGTAACATTGCCAGTGAAATTAATGAAAACATGTCTGTTTTATGTTTGGTTTGTTGTTTGTTTTTTTATTGTTTGTTTTGGCGGGGGGGGGGGGTGTTAAGGCCCATCTCACAATGTTAAAGTGTTAAAAAGGTATTCCTGGATTTGTCCATTGTTCTGGATTGATTACAAAATGAACAGTTTTTCTTGGTCCATGTACAGTCACACCTAATATATATATTTTTCTGTATATCTACTGAAAAACTTTAAGATCAACAAACCAATACACATTACCTGGTTACATTTACTTAATTACCTGCAATGGGTGTGTTACTTCCCTAGCTTGCAGTCACTTCTTAGTTCAAGTCACTCTGTTATTACCATTAATTTACTTGTATATGAACAAGATTAAATACAAGATCAAACCCATGATCCCAAGCTACCATCTATCCATACATGTTCAATACCTGTTTACTCCAATTAAGGGTCACAGGGGGCCTGGAGTCTATCCCAGCAGTCATAGGGCGTGAGGCAGGGTACACCCTGGACAGAACACCAGGCTATCGCAGGGCCACAAAAAGACAAATAAACACATTCACACCCACACGCACACCTACGGACAATTTAAAGTTTCTGATCAACCTAACCTGCATGTCTTTGGATGTGGGAGGAAGCCGGAGCACCCAGACAGAACCCACACAAACATGGGAAGAACACACAAACTCCACACAGAAAGGCCACAGGTTGGAATCGATCTCATGACCTTCTTGCTGTGAGGCAACAGTACCAGGATTTATTCAGGTGGTCTTTGGCCCAAGGTGTACTTCTCTGCTATTGGTTCATGTGGAAATATCCTGCTGACAGGATAAGTCTCAATAACACAAAATGATTTGCTTTTTTTCTTCAAAGTGATTATTTTCTTATCAGAGTAGTTGACGAGCTATTTTTCTGTTGATCCACGAAATGGTTCTGCACTAACTCAACAGTTCATAGCTTGTTTAAATTGTTTAGGAAGTCATAGTCTGTGTCAGTACCCAGTGTAGTGAAGTCTGTTGTGTTCACAATCTTATTTGACGACAAATATTTAGCTTCCCTGTTTATAGTATCATTAGCGTCAGCACACTAAAAAGTCCATGGACTGTTGGCCGGTGTTGGCCGGCTTCTCCTCCCTCTGGTTTCTGGTTTAGGCTGTAACTGGCTATCCAGCCCTCCTCTGTCTCTAAGCATAAACAAACATGTCTAATCCTCCCCCGGTTACACAGACGTCCCACAAATGGGATATTCAGCAATCACCCAGGGCCATTATCTTGTGAAATCTGTTAGGACTGTTGAAGCTGTCGGTCAAAGAAGTCAGATCAGTAACAGCAAACCACAGCACATGTTTCTGGTTTGCATGTGTGCTTGTTATAGAGTTCACGTCGGAACAAATACAGCTGCTGATGTCAGATGGAAGCTGAAAAGAATGCAGGCAGTGCACGTTTCACCTTATGGCCCAGTCACACGGCACACGACGATTCCTGAACGAAGGGAAAAAGTAAAAAAACATTACAATTCGTTGAGAAAAGGTGGACGAAAGAGCTTTTATCACCGAACAGTCTGCGAAGCAAGAGTGCAAAAGGGACGAAAGAGGAACTTAACAAAACCGAAGCTCACGATCTCAACGAAATGCGCCTGGAGCCACTGCTGGAACAGCGCCTGAGTCCTGGAGAAACTGCAAACAGAATCTGTGGAGATGTCAGTGGACCACCTGCTCTGGTTCCTTGTTCAGAACAAAAGAGGGATCATCTCCATCATCATCAGAATCCACACTGTCTGTCGACATGATGCGTGCTCCGTCATGCTCCAATTAAAAAAAAAAAAAAAAAGTTTTCCGTGGTCACTGCTGTATCACTGTATTATGTTCTAAGACATATATATTGATTTATAACAGAAAACTGTCAAAAGGGAGAATAAATATAAATATAAGTGTAAAGATGATTGAATATATCAGAACAGTAAATTAATCAGTGCGTGTGAACGCGGGCATTGACTCCTGCGGTTATTCCACCAGCTGATCACTGATCCACAACATGAATTCTGTCTTCCAGAACAGCTCTTTATATCATCATTTTGATTCATCTGCCTGTTGCCACATGTACAGAAGGACTGGATTGTCATTCCTACACTCATATTGTTATATTTAATACAAAATAATAGGCACACGCAGAAGCTCCTGCTGCCGCTGATGCTGCATTCAAGTACCGTCGGAAATTACACAACTTTTTCATTGTTTCAAATTCAACAGTTGCTTGTGGCAAAATAATTAATTATATCCACACAAAAGATTAATTCTGGCCTATGTAATGTGCCTGAGCCCATTGAAGCTGCCCCTCCACACAGATAAAAAAATCCAAGCAAGCAGGCTGAATTTGCCCTGTAATTTCCGATGGTAAATGAACGCAGCAGCAGCCTCAGCGCTCACAAACCTGCTTCTGCACTGTGTGAAAACATTCAGCTGCTCCAACGAAGTCAAATTAAACAATAACGTTACAAAAACTACACAAACGATTAAAAAAGTCAAGAACGACAGCAAAACGAAACACAGATGAACTGAGGTTTTCGTTACCCTTCATTCAAATTTTTCAACAGTTTAAAAATCCTGACGAAGCGCCCGCTGTCGGAACAAAGCTGCGCGAAAGTTAAATGATGTCAACGACAGTCAATGAAAGTCCAGATTTCTTGTTTCGTCAGGGCTTCATCACCCTTCGTTAAGTGCCATGTGACTGGGCCATTATGTTAAACACGTCATCTGTTTTCTCCGGGGTTGTTTTTTTGCTTTGCTGATTTCATGTCTTACAGCAGGAAGAGAAGCGGGGTCATTCCATGTGAAATCATCAGATTTTCCAAAATCTTCCCAGGTCACCGACTCAGATTCTCATGATTTTTTTTTTTTTTTTTTTTTATACAAGTACCCACTGATGAACACATGCAAAATATTTCTGCTTAATTCCAAGTTTTTTTTTTTTTTAGATATAATCTTTTAATAAGAGTACCCACAATCCCATTTTTCACTCGTGAAAGCATTTTGAGCTTTTTTTCATTTTTAAAAGGCATTATCTCAGCTAAAAATGCTAATATAAAGCTGAAATTTGGAATACACCCTATTTGGGCACCCCAGATATAGTAGTAAATTTCAAAAACGGGATACAGAGCTAATGTTTCATTCTGTAGCATCACAAAAATGGCAGATTGTTCATTCTCGCAAAAAAATTACAATTTCGAAGAGCTGTACTAAAGAAGGGATTCAACTGATAATCTTCATATTGTAGAATACACATATCTGGGGTACTAGTTATATGTGTGTAAAATATTGTGGTCACAACTTGAAGGGTTTTTGAATTATTGACTATTGAAAGTCGAACATGATCATACAACCCCTGGCAAAATTATGGAATCACTGGCCTCGGAGGATGTTCATTGTTTAATTTTGTAGAAAAAAAGCAGATCACAGACATGACACAAAACTAAAGTCATTTCAAATGACAACTTTCTGGCTTTAAGAAACACTATAAGAAATCAGGAAAAAAAATTGTGGCAGTCAGTAACGGTTACTTTTTTAGACCAAGCAGAGGGAAAAAAATATGGACTCACTCAATTCTGAGGTAAAAATCATGGGCGTTTTATTTTGTGGTTCTTTTTTTACAATATTGGGGAGGTGATGGTCTAGTGGTTAAGGTGTTGGGCTTGAGTCCAGAAGATCATGGGTTCAAATCCCTGCCTGACTGGAAGATCACTATGGGCCCTTGGGCAAGGCCTTTAATCCCTTATTGCTCCCAGTGTGTAGTGAGTGCCTTGTATGGCAGCACCCTGACATCGGGGTGAATGTGAGGCATTATTGTAAAGCGCTTTGAGCCTCTGATGCAGCTTGAAAAGCGCTATATAAATGCAGTCCATTTACCATTTATCATAACTATTCCAAAAAGGTATAGTTTGGACTATCTATGACTGAATGTTATGGGGTAAAAACAGCAAGAATGGTGACAAAGGTCAGTTTCAGTTTGTACAGGAGTCAGAAGTTAAGGTTGCTCCAGTTATTGTAAAACAGGATGCAAATTATTGATTGAGTTAATGGGGTTTTAAAAAGGAATAGTTTGCACCATGTGTCATGCTTAGTTGTCATGTTACGGCGTGACATATGTCACCTGTCATAGAATCCAATGGATGTCGACATTGTTTGACCTTTACCTTGCAGACCAAGCATTCAACACAGTCAAAACTATTCAATTTGTTAATCCTGTCAAACTGAAATTGACCTTTGTCACCATTCTTGCTGTTTTTACCCCATAACTCCATAATATTCAGTCATAGATAGTCCAAACTATACCCTTTTGGAATCTTCACGACAATACAAATAATGTGGTATAGTTTTCAACATTATTGGAGCATTTTTAAAATTTGACCCCTGTGTAATTCTTCAATTGACCCCTACCTGGCTACCTATTGAAAATTTAGGTGGCTAATGTGCTTTTACAAAAGAGATATGTCTAAGGTGTATGTGTGCCAATTTTGGTGCTTGTTTCCAGAAATGAACAGTTGTTACAGTTATCTGCTCCACTACATCTAGTAGCTGGAAGGCAGAAACAGCCATGCTGATATTTTATTTGTACAGACCGCTCCCACATCCTCGCAAGTTACCTTACAGTCTAGTCAAGCTGCTTGAGAAAGAGGATGCAAACACTTCCTACCTAACAAGCAGCTGACAGACTTAGCCGTTGCCTCCCTCTCTTTTTTCCGCCCTGAGGTGGAACAGGCCACAGTGGCAGACTCCGTGGTCATCAGTTCCAGCCACAGGCATACGTTATCTTTGTCCACCACTCCCTGAAATACAGCTCCCACAACAGCAGTGCACAAAAACACAACTACCTTGGCTAATCATTTCAGTAACGGGAACATTCTGGCAAACAACACCTGGGGGAAAAACAAGCTGTGAAGTCGCAGTGAGAGACCCGGTTGCATTAAAATCTTCTTAGGCTTTCCTGCTGCTCCTAAATGCACCTCTTCTTTTTCATTTTCAGTTTTCAAAGCCAAGAAGCTAATGTGAGATCTGTGCTGGGTTTGTACCATTTCTGAGAAAATCCTTTGGAATAAAGCATGCCTAAAGACATACAGGGAATTATAACAACAGCCTGGAAGTAGATTAGAGAAGTTGAGGCCATGGGTGAATGTCAGTTTGTAAGGTGTTAGCTTCGATTAGGCACAGGCTTCATCTGTAGTTTCTGACATGATCCTGACAGCTGTGGTGACTGGTTAATGCGGATGTGCGTCCCAGCAGGTCAAAGGGTAACTGGAAGGTATATTTGTAGGGAATTTACAGCCAAAGACGTACACACTGAGGGACGTTCACACGTTGGATTACTCTATTAATATACAATCGTGTGCCCTGACACCCCCAACACTGTTACTGTTTGATTTCCTGCAAAATCAGGTCTCCACACTAACTGAAATGACTTAAAAATACACAAGACAACTGCTTTATAATGCCGGCTGAGTTACGACTCGTCAGCTGGGCAAGTGAAAGGGTTTTAACTGATTGCAATCTAAGCACGCGTGTCTGGATGGTAGAGCGTGGTGGTGAGTCAGTGTTGTGACAAAGCCTATACCATGAAAACAAAAGAACAACCCTTGCAACCCAACAAAGAGGTGACTGAAAAGCGTAAGTGAGGGGATTCATACAAACAAAGTTGATGGCAGCAGTTAGAACTAGTAATTTAGATATGGAAAATGTTGGTCAGTTGTGTGTCTGCTTAGAACATGTTGTCCTTAAAAACTGAATGACTGTGCAAGGAGGAGGTGAGTGAAGAAGAGACCTGTTACAACTTTGAAGAAGTTGAAACCTTTACAGAGATGTCCTGGAGGAAAACATGAGGTGGTCTGGGAGAGAAACCTGCAAGTTGACAATCCTCAAAACAAATTATGCTGTTAATATTTCAGAGTTGGTGAAACAGAGAGAAGATGTCAGTCCATTTTGAAAGTGAGCCCTAGTTTGAAGATTGAAAGAAGTGCAAGGAAATGTTTCAGTGTCTCGATGTGTGACGCTAGTAGAGTTTAAAGAAGGGCTAGCCTAAACATAATTATTATTTTGTCTGATAAAACACAATAAAACATGCATTTCCCACCTTTCTTGAGTTTTTTTAATAAGACATAATTTGATAAAATAAAAAATTATAAACACATCTGATTGATGAGAAATTTTATGACGTATGCGTGTGGGGATCAAGCTCCCGCCTTAATGTGTCCATATTGAATTCTATGTGCAAGAAAGGGAGAATATCGATAAGATGATTTGACAAAGTTCAGGTGTGATCTGTCACAAACGGTGTCTGTGTGTGGGTACACTTGGCCAGCTGTTTGTACGCTTGTCTATAAGTACAGTCTGACTCACACGCTTATAGGTGCACCCACTAACCCACTATCAGAACCACAAGACTTGTTGAAAGACACTGAGTCCTAACGTTATTTGACTTCAGTAAGTGTAGAAAGGCAGGGAGAGCCAGAGCCAACCTAAGCCCCAGAAACATGATATGAATTCAAATATAAAGTCTTATCTTGCCTATTCATTTCAGTCAGATTCATTTCAGTCAGATTCATCATCACAGCCTGACAAAACCATATACAAAGTCCTGATTTTGGACGACGACGTTTGAAAATCATTCCTTGTCAGGGGGTGAAGAAACGTAGTGTTTTAAAATAAGTCCCTCTGTGTTTTTAGCCTGAACTAGAGAATGCCGGTGCTTTGTTCCACAACAAGAAAATGAACTTAAGAGTCACAGTGTGTCATTCATTAACATCACATCTGCGTTTATCACAGCCGTCAGTTGACTCTTCCCACGATGAAAGTAAATCCCTCGATCTACCAAGACTAAAATAAAATAGTCACGAAATGCCCCGCGCACAGTACGATTTCGATGTAAAGTGCAGTAATATGTACATGTGTGGGGTAGGTATTTGGTTGAACCCTCATGTGTTTGATGTAAACTGGGATACACAGTGGAAAAATTGGAGATTGACATCATATTTATTTAGAGGATGTGGCCAACAGTGACCATAAAAAGTCGGTAGCCTTCGAAGAAATGCAACTATTGGTAATTTTTTAAAAGTAGGTCAAGGTGACCGGCCTTCAAACCCATGCGAAGTACTCCTCAAAGGCATGTACCCACCAAATATGAAGATTTTGCAATCAATAGGTGCCGAGGTACATTGTGGAGAACAAATTTCAGGTGAAGGATTTGACAGTTGTGACCATTGGTGACCTTGAAAAGTAGGTCAAGGTCACTGGCCTTTGAACCCATGCAAAGTACTCCTCCAAGGCAAATACCCACCAAATATGAAGTTTCTGTGAGCAAAAGGTGCCGAGCTACGTTGCGGCAAAGGATTTGACAGTTTTGACCACTGGTGACCTTCAAAAGTAGGTCAAGGTCACTGGCCTTCGAACCCATGCAAAGTACTCCTCCAAGGTAAATACCCACCAAATATGAAGTTTCTGTGAACAAAAGGTGCCAAGCTACGTTGCGGCAAAGGATTTGACAGTTGTGACCGCTGGTGACCTTCAAAAGTAGGTCAAGGTCACCGGCCTTTGAACCCATGCGAAGTACTCCTTGAAGGCATATACCCACCAAATATGAAGTTTTTGCGAGCAATAGGTGCCGTGCTACGTTGCGGTGAACGAATTGCGGACGGACAGACAGACGAACAGACGGAAGGACGGACAACCCAGATGCTCTATGCCCCGCCTGCCGGCGCAAGCGCTGTGCGGGGCATAAAAATGTTAAATTACTCTGTTTGCCATCTGCGGCTGTATTATAAACAGATTACCACATATGCTCAAGTCACACTTCCGGTTTGAATGCAGCGCCTCTAGCTGCGATTTACTTTTTAGCAAATTTGTATAGCACGATAATAATTAATATAAAATGGGAATTTTGAAAATTACTGTAAAAATTTGTTTTATTTAATACTTAGAATGACACTATTATACAGAAAAAAATATAAGATGCCCCTTTTAAACTTTGTAAATACAGGTATAAAATATTGTCTAAAGAGAGTACACACTTATACAGTTGATTATGTATGTAGGGTTTTATATATTTGCCTAAACCTGATTAAATTAACATAAATCCATATGTGGAACAATAAGTTGATAATGTAATTATCATGAAAGACTTAGAATAGGGATGGAGATAGAGTAATGGTACCTCTTAGATGTTATCAGTTCCTCTTTATCAATGTCAGCATGTTATTCTGACACTTATGCATTGTAAAAATGTAAGCCTCATGATGTCATGTCTGGCGGCATGACAATAAAATCTGTATCTAGCAGCAAGGGAAACTGCAGCATTTGTGTTGAAATCCTGTGTAGACCTCCATTGTTGCACAGAATTTATCAGGACTCGATAAAGAATCAGAATGATAAGCAGAATCAGTGATTGAATGGATATCAATTAAAAACTCATCCATTCCCATAACTTGGAGACAGAAAAAATGATCTATATTCTAATAATTTGATATTCCACAGTTTCAGTGATAGTAGGTCATATGTGCACATCATGTGTAACTAGGACTGTTGTTCTCCTTGGCGTTGCAGGCAGATCTAGGCCATGTAGCCTGCCAGTGTACGAGCATCATTGGGGTGTGGTGGGGGGGTCTCCCACTCAGCCGTGCTTCACAAAACACAGCTATTAAGTAGATTGTGTGTTTGATTTTTCAGTGTACACTGGGTGGGAGTACTCTAGGGAGACCTTTTGTGCCCTAGTGTACAAAGTGCAGCAGTACTCTCTTGGTGTATGTCCCTTACCACGCTTCTTTCTCAGCTGCTGACCTCCAAATAAGTGCCATTCGGCATCCTGTTACTATGGTGATGTAATACTGGGAAGACCTGGTGATTACTAGAGATCTCTGCTACAGACTGAGTGCTACTGCTGCTTTTTTTATTGAGGTTACCTCTGCTGTTTAGGCTGCAAAATTGCTTGAAAGCTAACCTGAAAAATGCAACTTATAAAGCCTGAATGTCTTTGAGTAATCATCAACTGTGTATCGGCAGGTTTCTCGCCTTTACTGTGTTGTGTGTGTGTTAGCTGATTATGTGTCCTTCTGGGTGGTTAACCTGACTGTACGTGTCTGCCTCTTCCCCAGGGTTGTCAAAGAGGAGATTTCCGATGACAACGCCAAGCTGCCTTGCTTCAATGGGAGAGTGGTGTCTTGGGTAAGTGAGATGGATGGCTCACTCGTGCCGCCGCGCTCTCTCTTCAGGGTGTTCATCTCATCCTCTGAACTAACCACCAAACATATGCGGTGCATGCATTTATCATATATACTCAACAAAAATATAAACGCAACACTTTTGGTTTTGCTCCCATTTTGTATGAGATGAACTCAAAGACCTAAAACTTTCTCCACATACACAATATCACCATTTCCCTCAAATATTGTTCACAAACCAGTCTAAATCTGTGATAGTGAGCACTTCTCCTTTGCTGAGATAATCCATCCCACCTCACAGGTGTGCCATATCAAGATGCTGATTAGACACCATGATTAGTGCACAGGTGTGCCTTAGACTGCCCACAATAAAAGGCCACTCTGAAAGGTGCAGTTTTATCACACAGCACAATGCCACAGATGTCGCAAGATTTGAGGGAGCGTGCAATTGGCATGCTGACAGCAGGAATGTCAACCAGAGCTGTTGCTCGTGTATTGAATGTTCATTTCTCTACCATAAGCCGTCTCCAAAGGCGTTTCAGAGAATTTGACAGTACATCCAACCAGCCTCACAACCGCAGACCACGTGTAACCACACCAGCCCAGGACCTCCACATCCAGCATGTTCACCTCCAAGATCGTCTGAGACCAGCCACTCGGACAGCTGCTGAAACAATCGGTTTGCATAACCAAAGAATTTCTGCACAAACTGTCAGAAACCGTCTCAGGGAAGCTCATCTGCACGCTCGTCGTCCTCATCGGGGTCTCGACCTGACTCCAGTTCGTCGTCGCAACTTCGCACAGCCATTGAAGAGGAGTGGACCAACATTCCACAGGCCACAATTGACAACTTGATCAACTCTATGCGAAGGAGATGTGTTGCACTGCATGAGGCAAATGGTGGTCACACCAGATACTGACTGGTATCCCCCCCCCCCCCCCCCAATAAAACAAAACTGCACCTTTCAGAGTGGCCTTTTATTGTGGGCAGTCTAAGGCACACCTGTGCACTAATCATGGTGTCTAATCAGCATCTTGATATGGCACACCTGTGAGGTGGGATGGATTATCTCAGCAAAGGAGAAGTGCTCACTATCACAGATTTAGACTGGTTTGTGATCAATATTTGAGGGAAATGGTGATATTGTGTATGTGGAAAAAGTTTTAGATCTTTGAGTTCATCTCATACAAAATGGGAGCAAAACCAAAAGTGTTGCGTTTAGATTTTTGTTGAGTGTAAATGTAGCCACATGAAGCCTCCACAGACCTTTTTCCAAATACTCAGTGTAAGGTACATTTATTTATAGGCTGTAAGTGATTCAGTTATATGTTGATCTGTGCCACTGTAGCCATAAAATTAGCACTGATTACATTTGAACGCTAATGTAAGAAATATGACACTTGTCTAAAATATTCTGACATAAAATCAATACGTTTATGGAGACAAACATCTTAATCACAGGACATAGGTTAAAGATGTGGCTATAAATATTGATGGAAGGAAGGCAGACAGAGCAAGGCGGTATAAATTATGTTAGCTGGAAGACAGTCACATGTTTTACTTAGCCACTAATCTATTGAGTGGGTTTTTGTCTTCTTTTCTAAACAATGCCATATATGAATGTCATGGCTTATTGATCCCTTTGGGAAAATTCTTTATTTTCCCTGCTGTCATCCACTGAGAGTCCAGGTTAGTTAGCCAACCAGCAGTGGTTGTGGACACTTGCAGGATTCCCAGAGTTGCTCAGTAAGAGTAATTCCAGCACCTACAAGTAGTTAACCTAACTGTATCATCTTGTCACAGACACAAATATCCCTGCATGTGATCTATCTGCATTATACTGCAACTATCTTTTGGAACTGTGTAGTAGAACAGGTAGCTCATTGGGATAAGGAGTTGGGCTACCAATATTTGGATCTGGATTCGATTCCCAGTCATGCTACCTATCTGTGTTCTTGGACAAGACACTTCGTCCGCATTGTCCCAGTTCACTGAGCTGTAGATGGATAACAGCCTTGGCTGGGCAGCATTCCTGTTCATGCACAAAAATGAGCATGCATGCAAAATTATAACGCTATTTGTGAAAATGTGTGCACTGCTGCCTCTGCGCTCGATCACTGAGTGTGTGCTGTGCCAGTAAGCTGAGCTCTACAAAAAATGATAACCAACTTTTGACTTTTGACAAATGGTATTTATACTTAGTGTTATATATTGAATTTTAATTTATTTATAACAAAAAAATGTTGCGGGTGTTTCTGGGCTTATATAGGAAAAGTGTTGACATCTGCTATTTATTAATGTCATTTTTGTTCTTGTTGAATTGTTCAATTCTGAGTTCATGTAGTCTTGAGAGTCTTTTAATTTAAATAATGTCTTCTCATTCCATTGGATGAACTCCAGTTTGCTGTTTGGTCTTCCAGTCACTGTTAACAAAAACTAATTATGGATAGCCACACAAAGGTTGTGTTCACTGTCCAGTACATGTAGGAAAATGAAATGCAAAAAACAGCAGTTTCACAAGAAGTCATCCAGTAGCACGCAGTGGCTTTTCTCACTGTTGCGAGAGCGTTTCAGAGCTCTTTCTGCAGTATCTCTCTACACAGCATGTGACCACATTCTGTCATCACTTACGTATCACATATTCCCCATGGCATAGTAGTGCATCATGATTGCAATCTCCAGGTGTCTCACAACAGCTGCTGAGAAATATTTGCATTTTTCTTTCCCCTGTGTGTATATAAATTATTCTTGACCATGTAATTAACCCCGTCAGTTGCACTTAACAAAATAAATTTCATAATAAATTTATAATGTATGGATTTGTTGTGTTTGTGGGAAATGTTAGGAATGGAATGGCATTTAAAATATTAATATTGCAGTCAGCGACTGTTTTTTTTGTAAATACTTTGTGACCAGGGACATGCACTGAACATACGTGTTCCCTATTTAGAAACAGACAGCAGTACTCACGACTCACCTCATAGCTGTTTAATTTTTGTTTGTTTGTTTTAGACAAGAACTGTATTTTGAGTGGCACAAATAATTTATGTGGCATCTTAGTTTAGGAAATTGTTGTACGAAAACGTCTGAAGCATTTCCTGCATTTTAATGTAAATAGTTGTACATAACTTTGTATATGCTACATTTTTACATATGTTTTTGAAATTTACAAATTATATATATATTTGCATTCTAAGTTATAAAAATGGTTTGTTAAATATGTATGTAACTTTTTCCTTTTCAGATTTTATGTTTTTGTGTGAATTTAGGTTTACTGTGTTAATATCGAATGTCAGAATGAAAGAAAAACTATAGTCACACAGGTGAGAAAAAGTGTGCTGAAAAAATTACACCAATCAAGGCAAAGTAAACCATTTTTTTAAGAGCACGTTGAAACACGCTGAAGTTCACTGATGTACGTCCTAATAAGCTGAGCTCCTCAAAAAATTTTGGGCATGCTGAAAAATTTCAACAAGTGCCAGCATTTGACTGCACATACATCCTGCACATGCGGGACATAAGTTGTAGGTAAGTAGTGTGATTGTTGGGACACGTTTCTTGTAATTTACTCATAAGCCTAAATTTCTCCATTAATGCTGGCCACTGATTGGCTAAAAGCTGCAGTCCTCATGCAGACAGACTGTTTCATTCACACACGAAGTATCCGACCGGTTCATTTCAGTCCAATTCACCATCACGGATGGACATGAATCCACATAAAGCTCCCGATTTTTGAAAATGACTAAAGCAAGCTTCTCTGTGATTTTTCTGCTGCAGGTGTGTTTGTCATGCCCGTGTCGCGCTCTGATCACAGAGAAGCGCTCTGATCACAGAGAAGCGCTGTGATGATTTAAACTTTTAAAGCACCGTTGCTGTTGTGATCATCAGATGACCTGATCAATCAGGTGTGGTCACGCCTGATAAATGCATTGTTTAAACATTTAAAGCGCAGTCACTGTCTGTGATCACCACACCGACAGATCACACAGCACTTAATTCAGATAACACCTGATCGTGGTCGACTGGTGCTTTAAAAGTTTAAATCATCACAGCATTTCATTATTCAGGTCTGTGATGACCTCATCATATACCTGATCAGATCCACTGATCAGAAAGCAGCTGACGCTTTAAACATTTAAAGAGTCACAGCCCTTCATTCATTCACGGCAGTGTTTACCACCGCGAGTCGACTCATCAGCATTCTGTACACATGAAAATGGTTCACCAAGATAAAAAATTGAAATAAAAAAATGTTAAATTACTCTGTTTCTGACGTGCACCACACCGTGCAGTACCGACCCGAACCACTGGGTGGAAACTGGGCTGTCGGCATATGCTGGATAATCGTCAGGATGTGACAGCTGGATTAATTTATTAGACGTACGCCAGCATGTGCCGGCATTTATAATACGGTCGGCACACGCAGGCTAAATTGTCAAGGTGTGACCGGGCCTTTACATTCTGAAGTCTGACCCAAGTGTGTGACATCTAGTGTCAGGAAAATCATTCATAACACCTGTAAGACCCCTTTCTATTAGTGATTGACCAATACGGATTTTCAATGACTGATACAGATATTTAGTTTATTGCATGAACTTTTGTCAGTCTTCACTTAATTCAGTAATGTCAGCGCAAAGTTGTACCCACAAGAACGCTTTCAGTCTTTTAAGTTGCACACACAAAAAAGTCACCGATCAGACTTCTTCTAAGAGCCTAGTGATGGGTAGATGAGCTGTATTACGATAGTGCCACCTGTCCCAAAGCTTGCATTAGAACAGTCACACTTCACAGAGTTGTCAGTCCTTCTAAGGCAGCTGACTTTAACTGTCATTATTCTGTCCAAGATGAAAGGACAGTTGGTGTATCTACGGATCACTGTACGCCTTCCTTTGTACTGATACTCTACTGAGTAACAGCAGTGTGGTCTTTAAAGCTTCTACATCCATCCCTCTGTTTCTCAAGTTGTTTATCTGAAGCCACCATTCATTTCTATGCCTCTCTGCTGCATCTCATTTCATAGCCTTCATTTATACCAACACGCAGTGGTGGGCACAGTTCCGCTAATCCTCTAATTAGCAACGCTAACTTTTTGTTAGCGGATTAACTTTTCAGATAACTTCAAAAACCATCAGCGGACCAATTAGCTTCTGATAAATTTAGTTCCAATAACTTTTTGACCGCTAATGTTTTTTTTTACATACTTAGTAACATTGAAAAACATTTATAAACCCTGTTGGCTCCTGTCTGCTACGTATTTTGCAGCAGTGAGGCAGCTGAGAGGAGCTGAGCTCAACTCTACCCCAGCAGAAGGGGCCTGGCCACCAGGCTGCCACAAAAAACAAAAGTCTTTTGCTTTTGTAACATTTGTGTTTTTTTTTTTGTTTTTTTTCATTTGTAAAGAAGAAGAAAGGCGTTTGCAAAACCGAAAAGTCTAAGTTGTGATTCGACAACTGTGTGATATAACCGGGCACCAGTAGATGGCAGTGTTGTATGCATTTTGTCCAATGTACTGGATGGCAGTGGGAATGGTGCCCAGTTATATCACAAGGTTGTCAACCTGAATCACAACTTAAACACTTTTTGGTTTTGCAAATGCCTTTTTTGTAACAAATGAAAAAATTACATATTTTACAAAAGCTCATTTGTTTGTAAACACCAACACACGTTACATTAACTTGTTTTGGTTTTTACATAGAATGAATGAGTCAGCCAATCAGTGTGAGTGGAGGCTCAGTTTACCCATAATCCCTTTGGGCATCTGTGTGTGCTAATGATCAAAACTTCAGAATTGGTGCATTATTTTAAAATTAAAAGATATGTGTTATATTTTCACTTTGTACAAATGATAGAGTTGAAATTAATGTAGTTTTTCTATCCGGATTCATTTGATTTATAATTCCAAACCATAAGTCAGCCTGCTTTCCTTTTCAAGACGTCTGCCTCACGACTGGACCACTGTATGCTGTGAAGGAAAATTACGCTTCCCTACAGCAGTGGGCAGAAGTGCTGATTCATTGGCTGTGTTTGGGTTTGTGATTACCTTCGATTCTAACAGAAGCGTAGGTGGTGTTTAAACTCAAAATCGGCTTGCTAGTAGCTGAGAGTATACTGGATACAGTACTGTAAGGTATCGGTTAACGATTAGCTGTCGCTTCCGTTAAATTTTTTGGTGGTTTATTGGTTTAGCGTTATAACAGATAACCTTTCAGTTAGCTGATTAGCGGTTATCGAAGCTAACCTTCTGGTTAGTTGTGCCCACCACTGCTAACAAGACACATCTGTTGTGTCACCATCAGCATGTGTTTAGATTTGAGCATTCCAGAGTCTGTCGCTTTTGGTTTTCTATTGTCAAACTGTATACTGTTTTCTTTAAGAAAATATATCTCTTTCCCAGTTGGTCCTGGCAGAGAGCACGCACTCTGATGGAGGATCCCAGTGCACAGAGAGCCACCCGGAGCTGCCTCCTCCCCTCGAGAGAACTGGAGGCATAGGAGACTCACGCCCCCCCTCTTTCCAGTGAGTAGGCTGATCATTGCCCGTCATATTATGTGCAGTTACACCTGTCCAGAAGGTTACATTATTATTTCACAGCATGACATATGCACTAATCAAAATCTAAATAACTGATTGGCGTAGGCCGGCAGCGGACGTGTAGATGGTCTGTACGCCTGCGAGTGAACACGACATGAAGTATGTGTTTGCACCTGCTTGGCTGTGAACACGAATCCCACTTGTTGTGTATGTGCACTTCACACCCAAGCAGCCACAGATAAAACTGTTAGTCTGCTGGTTTTTGTAAGCATCCATATGATGCGTGCAGTGCTGCTGAATTAGCTTTCACACTGAGGCCTGTTGAATGCAGTTGCTCACAGCAGTCAGCCACCTCCACTTATAAATCAGTAAAGAAATAAGAGCACAGTATTAAAGGAAAGGAGACTAAGTGGAAAGCCCCATGACTGTTACCTGTGCCTAGACTTTAACTCAGCTCTAAACGAAAATCGGTGCATTTGCTACGGTGGGGTCTTAAGCTAAATATAGCAAAAAGCACTGGGGACAGCCTGATGTGGGCTGTTGGCATTACAGCGCCGCAGCAATATGGCCAAGGCTCTATATTGAGAACATGCAATCTGTCATGACTCAGTTCTTGTCTTTATCTAGTGTTTGATGTCTCTGCTCACTTACGCCCTCTGTGGGTTGCTCCCTGCTGTTTGGCTGTCAGGTTCCAGGATGATTTTATTGTCACCGTGACTGTCGCCACCTTGTGGAGCACTGCGGCGCTGGGCCAGCCCCTTTACGCTACGTCATTTCCCTCCACCCCCACTGCCTAACACTCACGCTGGCTCTGTCTCTCTCTCCTTGGAGTCAAACAGGCAGGCCTTTCTCTGAGAGAAGCAGCGTGGTGAATTCCCAGTTGCGAACCTCCTCTCTGAAATGAATCCAGTCGTCCCTCTTTACTGCTGTCTGTAAATAGCGAGAATATTATTACCACTTCATTTTCTCTTTGTGATTTATTCATGCATTTCATGTGTTTGTCAGCCTGAATAGCTTTTATTCAGTGAGAACACAAGAGTAGGTGTTTTGGGCTGAGAATGGGTACAACCGATGCGCTTCTGCTTGGTAATCCGGATTAACAGACATTAAAAGCACCCATCTCTATTTCCCTGGAGAAAGGGGGGTGGTCAGTTGGCAGCAGTGAGTCGGGGGTTGCAGAATTGAGGAGGTGGCATTTGCTCACAGCTCTAGCGTTGCGCCTTAGATAATCTCACTCCTGATCAGCAGACCGGCTGGACGGCAGCGACGGACAGACCGAGATGCAGACACCTCAAACACCAAACTGCATCTCCAGCAACAAACTGCGGTTTTGATCGTAGGGCATTTGCATACATCCTATTGCGCTTTGGTAAATCCCAGTCCAGGTGCAGCCATTAGTACGCTGCCGCAGAATGCCTCATTGAGCGCTTTTCCCGCTGAGCGAACACGGCGGACATAGCATCCTGTTTGCTCTAGTGCTCATAATTTGCATTGATCATCCACACGTTGTGCACTGAGGTGTGTGAAAACATCTTTATACCTTTACAGAATGTTGGAGCAGGTTTCTCTCCTGCAGCTTTTGTTCTTTTCTGTGAGTGTGCTTGCAGGAGTGCAATTATTTAGGCAGGTGTAAAGTGCATGTAGCATGCACATCTAATTGTGTGTGACAGTCTGACAGGGTTCTCACAGGCCTCAGGTTTCTAAGGTACCCAGTGGCTGTGAAAGTCCCTTAACCCTGGTGCCTGAGGCCATAGGGTCTTCATCCTGCTGACAGAGTAACAGTCTGCCCTGCAGGTCCTAGTAAACCTCCAGATTCCTTCCAGATCCCAAGGCCTGCTTATTGCTTACCCCACACCTGATCTACTACTTCTGTCCTTTCTTCCTTTCTCTTTTTTTGAGCAATCTTGACATTTTCCCTTCCTTCTCCCAGTCACGCGTCACGCACCATCTGGCTTTTCAATAGGTCTCATTAATGCTTGCATTGTCCAGAGTGGCTCCCTTTCAGGGTATCTGGTCATTAATAACACTTAATGGAAAACACATCACATACCGTGCAACAATGTAACTGCTGTTTTTGGCCAGAGGGACTGAATTTGAAACAGTCACGTATGAGTTGCATATTTGCCTAAGGTTGGCAGGTAACCAAGCAGATATTATTACAGACAGGATTGTCGGTCCCAGCTTGGCGAAAGCGAGACCTTGTTGTTGTTGTTGTTGTTGTTATTTTAAAATTAAGTCTTGTGTGTTGCAGTGCCAATGCTGTGAGCAGTCGAGATGGCCTGGACACAGACACGGGTACAGAGTCCCATCTTAGCCACCGCAGAGAGCGTGAGAGAGAGCGTGTGCGGAGAAGAGCTCGAGAAACTGAGCGTGAGTATTATCAGCATGGGACAGATGGAGTTTAAACAGGCAATTATCTTGTCATTTGAAGTGATTGCATTTCAGTGCCTCCAAACTTATTACCGCACAATTAACTCATCCAAAACAGCGGACAGACAGCAGACATGTATGCAAACGTCCTCAGGGATAAAATGGTTCATAGTGCAGCATAGAGACAAAGAAATGCATAACTATTCTAATTCTGGGAAGCTGAAAGCAGTAAGTTAGTTTCTCCTTGCCAAGATCATTTTTGGAATTCACTCTTTCCCAATAATAACATTATTATTTTGTACCACAGTTATCGTCAGAATTTTCCAGTTGGTTTAATAATTATACTCTGTCATAGCCTACGAGTGCATTGTGAAATATTCCATACAAACAGAGAATATTGTTTCGCATCAGTTTATAACGACCATCATGAGTCATCATTACAAAAACAATCTTCTTCTATATTGGTGGCCAGTCACCAGTTTTTTTAAGGGCAGATGTCTAGCTATTATATTCTTATTCTTATTATTATTATTATTTATTTTTGTTTTTTGGTTATTTCTACTCAATTCTTTTCCTTCCTTGCTTTGGCTAGCCTTGCTAGTGTTTTTTGTGGTGTTTCTTTGTATTATGTTTATATGGTACATGTGGATTTATATGTGGGACTATACATATGCTGATGGATGAATGTACTTGATTATGTGTGTATGTTTATATGTATTAATGCATATATCATGTATAAGTTAATTATGTTATTTACTTAAGGACAAGGGTTGGGAGTAAATTAAGTTTTACTTCTTCTGACTCCTTTTCGAATATCCATTGATTATAGTTTTCTTTATATTTTAATGTAAGTACATAATATAATTGTAAATAAATTAAAAATACATGGGTTCACAAGAAAGTGAAAACACTTATTTCTATTTTTATTCATTTAAAAATCAAATGACAAAATAGAAGTAATAATAAAATAATAATAATGTGTATATGATAACAATTAAACAATGTATAAATACATTAAGACAGTAAATTAACATAAATAAATTACATAATTAACAGGAAATAAAAAGGTTGAGTTCTTTTAAAAATGGTTGAGGTCTAAGGTTCTAAAAACATTGTGGACTTACACACCATTCCAATTATTGTTCGCCAATCTGGTCAAAGTTTTCAGATTTGGGCTCAATCGATGCTTTCTTTTCTTTTTTTTTTTTTTGATTGATTGGTATCGGATAAATTAAACGTGAGTCACACAAATCAGTGCCTGTCATCTCTTTTTGCTTCATAGTGCCATGCAGACTGAATGAACGGCACTCTGTGAATGCTTGCTGCTGCTTCACCACGGTGCTGCGATGCACATTTTAAAAGTAATGTTCTCCTTTGCTTCAAATACACAACAATTCTATTTTAGTGGTACGAATCATCATCAGTGTGTATTCCATCTTGCTCTGCTTCATAAACGTGGTGCTAAAGGAGCAATAACAGCCAGCATTTTGTCAGTGCTGCCATGGTATACATTTTAAAAGCATGTTTTCGCTCTCCTTCGCTTCGTATGTGTACCAAGTTTGTTTCTGATGGATGGCAAATGTGACACTCTTCTTACCGGTCAACCACGGAGGACTTTCCACATTAATAAAGAAGGTTGTCTTATCATTTAGTCTGTATTTTCGTCCTTCAATTAGGCACTGTTCAAGCCTGTAGCCAGAAGGGTGAGGAGTCAGAAGACTCCCCCCCCACCCCCCAAAAGAGTAAAGGTGTACCTTTGAAGATGTATTTAAGACATTTTTTCATGCAATAATTGTTGTGTGGGCTGCCAGAAGAGGAGGTACTGCTGGCCCACCACCAGAGGGCGCCCTGCCTGAAGTGCGGGCTTCAGGCACGAGAGGGCGCTGCCGCCACGGACACAGCCGGGAGTGACAGCTGTCACTCATTAATTCCTGACAGCTGTCACTCATTCTTCATCATCGCACTCCATAAAACCCAGACGTCATCTCCACCTCATCGCCGAGATATCGTACTTCATTGGAGGTAATATCCTCAGCCATTTGTGTTTACTTATAAGCTGTATATTGTGAGTGTTTGCAGGAGTACCGGTCCCTCTTCCTGTGGAGGCTGAGTGAGTGCAGGACGGCACTCTTTTCCTCTGAGGGATCACTGTAAATTCATCAGCATATTGAGTGAGAGGTGGAGGTGGCATTCCCACCGTTGTTGTTACTGGGTGTGCACACACCTGCACTTGACTGTCTTTGTTCTCGCCAGCAGTACCAGATCCGACAGTCGGGGACGGTGATCACCTGGGAATTCGGGACTTGGCGGCTCCAGTATTCACCAGGTTCGGTGGCGGCGGAAATCGTGTGGTTCCGGCTCTTCTCAGGACGGACGTCTTCTATCCTCGAGCCTGCCCACACGTCACCTTTGTGGATTGACTGTAATCTTATTCTGAGATTGTCTGTATGTTCGTTGTGCTCCTTCACAACATTAAATTGTTAATTTTTGGCTCATCTATTGACCGTTCATTTGCGCCCCCTGTTGTGGGTCCGTGTCACTACACTTTCACAACAATAATAGTAATCATATGAATATATTTTTAACAGTTACAGTGTTCAATCAGTATTATTCTGGGTGTTCTAGTGTTACAGCTACAATGCTGCTCTAAGTTGAATTGATGAGCCACCCCCCAAAAAATGTTTATTTTGTAAAAATAAACAAAAACATTAAGGAGCCGCTTGGATTGAAGGTAGCATTATTTATTTATTTATTTTTTTAAGTATTGCAGAGTTGTTCAATTGTCAAACATATTCCTTGAATGAGTTTTATTGCATTTGCAGTGTGTCCTATTCAAGTGTGTCATCTGGGAAAATACAAGCACAGACTGAGCTTTGTATCAGCAAATACTCACTGTTAAATTACTCTGCTCGTGATCAGAGCAGATTGAGACGTGCCTATTTTAATTGTGATGACAAACTACTCAGTTATTTGCCATACATCATGCAGTAAACAAAAATAAAAGAAGGAAATGCTGTGGCGTTTGAGGTCAGTTTTGCAGCAGGAGAATGTGTTTCTACTTGCTCTGTCAAAGGAGCTGCTTTCCTTACAGGCTCAATGGTTTTGAGTCTCTGCCAGGCAGCATCAACACTCCTGTGTTGTAGAAAATACAAGATGTGTGCGTGTGTACACGTGTTTTTGGCTGCATAATAATGCTCCCAGTATTTCACGATATCCACTCCATTCTGTTCTCGTCTTTGTCATGCTTTTCACAAAATTAGTGGGTTTATTATGGCAAGAAGAAATAAATCAGCAGCCTGTGTTGTGTGCTGCCGGTTGAATCTCTGTCTCCCTCAGACTCTTCACAGCAAGCCCGACTCTTTGCATCCTGCGCTCAAGGCTCATTATCCAAACACTCATTAATTTATGTGGTGCAATTAGTATCACAGAATACAGCATCAGGTTGTGTTGGCAGGGAGAGCTGTAACTGTCTCGTAAGCTAGAACGAGAGTGAGTGTTTCAGCGGAGTACATTTACACATTTCACTGTAATCACACTCTCGTGCATTTTAGGATGTTGCTGTTAAATTGACACACAAAGTTTTTGCAAACCACATCACATCATGATCACTTGTTACCTCTGCCAGCAATGTTGAAGAAGGTTATGTTTTCGCCACTGTTTTGTTTCCAACTGATACCTGGAAGACAAACAGGCATAATTGGAATCTCCATCCTATTTTGGTGGTGTAGGTAAATACATAACAGGAAAATGAGTGATGCAGGCACTTTTGATTGAGATATAATGCAAAATGTACACCAAATGGGCTTTTCAATATTAAATTCTACAAAATCCACAATCCGGATCAGCAAAGTACTGAGCAAAATGGTGTAAATTTATTCTTTCCCTCAAAATTCCCATAATGACAACATGAACATCACATGTCAGCATTTTGAAATTTTTGCAAATTTATTAAAAAATAAAAATCTAAGAAATCACATGTACATAAGTATTCACATCCTTTGCTCAATACTTTGTTGATGCACCTTTGGCAGCAATTACTGCCTCAAGTCTTCTTGAATATGATGCCACAAACTTGGAGCATCTATCTTTGGGCAGTTTTATCCAATTCTCTTTGCAGCAACTCTCAAGCTCCATCAGGTTGGATGGAGAACATTGGTGCACATTTTCAGATCTCTCCAGAGATGTTCAATCAGATTCAGGTCTGGGTTCTGGCTGGGCCACTCAAGGACATTCACAGAGTTGTCCTGAAGTCACTCCTTTGATATCTTGGCTGTGTACTTAGGGTCATTGACCTGCTGAAAAATGAACCCTCATCTCAGTCTGAGGTCAAGAGCGCTCTGGAGCAGGTTTTCATCCAGGACGTCTCTGTACATTTCTGCATTCATCTTTCCCTCAATCCTGACTAGTCTCCAAGTTCCTGCTGCTGAAAAATGTCCCCACAGCATGATGCTGCCACCACCATGCTTCACTGTAGAGATGGTGCCTGGTTTCCTCCAAACATGACGTTGGGGCATTCACACACACAAGAATTCAGTCTTTGTCTTATCAGACCATAGAATTTTGTTTCTCATGGTCTGAGAGTCCTTTAGGTGCTTTTTGGCAAACTCCAGGTGGTCTGCCATGTGCGTTTTAAAAAGTTTCTCCTCTCTTCACAGAGGAATACTGGCGCTCTGACAGGGTGACCAACTGGTTCTTGGTCACTTCCTTGACTAAGACCCTTCTCCCCTGTTAGCTCAGTTTAGACGGGCAGCCAGCTCTGGAAGAGTCCTGGTGGATCTGAACTTCTTCCATTTATAGATTATAGAGGCCCCTGTGTTCATTGGGACCTTCAAAGCAGCAGAAATGCTTCTGTGCCCTTCCTCAGATTTGTGGCTCAAGACAGTCCTGTCTCGGAGTTCTACAGACAGTTCCTTTGACTTCAGGCATGGTTTGTGCTCTGACATGCACTGTCAACTGTGGGACTTTATATGTAGACAGGTGTGTGCCTTTCCATATCATGTCTAATCAACTGAATCTACCTCAGGTGGACTCCAATTAAACTGTAGAAACATCTCAAGGATGATCAGTGGAAACAGGATGCACCTGAGCTCAATTTTGAGCTTCATGGCAAAGGCTGTGAATACTTATGTACACCTGATTCCTTCACATTGTCATTATGGGTTATTGTGTGTAGAATTTTGAGGGAGAAAATGAATTTCACACATTTTGGAATAAGGCTGTAACTGTTATAACTGTTATGTTACAGTGTAACATAACAAAATGTGGGGAAAAATGAAGCACTGGGATTGCTTCCTGGATGCACTGTACACCAGTGCTGGCTTCAAACTCCTTGTCATACTCCTTGACATCCACAGAGTTGTTGCCATTGACAACACTCATTCATCAGTGATTGTCCATAGGTGTCCAGCTTTCCGTTGTGAGGAATCCAATAACAGCACTTTGTTTCAAACACACATCCATGTATGTCACCATTTTTTTTTTACCGACTACTGTACATGTGTTATGCCGATGGTGATTCTGCGCATGCTTGAGATTGCAGGCGAAAACCATTTACTGTATTGATAGTCAATAAGTAACGGATTATTCTTTGACAGTTACACTCACGTTGGATGCAGAACTTCAGTGCATCTCTAACAAGATGAACACTTATTTTAACGGCACTGAACGTCTCCGAAAGTCATTTAAACCAAGATTTTCCTGGAGCAGAGAAGTTGAAATATATTTCCTCCAATTTAACCAAGTTATCACCATTTTAGCCAAAGCTGTTATAGCCAGTGGAAAAATACAAGCAATATCTGGTATTTGACACGGTACAAAAGTATTTTTTACAAAGTTGTTCTTGGAGAACCAGTTCGAAGATGATTTCAGACAAATTACAATTTAGAGCCTTTAAAATGCATGAAAACTAAGATGAGCATCCAGTTTAAATCATGCTGAAGCATATTTAAGCCTGTTGAACCACATTTCATTGGTGTGGAACTTTTCAAACCAGATTATTTAAAATTAATAGAAATGTGGAAAATCCTCCCATTTTTCTTGAATTGACTAACAGACTATACCAGTTATCAAAATAGCTGGTAGGTTAATTTACCTGTCAGATGCCCTGACACGCTACCGTGACAAAAGCAGAAAATGGTTTGAAGAGATTCCTCATTGTGGTGTGTTCCCGTTCTTGCTGTCTTTTCCTGATTGTGTCATTGGTTCAAATTAAGTGAACCCATCAGGGCAGTTGGGTGTGCTCTCGTCAGGACATATGAATCTAGCAACAATCTGCATGTCAGATCTGAGGTCATCGACTGATGTCATGCATCCCTGCATCCCCACACCATGTCACCATGTCGGGTCCTTACAGCAACCACCCAAGCAGACAATCATTCCATCTCCACTTCTTGGGACATACCATCGATCTGCTTTCAGGCAGTTGAATATAGGCACACACTTGCCTTTGTTTAGATGTTTGGGTTCTCAACACTGAAGAACCTGTGTGCTGGAACATATCCAGAAGAAACACAACCACCTGACTGACGTTCCTTATGAGACTCACCATTTGACACAGTCTTTCCAGCAGCACCCAAGGATCCTCTGACAAAACCTGGTACCCAAGACCATCCAGTCTTCAATCAACAACTACAATTCAACCTCAATCGCTTTGATTGCATTGACTTGGCTACTGCTACGATGCTTCACATTTACACAGCACTGGACGTGCACACATAAAATAGTGTCCCGCCTCCTCCCCTTCCTGCCTCCACGCATCAGCGACAGGAATTCACCCTGTCACCTTAGACACATGCTTCAAGTGGCTATGCCTTAGTGTGAAAGTAACTGTACAGTGCTCGTCTTTGTTAAACGTGCCCCTTCTCATACTGTCCACGCTGAAGCGTTTGAGTGTGAATGGATGAATAATGTAGCAGTTGGAAAATTTTTTGGAGGGTGAACCAGGTGGAGGACCCCAAGGGCAGCATGGAGATATAGGATAGGCTCTGTTTCGAGGCTGTTGGGTGCTCTGCATCTCAGCTTGCTGTAAGACAAGAAGACTGTAATGATAATGATGTACACTGCAACGCCATCATTTAATACACAAAAAGCATTGCTGTTGCAACAAGCATCGTGCTGTTCAATGATGCCACGATCGTGAGGGTTGACATCAGAGAAAATACAGATAAGCCTAGAAAGTTTATTTATTTATTTAAAATGTTAAAGCCAGACAGAAACAGCTATGAAAAGAAGAATATTTACACGCTGCTGCTAAAGGCGTCCAGGCCTGATGGTATTTTCACCTGAAGCAGAGATGAAACTGGAGACAACCCATCACCTGAAAACTCAAATTATCTTTGTCCTCTGCCTGCTTTGGAGAATTCCACCATCTGATTGGTCAGAAGACAGATTGGAGTTGCGGTGAGGGAGGAGGCAACAGTTTGTCAGTCTCAGCTCAGTGTGTTCGTGCGGCAGATGAAGGCACAGCGGCTGTGGTGAGAGGGATTAGCTGTTTTTATTTACCGTCATATATTGGATATTCATGGGATTTTTTTTTTTCCTGCTGAGATTATATTTAAAAACAGCATTATTGATTGTCAATGAGGAGACAGTTTTATTAGGTTGGGAGTTAATTTACTCTTGTAAGAGTTGTCTATCTAATAGGTTTATGCATGAGATAACTGCCTGCTGAAGTCATGACACAGTAATATTTATAGGCACTGTACATTATTTCTATTTCATAAAATTTAAAAAAAGCATACATCTTATTACCGAGGTTTTCTTATCGAATAATGTCAAAAGTCTCAGATGGATGTAGACAAGTCTCATGAAAATGTGACGTGGCTGTTGAGGACATTTATGATTCTTCCCTGTTTGTGTCACTGCTCTGTTGTAGATAAGCTGTGGAGCCTGTCAGCAGCTTGCCAGTGGACAGAGTCCGTCTGGGGCTCAGTCTGGGTTTTAGACAGCAACTAGCACAGACGGAGTCGAGCACAAACATGCAGATACAGTCTGGCTGGCTTCACCTGCGGGTCTTTTTTTTATTGTGTGGAAAATAAATGTCTCAGCGGACATCCGTCTGCTGAATAAGGGCTTATGTGGATCGACGACTCCTACATACGTGCAGTTTTACGGCGGAGATTACAATGGGAATGACCACATTGCTGGAATGTTTTGCTGGCTCTCGGCGAATATGCTGCCTGCCGCGTTCTGCTCGCCTTGTGAGGGCTTTTCATCCAATCCGCTGTTATCCCGAAACAGCGCCACCTCTCTTTCAAAGTACATATGAAATGGAAGGAGTACTCATGCACTGTTGGAGATTTTGCATATTGAGGCACTGCTTTGTGTAGAAATTAAGATAAGGCAGTCAATCAGTGACAGCAGCTTCATTATTTTGTTTAATTTCATAATTTCTACCGTTTGTGTTGTCGTGAGGTGAAGCTCAGTTATTTCATTACTGACTAATCTGTTGGTTAGTCCTTTGAACATGTAGTGAATGACATATCAGAAAATAGTTTAAAAATGTCATCGGATACCTTATTTTGTCAGGCAAACAACTTAATATCCACAGGGACTCAATTCACTAATGATACAGAGAAAAGGGGATGTGAATATGAAACTATTCTGTTATTTTGTCCAAGATAAACACTTAGTGATTTTATCGAAATCATTTACAATTAATAATTTATCAACTAATTTAACTTTTTTTCAGCATTAAAATGTGGTGCTTTGCAATTCGGTGACTTAAGTGACATATGTCACAACCTTCTCTGAGACACGCCCACCGAGCTCATTGAGACACACCCACTGACCAACACTGAGATATTTATATCCCGCTCACAAACACGAGACTCAGCTTTACACAGAAACACTGATTTGAATGAACTGAAGATAGATGGACACAGGAATGCCATTAAATTTAAATTTTTCATGTTTTTTTGCAAGCTGGTGGTATTTTTGCATCAGTAGTTGAACAAAGCACATTTTAAAAAGTCTATAGTTAAGCCAAATACATAAAATACTGATTTTAATTATTTAAACAAACTTTTTTAATTTATTTATGACTTAAATTCAGTTTAATTTCAATTTAGTTTTTAAACATCTACTCTCTTCATGTTCCTTTTGTTACCCCTTAAATTTCTGTCCTTCATGCTCACTCTGTCTTTTTTCATGGTTTCTATATCTCGATGTGCTTTGACCTCAAGATGAGCTGTGTCTGACCCACTGCTGCTCTGTTGGGTGTTTGTGTGTGTCTCTCTCTCTCTTTCTCTCTCTCTCTCTCTCTCTCTCCAGTCCCTCGTGTCAATGGTCACTCTAAATCAGAGCGCACTGCACGGGACTCGACCATGGGTTATGACAGCACCTCAGTAATGAGCAGCGAGCTGGAGTCCAGCTCATTTGTGGACAGTGAGGATGACGAGGATGCGAGCAGGTGACAAACTACAGTTTCTCAGAAATCATCTATGTCACTACACCAATTCCTGATATGTTTCCTGTATTTAGGATATAAGTTTGCAATATGCCTGTGTACACTGTAAACCTGACAAGCTGACTTTACTTTAAAAAATGTGGAAACCAATTGCCTGGGAAAAGATAACTAAGGAACAAGTACATTTTTAATTTAAAATTATTCTGAATGGAAAAAGTGCTTGTTCCTTACTTATCTTTTTCCAAGCAATTGGTTTCTATGTTGTTGTTTTTTAAGTAAAGTCTTGCCAAGTAAAAACTTGTCAGGTGTTACAGTGTACTGTATATTAGGTGACTGTAAGGTGTGCTATAATATGACCACTTTAAATTAATATTAACTTTCCATGTTAAATTTCTTATTTTTATGAGTTTTCAAGGCAGCATATAAGAATTTGCAAATTGGGGGTGGGGGGAGGGGGTGGAGTTATTGTGTCTGAGAGATAATAGGGCGCTGCAGTCTCATTTGAGGGCGAGCGCTAAAGGAGTAAAGGTGGCGCATATGACGTAATTTCTCTACTTCTGGGGAAAAACATGGCATTTTCTCTTGAGTTTTTGGGCAAAGTACATACAAAGTGAAAATGCAAAGAAGTGACAATGCGGTGGGAGCTTGGACATGTGTTGCAATTTGTTTATGACCCGGATCACAAACATGTTGAGGCGGTTTTGCAGGCGAGAGAACGCACCTACTCTGGTTAGCTGTGTAGGCTAACACTTACCGACAACAATGTCTCCCATCTGCTTCGTCTTCCCTTCTCCACTGGGAACCAAAAAAGTACTTTTTGCGACTGCTTCGGTGATTGCAGCTGAAAACAAAACAGTACACCATTTTTCCATGTGAAGTTATGCTGTGTATAATTTGCACAACGGGAGTGGAGGTCCCCATAATGGTCAAATCCCGCGGTATCATGCAGGGTTCAAACGAAACTGCGGTGCCCTATTGCCTGTTGATATTAGAAAGTCCACTTCAATTAAAATTTTTAGTCTAGTATTAAAAGTTATTTATTTTTGCTGTCTGTTTTATTTGCATGTTTTAATTTTAATTGTTCGTAGGGGTGTAGTTTTTAGTTTTATTGTTATCTTGATATTTTATTATATTGAGCACTTTGCCAAATTGTCTACTTAAATGTGATATAAATACCTTCTTCTCATTATAATAATAATAATCATTATTATTATCTATATTATAATAGCCAAGTGGCCTCTGTATGCATCCATGTGTATGGCTTCGTTCATGGAGAAACTGGGGAGAGCTAACATTTGCTGTTTGGTATGCTTATGTATTTTGGGTCAAGGATACACGCTGCAAAACGGGAAGTTGATAGGACTAATATTTTTGGAGAAATTCTTAACTAACAGTGTGCACTATGGATGTTCAGGCTTTTGGGATTTTAAATGTTATTGTGGTTTATGTTAGTTTAACAGTGTTGTTAGTGTTATTGATTCATTGTGTTTTTGTAGTTCAGTTGGTTTAGTTAACTGTGTTGCCGTTACCATAACTGAAAAGTGTAGTGTGTTTGATGTCTTCTACCGCCATCTCTGTTTGTGGGTGTGTAAAAACAAAAGCACCTGTTTGTGACAGAATGCAGAAAAGACAAAAAGGTCTGCATGTGTGCATGCGTGTAACTTGGATTACGGACAAACTGGGGAGAGCTGACATTTGTTGTTTGGTATGCTTATGTAATTTGGGTCAAGGATGAACGCTGCCAAAATGGAACCTTGCTAGGACTAATATTTTTGGAGAAACTACGGATATTCGCTAACAACACTGAACAATGGACGTTGAGAATTACATTCTGGACTCACACGTTGTTCCAGCGGGGGTAGGGATGGGTATCGAGAACCGGTTCTTTTCAAGTATCGTTAAGAAATGATTCGATCCACCGATATCAATAGCCTTTTTGCTTAACAATTTCCTTATCGGTCCTTCAGAGCAGCCGTTGTTTTTGAGGGTGTTTGTCGGGAAAATGATCATTCCTCTACGTTGATTACAGACCCTGCAGCGGCTCTGTAATCAACCGTTTCTGCAGCGCGACACCACTTTGAAGCGTGATCTAATGAAACAATGCTTCGATCCACTGGCTCGTGGTTCTTTGATTCACTACTCTTCAGAAATGGCAAGTCCGCTTCTTAACCCCTCTCAAAGCTGTTAAAATATCATGAGTCACGTTTGTGTGGATTAAAGTCACTAACTGGGACTCATGTCTTGTTGCAGTCAAGAAACGAGAATCGTCCTCCGTTCCGTTGGCACAGCTCCAAACACTCCAAAAAGCTCCAAACGCTCCAAACGAATTGCCGTTTTGAATAAAATGACACCGCTTACAAATGTTGTAATACAGACAAGAAACTACAATCGACTAAAACGTTTTTTTTCCCCTCCCAAAATGAGACGTGCTGCATTCTTTTTAAATTACATCCTGATGTGCAGCGCAGCCAGCTGTAAGAGCTCAACTCAGATTTATGGAAAGACATTCATGCCAATAATGTCTGAAAGGAAATGCGTTTGACAAAAACTATAGATTTTGTTCATTTCTATTTATGTCCAGAGATCAAGGATCCACCATGTAGATTTTATTATGTCCAGAGTTTAAGGATCCAGTAACCAATTTCATATTTATTTACTTTAAGACTCAATAATTCAGTTTCAATTTAATAGGCTTATAAAGCGCCAAATCACAACAAACGCCATCTCAAGGTGCCTCACATAGAACAGTTCAATGTAAAAAATTAAAATAAATAAATAAATTCAAATACATAATTAAAAACAGAAGTAAAAGAATAAAACAGATAAAAAAGAAACTATTCATAAGAAAGAGAATAAAAATAGGCTGTAAGTCTTGACTTAAAAATGTCCACGGACTCTGATTGCCTCATGGTCGCAGGAAGACTGTTGCACAGTGCGGGTGCATGATGAGAAAAAGCTCTTTGACCCTTTGACATAGAAAACCTGTAAAGCCTACTTTTAGTACACAAAAAAATTCACAAGAGGTATCGATAATGAATTGGATCGATAAGCGGAATCGATAATGGTATCGATATCGATAAAATCTTATCGATACCAATCCCTACGCAGGGGTTGGTAAATCATCTTTATATTAAAACCATGTGTACGTGTGTGATTTCATGTAGTAAGTTCAATGTAAGTACATAATATATGTACAACTTTTTTTATGTAAATACGTTAAAAATACATGGATGACACAAGAAAGTGAAAAGCACTTATTTCCATTGTGGTCCATTTAAAAATCAAATGACAAAATGGAAGTAATGAAATAAAATAATAATAATACTGATGATGATGATAATGATAATAATAATCTTGTTTATGATATCAAGAACCTAAACAATTTATAAATACTTTAAGACAGTAAATTAACATTTAAAAAATTAAGCAATTAACAGGAAATAGAAGGGTTGAGTTCTTCTAAAAACTGTTGAGGTCTAAGGTTCTAAAAACATTTATTATTATTATTATTTTTTCAATCTTCATATATACATTGGACAGTGCTCTTTTCCTAGGCTTTGGAAAAGCCTAGGGACGTACCCAGTAAAATGATGAGAGCGAGTGGATATATAGATAGGATGAGTGCATCCACTCCAGATGGTTAACACAGTAACTCAAAAACAATAAATTCTATCAATTTTAACCCGTTACATTTGTTGTTGTCCATTCGGCTGGTCCCATTTTGTTTGGGGTTGCCACAGTCAGCCAGATCCACATTGGTATTTGGGACAGGTTTTACACCGGATGCCCTTCCTGACTCAACTCCAGATCTACCTGGAGAAACACACACAGGCGCTGGTGTTCCAAAGAGGTCTCCCATCAAAGAACTAACCAGATCCTGCACTGCTGAGATCTGATGGGATCAGGCTTACACAGAGCAGACTGGCTGCTTTAACCCGTTACATTAAAACTGCATATAACAAGGACATTTTTTTCCCTCAAATCAAGTGAACTTTGATGCACTGCATCAGTAAAAGCCTAAGTTTGTTTTAGCTAATATCCCATAGACACATCTGCCCCCTACTGGGTGGTTTGTTTATCCTGGATTGATGATGGATTAGGAGCAGATGTGGTTGTCCTGAGACAAAGCATTTTGCACACAGAAATGAAATAAATCACAGGAGTAAACTGTTAGTTTCTGAATGTTTCTCAGCAGATGTTACAAAATTCAGATTCCGCAGTTACACCTCAATACAACCCTGCAAAACAGATTAAGTATGAATGCAGCTGAAGCAGATGTTTCTTAATTCTCTGTCTGTCTCTCTCAGCAAAAAAGTTGCTTTGAAGTTACATGTAGGGTTTTTGTCAGGTTCTTTCATTTCTTAAACAGGATCTATATATAATATCAGTGCTTTCTTTCTCTTTTTTTACCCTTTGTGTGCCCCATTTTCTGTTTAGCTTCCTTTTTCACATTTTTTTCATATTTATCTCTTTCTCACACCGCTTGTGTTTCAGGCTCAGTAGCTCTACGGAGCAGAGTTCTTCCTCACAGTTGATGCGCAGACACAAGCGTCGGAGACGAAGGCACAAGGTGGCGAAAATAGACCGGGTGAGCACTTCAGTGATGCATGACTCTTTTTGCTGCCGAGGAATTTGACACAGAGCGTGACAAACTGATTATAGGATGACTGATATGGATTTAATACCACTTTATGCACATTCATTGTGTCTGTGTCCTCCCTCTTCAGTCTTCGTCCTTCAGCAGCATCACAGATTCCACTATGAGCCTCAACATCATCACCGTCACGCTCAATATGGGTAAACTTGATATCTTCATGGCTGATTCACAACACCCACCCCCCCCAACGCCACCAAGTAAATGCTCCATTGGCCTGAATATAAGACAGGGTTTTTTTTTTTTTTACTTAAAATTTGTCTGAAAAGTATTGGGTCTGTTAATTGTGAACAAGACTTTTATATGTCATATATGCATGCACACCTACCACGAACCGACCTGGGAAATGTAAACATATTGTGAGGGTTCTCTGGGAACGTTCAGTCGAAGAACCTGTCCAGAGGTTATCTGGGGATAATCTGGGGAAGAGGATAACCTCTTACTCGCAATTCTATAAGAACTTCTCCAGCATTCCAAGGGAAGGTATGGATATGGAGTTAGTGGTCTATGATTAAGGTCTCCATTGTTGAAGCAACTGGTCTCACAGTTGTGGCCAGATGGTTGGCAGTGTTTTTCATGGTGGCAACCCAAGAACCTGCTGGTGGACACGTGCATTAAGTGTCCACAAATCTTTAGTATATGGTTATCACAGAGAGCTCTATAATTTGCAGATGGGTATCAGTAGGCTGGAAGGAATACAGCCTCAGTGGTTACTGAGGTAAAAACATAGGTGTGGAAGGGGTTTGGGGAGGCCATGGAGAATACATTTTTGTCTCAAAACAGTTCTGGCAAACCATGAGATGACTCAGAAAAGCTAGCCACTGCTGGATAGTTTTTAGTGTTATTGAAACACTGTTTATTATACAACTGCCATAGGCTGCAGTCACACTAGAGTCTAAACAGGACAGCAACCTCCTTGTGACTAGAAAAAAAATGGTGGTTGCAGTGAATCGTGTCGCTGCCGATGAGCGATTGTAGCAACCAACTTGTCGTGCGCCGGTTGAAAGTGCAGCACCCTTAACCGCCATGCAACCACGTTGGATTGTAACATGATTAGACGGGTTACACGGCAGGAGGTGTCCTGTCTCCAAATGACCACGGGCCAACTCAGACTGAATGTGTTCACTCACCAAGAGAGCTCATTCAGTAAACAGACACTTTTCTCACACTGCAGTCAGCTGGAGTCAGCCCACAGCTTTATGTAAGCTGGCCTTTTCACTCTGTTTGCTTTTATTAGCATTACGTTCAAATAAAAGCATTTTATTTTTTAAAAACAAGTTTTCAGAAAGTTTTTTTTTTTTTTTTTTCAAAAAAAAATATGTCATGGAAGGGGTGGGGGGCAGGTTTGTCTTATAATCAGTAATTTGAGCCGATACTAATTTGATTAACTTTCATGTGTTATCAAGTCTGTTGAAACTCATACTTTTGACTTCCTCCTTGACAGAGAAGTACAACTTTTTGGGTATCAGTATTGTTGGCCAAAGCAATGACCGAGGAGATGGCGGTATCTACATTGGCTCTATCATGAAGGGAGGAGCTGTGGCTGCCGATGGCAGAATAGAACCCGGAGACATGCTCCTGCAGGTTTGCTAACACAAGTTTCCAATCTTCTTAATTAGCTCACTGTTTGGCCATGTAATTATGCACACATTTCTGTGGTAAATGTTGGTGGTGTTATGACAACACGTTTTTGGTCTGTTGTTTGGTTAGAGTTGACATACTGATGTTTGTACAATGCGAAAGCTGAGAATGACATGTAAATTAGTAGCTACTGTATATTTGAGTCTGAGGTTTTTATGAGATATTAATATCTGATCTGACACTTTAAACTTGTCTGCCTCTCTTTTTCCTGCCTTAAATTGCCTTTTTGATTTGTGTGCAGCAGCGGCTCTGTGGCTACACCCACTGTAAAACATACAATAGCTCATTACAACGCTTTGTTCAATTTCATTGTGTGCCCCACAGAAATAATTTTAAGGATTTTAAAGCATCTCAACAACAAAGCATAACAGAGAGCACCATGTACAAATGCATGAACACATCTAAATCCTCTGCAGATATGAAAACACATTAGTATGTGTAGATGTCATGTAACAAAATGAGTTGTTTTGCGGTATGTCACCAGGTGAACGATGTGAACTTTGAGAACATGAGCAATGATGACGCTGTGAGGATCCTTCGAGAATTGTTTCCAAACTGGGTAAGAACATATAACATGCTCAGACAGACTACAGAGCGATGTTATTGGATCATTCTCTGCTGTGGGAGATTATCACCTCTACAGTATAACAGTGTGTGTGTGGTGAGTGAGTGAGTGAAGTGCTGACTGATGCACAGATTGCACATAATTACAGGGTGCTGTTTGATTATTCATCAAATGTGAGGAGTTAAAGAGTTAGGTCAGGTCTGGCACCATGTGCTGGTGCTGCACATGGCTGCATCCACCACACCTTGAACCCTGGATGATAACGGCTGAGGCATAAAACTGGTCCATCCTTATCTCTCCAAGTAAAAGGTGTGGGTCACCATGGGTGTTTCCTTCCACTGGGGTTCTCAATACTGAGACACCTGCTCGCTGGATCCTGCCCAGAAGAACTGGCCACATGGCTAAAATATTGGAGCTGATGTTTCCTCACAATGCAAGCGATGCTGCTCATCTACGTAAGTCACCCTAAATAACCGTTCATTTGGCGCAAAATATTTCCAGCGATACCCAAGTATCCTCTAAAGAGACTTGGGAGGAAAGACCTCTAGTCTTTGTCTTAGTAAGACAGGAAGCACCAGGACCCTAAAGACTTGGACCATTGTTCTCCTGGAAAGATATCATCATCACCAACACCTCTGTCCAGCGACCACGTGACTCCCATCGGGTCTTGTCGTGTTTTTGCTGTGAGTGCTGTGTAGCGCCGGGGCAGAATCTGACTTCTTCCCACAGAATTCTGGTGTTCCTCAGGAATATGTTCTAGCTCCTACACTGTTCCATGTCTACATTGATTGGGTGTTGGGAGGGATTATAGAGAGCAGTCGTTTGTGTGCCTTTGTCAGTGTGGGCACGTTTGCTGTCCTTGACTTCATGGGCGATACTGGGATCAGGGTATCCCTGATTCCATAAATCAGTGGATACCCTGATTGCAGCATGTGAGATTCTGAGTGAGGGATCAGTGTCTAGGTTTGTACTTGTCCTGGATCAAGACCAAGATCTGGGCTTTCAATGACTTTCTGGCCATATCCAGCAGAAGTGCATCTGTATGGCTTGAACGTGTTGACGTTGAGCAAACATTCACTTATCTCAGCATTGACATTCATGTCTCTTGAGATAGAGACACTTGTGAAGTGTTGATGGAGGTAAAACATCACCAATTCTTTGCACACACCAAGAAGTTAACATTTAAAAACATAATCTAATCACACTTTAATACACATTGACATTCATGTGTCACTGGTCACACAGCGGCTGCTGGTAATCAGAGTTGAGAGAGTGACGGCAAATGAACACATTACTCTATTTAATATACGCACTACTATAATGATATGATTCAACATTTTCTGATAGTTATTTTATCTGACCACATGGTGTCACTGTGTTTTACTTTTTAATTCTTCCTCTGAAATCTCATTGTTTGATACAAAGAAGTAATTTAGTATTGCATTTTATGCAGGTGTCTACATCTTGTTTAATTCTCGGTTTATATTTTGTAGAACTATTGTGTCTCACATGCTCTTTTGGGTAATAAGCAAATACAAATAAAACACAGACTTTGTTAATAAAAGAATATTTGGAGTACAGTCATGTAATAACATTTAACTCTAATGTTACTGAATCATATGTCCCAGAATATACATTTTGGCACTATAAAGGAACATGTAACTGCAAAATTTATTTTTTTTAATTCTTTGGGGTCACATTGATGAATCAAAAGTTGTTCTTTGCACAACACACAGTAGTTCTATCTTTGATATGGCTTCCATAATATATACGTATATAATTTATTTATTTTATGATTGTTGTTCTTATCAAAATTGTGACAACACATTAAGCATGTAGATTGTTGTCTGTCCACTTTTATTGTCTTACATTAGATGTTCTGCTGCAAAACACTAATTTCAATGACTGCATCAACAAAGCTCGTAAATGTTGTGAACATTTATAAACTCAGTCTGTAACTTTACAGCTGTGAGTCACAGAGTGATGTGTTGACTTGTGTATTATAAAAAGTAATTGTTTAATTTCTTCTGTTATGTCCTCAGTCCTATTAGTCTTACTGTTGCCAAATGCTGGGACCCGTCTCCACGCAGTTACTTCACCATCCCCAGAGGTGAGAAAAACACACTGCTTCATCACAATCTCGTGCTCAATATTTATTCTTGTTTGCAAACTTGGCAATCATGTATACTAGGGGTGGGGAGGTACATCCAAAAATTGATAACACAGTATTTTTCACTCTTTATATGGTGATGATACTCTATCATGGTACTGTATAGCCGCTTTAATAGTAATTATCTTTTTTGGGTAAGAGTTCCATCAGAGTTCAATCTAGATAAAAATCTTAATTGATCAAAGATTTGTTCATATTTTATATGTTTAAAAGGTCCTTGGCTGTGTTTAATTAATGATCATTAAGGCTTTAATGAGCCTGGTAAACATACGCTAGTTAAAGGTGCCTTGACACTTACACAAATTTCATCTGCGCACTGGTACGCAATCTGCCATGCCAGAGAGTAAACTCACTGTAAACTGCGTGACTGTGTGCAAGCGCACAAAAAAATTGAAATGTTCAAAATCTCTGGCTCACATTAATTTTGTGAACTACACGTGAACATTGTGTAAACAATTCAAAAACACTGTCACTGCATCAGCGCTGCACACCTCACCGCAGCTGTGACTGATTGAGATGTTAAATCTATAATAAACATAATTTCACAGATACTCAAGGAATGAAAATGCAACTGTTTTACCAAGCCATTACACTATAAATATTAGAAATAATTGCCTTTGAGATGATTCCAAATGCGTTCTTCACATCATGAAGTGCACGAAAACAGCTGCAGCTGTAGAAAATTTCTCTGTGATTCCAAAGCGATTAGAGATGGTTTCATCAGCCACATTCTGAGAGCAAATAATTAATCCCCTAAGAAATAATTATTATATATAACGCAGCATCCAGCGGCACAAAGCGCAGCATCCAGCGGAACACAGCCGGTCGCATTGGCACTACGAATTGCGCGGCAGTACTGGGATTAAATGCGTGCAAGTGTCAAGGTGCCTTGAGTTTAACTATTTCTGTGAATGCTAACTCATGTCTTCTTGCCAAATTTACTTTATAGACAAATTATGGTATGGAAATTGAAGACTTAACAGTATTCCCTGAAAACTCCCTTCTGTCTGATCATTTCTTAATAACATTTACATTTACTCTGATGGACTACCCAGCAGTGGGAAATAAGTTTCATTACACTAGAAGTCTTTCAGAAAGCGCTGTAACTAGGTTTAAGGATATGATTCCTTCTTTATGTTCTCTAATGCCATATACCAACACAGTGCAGAGTAGCTACCTAAACTCTGTAAGTGAGATAGAGTATCTCATCAATAGTTTAACATCCTCATTGAAGACAAGTTTGGATGCTGTAGCTCCTCTGAAAAAGAGAGCTTTAAATCAGAAGTGCCTGACTCCGTGGTATAACTCACAAACTCGCAGCTTAAAGCAGATAACCCGTAAGTTGGAGAGGAAATGGCGTCTCACTAATTTAGAAAATCTTCACTTAGCCTGGAAAAAGAGTCTGTTGCTCTATAAAAAAGCCCTCCGTAAAGCTAGGACATCTTACTACTCATCACTAATTGAAGAAAATAAGAACAACCCCAGGTTTCTTTTCAGCACTGTAGCCAGGCTGACAAAGAGTCAGAGCTCTATTGAGCCGAGTATTCCTTTAACTTTAACTAGTAATGACTTCATGACTTTCTTTGCTAATAAAATTTTAACTATAGAGAAAAAATTACTCATAACCATCCCAAAGACGTATCGTTATCTTTGGCTGCTTTCAGTGATGCCGGTATTTGGTTAGACTCTTTCTCTCCGATTGTTCTGTCTGAGTTATTTTCATTAGTTACTTCATCCAAACCATCACATGTCTATAGACCCCATTCCTACCAGGCTGCTCAAGGAAGCTCTACCATTATTTAATGCTTCGATCTTAAATATGATCAATCTATCTTTATTAGTTGGCTATGTACCACAGGCTTTTAAGGTGGCAGTAATTAAACCATTACTAAAAAAGCCATCACTTGACCCAGCTATCTTAGCTAATTATAGCCAATCTCCAACCTTCCTTTTCTCTCAAAAATTCTTGAAAGGGTAGTTGTAAAACAGCTAACTGATCATCTGCAGAGGAATGGTCTATTTGAAGAGTTTCAGTCAGGTTTTAGAATTCATCATAGTACAGAAACAGCATTAGTGAATGTTACAAATGATCTTCTTATGGCCTCAGACAGTGGACTTATCTCTGTGCTTGTTCTGTTAGACCTCAGTGCTGCTTTTGATACTGTTGACCCTAAAATTGTATTACAGAGATTAGGCGTAGGTATAAAGGCACTGCGCTGCGGTGGTTTGAATCATATTTATCTAATAGATTACAATTTGTTCATGTAAATGGGGAATCTTCTTTCACAGACTAAGGTTAATTATGGAGTTCCACAAGGTTCTGTGCTAGGACCAATTTTATTCACTTTATACATGCTTCCCTTAGGCAGTATTATTAGATGGCATTGCTTAAATTTTCATTGTTACGCAGATGATACCCAGCTTTATCTATCCATGAAGCCAGAGGACACACACCAATTAGCTAAACTGCAGGATTGTCCTTACAGACATAAAGACATGGATGACCTCTAATTTCCTGCTTTTAAACTCAGATAAAACTGAAGTTATTGTACTTGGCCCCACAAATCTTAGAAACATGGTGTCTAACCAGATCCTTACTCTGGATGGCATTACCCTGACCTCTAGTAATACTTTGAGAAATCTTGGAGTCATTTTTTGATCAGGATATGTCATTCAAAGCGCATATTAAACAAATATGTAGGACTGCTTTTTTGCATTACGCAATATCTCTAAAATTAGAAAGGTCTTGTCTCAGAGTGATGCTGAAAAACTAATTCATGCAATATAAAGCGCCTTGGGGCAACTGTTTGTTGTGATTTGGCGCTATATAAATAAAATTAATTGATTGATTGATTATATGAACAAGAAAAGTATTTTAATGAGCATTTTGACTTACCAGAAGAGAGGGGAAAAAAGATTAATGGCCGCACAGACCACCTGTGTCTCTGACTCTGATCAGTCTCATCAGTGCTGCACTGACATGATTACTGATCTCCAAATTAATGCATAAATAATAAGGGTGTAACGATGCATGTATTTGTATTGAACCATTTCGGTACGGGACGTTCGGTTCGGTACAGGGCTGTGCATGGGTGAGTTTGCATTGCATGTTTTTACATACAGTGTTGCCAACTTCGCGACTTTCTTGCTAAATCTAGTGACTTTCCAAACTCTCTTGACAACTTATTTTCTTAAAAGAGATTAGCGACAAATCTAGATATTTTTCATGGCATTACCGGAGACTTTTCTGATGTTTGGTGAACTGAAAGTGAAAGTCTCTGTTGTCTCCGAGCGGCAGCCGGTCTCCCCCTCCTCTGCAGCGTTGCCTGCAGCAGCCTGAAAGCACTGAGCAGAGGGATATCTACAATCCTCCTCACTCGGACTCGCTCAGCCTACTGACCTCGTTTGCTGCGCTGTGATTAAATAGTCCCCAGACTTTGAGAAGCCCTGGCCTTGATAAGTTTATTTTATTTTAATAAGTGATGGCCAATTTAATGGCAATATAAATAAACAAACCAAGAATCAAGTTTATTTGTGGTTCTAAATATTTTTAAGGTGGTTTTATTCACCTTTTTGCCTCTTCCACAATGTTTTTTTTTTTTCAAAACTTTATTTAAAAAGATATATAATATATAAATGAACAGTTAATAGAAAGAGATAGAAAATAAAATAAATTGTACAAAAGTAAAGGGATTCTTTAACATTAATTCTCTTAAAAAAGAGTGTGACAGTTTTGGACAATTCATTTTTCTGGCAAAAAAATATGAAGGTTGAAAAAAATTGAACAGGGCTTCATGCTGGAACTGTTGTGCTGCTCTTTACTTGTGGAAAGGTTTTGTTAAAAGCTATTTCATACATTTGTTGTTTATTTGAGAACATATTATTTATCTTATTACCAGGCAGCACTTTGCAATTATTTTATTTTCCTGTTTGTATAATGTTACAATAAATTGTTGGTTTAAACAACAAGCAAATTTAGGTTTTGCATTTTGTTCCCATACTGTACCGAAAATGAACTGAACCGTGACCTCAGAACCGAGGTACGTACCGAACCTTGATTTTTGTGTATCGTTACACCCCTAATAATAATAATATTATTTTTTTGTTATTTCATCAGAAACTTTTTTCATTGGTGTCATTTATAAAATATTTCTGGCCTGGCAGGGGCTATTATAGGGAAAATTAATTTGTTACACTTGTTTATTGTACCGTGCAATCCATATAATGGTGCACTGTCACGCTGGTGATCATGACTACCAGATCACCAGACCTACAGCATACGAGCACGCTCGTACAACAAGCTTCCGTGGGGGACGTCTTTATCAAACATGTCTTTATTTCATACATTTATAACTGATTCCAGGTCTCCAACCCGGTTTGTACTTCATCATGATTGTACAGTGTCATTAATTATGTTTGTTTGTCCAGCGGAACCTGTGCGACCCATTGACCCAGCAGCCTGGATCTCGCACACAACTGCACTGACAGGCCCTTACCCACACTACGGTAAAAACACCATACCACAACTTCATTTGCACAATATATATCCAACTATAAAAATTAATACAAACCAGAAATACATGTTTTTTTTCTCTCTTATCACAGAGTTTGATGACTTGCCTCTATCAGCAAATAAAACTGACATGGCAACCATTGTCAAAGTGATGCAGCTGCCTGACTCCGGTTTGGAGATTCGAGATAGGATGTGGTTGAAGATCACCATCGCTAACGCAGTCATCGGTGAGAAACGCTGATTGTTGTGGGCACACACCCAAAACTGGACTTTTAAAATGGTGTTTCACTGTAAACAGTCCATGTAAGACACACAATCAGATCTGTGGTACATCTGAAAATCCTTGTTCATATTTCAAAACACTAACATTTTTGATAAAGGTGTTCTCAATATAACTGTTATTTTAACAGAAGATCCTCGGTTCAAATCCCAGCTTGACTGGAAAATCACTAAAGGCCCTTCGGTAAGGTCCTTAATCCCCTATTGCTCCTGGTGTGTAGTGAGCGCCTTGTGTGTCAGCACCCTGACATTGGGGTGAATGTGAGGCATTATTGTAAAGCGCTTTGAGCGTCTGATACAGATTGAAAAGCGCTATATAAATGCAGTCCATTTACCATTTATAAAGAAATATATATAAAGAAATATATACTTATTTGTAACAAAGCTGTTTTCGAAAGGTAAGATTTAAAACACTGCTTTTCAATCAATCAATCAATTTTATTTATATAGCGCCAAATCACAACAAACAGTTGCCCCAAGGCACTTTATATTGTAAGGCAAGGCCATACAATAATTACGTAAAAACCCCAACGGTCAACGGTCTGTGAGCAAGCACTTGGCGACAGTGGGAAGGAAAAACTCCCTTTTAACAGGAAGAAACCTCCAGCAGAACCAGGCTCAGGGAGGGGCAGTCTTCTGCTGGGACTGGTTGGGGCTGAGGGAGAGAACCAGGAAAAAGACATGCTGTGGAGGGGAGCAGAGATCAATCACTAATGATTAAATGCAGAGTGGTGCATACAGAGCAAAAGGAGAAAGAAACACTCAGTGCATCATGGGAACCCCCCAGCAGTCTAAGTCTATAGCAGCATAACTAAGGGATGGTTCAGGGTCACCGGATCCAGCCCTAACTATAAGCTTTAGCAAAAAGGAAAGTTTTAAGCCTAATCTTAAAAGTAGAGAGGGTGTCTGTCTCCCTGATCTGAATTGGGAGCTGGTTCCACAGGAGAGGAGCCTGAAAGCTGAAGGCTCTGCCTCCCATTCTACTCTTACAAACCCTAGGAACTACAAGTAAGCCTGCAGTCTGAGAGTGAAGCGCTCTATTGGGGTGATATGGTACTATGAGGTCCCTAAGATAAGATGGGACCTGATTATTCAAAACCTTATAAGTAAGAAGAAGAATTTTAAATTCTATTCTAGAATTAACAGGAAGCCAATGAAGAGAGGCCAATATGGATGAGATATGCTCTCTCCTTCTAGTCCCCATTAGTACTCTAGCTGCAGCATTTTGAATTAACTGAAGGCTTTTCAGGGAACTTTTAGGACAACCTGATAATAATGAATTACAATAGTCCAGCCTGTGTCCTCTGGCTTCATGGATAGATAAAGCTGGGTATCATCTGCGTAACAATGAAAATTTAAGCAGTGCTGTCTAATAATACTGCCTAAGGGAAGCATGTATAAAGTGAATAAAATTGGTCCTAGCACAGAACCTTGTGGAACTCCATAATTAACCTTAGTCTGTGAAGAAGATTCCCCATTTACATGAACAAATTGTAATCTATTAGATAAATATGATTCAAACCACCGCAGCGCAGTGCCTTTAATACCTATGGCATGCTCTAATCTCTGTAATAAAATTTTATGGTCAACAGTATCAAAAGCAGCACTGAGGTCTAACAGAACAAGCACAGAGATGAGTTCACTGTCTGAGGCCATAAGAAGATCATTTGTAACCTTTACATACTTATTGTATGGCCTTGCCTTACAATATAGCGCCTTGGGGCAAACTGTTGTTGTGATTTGGCAGCTATATAAAAAATTGATTGATTGATTTGATTCACAATGCTGTTTCTGTACTGATGATGAATTCTAAAACTGACTGAAACTCTTCAAATAGACCATTCCTCTGCAGATGATCAGTTAGCTGTTTACAACTACCCTTTCAAGAATTTTTGAGAGAAAAGGAAGGTTGGAGATTGGCCTATAATTAGCTAAGATAGCTGGGTCAAGTGATGGCTTTTTAAGTAATGGTTTAATTACTGCCACCTTAAAAGCCTGTGGTACATAGCCAACTAATAAAGATAGATTGATCATATTTAAGATCGAAGCATTAAATAATGGTAGGGCTTCCTTGAGCAGCCTGGTAGGAATGGGGTCTAATAGACATGTTGATGGTTTGGATGAAGTAACTAATGAAAATAACTCAGACAGAACAATCGGAGAGAAAGAGTCTAACCAAATACCGGCATCACTGAAAGCAGCCAAAGAGTAACGATACGTCTTTGGGATGGTTATGAGTAATTTTTCTCTAATAGTTAAAATTTTATTAGCAAAGAAAGTCATGAAGTCATTACTAGTTAAAGTTAAAGGAATACTCGGCTTAATAGAGCTCTGACTCTTTGTCAGCCTGGCTACAGTGCTGAAAAGAAACCTGGGGTTGTTCTTATTTTCTTCAATTAGTGATGAGTAGTAAGATGTCCTAGCTTTACGGAGGGCTTTTTTATAGAGCAACAGACCTCTTTTTCCAGGCTAAGTGAAGATCTTCTAAATTAGTGAGACGCCATTTCCTCTCCAACTTACGGGTTTATCTGCTTTAAGCTGCGAGTTTGTGAGTTATACCACAGAGTCAGGCACTTCTGATTTAAAGCTCTCTTTTTCAGAGGAGCTACAGCATCCAAAGTTGTCTTCAATGAGGATGTAAAACTATTGACGAGATACTCTATCTCACTTACAGAGTTTAGGTAGCTACTCTGCACTGTGTTGGTATATGGCATTGGAGAACATAAAGAAGGAATCATATCCTTAAACCTAGTTACACTGCTTTCTGAAAGACTTCTAGTGTAATGAAACTTATTCCCCACTGCTGGGTAGTCCATCAGAGTAAATGTAAATGTTATTAAGAAATGATCAGACAGAAGGGAGTTTTCAGGGAATACTGTTAAGTCTTCAATTTCCATACCATAATTGGCTATAAAGTAAATTTGGCAAGAAGACATGAGTTAGCATTCACAGAAATAGATAAGATATGATAACAAGTGGTGGGTGGACTCATTACATTTGAGCAAAGCCAATTGAGTTAATAATAGATTAAATGCAGGGGTTGAGGCTGTCATTCTCAGCATCTGTGTGGATTGTTAAAATCGCCCACTATAATTATCTGAGCTAAGCACTAAGTCAGACAAAAGGTCTGAAAATTGACAGAGAAACTCACAGTAACGACCAGGTGGACGTAGATAATAACAAATAAAACTGGTTTTTGGGACTTCCAATTGGCATGGACAAGACTAAGAGTCAAGCTTTCAAATGAATTAAAGCTCTGTCTGGGTTTTTGATTAATTAATAAGCTGGAATGGGAAGATTGCTGCTAATCCTCCACCTCGGCCCGTGCTACGAGCATTCTGGCAGTTAGTGTGACTCGGGGGTGTTGACATCATTTAAACGACCATATTCATCCTGCTGTAACCAGGTTTCTGTAAGGCAGAATAAATCAATATGTTGATCAATTATTATATCATTTACTAACAGGGACTTAGAAGAGAGAGACCTAATGTTTAATAGACCACATTTAACTGTTTTAGTCTGTGGTGCAGTTGAAGGTGCTATATTATTTTTTCTTTTTTAATCTTTATGCTTAAATAGATTTTTGCTGGTTATTGGTGGTCTGGGACCAGGCACCGTCTCTACGGGGATGGGGTAATGAGGGGATGCTTTTACAAAATAGAAATGTGCTGGGGGGGGGGGGTTTGTTTGTTTATTGAACACCTGGGACAATGCACATTAATAACCGTGTCTATAAAGGTTTACCATTATGACCTCTACTGGTCTCTACTGGTGGTTGGCTCTCACTGCGGTATTGTATCACTTCCTGTTCCGGAGCACAGCGGTGTTTTTCTGTATCTGTTAGCTGTTTAATCTGCGCAGTTAGATTGATCTAGTTATCTAGATCACGATTTGTTTCCCAGTGTAATCTTTACGTGCCTTAACTAAAGCACTCCTTCTGCTGAATCACCTCTAAATTATTTACACATTATTCACTTTGCGTGTTTTTAGGGAATCCGCTAGCTTAGCGTAGCTACTAGCTCTTAGCCGATTTAGCATGGCGGCTTCTCCTGTCTCTCCCGCACTTTTCTGCTCTGGGTGTGAAATGTTTAGTTATTCCTCGGCCTCCTTTAGCAGTAATGGTACTTGTAATAAGTGTAGCTTATTCGTAGCTTTGGAGGCCAGGCTGGGCGAATTGGAGACTCGGCTCCGCACCGTGGAAAATTCTACAGCTAGCAAGGCCCCTGTAGTCGGTGCGGACCAAGGTAGCTTAGCCGCCGTTAGTTCCCCCCTGGCAGATCCCGAGCAGCCGGGAAGCAGGCCGACTGGGTGACTGTGAGGAGGAAGCGTAGCCCTAAACAGAAGCCCCCGTGTACACCGCCAACCCGTTCACATCTCTAACCGTTTTCTCCCACTCGACGACACACCGCCGAGGATCAAACTCTGGTTATTGGCGACTCTGTTTTGAGAAATGTGAAGTTAGCGACACCAGCAACCATAGTCAATTGTCTTCCGGGGGCCAGAGCAGGCGACATTGAAGGAAATTTGAAACTGCTGGCTAAGGCTAAGCGTAAATTTGGTAAGATTGTAATTCACGTCGGCAGTAATGACACCCGGTTACGCCAATCGGAGGTCACTAAAATTAACATTGAATCGGTGTGTAACTTTGCAAAAACAATGTCGGACTCTGTAGTTTTCTCTGGGCCCCTCCCAATCGGACCGGAGTGACATGTTTAGCCGCATGTTCTCCTTGAATTGCTGGCTGTCTGAGTGGTGTCCAAAAAATGAGGTGGGCTTCATAGATAATTGGCAAAGCTTCTGGGGAAAAACCTGGTCTTGTTAGGAGAGACGGCATCCATCCCACTTTGGATGGAGCAGCTCTCATTTCTAGAATCTGACCAATTTTCTTAAATCCTCCAAACCGTGACTATCCAGGGTTGGGACCAGGAAGCAGAGTTGTAGTCTTACACACCTCTCTGCAGCTTCTCTTCCCCCTGCCATCCCCTCATTACCCCATCCCCGTAGAGACGGTGCCTGCTCCCAGACTACCAATAACCAGCAAAAATCTATTTAAGCATAAAAATTCAAAAAGAAAAATAATATAGCACTTCAACTGCACCACAGACTAAAACAGTTAAATGTGGTCTATTAAACATTAGGTCTCTCTCTTCTAAGTCCCTGTTGGTAAATGATATAATAATTGATCAACATATTGATTTATTCTGCCTAACAGAAACCTGGTTACAGCAGGATGAATATGTTAGTTTAAATGAGTCAACACCCCCGAGTCACACTAACTGTCAGAATGCTCGTAGCACGGGCCGGGGTGGAGGATTAGCAGCAATCTTCCATTCCAGCTTATTAATTAATCCAAAACCCAGACAGAGCTTTAATTCATTTGAAGGCTTGTCTCTTAGTCTTGTCCATCCAAATTGGAAGTCCCAAAAACCAGTTTTATTTGTTATTATCTATCGTCCACCTGGTCGTTACTGTGAGTTTCTCTGTGAATTTTCAGACCTTTTGTCTGACTTAGTGCTTAGCTCAGATAAGATAATTATAGTGGGCGATTTTAACATCCACACAGATGCTGAGAATGACAGCCTCAACACTGCATTTAATCTATTATTAGACTCTATTGGCTTTGCTCAAAAAGTAAATGAGTCCACCCACCACTTTAATCATATCTTAGATCTTGTTCTGACTTATGGTATGGAAATAGAAGACTTAACAGTATTCCCTGAAAACTCCCTTCTGTCTGATCATTTCTTAATAACATTTACGTTTACTCTGATGGACTACCCAGCAGTGGGGAATAAGTTTCATTACACTAGAAGTCTTTCAGAAAGCGCTGTAACTAGGTTTAAGGATATGATTCCTTCTTTATGTTCTCTAATGCCATATACCAACACAGTGCAGAGTAGCTACCTAAACTCTGTAAGGGAGATAGAGTATCTCGTCAATAGTTTTACATCCTCATTGAAGACAACTTTGGATGCTGTAGCTCCTCTGAAAAAGAGAGCTTTAAATCAGAAGTGTCTGACTCCGTGGTATAACTCACAAACTCGTAGCTTAAAGCAGATAACCCGTAAGTTGGAGAGGAAATGGCGTCTCACTAATTTAGAAGATCTTCACTTAGCCTGGAAAAAGAGTCTGTTGCTCTATAAAAAAGCCCTCCGTAAAGCTAGGACATCTTTCTACTCATCACTAATTGAAGAAAATAAGAACAACCCCAGGTTTCTTTTCAGCACTGTAGCCAGGCTGACAAAGAGTCAGAGCTCTATTGAGCTGAGTATTCCATTAACTTTAACTAGTAATGACTTCATGACTTTCTTTGCTAACAAAATTTTAACTATTAGAGAAAAAATTACTCATAACCATCCCAAAGACGTATCGTTATCTTTGGCTGCTTTCAGTGATGCCGGTATTTGGTTAGACTCTTTCTCTCCGATTGTTCTGTCTGAGTTATTCTCATTAGTTACTTCATCCAAACCATCAACATGTTTATTAGACCCCATTCCTACCAGGCTGCTCAAGGAAGCCCTACCATTATTTAATGCTTCGATTTTAAATATGATCAATCTATCTTTGTTAGTTGGCTATGTACCACAGGCTTTTAAGGTGGCAGTAATTAAACCATTACTTAAAAAGCCATCACTTGACCCAGCTATCTTAGCTAATTATAGGCCAATCTCCAACCTTCCTTTTCTCTCAAAAATTCTTGAAAGGGTAGTTGTAAAACAGCTAACTGATCATCTGCAGAGGAATGGTCTATTTGAAGAGTTTCAGTCAGGTTTTAGAATTCATCATAGTACAGAAACAGCATTAGTGAAGGTTACAAATGATCTTCTTATGGCCTCGGACAGTGGACTCATCTCTGTGCTTGTTCTGTTAGACCTCAGTGCTGCTTTTGATACTGTTGACCATAAAATTTTATTACAGAGATTAGAGCATGCCATAGGTATTAAAGGCACTGCGCTGCGGTGGTTTGAATCATATTTGTCTAATAGATTACAATTTGTTCATGTAAATGGGGAATCTTCTTCACAGACTAAAGTTAATTATGGAGTTCCACAAGGTTCTGTGCTAGGACCAATTTTATTTACTTTATACATGCTTCCCTTAGGCAGTATTATTAGACGGTATTGCTTAAATTTTCATTGTTACGCAGATGATACCCAGCTTTATCTATCCATGAAGCCAGAGGACACACACCAATTAGCTAAACTGCAGGATTGTCTTACAGACATAAAGACATGGATGACCTCTAATTTCCTGCTTTTAAACTCAGATAAAACTGAAGTTATTGTACTTGGCCCCACAAATCTTAGAAACATGGTGTCTAACCAGATCCTTACTCTGGATGGCATTACCCTGACCTCTAGTAATACTGTGAGAAATCTTGGAGTCATTTTTGATCAGGATATGTCATTCAAAGCGCATATTAAACAAATATGTAGGACTGCTTTTTTGCATTTACGCAATATCTCTAAATCAGAAAGGTCTTGTCTCAGAGTGATGCTGAAAAACTAATTCATGCATTTATTTCCTCTAGGCTGGACTATTGTAATTCATTATTATCAGGTTGTCCTAAAAGTTCCCTAAAAAGCCTTCAGTTAATTCAAAATGCTGCAGCTAGAGTACTGACGGGGACTAGAAGGAGAGAGCATATCTCACCCATATTGGCCTCTCTTCATTGGCTTCCTGTTAATTCTAGAATAGAATTTAAAATTCTTCTTCTTACTTATAAGGTTTTGAATAATCAGGTCCCATCTTATCTTAGGGACCTCGTAGTACCATATCACCCCAATAGAGCGCTTTGCTCTCAGACTGCAGGCTTACTTGTAGTTCCTAGGGTTTGTAAGAGTAGAATGGGAGGCTGAGCCTTCAGCTTTCAGGCTCCTCTCCTGTGGAACCAGCTCCCAATTCAGATCAGGGAGACAGACACCCTCTCTACTTTTAAGATTAGGCTTAAAACTTTCCTTTTTGCTAAAGCTTATAGTTAGGGCTGGATCAGGTGACCCTGAACCATCCCTTAGTTATGCTGCTATAGACGTAGACTGCTGGGGGGTTCCCATGATGCACTGTTTCTTTCTCTTTTTGCTCTGTATGCACCACTCTGCATTTAATCATTAGTGATCGATCTCTGCTCCCCTCCACAGCATGTCTTTTTCTTGGTTCTCTCCCTCAGCCCCAACCAGTCCCAGCAGAAGACTGCCCCTCCCTGAGCCTGGTTCTGCTGGAGGTTTCTTCCTGTTAAAAGGGAGTTTTTCCTTCCCACTGTAGCCAAGTGCTTGCTCACAGGGGGTCGTTTTGACCGTTGGGGTTTTACATAATTGTTGTATGGCCTTGCCTTACAATATAAGGCGCCTTGGGGCAACTGTTTGTTGTGATTTGGCGCTATATAAAAAAATTGATTGATTGATTGATTGATGACATAATGTTTATAGTGTTTCATGATTATCTTAAAAGCAAAACAAAATATTTCTTTTTTCTGTAGCTCCTCGGCAGATGTTAGATTAGTAACATAAAAAGGAGCTCTTGTGCCTTGTTTTTGTTTTGTTTTTTGGGGGGGGGAGGTCCTTGGACAGAGGTGTTTGGCGATGCTGATACCTTTGCAGGAGAATGAAGGTCCTGGTACTTCCTGTCTGACTTTGTGGTTGTGACCCAATGCGAGGACAAGATGTCTTCGATACTAGGTCTCTTCAGTTTGTCTTTTGGTACGACTGGAATGACATTGTGTCAAACAAATGGTTCCTCGGGAAGTTTCAGGTGAGGAGTATCATTTGCACTGTGGTGGAACATTAGATTTGACATTTTGGCCATGTAGTGTTTCTCAGGGCGTGATCCAGCATGCAGGTGTCTCAGTGTTGAGGACAACTGCAGCTGGAGAAAGCCAAATGGAGAGAAAGCCATGTTTCACCTGGGTGCAGCAGGTGTTGGACCGGTTGTCTTCCTGGGGTGTTCCCATCAGTCCATCGCCATGGTGTGGTGGGTTTGGCAATGTGTAGTATCAGTGAATGCTCCCAGACCCAGCCTTACTGTAAAAAGGATGGAAAAAGGAAAAAAAATATTTGAGCAGCAGCATTGTAATAATTACCAAGTACTGTGATACTGCACATACACCTTGCAGTATTTGAAGATTATGGTACCTGGCAATGTATTACAATGCTGTAATACAGTGGTCTCCAAACTATTCCAGAAAGGGCCGAGAGGGTGCAGGTTTTCTTTGCAGCCACTGACTTCAGCAGGTGATTTCACTGATGAACTCATCCCACCTGTTCAAAGGGATGTTAATCAGTGAAATCACCTGCTGAAGTCAGTGGCTGCAAAGAAAACCTGCACCCTCTCGGCCCTTTCTGGAATAGTTTGGAGACCACTGCTGTAATACATTACCAGGTACTAACGAATTATAGCTCTTCTCTCTTATTGAAAGAATCAAATCATTCCGTTCCATTCTCCATGTAATGTGGAGTTGCATCAAGAAGGGCATCCAGTATAAAACCTGTCCCAAATCAACATGCAGATCCATACTGGAGTTCCAGTGGCAGCCCCGAGTGAAAAAGGGAAAAGCTGAAGGAACATACTTATTTATGTTACATTTGGCAGTAATATGTTCTTCTTTTGGCTGCGCCCTTTAGGGGACGTCGAAACAGATCTCAGCCTGTCTTCTGTATCTTCCTCCCTCACCACATCCATAAACATCTTCTTTGGTTTTCCTTTTCTCCTCCTCCCGATCATAAGTATTTAGCCTCCTCTATGTTCAGCATCTCTACTCGTTGCACCCTCCCTATTCCACTATGCTTCCACTCATTCATGTGTTTTGTCTTGCCCCAACTCACTTTCATTACACTTCTCTCCATTGCACATGTTCATTTCTCCAGGCTTGTCTGTTTGCTCCTTACTGTCACGACAGATCACAATGTCTCTAACATATCTTGTAGTCAGCATGTATGCTTGTCTGTTCTCGTCCGTCACCATTGCAAACAAGAAAGACTCAAAGCCAGTTCTTCATGTAATCCCACGTCCACATTAAACCTGTCTCTCATTCCTCCTGCGCATTCCACCACTGTTGCACTGTCCTCATTCGCATCCAGCATCACACTCCCAGCACCTTGTCATAAGCTTTCTCTAAATCCACAAACACACAATGCATGCAAGCTGTATGAAATCATTATTTTCTCAGCCCAGCCTCTACTACTCTCTCCCATAACTTCATGTTGTAGCTGATCAACTTTATGCCTTTGGAGTTATTAAAGCTCAGGACATCAACCTTATTCTGAAAATTCAGTACAGTACATTTCTTCTCCACTCCAGTCAGCCATCCTCTCACTTTACAAGATTTTATTGAGCAGTCTGGTGTAAAAAATCCACTACTGTCTCTCCTAAATACCTTGCTGTGTCCTCTAGTATGTTCATACAAGTAGTGTAAATGTCAACCAACCACTTTGTAACTCTTCATTCTTTTAATAGCTGACATTGCTTCATCCTTACTAATCTGTTGGATTTACAGTGCATCCGGATAGTATTCACAGTGCTTCACTTTTTCCACATTTTATATTACAGCCTTATTCCAAAATGGGGGAAATTCAGGTTTTTTTCCTCAAAATTCTACACACAATACCCCATAATGACAATGTGAAAAGGTTTTGTTTTTTTTTAAAGAGTTTTGCAAATTTATTAAAATAAAAACTAAGGAATTACATGTACATACATGTAAGTATTCTCAGCCTTTGCCATGAAGCTCAAAATTGAGCTCTGGTGCATCCTGTTTCCACTGATCATCCTTGAGATGTTTTTACAACTTAATTGGAGTCCACCTGGGGTAATTTCAGTTGATTTGACATGATTTGGAAAGACACACACCTGTCTACATATAAGGTCCCACAGTTGACAGTGCATGTCAGGGCACAAACCAAGCATGAAGTCAAAGGAATTGTCTGTAGACCTCTGAAACAGGATTGTCTCAAGACACAAATCTGGGGAAGGGTACAGAAACATTTGTGCTGCTTTGAAAGTCCCAGTGAATACAATAGCCTCCATCATCTCAAAATGGAAGACGTTCAGATCCACCAGGACTCTTCCTGGAGCTGGCCGTCCATCAAAACTGAGAGATTGGGGAGAAGGGCCGTAGTCGGGGAGGTGACCAAGAACCCGATGGTCACTCTGTCAGTGCTCCAGTATTCCGCTGTGGAGAGAGGAGAACCTTCCAGAAGGACAACCATCTCTGCAGCAATCCAAGAATCAGGCCTGTATGGTGGAGTGGCCAGGCGGACACCACTCCTTAGTAAAAGGTACATGGCAGCCACCTGGAATTTGCCAGAAGGCACCTGAAGGCCTCTCAGGCTATGAGAAACAAAATTCTCTGGTCTGATGAGACAGAGATTGAACTCTTTGGCATGAATGCCAGGTGTCATGTTTGGAGGAAAACAGGCACCATCCCTACAGTGAAGCATGGTGGCGGCAGCATCATGCTGTGGGGATATTTTTCAGCGGCAGGAACTGGGAGACTAGTCAGGGTCGAGAGAAAGATGAATGCAGCAATGTACAGAGGTATCCTGGATGAAAACCTGCTCCAGAGCGCTTTTGACCTCAGACTGGGGTGACGGTTCATCTTTCAGCAGGACAGAGACCCTAAACACACACCCAAGATATTAAAGGAGTGGCTTCAGGACACTCTGTTAATGTCCTTGAGTGGCCCAGCCAGAGCCCAGACCTGAATCCAATTGAACATCTCTGGAGAGGTCTGAAAATGTCTGTGCACTGATGCTCCCCATCCAACCTGATGGAGCTTGAGAGGTGCTGCAAAGAGGAATGTGCAAAAATACCCAAAGATAGGTGCACCAAACTTGTAACATCATATTCAAGAAGACTTAAGGCTGTAATTGCTACAAAAGGTGCATCAACAAAGTATTGAGCAAAGGGTGTGAATACTTATTTACGTACATGTGATTTCTTAATTTTTTTTTATTTTTAAGAAATTTGCTAAAATTTCAAAAAAGCTTTTTCATATTATTATTATGGGGTGTTGTGAGTAGAATTTTGAGAGAGAAAATGAATTAACTCAATTTTTGGAATAAGAGTGTAACATCACAAAATGGAAAAAGTGAAGCGCTGTGAATACTCTCTCCACATTATTCTGCCTTCTTTCTTTCTTTTTCACAACACTTTCTTTGTACATCAACTCTTCAAATGTACCACTTCCCCGTTCTTAGTATAGTACAGTATTCTAAAAGCTACAGTAAAATAAAAAAAAATTGGTGTGTTTTGAAACACCAATTCACCAAAAATAGTATTCAGTAGAGTCACATTTTATGCATCATCTAATATAAATGCTCATAATTGATGCTAATAAATAATTAGTGTATATTCTCTGAACAGATTCCATGTATTCACTTTGAAAAGTGAATATAAACTTTAAGTAATTAACATTAATTAACATTATAAATCATTTGGTTCAAACTCAAAGTTTATCTGGTGGCAGATTATTCTGTTAAGGCAATTTAGGGATTGTAAATATTAGCAGTATTCTGAATTTTACACTAGACTACAACCCATTTTATATAAATACATGAGTATTTATAAAATACATACTACAAGCCTGTGGTCTGAATAACTTCTTGCAGTTTTTGCGTGAATAATTTCTTTTTCTTTTTTAGCCCTAGGTAGTTGCAGCTCCATGTGACTGTGGCTATGGTTATTTGTGTCTGCAGTATTTGTAGCAGCTGTTTAAGACATTAAAGCAGGAGCCTGCATGTCTGTTTGTGTTTGTGTGCTGCTGCATCAGGTGCTGACGTGGTCGACTGGCTTTACTCCAGAGTAGAAGGATTCAAGGACCGGCGGGATGCAAGGAAGTACGCCAGCAGTCTGCTGAAACATGGCTACCTGAGACACACCGTCAACAAGATCACGTTCTCTGAACAGTGCTACTACACCTTCGGGGACCTGTGCCAAAGTACAGCCGCCGCTCACGTCGTCCCTGACACACAATAGTGCTTCTGGTTGTATGAACAGAAGAGTTGTGCTCAATCTTTCCCTTTCTTGCTCTGTTTTGTCTCCAGACATGGCATCACTCAACTTAAATGAGGGATCCAGCGGTGGAGGCTCTGAGCAGGACACATTAGCACCTCTCCCTCCCACCACCAACCCCTGGCCACTGGGCGGGCAACCGTTCCCCTACCCTGCATTTCCCTCCGCACCATCTAGCTTCCCGCCCGGATACTCAGACCCTTGCCACAGCTTCCACAGCGGGAGTGCCGGCAGCCAGCACAGCGAGGGTGAGCAAAGAGAACTTGAGGCTTGGCCATCAGTGTTTCAGTGTGATCAGTGTGTGATGTGATTTTAATGTGATCATTATCCCTGATTTAAGGTTTTCTGGCATGCCAGTAACATTTGTCAGACTCATTTTTGTGCCACCATTTCTGGCTCTCTTGGCAAGAAGACAACATTGTGTTTCCCATAATTCAGAATGTGTGTTATCAAATGTGTCCTGTAAGGTCAATCACAAGCATCTTGAGTGATGCCACAAACAGTTCTGCAGTACTGGGTGTCTACGCAAAATAATGTCAACAGCCAAGAGATTACAAAAAGATCAGCAATTAGTTTAGCGTCTGATTTAAGACAGGACCGTGCCCTGCACAAAGAGTAAGCTGTTAGCACTGAGGGAGAGCTGCATTGCAGGTGTTTATGTGAGTGCTGGTGATGGCTGGCAATAGTATGTTTTTAAATTATGCAGTCCAGGAACATAATTGTATATCTTGCCATCTGTCTAATTTTCATTATTTTGTGTAATTCATCCCAACTTTGTCATATCTTGCTTTCAGCCAGTCATTCTTTCAGTTTATCTGCAACCTTTGAAACTTGAAAGGAGAAAAGTGTCAAAGACCAGACTAGTCATGTGATGCGTTTTTATACAATCAAATATGCAAGTGTTTATTGGTAACAATGTGTATGATTGCATTCAAATGAGGGCACGGGGGACTTTTTGGTTGCGGCTTCAGAGTTGATTGTGTTGTGTTGGTTAAAGGAGAAGTGAAGGACCAGTAAAAGCCATTCGTATAACCTTATACTAATTCTTGTGGACTGGGGCGGTATTCTTAAAACATTCCATCTTACCACCGTGATTGATTTGAAATCAGAGCAACAGGTTATTTCCACCAAAGCAGGTGACGGGTGTGATTTTAAAAAGTGAGAGAGAGACAGATTATGAATACACATTGTAATATGTATTTGACATGGGACACAAACACTTGGGATGCATGATTATCTGAAAATTTAGGATTTTATACAAATTAGTGCTGTCAATTGCTAAAAAAAAATGGAATCATGATTATCCATAGTTAACTCACAATTAATCTCAAATTATTCTCAAATTTTTTGTCTTCAGTCCAAGCTGCTTCTTAATGTTTGTAGTCATTTATTTGTTTATTTAGTTGTTTTTTGTTTTGTTTTTTTAATTAAGGTAACTTTTTTTCTGAGCAATTCCACTTGGTGCAGAATTGTAGAAGTAAAACTAGGACACAGAGTAATAATGACTGGGTGATATTTTAGTTGTAAAAATATATTTATTCTCGTTATTGTTGTTATTGGATGTAAAAAGATGTCTTCAGCAGTGAACCTTTACTCTAACAAGGGGGGCAGGGCTCTTTCGACACCCCTCTGTGGTTCCGTGCCTGTACATTGTCTGTGTAGGCAAGAATTAATCAGATGACGGCAACGAAAAACTTTTTTGTTAGAAGTCACTACATAATTGGCCAGCAGGGATGTAATATTACCAGAAACTGACTTGTTGTGTAGTAGAAGTGATGTGTGCTTTTAAACTTTCACCACAGAGCTCTTAGCCTGTGAATGGTCTGTGCTTATGCAACAGAGTGAGACGTGCGCTGTTTAAAGATCGGACAGTCCGTCTATCGCGAAGCAGACAACGTGTGCATTTATGTGGTGATTTGGGTTTAAACATTCATTTTGACTGCCCTAATATAAATACAAGCCCAGACAGTCTATTAAGTAGTGCTGAAAGTGTGTTGTGTGGTGCACACGATATCTGGTGTCACAAAATGATGCTTAAAAAAAAAAGTCAGTGCATATTTGTTTTCTCAAGTCACAGAAGCATTCCACAATAAAAAATTAAAGGTTTCCAGAAGTTTTATTTTTTCTTTACAGAATTAAAACTTTTAAGCTTGAGTTGGACCATAATTATGCTGCCATCACATGCATGCACAGTGACGTCATCATATGTTAATTTGATGTTTTTACAAAGAACATTACTTGAAAAAAAAATCTAAAAACCAAGTTGATTCGTTGTGGGGGTTTTTTGTTTTGTTTTGGGTTTTGGGGGGGGTGGAGGGGTGGGGGGGCGTAATGACACAAAAATATCACAATGCACTATGAAAGTGTTCATGCTAAATTATATAATATGATCATTTTTGGTCACAACTCATGACGCCATGCGATAGGACACTGGAAAGGAAGAAAACATCACGTATTTATTTTGCAAACCTTGGTTACACAGTGAAAGGCAAGACATGTTGTGCAAAATGCAAAACCCGAAATAAAACAAGAAATCTCAGTTAAAACATCCATCCATTTTTTTTATACCCACTTACTCCAGTTAAGGGTCATGGGGGGGACTGGAGGCTGTCCCAGCAGCGTCTGAGAGAACATGCAAACTCCACACAGAAAGACCTCTGGTAGGAATCACACCCACGACCTTCTTATTGTGAGGCAACAGTGGTAACCACTAAGCCACCATGCTTCCAAAACTAAAACATATGAAACCTTAAAAAAAAAAAAAAAAGCTGCACATAAGCTTGTGATTACCTTTTTACAAAATAAATATGTAGATAAATGTCTTAGATAAATGGCAGGGTGTGTAAAAGGCTACTGTGTATTAAACGTGCCTGAATTCATAATGTAACACGGCGGACTATCTTTGCCAGTAAACACTCCCAGGACTGTGTTGCGCTTTGTTTTAAAAGTGACCAGTGCCCGTAGGAAGTATGTATGCCTATAGAAAAGTGGAAGCTTTGTTGATGATCTTTGTCGAAGCTGGTGGGTGAGAACGTTCCGCCTTGTGATGATAAAAAGCAAGAAACGTGTGTGTCTGTGGCTGACTGTTTGTGTTTATTTCCTTAATTTATTCTTCCGTCTCTCCCCTTGAATGCGTTGGAGATGGGCATCTGTTTAAGACAGAGAATGACTTATCTTTATTGTCGATCTTTGTCGAAGTTGGGTTGTGAGAACGTTCCGCCTTGTGATAATAAAGCAAGAAGTGTCTGTGGCTCACATATATCTGAGTGTTTGTGTATTATTTATTTCTTTAATTTATTTCTTCAGTTTCTCCCCATGAATGCATTCGAGGTGGGCATCTGTTTAAGGCAGAGAGTGACTTGTCTATGTCGACAGTCTTTGTCAAAGCTGCCGCGTTACAATGTTCCGCCTTGTTATAATAAAGCAAGAAGTGTCTGTGTGTGTGTCTGTGGCTCGGATATCTCTCAGAGTGTTTGTGTATTATTTATTTCTTTAATTTATTTTTTCCCGTTTCTCCCCCGCAAACGCGTTTGAGGTGGACATCTGTTTCAGGTAGAGAGTGACTCATCTTTGTCTGCAATCTTTGTTGAAGCTGCAGCGTGAGAACGTGCTCCCTTGTGCCAATAAGGATGATGACTTCAAAATAATGGTTTTGAAAATTAATCCCAAAACTTTTCATAATAAAGGATGCACATCATCGTGTCATGTGCAAGCATTATCCAAAAGCTGAGGTTGATCTGACGAACAGAGAGCTATGCGAGCCACATGCGCACACACACACACACACACACACACACACACACACACACACACAGATGCTTCTTGCTTTATAGATAGCTAGATGTGCAGGGCAGATGACCTCCAGCAGCGTCAGTGATGCAGTGCGTGCATCATGGATCAGGTCATATTGGAAGGGTCATATCACATGATAACAATATGGTTACAATAATCCTTCCCCTCATATTTTTCTGAAACTGACCAAATAAAACACATTGCTTCCAGCAAACACAGCTGAGTGTGAGCAGGTTTTATTGGCTTAGGAGTCCTCTGGAGTACTTCTAACTTGTCATACACTTATTTTGTGAATTGGAGACCAAAAACTCACACACTTAGGACTTAAAGTACCTTTAGGTTGGCCATGTTTTAGGAGTACAGCCCCAGATGTGGTAGTGTGGGAAAGGCTGGGCTGGGAGGTGTGTGTAATTCTGTTGTTCCCTCTGTTTCTGCTGGGCAACGGTAGACTGAAGGAGGAGGTAGTTCCAGGACACTGGGGGAACCGGTAAGCCTGCTAACCCCCTCCCTCCTCTCTTGCCCTCTCGCTTCCTCATTTCATCCTCTTCATTCTGATTTTATCCTCTACTCAGCATTCTCTACCCGTCATAGCTTTAAGGGTTTTATTATTATTATTTTATTATTTCTTCGCTTGTCCATGTGTCTCCCTTGGAGTCTGTCAGTGTGTGTCCTGTGTGTGAGAGACTCTCCTGACAGTCCATTCTCCCTCTCTGCACCTCTGGGCATGCATCCGTCAGGTGCTGGGATCGCAGTGAGAGCTGCATGATGCAGGATCATCACTCCGATGCTTGTGCTATATCATTCTGACTGATAGGGGGTGATCGTGCACCACTTTTACCCAGCACTGTTGGGCTCTTTGGGGAAGAGGAGATGTGGAGTGTTTGGTTTTGCAGCAGTGTGGTACACCTCCCTCAGTGTGACACTAGGCAGCAGCATTCTCATGAATACACCTGTGAAAGAAAAAATTCAATTAAATCTTGCTGAAAAAGACTATGTTCATTGTGTTTTGTGCACAAAGTGCAGTGTCTTACTGATGCAGGTGTATCATCTTTACTTTTACACTCTGTTTCAGTATTTGTATGAATATCAGATGTCTAAGTTGGGGAGGAAACATTTGAAATAATAATTCCCCGTTGTCTCTTGTTGGATTGTATAAGACAATAATACCCCCTTGAAACCTTAAAGTGCACAACTGTACTTGTGCAGCATTAATACATTTATGACTATGTAATGCATAAGACTGTGACCTGATGGCATGTAACTGTGATGTACGATGCCTGTGCAGCTCATGAATGCTTCATCAGACTTTTTACCGTTTTTGTTTATGTGCCAGTCAGTGAAATCAGCTGAAGCTGATGCGCATTTATTCTTCAAAAATGCATAAACGCGGACTTCAAAGTGCACATGGAAGAATGTCACATCTAAAGTGCCGCGTTTGTCTTTGCTCTCGACAGGAAGCCGTAGCAGCGGATCAAACCCCAGTGTGGGCAAGGGTCGGCGCTCCTCCCCACAGGAAAAGGGTCAGAGGTCAACATGCAGCGAATCGGAACACGGCGTCCGTGGAGGGAGGCGGGGAGATCGGTGCACCAGCCAAATGAGCCAACGCAGCCACGCCGTCTCCAGCCACAGCCACGCACGCTCCGGCCTCAGCCACACACAGTCACACAGGAGCCACTCTCACTCACAGAATAGCCACACCGCCTTCACCTATAGCCACGCCCCCTTCATTCAGCCAGGGCAAGGCTCCTGTGCCCAGAGTGAGCGAAGCCACACCTCGTCCTATGGCCCCCCAGGCTTGCCTCCTCCTTACTGTCTGGCCCGTCTGGCCCCCAAGACCTCAGTCAGCAGCAGCACGCCCCCTGGTGCTCCTCCCGGGAGAGAGCTGGCAGCCATTCCTCCTGAGCTGACCGCCAGTCGCCAGTCTTTCCAGCATGCTATGGGCAACCCCTGTGAGTTCTTTGTTGACATCATGTGACAGGACAGTGCCTTTTAAAGTTAACCAAGCACAAATTAGTTCTCCCTCAACCCACTCAGCCCCTTCTCTCTTTCCTCACAGTCAGTTCCGTTTGCCTCTGACCATCTCCGAGTGCAGCACGTAACCTTTGACTGGCCCTCCAGCCTCTGCCCTAACAATTATCACCGCCCTCGAAACAAAGGAACCCCGAAGAGCACAACAGGAGGAGGAATTCTGTCTCTCACACACACACACACACATACACACACAAAATCCTTCTTCTGTGGGCGTGACATGTACAGTTTGTGAAACGTGAGTGGTATTTAACGTGGAGAATCTGCCACACTGACACTCTCAGGAGTGTGAACTCGAACCACAAGACTTCTTTTGTTTTTCTGCCAGACCTTTTAAGATGGCTGGGCCTGGATCTCAGTCCCTGTAGAGCCAATCCGGAAACCACAACCTGCAGCCTGGACTGGATTTCCTGATTCGTACGTGGCCTCGTTTTTTTTTTTTTGTTTGTTTGTTTTTTGTGCTGTTGCAACATCACAAGCTGATTTGACCTCTAACCTGCCAGCTATGAAAGACCGATCGATCCGTTTACAGCGCTGATGTTTGGTCAGTGAGGGAGCCCCTGTAGGCAGCCTTTAGTTTAACTAGGCCGCATATTGCATGACTGTCTGAACTGCTTTACAGAAAAATGAGTTTTATTGAGTTTTGTTGAACCTATTATCAGTATTGGGAGAGGAGTTGCCTCTTGCCAACGTTCTAACGGAAGAATCCATACACTGGATGATGATTTTTTTTTGTTTGTTTTTTGTGATGTTATTTATGTGATAATGTTGCATTCATGGTGTCATACTTTGTCTACGAAAGCTGACTGACAGACAATCAGACATCACATTTGTGAATCAGTGGCCTGTTTCCGCTGTTCGAGCTGTGCTTTGTTGAATGTATCACTACGTCCGTCAGTGAGCGACTCCCTGACATTTGGTATGTTTCAGTTTGGGTGGGGTGGGGAGATGAGTAAGCAAATCAGCTTACAAATAGGATTGCAAACAGTGGACACACACCACAGCTTTGAAATCAAACTCACTGGCTAGACTTGAGATGAACCAGTTTGCTGAACAAGCACTACTTCCGATAAAAGTGTTGCGACACAAGCCAAAGCCTCACTTTGTGCGGCGGACATTTCTTTTTTTTCTAACACAGGAGGTGTGTATGATGTGGCTCAATGTACGACCACCATCAAACACACGTCTCATTTTACAACTTCAGAGACTGGCCCTAAAATTGTGATAAGCTCTATGGAAACCTTCCGTCAAACCCCGTCGCCTTGACCGACGGTTTCTCTGACACAACAAAAACACCAGATTTTTGAGCACTTTTTGATTCTTTCTTTCTCCCTTTAGTATGAAACACTGTTTGCAATCAAAGCTTTCTCCTTAATTTTGTTTCTTTACAAAAGAAGAGTAAATTGTACATAGAAATTTATTATATATATATATATGAATAAAATATATATGTTCAGTTTAAGTCTGTTTTTCTATAGCATCCTCTTAAGAACCTTTTAACAGTTTTAGGAAATGTCCTTTTTTTTTTTTTTTTTTTTTGAAAGCTATGTAATACTACCTGTGGGCATGAAGACACTAAAGGCTACAGCAAAATGACATTTGACCCCAATGAGCTTGACCTCCACCCAATTGAATGACCTCCGGATGAAATTACCAAGGTAGTTCTGGAATCCGCATATGTGTGTGGCACATTTGGCACAAATCAACTTTGGAGAAAAAAATACATTGACCTTTGACAAAATTTACTGGTTAAAATTTCAGGGTCAAACTTCACTGATATACCAAGTTAGGTAGACGTCAGCAAAAGGACTTGGGAGGTGCAGGTAGACAAGCATGACCTTGACCCCAGTGATGAACCTTTTGCAAATTTAAACTTGCTGGGCATCTCTGGAGTCATCCTCCAAATATGTGCTACATTTGGTACAAATTCAACTGGAAAACCTTAAATTTTGACCTTTGCAGCCCAATAAACCTGACCCCAATGACTGACCTTGGCTAATTTGGTTTGGCTTGAGCAGTTGCGTAACCCGACTGCATACGTGTGCCACGTTTGGTGGAAATTGGCCAAAGGACCTTTGAGGAGTAGGAACAGATGTTGCAGAAATTATAGTATACTTTTTTTATGGGGGGGGTTTACCTGCCTATAGGCCACTAACCATATGTCATGGCACGGCGTCGCCGTCCTTTTATTGTGATATCCCAAAAACTGATAACTTTTTCTAATTTGGCAAGGGCATAATATCATTGACATTTTTCCTGTCTAAAAGTCATATTAATAGATTTGTTTAACTTTGTTTGGAAATGGTGGCCATTTTATGCTGTAAATAGTCATTTTGAGCACTTAAAGGAAATTTTCTAAAAAAAACAAACAAAAAAAAAACTTTTTTCTAACTGGTCAAGGGCATAATATGGGTCATTGACATATTTAACATAAAAAAATATATATATATAGATTTGTTCATTTGGAAATGGCAGTCAACCATTTTGAGCATCTTAGCGCAGTTTTCTCAAACACTATCGTATAGCTTTTCTCTTAAATTGACGTGGCCATACAATGACATTGTTCCCGTCCATAGATGAAATGCGTAGATTCGTTCATGTCAAGTTTTCACCAGTGAAATAATACACTAATCAGTGAGGTGTGATAGCACTAGCATGATCAGTGTATTATCTGTCATAACTCCAAAGACAATACCTAGCTAGAGTCAAGCCGCTTTACAGAACAAACTAATTTATACAGCTGTTGAAGTGACATAGTGCCTGCTCGCTGCAACATTGAAAATATGACAAAAGATAATTTGGTGAGAAGTGTGTAGATGCTATAACTGACTGGATGTGGACAATTGCTTTCATGTTTGTCAGTTTTTCTATGGATTTGATCTGTATTTCACCTGTGATCCTGATTTTATGAATCGTCTTTGATTTCATAGGCCTGTTTTTGAGGCCATTTTGCCATGGATTAAATTTGAACTAGCAACCCACAGAGCCCTTGGCACTCTAGTTTAACCTTTGCCACTGGATGGAGACATAGTCACCCAACTCACATTTGATACATCCTATCTAAAATGTTGAGTTGGCACATTTGAGGGGATGGTCGGTCTTACAAAATACTGGTACTGTCACTTGAGCCTCACTTCAGCTGCTGTCAGTAAGCCAACGGTCTGCGTCCGAGTGGAACTTCCAACTCAACCCCCCTCCCCAGAAACCTGCTGTGTGTACTTTCCAAGTAGGCTGAAGTTTGTTTTGAAAAGTTCAAGTAGACCCCTGGCTGCCTTTGTCTGACTTGATCTGTCAACCACAGAGTTTAGAAGTGTTGTGTTTTTTTGTCTGTTTTTTGCCACATGTGCACAAATGGGAGGATGTATGATAGGAAGGAAGTGACGTCAAAGCAGTGTGAGAACACCTTCGCCTGTGTAGGCAGAATAAAAAGTACATTACTAAAGAATGAGCCCCAGAGGAATGAAACGACTGCACAGCACACAAGATTAGGCGAGATGAGAACTGAGCTGACACAGTTGCAGTTTGACTCGTTCATTATCACAACCTACATGCAAATACAAATACATTTACCAGCACAGTGAATGCCATTACTGCAATACTCAGTCAAATTACAGTATGTCCCACGTCAGTATGCTAATCAAGCTTTTTGGGTTGACTGTGCTTCCCAAATAAAATTATGAGAACATTTAAGGATAAGTGTGGGAGGTACTTCCTGGTTAATGCCGTGGAGGTAGAAAAGGGCTTCTGACATAACACTGTCATACAACACGCGTATAACCTTGTGCTACGTGGAGTGTAAGTGGGTTAAGAACTGTCTAAATATCAAAGGACAAAACCGAGGGTCACGATAATGACAGCATGATGCAGCCTGCACATCCATGTGCACAGGACATCATGTCCTGTGCACATGCTTTGCCAAGACAATCTAATCTCCTCATGACACAAAGTTCCCCTCTTTCAAAAGAAAATAAAAGACTGAGCTCTTACTGTAATGTGACACTAGTTCCTTTATCCAAAGAAAGGAACACGTGACTGGGAATAACTAGAAGATAAACATCCCTTCTTTCATTTGAAGACAATAACAATTTAGAAGATAAACATCCCTTCTTTCATTTGAAGATAATAAGGTAGTGCATTATTTTCTGTTTCACTTTCCAATTTCAGGATACCCCTCTCTCTGAATTCAATATGCTGGGAAATTGATTTATTTTACAATCACCAGTTAGTCATTAGAATGACTAATAGCAGCTGAGTAGAGCATGGAGGGATATTTTTATTAAGAAATTTTAAAGCAATGACTTGCATTTCCATTTCCTCAATGCCAAGTATCAAGCTGACTGTTTTAAATTTGTAGGTATTCATTGCTTTTATACCCACTTTAACTATTACCAGTCAGAAATATAAATAGTGTTATATTTCTTAATGATTGATGCAAATTACATCCAAGACATATTCAGTCTCTTGGAAACATTTATGTATGCGGTGTATGATTGTATGATTTGTTGAAAGAACAAACAGCCACTTTTCTTTTGACAAATTAGCAGATGAATACATCTGCTGTAAAAGCGATGATTTGCATTCACAATAATCTTTAGCCTATACAAGCTCAGCTAAATGGTAAATGGACTGCATTTATATAGCGCTTTTCCATCTGCATCAGACGCTCAAATCACTTTACAATTATGCCTCACATTCACCCCGATGTCAGGGTGCTGCCATACAAGGTACTCACTACACACCGGGAGCAATAGGGGATTAAAAACCTTGCCCAAGGGCCCTTAGTGATTTTCCAGTCAGGCAGGGATTTGAACCCAGGATCTTCTGGTCTCAAGCCCAACACCTTAACCACTAGACCATCACCTCCCCCAGGTGATGGTCAGCTAATAAGCTAAACTTGGTTCGGGTGTTTATTAAATTTTATTTTGGGGGGCTGACCTGTGGTTTTGCTTGGTGTGGCCATTAAAAATTATGACAGGCTTATTTTTTCAGTAACAATGGATTAACTGAACCCAACATCCTAAAACTACCCATAGTTGCTACAAATGCTACCGCCATTAGCATCTTACCGTCAAGCTCCGGACATTCTCGAGGTCCAGTGTTACCCCAGCACGCTTTAGTGGCTGTTTTCTGTCAGTGACAACTTGCCAAAATCTGTACAAATACATGTAATTTGGTCACTTTGCAAACGGATCAAGCTTGTCAATAAAGTCAGTTTAATGTACAATGGTTCATTTCAGGCCAGCTTGGTGTATAAATCTCATTGTTCCAGGCAATGAGCGCTATCAGCTGGCTGACAAGCAAGTTAGAGACAAAACAAAACCAGATGATTTCAATTCCCTCATTAATCATGAATTAACTGGACTTATCGCTAAGATACTGATAGCTGCTACAAATGCTAATGCCATAAGCATCTTACAGCCTAACCTCAGTTTGGGTGTTTCTTACATCATATTTAGGGATACATGAGTGGCGGTGGCAGTGCTTTAGTATGGGCATTGAAGTTTTGTTCCGTTTAGCTCCTCAGTTAGCGAATAACCCTGTTTGTTGTCTGATGATTTGCGGACGTTCATGCTGGATTTTATAGTTGCAAATTGAGTTTTACTGGCAACCCACACTGCTTAGTGTTTAGACTTGACGGGAACAGTTTTACAGAGAGCAGACTTTCTGCTATTACAGATATTTGGAATAAAATGCCCAAAAACGCCGGCCAGTAGTAGCCACAGCCAGGAGCCCCGACAGACCTCAGCGACAACATGCAAGCTGTCACTCAAAGCGGCCACGCCCCTAATGTCTTCAGTACATTCAAAGATGATGACAATAAGCATTGTTTTCCCCCTGAAAATATAGTCTTTTTCAACAGTTCATTGTGAGACTAATATGGGCAGCATGTTAACTCCCTTCTGTCTGATCATTTTTTAATAACATTTACATTTACCCTGATGGACTACCCTGCAGTGGGGAATAAGTTTCATTACACTAGAAGTCTTTCAGAAAGCGCTGTAACTAGGTTTAAGGATATGATTCCTTCTTTATGTTCTCTAATGTCATATACCAACACAGAGCAGAGTAGCTACCTAAACTCTGTAAGGGAGTTAGAGTATCTCGTCAATAGTTTTACATCCTCATTGAAGACAACCTTGGATGCTGTAGCTCCTCTGAAAAAGAGAGCTTTAAATCAGAAGTGTCTGACTCCGTGGTATAACTCACAAACTCGTAGCTTAAAGCAGATAACCCGTAAGTTGGAGAGGAAATGGCGTCTCACTAATTTAGAAGATCTTCACTTAGCCTGGAAAAAGAGTTTGTTGCTCTATAAAAAAGCCCTCCGTAAAGCTAGGACATCTTTCTACTCATCACTAATTGAAGAAAATAAGAACAACCCCAGGTTTCTTTTCAGCACTGTAGCCAGGCTGACAAAGAGTCAGAGCTCTATTGAGCTGAGTATTCCATTAACTTTAACTAGTAATGACTTCATGACTTTCTTTGCTAACAAAATTTTGACTATTAGAGAAAAATTACTCATAACCATCCAAAGATGTATCGTTATCTTTGGCTGCTTTCAGTGATGCCGGTATTTGGTTAGACTCTTTCTCTCCGATTGTTCTGTCTGAGTTATTTTCATTAGTTACTTCATCCAAACCATCAACATGTTTATTAGACCCCATTCCTGCCAGGCTGCTCAAGGAAGTCCTACCATTATTAAATGCTTCAATCTTAAATATGATCAATCTATCTTTGTTAGTTGGTTATGTACCACAGGCCTTTAAGGTGGCAGTAATTAAACCATTACTTAAAAAGCCATCACTTGACCCAGCTATCTAAGCTAATTATAGGCCAATCTCCAACCTTCCTTTTCTCTCAAAGATTCTTGAGAGGGTAGTTGTAAAACAGCTAACTGATCACCTGCAGAGGAATGGTCTATTTGAAGAGTTTCAGTCAGGTTTTAGAATTCATCATAGTACAGAAACAGCATTAGTGAAGGTTACAAATGATCTTCTTATGGCTTCGGACAGTGGACTTATCTCTGTGCTTGTTTTGTTGGACCTCAGTGCTGCTTTTGATACTGTTGACCATAAAATTTTATTACAGAGATTAGAGCATGTCATAGGTATTAAAGGCACTGCGCTGCGGTGGTTTGAATCATATTTGTCTAATAGATTACAGTTTGTTCATGTAAATGGGGAATCTTCTTCACAGACTAAAGTTAATTATGGAGTTCCACAAGGTTCTGTGCTAGGACCAATTTTATTCACTTTATACATGCTTCCCTTAGGCAGTATTATTAGACGGTATTGCTTAAATTTTCATTGTTACGCAGATGATACCCAGCTTTATCTATCCATGAAGCCAGAGGATACACACCAATTAGCTAAACTGCAGGACTGTCTTACAGACATAAAGACATGGATGACCTCTAATTTCCTGCTTTTAAACTCAGATAAAACTGAAGTTATTGTACTTGGCCCCACAAATCTTAGAAGCATGGTGTCTAACCAGATCGTTACTCTGGATGGCATTTCCCTGATCTCTAGTATACTGTGAGAAATCTTGGAGTCATTTTTGATCAGGATATGTCATTCAAAGCGCATATTAAACAAATATGTAGGACTGCCTTTTTGCATTTACGCAATATCTCTAAAATCAGAAAGGTCTTGTCTCAGAGTGATGCTGAAAAATTAATTAATGCATTTATTTCCTCTAGGCTGGACTATTGTAATTCATTATTATCAGGTTGTCCTAAAAGTTCCCTAAAAAGCCTTCAGTTGGTTCAGAATGCTGCAGCTAGAGTACTGACGGGGACTAGCAGGAGAGAGCATATCTCACCCGTGTTGGCCTCTCTTCATTGGCTTCCTGTTAATTCTAGAATAGAATTTAAAATTCTTCTTCTTACTTATAAGGTTTTGAATAATCAGGTCCCATCTTATCTTAGGGACCTCGTAGTACCATATTACCCCATTAGAGCGCTTCGCTCTCAGACTGCAGGCTTACTTGTAGTTCCTAGGGTTTGTAAGAGTAGAATGGGAGGCAGAGCCTTCAGCTTTCAGGCTCCTCTCCTGTGGAACCAGCTCCCAATTCAGATCAGGGAGACAGATACCCTCTCTACTTTTAAGATTAGGCTTAAAACTTTCCTTTTCGCTAAGGCTTATAGTTAGGGCTGGATTAGGTGACCCTGGACCATCCCTTGGTTATGCTGCTTTAGACGTAGACTGTGGGGGGGTTCCCATGATGCACTGTTTCTTTCTCTTTTTGCTCCGTATGCATCACTCTGCATTTAATCATTAGTGATCGATCTCTGCCCCCCTTCACAGCATGTCTTTTTCCTGGTTCTCTCCCTCAGCCCCAACCAGTCCCAGCAGAAGACTGCCCCTCCCTGAGCCTGGTTCTGCTGGAGGTTTCTTCCTGTTAAAAGGGAGGTTTTCCTTCCCACTGTAGCCAAGTGCTTGCTCATAGGGGGTAGTTTTGACCGTTGGGGTTTTTCATAATTATTGTATGGCCTTGCCTTACAATATAGAGCGCCTTGGGGCAACTGTTTGTTGTGATTTGGCGCTATATAAGAAAAAAGTTGATTGAAGTTGATTGAAATGGCAGGAATCTGTACATTCTTTACTTTGTTTTGTTTGTCTGTTGAATTAAAACTGAAAGTTTGCACTACAAGCACATCTTGCTTCATTTTGGCTACATTTCGGTGGTATACAGAGACAAAATTACAAAAAATGTGTCACTGTCCAATGGATGTGACTGTAACTGCTTGAGCAGTCTTTGCATGTGATCTGTGTCCTCTGTGGTGTAATTTTTAACACTTTAACTTCAGACAGGAAATTTTCAGAACTCCCACAAAACTTCCCCACTACAACAATGGGGCTGTTTGTTTTAAACAAAACATGAATTTTAAACATGTTGACAGTAAAATTAAATACACCACAGTGGATTTGACACATATGCATACAGTAGTGTTCAGAATAATAGTAGTGCTATGCGACTAAAAAGATTAATCCAGGTTTTGAGTATATTTCTTATTACATGGGAAACAAGGTACCAGTAGATTCAGTAGATTCTCACAAATCCAACAAGACCAAGCATTCATGATATGCAACTCTTAAGGCTATGAAATTAGGCTATTAGTAAAAAAAAGTAGAAAAGGGGGTGTTCACAATAATAGTACTGTGGCATTCAGTCAGTGAGTTCGTCAATTTTGTGGAACAAACAGGTGTGAATCAGGTGTCCCCTATTTAAGGATGAAGCCAGCACCTGTTGAACATGCTTTTCTCTTTGAAAGCCTGAGGAAAATGGGACGTTCAAGACATCGTTCAGAAGAACAGCGTAGTTTGATTAAAAAGTTGATTGGAGAGGGGAAAACTTATACGCAGGTGCAAAAGATTATAGGCTGTTCATCTACAATGATCTCCAATGCTTTAAAATGGACAAAAAAAAAAACAGACGCGTGGAAGAAAACGGAAAACAACCATCAAAATGGATAGAAGAATAACCAGAATGACAAAGGCTCACCCATTGATCAGCTCCAGGATGATCAAAGACAGTCTGGAGTTACCTGTAAGTGCTGTGACAGTTACAAGACGCCTGTGTGAAGCTAATTTATTTGCAAGAATCCCCCGCAAAGTCCCTCTGTTAAATAAAAGACGTGCAGAAGAGGTTACAATTTGCCAAAGAACACATCAACTGGCCTAAAGAGAAATGGAGGAATATTTTGTGGACTGATGAGAGTAAAATTGTTCTTTTTGGGTCCAAGGGCCGCAGACAGTTTGTGAGACGATCCCCCAAACTCTGAATTCAAGCCACAGTTCACAGTGAAGACAGTGAAGCATGGTGGTGCAAGCATCATGATATGGGCATGTTTCTCCTACTATGGTGTTGGGTCTATACGAGGTCTGTCAATAAAGTAACGGTCCTTTTTATTTTTTTCAAAAACTATATGGATTTCATTCATATGTTTTTATGTCAGACATGCTTGAACCCTCGTGCGCATGCGTGTGTTTTTCCACGCCTGTCGGTGACATCATTCCCCTGTGAGCACGCCTTGGGAAGGAGTGGTCCCGCCTCCTCGTCGGATTTTCATTGTCTGGAAATGGCGGAATGAAAAGGACTTTTTCCATCAGAATTTTTTCAGAAGCTGTTAGAGACTGGCACCTGGAAACCATTCGAAAAATTTATCTGGCTTTCGGTGAAAATTTTATGGGCTTCACAGAGAATAAGGTCTGTTGCTACAGCTTTATGGACCCCTTTAAGGACGCTCGGCGCGCCGCGCTCCGAGCTGCGACGACGCGGCACAAGCCACCGGACCATTTCTAAACGGATGGCTCTGTGGATACAAGACCATCGTGTGCTCTTTCTCTGGTTATCACAAGAGCTGGACATCAGCCATTTTCCGGCAGATTTCACTTTTAACAAGAGATTTTGTCATGGAAAGCCGCGCGGAGGCTTTGCGTGTAAAGATCGATTCACTTTGGAAACGAGACAAGTTTGGACATGTCCAGCTCTCCACAATTTCACTGATACTTACTGGACTGGTAAGCATTGAAAGCCGAGATAGACATGTCCAAACTTGTCCTCTGACACGCCGAAACGGAGGTGTTCCTTTGTCTCGCTTCCAAAGCGAATCGGTCTTTACGCGCGAAGCCTCCGCGCGGCTTTCCATGACAAAATCTCATGTTAAAAGTGAAATCTGCTGGAAAATGGCTGATGTCCAGCTCTTGTGATAACCAGAGAAAGAGCACACGACGGTCTCGTATCCACAGAGCCATCCGTTTAGAAATGGTCCGGTGGCTTGTGCCGCATCGTCGCAGCTCAGAGCGTGGCGTGCCGAGCATCCTTAAAGCGGTCCTTAAAGCTGTAGTAACAGACCTTATTCTCTGTGAAGCCCGTAAAATTTTCACCGAAAGCCAGATAAATTTTTCGAATGGTTTCCAGGTGCCAGTCTCTAACAGCTTCTGAAAAAATTCTGATGGAAAAAAAGTCCTTTTCATTCCGCCATTTCCAGACAATGAAAATCCGACGAGGGGGCGGGACCACTCCGTCCCAAGGCGTGCTCACAGGCGAATGACGTCACCGACAGGCGTGGAAAAACTCATGCATGTGCACGAGGGTTCAAGCTTGTCTGACGTAAAAACATATGAATGAAATCCATATAGTTTTTGAAAAAAATAAAAAGGACCATTTCTTTATTGACAGACCTCGTATATCGCATACCAGGTATCATGGATCAGTTTGGATATGTCACAATACTTGAAGAGGTCATGTTGCCTTATGCTGAAGAGGACATGCCCTTGAAATGGGTGTTTCAACAAAACAATGACCCCAAGCACACTAGTAAATGAGCAAAATCTTGGTTCCAAACCAACAAAATTAATGCCTCGCAGATGTGAAGAACTCATGAAAAACTGTGGTTATACAACTAAATACTAGTTTAGTGATTCACAGGATTGCTAAAAAAGCAGTTTGAACATAATAGTTTTGAGTTTGTAGCGTCGACAGCAGATACTACTATTATTGTGAACACCCCCTTTTCTACTTTTTTTTTTACTAATAGCCCAATTTCATAGCCTTAAGAGTGTGCATATCATCAATGCTTGGTCTTTTTGGCTTTGTGAGAATCTACTGAATCTACTGGTACCTTGTTTCCCATGTAACAATAAGAAATGAGGTCAGGACCAGAGAAGGCGGTGGCGTTTCTGGATGTTGTTGATGTATGGCTTTCGCTTTGCATGGTTGACTTTTAACCCTTAAATGGTCAAGCATGTATACATTTTTTCTTTTATACCCAATCATGACACTCACCTGTTTTCAATTAGGTGTTCTTTGAGCATTCATCAACTTTCCCAGTGTTTTGTTGCCCTGTCCAAACTTTTTTGAAAAGCAGGCATCCATTTCAAAATGAAGAAATATTTGTGGTTGTAGTTGAGAATGACACGGCTAAGGTCATATTAGACTTCAAATTCCAGACAGATACATAGTGGTGGTTGACAAGGAAAAGAAGACCACAGCTGTGACAGATGTGGTAATCCCAGCTGACAACAACATCAGAAAGGAGGAGCAAACCAAACTGGATGAGTGGCTCCAGCAGATTCCTGACACATCAGAGATCTGTCCAGAAGAGTACAGTCCTAGGAACAGCTAAGATATGTGCAGAACCCTCAAAGTCTCACACCTGTTCAATTGCTTGTTAACACAAATAGTTAATCAACCAATCACATGGCAGCACTTCAGTGCCTTTGGACATTGAGATGTGGTGAAGGCGACTTGCTGAGGTTCAAACTGAGCATACTTTGAATGTAGCATTGTTGTTTGTGCCAGAAGGGCTGGGCGGAGTGTTTCAGAAACTGCTGATCTACTGGGATTTCATGCACACCCTTCTCTATGGTTTACAGAAAAGGATCCAAAAAAGCTATCCAGTGAGGAGCAGTTGTGTGGACAAAAATACCTTGTTAATGTCAGAGGAGAATGGGCAGACTGGTTGAATGGGTGAGTCAGTATGGACTAACATCTCTGAGGAATGTTTCCAACACCTTGCTGAAAAAATTTTTAGATACATGAAAGTTTTTTAATTTTACATCATGCTTTAGAAATTGCAAAACAGTCCTACCCTCTTTGCAAAATTGATCAAACTTTAATAATATTGCAGTAATCAGTAATAACTTTAAAAAAATAAGTGAACATATCACACCCATTTTGGCATCTTTGCACTGGCTCCCTGTCTCTGTGAGAGCAGATTTTAAGGTTTTGTTATTGACTTATAAGGTTGTTCATGGACTGGCGCCATCTTATCTGGCTGATCTGGTGGAACTCTACGTGCCGGCCCGGGCTTTGCGGTCGCAGGATACGGGACTTCTCTGTGTTCCCAGGGTGAAGAAGAAGTCAGCAGGTCAAAGAGCCTTTTTGTATCGTGCACCCACCCTGTGGAACAGTCTTCCTGCAACCGTGAGGCTGTCTGAGTCTGTGGACATTTTTAAGTCAAGACTCAAAACCTATTTTTATTCTCTTTCTTATGGATAGTTTTTATTTTTATTTGTTTTATTCTTTTACTTCTGTTTTTATTTATGTATTTTAATTTTTTTATTCATTTTTAATTATTTATTCAATTTTATGTTGACTTGTTTTATGTAAGGCGCCTTGAGACAGCTTTTGCTGTGATTTGGCGCATTATAATCTAATTAAATTAAACTTTATTTATATAGTGATTGCCACAAATCCAAACTGCACAAACTGCAATACAACAAGGCACATACAAAATAAATAAAACGAACAAGTTCTTCACCATCTCACCAAGTCATTTTGGTCCCTCAGACTTTTTTCAGTAAATGCTTCTGGAGGGCAGTAGCATGACTCAAAATCTTCAGCTTTGCCCCCCAACTACAGCCCTCTTAACCCCCCCTTCCACTTTAATCATTTTCTTTATTTGCATTCTCACATGCTTGGAAAAATGTTCCTCACCATCTCATTTAGGCCAATCACACTTTATTTTCAGTAAATATACTGGGAGCATATGCCCCGACACTCGCACGACTTTGATCCATGCACTTGCACACACATCGTTGTGACAATCCCACCCGCTGTGTTCCCAGGTGGACACTGTGCTTTGTTCCAGCTGGATGCCACATGTTGTGCGCTGGATGTTGCGTATATAAAATATTTATTTCGTAGCGGATGAATCATTTTCTCTCCAAGTTGGCTGTTGAAAACACCTCTCATCACTTCCAGAATCACAGAGGGCTGTTACTTCAATGGGCATGTTAGCAAAGGGAACAGAGGTGATGAAGTAATGGGCAGATATGGTATCAAGGACAGGAATGTGGAAGGGCAGACGGTAGTTGATTTTACAAAAAGGATGGAAATGGCTGCAGTGAACACCTATTTTAAGAAAAAAAGCACAGGGTGACATAGGGTGGAGGAAGGTTCACCCAGGTGGACATTCTTTGTAGGAGATGCAAACTAAAAGAAATTGGAGACTGTAAGGTGGTGGCAGGAGAGAGTGTAGTTAGACAGCATAGGATAGTGGTCTGTAGGATGACTTTAGAGGTGAAGGAGAAGAAGATAGTGACAGCTCAACAAAGGATCACATGGTGGAAGCTGAAGGAGGAAGACTTGTGAAATTCAGTGAGCAGGTGAAAGAGGCACTGGATGGAGGGGAAGCAATTTTTGCCAACTGGAAAAATATTGCAGATGTGGTGAGGGAGACAACTAGAAATGGGTGTGACATCTGGATAGTGGAAGGAAGACAAGGAGACTTGGTGGTGGTTTGAAGATGTTCAGGAAAGCATAAGGAGAAAGAAGTTGCTGAAAAAGAATTGAGATAGAGAGATAAAAAGAGCAGACAGGAATACAAGGAGATTCTGACATAAGGCAAAAAGAGAAGTGGCAAAAGCTAAGGAAAAGGCATATAGTGAGCTGTACAAGATGTTGAACAGCAATGAAAGAGAAAAGGACTTGTTCCAATTGGCCAGACAAAGGGACAGTGCTGGAAATGATCTGCAGCAGGTTAGGGTGATAAAGGATACAAATGGTACAGTACTGACAAGTGAGTAGAGTGTGTTGAGAAGGTGGGGGGAATATTTTGAGAAGCTGATGAATGAAGAAAAAGAGACAAAAGGCTGGATGATGAGGAGAGAGTAAATCAGGAAGTGCAAGAGATTAGTAAGGATGATGAAGTGAGGGCAGCTATGAAGAGGATGAACAGTGGAAAGGCAGTTGGTCCAGATGACATTCCAGTTGAGGCATGGAGGTGGCAGAGCTGAAGATGTTGCAATTCTCTTTGGGAGTGACAAGGATGGACATGATTATGAATGAATATATCAGAGAGACAGCTCAGGTAGGACAGTTTGGAGACAAAGTCAGAGAGGTGAGATTGAGATGGTTTGAACATGTGCAGAGGAGGGGCCCAGGGTATATAGGGTATATTTTTTGGATGTGGTGAGGGAGGACATGCAAGTGGTTGGTGTGACAGAGGAAGCTGCAGAGGATAGAATGAGATGGAAACAATTGATCTTCTGTGGTGACCCCTAACGGGAGCAGCCGAAAGAAGAAGAAGAAGATGTAAAGGAGTGGAAAATAATGGCAACAGAGTGGAAAATATGGTAATAGAAGGGAATTTTTTTTTTAATGAAAACTGGACAGGACCCAGGGAGAAGTGAATATCTCCTATCCTTGTACCTAAGGACATCCCTCAACCTTCTGAAAAGGGACTTCAAAAAGTTGCTCCTGCGTTTCCATGGTAGTAAAACTTAATAATGGAGTGGAAATGAAAAAGAAGACTCACCTGTGTCTGTGGTAAAAGTTGTTTTTTTTTTCCAGGAACCAGTCCACACAAAGCCACGTGATTCACTGCTGCAGCAAGCAATGTTTTTGTTTCTCCATTTCTACATACTACTTAGCATTGATCCCCAGGAGACACTTTCGTAGATGGTAAAGGTGTGGAGTGGATTTCTTTAGACATGTAAAAAATAGATTTTTCTCATAAATTATGTTTTGGGATGACCTTTAGTGTTCTTGTCGTGGATTTCAAGTCAAGTGGTTTTTTATTGTCATTTCAACCATGTACAGTACATAGTGAGACGAAACAACGTTCCTCCAGGACCAAGGTGCTAATAATATACAATATACAATAAATACACAGGACCACATTAGTGGGGAGGAGGTGGTGCAGGGAGTATAATTTTAAACAGACTTATTTTTAGCAGCAGCTTTTTAGTTTTGTTATTGTCTTTGTAGGTGAGGTGTGTGTGTGTGTGTGTGTGTGTGTGTGTGTGTGTGTGTGTGTGTGTGTGTGTGTGTGTGTGTGTGTGTGTGTGTGTGTGTGTGTGTGTGTGTGTGTGTGTGTGTGTTCGATCAGTCAATGAAATGTGTGCAATTATCAGACCAGACTCTGGCTGTTCAGGAGTCTGATGGCTTGTGGGAAGAAGCTGTTACACAGTCTGGATGTGTGGGCCCGGTTGCTGCGGTACCCTTTTCCAGATGGTAGGAGGGTGAAGAGAGTGTGTGAGGGGTGTGTGTGGTCATCCACAATGCTGATTGCCTTGTGGATGCAGCGTGTGGTGTAAATGTCCGTGATGGTGGAGAGAGACACACCAATGATCTTCTCAGCCGTTCTCACAATCCGCTGCAGGGACTTGCGATCCGATGCGGTGCAGTTCCCAAACCAGGCAGTAATACAGCTGCTCAGGATGCTCTCAATGGTTCCTCTGTAGAATGTAGTGAGGATGGGGGATGGTAGATGTGCCTTCTTCAGGCTCCACAGGACGTAGAGGCACTAATGGGCTTTTTTGGTTATGGTGCCGATGTTGAGGGACCAGGTGAGATCCTTTGCCAGGTGAACTCCAAGGAACTTGGTGCTCTTGACGATCTCCACAGCAGAGCCGTCGATGTGGAGTGGGGGGTCATCACGCTTGGTCTTCCTGAAGTCAACAACCATCTCTTTGGTCTTATCTACGTTCAGAGACAGGTTGTTGGTTCTACACCAGTCCACTAACCGTTGTAGTTCCTCTCTGTATGTTGACTCGTCGTTCTTACTGATGAGGCCCACCACAGTCGTGTCGTCAGTGAACTTTATGATGTGGTACGAGCTGTGCATTGCTGCACAGTCATAAGTCAGTAGAGTGAACAGCAGTGGACTGAGCACACAACCTTGGGGAGCCCTAGTGCTCAGCGTGGTGGTGCTGGAGGTGTTTTTTCCGATCCGGACCGACTGGGGTCTCCCAGTCAGAAAGTCCAGGATCCAGTTACAGAGGGAAATATTCAGTCCCAGTGCGGTCAGCTTCCCAATCAGTTTCTGAGGGATAATTGTGTTGAATGCTGAACTGAAGTTGTATGAACAGCATTCGGGCATAAGTGTCTTTATTTTCCAGGTGAGTAAGTGCCAGGTGCAGAGTGGTGGATATGGCATCGTCCGTCAAGCGGTTGTGACGATACGCAAACTGCAGGGGGTCCAATGAAGGAGGCAGCAGAGTCTTGATGTGCCTCTTGACAAGCCTCTCGAAGCACTTCATAATAATGGGTGTGAGTGCTACGGGACGGAAGTCATTGAGGCAGGACACTGAAGACTTCTTTGGCACCGGTATGATGGTGGTTTCTTTTAGACACGTCAGGACGGTGGCGCTGTCCAGGGAGGTGTTGAAGATGTCTGTGAAGACATCTGTCAGCTGGATTTCAACAAACTTCTACAGACTACAGTACTGTCACCCTGGTTTTGGGCATTACTTGTTTCACCAAAAATTGTGATTCAAGTCCCCATAACTAAAAACAAAAGTGGATTAAGGGGATGGATAATGGTCTTTTAGTACCTAAAGGGAACCAATATACCTCAAATGTAGGCATGCATATTTTTCAGAAGGCTCATCTGTTATGAAATAGAGAACCCATTTGGGCCCCTATTGAGAAATCTACCCACATCCGGCTGAACCAGCTCAGCCAGATAAGAGGGCGCACAACCATTCAGGATATTACACTTAACAACAGAACCTTAAAATATGCCCTCGTATGAAGAAACCAACACTAGCAAACATTTTACTTTGACATAGCATTTTCCAGTACAGAGCAGGTGGTTCATTTATTCATAACTGTGGCCTGCTGAAATATGTCATCTTGCTGAAAACTATGTTGCTTATTTGAGTTATGAAGGGATCATTTTTTGTAATAATTGAAATTGAGTTACAGTTTAAAATATATCACCCCACAGTTTGAGACCCATCTCATTAACTTGCGTCAAAACTTTTGAACTGTCATTTAGTTGCATTCGTTTAGAACTAGAAGCACAAATAGATCTCCTTAATAATCAACCTATGAATGAACATGAAATTACTGATTACGTCAGAATGACAGTGCTGAAAGACCGAGAAATTTCCACCACTTGTTTACACACACACACACACACACACACACGCGCGCGAACCTGAAACAGGCCGAGTGGGAAAAGCAAGATAAGAAAGTTCACAATCTGAATTTTGGTTTTATTATCAGCCCTTATTCCTCATTATGATGTGTTGACTGTATGAATGGGTGTGTGGTGAAGTGCTGGTGTTTAAAGGGTAAAATAAGTACATGACGTCAGATTTTATTTTTAAGCTTTGATCCTAGCTGAAGGCTACAAACACAATATGAACCCCACGAGACTTTAAGAGAAAAAAAGAACAAAAAAACCCCACCACACCTAACATTTAAACACCAAGTTAGAGAACTTATAGAGGTTGAACTTAAGAGCTATGTTATGCGCTAGTCTAGTTTCAGTTAGCTACTTAGCTCTCTGATTAGCTGCTACCTTTCTGTAAGCCAGCTAGCACACCACGCCCACCACCGCAAACTTAAAATCTAATTAATTACAGAATAGGACACTTCACCACATCATCTCCATTTGTTGAAACAGACAAAAAGATAAAATGTGTGTTTTGGTCATCCCTAACAATCAAAACATCTCCAGCCCCGTGAAGATATATTATATGAAAATTCAGTAAGGTATATATTCTATTATACATTCCAATTATAAGGTATAACTAGTGTATACTAAAGTATATCTAAAAAAAAAAAAAAAAAAAAGAAGAGTACAGCCACTTAGGTGCCTGGTCTTGAGAACCAGGGATGGTAGGTTGAAAAGCTTTTTTATCCCATGGGAACTCTCCCGACCCACCCAAGGTGAGTCGGGAGAGTTCATCATACTCGCTTGTGCTAAGGCTAGCGGTTATTTTCATGATGCTGTTTGAACTAGTTATGTTTTTCTCATTTTTCTATGTATCCATTGTTGAAGTGCTATAACTTGATGTGACCTTTATTGCTGTTGCTATGCTGTTGCTAAGTAGATATGCTGAAAGAACAGTTCATTGTGTAAATATATGTTTCTGTTAACAGGAATGTGAAACTCAGGTACGGGAGAGTAGATTAGAGAATTGTTGGTTTCAGTTAGCAAGGTCAGATAAAACTGCGAGTCATGTGAATATCTGTTGAGTGCACACATAAGAAGAAGACAGAAGACCAATCCAATCAGACGAGGACAATGTCTAAGATAGTCACGCTATGTCAGTTTAGGGAGGTATCAAGAATTGTACAAAAGAAAGGTAGAAGTGATAAGCGAGGTTCTTTTCTTTGAATCATATTTATCTAATAGATTACAATTTGTTCATGTAAATGGGGAATCTTCTTCACAGACTAAGGTTAATTATGGAGTTCCACAAGGTTCTGTGCTAGGACCAATTTTATTCACTTTATACATGCTTCCCTTAGGCAGTATTATTAGACAGCATTGCTTAAATTTTCATTGTTACGCAGATGATACCCAGCTTTATCTATCCAGCTTTATCTTCAGCTTTCAGGCTCCTCTCCTGTGGAACCAGCTCCCAATTCAGATCAGGGAGACAGACACCCTCTCTACTTTTAAGATTAGGCTTAAAACTTTCCTTTTTGCTAAAGCTTATAGTTAGGGCTGGATCAGGTGACCCTGAACCATCCCTTAGTTATGCTGCTATAGACGTAGACTGCTGGGGGGTTCCCATGATGCACTGTTTCTTTCTCTTTTTGCTCTGTATGCACCACTCTGCATTTAATCATTAGTGATCGATCTCTGCTCCCCTCCACAGCATGTCTTTTTCCTGGTTCTCTCCCTCAGCCCCAACCAGTCCCAGCAGAAGACTGCCCCTCCCTGAGCCTGGTTCTGCTGGAGGTTTCTTCCTGTTAAAAGGGAGTTTTTCCTTCCCACTGTAGCCAAGTGCTTGCTCACAGGGGGTCGTTTTGACCGTTGGGGTTTTACATAATTATTGTATGGCCTTGCCTTACAATATAAAGCGCCTTGGGGCAACTGTTTGTTGTGATTTGGCGCTATATAAAAAAAATTGATTGATTGATTGATCCATGAAGCCAGAGGACACACACCAATTAGCTAAACTGCAGGATTGTCTTACAGACATAAAGACATGGATGACTTCTAATTTCCTGCTTTTAAACTCAGATAAAACTAAAGTTATTGTACTTGGCCCCACAAATCTTAGAAACATGGTGTCTAACCAGATCCTTACTCTGGATGGCATTACCCTGACCTCTAGTAATACTGTGAGAAATCTTGGAGTCATTTTTGATCAGGATATGTCCTTTAATGCGCATATTAAGCAAATATGTAGGACTGCTTTTTTGCATTTGCGCAATATCTCTAAAATTAGAAAGGTCTTGTCTCAGAGTGATGCTGAAAAACTAATTCATGCATTTATTTCCTCTAGGCTGGACTATTGTAATTCGTTATTATCAGGTTGTCCTAAAAGTTCCCTGAAAAGCCTTCAGTTAATTCAAAATGCTGCAGCTAGAGTACTGACGGGGACTAGAAGGAGAGAGCATATTTCACCCATATTGGCCTCTCTTCATTGGCTTCCTGTTAATTCTAGAATAGAATTTAAAATTCTTCTTCTTACTTATAAGGTTTTGAATAATCAGAATAGAACGGTTTCCTATAAATAATTATGATGGCTTTTAGAACTAACTATTTTAATTTTAATGATCAACCTACGAGGTTGGACACGTAACAAATTATTAATAGTGACTCACCAATATTTCACAGTTCCTCTGACTGCGCTTCTTCGTCGTGGCACCGCTCCGCTGTCCGGATTGGCTGATTACTTGGGTGGTATGAAAAATATTACCCGTCCGCGAAAAGGGTGTATTGCTATTTATTCTTTAGTGTTTTATCCAATTATATTGGCGTATCATTTATAGGTAGAAGTGATAAGCGAGGTTCTTTACTGGGCTATAGATTTGATCTGTCAGGTGGACCTGTACTGAACCAAGCAGAACTTCTGTTGTTACTGTAATTTTGACTGTTAAATTAAATCTATCCATCCATCCATCCATCCATTTTCTTCTGCTTTATCCGGAGACAACAGCAGAACTTATGATAAACTAAATTACCATATTTCTTCTTTTCATTATGGCGACATAAGTAGCATTTGAGAAGTTTTGAGCATGACCCGGAAAGTGTAAGGCATGATTCTCCATCTTTTGCATTCTGAGAAACCAGCATTTCTCAAGAATGTGTGAAATTTTGACTCACTTGGTGCAATGTTGAGAAATGTTGGTTTCTTAGAATGCCAGCGATGGAGAACCACACCTTACTTTTTCTGGGTCAGGCTCAAAATTTCTGAATCACCCCTCGTAATCTAGAAACCCATTGTGTCAAAGGTGTATCATTTGCCGCCACTGTGAACTGGTCGTCCCTTCTTACCAGACAGCTACAATAATCGCTGCAACTAACAAAACAATCCTGGGGATAACTGGTCCTCGAGTTTTACCCGGTTAAACAAAGGTGGGGAGCGTGGGGGGGCAGTAGAGGGATTGCCTCTGAGAAACTTTTTCTCTAGGTGACAGCAGGGAGAGATCTGATAGGATAAACCAAATATCTGATAGGATAAACCAAATATCTAAACCATAGCGAATTATTTGACATGTTGAATAATTTTTTCGACGATTCCCGGTAAAGCCGGAACTAAGCCACGCCCCCTAGTGCCGCCATTGACAACGGCGTTTGAGCCTTAAGACGGCCAAAAACTCTTCCGGGACGCTTCCGGGAGCTCTTACCGTCTATGTGTACACGGGGCTTAAATTGTAAACTGTAAGCAAGGAAATCGATTCATAGCCATAAATAAATGTCAATTAATAATAAATAAATAAATGACTGGAATCCTTTTTGTAAAATACATGTAACTTGAATAAAAATATAAAATTAGGAAAACAAATGTTGGTATTCTGATAATATGTATTATAAACCAGCACAAAGTGCTTTCCTGAGTTTACTACACATGGGTTTGCTTTTTTTTCATTTTGAAATAGTACAAGCCACTGGTTTTGTCATAAAATACTGAACAAAATGAAAAATATTTGTACAGTTTACAGATCATTGTGTTGCCTCCCCCAAAAAAGGAAATATTTTTTAAAAATCCCATAAAGGACACAGTGGTGTTAAAATGTTTTTAGTCTGTTGGAAGCTCTTTGAACAAACATAACTGTAATGTTTTGCAAAAATTAAATTTGCATTTTACATAAATATACATTAAAACATGGTTACTATAATATTTTGTAATAAAAAGATACATATAATAGTGGATCAGCATATTAACCTACTGTACATTAATATGTAATAAAGCAAGGTAGGACTGATGAATTTTAAAATAGTTTAATTGTACATGTGTAAAATGTGTAAACTTTTTCAGATTGTTTTTTTTGTTTTTTTGCAGTGTAAGTCTGTCAGTATGACCTGAAGGTGTTTTTTATGTTAGTCACACCCCCACAACCGCACAGTATGAACAGTGTGGCGCCTGTGTGATGACTTCAATGTGACACAGCACTGACAGCGCATCACACACACACTCTTTACATCACATTTAGTCTTTTTTTTTTTTAATCCAATACTACCTCTGCTGAAGGACTTCAAACTTGGTGTTGTGGACTTTTTTAAACTTTACACTAAAGTTCCTCATTTTATAGAACAAGCACATTGAGTGTGTATTTTTCTTTTTCTTTTTTTGTATCTGGACTATCAATCAGACTGGACTACCTCTCTTCTTTCCTGAGGTGAGAGTTTATCATCTTCAGCCTGGACAGTTGTCTCCATGAGGATGACAGGAGTCCTGTGGATGATGTGTGTGTCTGTGCTCATCCACGGCTGCTGCTGCAGTTTGGGACTCACAGAAAGAGGCTGCAGACGTTGGACACAAAAAGGAAACGATGTTTGCTGTGATGCCTGTAAAACAGGTAAGTGGAGCCAAATAAACCCACAGGTGGAAGAGTTTTTATTATTATTATCATTATTATTATTAAGGAATTGAAAAACTGTAATCATGTATTTTAGTCTACATAATGTCTCACCTTCCACAAAAAATGTGAAAGGAAATTCCTGTCCTTTTTGTGACTTGTTCCCTATATTTAGTCCCAGTCCCAGCAGAAGACTGCCCCTCCCTGAGCCTGGTTCTGCTGGAGGTTTCTTCCTGTTAAAAGGGAGTTTTTCCTTCCCACTGTCGCCAAGAGCTTGCTCACAGGGGGTCGTTTTGACCGTTGGGGTTTTTCCGTAATTATTGTATGGCTTTGCCTTACAATATAAGGCACCTTGGGGCAACTGTTTGTTGTGATTTGGTGCTATATAAATAAAATTGATTTGATTTGATTTGATTTAACCTCAACAAAGCCCACAAGATCTGCAGGTTTTTTTTTTTTTGGTTTTTTTTTTGCTTTTCCTGAGGAAGTACAGCTGAAATAACATCCCGGCCTCTCAGCAGTTCCTGTGTGGTTTCTGCCAGTAGCCAATTATAGTTTCAGTGGTTTTGCACTTAATACCACAACAAAGAGGGAAAAATGTGGATGAGGCACATTAATCAGAAGAAGTCTGCGTTTGGAGATAACACCTCCACAGTGCAGTATTGCCACAACAAAGCAGATGAGCTATATCCTAGACCTTGGAGAGGTCCAGACATGTACTCTCTAAAACACTGTGAGTGGACAAGAAAATGATCGAGTCGTCAACTAATAAAGAATAAATACTGTCATCTTGTAACTCACCCAATAAATAGGCCATATAACGAGGACAAATTGATTTGTGTCTGGTGAACTTTGAACTAGACCGAGAAAGCAACTTTACTTATGTAATATTCCATAGACCTGCCTGCCACCTGCTGAACACCGCCACCTGCTGTATAGTCAGTGGATACTAGAGGGATGATGGAAATTATGAGCAGGAGTGGTTGTCAGAGAAAAAGACAGACCCTTTCCAGAGAAACAGACAAAACTGGACAATGAAATTGATACTTTCTTATTGTTTCACAGCAGCTGTTTGAAAACTCAAATAATGCAGTAAAAAGTTTTCAGAACCCTAAAGAAAGGATTTTGTATAAATGTAGCTGAAGCAGACACTTCTTCCTTTTCCCTCTGTTTCTCTCAATGTGTGTGTGGTTTTGAATTTGCATCTAGCTTAAAATGGGCACCTCAGTCTCTTTTGGTTCCAGAGCCTCGGTCACTGCTGTGTTAATATGAGATCACATCCCCCGGACAGAATCCATTTCCTTTACATTATTTCGTCTTTGATTTGACTGGAAAAAAGGAGAATGCAGTGTTATATTTGGAATGAAAGGAACACAGGCACAGTAAAAGACTTTTACATTGTGAGACACTTTGAGTCTCAAACCAATGCCCTTTTAGTTTATTTAGGCCACATTAAATGACAAATTTCACAAAACCGGCAAAATTTAGTTCATACAGAAATCTAAACACTATAATATTGGTTTATTTTTAAATGTGTTGCAAAATTACAGCTGATTTTAATTGTAGCGGGATGAAGGTCCTGGTTCCTGATTGAAAAGACGTTCCGGCTAGCTTGGCTAACGGGGAATTCCCCTTTGGCTGACCTGGTAGAGGAATGGTCTTTAGTGCGAGCCGTCTGGGTTCGATCCCACTGCTGTCCCACCCACAAAGGTCTTGCGGTCACTTGATGAAGAGAACTTATTGTATATATATTTACCAGGGCGGGGAATTTCACAGTGAATGTTTTATTTTCCTTTTAACACCATCTACAGGAGGAAGCACATGTGCAAATTTTGAAGTTCTCAAATTACCGGAGATTACCTTTGACCTCATGTAGCAGGGGTGGTGGCCAAGTGGTTAATGCGCTTGGTTTCAGTGCAGAAGGTTCCGGGTTCAAATTCCACCCCTGCCACATTTCTCCATGTAATGTGGAGTTGTGTCAGGAAGGGCATCCAGCGTAAAACCTGTGCCAATTCAACACGCAGATCCACCTTGGATTTGCTGTGGCGACCCCGAGTGCAAACAAGGGAGCAGCCCTTTGACCTCATGTGAGGCACGTGCATGCCCTGTACACGCTAACAGCCCTAAACTGTCTTGTAAATCACTTCAGAGGTATTATCTGGTGACAGAAACAGAGTTTTTAGATTTAGAAGTATTTATTTGTCACTAGGTTTTAGAACAACCATGAGAAACAGATCAGATACACACACACACACACACACACACACACAACAAAAAAAGCCATTTTGGAGTGTTTTTTTATCATCTTTAATCATTTTGTTCGAGAGAGCAGCCAGTGATGTCACCGGCCTTTCTTTACTCTAATTGGCTGTCAACATGTGCTTCCCAGCATCCCTTGCACAAGTTGGAAGACAATGTGAATTAACCCCCTATTTAAAGTAAGAAGAAGAATTTTAAATTCTATTCTAGAATTAACAGGAAGCCAATGAAGAGAGGCCAATATGGGTGAGATATGCTCTCTCCTTCTAGTCCCCGTTAGTACATTTTGAATTAACTGAAGGCTTTTCAGGGAACTTTTAGGACAACCTGATAATAATGAATTACAATAGTCCAGCCTAGAGGAAATAAATGCATGAATTAGTTTTTCAGCATCACTCTGAGACAAGACCTTTCTAATTTTAGAGATATTGCGTAAATGCAAAAAAGCAGTCCTACATATTTGTTTAATATGCGCATTGAATGACATATCCTGATCAAAAATGACTCCAAGATTTCTCACAGTATTACTAGAGGTCAGGGTAATGACATCCAGAGTAAGGATCTGGTTAGACACCATGTTTCTAAGATTTGTGGGGCCAAATACAATAACTTCAGTTTTATCTGAGTTTAAAAGCAGGAAATTAGAGGTCATCCATGTCTTTATGTCTGTAAGACAATCCTGCAGTTTAGCTAATTGGTGTGTGTTCTCTGGCTTCATGGATAGATAAAGCTGGGTATCATCTGCGTAACAATGAAAATTTAAGCAATGCCGTCTAATAATACTGCCTAAGGGAAGCATGTATAAAGTGAGTAAAATTGGTCCTAGCACAGAACCTTGTGGAACTCCATAATTAACCTTAGTCTGTGAAGAAGATTCCCCATTTACATGAACAAATTGTAATCTATTAGATAAATATGATTCAAACCACAGCAGTGCAGTGCATTTAATACCTATGGCATGCTCTAATCTCTGTAATAAAATTTTATGGTCAACAGTATCAAAAGCAGCACTGAGGTCTAACAGAACAAGCACAGAGATGAGTCCACTGTCTAAGACCATAAGAAGATCATTTGTAACCTTCACTAATGCTGTTTCTGTACTATGATGAATTCTAAAACCTGACTGAAACTCTTCAAATAGACCATTCCTCTGCAGATGATCAGTTAGCTGTTTTACAACTACCCTTTCAAGAATTTTTGAGAGAAAAGGAATAGAGCTCTGACTCTTTGTCAGCCTGGCTACAGTGCTGAAAAGAAACCTGGGGTTGTTCTTATTTTCTTCAATTAGTGATGAGTAGTAAGATGTCCTAGCTTTACGGAGGGCTTTTTTATAGAGCAACAGACTCTTTTTCCAGGCATCAGACATCATCAGACAAGCTTGAACCCTCGTGGGCATGCAAGAGTTTTTTCACGCCTGTCGGTTACGTCATTCGCCTGTGGGCAGGCTTTGAGTGAGGAGTGGTCCACCCCCCTCGTCGGAATTCCTTTGTCTGACTTCTTCCTGAGAAGCTGGCGCTTTGCTTTATCAAAATTTTTTCAGAACCTGTGAGGCAGATCGAAGTGGACACCATTCGAGAAATTCAGCTGGTTTTCGGTGAAAATTTTAACGGCTGATAAGAGATTATGGAGTCTTACCAGGGTCGGACTGGGAACAAATTTCGGCCCTGGAATTTTTCCTCTGGACCAGCCCAGTATTGGCCCGACGAATCCACCCCCAAACATGCACACCCACCCGTCCATACCGAACCCCCAATGAACAAATACTACACACCTAAACACCATGAACACACACCTAAACACACAGTTTCACTGTCATTTCACCTTGATCATAGTACAAAACGCGGACCCGGCGCCACGAGGGGGCGTCCTGATAACATTAAAGGCAATTACATATTTTGACGAAATTACAAGTTTAAATGACTATATATATATATATATATATATATATATATATATATATATATATATATATATATGATGTCTGTTACAAAAAAGTATCAGACCTTATTTTTTTTTTCAAAAACCTGATGGATTTGAATCATGTGTGCTTGCATGAGCCAACCTTGAACCTTTGTGTGCATGCATGATTTTTTTCACGCCTGTCGGTTGCGTCATTTGCCTGTGAGCAGGCTTTGTGTCAGCACTGGTCCTCCCCTCTCGTTGGATTTTATAAGGTCTGATACTTTTCTAACAGACCTCGTGTATATATATATATATAAAACATCATGAGGTTTATGTCACAGAAATCCTACTTTACAAACACACTGCAGTCATTGTTAAATGATTTCCTTTTGCATTTATAATAAACACTTGTATTTATTTAGTGTTTGTTTTTCTGATTGAAATAAGATATAAATATTCTACCAGACTTCAAAAAATATACAAGTTTCCATGTTATTTTATTTGTCTAAAAATAAATGTCTGAGGTTCCTTATGCTAAACAAGAAATTATCTAATCTGAAATAACAGGTGGTTTTAATACAGATGAAAGGTTTCTAAAGAACCATTTATTGATTTATTTACCTATTTTAATTACAAGTGTTCTAAACTTTTTTAACAGTAATCAGAAATTTTGAGGTAACAACAACAAAAAAACATTTCCAATGATTTTTCAGAAAGCTGCTCTATAAATGAGCAGTCCTGTCACACGTTAATGTTTTGTACAGATCAGTGGTTTCTGCACCAATCGGATTGGTCCAATCCATTTTGTAGAGATCAGTGGTTTCTGCCACGAGTCTTCCGTGTTTTGGCCCGACGCGTCGTTCCTATTGGACAATGCCAAGGTACATCACAGCTCAGACTGTCGAAAGTTGGCGCACCTCATCTCGACAGAACACCGGCTCTGTGGTATGCAGGAGATCACTTGACGGAGGGTCTATATGTTCAAATAATAATTTTAAAAAATACTTGTTGTATGGCTGGGGGGCCTGGCTGCCTTTTTGTTTCTGTCTTTTGTTTTTCCTTCCAGGTGGCTTGCATTTGGGACTGAGTGGCTGTGTTGCTGAGGTTATCAGGACCTCACCCTGATCACCTGCGGCTCGTCAGGACTCACAGCTGTGGTGCATCTATATGGATTGGAACATGGTGGCATTTAAGACTGGAGTATACAGTGTGTATTTGCCAGAGACTCGACCTTGTGACCAGACGGGTGAGATCGTCGTCTCGGGAGCCATCTCATCATCAGTGGATGCAGAGAACGTCCAGGGTTTGATGCACGGTCTGTGAAAGAGGAGGGGGTGAGGTCTCACGCTCGTCAGCACACTTCCTGAGGTACGTTAGATTTTGTGACTAACATTTATACAGTCAGTAAATGTGGTGTCCCTCACACCTTTATTATATTGAGCTGTATGTTAGTCATGTATCGGCTTCCACTGCAGTGGAGTTTTGTGAACTGGATGTTCCATGCCTGCAGGTTGGGAAGCTGATTAGTAATCAAGCCAGGAAGTGTTTGCTGTTTGTACACCTTTAAGTGTTCTCTCTGTGTGTAGAGTGTGGACTCACATAATGGTTCCTTCTTTCACAGACTCGGTTTGTTGCGGCCACCTGGGGGGTGTCGGCGGGGTCCTTGGGTCCGAACAGCTTCTGGCTCCGGACCGTTAGTGCTGCTGGGAGCGCACCACGCCAGACCGCACTTTCTTTTGTTATTTTTTGTATCACTGTTATGTATTAAATTCAGTTAGCCTTTGTACCGTGCTCTGCTTATTTCATACTGGGTCCTTCAAACGCTGGTCGGTTCTCCGAGCTGCGTCCGACACATAACAATACTGTCATCACTCTTCACTCTTGGTCAGTCTCTTACAACGGTGCAGCGTAAATACACGAGCTTTCCAGGAGCGCACGTCTCCTCCAGTGCGCACTATTTTTTTTTGGGGGGGGGGGGCGACCCCGCCCCCTGTGATAAACTCATCGCCCCCTTAATATTTTTTTTTTTCTGGCGCCGGGTCTGACAAAACGGAAGCAAATGCACACAAGCGGAAAAAAGTGTTTGTGTCTCCAAAGTGAGTGAGAGAGAGAGAGAGAGAGGGGGGGGGGGGGTAATGTGTAACCACTGCTAGGATTTACACAGCAGCAAATTAAGGAGCTGAAGTCCGTAGCTGTTGCATTTAAAGATTAACAAAAGTAAAGCACAGTTAATTAAGATAAAAGAAACGATTCCAACCTTGTATCAGTAGAAGAGCTTAGAGAAGTCCAGGCGCCGAGGAGTCAGTCCATTCACAGGGGCGGGAGCGGCCACCTGCTCTTCCTGCAATCTGATTGGCCACCCTGTATGCCTCTCCATTGTCATTGGCTGTTGGTCATGTCAATCATTGTGCTCGATGTAAGTCTCCGTTGTGTGATCAAACGGAAACAAAAATGAAACCTAGAATAAGAATGCGCCGTGTATGAAACACTACAGAACTTTTATTTTGACACAAATTCAGGAAGTGGCTCTGCAGCTGCGCCGATTAAATGCTGTAGCTTCACCAATCACAGACTTTCCTTGTGTTGACAGCAGCGCTCGGTTCGAGAACACTGTATATTTCCATAATCTCTATAAATATGGGAAGGCCGGCCCACGCACGTCTAAACGTGCAGTGGCCCACCGGGCAAATGCCCAAAATCACAGATTATCAGTCCGAACCTGAGTCTTACTGTCGCTTTAAGGACTTCCCACAGAGCGGGACGTCACGCCGTGCTCTGAGGCGCCATTGTCAGCCTGTTTCGAGCTGAAAACCTCCAAATTTAAGCCTCTGTTGACCCAGGACGTCATGAGAGAAGAGAGAAGTTTCAGAAGAGCTCGGGATCTGCAGTTTATCCGGACATTCCACTGTTAAAGGAGATTTTGTAAGGAAAGACGTGCGGACGGATTGGTGTGTTGGCAGGCAGCCGCTCATGGCCCGGCGCCACAGGAAAAACACCTCCGTTGGAAGCCTTAAGGACAAGTTGGAACATGTCCAGCTGTTAAACAATTTCTCAGATACTCACTCTACTGAAAGCCATCAAAAGCCGCCTGGTTTTTACAAATGGTTATCAACACGGAGGTGTTTTTCCTGTCACGCCGGGCCATGAGCGGCTGCCTGCCAACGCACCAATCCGTCCGCACATCTTTCATTACAAAATCTCCTTTAACAGTGGAATGTCCGGATAAACTGCTGATCCCGAGCTCTTCTGAAACTTCTCTGTTCTCTCACAACGTCCTGGGTCAACAGAGGCTTAAATTTGGAGGTTTTCAGCTCGCAACAGGCTGACGACGGCGCCTCAGAGCACGGCGTAACGTCCGACTCCATGGGAAGTCCTAAAAGCGACAGTAAGACTCCATAATCTCTCATCAGCCGTTAAAATTTTCACCGAAAACCAGCTGAATTTCTCGAATGGTGTCCACTTCGATCTGCCTCACAGGTTCTGAAAAAATTTTGATAAAGCAAAGCGCCAGTCTCTCAGGAAGAAGTCAGACAAAGGAATTCCGACGAGGGGGGTGGACCACTCCTCACTCAAAGCCTGCCCACAGGCGAATGACGTAACCGACAGGCGTGAAAAAACTCACGCATGCGCACAAGGGTTCAAGGTTGGCTGATGTAATCGCACGTGATTGAAATCCATATAGTTTTTGAAAAAATAAAAAAGTACGTTATTTTTCTCGCAGACCTTGTATACTCAAAACCTGGATTAATCTTTTTAGTCACATAGCACTACTATTATTCTGAATACTACTGTACAAGAATAGTGTGACAGTGTTGAGATGCGCAGTCGGAATGACAGACTCATTCAAGGTGGAGGTGGGATTACACCAAGGATCAGCTCTGAGTCCTTTCTTGTTTGCAGTGGTGATGGACAGGTTGACGGATGAGATCAGACAGGAGTCCCCATGGACTATGATGTTTGCAGATGACATTGTGATCTGTAGTGAGAGTAGAGAGCAAATTGAGTCTAGTCTGGAGAGAAGGGGAATGAAAGTCAGTAGAAGCAAGACTGAGTACATGTGTGTGAATGGGAGGGAGCCCGGTGGAATAGTGCAGTTACAAGGAGTATAAGTGGTGAAAGTAGATGAGTTTAAATATTTGGGGTCAACTGTTCAAAGTAATGGAGAGTGTGGGAGAGAGGTGAAGAAAAGAGTGCAGGCAGGGTGGAGTGGATCGAGAAAGGTGGCAGGAGTGATTTGTGACCGAAGAATATCAGCAACAGTGAAGGGGAAAGTTTACAAGACAGTAGTGAGACCAGCTATGTTGTACGGCAGTGGTACTAACAAAAAGACAGGAGGCAGAGCTGGAGGTGACAGAGCTGAAGATGTTGAGATTGTCTTTGGGAGTGACAAGAATGGACAAGATTAGGAATGAACATATCAGAGGGACAGCTCAGGTGGGACGGTTTGGAGACAAAGTCAGAGAGGCGAGATTGAGATGGTTTGGACATGTGCAGAGGAGGGACCCAGGGTATATAGGGAGAAGGATGCTGAGGATGGAGACACCAGGCAGGAGGAGAAGAGGGAGACCAAAGAGGAGGTTTATGGATGTGTTGAGGGAGGGCGTGCAGGTAGTTGGTGTGACAGAGGAAGATATAGAGGACAGGGTGAGATGGAAACGATTGATCTGCTGTGGCGACCCCTAACAGGAACAGCCGAAAGACAAAGAAGAGGATGATTTTATTTTTACTTCTATTTTATCATTTGATTTTTAAATGGACCACAATGGAAATAAGGGTTTTCACTTTCTTGTGACATCAATGTATTTTTAACACATTTGCAATCATAATGTGTATATGTTGTGAACAAGAACAAGCGACGATCTTTACAATCATATTATGTACTTACATTGAACGTACTAAATAAAATCACTCACCACACTTAAATATAAAGAGGACTTACTGCCCTCTGGTGGAATGGAGTGTGAGTCCAGAAAGTACTTAGCATCCTCCATTGTTCAGCGTTGTTAGCTAATATCTGTAGCTTCTCCAAAAAAAAAAAAATATATATATATATCATCAACATCAACATTCCGTATTCACAGCATTCATCCTTGACCCAAAATACACGTCAGCTGCCCACAGTTTGTGTGTGATTGAAGGTGCATGCATGCGCGCACGCATAGACAGCTGCTGTAAGCAGGAGCTTTTACATTGGCAAAAAAAGTTAATTGCCATTAAAACCACTACACATTTCACTCATGGTATCAAGGATGATTGCTGCGAAAATGGAAAGTTGATAGGACAAATATTTTTGGAAAAGTTAATTGCCATTAAAACCACTACACATTTCACTCATGGTATCAAGGATGATTGCTGCGAAAATGGAAAGTTGATAGGACAAATATTTTTGGAGAAATTAGCCATTTTAGCTAACAAGTAACCAATGGACAGTATGTTGCAATGCATCATGGGAGTTCAGGGTTTTGAGTTTTAAATGTTACTGTAGTTCATGTTAGTTTAACAGTGTTGTTAGTGTTATTGATTTATTGTGTTTTTGTAGTTCAGTTGGTGTAGTCAGTTTAAGTGTTATATTGCTCTTAGCATGAGTGAGTTAAGTCTCTTGTTGGTACGTAACTATAACTATACCGTACAGCAAATGTCAGCTCTCACCGGGTTTTGCGTGATCAAAGCCATACAGACACACGCATGCACACGCACACACGTGCATGCACACAGAGGCCACTTGGCTATTATAATATAGATATTATTATTGTTATCATTCAGTGTGCTTCCCCTCCTGTGATTGTAGGAAACCGTCTGGTAAAACGCTGTGGTCCAAGACCAGCGGATCTTTGCAAGCCGTGTGAGCAGGATACCTTCACAGTCAAGGCTCTGACCTACGAGTGTGAGGGGTGCAATCAGTGTGTCGGTACGTTCTTACATACTGCTACGTACACGTACTCTCTATGGTCTGAGCAATCTTATCCAAATCTGTCTGTCTTCTTGCACATTTAGGTGCCCAGATCCTTTTGAAAGCATGCACAACCTCCACAGACACAGTGTGTGGCTGCAAAGAAGGACTCATCTGTGGCGATGGGAGCTGTTCTTTTTGTGTGAAACAGTGTGGCAAAGGCGAAGAACCTGCAGAGGGACGTGAGTAAGACAAACAATAAGTGTGTATACCATATTTGTGCATCTGAGGGCCCAGGGCTGAGCATCCACCCACCCCCTTTTTTGAAGAAAATTGGTTAAATGCCCACCCAAAGTTTGCTTTTTTTTTAAATTAAAGATTATTAAATGCTCACCTTAAATAAATTAATTCCATGACCCCCTGCATATTGTAAAAAACAAAACGTTTTCGCAATGTTTTCTCCTCTTCTGTGTCTGACTTGTGATAACATCATCCGTTCTTCTTGTGCTTATTGTGAAAATCTCTTGTGCAAGAAACAGGAAGTGACAATGTGGTTAGCTTTGTACAACTCCCAGTCACACAGTGAAGGTGCTACTATCAGTTTGTGTTATTAATTTTTTCCTGACAAAAGTCCTTTTTCTATCCAGCATCATAAGTTCCTTGTCAGCTGATGTCGGCAAAGCTTGTCAGAAAGTTTTGTCTGTGTTCAAAACTTTAAGGGGAGTTCAGACAGAAATCATTCCCACTGCTATTTTAAGTGTTAGAGAGTGGGACAGAGAAAGAACATGCAGCATTTCTCTTCTTCTTCTTCCATTTTATGTGTTGGACCCTATAAGAATGTCGGTGCACCGTTGTGAAAGTGCCAACTGAACGAGAATGCAAATACTATATACACTATGTACAAAAGAGCCCTCTGTAACCAGTTTCAGCCACGCTTTCCCGTTGGGACTTGAACTGGTAGAGGCTTTCTGTGTTTTCTACAGGATCTAGTGGTTCTATTTCAGATGCGGGTATGTCAGGGAAGAACGAGTGCTTTTCCAGCACAGACTGGGCTTAGGGAACTCCAAACCTGCTGTTGATGCCTCTCGTCCTGGTGTTGAGGCAACAACAAAACTCATGCAGTGATGATGTACCACATCCAGGACTAGGCCACGCTGGATGCGGCACATCATTGTTGCATGAGATTTTGCTCTTCTTTCAGCAAGGTTCTTAAGTACGGATGTAACGCTGCTCTCAGATACTCATTTTGTACAAAGTGTGCATATCGGCACTGTGTTCCTTCGGGTTTGTCAATATAGTTGTTGCAGTGGGGACACCAAACTGTCGAGGTGCACTCCAGGATAGGGCACAGCAGAGTTGTATTGAATTGTAGCTGTATTTCTGGACCGAACACGGAGAAAACTAACTTCAAGCACTACTGCACTTTAATGCGAAGCTTTGATACTTATGATGCGTTCTTCTGGGCATTAATGTCATATGCACTATTTGCACTTTGTAAGCAGACTACTATGTCAGTAATAAGTTGCTCTAAACGATATCTCATTATTTATAACTGTGTTATTATGACAATGACAACTAAACTATTGATTGATTGATTGAAGAGTTGACACTCAGCCACACACTGGATGTTCCACTGTTTTCAGAGAGAGGCTGATGGGAAAATTATGGATTTTTCTTAAATGAGCAGGAATCACGGACAGCAATAAACCGATTATTTAACTTCGGTTGCCTGAAATTAAACAAGTAGGAACTTTTTGAAGCTTCCCTAAGAGCCAGAGTTTTCTGCTTTAAATTCTGTGCATAATGTTTCAGTGAACTAAATTATTGTCCGTGTGGTTAATATTGAAAACGTGTTGATTTTTTTCCTGCGCCAGACATCATCCCACAAGGAACACACGTAATAAATGACAAAAAGACAGGGAAAAACAAATAGACACAGACAGGTGATTTATTCTTTATTTGTGAGGAAATCAGACATTTTATTGAAATGGATGGTAAAACTTAATATTTGGCTAAGTCTATGCAAATGTTCACCCCGAATTCAAGCAGAATTTCATGCACAGTGCTCAGGGTGCTCCGAAGTGCAAATACAGTATATGCAATCCCCGCTGAACCAAATGCTTGTGTGCGCAGGAACTTGCAGACCGTGTCCAGATGGAACTTTCAACGACCAACTTCACCAGAAGTGCAAACCCTGGAGCACCAAGTGAGACACGCCCAACTTCCAAACATTTTTCTTTCTCTTTCACAAGCACATGCTCAGTGATCAAAGAGACATGAAATGTCTGATGTTCTCTTCAAAGGTGTTCCAATCCACAGGACCGCATCGTGGTCAAGGGCGACGCCTTTAATGACATCAAGTGTGCCAATATCTCAGAAGCCAAAGTGATAAATCCACCAAAGCGTGGTAAGATGTGATTCTACTCACACTGTGAAGCTTCTCGCTGTTGTTTAATGCCAGCTGTTTCTTGATGTTGTTGTTTGGTTCCAGGTGACCCCGAGGAGGCTCCCATTGTGGTGGTCATCATGATTGTCATGACTGTGGTTCTGTCGGCCTTTATCACCATCGTTGTGATATTGAAAATGATTCAGAACAGAAGAAAAACCAAAATACCAATCGCAGAAACGCCGACGATCAGAACTCCGACAGGTAATTATTACTGCACTGTTGCATATAAAAACATCACAAATCACCTACAGTTGTATGCAAAAGTTTGGGCACCCCTGACAATTTTCATGATTTTCCTTTATAAATTATTGGTTGTCTGGATCAGAAATTTCAATTAAATATACAGTATCATATAGCAGATGAACACACTGATATTTGAGAAGTGAAATGAAGTTTCTAGTATTTACAGCAAGTGTGCAATAATTATTTAAACAAAATTGGGCAGGTGCATTAATTTGGGCACCCTTGTCATTTTATTGATTTGAATACATTTAGCACTAATTATGGGAACATAGAATTGGTTTGGCAAGCTCATTGACCCTTGACCTCCTTACACAGGTGAATCCAATCATGATAAAGGGTATTTAAGGTGGCCATTTACAAATGTTTGTCCTCAATGCATCTCTTCTAATGAGTGGCAACATGGGAGCCTCTAAACAACTCTCAAATGACCTGAAAACAAGATTGTTCAACATCATGGTTTAAGGGAAGGATACAAAAAGCTATCTCAGAGATTTACGTTGTCAGTTTCCAATGTGAGGAAATGGAAGCTCGCAGGTACAGTACTAGTTAAGGGCTGAAGTGGCAGGCCAAGAAAAATCTCAGATAAGCTGAAGCCAAGGATGGTGAGAACAGTCATAGTCAATCCACAGACCTGCTCCAAAGACCGACAACATGATCTTGCTGCAGATAGTGTCTCTGTGCATTGTATACAGTGCACTTTGCACAAAGAGATGCTGTATGATGCTGTAATGCAGAGGAAGCCTTTTCTGCATACACGCCACAAACAGAGTCACTTGAGGTATGCTAAAGCACATTTGGACACGCTAGCTTCATTATGGAATCAGAGTGGTTATATGCCCAACCGTTGGTTCAATAAAGTAAATATGTGAGCATATATGCCCAACCACAACCGACCAATGAGCGCGCTTGTAAATGCACTTCTAGTTTGACGCGGGGGTGGGGGGGGGGGATATTTTCTCACCAGGAGGGTTCACAGCCCGCAGAGGGGCTGTGATCTAAAGCAGTTCTGTTTGGCTCATCACTCCCAGGGAACTGTGTCAAACTAACACCATATCTTACAGGCAACAAGCAGCATTTTGTTCATAAAAACTGTTTCATTGTCATTAACAGGCTTCCGTTCAAAATGCTTATAAAGTTGTCTGCTTTCATCCGTTGCGGTGTTTTGTTTCGCAGTAATTAAAGACGCGCCGTTAAATGTGTCAAACAGATGCCGCATTTCACGCCACAATAGAGCCTTTTAAAAAGTGGTGTAAAAACGTAGTTTAGATACACAAAACATGTCAAATACACGATCACGGTTGGGCAAATAAGGTAAGACATTATATTTATCTGCCCAATGGTTGGGCGAATAGCCTTTGCCTTTTGGAATAAGGTGCTGTGGACTGATGAAACTAAAACTGAGTTATTTGGACATAACAAGGGGTGGTATGCATGGCTGAAAAAGAACACATCATTCCAAAAAAAAAAAGCTTCCTACCTACAGTAAAATTTGGAGGTGGTTCCATCATGCTGTGGGGCTGTGTGGCCAGTGCAGGTACTGGGAATGTTAAATTTGAGGGTCACATGGATTCCAGTCAATATCAGCAGATTCTTGAGAACAATGTTTATGAATCAGTCAAAGTTGAAGTTGCGCTGAGGCTGGATCTTTCAACAAGACAACGACCCTAAGAACTGCTCAAAATCTACTAAGGCATTCATGCAAAGGAACAAGTCCAACGTTCTGGAATGGCCATCTCAGTCCCCAGACCTGAATATTATTGAAAATCTGTGGTGTGATTTTAAGCGGGCTGTCTATGCTCGGAAACCAACAATCCTGACTGAACTCGAGATGCTTTGTAAAGAAGAATGGTCCAAATACCTTCAACCAGAATCCAGACTCTCATTGGAACCTAAAGGAAGCATTTAGAGGCTTGTTATTTCTGCAAATGGAGGATCTAATTTTGTTGCCTAATTTTGTTGAAAGAATTATTGCACACTTTCGCATACAACCATATTTAAGTCAATATTTTTTTTTTGTTTGTTTATTTAGATGACCCGAAGACACTGATTGCAGTGGAGTGCAGTTTTCACGAAGCTCAACAAGAGCAGGGCAGCAGTTCTGAGTCGCTGAACTCTGGAGACTCCACAAATCAGCTCCTGATGAACGGGAGGCCTCAATAACAAACATCACTGATAGATAATGAGGATAGTTGTCGTGGCAATACTGCTTATGGATTTTAAAGGATATCATTATGTGCATTTAGTTGGTTCCAAATAGAAGAAAAACAAGGTACTTTGTGACAGAGCAACCCCCCAGTAACTGAAGCATTCACGTATAAGTATACAAGTCACACTCACAATGCAGATAAGGAAGCACACATGCACCACAATGCTATAATACTCAAACACTCCTAGGGTGAGGAAGACCATTATTGTATATTGCTATGCATTTAAATTTGGAATCAACTGGACAGAGGTTATAGACTTTGTTCAACAATGATATAATGAACAGAGTACGCAGTGATTTTAGTGGCTCTGTTGTAGACGTCCTGAGGTGATCAAATGACCCAAACCAACTACATGATTATGCATATACAGCAGTGTTCAGAATACTGTAATAGTAGTGCTATGTGACTAAAAAGATTAATCCAGGTTTTGAGTATATTTCTTATTGTTACATGGGAAACAAGGTACCAGTAGATTCAGTAGATTCTCACAAATCCAACAAGACCAAGCATTCATGATATGCACACTCTTAAGGCTATGAAATTAGGCTATTAGTAAATAAAAAGTAGAAAAGGGGGTGTTCATAATAATAGTAGTGTGGCTTCAGTCAGTGAGTTAGTCAGTTTTGTGGAACAAACAGGTGTGAATCAGGTGTCCCCTATTTAAGGATGAAGCCAGCACCTGTTTGAACATGCTTTTCTCTTTGAAAGCCTGAGGAAAATGGGACATTCAAGACATTGTTCAGAAGAACAGCATAGTTTGATTAAAAAGTTGATTGGAGAGGGGAAAACTTATATGCAGGTGCAAAAAAATTATACGCTGGTCATCTACAATGATATCCAATGCTTTAAAATGGAAAAAAAAAAAAAAAAAAACAGAGACGCGTGGAAAAAAACGGAAAACAACCATCAAAATGGATAAAAGAATAACCAGAATGGCAAAGGCTCACCCATTGATCAGCTCCAGGATGATCAAAGACAGTCTGGAGTTAACCTGTAAGTGCTGTGACAGTTAGAAGACGCCTGTGTGAAGCTAATTTATGTGCAAGAATCCCCTGCAAAGTCCCTCTGTTAAATAAAAGACGAGCAGAAGAGGTTACAATTTGCCAAAGAACACATCAACTGGCCTAAAGAGAAATGGAGGAATATTTTGTGGACTGATGAGAGTAAAATTGTTCTTTTTGGGTCCAAGGGCCACAGACAGTTTGTGAGACGACCCCCAAACTCCGAATTCAAGCCACAGTTCACAGTGAAGACAGTGAAGCATGGTGGCGCAAGCATCATGATATGGGCATGTTTCTCCTACTATGGTGTTGGGCCTATATATCGCATACCAGGTATCATGGATCAGTTTGGATATGTCAAAAATACTTGAAGAGGTCATGTGCCTTATGCTGAAGAGGACATGCCCTTGAAATGGGTGTTTCAACAAGACAATGACCCCAAGCACACTAGTAAACGAGCAAAATCTTGGTTCCAAACCAACAAAATTAATGCCTCGCAGATGTGAATAAATCATGAAAAACTGTGGTTATACAACTAAATACTAGTTTAGTGATTCACAGGATTGCTAAAAAAGCAGTTTGAACATAATAGTTTTGAGTTTGTAGCATCAACAGCAGATGCTACTATTATTGTGAACACCCCCCTTTCTACTTTTTTTTTACTAATAGCCCAATTTCATAGCCTTAAGAGTGTGCATATCATGAATGCTTGGTGTTGTTGGATTTGTGAGAATCTACTGAATCTACTGGTACCTTGTTTCCTATGTAACAATAAGAAATATACTCAAAACCTGGATTAATCTTTTTAGTCACATAGCACTACTATTATTCTGAACACTACTGTACATTATGGGATGAATTAAATAAGGCTTTCAGAGGTTACAGTGGTGAAAGAAAAACATGAAGCTCATCTTGGAAATACATTTTCAAGTGGTAATACTTAGGTCTTGTCCATGAATATAGCAGTAAGTCAGTCCCTTTGGCTGCTCCCTTGTTTTGGCAGATCTGAGGTTGATCTGCATGTTGATTTGACACGTTTTACACCAGATGCCCTTCCTGTCACAACTCAATGTTAGTTTGGGCAGGGGTGGGGTTTGAGCCGGGAACCTTTCACACTGGAAACAAGTGCACTTATAACTGCTCCAGGCTGGATTAAATGCATTTTACTCTACCAACAGACGCATGCACAGACAGCGTGCAATTTTATATTCTAAATATAGTGTATAAACTGCTGCCTTTCATCTCATGTTTCACATTAAAGAACCAAAGCCTCTTTGTTAGTTCACATAAAAAGCCTGAGTCAGTGTGGCAGAGGAAGAAGGGGAATTCTATCAGGGAAAAAAAAACATCAGTCAGGCCAGCAGTCAGTGTGGTTGTGTTTTCTCAAGCCTTCAGTCAAGTTTAACACATCTCTTAATTTCGGTTTTTGATTTTTACTCATTTTGAAGAGTTTGACTCCAGCAGATAGTGATAAAATATAGATTACAGTGAATCCGCCAAATATTCGGGTGATTCTTAGACTACGGGCACTTATGTCCTTTGATCATATTGTATGAAAAACAGAAAATAGGGGAAATTTCACACTTTTATAGTTATCTTTACAATGAAAGTGTTTTAAGAAATTTGTTCTAGTAGTCTATGATGACTTTTTCACCTTTTTTCAGCATCATTATATGCAAATATTGCCGTTTTGTGCTTGTCCCACACCCAGACTTTTGATCTTCAATGATAAAAATGAATGGTAAAAAAAAGTTTTTTCTAATGTTTTAAAATATCGCTGAATAAAATATCAGTAAAATAAAACATAATTGGGGTATTCAATGTCATACAACTGTTGTGATTTTTTTAAACAAAATGTAGTTGTCCCACACTATTGCCGTAATTTCCACCACAACATTGTAATGTCCCTTTAAACAGTTTGTATGAAAGATTGTTTGGGTAGTTTCTATGGAGATAAACAGTGACATCAGAGCACATGTATATAGTGCCAAATCACAACAAACAGTTGCCCCAAGGTACTTTATACTGTAAGGCAATGGTGTGGTGGAAATTACATTTACAAGGCCAATAGTGCCTGTAGTTAAAGAATCACCCATTCACAGCATTTTGCTTTTTCCGCATTTTGTTTTGTTAGTCTTATTCCAAAATAGATGAAAATAGATGAAATTGTTTTTTTTTTCCCCCTCAAAATTCTACACACAATACCCCATTCAGTGTTACAATTTCAAGGGTTGACACGGACTCAAAATAAAAGATGTGATTCACATCACGACTCGGACTTTACCTGAATCCGGATTCCACAACACAATGCAATAATTGCATTCTGATCCAGAATGGTCTGACTGATCAAGATGTTGCAATCTGATATTTAATTCACAAGCTGAAACAAAATAGTGTCTTCCTGCTCTTGGTTTTACATCCTGATGTCGTATCCGTGAAGCAGTTTTGACGTAATCCTTAATAGTGTACAAAGTGAAATCCAGATCCAGAATCCGAATCCAGATCAACTCCACAATTTAATGGAGTCTTCTAAGGCCCAACACCAATATGTGGTGAAAATTTTGTGAAGTAGTTTTGATGTAATCCTCAAAATCCAACAAAGTGAAGCATACAAATTGAAATCCCGATTCAGAATCCCAGTCACCTCCAGAATTCAGTGGCGTCTTCCTTGCCCCAATATAGATCTGTGCTGCAAATTTGGTGAGAAGATGTGGAGGTTTTTTTTTTTTAAAAAACATAATCCTTCAAAGCCTATACAAATTGAAATCTTTATGCAAAATCCAGATCAAAATTTCAAAATCAAAATCCAGATCAAAATTTAATGGAGTCTTCCATGGCCTAATCTGCATCTGTTGTGAAAATTTAATCAAAATCTGTATAGTAGTTTTTGCATAATCCTGTTAACGAAAGACAGACAGACAGACATTCATTACATCCTTGGCAGACAGAATAAAAAAAACAACTAAGAAATCACGTGTACCTAAGTATTCACAGCCTTTGCCATGAAGCTCAAAATTGAGCTCAGGCGTATCCTGTTTCCACTGATGATCCTTGAGATGTTTCTGCAGCTTAATTGGAGTCCACCTGGGGTAGATTCAGTTGATTGGACATGATTTGGAAAGACACACACCTGTTTACATATAAGGTCCCACAGTTGACAGTACATGTCAGAGCACGAACCAAGCATGAAGTCAAAGGAATTGTCTGTAGACCTCAAAGAGAGGATTGTCTTGAGGCAGAAATCTGGGGAAGAGTACAGAAACATTTCTGCTGCTTTGAAGGTCCCAATGAATACAGTGGACTCCATCATCTGTAAATGGAAGTTCGGATCCACCAGGACTCTTCCTAGAGCTGGCCATCTAAACTGACCGATCAGGGTTAGGTGAATAAGAACATGATGGTCACTCTGTCAGAGCTACAACATTCCTCTGTGAAGAAAGGAGAAGCAATTTTTTCATGTTGTCATTATGGGGTGTTGTGAGTGGAATTTTGAGGGGAAAAAATACATTTCATCCATTTTGGATTAAGGCTATAACAAAAGAAATGTGGAGAAAACAAAAGAAAAGTGAAGCACTGTGAATACTTTTCAGGTGCACCGTAGTTCAATCAATCAATTTTATTTATATAGCGCCAAATCACAACAAACAGTTGCCCCAAGGCGCTTTATATTGTAAGGCAAGGCCATACAATAATTACGTAAAAACCCCAACGGTCAAAACGACTCCCTGTGAGCAAGCACTTGGCGACAGTGGGAAGGAAAAACTCCCTTCTAACAGGAAGAAACCTCCAGCAGAACCAGGCTCAGGGAGGGGCAGTCTTCTGCTGGGACTGGTTGGGGCTGAGGGACAGAACCAGGAAAAAGACATGCTGTTGCAATGAGACAGTCCAAATGATTAGACAACATCAGCTGTACTACGGCATTTATTTGCATATGTGTGTGTGTGCGTGAGAGAGAGCTGTTGAGTCTCATTCTGCATGAATGTAAAGTGCACGTGGGAGTTAAAAACAGTCTGCAGATGGTTTTTAGTCATATCAGGACACTGAGCCCACACTCTCCTAAAATACGTCATCTGTATTATTTGTGCACTGATGCTCCACCCACCAACGATGTTTACTGCTGAGGTTAAAGGGGACGTTTGACATCTTTCAACTTAAATTCTATTCTTACATGTTTCAGAGACAATCTCATGCAGAACATAAATAAAATGAATCGGTGCAACATTGATTGAGAACACAAAGACCCACGTGGGCTGTAACGACACAGGGCACGTTAAAATGATAAGGGAAACTGTTTCTTGATGCAACTGAAATGTTAAATCTTACAGAATCCCTACGGAGGTAAATGGACTGCATTTAAAGAGCGCTTTTCCATCTGCATCAGACGCTCAAAGCGCTTTACAGTTATGCCTCACATTCACCCCGATGTCAGGGTGCTGCCATACAAGGCGCTTACTACACACCGGGAGCAATAGGGGATTAAAGACCTTGCCCAGTTGCCCTTAGTGATGTTCCAGTCAGGCTGGGATTTGAACCAAGGATCTTCTGGTCTCAAGCCCAACACCTTAACCACTAGACCATCACCTCCCCCAAGAGGTAAACATGCACGTTTACCTCATTTAATGTAAAGACACTTTTTAAGCTGACTTATTACAAAGTTAGCTGCTTACCTTAGTCTACAGTTCATTTGGCAGGGGTTTGTTCAGCAAGACAGTGATCTTCAACTATAGTTGACTTATGTCTCATAGCACAGCACTGACAAATGGCCTGCAGGCAAAGTGGCAATCTGTATAATTAGTTATAAAAAAAAGTTGATTTACATTGAGTGAGGTAAACATGCTCAGGTTTATATACGTAGGGATCCTCTCCATAGTAACAGGGACTTAAAATGACATTTTCATTTGTTCAGTGGCAACAAGAAGCTGTTTATTCTGTCATTACATCATGAAGCCAGTTATCCATTGAAAGCGTCTGTTTAAAGATTAACCCCAGACATCTAAAAATAGAGCCTAGATTGATAAAAAGGTCAAGACACTGAAGCCGTTTGGACAAAGAAAATATTTTTGAAAAAATATGGAATGAAAATCTTTAATGAAAATGAAAATCTTAATGAGGTAGAAATGAAAATTAATGAAAATCTTTGTGGAGGTAGACATTGATTCAAGGAAATAATATGCAGAGTCAGAAAAACGTACAGAGCTGTTTTTCAAGTATATAATACGTATATATAAATCAACAAGTGTGCAAAACAACATTTTTGGCCCTTTTGATTGACTGCCCTTGGAATGATTCAAAGACAGAGTTTTTTTATTTTGTTTTTTTTTTTGTCTGTAGGCAGAAAATCATTGGATGGTGCACCATGTGCAAATCTAGATGGTGTTAGTCCTATGGAACGTGGCCCAAAGGCCAAAATAAATACACTTTTGACCTTAATACATTTTTAAGGTTTTACACTAAAGGTTACTTTGGTTCAATCTCCCAACCAGACAGACAGATGTGGGTGGGGAATGTGAAAGAACAGCACTTGTCCCACTCTAATTACCTAAGTTAACTAAGGCAGGTATGAGTAATTCTTAGCAGGCCAACTGTGCTCAGCTCGTTTCTGTGATTGTGAGTCTACAATTCCCCATGGATACGATGCGAGTCATTTACAGCTGAGGCTCATTCCCACAGCTGGGTGGACTGGGATGACAGTCTCATGTGGACACACCTGACATTCAACCACTAAAACCACTTTCTCTACAAGTTGCCTTTGAGCAAGGTCCTTCTTCCTCACTGTTTCTGGTATGTAGTTGAGCACCTTACATGGTGGTGGCGAGTGTGAAGCACTGCAAAGCACTCGAAGCAACTGATGAATGGATGATATGCTGTCGAAACGCAGGACATTTCCAATGTACAGTGAGAAGGTTGTGTCTGGGTATTTCCTGGTATCTGGGGATTTTCATGATTAATGGTGATCTGGTTTCCTGATGGTTTCTGGTTTCTTTGTGAAACAGAAAGATCTTACCCGTGGTGAAAGTATGCACTCCAATGAAGTACCCTTCTTACCATTTTAAATGAAAATAGCTTTTATTAGAAAACAGTAATCGCTAGATTTGCTCTGATGAAGGGGAATCACCAATTAAAGAACAATATCAGGAATCATATGGCCTTCCCTGTTGACTAATTTAGGTTTTTGTTTTTAAAAGTACATTAATAGGAGTTCCCCTTTTCCCTCCAAGCTGTAAACCCTACATGTGTACAGGATTGTGGAAAGCAGCATGCCGAAGAGCCACATGGTTTGGACTTAGTTGTGCTCTGTGAACATGTACAGTCATGCCTCATCAAGACTTTCCAGGTTCAAAATGTGAATAGCTCATAGACGTCAGATGATTGGATTACTCATGTATTGTAGCTCTACCAGATTCCTGTTACATGCATCAGATGGTAAACCCTCAGGAAAAGCACACTTGGCAAACATAAACATACACTTAACAGCTAGAAGCCGAAAGGTCATGTGGAAAAAAACCCTAATCGATGCTGCTTCTTTCTACCAGTGGAGTGGGCAGCAAGAGCAGACCAAGTGGAATTTTTTTTTTAAGCATATTTTTCTGTACTGTAGTCAGTATTTCCTGTGAAACGGAACATTTGAATGTCAGAATAGAGTGTGTGTTATGTGGGCCACGAGTGAAACCCACTCATGTAGTAATACACGTATGAGTCACAACCACACGTATTACACTGTAACACAAGAAACTTTGCACTTTATTTCATCTGCGAATCATTTTGTGAGTCATAAGCAGCTTTGTTAACAATGGGTCGACCTTTGTGTCATATTTGTAATTTATGACTTTAAAAAAGTTCTTTGTCTTGAGATCTGAATATGTACACTGGAATAATTATTGTTTTACATTGTATTTTTGTAATATTGTCAAACAGTCAATAAAAATGGTGACAGCAATTTTTTTATTATTGTTTGTAGTGTTTTTCTACAGAAAACATTCATAATCATAGTGGCTGCATAACTAATGGCATACGCCAGTCGATTGTGTACACGAGAAGTAAAATGAAATACAAAAAACACAAGGAGATCAAAAAAACTGAATGCAAGTGGATCATATGAAAGCAATTACAGATCCCATATTGTGAATGATATGTGGATGTGGACTTATTTTTCTGGATACCTAACAAAACAGACAAACATGAGATGGACATATTTACATATGGATATGAAAAATCACATTGGAAACCTGTTAACAAAATGGGATATTCCTTTAATAAGGATTATAGCTATAGTGTGTCGGATTTACTGCCCTCTAGTGGTGAGGTTGCAGGTTACGATTTTGTTTCCTCTTGATATTTTACCTTCTCTTGTGATAACCAATATATACAACCCTCTACTTCACAAAACCTAGAGTTCTCAAACTTGATATTTGCACAAACAACCAGTAGACAGTGCATTTCTACAAAGAGACGCTCCTAATTCTTACATACTGCAGCTTTAAACTACAGTAGTTCACTTGATTGTCATTTATATCAGCTGAATCTCCACAGCTGATTTTAAAGTAGCTGGCCAGAAAATGACATCAGTCAGGGTCATGAATGTTCCCAGTAAACCGCCATTTATGTTCAGCCCAATCTGGGAAATTCCAAAGTTGATTAAACATTTTAGAAAAGCAGTCACCCTCAGTTTCGCTCTACATTTAGGTACCACTGGGCCAACGCTAAAGCAGTTAAAAAAAAAAAAAAAAAAATCAGCGTAGTGCTGTGCTTAGCAATGCAGAAAATATATATATTATATATATATTTATATAAAAAGGTACAACATAAAACAACTAAAAATTTAAATAAATGTCAGTTCCCGCTTGGAAGGTTGAAGGTGGGGATTACAAACATGATCCCAAAAAACTCACAAATTCCACTCCCTGTTGTGTTTGTGCTAAAGTGCTCTTTAGGAAACTGTTGAGAACATAATTGTCATTTTCGACCTAAAGCAACAAATAAATAACTGCATTCCTGAACTAACAGCGTTATATACAGTCGATATTTCTGCACTCATCACCAAAGTTGGACGTTACTGTTGTTTGCATGCCTCCTTCTTCTCTTTGGTTTTAGTGCGTCCTGCTTTCTCACTTTGCCGCTTTGTGGGTGGGACGAAAGTGGGCTCGAGAAAGTCGTGTACATCAGAAGGTGGCACAGGAAGTGGCTGACAGGTTGGGCCTACATGATAGGAAGTAGGTGTGAGCACCAACGTACACGTTTGAACGACAGTGCTGTTTTAACGTCCTACTTATCACAGTACCTGGCTGTCCCATTTGGAGGCTGTCGGTACCTTGTCTCCTTGCCTGGAAAGTTGGGTCGAGCTCCTCTGCGATGTTTCTGATCTGTTGGGCCGGTCTGTGAACACAGACGTTGTGGCGCATCAAACACGGCACAGAACAAAGTGGTATCACTGAGACATCTATGAGCACAGTCTTACGGTGTCGTGCAGACGGGGCTGGGCGGCAGATTCTCTGGGGGAAAGTCGTCAGAGGGGGAAGGAAGGCCCTCAGAGTCTAGTCTCTCCCGCTGGATCTGAGTCAACAGACAAAAGGAATTTAAGTTACTGAACGGCTACCCAGCTGGAACATATTCTCGATCTGGGATCCAGAAGAATGTTTGACACATAGCAACATTTAACTCAAAAAGTTATCAATGAATCTTGATGAAATTTTCTGAGCACACAGATAAAAGGGAATGAAACTGGTCCTGAGGACAAATTTTGTTTGCATGTGAAACACGCAAGTGACAATAAAGGAACCTTCAACCTTGAACCTTAAATAATTCGGAAGAATTAAGGCTTGATTTTAAATGCAAGTGAAAGCGGGTGACTTAGTGGTAGGAATGTGTGTCCTCGTCAGAGGTATGTACTCTCCGAGCGCGTTCCAGTTATGGACGGATTTTTGCTGTCTGTAAAAAGTGATGATTCAGATATCAAAGTGGGATGAGTCAGGTCATCTGGACTTGTTTAGCTCCTGGAGGGCATTTCACTCTTCATCCAAATGAAGAGCGAAATGATAATTCAGATGTCTTATAATAAAGGGTGTGAACACTTGCACTGACTTTTGCTGCATTGAGTATTTACTTTGGCACCTGTATTTTCAGTGTTACCTTAGGCACATCTCTGATGCAACCGTTTAGCAGTTACACAATTTTGACTCATCTGACATTTAAGTGGCACTGCACAGGAATGTACAGTAGTGTTGAGAATAATAGTGCTATGTGACTAAAAAGATTAATCCAGGTTTTGAGTATATTTCTTATTGTTACATGGGAAACAAGGTACCAGTAGATTCAGTAGATTCTCACAAATCCAACAAGACCAAGCATTCATGATATGCACACTCTTAAGGCTATGAAATTGGGCTATTAGTAAAAAAGTAGAAAAGGGGTGTTCACAATAATAGTAGTGTGGCATTCAGTCAGTGAGTTCGTCAATTTTGTGGAACAAACAGGTGTCCCCTATGTAAGGATGAAGCCAGCACCTGTTGAACATGCTTTTCTCTTTGAAAGCCTGAGGAAAATGGGACGTTCAAGACATTGTTCAGAAGAACAGCGTAGTTTGATTAAAAAGTTAATTGGAGAGGGGAAAACTTATACGCAGGTGCAAAAAATTATAGGCTGTTCATCTACAATGATCTCCAATGCTTTAAAATGGACAAAAAAAAAAAAAACAGACGCGTGGAAAAAAAATGGAAAACAACCATCAAAATGGATAGAAGAATAACCAGAATGGCAAAGGCTCATCCATTGATCAGCTCCAGGATGATCAAAGAAAGTCTGGAGTTACCTGTAAGTGCTGTGACAGTTAGAAGATGCCCGTGTGAAGCTAATTTATTTGCAAGAATCCCCCGCAAAGTCCCTCTGTTAAATAAAAGATGTGCAGAAGAGGTTACAATTTGCCAAAGAACACATCAACTGACCTAAAGAGAAATGGAGGAATATTTTGTGGACTGATGAGAGTAAAATTGTTCTTTTTGGGTCCAAGGGCCGCAGACAGTTTGTGAGATGACCCCCAAACTCTGAATTCAAGCCACAGTTCACAGTGAAGACAGTGAAGCATGGTGGTGCAAGCATCATGATATGGGCATGTTTCTCCTACTATGGTGTTGGGCCTATATAACCCAAACCAGGTATCATGGATCAGTTTGGATATGTCAAAATACTTGAAGAGGTCATGCTGCCTTATGCTGAAGAGGATATGCACTTGAAATGGGTGTTTCAACAAGACAATGACCCCAAGCACACTAGTAAACGAGCAAAATCTTGGTTCCAAACCAACAAAATTAATGCCTCGCAGATGTGAATAAATCATGAAAAACTGTGGTTATACAAATAAATACTAGTTTAGTGATTCACAGGATTGCTAAAAAAAGCAGTTTGAACATAATAGTTTTGAGTTTGTAGCGTCAACAGCAGATGCTACTATTATTGTGAACACCCCCCTTTTTTTTTTTTTACTAATAGCCCAATTTCATAGCCTTAAGAGTGTGCATATCATGAATGCTTGGTCTTGTTGGATTTGTGAAAATCTACTGATACCTTACATGTTTCCCATGTAACAATAAGAAATATACTCAAAACCTGGATTAATCTTTTTAGTCACATAACACTACTATTATTCTGAACACTACTGTACTTGCTTCTGTTGTACGCAGTGCATGCGCACATACGCGGTGACGGCTGTGAATAACGTGAAGACACCATAACCACCTGTCTCTCTCTGGCGGCTCTTCTTTCATGATGACTGATCATTGCTCGGTGCTCACGCCACGACGCCGGCCCTTCCAGCTCACGAGATCGACGCTTTGACTTTATCTCTTGCTTCTGCATGAAGCGCGCAATTTCCTGAACCACAAACACAAAACATATTTCAGAGCAAGATGATAAACTCCACATACACACATGCTAACAGACACCATCAACTGACCTCATCCTGTGCCACTTGTGCTACTCGGAAGTCTCCAGGGGGGTAAGAGCTGGTCGGAGAGGACTGGGAGCTCTGGGAAAACAGGAATACGGATTTATTTAGCATCATAAATGATCCCATGACCTTGGACCTCAAGGTTTATGTGAGTGTTGTGATAATCCTTTGGAGTAACAGTAGTTACCCTCCTTAGCAGGCTTTCCTCTTCTTCCTGCAGTTTACGGGCCAGTTCCTCATCCTGCAGGACCTGCTGCAGCTCCCCCATGTCCAAACTTGCCCTGTTCACCTCCGGCTGCAGCAGCGCTCCTACAGGTGATATTGCAGAGTATAAGTTGGGAAAATTCAAATGGTTTTCAGCAGCTATGGTTTAAAAAAAAGAAAGAAAGAAATTTAAGCTTCAAGGACAGAGAGAATGAAAAATTAACCAAACTAGGAGCTGAGATGTATCTCGTAAAGAGGCATTTTTTATTTTATGGTATTAAGCTTGAAGGAGCGATGAAGATGAGAACATACAAACACCAAGGAGTTTCAGGACTATATGATTTGTAAGAATGAAGCAAGAAAACACTTCAGCAGGACACCCCAAGTCAACATTAAATCTCAAACTTCCTCCTGATTTGCCGATAGCTGAGGTAAGACAAGAGGAGCAGACACTCAGAGGAAAGGAGCAGAGATTTGGAAGCTTCCCCTCTTCACACCGGAGTTGGCTGCAGATCTGAGTGTTACCTGCCATCGCGTGCCTTGACCTATCACCGGCTGTAGCCCTGTGGCTGCTGAAGGTTTGGCTACGCAGCGGGACTCTGTGATGGATTCGCTCTCTTGTCTTCACCTCTGAGTTGAACTTCTCTTCTGTTGTCTCCTGCCAATCCCATAGGTCACTTGTTGCCCTCCTGACCCTGCGATGATCTGCGAGTCTCTCCTTTTCATCATGCGCATATCTGTGCCCTCGCCATTCCCTACTGCCTCTTCTTTCTCCGTTAGTCAGATCCCAATCCAGACTACGAACCTCAAAGCCGTTATCCTGCATGTTATTGTGGCGCCTGTCTGCATCTGCTCTGTGATCCAGCTCACGGTTGTCTCGGTATGACGATCGCCTTCTCTCCCTGATATCGCCATGGAAACTGTGTCTCGTTGTTGACGCTCTCTGGAAAGACCTCTGGTGTGGTTGGGGTTCACCCCAGGAGACCTCACTCCCGTCTCTGCTTTGAGGTCTTATTTGCAGCGGTGCCCCGTGTGCTCCAAACCTTACAGGCACACCTCTCTCTTTGAGAACCTGGCCAAGCATTTCCCACACTCTGCAATCATCCTGGTGACTATTAGAGCTCCTGCCATCATCCTGAAATCGGACATGTTTGTCAATGTTGTCCTTGAATGTCCAGGTCTGTGCCAAGTCTCTGTCATATTGTCTATGCCTGTCATGCAGGCTAACGGATTCACTGCGAGAACATCGTCTCTCTCCTACGTCTGCTGCCCGAGAGTCACTATGCTGACTTCTGTTTCTATGCCAACCATCATATTCCTGTCTATGGTTCCTGTCCTCATACCGATTCCTAGCCCTCCTCCTCTCTGGGTCACCATTTTCACAATAGACCTCATCCCACTCTCTTCCAACTCTCTCCTCCTCCCAACCTCGGAGCTCCTCTGGGAAACTATGATGAGAGCAAAGACTTCTGTAGTTTCTCTCTTGTGGATGATGTAGAGACATCTGCCGTCGCAGAGGAGCAGTGTTGTGTCTTTCAGTGTGTCTCTGGGACCAGACAGAGAGCTCCTCACGGAGAACTGTTTCCAAGTCCTCCGAGTCATCACTCAAGCACTCGCTCACTTCACTCTCTGTGTGCCCAGTAGAACCTCTGTGTCCTTTAGCTGTGGTTCTCTGAGGTGGCGTTTCTGAATAGCTGTGAGAGGTACCATATTGCCCCCTGGTGGATGTAGAAGAGAACTGTTCCTCTCCTTGTTGAGGAGAACCACTGGCGTTGCCTTTTAGTATCGACAAACATGCAAACACAAAAGCAGGGAGGGCGGGTGAGGATGTTAATGGCTACAACAGGGCAGTTTGCATGAATGAGGAAAGTCAATACACGGTGCATCTGGAAAGTATTCACAGCGCTTCACTTTCTACATTTTGTTATGTTACTGCCTTATTCCAAACTGGAAGAAATTTTTCCCCCTCAAAATTCTATCACAATACTCCATAATGACAACATTTCTTTTTGCAAACTTATTAAAAATAAAAAAGTACATTAGTATTCACATTCTTTGGTCAATACTTTGTTGATGCACCTTTGGCAGCAATTACAGCCTCAAGTCTTCCTGAACATGATGCAACAAGCTTGGTGCACCTATCTTTGGGCAGTTTTTCCCATTCTTCTTTGCAGCACCTCTCAAACTCCATCAGGTTGGATGGGGAGTGTCGGTGCACAGACATTTTCAGATCTTTCCAGAGATGTTGAATCAGATTCAGGTCTGGGTTCTGGCCGGGTCACTCAAGGACATTCACAGAGTTGTCCTGAAGCCACTCCTTTGATATCTTGACTGTGTGCTTAGGGTCATTGTCCTGCTGAAAAATGAACAGTCTCCCCAGCCTGAGGTCAAGAGCGCTCTGGAGCAGGTTTTCATCTGAAATGTGCCTGTATATTGCTGCATTCATCTTCATTCAATCCTGACAAGTTTCCCAGTCTCCTAGTCTTCCTGCCACTGAAAAATATCTCCACAGCATGATGCTGCCACCACCATACTTCACTGTAGGGATGGTGCCTGGTTTCCTCCAAACATGACACCTGGCATTAACACCAAAGAGTTCAATCTTTGTCTCATCAAACCAGAGAATTTTGTTTATCATGGTCTGAGAGTCCTTCAATGCCTTTTAGTAAACTCCAGGTGGGCTGACATGTGTCTTTTATTAAGGAGTGGCTTCTGTCTGGCCACTCTACCATACAGGCCTGATTGGTGGATTGCTGCAGAGATGGTTGTCCTTCGGGAATGTTCTCTCTCCACAGAGGAATGCTGGAGCTCTGACAGAGTGACCATCGGGTTCTTAGTCACCCCCCAACTAAGGTCCTTCTCCCCTTATCGCTCAGTTTAGACGGGCGGCCAGCTCTAGGAAGAGTCCTGGTGGATCCGAACTTCCTCCATTAATGGATGATAGAGGCCACTGTGCTCATTGAGACCTTCAAAGCATCAGAAATGTTACCCTTCCCCATATTTGTGCCTCGAGACAATCCTGTCTCAGAGGTCTACAGACATTTCCTTTGACTTCATGCTTGGTTTGTGCTCAGACATGCACTGTCAACTGTGGGACCTTATATGTAGACAGGTGTGTGTGTCTTTCCAAATCATGTCCAATCAACTGAAATTACCCCAGGTGGGCATGCGATGTCATTTTCTTATTATTAATACATTTACAAAAAATCTCAAAAAAAACTTTTTTTCATATCATCATTATGGAGGTATTGTGTAGAATTTTGAGGGGAAAAAAACTGAATTTCATCCATTTCGGAATAAGGCAAAATGTGGAAAAAGTGAAGCGTTGTGAATACTTCTTGGATGCATTGTACCGTATTTAAAATAGCTGCACATTTGCTTCACAATTTATATGAACCTCAGACACATCTGACACATTCAAATAAATACTGAGATTCAGACAGACTGCATTATGTGTGTGAGGCAGCACGTTTGTGCACAACAATTAGTACAAAACACGTGCTTTGGCCATGCTGCTGTATTAGTGGAAGTAGTTTTCAGGTTTCTCTGTAAAACAAGCATTATGGCAACAATTTAAATTTAGTACAGCAGATTTTATTGATACGGAATTTAACACATTTTTCTATTAATGGCTTGCACACAGATGTAGAGCAACAAAGAGAGAAGCAACAAGAACACATTACCTGTGCTTTCACTGTGACCTTCCAGCTCTCTGCTGCTCCTCCTGATCCTTTGCTCCTCCTCTTCCTGCATTCTTTTAGCTATTTCCTGTTGATAAAGAGCCAACAGTGATTGTGTGTTTATTTGAAAGAAATAGGTCTTTTGTGTATATAGAAACTGTTTTACAGCCATGAGTTCAGTTCATGAAAAACAAAAAACAAAAGTGTTGCATTTATATTTTTGTTCAGTGTAAACAGTAATCTAACAGACATGATATTACTCCAATTCTGTCCTGACATGCCGAGATAAGTAAAAAAGCAAAACAAAGCAGCACAAGATGTTCAGAAACAATCAATCAATCAATTTTATTTATATAGCGCCAAATCACAACAAACAGTTGCCCCAAGGCGCTTTATATTGTAAGGCAAGGCCATACAATAATTACGTAAAAACCCCAACGGTCAAAACGACCCCCTGTGAGCAAGCACTTGGCGACAGTGGGACGGAAAAACTCCCTTTTAACAGGAAGAAACCTCCAGCAGAACCAGGCTCAGGGAGGGGCAGTCTTCTGCTGGGACTGGTTGGGGCTGAGGGAGAGAACCAGGAAAAAGACATGCTGTGGAGGGGAGCAGAGATCAATCACTAATGATTAAATGCAGAGTGGTGCATACAGAGCAAAAAGAGAAAGAAACACTCAGTGCATCATGGGAACCCCCCAGCAGTCTAAGTCTATAGCAGCATAACTAAGGGATGGTTCAGGGTCACCTGATCCAGCCCTAACTATAAGCTTTAGCAAAAAGGAAAGTTTTAAGCCTAATCTTAAAAGTAGAGAGGGTGTCTGTCTCCCTGATCTGAATTGGGAGCTGGTTCCACAGGAGAGGAGCCTGAAAGCTGAAGGCTCTGCCTCCCATTCTACTCTTACAAACCCTAGGAACTACAAGTAAGCCTGCAGTCAGAGCGAAGCGCTCTATTGGGGTGATATGGTACTATGAGGTCCCTAAGATAAAATGGGACCTGATTATTCAAAACCTTATAAGTAAGAAGAAGAATTTTAAATTCTATTCTAGAATTAACAGGAAGCCAATGAAGAGAGGCCAATATGGGTGAGATATGCTCTCTCCTTCTAGTCCCCGTTAGTACTCTAGCTGCAGCATTTTGAATTAACTGAAGGCTTTTCAGGGAACTTTTAGGACAACCTGATAATAATGAATTACAATAGTCCAGCCTAGAGGAAATAAATGCATGAATTAGTTTTTCAGCATCACTCTGAGACAAGACCTTTCTAATTTTAAAGATATTGCGTAAATGCAAAAAAGCAGTCCTACATATTTGTTTAATATGCGCATTGAATGACATATCCTGATCAAAAATGACTCCAAGATTTCTCACAGTATTACTAGAGGTCAGGGTAATGCCATCCAGAGTAAGGATCTGGTTAGACACCATGTTTCTAAGATTTGTGGGGCCAAGTACAATAACTTCAGTTTTATCTGAGTTTAAAAGCAGGAAATTAGAGGTCATCCATGTCTTTATGTCTGTAAACACGAAATGAAGGTTACAGAGAAATTACCATATGATGCAACTACATTAGCTTCAGTGGACTTTTGATTATAATTTCCATTTACAGTTGAACTGTTATTTTGTCATTTCAGTCCGGACCATTTTTTCCCCCTTATTTCAAAACCAGTATTAGAACGTAGTTACAATTGCTCTGACAAAATGAAAATGTTAAAAGATTACAAACAGACTCACATATGAACAGCCCGGTTACAACAACAGTACAACTGCAATAATATTCTTCAGTCATACACGCTGTTCTGTTTGCAGCCAGCAGGTTTCAGCATAGGCAGTTGTGTTTTTAAAATCAAGTTTACTACCAGTCAAAAGTTTGAACATACGAGTACTTTCCCCAAGTGTGTCCAAACTAATACTGTATAATTATCATGACAAACACTATTTGAGAATAGACTTTTCTAGAACGTGATACTATTCATCATCGTCTTATATTGTGTGTTATTTGTGTTACTGTTATGCATGTTCTTTACAACATTTTGGTGGACAATAATGTGGCCCCCTTGTGACTTTGGGCTGCTGGTCTTCAGCCCAGACAAAACCAATACATTAATCCGCCCCTGGTTACATTTGTGATTCAGTACTTCAATCAGTAGTTGAAGAAACTCAGATGTGTGAAATATGAGCAGTATTTGTTTCAGTTTCAAAACTCAGTCTCATAACTGACCACGTTCATGTGCTTGTAATAAAGAAAGAAACAAACAAACTGCAATTTCAAACATTTTGTTATTATTCCAATGATAATATTCAAGCAAAATGGGAATCATTCCGGGCAGCACAGTGGCTTAGTGGTTAGCACTGTTGCCTCAGTGCGACAAGGTCCTGGGATCACTTCCCTGCTGGCCCTTTCTGAAATGGTAACTCTAAATTGACCTGCAATACATCCTGTCCAAGGTGTACCCTGCTTCTTGCCCACTGACTGCTGGGATAGGCTCCAGCTTCCCGGCTGACCCTTAATTGGAATAAACAGGTATAGAAAATTAATGAATAATTTTAAGAGTGGAAGCTCACAGAGCACGGGTCATATCAGCTGTGATCATCACACTCAGAGATGTGACAGAGATGTCTGTTGTGGAAGAAGCGTGAAACAAGGAGAGTATAAAGTTAATTAATTAGTGATTTCTTTACCATTTCTGTGCATGAGGCTGTAGAAGACAGCAGCGTGTGTTCATGCTTACCTTTGAAAATAATGAATTTCAGAGATTGGCACAAATCACAAAGAGGCTTTTACCATTTATCAAAAAAGACAGGAATCCTGGTTTTGCCAGTAACACTACGAGAAATTTTAAATTTTATATCTACCAACATAGTGATTCACAAGCAAACTGTTCGCCACATCATGCATTCACCATGTGCAATGCGACAAGGTAGTTCTCCCATTATGTATTTTGTGAGACAGACTTCACGTTGGGTAATCATAATTTCACTTACACCCATGTTCAATATAGCACAGACTAAAAATAAGGGGAAATCACCCAGAAAACACACACTTTAGGACTTATGCCACAACAACCACTTTGTTGGCCTCCTTTCCTGCCTTTGTTTTTTCACTCAGGGTCGCCACAGCAGATCCAATAAGGATCATTTTACATTGATTGCTTTGGCCTATCCATTAGCAACCCATGTTCAAATAACAAGAATACAACCAAATTCTCAGCCATACTGTGGATCTGACTGGATTCAAAACATGAAGAGAATGTGAACCTAAACACTGAATGTGAGCTACAGATGTCTCCAGTGGAGCTTAAACCAAGCGCAGAGAATTCATGGGTAAATGTGGCTATTAAACACAAAGCCAACTCTAGGTGGTCAGATTTATTTGAAGCAAGCTTGCAGCTGACTCAATGGAAACTAGGAGGCTACACGAGAGACATGCCAAATTTTTCTGTTCACTCTGCGCTCTGCTCCATCTACAGAAGCGGGTCAACGCGGCTGTTTCACTTGAAGTAGCACTTTGTCACTGGGGAATGGCTGTCCTTACTGAAGCGGCTATAGTTGAAGAATGGCTCCCCCCTCCAGGCACCACCATCATCACTGTGCTGTTGATCTTGAAAAGGCCACAATAACGCTGCCAACAAATCAACTAATTCTGCAGTGAATTATAAGGAATATTCCTTGTCAGGGCTGTGCCTGCCGCATAAACCACAGCTAAAAGCTAACATAGCTCCTTTCACCTTGCAATCAGTGTGTCAGCATTAGCAGACAACTGGCAGCAAGCCACGGCAGGTTAGGTGTGAAGTGCCACAGGGATCTGGCATTTAAAACTGCACAGCACCACACCTTCAGTTCCTTAATTAAAGATACAATCTGCAGGGAGGCAAATATTTAATCAACACTGCTGATCACCCAGTCATTATGAAAGGTAGGCTAATAGGAATCTTAATAGGTCAGTGTTTGATCCCAACAGCAATACAAAAAGAACGTGTCAGTGACACAAAAATAGCTTCGTCCATAAAGTACTTTATCATTTAAAGCTAGTGCGTAAGATGTAGTGCCGCCTAGTGTTGAGTTTGCAAACTGCATGATGGCATCAATTGGTCATGATTGTTTTCAACTTCATTTAGAGACCAGTTCATCTCCACCTTAAAGACACTAACCACACATTTGAGGACAAGGAAATTAAAATCTTACCCAGAGAGAAGAAATGGTTTGAGAGAGGGGTCAAGGAGGCATTCTATGTGAAACATTTGAAACCTAGCCTTAACCGGGGAGGGGGTCTGAAACACGCTTTGTCCCCTATTTACAATGGGGTACTCAGATCAAAGCAGTTTCAGTCTTTTGTTCATGGTAATGAGTCATTCACGCCATCAGGAGAGGCATCAGTCCCATCGTTAGGAGGGACAGCTACCCTGTCATTAGGAGGGTGCTAACTAGAGCACAATAGGTGCTAATTAAAGCAATTGTTTATTCACTAGCCAATAGCAGTCTGCCTCTCAGTAGGAGGCGTCTGGTTAGGTTTATAACTCCAGCTTTTGTGGCTTCTGTTTGTTCTCGACAAAGTTCAGACTACCAGAGCAAGAAAGTTTTGAGGAAACTTCTGCGATTTGAAGTGAAACGGCCTCGCGTCAAGCAACCCAGTCCAGTCGAAGATTCAAGCTTTATTTGGAGACAGAGATTCATGCTCCCTTCAATTTTCGTGATAAATACGTATGATCGTCCAGTTCACAAAAACGAAGAGTCAAACCTTCCAACTGCACTATGCCCCTTTTGTGCTACAGGATCAACATGGCAGCCTCCATGAGGAGATCTGATCCCACATAGATATGAATGGGTCATTCTAAGCTCATGAAAACTTTTAATATATAATTATACACTAATTAACAGATAGTTATGAAAGCTGCATTCCATTTCATGTAATAAACACCCCCAATTCCTACACACTGTAGCTTTAACCAGCAGCATACTTCAGAACCATCCCATTTAAGAATAATGATGATGAATGAAACCCACAAACTCTGACTTCACGGCCTCCAAACAAGGAGCTCCTATAAGGCGGAAAGAGGCAGCCAGGTCTAAAAAGGAAACTGCAGGGTAGAGGAAAATATTATGCAGTGATGCAGAAAGCACCACTGGTCCAACTGAAGAGGTTTTTGGCAAGACTTGGACAACTCCCCCAACTCGGCTCTTTTCTGCACACAGCACAGCTCTTCATTTCACTTTTTCCAGCTTGTGAGATGATTATTCTAAAGCAAATGACGCACATAAGCCATGTTTACGTTGTCGTGTAGAATGTCTGTGTTACACTACAACCGATGGGAACCATCTGCTGGCTCTGTTGTGTTCGGGTTACAGGAACGTATTTATATTTACCCAGTTTCAGATCAAGCACAACACCATGAATTCATTGCAAAGACTACTGCCAAAGTAAATGACACAGTAACTATCACAGTATTATCCCAACATGAATATCTTTTGTTCAGTTTTAAAGAAGTTTAAGACTTTGCAAAACTGGATTATAGCTACATTTTATAGATGCATATGGTTCTGGCTTCATTTTAAACATTCTTAATAAGCACACAGCTGTGTGACTATACAACAAGTATTAAATTGTTTACAGTGTACATTACAGTTTTGGTGAGGAGTTCCACAACAGCATTTTAAAAGGCATTCGTCAAAACACTCCTGCTGCAAATTACATTTCCAGTTACACGGCCTTCTAACTACATAACAAGACCTTCCTCTAATGATTTTTATCAGATTCAAGTGCCAGTGAATCAATGTCAAAAACATCCAAACAACTTCCGATTACCCATTTACAGCATAAGGGGTTCTCCTTGTTCCTGCTATGTGAAAATACAAAATCTCAAATCTAACAGCCTTTATCTGTTTTATTCTTTTACTTCTGTTTTTAATCATATATTTGACATTTTTTGTTATTCATTTTTAATTATTTATTTAAATTTTATGTTGAATCGTTTCACGTAAGGCGCCTTGAGACGGCTTTTGCTGTGATTTGGCGCATTATAAACTAATTAAATTGAAATTAAACAGCCATGAATATGTCCATCCAGCCAGCCATTTCCACAGTTTACACGAGGCTGAGTCACAGTGGCACCAGGCTCAGTATAGCAGCCCAGACATCTCTTTTTCAAACTACATCCTCCAGCTCCTCTTGATATCCAAATGTATTTCATGGAAGCTATAGAGTCAGTCCTTTGTGTTCTAGATCGACCTCAGTGTCTCATACACTCACACTAAGGTTTAGTGTTTATAGTCGTGGTAAAAATATGAATGAGGAAGGTTTTATTAAAGATTTTATCAAACCATATATTTATTATTCATTTAGACAGAAGCCAAGTTTGGGAGCATGTGCTGGCAGTGCGCATTGCTGCATCCACCCCACAATGGATCCGACCCAAGTCCAGGATGGCATACACCGAAGCAGACAACTGATCAATCCCCATCTCTTGAAAAGTAACTATATCTACCACAGCCAGAAGAAACATGGGCATCCCATTTGGCCTTCTCCACCTACTGGGATCATCGACAATGAGGTCATTACCAGAGAAATGCCAATGCTCTCTCACAGTGTAGAGATACCCCTCTTATGAATCTCCCTAAGTGACTGTTTATACTGTGTGACAGAATGCCATTCCAGTGGTTCTCCAAGGATCCTCTGAAGAAACCAAGTAGTAAAGACATCTAGTAGTTGCTTTAAGTCACTGGTTAACATCAAACTCTCGCACAAACACAGCAAGACAGGAAGCACCAGGATCCTACAGACTTAGACCTTTGATCTGCTGCAAAAATATCAGCATCACCAACCACCTCTGTCCAGCAACATGGCATCATAAGGTCTTGCCAAGCATCCTTTGACCTGAAAGGCAGAAGACATGAAAATCTGTGCTGAGATAAATGAAGGTCTCTGCAAGTTCAACACTTTCACTGAATACACATACACTTTGTACACACGTATACTTCTGATGGCCATAAAGTCAGTGAACACCTAGATCTTTGTCTTGATCCGGGACAATCACAAACCCAGGGATTCCAACTCCTCACTCAGCTGCTTATGTGCTACAACTAGGGTAAGCAAAGATTCCTCAACGATCCGAGCATCATCCTGAAATTCAAGGTAAGTAAAGCTTTCCTCACCAACAAAGACACCCAAGCTGCTGGTTTCTACACCCAACACCCACTTCATGTAGACAAAAAATTTAATTTAACTGACAGAAAAAAGCTGTTCTATCAACTAACAATATCCATCCATCCATACCCACTTACTCCAATTAAGGGCCATGGGGGAAGCTGGATCCGATCCCAGCAGTCATAGGGCGTGAGGCGGGGTACAGCCAAGACACCCAAGCCAACCTGTCATGGTGCCACATACAGACAGAAACTCATTCACACCAGCACACACATCCACAGTCAATTTAAAGTTTCCAATCCACTTAATCTGCTTGTCTTTGGATGTGGGAGAAAGCCGGAGCACCCGGAGGGACCCCGCACAGGCACAACATGCAAACGCCACTCAGATTGAAATACGTAGCCAATCACAGATTAGCCTTTCTGTCCATCATTTACCTGTATTTTGACATGCTTGGCGTCAGAAAGTTATGTTGGATCCAAAAGGATCCAAAAAGGCTAGGACCAAAAGTTATATTGGATCGGTTCCCACTGACCAATAGCGTTACAGCTTACTGCCAACAGCTACCCAATCAGAGCATGGCATACGAAGCTCAGGAACTAGTTGACATACGCTGGTTGAAAACATGGCAACAAACATGTCAACAACAGCAGAAAATTGTCTGCCAGCGAGGTTTGGAGGAACTGGTGGAAATATTGAACTCCAAGGATGCCAAAAACACTAAGAAGGTAGACAAGCACACTACTGACGTTTTAGAAGCATTCATCTGAATCAATCATATGCTGTTCACAACAAAATAAATTGATCTAATTTACTTGACTCTTTGCTGTAGAAAATGTCTATTTATTTCCGTTTTCCCCACAATCCCCACAGTGAAAGGCTTAAGAGTTCATATCTGATGAGACTGAATAAAAATGTACAAACGGCCCGTGTCTGGAGTCCTCCACTAGGGAACCTGCTTGAGCTTTCATCTTCATGTACAGCTGGCAGACTGTATTTAACTGCTGACTTTATACAAATAAGCCTCTTATAGCACAGTGGATAAATCACAGGCCCAAGGCAGCAGTCTGCTGTAACCGCCTCTTATTAAGGCCCGACTTAGTCCTGAGAGAGGGCAAAGTGATATGACATGACACCACTCCCTGACCTTCTACTAATGAGCAGATAATTAAATGATGCAAGTCTATGAGCACCTGTACTGAATTTAATGCACACATCACATTTGCTGTTCCATCATGGTTGCTCCTCTTCAATGCATTACTCCTCATCTGCAGGCAATAATGTACGTAGTTTAACATGCGTTAACACATAACCAAGACACATTACAAATGTCATTTTTCTGTCATTCGTGACACATTCCTGACATTCTTAATGTGACTTAATGCATCTGAATAGGTTTCTTAATAGTGCGTGTTGGTGCGTGATATTCTTGATATTCGTGGAGCATGTTTTTTGCTTGTCAAAAAAATCTTCCATGAATGTCACACACCACCCTCATTTCGTCTCACGTCGTGGAGGTCGCAACTGAGCGTGTTGATCCGTCTTGATGAGTAGTGATCCTTAATAGAAAGTGACAACATTCATAGTGGTTCCTGTGATGGTTCTTGGAGCCCAAACTGTCACGGAAAGTGTCAAGTTTTGACACGACTTGTAACGCGGCGTCACATTTCACTGCGCGCCACAACAAATCAGTTTTCTGTCACGTGCGCACAATTAAACTCTGCTCCAAATGTTGTTCCACAGTTCCTGCTGAAGCTCCTCAGGATGCTCCTGCAGGTGTTCCACCTGCTGTTGTAACCGATGAACGGAAGAATGAGTGAACAGAGGAACCAGAGGAGCGAGACTCACGTGCAGCCAGACATCTCTGCACCTCCTCCAGTCCGGCGGAGGAAGAAGCGTGCGCACAATTAAACCCTGCTGCACCGCATTCAATTTGATTGCTGACACCAAGTCGGCTCCTGCAGGTGTTCCACCTGCTGCATGTGCCTGATGTTTGGGAAAATGCGCGAGACGAGAGGCGCATGAAGCCACACATCTGGCTTTGTCCTCCTCCTCCTCTCTGCGCCACTCCATGGCACAGAGCCCAACTACACATGCAATCACAAAGTTCTTCTGAAAAACTGGAGAGATCTGAATTCGGTTGGATGAATATGGGTGGGTGTGTGTGTGTGTGTGGAGACAATTCACCTCGTTCACAACGTGACAGAACTTAACGATGTGCTGTTACGCACAATAGCGCGGAACACTATTCTTGACCGTGCGTAATGGTTCCTGATAATTCTCCAGCAACATGTGCCATTAATCGTAACGTGTGGTAACAGGTTGCAGCAGTTCCTGAGGACACCTGATGCCTCTGCCCCGAATAATCACATTCGTGATAAGCGGCCAAGAAAGTATACTTCGTGGCATTCGTGACTTCTCGTCGTTATGTGTACGTAAATGCTGCATTAAGTTGGAGTGATTGATTTGCTGTCAGAAGGTGCTGTTTGACCCATTTTTAATACAGCTGAATAAAGGCCTCAAAATGTCAGTTAATCCATCATCGTCTATTTTAACAAAACACACTAAACACGCACATGTGAGACAGCAGTTTGAGGAGTTTCTATGAATATTTTGGCACAGCTGCTAAGTTCAGTCTTACTTTGGGTTTTATCCAAGTTTGTTTCATCACTGCATTGTGTTCAAAGTCAACGCTGTAACATTCTGTTCCGGTTACCCGGTTATTCTGATCCACTTTGCAAATCCTTGAAAAACAGTTTGCTTTACAAAATTTGCTGTCGTAGTCTTCTTATTAGTTTGGACAGCTCACAGGTTAGATATAGCTTAGTGCCACACAATTTTTAATTTAAAAATGACATGATGACTGAACACTACAAGATTATATGCAAAGTTTCTTTGCTTGATAAATTTAGTATCATTATTTGTACTTGTGTAGTGAATTCTGATTTCACAATATGTGAAGAATACAATCCACAGGTTGAATTATGTGCATCTCAGGTTAGCTGAAGACTTCCATGTTTTTTTCTTTTTCTTTTTTTTTAATTAACTGTGTGTTGTAGTGGGGCGGTATATTTTTTCCCCATAAGAGTTATGTATTTGGTGATTAAAAACACCAAATCTGGCACTTATTTAGCCCAACATATTACAAAAAATGTGGATGTTGAGTTATGAATTTTCCTCATGGTTGCCATGGTGACCATTTGTTAAAATGAAAATTTAAAAATGCTCTAGTGATACTGATAATAAATATACCACATTATTTGTCTGATCATCAAGATTACAAAAACGTATAGTTTGGACTATATTTCAATTTATTTTCATTTATATAGCACCAAATCACAACAAAGTTGCCTCAATGTGCTTCACAAAAGTAAGCTCGAACCTTACTAACCCCCAGAGCAAAAGTGGTAAGGAAAAACTCCCTCTGAGGAAGAAACCTTCAGCAGACCAGACTCAAAGGGGTGACCCTCTGCTTGGGCCATGCTACAGACATAAATTACATAACAATTCACAAAACAAATATACAGGAAATGCTGTTGGTGCACAGGACAGGAGGGTCTCCAGCACAAATACCACACCTACCTCTGGATGGAGCTGCGCCTTAAACAGAGAAAAAAAACAGAATCAGGCATCAGAAAGACAACAAATACAGTATAATTTGTCAGCATTAAACAACAAGAAAAACAGGAAATATTAAGGTGATCGCCGGCCACTAGCTCTAAGCTTTACTAAAAAAGACCCAGAATTTAGGTAAAGTTGAGGCCGCGGCACGCTACGTGTCCTAATAAAATGAATTAAAAAGAGTAAAAAGCGTTGAACTATACTATGACAGTATGCTAGCCATACGAAAGGGAAAATAAGTCCGTCTTAAGTCTAGACTTGAAAGTCTTCAAAGAATCTGTTTTATTGACACAGGGAGATTATTCCACATAACGGGTACGATAAGAGAAAGCTCTATGACCTCCAGACTTCTTATTCACCCTAGGGACACAAAGTAGTCCTGAACCCTGAGAACGCAAAGCCCGGGCCGGTACGTAAGGTTTAATTAGGTCACCTAGGTAGGGAGGTGCCAGCCCATGAAAAATTTTATAGACTAGTAGCAGAACCTTAAAATCTGATCTCACAGGAACAGGAAGCCAGTGAAGGGATGCCAAAATGGGTGTAATGTGGTAGAACTTCTGCTTCGTGTCAAAAGTCTGGCTGCAGCATTTTGAACCAATAGGAGAGCCCTAATGCTGGACTGCGGTAAACCAGAAAATATAACATTGCAATAGTCCAATCTAGAAGAGTTAAACGCATGGATCAGGGTCTCACCATCAGCCATAGACAGGATGGGACGAATCTTTGCTATATTTCGCAATTCTCATAATATTTCTAATGTGGAGGTCAAAGGACAATGTAACATGAAAAATGACTCCACGGTTCCTCACTTTGTCAGTGTGATGTATGACACACGAGCCTAGGCTAAGCGTTAACTGGTCAAATTGATGCCAATGTCTCACTGGACCAAGAGCCATCATTTCAGTCTTATCAGAGTTTAAAAGTAGAAAGTTTCTAGACATCCAACTTCTCACTGATGCAAGACAATCTAAGGATTTTATGTGGATGAGATTACCAGCAGTTATCGGCATGTATAACTGAGTATCATCACCATAGCAGTGAAAGGTAATCCCAAAGTGCCTCAATATGTGCCCAAGGGGTGCTATATAAAGGGAGAAAAGCAGGGGGCCTAAGACAGACCCCTGTGGAACCCCAAATTTCATGTCACTAAGGTTAGAGGTAGTGTTACAGTACAAAACAGTGAGAACAACTGGTCAAGTATGATGTCAGCCATGCAAGGGCACTCCCAGTAATCCCAAAATTATTTTCTAGCCTATCAAGTAGAATATGATGATCCATGGTATCAAATGCAGCACTGAGATCTAACAGCACAAGAACCACAGTGGTGTTCGAATCCAATGCAAGCAGAAGATCATTCACCACTTTAGTGAGAGCCGTCTCTGTAGAATGACATTTTCTAAAAGCAGACTGCAGTGGCTCAAAGAGATTATTCTCAGTAAGACAGTCCATGAACTGCTGTGACACCACTTTTTCCAGAATTTTAGAGCAAAATGATAGATTTGATATCAGCCGATAGTTTTTCAATACACTAAGGTCAAGATTAGGTTTCTTAAGTCATGGTATAATCACTGCAGATTTGACACATTTAGGAACACATCCAGAAGTTAAAGAAAGATTAATAGTTTTCAGCACAGTTGGCCCAAGAGTGGGCCACAGGTCCTTAAACAGTTTTGTTGGTATAAGATCAAATAAACAGGTTGTGCTTTTTGTTGAAGTTATGAGTTTCATCAGCATGCCTAGAGAGATACTCTCAAATTCTGTAAATCTAGATAATACCTCTGTAATGGCGCCCACCTCAATAGCAGGGTGTACTGGCTGGGTTAAGGCATGCTGGGATATGTTTAACGTAATGTCTTCTTGTTTCTTCTCAAAGTAATCCAGGAAATCTTGTGCTGTAAAAGGAGCGCAAACTACAGGTGGCTGTCCATGATTAAGTGTTGCCACCGTGTCGGACAAGAACTTTGAGTTATGCATGTTTTTGTTGATCAAATCAGAGTAATAGGTCCCCTTTGTAGCCAGTAATGCATGCATATAGTCCAAGATAGCATCATGCCACGTAAGGTGGAATACTTCTAATTTTGAACTACAGCATTTCCGTTCTTGACGTCACGCAGGTAATCAGTGAACCAAGGTGACTGTGTTTTGGGGGAGCGCAGTTTTAACAAAGGTGGCGCAATCATGTCGAGTGTAGTTTTGAGCACTGAGTTTCAACTATCCACAAATCTGTCTACTGATTGGGTATTTGCCAAATGTGAAGCTAAGACATCAGGCAGTCTAGCTTCGAGTTCAGTCTTAGTTGAGGACTTGATGCATCGCCGTAGTGATATATAAGGTTGTTGTTCCACTAAACACAGCAGCGAAACTGTAAACTTGAGTGATCAGAGACCACTGATGTAAGAGGCATGATGTCAATATTCATGACAGCAATACCGTGTGCGAGAACCAAATCCAGGATATTTCCACTAATGTGCGTCGAGTCTCAAATGCATTGCCGAAATCCTAATGCATCCACAATTTCCATAAATGATTTGCAGAGGGGATCAGAAGGCTTATTTATATGAACGTTAAAGTCACCAATGATCAGAATGTTATCTGCACTAGTTAAGTTAGAGATGAATGCAGCAAATTAATCTAAGAATTCAGAATATGGGCCAGGAGGCCTATATACAGTGACAAATACGGCTGATTTTTTTTTTTCTTCTGACCTTGGCAATGTGTAATATCCTGAGCAGAGCGGAGAATCAGATGCTCAAATGAGTTATATTTGTGACCCCCAACAGCTAATAAGCTAAACCTAGATTTAGAAATAAGAGCAACACCGCCGCCTTGTTTCGTATCACGAGGGACGTGACTAAATGTATATGCTGGTGGGCAAGCCTCATTTAAGGGGAGGACAGCTGTAGGTTTAAGCCAGGTTTCATATAACCCAATCATTTCTAAGTGATGATCAATAATTAGATCATTAATCAACAATGATTTTGAGGATAGTGATCTTATGTTAATGAGACCCAGACTAAGGACCTCAGTGGGTTTGACAGTTGAACTGTTTGGGTTTGGGGTGGTTCCAGAGTCACATATACAAGATGCCTGAAGTAGGTTTAGGTGTGAGACATTCCACGTGAGTTGTAGGTACCAGACATGAAATCTTTGATATTGCTGGAACAACCATTGGGCCATCCTCAATTTCAACATCATCCAATGTAGTAATGGGTATTAAGTTTGCAAAGCAAATCCCTCCATGATTTTTATGGAATATCTGCGACTGAATGTTATCGATTTATGGGGTAAAACAGCAAACTAGGATGACAAAGGTCATTTCAGTTTGTTGAGAGGTCAAAAGTTAAATTTGCTCCAGTTGTGGTAAAAAGTGATGCCAATTATTGTTTTAGATAATAGGGTTTTAAGAATGAATAGTTTGCACCCCCGCGACCTGACCTCGGATGAAGCGGAAGAAAATGGATGGATGGATAGTTTGCACCATCTGTGATGCTTTGTTATCATGTTACAGAGTAACATGTCACAGAATCCAATGGACATCAACCTTGTTTGACCTTTACTTTGGAGACAAGACATTCAGCACAGTCAAAACTATTCAATTTATTAATCTTATTAGCATAACCAATAATTTGCATCACGTTTTTTTAAACCAACACTGGAGCAAGTTTAGCTTTTGACCCCTGTCCAAACTGAAATTGACTTTTGTCACCATTTTTGCTGTTAATGCCATAATGTTCAGTCACTGATAGTCCAAACTATACCTTTTTGGAATCTTTATGATCAGACCAATAATATCGTATATTTCTCAATATAACTGGAGTATTTTTCATTTTGAAAATTAGCTGCTATGGATGACATATTGAAAATTCATGATGGCTCAATATCCAGTTTTATTTCAATTTCAATACCTTTGGCTATATGTATACCAAATGTCTTGCTTTTATGACAAAACACAATTATTTTGCTTATCTGTTGCACTAATAGTTAAACGTGGTGGCCCAGATCTGTTCAAAAATATGAAGTTGCTAAATTATAATTTACAAGAAACAATTTGGCTGTGACATCACACAAGGATGTCTTTTTTTGACAAATATGTTAGATTAGTGTAGCCTGATGTATGAGATGAGAAATTGTGATTACAGCTACATAACACAGTGGGGCAACAAAGTATTTCGTCAGCCCCTGACTGTGCAAGTTCTCCTACTTAGAAAGATGAGAGAGGTCTGCAATTTTCAACATAGGTACACTTCAATTATGACAGGCAAAATGAGATTAAAAAAAAAAAAAAAAAAAAAAAAAAAACAGAAAAACACATCATAGGCTTTTTAAAGAATTTATTTGTAAATTATGGTGGAAAATAAGTATTTGGTCACCCACAAACAAGTAAGATTTCTGGCTTTGACAGACCTGTAACAACTTCTTTAAGAAGCTCTTCTGTCCTCCACCTGTTACCTGTATTAATGGCATCTGTTGGAACTCGCTATCTGTATAAAAGACACCTATCCACAGCCTCAAACAGTCAGACCCTAAACTCAACCATGGCCAAGACCAAAGAGCTGTGGAAGGACACCAGGAAGAAAAGGTTGGTGTGAATAAATCAACTGTGGGAGTAATTGTAAGAAAATGGAAGACATACAAGACCATTGATAATCTCCCACGATCTGGGGCTCCACACAAGATGTCATCCTGTGGGGTCAAAATGATCATGAGAACGGTGAACAAAAATCCCAGAACTACGTGGAGGGACCTGCAGAGAGCTGGGACCAAAGTAACAAAGGCTACACACTACGCAGAGAGGGACTCAAATCGTGCAGTGCCAGGCGTGTCCCCCTGCATAAGCCAGTACATGTCCAGGCCCGTCTGAAGTTGCTAGAAAGCATATGGATGACCCAGAAGAGGATTGAGAGAATATCATGTGGTCAGATGAAACCAAAATAGAACATTTTGATAAAAACTCACCTCGTCGTGTTTGGAGGAAGAAGAATGCTGAGTTGCATTCCAAGAACACCATACCTACTGTGAAGCATGGGGTGGAAACATCATGCTTTGGGCCTGTTTTTCTGCCAAGGGGACAGGACGACTGATCCGTGTTAAGGGAAGAATGAACGGAGCCATGTATCGTGAGATTTTAAGCCAAAACCTCCTTCCATCAGTGAGAGCATTGAAGATACAACATGGCTGGGTCTTCCAGCATGCCAATGACCCCAAATACACTGCTCGGGCAATGAAGGAGTGGCTCTGTAAAAAGTATTTCAAGGTCCTGGACTGGCCAAGCCAGTCTCCAGATGTCAACCCCATAGAAAATTTGTTGAGGGAGTTGAAAGTCCATGTTGCCCTGCGACAGCCCCAACACATCACTGCTCTAGAGGAGAGCTGCATGGAGGAATGGGCCAAAATACCAGCTACAGTGTGTGCAAACCTGGTGAAGACTTACAGGAGACCTCTGTCATTGCCAACAAAGATTATGTTACAAAGTATTGAGTTGAACTTTTGTTACTGACCAAATACTTATTTTCCACCATAATTTACAAATAAATTCTTTAAAAATCCTACAATGTGATTTCCTGGATTTTTTCCCCTCATTTTGTCTCTCACAGTTGAAGTGTACCTATGATGAAAATGACAGACCTCTCTCATCTTTCTAAGTAGGAGAACTTGCACAATCAGGGACTGACTAAATACTTTTTCACTGTAAATAAATGAATTTCTTTTGAAGACAGCATCTTTATAATCAACTTAAAGAACAAGGGCACAATTTAGAACTAGAAATTTGGGGGGACAAAGTGCGAGGCCCGCAGGGCCGAAGCCCATAGGCCGGGGGTCTGGGGGCTGCTCTAGGCCCCCAGAAGCCAACGGTTTCTAGATAAGCTCAGATGCATTCTGAGCATCCAGAACAGTAATTTTAACGTTTTGAGAAGACCATAAAGTGGACACCATTTGACTAATTTGATTTGAAACTGTGGATATAAGTACTTTATTCTGAGAATAGCCAGCACTGATTTTATTAACATCCTGGTGTAAATAAGGTATCACCACATGTGTAGAACTCAAAAAGAATGATAGTTTGAGTTTTCATTAAAACCAAAAAAAAAAAAAAAAAAAAACTGCAATGTGGTAAAATGTATTCATAAATATAAAAGAACAGGCTTAATAATTATTAACTATCGCATACTGTATTTTTTTTTTCCTCAAGATTTGTTTTTGTATAAGTTTGAAAAACAACAGATCATAAGTTTAGGATAAATTATTTATCCTGAATTAAATTTTTCGTAGTGGCACTAATGACAACACTCATACTGAACATAATTTCGCTTCCATAGACTGATTTTGGAGATCAAGCAATAATTGCAGATGGGCTTTCTGAGGTCCCAGATAGCTTTTCTGATTTCCTTTTTTAACTTTCAGAACTTAGTAAATTAGCATATGGTCCACTGATACTTATGTGTAGATACTAGTCCCTAGAGGCAATTATTTTTGGTTTCAAATCTGGGCAAATGCAGTCCCAGAAAATTCAAAATGTGACAAACAAGAAACAGGTGTTGTAAACAAGTCAATGCTGATAAAAATACAAACTTGCAGAAACAAAGATACTATTCTGACATGGTTTGCACATAAGACTGGCATAGCATGTTTCAAGTACACACATATATGTCAGAAGGTGGGGGGACATACCATATTCTGTCCCCCCTGGTTGAAAAGGTGGGGGGGACATGTACCCCCTATCCCCCACCAAATTGCGCCCATGTTAAAGAATGATGTTCGAAACAAAATAAAGTGTTTTTCCCACAGTAAACAATAGGGTTTTGTGTTTAGTCATTATGAAGGCTGGCATACACAAGCACACTTCAGGCACACAGGTCCATGACCATACCCACTCCAAGAACGTCAAGCATTTATTAAGCCAAAAACAATTGTGGTGGTGTTTGTTAAATATGTCCATCAACATTATAACTACTAACTAACACAAAGATGCTGGTGTGGAGTTTTGTCATTTCACCTCCTTCTTCTTATCTGTGTATAATAAACAAACAGATAAAACAAAAACTTGTTGTGGATGTCTCAAACACAGGCTGAAAATAGCAAGTTTGTTTTACTTGTCCTTTTATTTATTAATTTTGCTCAGGGTCACAACAAGAGCTCAAAGTGGAACCACATGTTGATTTAGCACACGTTTTACACTGGATTCTATTTTCCTTTGTTTATATCCACATCTTTAGATACTTATTTCTACAGCACTTTAAGTCAAAAGCTCAAAGTGTCACAAAGTAATACAGGTGTGATGTGATCAGATCTGCTCATTCTATTTAAAACTTGGGAAGCCATACTCCAAATTATTTCAAGACATCTTGCACTCACATGGCAAACCAGAAAATAATGAATTACAGTAGACAATTCTGGGGGACACAAATACATAAACCATTGTTTCAACATCTGCCACAAACATCAGTATAATCACTGCAATGTTTCCAAATAAAAAAAGGACAGTTGCAGCTACCTCTCTAATACACAAATCAAATGACAATGATGGATTGAAAACCACATCAAGACTTTCAACACTCTCACCATGTTGAACACAATTACTTAGTGCTAATTTTAAGTGATCACACTCAAAGATGCCTCTGCTGAGCTGAACCACCATTAATCACCTTAAACGCCTGAAATTAAAAGCAGAAAATGAGATGAAATCCAGTTTTAAAGCTGCAGTTAGACAAGCAACCAACTTCCTAATATGAGGGACAGTTCCTGGACAAACAGGCGTGCTTGTTCTGTTAGACCTCAGTGCTGCTTTTGATACTGTTGACCATAAAATTTTATTACAGAGATTAGAGCATGCCATAGGTATTAAAGGCACTGCGCTGCGGTGGTTTGAATCATATTTGTCTAATAGATTACAATTTGTTCATGTAAATGGGGAATCTTCTTCACAGACTAAAGTTAATTATGGAGTTCCACAAGGTTCTGTGCTAGGACCAATTTTATTCACTTTATACATGCTTCCCTTAGGCAGTATTAGACGGTATTGCTTAAATTTTCATTGTTACGCAGATGATACCCAGCTTTATCTATCCATGAAGCCAGAGGACACACACCAATTAGCTAAAGTGCAGGATTGTCTTACAGACAAAGACATGGATGACCTCTAATTTCCTGCTTTTAAACTCAAATAAAACTGAAGTTATTGTACTTGGCCCCACAAATCTTAGAAACATGGTGTCTAACCAGATCCTTACTCTGGATGGCATTACCCTGACCTCTAGTACTACTGTGAGAAATCTTGGAGTCATTTTTGATCAGGATATGTCATTCAAAGCGCATATTAAACAAATATGTAGGACTGCTTTTTTGCATTTACGCAATATCTCTAAAATTAGAAAGGTCTTGTCTCAGAGTGATGCTGAAAAACTAATTCATGCATTTATTTCCTCTAGGCTGGACTATTGTAATTCATTATTATCAGGTTGTCCTAAAAGTTCCATAAAAAGCCTTCAGTTAATTCAAAATGCTGCAGCTAGAGTACTAACAGGGACTAGAAGGAGAGAGCATATCTCACCCATATTGGCCTCTCTTCATTGGCTTCCTGTTAATTCTAGAATAGAATTTAAAATTCTTCTTCTTACTTATAAGGTTTTGAATAATCAGGTCCCATCTTATCTTAGGGACCTCGTAGTACCATATCACCCCAATAGAGCGCTTCGATCTCAGACTGCAGGCTTACTTGTAGTTCCTAGGGTTTGTAAGAGTAGAATGGGAGGCAGAGCTTTCAGCTTTCAGGCTCCTCTCCTGTGGAACCAGCTCCCAATTCAGATCAGGGAGACAGACACCCTCTCTACTTTTAAGATTAGGCTTAAAACTTTCCTTTTTGCTAAAGCTTATAGTTAGGGCTGGATCAGGTGACCCTGAACCATCCCTTAGTTATGCTGCTATAGACGCAGACTGCTGGGGGGTTCCCATGATGCACTGTTTCTTTCTCTTTTTGCTCTGTATGTACCACTCTGCATTTAATCATTAGTGATCGATCTCTGCTCCCCTCCACAGCATGTCTTTTTCCTGGTTCTCTCCCTCAGCCCCAACCAGTCCCAGCAGAAGACTGCCCCTCCCTGAGCCTGGTTCTGCTGGAGGTTTTTTCCTGTTAAAAGGGAGTTTTTCCTTCCCACTGTAGCCAAGTGCTTGCTCACAGGGGGTCGTTTTGACCGTTGGGGTTTTACATAATTATTGTATGGCCTTGCCTTACAATATAAAGCGCCTTGGGGCAACTGTTTGTGATTTGGCGCTATATAAAAAAAAATTTGATTGATTGATTGATTAAAACAGAGTGTCATCAGCATACGGTAATGCTACATTCACATACTGGCGACTGGTAAGCGGCAGATGGTAAACTGAATGTTCCATTCTTTTCAATGAAAAGAAAAGGAAACCTATGCTACCCTGGCTGCAAGTGCAGAAACTACACATGACGACAGCATCTGAATGAAAATTTCAAAATTTTCTACTTTTACTGCAGCAACAAAGACCAACCAAAGATTGTTTTATCTTTACTGAAATGAAAAAATGCCAGCAAGAGATGGATTATTTAAGTGCAGAGAGTCACCTGGTTTTAAACAGGTAAAGATGAATAATTTGTGTGGATATTACAGAGAGGAATTAATCTTTAACCTCACAAAAAGTTAACTTTTTAAGCTAACATCAGAGAAAGACGGGGCTTCCTGTTTTTATATAATTCTGTGCAAAAAGTTAAAACTCTTTTGTATCTTTCAGTTACGTAAATTATGGTCTCTGTCCTTAACACTGAAAAATGGCCAGACCTCTCACTGTCCCACATAATCTGCCACCACAGAGTCTGAACAAGATGTGCTACAGCAAGAGAAATAAGTAGTAGGACTGGAACAGAACACTGAGGTCCCCCATAATTCACTGTGGAAAATTCAGATGTAGTGATGTTACAGGAAACACAGGATACTAATGTGATGTTACCTGCGGTAAGATCTCAGCCATGAGCATACTGGACCAGATATGCCAAAATAAATTTCAGTTCTTTGCAACAAAATACAGTGATCAATTGTATGAAAGGCTGCAGTTACATAAACTGATGAGCAACCACAGATTTAATCAAAGATGACCTGCCGAATCATATAACCACTGGAAGATCAAACAAAACAGAAACATATTTTCACTGTGAAAAAAAGCCAATTATCTTGTAAGAGTTGCACTTGTTTCCAGAGCAGAAAGTTCCCGGTTCAAGTCCACCCCTGCCAATCCTCCATGTAATGTGGAGTTCCATTAGGAAGGGCATCTGGTGTAAAACCTGTGACAAATAAACATGCAGATCCATCTGCTGGTGTGACCCCGAGTAAAAATGGGGAGAAGCTGAAAACACTTAGACTGTAGAAAATACAAAAGTACAATATAAATGTAGTGTCAGCAGAGAGCTGGATGTCCATACAAAAATGTATTTTCTGTAAGAATGCAGACTGAATGCATTGATAGGGAAATGTAATTCAGATGCATACAGACTGAGACATCATCACGTGATACTCATGCCCCCTTCAGATCTGTGTTCACCTCATCGTCCTGCTCCCTCCTCCAGGCCTCCTCATCACACCGCTGGATCTCCTCCTGAATTACACGGGCGTACTCAAAGTCCTGCTCCTCTCTGAATACAATCGGAGGAGGAAATCACATTTGGTTTTAACAATGACTCAGGCATACAACAAACACATGACACAGTAAAATAAAGTAGACACATTGCATGCAACAACACATAAATGCAAATGAGAACATGCAAGGTTCTTATTTGACACACAAGTCTTATTTGACTTATAACACATAAGTCAAACTATTAAATTTTGCTGTACAAAACTGTTTCGTTCCACCTAGGAGGTGATTTAATTGGTTTGTTTGTCAAAATTACTGAAAAGCGAATGAACCGGTTTTTACAAAACATGGAGAAAGGGTTGGACATGCCCTGGAGTCCATTCAATTTCAGACTTGATCTGAAAAAATAGGGAAGGAGCCAAGACATCTAAAAATATTACATTAAAATAGGTAAGGGGGGGATTTGTTTCATGACTCCACATTACCAATACAAAGGCCATTTTATGTGAACACTATCATAAAAACAATACATTGCATCATAGTTTCATCTTCTCATATCTACAATATGCATCCAAGCGATGTTTGAGTGTAATGTTTTGTTCTGTGGAATGAAAGCTACAACGGACATCGTTTTACATGACTGTCTACACTGTACTGCAAGCTGAACTTGAAGATTACATGACATGTAACACATGCATGCAAAGTTTGTAATCTCCTGGAGAAATGTGAGTATCTATAGCAAGTTCCTTCAGCTGCTCCCTTGTTTTCCCTTGGGGTCATCACAACAGATCCAAGGTAGATTTGCATGTTGATTTGGCACAAGTTTTACGCCGGATGTCCTTCCTGACTCAACTCCACATTACACAGAGAAATGTATCAGGGGTAGGATTTGAACCGGGAACCTTCCACACTGAAAGCAAGCGCACTAGTCACTTGGCCACTGCCCCAAGTATCCATAGGAGTATCCTTTTTTTGTATGATTAAAACAATTAATTAAAAATCTACTGACTTTGTTCTTTTATGTGTGGCCCTGTGAAACACTGGCATCCTGTCCAGGGTGTACCCCATGATTGCTGGGATTGATTCTCGCCCCACCCCGCCACCGACCCTTGAGTGGAATAAGTGGGTGTAGAAAATGGATGAATGGATAAAAATCTGCTTCATTAAACTAAAAACAAACAAACAAAAAAAAACCCAAACTATTTAACTCATTACTGTCCTTACATTTTCAATAGAATGTAGTCGATGCAAACGGTTGAGCCAACCGTTAAGGGCTTAATCTCAAAGTGAAACAACCATGTACAACATTATCTAAATAAGATAAAAATAAATAAATAAAAACAGCAGTGAATACCTCCTTTAATATCAAACAATTCTTAAATGATATTGTAGATATTTGTTTTCACTTTCAATAACAGTATAGCTGTAAAACCTTTAATAAGAACCATACAGAAAACCCATGTATAATCATTTTTTTTTTGCAAATACAAATATAAATACAAATATACAGACATTACATATTTGTTAACACTGTGAGCTAGATCTATAATTTCAAACAACAGTCAGACCACATCTTGTTTAAATCAGCTTGATATGTGGCCCAATCAGAAACATTACACCGTGATGTGAGATTACATTGATAAAGTGAATCGTGTAACCGTGCGATTTGGGAACTTGATGTGACTTACATTTGTCTGGAAGCCTGTCTGTGGAGGACGCTCTGCTGGGCTCGTTGCTGCTCCTCATCCTGCAACCTCTTGGCCATGCGGATGTCATTCTGCACGAGCTGGTTCTTCTGGATGTTGGTGGTGTAGTATTGCTCGACTGTGAGAGTAAAGCAGAGGAACGCAGATTTAGGCAGCATACCTCGCTCGAGGGTGTGACAGTAAAGGATCCCGTGACAAACACTTTATCTACAGTAACATTCCAAATGTGCTGATTCTTGAATAGTCTTCACTGCAGTGTTGTTTGTTTGAAATATACTTTATGTGACGCCTGATCCTTTGTATTTTGAGAAGTCCTCAAAAGAAATGAATTATATGCCACTACATTTACCCCAAACCACAACACTGGCGGCCATGGATAAATGAGGAATTTAAAAGGGGGGAGCAGCTCTCACCAACTGTATTTTTTTAGGCTACTTTAAAGGAGGAATACACTGCATTTTTGAACACATGGCTCTTACTGTGCACTGAAAAAAGTTGTAAAACTGACCGTCAGCCTTCATTACAGTCCTGCCATGGGAAACCTGGTGACCAAAGTTGTACCTCCACATGTCCAGCTCTTACAGTTTTTGTCCAAAAGATGTCTACCATTTTAACTGTATATACACACTAGCCCTACAAAAACAGAATGGGATCACCACACATACAGAATGTCCACAACATGTCTTAAATTTGTTGTAAATAAATGACAGATAAAATACAAAGCCTTTATTCCATAGCTGAACATACTGGCTGCGTTAAAGATACTACAAACAAATTCAATTTAACTAAAAGCTTACAGATCTTATCAAGCTGTTGGGGACTCGGATAAATGAAAGGAAGCATGGCTGCAGCAAAAGAGCTGCTCACTGAAACAAAAGGAAAGGATTGTAAAACTCCCACAATAAGGAAATCCAACACAGAGTGTGGCAAAAGATTTTGGTTGTTCCCAGTCAGCTATCTCATACATCTGGTGCAGGTATAAACATAATGTGCAGGTTATAAGAGGAAAACATATGGGGTAGGGCAAGGAAGAGGTCAAAACCTCCTCAAAAGGAAAATGCACAACAAATGAAAAAGTGGTGAAAATACAGGAGCAAGTGTGTGACTGAACTCTAAGAAATAATATGAAGGAAACTTTTTTTTTTCTTTCTTTTTTTTTTACAAATAGTAAGGCTACATGAAAAACCAGCACTAAAGCACAAAGGAGAGGCACTCTGATTGTGGATGGAAGTGATACTTTATGATGATTCATGAATCTGCACTGACCAATGGTGTAGTCCCAATAGGATATACAAACATTTATGACACAGCTGCATATCAGGTAAACAATCAGCAGAGATAATTATCTCAAGAGCCAATGCACAGATAGCGTGTGAAATTTTTTCTGCATATCAACAGGAAATAGGTTTGGTAATGATGAAAGTAATTTCTCAGGATGACAATGCATCTGGCTAAAGAGCAAAAAGTGTTTAAACTCTTCTTCAGGGAAGACAACAACTCAGAGATATGGCCAGCAAACAGCAAATATCTGCATTCAATTGAAAAATTATGTTGGAAATTTAGAAAGTCTATGACATGGCTACATCTTGCAAAGTTGATCACAGTTGGAGCCAGGTTTGTAAGCGAATACAGATTTTCATTAATGAAGTCTATTTTTCAAAGGATTCAGGTCATCTGTTTGCAGGACTACACGAAAGTGAAATATCTACTGTGAATCACCTTTTTTTTTTTTTAACTTGTTGTACCTTCGAGATGTGACATCTCTCTACATTTCATGAACTCATCTACCACAAATTAATTTAATTCAAGTTGTACTTTTTAAGACAATTGAAACACGATGCAAAAACTAGGTGCTGTGGTGAAGTGGAAAAAAAACAAGTTCTACAATCCATCAACTACCATAAGTGTTACTGTAGCTGTTCTGTGGTATCTCAACAGTGTACTTACTCTCCTGCTCCTGCAGGTTATGCGCCAACACGCCATCCTCCAGCACAGAAAAAGACTGGCACACTAAAAAAAAAAAAAAAAAAAAAAGGCAGCAATTTAATTCAAATCTAGGCTTGAGACAATCTGGCAAACTATAGCTCAAATTTCACATCTTTTTAAGAACATTTTTCTCTGTTTTCTCTGTATAGCTGGTGATGCACCAAACAAAACTTGTACTTGCAATTTTCCCCAATCACAGCCACAGATGCCTATAAATCAGTCAGATGTTTTGGTGGCTTCCCTCACTGGTCTTTCTTGCATGGTCACTCAGTTTTTGAGCAGTACCTACAGTGAGGAAAATAAGTATTTGAACACCCTGCGGTTTTGCAAGTTCTCCCACTTAGAAATCATGGAGGGGTCTGAAATTTTCATCTTAGGTGCATGTCCACTGAGAGACAATATATATATATATATATATATATATATATATATATATATATATATATATATATATATATATATATATATATATAAATAAAATAAAAAAAAAATCAAGAAAACAATGTATGATTTTTTTAAATAATTTATTTGTATGTTACTGCTGGGATGAACTACAGGACAACAGGCAAGCAGCTTGGTAGAAGACAACAACTGTTATAATTATTTATTAGAAAGTGGAAGAAACGCAAGATGACTGTCAATCTCCCTCGGTCTGGGATTCCATGCAAGATCTCACTTTGTGGGGTAAGGATGATTCTGAGAAAGCTCAGAACTACACAGGAGGACCTGGTCAATGACCTGAAGAGAGCTGGGACCACAGTCAAAGATTACATTAGTAACATGATGCTGTCATGGTTTAAAATCCTGCAGGACATCAAGGTCCTCCTGATCAAACCAGCACATGTCCAGGACTGTTTGAAGTTCACCAGTGAACATCTGGATGATCCAGAGGAGGCATGGGAGAAGGCCATGTTGTCACATGAGACCAGAATAGAGCTTTTTGGAAACAACTCCACTTACCATGTTTAGAGGATGAGAACAACCCCAAGAAAACCATCCCAACTGTGAAGCATGGGGGTGGAAACATCATACTCTGGGGGTGCTCTTCTGCAAAGGGGACAGGATGACTGCACCGTATTGAAGGGAGGATGGATGGGGTCATGTATTGCGAGATTTTGGCAAACAAGTACGAGCATTGAAGATGGGTCATGGCTGGGTCTCCTAGCATGACAATGACCCCAAACACACAGCCAGGGCAACTCAGGAGGGGCTCCGTAAGAAGCATGTCAAGGTCCTGGAGTGGCCTGGCCAGTCTGCAGACCTGAACTCAAAAGGAAATCTTTGGAGGGAGCTGAAACTCCAAACCTGAAAAATCTAGAGAAGATCTGTATGGAGGAGTGGACCAAAATCCCTGCTGCAGTGTGTGCAAACCTGGTGAACAACTACAGGAAACGTTTGACCTCTGTAATTGTAAACAAAGGCTACTGTACCAAATATTAACATTGATTTTCATAAGTGTTCAAATACTTATTTGCAGCAGTAACATACAAATAAATTATTAAAAAAAAAAAAATCATACATTGTGATTTCCGGATTTTTTTTTTTAGATTATGTCTCTCACAGTGGACATGCACCTAAGATGAAAATTTCAGACCCCTCCATGATTTCTAAGTGGGACAACTTGCAAAATCACAGGGTGTTCAAATACTTATTTTCCTCACTGTATAGTAGAGAAGCTTGAATCTTCGACTGGAGTGGGTTGCTTGACACGAGGACGTTTCGCTTCAAATCGCAGAAGCTTCCTCAGCTAAAATTCTTGCTCTGGTGGTCTGACGTCTGTCTTGACTCTTGTAGAGAAGAATAATCAAGAAGTCACAAAAGCTGGAGTTTTAAACCTAACCAGACCCCTCCTACCGAGAGGCAGACTGCTATAGGCTAGTGACTAAACAATAGCTCTAATTAGCACCTATTGTGCTCTAGTTAGCACCCTCCTAATGACAGGGCAGCTGTCCCTCTCCTGATGGCTCCCTTGACGACTCTGCTGATGACGTGAATGACTCATTACCATGAACAAAAGACGGAAACTGCTTTGACCCGAGTACCCCATTGTAAACAGGGGATAAAGCGTGTCTCAGACCCCCTCCCCAGTTAAGGCTGGGTTTCAAACATTTCACAAAGAATGCCTCCTTGACCCCTCTGTCAAACCATTTCTTCTCTCTGGCTAATATTTTAACTTCCTTGTCCTCAAACGCGTGGTTAGTGTCTTTAAGGTGGAGATGAACTGCAGACTGAGGTCCACTGGTGCCCTCTCTGTGGTGCTGGTATAGCCTTTTGTGTAAAGGTTGCTTAGTCTCACCTATGTAGTGTTTGTTACAGTTTTCCTGACATCTGACAGAATACACTACATTGCTCTGTTTGTAACTAGGGATCCTGTCCTTAGGGTGAACTAATTTCTGTCTCAAGGTGTTAACCGGTTTAAAGTAAACTGGGATTTTGTGCTGTCTGAAGATCCTCTGTAGTTTTTCCCCTACTCCTGCTAAATAAGGGAGAGACACTCTTCTTCTAGTCTCCGTCTCCTGTCTATCTGGTCTCTTTGTTCTCTGGGACTTCTGCACTTTGTCCAGGGACCATCGTGGGTACCCACATACTGTGAGGGCTTTCCGGACAAGTTGTTGTTCTTTAGCCCTTCCCTCTGCAGTTGTGGGCACCTGTAGGGCTCTGTGTTGAAGCGTCCTGATCACCCCGAGCTTGTGTTCAAGGGGGTGGTTTGAGCCAAAGAGCAGATATTGGTCAGTGTGAGTTGGTTTTCTGTAAACCTCTGTCTGGAGCTGCCTGTTCTCTCCAATCATAACATCACAGTCCAAGAAGGCTAAATGGTTGTTTCTGGCATCCTCACGTGTGAACTTGATATTGGCGTCCACCAAGTTGATGTATTCTGTAAAGTCCTCAACTTCCTGTTGCTTGATTTTAACCCATGTGTCATCAACATATCTGAACCAGTGACTGGGAGAGATGCCCGTGAAAGACGTCAAGGCTATCTTCTCCACTCGCTCCATGTACAGATTGGCCACAATGGGGGATACCGGAGACCCCATCGCACAACCATGAATCTGCCTGTAGTAATTCCCCCTAAACAGGAAATACGTGGTGTTAAGACAGATCTGCAAGAGTTGGCAGATGTGGTCTGGTGTGAGTTTGGTCCTTTCAAGTAGAGACACATCCTCCAGCAGTCTCTGCCTCACAGCTGAGACGGACTCAGCGGTGGGGATGCAGGTGAACAACGAAGTCACATCAAATGACACGATTGTTTTATCTGCCTCCAGCTGCAGGTCCTTGATCTTGTTCACAAAATCTTGTGTGTTCTCCACATGGTGTTCTGAATACAGTGAGTTTCCTCACTATATTTTAGACAGATTTACCATACAATGTCATACAGTTTGTATTTTTTAATGCTCGATGATGTAAATAATGTCCAAGACATACACAGTGAATTGGAAATGTTCATGTAGCCAGAATAGTGGCTGTAAAGTGACAGCTTGTATTAAAAATAATCTTTATATTTAGTTTGGCCAATTACTTGCAGCCCAATGGAGGGCCCATGCATAAGAACTGCTGTAATTCCAAAATGTTTAATGCTAAATGTTTGTTAAACCCCTAGAATTAAAGCTGAAAGTCTAAAGTACACACACATCTTGACTGATTCATTTTAACTCCATTGTTATGACATACAGAGGTAAAATTACAAAGGTTGTGCCACTATCCAACTACCAAACTCTAATAAGGCAAACAGTTCTGTTTAGCTTCAATAGTTTAGAAGAAACAATGTATAAAGGAACCATACAGGGACTGACTAGTGGTTTACGCTGAGTATATCTCAAAACTTAAGTCAAAGAGCAACTGCCCAAATTGTTTTACCATGAATTTACTGTGAAACACAGAAGAGTGTCTCAAAGGCTTAATTCATCACTTTCCTGTAATAAACACTTTTAGTGACTGCAAAGCAACAGGTTCACATCTTTATAACAAAAGCAGCAAATGTGACACATTATGTATTGATCTGTGTTACCACAAACTATCGAGTGAATTAAAAAGTAAATGCTTCAAGTAAACAACTTTGCCAATATTTGGTCATTTTTTTGACACTCTGTTACAATGTAAAGTTGAGTTATTATGACGTGGTAGTTATGGGACTGCATTACATCCTGCAGCACCTGGACTCTGCAGGGACATACACGAGGATCCTGTTCGTGACTTCAGCTTGGTGTTTAACACCATCATCCCCGACATTTTCCACCAAAAACTCTCCAACCTCTCTGTGTCAGCTCCCACCTGTCAGTGGATCTCCAACGTTCTGACTGACAGGACAAAACAGGTGAGTCTGTGGAGTATCACATTCAGCACACAGACAATCAGCACTGGCACCCCTCATGGGTGCATGCTCTCCCCACTGCTCTTCTCCCTTTACACAAACAACTGCACCTCAAGGGACCCCTCTGTTAAAGTGCTGAAGTTTGTGGAACAGTTGGTCCTCTGGTGTGGAACAACTTGGAGCTGAACCCTCTCAAGACTGTGGAGATAACAGTAGACTTCAGAAGAAACCCCCCCATCACTTCACCTTCTCCATACTCAACACTGTGTCTACTGGGGATACTTTCCAGTTCCTGGGATTCACCATCTCCTGGGATCTGAAGTGGACCTCCTACATAGACTATCAGGAAGAAGTTCAACCTGCCCCAGGAACTGCTCATCATCTTTTACACATCCGTCATCCAGTCTGTCCTGTGTATCTCCATCTCTGTTTGGTTTCCCTCTGCTTCCAAACATGGCAGGCACAGACTTCAACAAACTGTCAGGTCTGCAGAAAAAAATAAATAATCAGAGCCAGCCTGCTCTCCATCCAGGACTTATACTGGTTCAGGACGAGGAAGCGAGCTGGTAACATCTCTGCAGACCCCTCACACCTTGGATACACACTCTTTAAACTCCTCCCCTCTAGTTGACGATACAGAGCTCTGCACTGCAAAACAACCAGACACAGGAACAGTTTCTTTCCACAGGCTGTCACACCGATGAACAACTTAACCTGCCAAAAAAACCTCAGTAATTCATATACCTCATGTACAACTTCAATCTGTTTGTCTGTTTCTCTCTGCACATCTTTATTGCGAATTATTTATACATGCTCGTACAGAGTGTACAGTTCAAACCGGAGTCAAATTCCTTGTATTATTTGACGATACTTGGTGAATAAGGCTATTCTGATTTTTCAACCATCCTTTTTTACTTGACAGCCAGTGCAGCAGGCACAAATGTGTATGAGTGGAATCTCCCATAAACTCAAAGGATTTCACAAAGAGCTCCCCGCTCACCAGCTCTGCCTGTATATTCACAGAGTCTTCACTATCCCATGATCCCATTAGTGTGGCCACTTGCTGCTGGATGTGGTAATAAGCCATATCAGTTTTGTGTTATTAACATGTCCAAGAGCCATGAGAGGCTCTTGGACAAAACTTGAATAGTGACACAAAAATTCAAGAAGGGGAAAAAATGATGGCCAAGAAAGCAGTTACAGTAGTGTTCAGAATAATAGTAGTGCTATGTGACTAAAAAGATTAATCCAGGTTTTGAGTATATTTCTTATTGTTACATGGGAAACAAGGTACCAGTAGATTCTCGCAAATCCAACAAGACCAAGCATTCATGATATGCACACTCTTAAGGCTATGAAATTGGGCTTTTAGTAAAAAAAAAAAAAAAGTAGAAAAGAGGGTGTTGACAATAACAGTAGCATCTGCTGTTGACGCTACAAACTCAAAACTATTATGTACAAACTGATTTTTTAGCAATCCTGTGAATCACTAAACTAGTATTTAATTGTATAACCAAGATTTTGCTCGTTTACTAGTGTGGTTGGGGTCATTGTCTTGTTGAAACACCCATTTCAAGGGCATGTCCTCTTCAGCATAAGGCAACATGACCTCTGTAAGGCAACATGACCTAGTATTCTGACATATCCAAACTGATCCATGATACCTGGTATGCAATATATAGGCCCAACACCATAGTAGGAGAAACATGCCCATATCATGATGCTTGCACCACCATGCGTCACTGTCTTCACTGAACTGTGGCTTGAATTCAGAGTTTGGGGGTCGTCTCACAAACTGTCTGCGGCCCTTGGACCCAAAAAGAACAATTTTACTCTCATCAGTCCACAAAATATTCCTCCATTTCTCTTTAGGCCAGTTGATGTGTTCTTTGGCAAATTGTAACCTCTTCTGCACGTCTTTTATTTAACAGAGGGACTTTGCGGGGTATTCTTGCAAATAAATTAGCTTCGCACAGGCGTCTTCTAACTGTCACAGCACTTACAGGTAACTCCAGACTGTCTTTGATCATCCTGGAGCTGATCAATGGGTGAGCCTTTGCCATTCTGGTTATTCTTCTATCCATTTTGATGGTTGTTTTCCGTTTTCTTCCACGCATCTGTTTTTTTTTTTTGTCCATTTTAAAGCATTGGAGATCATTGTAGATGAACAGCCTATAATTTTTTGCACCTGCGTATAAGTTTCCCCCTCTCCAATCAACTTTTTAATCAAACTACGCTGTTCTTCTGAACAATGTCTTGAACGTCCCATTTTCCTCAGGCTTTCAAAGAGAAAAGCATGTTCAACAGGTGCTGGCTTCATCCTTAAATAGGGGACACCTGATTCACACCCGTTTGTTCCACAACACTGACAAACTGACTGAATGCCACACTACTATTATTGTGAACACCCCCTTTTCTACTTTTTTTTTTACTAATAGTCCAATTTCATAGCCTTAAGAGTGTGCATATCATGAATGCTTGGTCTTGTTGGATTTGTGACAATTTACTCGTACCTTGTTTCCCATGTAACAATAAGAAATATACTCAAAACCTGGATTAATCTTTTTAGTCACATAGCACTACTATTATTCTGAACACTACTGTAACTAAAGGCATGTTTTTAAAAACTTCAATCACAAAGTAGTAAACAGCAACAGTTTTATGTTTCATTTTGATCTGTATCATAATTTTCAATAGCGACGAGTTTACAAACTTCTTCTCCACCATAAAGTCCTTATTGAGGCGGGATGGCTGCATGTGCTGCAGCCAGTCTGTCTTTAAAGTCTGTGAAACAAATTCAGAAGTTACTCAAGAGAAAATAAACAGCCCATATGTGGCTGAGCAGTCCGCTTCCTCCAAATTTGCAGACACGACAATGCCTGCGAGCAGATGAAACCGCTTTACTGTTTTAACATCCCACTGGGAACTTGGGATGGCTGATTTTTTTCCTACAACGGTGAGTTTGAATACCACAAAGAAGGCAGCATGGAGCGTTCAAAACTAAATTAGTGCTTTTAGCCGAGCACAGAAGAAAAATCCTGCAGCCAGAGGGCCAATTAAAGGCACCTGTTCTACAACTAATCCTTGACTGAGCCTGTCACAACAGATGGAGCTGTGACTGAACAGCTACATCTGCATCAAGTCTGAGATGCCCTCTGTGCTGAGGTGACACACATACAGTAAATATCATATGTTTATGATATCTGTAAGTGGCTTTCAGAGTGCTGTAAATCTGGGCAAGCTTAACATAAGCCTTTTTCTTTTTAATGGAAATGTTTCAGATCAGATTATATTATATAGAACTTTATTGATCCCTTGGGAAGACTCCCTCAGGGGAACTGAAGTTCCAGCAGCACTGTATAGCAGCACACAGGGTAAGAAGCACATAGAGTATCAAAAGTGAACAGAGATGGGTATTGGTAAGATTTTATCGATATCGATACCATTATCGATTCTGCCTATCGATCTGATTCCTTATCGATTCCCTTATTGATACTTCTTGTGAATTTTCTGTGTACTAAAAGTATGCTTTACAGGTTTTCTATGTCAACAACATTTTGAGTCTTAAAGTAAATAAATATGAAACTGGTCACTGGATCCTTAAACTCTGCACATCATAAACTCAGTAAAAGCGGTTGATTACAGAGCCGCTGCAGGGTCTGCAATCAACGCAGAGGAATGATAATTTTCCCGACAAACACCCTCAAAAACAATGGCCGCTCTGAAGGACAGATAAGGGAATCATTAAGCAAAAAGACTATTGATATCGATATTCGTGGATCGAATCATTTCTTAATACCCGAAAAGAACCGGTTCTCGATACCCAACCCTAAAAGTGAAAGTAAAAGAGAAAAAGAGTTTGCAATATGAATACACAATATAAATACCAGACATACTGATCAATACTGGTTTACTGGCTACTACTGTTCCTCTCATTCCTGACCTCTGTCTTCCTGTTACTCCTGCTCCCCCTGAGTGAGGCGTTGTACAGTTTAAGTGGCATTTGTGAATGTAATTCCACACTGTAGTGCTTGACAAAGGTTTCCCAAAGTAATACCTAACCCATGTGATTATATAAGATACTGATGAATGAGTGTTCTTGAGGCAGTGCTGTCTGTGGAATGGACAATCACAGATGTTCAGCTTTGGCTTGCACCCTTGCCCTTCATGCAATTAAATTCCGCCAGATAACTTGAATTATTTCATGATATTATGCACTGCACAGGGAGATATATACAGATTCTCTCCCATCTTCTTTGAGGAAGATTGTTTTTCAACATTCCAATAATTTATTTGCATTTTTTGACAATCTTTGCTCCTGAAAGACTCAGCCTTTTGTAGTTACTGCTTTTCCACCAAATTGGGATTACAATCACCTGTTGATGCCATCCGTTTGAAATATTTATTTTTAGATACCTCATTACTAACCCTAAATTGCCCCAATCCCAACTTTTTTTTAGAATGTGTTGTGGGTCTGAAATACAGGAATGGATGTATATTCACAAGCTGACCACAGAAAATTTGAAATATCTTGGGTTCATGCTGTCTTCATGCTTGACTTCTGCAATGAAACAAGTCAATAAATGCATGGACCACTGCAATTTTTTTTTTAACTTTGCATTTTCCACACAGTCAACTTTTTTTCTGATTTTGGGCTGGAAACTACATCCTGTTCTAATCATGCAAAGTTCATTCTCAGGAGCTACAAAACTGTCTGAGCTGACAGAAACAGTCAAAAATCAGGAAATGTTGCTTTTGTCCCATTTTGCAAACAGGGAAGTGAGAAACAGAAGCCCCTGCCACACTGACAAGAGTCAGAATTTCTTCTCAAGATGACCTACAGCACTTCTACTAATAGTGAGCTTTTAGGCATTTCTCAATGAGTCGGGCAACATGCATAGTTGGTCAGCAGTCAAAGTTCATGAAGTTCATCCCGACAGCACAGAAGGGTCTCTTTACACCATAAATGACCTTTTAATTCTTCGTTGAGAGTTAACTTACAGCAACCCAGATATGTACTACTGCTTACACCTGTTGCAGAGCTTAAGTGACTATCTGCTAAATGGATCTCCAACCTGCCCTCATGTGTTCAATCTGTCCGTGAGTTGGCATTAAGCCAAAGGCTTTGTTTAATCCAGCATGACAAAATGACACCTTTAAAAAATTGTTTTAAATTCAACATTACATTTGAGAAAGGATGGAAAAACGTCTCAAGGATGACGGTCAGGGTGGGTTTGTCTGCACTGTGGGTTAACTTGCTCTCCAAAGCCCTTTTAAACTTCAAATTACTTTTGTAGGTGAGGAATCCAGACCCTGAGTTATTATGACTGTGAAAGAGGTTTTGAGGGACGGACCATGGGGTATTCAAAACCAACACTGAAAGCAAATGCTCAGGGCAGGTGTTGTGTGTTTTCACAATCTTACTGAAAATCCTACTTTAAGCTTCTTAAGAAGGCCACTGAAAGGAGCCCATCAGGTCTACAACTGGGTTGTAAAAGGACACTGAATGGAGGAGGGGGAAAAAAAAGAAAAAGAACAAGGCTTTGATAAGACAGTCGGCGAAGGATAAATTATCTAATACAACATCAGTAACAATTGAAGACATGAGGTTGCACTACCTCCCTAGCACGCCATGTTTTCCTATCGTGTGCCAACTGCATCTACAGCGTTGCTCTCAAAGAATAACCATTTTGTAGAGGAATTATTAGGGCTTTATTTACAGTTAAGTAGTCAGTCCAGTGTTCACCAAATCTGAGGATCTGAAATTTACTGTCAAGTTCTGTTCCTCTTGGAGGTATAATCTAATGTACAAGGGAAAATTGACAAAACAGCAACAAGAAAATTATTTTTAATATTAAGTTTAAAAAAAAAAAAAAAGAATTCAGGGGACTAATGTCCTTGACAGGATCAATGAAATAATGTTATCGTAAAGTGTTTCCTGGTGAATACTGTAGCCAACATCTTCAAAACAGGAAGCTCAGTGGATAAGGTGCTGACATGCAAATATATGTAGCCCTGGGTTCAAATCCTGCTCATGCTACAGAGAGGTAGCATGAGCAGGCACTTATTTTGCATGGTCTCAGTACACCCAGCTGTAAAAATAGATACTGGCCTTGGCTGGGGAAGTAAATTTGAGGCATCTTTGGGGCGCCGATAGCTCAGTTGATAGAGCAAGCTGTCTTATGACCAAACAGTCAGCGGTTCGAATACGGCTACCAACCAGTCAAAAATCTGCATATTGCCATTGTGTCCTTAGACAAGACACTCAACCCACGTTGCCTGTGTATGAATGAGGTGGTGGTTGGAGGGGCCGTAGGCGCAGAATGGCAGCCACGCTTCTGTCAGTTTGCACCAGGGCAGCTGTGGCGACGCCACCACCAATGTGTGAATGTGCGAGTGAATGAATAATGCAACTTGTAAAGCACTTTGGGTATCTTGAAAGCGCTCTACAAATCCAAGTCATTATTATTATCATTGTAAAGTGCTTTGAACCTATGCTAGATGGAAAAGGGCTTTAGCAGAAGTTTCACTTTTTGAAGGCTTGTGCATTGCATGATGGGGCCATGGTCCAAACTTGAGGTGGCTCATGCTTTCTCTCAGCAAAGATGACCATATTTTATTCTGCAATGGGAACTTGGAAATGCCACACTGCAGTGGCAGTGCTCTCTGACTCCAGCAGACCTGCAAGTGGACAGAACTTTGTAGGTGGATACGTATAGTTTTGCTCTGGTCAGTCCAGTTGTCAGTCTACAGAGAAAGTGGCAGTCGGGCTCAATCCAATTGTGTTAAGTTACCATGGTTAGTAATAAGCTTATTACAAGACCACACATTAGACTCTCTTTGGGTGGCTTGTCTGTTGTCTCAGTGATATCTTGAGCAAACAATCAGTGTTTTTACTCAACTTTAACAAGTGATTGACAACTGCCCAAGATAGCCCCCTTGATCATCGCTGTTTCCAATGCGATCACAGGCACAGACAGGATTGGATACAAGGACAGTAGTGGTCTCCATGGATAGTTACACCACTGGAAATAGCACCCCAACACTGGTGCAGTTAAGGAGACTGATCACGTTCTTTTGAGACAATACTGAAGACTAATACAGAACTAGATGATCTACAGAAGTGCCCAGTTTATAAAGTGTGATTATAGACTTGTTCTAGTTTCCATAAAGATACAACTGAAGTTCCGCAGACTGCTCTCTGCTCCCTTGGCTAGACTATTTTGCAGGAGTTTGCTTGGGACCTTGGTGGAAAAATTGTCAAAAAGGACAACAAATTACCTAAATGTATGTGTGTATGATGGTACAACATTTAGTCTTCCCCTGGGGGAACAAGGCGGAGCTTCTTTGCTGCCTATGTTGACTGGTCCGGTTCATTGTGCAGTTTTGTGCAACAACTACAGAATCTGCGGGATCCCCATTAAGTTGCTGGACATCATAGCTGGCTTATACACAGGTACTGTGACTATTGTACAGTGCAGGGAGAGTCTCTGATTTCTTCCCAGTTACCGTTTGTGCTTGTTAGGGGTTCTGTCTGTTCATCTGTTCAATGTTTGCATTAACTGGATGCTAGGTCATATTGTGGAGTCCAGTAATTTGGATGCCTCTGTCAGTGAGCAAAAGTTCACAGAACTTCACTTTGCAGAAGATGCTGTGATCTTTGTGGAGGATGCTGTAATCTTTGAAGAACCAATGGGTGGCCCGATTATGGTACTTGAGAAGCTAAGAGAAGTTGGAGTCTTGGCTTGCAGTCATTTTGGGTCAAAAGTGAGATCTAAGCTTTTCATAACTTCCTACACATGTGGTAATTTTTTTTTGACTGTTTTTGATATTCCCTCATCTTGGCATCATTTGTGTCTCTGGGAACCCTGGGAGGTTGGAGATATTTGACTTTTTTTTTTTTTACATTCAGGAGATTACTGGACAAAGATGTTTAATTATATCTATTTAATTAGAAATGAGAGTCCTCTCATGGGACATAGCATTCTGGGTTACAGGCTGCAAATATCCCCCAGGCCACCAGTTTCAGACCTTTGATTTAGTCTATAAAATAAGCAAGAGCATGACCTGAAAGTGTGGTGGTAGATATGGCTTAAAAAAAAAAACAAAAAAACTTAAATATCACTGAATGTGATGATTATAGACTGCTGGGATAGGCACCAGCCCCCGCAGCCCTAAATTGGAGTACGCGGTTGAAGATGGGTGAGTGGGTGAGTGAGCATTTTAATCTATGTCAGACAGCTTAGAAAACTGTATCAGTTTCAGAAACCCATGCTACTATATGGTTAAATATGTTGTTTCTGTGTCTGAATAGAATAGAAAAGAAAACAGTCACCTTGAAGAAGCTGTAAGATGTTTGGCATTTTTTATTTTTGGGGAGTTTTGGTTTATATAGTTTATATAAAATAGCTTATATTCATATTCTATCAATTCAGTAACTGTTTTGACACTTAATACCACTTGCCCTTTACACTCACATTTTTTTATTTACATAATGTCATGAAAATTAAGTAGAGCCACCTTTCTACTCAGACAGCCAGTCATCTACATCTGCATTATGCAGATTATCTCAGACATCCAGCATGAGGGAGCAGGACCTCAAACACAGGCAGAGATATTTCTCTTTCATCTTCATAGTCACTTGAGTAGAATCAGTGACGAGTGCCTGCCAAACAAAGGAACTGGTGAAAGAAGAAAATGACAAGGGTTCTATTTTCAGCCAAAATCCTCCACTGACTGCCCACACCGTCTCTCCTCCTCACTGATCTCTCCTGCACTCATGTACACTGCAATCCACACAACATTATACCACAAAGTGTCAGCTGTGTGGGCTGCGTTTTAAACTAAAAAAGAACAAGCAGCACCTAAACTGGACCATTCTGTCAGGAAACAGGGTATCGGAGTTCTCCAGGTCAGTTGGACAGTTAGACTGGGAATGAGGGGGAGGAGGAGGAATTCCTGCGGGAGCAGCATTCCCTTGGGCACACTGGCCTATTTTAGGAACAGCCAGGGGAGGGACAAAACAGGAACTGATAAGGGAAGAGAGAAAACAAAGAAAGTTGACTTGGTTGAGCCTCTCGGATGGGCAGGAAAGTGGGGCGTGCGACAGCAATGACAACACAAACACCGAGACAGAAAGTAACTAAAATGACTAAATGGAGTCCATCTAACTTTGACGCCCATCTGGTAACTATAAAGCAAGAATGACAGTGATGAGATAGCCGATTTACATGCTGCAGATGATCTCAATGAGCACTTCATAGCTTGTCTTCACTGGCCCCCTTAGCTCACTGACTGCGTAAAGCGTGAAAATGCAAAGCTGCACACTGTGCCCTTTGTGTACGGAGAGAAGAGCGGAGTGCTGAATTATTTCCCTTGATAATGCAAACCCATTTCTAATCTGTTCATTAGTTTGGACACGGCAAATACTGAGTCAAACGCTCTCCACTTAGGCAGTAGTTTAGACATTCCTGAGCTAAAGATGTATTCACACCCTACTTGCAAACAGGCAGAAGGGGGAAAAAAATAGGTTTACAAAAGGGGCATCAGTTTAACAAGGAGAAAACAACACAGTGACTCCTGAAAAGTAATAACATCAGGACAGAGTACTCCTATGATTTTGCAGGCAGCTTTCATAACACAATCTCATCCCACAGCTTCAACATAGAGGGATTTTTTTTTTTTTGTAGACACATTTCTTCAAGAGGCTGAGCTCATGAGTTCCCTCAAAAAATATAGAATCCATTAAATGTCTTGTTCTGCCTCACAACTCAAATGTCCACATATGCTGGACAGTTGCCTCACATTTAATGGCAGATCAGAATCAGTGGTTCCAATAAAATTATTTTTAAGGCGCGATGGCGCTCACTGAAAAAGACACCTCCAAGTACACAGCACAGAAAATGAGGTGCTTACATACGCAAAGTGAACCGCAATATAATCTTACAATAGTCCTGCAAATCAGATAATTCAAAATAAATAAACAAACAACTCATATATTTCACAGAAAAATAAATTTCATATTAAGGAAAAAAGGAAAAAAAAAAAATCACATAAGCTTATTAATGAATACCCAAAGGCTACAATCACTCCATTTCAGGAAAGCTAACCGCCCCACAGCCAACTGCATGGGTGTAAACAATATATTTGGTATAAGCAAAATTTGTTGCTTATATTTATTGGCCACAGGCATAAATGGCAGATCTCAATGGTGCCTGTGCACTATGCCGTGCCCATGGGCCTTAATTTTGATTCATGAAACATGCATCCTTGAGAAGGCCTTCCAAAAGTACCTCATACGGCGCATGCAATGAGGAAGCGTTCTACAAACAAAAAAACATCTGCAGTTCAACATACGTATATTCCAGGAGGGAAGAAATTTGCAATAATGGTCAACGTTTATCATGTCGATAAGAGGAAATCTGTCAAGTCGATGTCACATTCTGACACCTTCTAACAGCAGGCTATGAGCACTGCAGGGTTTATAGGCACCAAAATGATTGTTGATTTCTAAGTGAATTAATATTTTGGCTTTTTATTTCCCCTTATTTCATAATTTCATCTGCATTACTTTTCATTGGCGCTATGAAAAATAAATAAATAAAGTCTGGTGTTCTCACTGACCTGGCAGCCCTCCAGGCCTGTACTATTACAGGGGTAAACACTGACTATATATAATTTCATTGTTTTGTGTTTTTTTTTAACTCATATTATGCATTATCCATGTTTTTTAATTTGCAATTTTAAAAAAAAAAGTGGTGGCTTCGTGTTAGCACTGTTCCCTCACAGCGAGAAGGTCATGGGTTCAATTCCCGCCTGTGGCCTTTCTGTGTGGAGTTTGCATGTTCTCCCCATGTTTGTGTGGGTTTCCTCCGGGTGCTCCATCTTCCTCCCACATCCAAAGATGTGCGGATAGGTGGACCGGAATCTTTAAATTGTCCGCAAGGTGTGTGAGTGGGTGTGAATGTGTTTGTCTGTTTGTGGCCCTGTGACAGACTGGCGTCCTGTCCTGGGTGTACCCTGCCTCGCGCTCTGACTGCTGGTATAGGCTCCAGGCCCTTGCTAGCCTTAACTGCTAGCACTAAGGTTGAAGATGAGTGAGTGTAACTGGTCAATTTTAAGCATTAAGCTTTTGAATGACAGCTCTTTTATCTGACCAAAAATCACACATTGGGTCAAACCATCTCACTCATGTCTCTTATCTGCAAACACCTCACAACATACAGCTACTTAGCGATTGTCTCTGTGATACTGGATGACAAAAGCTGCCACTGACAAGAAGGGTGACTGAATGTAAGGGGAAACTGTGGGTAGTTATCATGAAATGACCAAAAGTCTCATTCTCTGTAAAACACCCAGCAGACAAGTGTCATGACAACTGAGGATGTGGGGCCAAGCATCCACTGTGCTGAAACACTGAAACCCAACTGTCTCCATGTCCGCAATTTTGCCATAGACCCTGACCTGTGGCCTGCCCACACAAAATGACAACCACCAAATCAGTTTTGTTCATAACGTGTCAAAGGAGTTCCACATTTAGGTTTAAGAGATGACTTATTATGGGCACGTTTACCTTCTTGCACACGTGGAAGGTGCGACTGGTCAATCTCCAGCTCTGCCATCACTGCTTCATGATGATAGAGGAGACCCTGACAACACAAATGGATTTAAAACTTAAAATGTGAGAAAATATCGGAAATGGAACAAATGTCAACAGTCTATTAAATCTCAAGGTTTCATGCCACATTTGGTTATGTTAGTAATTTATAACTTTATAAGTCATAACCCATACCTCCATTTGTTTGAGAAACAATACATGAAAAATGTGAACTGATTTTAAGCAAATACGTACATACAGTACAAATATTAATAAAACTCAAATTTAATGATGCCTTTTGAAACACTATTTTTAATATGGTCGTTTTGACCATTGGGGTTTTTCTGTAATTATTATATGGCATTTGCCTTACAATATAAAGTGCCTTGGGGCAACTGTTTGTTGTGATTTGGCGCTATATAAATAAAATTGATTTGATTTAATACTTTGAGAAGGTGAGACCCTGAAGTTTTGAGCTTGACACAAGTTAACATGGAGGTTTTGTTTTTGGTTCTGTGTGACCGTGTTCGTGTGTGCATGAGTGAGTGAGTGAAAGAGAGAACAGAACTTTTGGTCGAATAACTGAGGGTCATTCAAGGTCATAATTTGATAATGAGGAAAATAAACCTTTAAATGTCAAAGCCACAGCTCAATGTCAAACATGCTGGTACAATGCTTGTCCAAACATTTATTTGGATGTGGGTGTGTATATGTGCTGCAGTTTGCAGGTTTGAACTATTCCTGAATAGGACCTGGTCCATATCTGCATTTTGCGACTGTGCAAGACTCTCACAAAACTGACTCAGTCAAAGCAATGCTCTGGATGCAGACGTATTGCTCAAATTTCCAAACTTTTTATGTATTTCACAAAAATTAAACCCCAACAAAAACCCTTAATCTAGGTAAAATTGTTAGTAAGGCTTCTAGCAGGGGTGAAGTTTTGCTCTTTCCATATGAGATACATGTTAATATTTACATACATGCAGGGGGGGCCATTTGCTTGTTGTTGATGTCTCATTTTCCCAACCATTTCACAATTGTAACGAATCGGGAATTGTCAACTGACAACCTCAACTTAAAATGCCAGCAAAGACTTATAGTCTTTCTTAACGGCCTCCCGTCTGTCTTCTTTCTTTAGTAATACGGGTGGCATTTTGTAGTGTGAGTGCATAAGCTAGAGCCGCAAGTTCTCTCTTCCGCTTCCCACCTATTTTGTAGCACTGTTTTTTGCAACATTCTTTCAAAAAAAAAAAAACTTTGTAGTGCTCAAAATCTTCCACTTTTACACTGCTATCAGCCATAGTGTTTTGGGTAGTTGTGAACTTTAACCCCAGTTCAGCATGCACTAAGCATACCGAGATGCTAATTTCACTTATCGACCGTCCAGTGTCTTTTGTTCAGAGCACTACCAAAATCCAAGCATTACAATGTAGGTTTATTTTTCTAACATCTTGCAAAATTACAGCTCATTTTAATGAAAAGGACATATTTATCTGAAGGGAAACTCCATAGGGAATAGTCTTTTCCTTCATCCCCATCATGCAGACTAACCACAGGAGGAAGAGCATCTGCACACGTATGAGGTTTTGAGATTAGCTGTGACCCATCTTGCATTAACATCCATAAGATTTCTTGTAAATCACTTGCAAATCTACCAAATGTTGGTGATAGCAACTGATCCCTTGAATTTCTCCCCGTCAGGAGTTAAAATTCTAATTTGTTTCCAGACTGCATGAATTTTGATCATATTGGCAACATCATATTATGAATACCTCATCTAAATGCTAAGGAATAAATTATAGTGGTGCCAAAGAAAATTCTTTTCATGGGTTAAATCTTAAAAAAACAAACAAACAAACAAACAAACAAAAAAAACAGTGGCACCATACCTTTACGTTTGCTTGCATACTGTTCCATCTTTTACAGCAGATAAATTCATACTCAAATTAGAACTGAAGTGACATTCATTCCAAGATGGTTAGGAAAAACGTTGAAAAATGCACCTGCTGCACTGTTTTGCATTACGTGTGTCTCGGGCTGTTTTTCTAATATGTCATTAGTGAAGTTACTGTCACACCCCTGTTTTACGAGTCTCATTTCACCTTACAAACATTCAACATAAGAAGAAATATTTTTTAACTGTGCCTCCTGGAAAATATATAAACTATATAAACAAACGTAGTGAAGTTCCAGCTCAAAACTTACATTTACGAATAAACACACACATCCTGCTGTGTAGAACGATGACGCTGTGGAGAAAGTTCACCACTTAGACAAACGTATTATTTTTTTTTTTAACCCTACCTGTTGTCAGTGGATTCAAAGCGTCCCAAACATGACACTCGTCCTCTCCGCAGCACCCCGTTCTTCTCGGTCTCTGCCGGTGAGTTTAGTCGAAGTGTTTGAACACTTTCTGTCTGTTTTTAGAGAAGCGACATCAATCAGACAAAGCAGAGTGACGACGGGAAGTCAGAACGGCCAAACTTCATGTCGCTTCTTCACCGCTTTTGTTTTTGCACACGCCGGAGTCGCTGCGCTGATGCCTTCAGGTGCTCCTCGGAAAAACCAGCGTGTTTCGACTTGACACACAAACCTGTTTCTGTTATACCCAAGGACGTTTTATGACATAATCTTAAAGGCTGAATCATAAAACGATTATATCGACATATGACACACCTTTTCAGAAAACTAATAATCACTAGCTGCCTCTCAGTAAATAAAAACTTAAAATAATACACTAAAATTTGCAGGAACGGCTCTCATTTCTGGTTTTCAGGGGCCGCTAAACCTGGACATTTTTAATTTCTTCCTGCTCTGTCAAAAGCTGATGAGCCCTTTGGGTGCCTTTGAGCTATTCAGTGGCTGACAATGCCTCCATGAGCAAATCAACTTTTGGCAGAGCAGGGAAAGAAGTACATTTGCAGGTTTGACCAGAACGGTAATCACTGTTTTACAACAAACACACCTCTGACAGTGAAGTAACATATCAAACCACACCCAACCCCCCCATCCCCACAGAGAAAAAGATAAAGAGTTCTTTATTTAACTTAGGTAGCCAACAAAAGCACTAAAGTCTAATATATGTAAGTATCCCCCCCCTTGTGAAACCATTGCCGAGGAGGGAGGGTTGGGAAGGAGTGTCTGAGAATGGAACCTTTGTTTATATCCTGAAATGTTGTATTAATGCAGCATAGAGTGGCATAAACAGCACCTTTAACTGTACAAAAAGAACAAGTAGAAGAAGAAAATCTCTCCTTGGAAACAAATTAAATTCCCCTTATATGGAAATCTGTTTTTATACCTTCCTTGTGATCACACTGACTGAAAAAAAAAAAATTATATGCCCATCTCAAAGTGGTCTGTCTTGGCTAATATTTTGGAATCTCTTGTCAGTGAACAACTCAAAGAGTTTTTAATCTACAAATACTTTACAGAATGAAAGACTGAACAGTATAGGTTTGTCAGAAGAAACTGATCATTGGTTTGAGAACTAGCTGTCAGGTAGATCACAGTGTATGCAAGCAGGAGGTTGCACTTATTCCTCCCTGACTGTTTCTAAAGGTGTGGCCCAGGGATTGGTCATCGGGCCACTACTTTATATATAAAGTTGTTATATATAAAGTTGTGTGTTTATATGTTTGTATGTGTATTTATATATGTGTGTGTGAATGGTCTTGCACAAAATGCTAAAATTTTAACTTTTATGCTGATGATTCAATGACATACAGCTCTGTGCCCACACCACAACAGGCTGTTTGTTAGCTATAGCTTGTTTTCAGTAGTGTACAGCACACGTTACGTGAACTGAAACATGTTTTGAATGCGGACTAAACTAATGTTGCATTATTCACAAACAGAAAAATCAAAGGCACTGAATTTCAGTCTGTCACCACCTTGCAGAACTTTGAGATTGAGTGCATATCTCAGTATCTCTTGGCATTGTAATACATGCTCTCACATTCAATAATATTCTTTTATATTCTTTTATAATATTCAATTGCTTTAAAAAAGAATAGGCTAAAGTTGATATTATGATGCCAAAATAAAAAATAAAAGTTGCACATCAGCAATCATATAAATGAAAATAGTTGTTTTATTTCCAATAGTACCTGAACACAACACTCAACCAGTCAACGCTCCAGTCAAAGCAGCGTGAATTCCTCATTTTCCTGATTTTACGGCCTGTTTTATTAGTTTCACGTTGGACGGTTAGTGCTGAAAATGTTTTGAGCGAAACAAATATTTTTATATTGACAGTGTTTCTGTAGTGTACAGCTAAATCGTCATCTGGGGCTTTTAGTTTATAAAAGTCCTAGATGTTCTGATTCTGCAGGCTACACATATGACGCATTCAGTTTATGGATTTGCAACCTGAACAAACAATTAACAATGACGAAAGAACATGCTGTAAATTATTTCAAAGAGTTCAGAGTTTATTTCAAATTTCTCCAAGTTTATTACAGGGTTTTCTCAGCACAATGTCGCCCTCTGCTGGTAGCGGGTATGCATGTCAGACACGCAGGGGGCCAAATGTTTTGACTTTTGTTCACATCTTAGACAAGTTTCAAGGGATATGTGGCCATTAAACAGTCAAACTAATTTGTAACCTACATCACGCTTTGTAAAATGTTGTGTCTGTATCTGAACTAGATTTTATGACACATCATTACGTTATTTTCCTCCACAGCATTCCAAAGTATTCTACAAAATGTACTGTAGAGTAACACCTAAACATGTGTTAGTAAAGTCATATTTCGCTGAATATACACTCTTAAGTTTGGTGGATTGTTTGCAAGATACAAGTTTCCATCCCAACCGAAAAAGTCCAAGATGTGTCCTGTAGGATTTTCATCAGTAGGAATTCTATAGGATACATATCAGAAATGTATTTATTTATTTATTTATTTTACAGTTGGATTCCTATAGCAGTATTTCTACAGATAAGAATCCTATGGGATTCATGAAGGAATCCTGCTTGTAATCCCTTCTAGTTCTTTCTGATTTCCTATAGGATATCGGGAACTGGCACCCCATTGGAAAACTTTAGAAATCTGAGAAGAATCCTAAAGAAATTCCTACAGGAATCCTAAATTATTATTTTCTTCTTATAGGTAATCTTTAAAGACACAATCTTTAAGACCTTTTCCTGGTTGCAATTCCTCTAGAAATTCCTACAGGAATCCCACATTCTTCTAACCTCTTTTCAATTGGAATTCCTATAGAAAATCCTAGAGGAATCCTATGTGATTTCTCCTACAGGAATTTCTATGAGAAAGATTTTCCATCCTACAGGATTACAATATGATTTTATATTCCTGTAGGATTCCTATAGGACTTTTTCAGTATAGATGGGATATAATGGAACAGTTTACTGGAAAAGGAAGTGTTACAGTTCCACTATCAAAAACAACCAAATTTACTGTTTGGATCTCAGTCACCACTGAGGCTACAGAGGAAATTTTAATCTCAGAGTCTCATGCAACCCTGACTTTCTATCATCTTCAATCCTTGAAAATGACTGGAAACATCAGTTTTGTTTTTTCATGCTCATAAAAAAGATCCCTTGTTGCATTTCAGTGCCAGGACACCAAAATGTTCCACTGAAGAAATAAAATCAGTAGAATGTATCTTTCAAATTACACTGACAGACTGAAGAAGAGAAATATTTTTATATTTTGGTGATAATTTCACATGAAAATCAAAATGACACACAAGCCAAAAAAATCTGCTTGGTTGTGGGAGGGAGGGGGCGGATTTACCTATTTTTCATAATTGTTGCCATATTGTGCATCTGTGTCTTGACGAAATTTTAAATGTCCACTTTCAGTGTCTGGAATAAGGGGATGTCAGCATGACTCCAATACAGAATATAAATCCTAATAGTTTTTCATGATGTACAGCAGCACTTAATGGAGTGTCTGGCCTTCCAACCATAAAATTAAATGTCACTGCAGCATTGACGAGCCTTATTATCACACAGGAGACTAAACACTGACGTCACAGCACTAATAAATACACAAATGGCAGTCAGAGGAGCACAATGCCAGCTGGTCTTACAATGTACAGGAACATTTCCTTGTGTCCATTCATGCACGATGTAGAAAGAAGAATTTATTGCACGAATAATAAGAAGTGCAATTGCCTCACGCAGTAATGTTTGAATAAATGCTACTCAATGACCTGTGGCAAATTCTCTGCTGTGTTTAATAGACTTAAAATGTCACAAGCCTTATAGGTGGCCGAGCTGAGATCGTTTTTCTAAGTAATTACACAGTTTTATTAGGAATTCACACCGCTTTACACTAAGTCTCCTGCTGCCGAGGTTTGTGTGCGCTTTGCAAATGAAGCGGCAGCATAAAAAACTATATTTGTCATTTGGCTGCCCGGTTTGTCCACCTGGTCCCCCTGTGGGACGTTGTCGAGTTGACACTGAAACACCTGCTTCGATTGCATTTACAAAGTCTGTAAAAACAGTTAATCAAGCAGAAGAGGCGGTTAAATATAATTTTGGCCTTGACGCGTGGACCACAGCACCTGTCAGTTCATAGAGGCTGTAACTCACCTGCTGATTTATCACGTTATAAGTGATTTGAATGTCGGGGAGCAGCTAGAGCTATATAAGACAGTTTGGACCAAAACCACACATGCAAGGTTTCGAAGGAGACCAGGACGTATACTTACAGCGATGATCCTCCTCCTGTGCTCCTGGGCCGTGTTCCTCGTGGCCTCCAGCCCACTGCTGGCCCACCACATCACACAGTCTGCTGAGCTGCCCTACCCAGGACCTGGTGAGTACAAACAATACAACCTGTTATTTGCAAGGATTCAACAAGAAACACCAGAACAGTATAATTTGCACCAAGGCTTCACAAGCAATCTATCGCTCTTTGTTTTACAGTATTTGTCAGTATTATGTGTCGTTACAACACCCAAAGATTTTTTTATTCTCCACATAAGGACGCCAACTTAGGCATTTCATGACGTTTTGAGACGTTCTGAATAAATTCCACTAATTAATGTTGTACTTTCAGTAAGTTAGTCCATCTGGAAAGCATTCATAGCGACCTTTTTCATATTTTTTTGTATTACAGCCTTATTCCAAAATGGAGTAAATTCATTTTTCCCCTCACATTTCTACTCACAACACCCACACACTTTTTTTTTAATTTTTGCAAATTTATTTTCATTAAAAATAATAATAATAAAAAACTAAAATCACGTGAACATAAGTATTCACACCCTTTGCTCAATACTTTGTTGATGCACTTTTGGCAGCAATTACAGCCTCAAGTCTTCCTGAATATGACGCCACAAGCTTGGGTTAGCTATCTTCGGGCAGTTCTGTCCATTCCTCTTTGCAGCACCTCTCAAGCTCCATCAGGTTGGATGGGAAGCGTCAGTGCACAGCCATTTTCAGATCTCTCCAGAGATGTTCAATCGGATTCAGGTCTGGGCTCTGGCTGGGTCACTCAGGGACATTCACAGAGTTGTCCTGAAGCCACTCCTTTGAGATATACTTTATTGATCTCACAGTGGAGAAATTATGTTTACACTCCTGTTACCTCAGACAGCAATTAGTCCACAATTATTACTTGTTTACCATATTAATGGCACACATCAGAATTAAAGACAGCACATACACATTTGACATTGTTTATGTGCCCTAAGTTTGAAGAAGTCCGTTATCTGAATTAAGGCAAGTGGGTGAAGGCCACGCAGCAACACTGAGATGCCCCGCCATCAGCTTGAGGGGAGGAACGGGGACTAGCTGCAGCTAAAACTGCCCCACCCCCGCAGAAGGGGAAAGGAATGATGTGAGCAGGCGCCGAAGTGGGGGATGTTTGATGGGGGGTAGGAGGGGGTGGGGGGAGCTAATGGAGCATGCTTCAGTCCTGTGAAAAACAGTTTATTGTCTTTGTGAGTTGAGATAAGAAACAGCCAAATGTTCCCCAGGCCAAAGAGATTCCTCTGGAGGGAAAACAGTCGGGCAATTTGACCTTCAGTCTTGATAAGCCTGTAATGTTGTGGTTTGAGCAGTGAAAAACACTTTTAACAGTTCCACTTGAACAACCAAATCCCAGTTATGAATTAAGAATATTCCCAATTATGAAATCAACTTCAACTGCAAGGCATGCATCTGCTTCAAGATGTCATCCAATTTGCGTCCGAGTACAAGAGTCATCGCAGTCTGAGAATGCACTGCTTTGCCAACCTCATTAATCATGATGGACAAGTGAGGGGCAGTGGTTCTTGATGCCACCGTCTTGCCAATTTTCCGGTAGATCAGGGCAGCACATAAGCCAAAAAGTACCAACCCTGCTACCATAAGACCAAAAATGAATAAATCCTCGACGTCCTCAATGGAGAAAGGCGCCAAGCATTCCACATGCCAAGAACTCCAGGAGTTGAGAACATAGCCCACAGGATGCGTTCCATCTGGGCAGGTAGGATCCCCCGGTCCTGACCTTCTTGCAGAAAAATGGTGTCAAATGGTTCAGAGACCAGCTGATCAATTCCATGGTTAATCCAATAGTAGTCCAATAGGTCCAGAATCCAATATAATTTGAGGAATTCACAGTCTGGTGAAGTAGGGACTTGAAGGTTAAAGCAGAGAACAGAGATAAGGGAGAGTGGAGGAGTCCCAAGCTTTGATATCTTGGCTGTGTGCTGTGGGTCATTGTCCTGCTGAAAGATGAACCGTTGCCCCAGTCTGAGATCAAGAGTGCTCTGGAGCAGGTTTTCATCCAGGATGTCTCTGTACATTGCTGCATTCATCTTTCCCTCAACCTGACTAATCTCCCAGTTCCTGCCACTGATAAACATCCCCACAGAATGATGCTGCCACCACCATGCTTCACTGTAGGGATGGAGCCTGGTTTCCTCCAAACATGACACCTGGCATTCACACCAAAGAGTTCAATCTTTGTCTCATCAGACCAGAGAATTTTGTTTCTCATGGTCTGAGAGTCCTTCAGGTGCCTTTTAGCAAACTCCAAGTGGGCTGCCATGTGCCTTTTACTAAGGAGTGGCTTCCATCTGGCCACTCTACCATACAGGCCTGATGGGTGGGTTGCTGCAGAGATGGTTGTCCTTCTGGAAAGTTCTCCTCTCTCCACAGAGGAATGCTGGAGCTCTGACAGAGTGACTATTGGGTTCTTGGTCACCTCGGTTTAGACAGGCAACCAGCTCTAGGAAGAGTCCTGGTGGATCCAAACTTCTTCCCTTTACGGATGATGGAGGCCACTGTGCTCATTGGGACCTTCAAGGCAACAGAAATGTTTCTGCGCCCTTCCCCAGATTTGCGTCTCAAGACAATCCTGTCTCGGAGGTCGACAGACAATTCCTTTGACCTCATGCTTGGTTTGTGCTCTGACATGCACTATCAACTGTGGAACCTTATATGTAGACAGGTGTGTTTCAAAATTCACTGGAACACAAAATGAATGGGCAGAATTAATTGTAAACATCTCAAAACCAAATGAGATGCCTTATTTTGCAATAGTTTTTAAAAAAATAAAAAAGGAATTATGAGGTCGGCACTTAGATGCCAAACTCTTAATCTGAACTAGATTATGTAAATCTAGCATTTCATTTCTTAAAAGTGTGGTGACCCTGAAGTAGGTGTCAAGGCTATGAAACGTCTTGCTTGGAGCCTACAAACAGAGAGGACAGTTCACAAAATTAGAAACCCAAGAAATGATAAAATTAGCTACAAATTAGAAGAAATTCAAGAAACTTCTGAGACCTATTATGAGGATTTATACTTCCAGCCTGATGAAGCTGGTTCCTGTTTTTGATAGATTCTTAAAATCTCTGACTCTTCCCACAATAGGAGAGCACCAGTATAGTGCCCTGACTGTAAAAATGACCCCCAGTGAGTTATCCAAAACTCTCTCTCGATTGAAAACAAACAAAACACCAGGATCCGATGGGTAACTCAGTGAATGGTATAAGATTTTTAAGCCCTTGTTAATGCCAAATGCTTTAATTACAGACTTTAAAGAGGGTCAGATGCCACAAACATGGAGTGAGGCTGGAATATCAATAATCCTAAAGAGTGCAAGGATAAGGGAAAGTGCGCCTCATACAGGCCAATATCTGTACCATATACAGATTATAAACTATTTACATCAATTATTACCAAAAGAATGGAACATATTGTCTCTGAACTGACGAGCACAGGACATGTAGTTGATTATGTGGTGCAAAAAAATATATATTAGTGCAACGCTGATCAGTGTAGATAGAGAGAAGGCATTCGACTCAGTTGGCTGGAGCTTCCTTTACCAAACATTAGAACGTTTTAGCTTTAAAGAAAAATCACTGCAGTGTATTAGCTCACTTTACGTAAACCCCACTCCTAGAATAAGAGTAAACGGACACTTTTCTAGACCCATTAAGCTTGAGAGAGGATGTAGACAAAGGTGCCCGCTCAGCCCTGCCCTTTTTGTCCTTTTTATAGACCCTTGGGCTCAGGCAATAAGGGAAGACCCAGAGGTAAAGAGAATTTTAATTAATAATGAGGAATAAAAAAGAAATTTATTTGCAGATGATGTTTTGCTCGCTTTGGAAAACCCTGCCAACAAGCATACTCAAATTAATGTCCACCTTGAAAATGTTCGGCTCCTTTTCAGGGAGTAAACAGGGAAGATGATTGAGAAGCCATATTATTCCATTTATTCTGATTAGCAGAGGTGGGATGAAGTCACTGTCAAGTCATTCTCAAGTCATCAGTCTGGAAGTCCCAAGTCAGCTTGCAATCAATTGGTGGTCATTATGACTTTAGACTTGACTTGGCACTTGCTGATTCATGACTTGAGAGTGACTTGATGGTAACTTTATCCCACCTCTGCAGATTAGTATTGTGATGGGATGGGCACTGTTTCAATCAATCAATCAATCAATCAATTTTTTTTTATATAGCGCCAAATCACAACAAACAGTTGCCCCAAGGTGCTTTATATTGTAAGGCAAGGCCATACAATAATTATGTAAAACCCCAACGGTTTCAGAGACACAAATCCACTGAGAGGTTTGTGTCCTCACGGTTTCTAACACTTGACAACCACTTTGGTCCCGCCAAAAGTAACCGACCAAACAATCCTGCCCCTCTGGCTAACAAGTGTTACTGCAGCATGTATGGTTTGTGTGTACAATTGTCAGGGTAGATGATGTTGCATTTTTTTTGTTTATCAAATCCCAAATTTTAACAAATAATTTTACTCCAAATGCAAACTTACAAATATTAAATATCTTAGTATCTGGAGCTCTAAAAATACCAAAATATATCATTACAACTATGCTCCTGTTATTAAGCCAGTCAAAGCAGACATAGATTTATGGCCAATATTAGCAATGGATTTCTCAAACCGTACTGAAACATTAAAAATTAATATTCTGCCACAACTCCTTTATCTATTCCAGTCACTGTTGAAGTCCCGACTAAAGATTTTAAAGAATGGAATAAGATCATTTCAGGGTTTATATGGAACAGCAAAAAGCCCAGGATTAAATATCAAACCCTACACTTACCTCAAATAGATATGGATTTTCACTTTCTTGTTTAGAGGGTTACTTTATTGCTACCCAGTTGAGACGTCTGGTATGCTGGTGCAATCCAGACTACTCAGATGAATGGAAAGATCTGGAACGAAAATATAAAACTCCAGCATAGTCTATATTAGGTACGTCCCAGGTCCAGGACTAATGTGGATGAATTTAGCCAGTGGACCAGAGTGGATCAAAATATGGTTAAAGACTTGCCAAAGGTTTTCCATTGAGAAAGGTGCAAAATTGTTGAAGTGGGTAGCAATTTAGAGACCTGTGACGTCTCTCAGGTGTATACAACCTAGGGAGAAATGGTTTCCTCGGGTATGTCCAGGTTAGAGATGATTTTAACAAAGAAATCGAACAAACTAATCACCAAGACCCAAATTGAATTAATATATTTCTTGATGCTTATAAATCCAAACTAAGTAGACACCTTATCTCATAAATTTCTAAAAGAATACAAAACTCCAAAAATGATTCAACTCACTATGTCAAACAGAAATGAGACAGGGAATCTGTCTTGGAGATATCTGAGGAGGACTGGTGTGAGATTTGGGAGATTCAAGCTAAGACCACCAACTCAAGGTCATGGCAGGAATTTTGCTGGAAATGTATTAGCAATATTTTCTCACTCCAAAATGGATATTTAAGCGGTGAGCCTCTCATAGACAGATGGACTGTTGGAGAAAATGTGGCTCTTCCAAAGCTGTCCACTTTCATATATTTTGGGAATGCTCTCTCATTCATATTGGCAAGAGTTGACCAAAGAAATAAGGACAATTTTTGGTATTGAAGTTCGTTGTTGTTTTCTCACCATGTTCCTGACCAAAATGCCAGATGGACTTAAATCTCAAGACAAATACCTTTTCAAAATAATCTGGGCTGCAAGCAAGAAAGCCATCACATGGAAGTGACTGGAGGTAAAGTCACCATCAAAACATGACTGGACCGCAATTGTGGACGAAATGTACTGTATGGAAAAATTAACTTACACCTTGAGATTAAGAATTGAACAATGCTTAAAAGACTGGGAATAATGGAATTCATATCTTGCCAGATGTAACTGTTTTTACTTCTACGTATTTTTAAACTGATGTACGGCCCTGAGTGAATATTCTTCAGTCTTTTATTTCTCCCCTTCTCTCTCACCTTTTTGTCCTGAAAATGCAATAAAAAGAAAAGAAGAATGTGGCAACCCCAAACAAAACAAGAGAAGCCAAAATAAATTGCTTAGTGCTGTTATAGTTTTTTATATCATCTTTGACTCTTCATCAGCCTTCAAGCAGTGAATTCAAGTTAGGGTCTTCAGCATCAGACAGATGGCTACTTTAGAGAAGTGGGGACAGACTATGCTGTCTGCCTGAGTGGTCGCCATTGAGGACCCAAAGCCATTTGGTAGCATAGAGGATACAGTGACGCATGGAACCAGAACATTCTGGTTCTCTGGTGAAATTTAAAGCACAAATTTTTTTTTTTTTTGGGGGGGGGGGGAATGTCATATTTGTGAATGTAGTAACATTTAGAGTTGAGGTAAAATTTTGACAGCTTTCTTGATTCAATGCCAATGCTGGGAGTGGGGGGGTGTAACATTTAGGCTTGTGTAGCCCAACAACCGGCTCTGAATTGGGCCAGATACTGGCCTCTCTCTCCTAACCTGTAATTGGTTGGTGGCCAAGATGCTGACGTCAGCCCATGCGTCAGCCTCATTTTGATGTGGCGTGAGCGCTGCTCTCCTATTGGTAGTTTAGGAATGGGAAATCTCACTCCAAAATTGAGACCAGTATCCAGCCCAATTCAGGCTAAGGCTTGTGATGGTACATTACATGATACCAACATGGGCCAAAACATGAAGTTCACTAACATCACCTGTGTCAACCAAAAAGTTCAGAGCTGAATAATGTGTTGTCGTTTGTACGGCGTTATTGATGGAAATCTTGCAGGCAAACGCAGTGACTGACTGCATTCATCCCACACTTGTCCTGCTAATCACAGGGAATATTTCAGTCCCTTGATTAAAATTCCAACACTAAAGCTTTATTTGTGAAGATAAATGGCAGACATGTAATGTCCTGAGGCCCTGATGTAATTGCTTTAAATCTCACAGCTGAGCAGCGATTATTCTGCCAACGTTGAGACACATGGGCCATTAACGCCGTCATCAGAGAATAGAATCGCTTTTCGGTTCAAAACCCTTCAAGTTATTAATGATTATTCCACAACAGAAGTGCTCACGGTTGTCTGTCTGTACCACTCATCTTAAATGATTTTCGGTGAGGCAGTGACTTTGGATGCAAAATGCACGTCTGTCCTCAGTATCATTGGAGGAGCGAGGAGTCGGCGTTGTGGATGATCTGTCGTTCTCTGAGCAAAGCTTTCCTCCTCAGGATGGCCCCGGTCTCCGATACGCCAACCTGATTTCTGCAGAACTCAACAGAGATGGTAAGAAAACACACATCAGTCTTCATCACGCTTTCTGCATATGCATGCTTTATGTCATTAGGGAAAAATCTACTACCCAGCATTAAAAATTCTTGTTTTTTTTATGTTCCATGTACGTTTTCTTCTCTCTCAGGTGTTAGGACAGGCCTGCTGCCCAGGGGAATGAATGGAGAGGTGAGTTTCTGTGAATTTTAGTCCAAAAACAGCAAAATGAGAGACTTGCTTCACTTAATCAGCTTCTCTTTGCTGTTTTTTTCTGCTGTTTCAGTTCCTACCAGAGAAACAAAGTCTCACAAACCCTCTCAGCCGCATGTTTGGCATCCGCAAATACTTCAGGAGGCAAGCGGGGAGTGACTGCTTCTGGAAATACTGCGTCTAAGAAGACACAACTCATCTGTACGTGACAAACATCATGCATGCACCTGTGCTCCTCCTCCTACACCTTTATAGATTTTTATGTCGGGTAGAAATATATTCAAATCTTTGTTCAGTCTGCTTGCTGGATGTAAAATGTAAAGATGACATATTATGTAAATAAATAATTGAATAAAAGATATGTGACATAATTGTGCAGCTAAATTGTCCACACTGGCAAAGAGGAGTCAGCGAGAAACAAATAAGTGGCTGAAGATCTGATGTCCACACTGCTGGAGAATCAACAAGTCACACAACATGTTAAGACCTGCTTTCACTCAGAAACATGCTATCTATGTTAAAGGTGTGGCTGAAGAGGCTCCTCTGGTTACACACCATCATCAGCAACCAGAAGAGCTTCTTCAGCCACAGACTGCTCCTTCTCAAGTGCAGGACCAACAGACTGAAAAACTCCTTTGTCCCTCAGGCCATCAGACTGTTCAAATCCTCACTCAGGGGGAGGAGGAGTTAACAGGAAGACAGAGAACGGGAAGGAGAGTACTAATAATAGCTAGTAAACCAGTATCGAGCAGTATTTATGGTATTTATATTTGCAAACAGTTTTTCTTTTTTTACTTTCACTTTTGATGCTGTGTGTGCTTCTTACCCTATGTGCTGCTATACCCTCAATTTCCCTGAGGAAGTCTTCCCAAGGGATTAATACATTTCTAGTTAATCTAAAAGTACGTAAATCCCTTCGGCTGCTCCCTTGTTTGCACTCAGGGTTGCCACAGCAAATGCATCTGCATGTTGAATTGGCACAGGTTTTACGCCGGATGCCCTTCGTGACGCAACTCCACATTACATGGAGAAATGTGGCAGGGGTGGGATTTGAACCCGGAACCTTCTGCACTGAAACCAAGCGCATTAACCACTTGGCCACCACCCCTGCACATTTCTAGCTAATCTAATCTAACCTAAAAGAACAGATATTCGTGAAATGTAGCGACAAGGACCAAGGAGGGTCAGCCTTCGACTAGATTTCATAAATTTTTCAGGTGAATCTGCCAAAAAAAAAAGTGAAACCATGAACTTTCAAAATACCTTTCTTTTCCTGAACAGTGTGAGATGTTTTGGATCATAGTGGATGCACTCTTTTCTAGTTATTGTTGTTGTTATCACACTGTGAATTAGAGAAGCAGCAATAATTGGGTATTGCTTTCACTGGCGTATGTGTTTGTGTCTGTAGAAAATATAATTAAAAAACAGCTGTAATTTTCTTGAAACATGGTGGGAATATTCCTGGGAATTATTACCTGGTTACATACGTATCTTGGGGTGACACACATGGTCTGAAAGACGTACTAAAAGGAGAGTACCCGTGACTGAGTTCAGGCAGAGAACTCAAGCTGCTCTGCACCATAAACAATGAATGATCTACCAAACACTGCCTCCAAATTGGGCGGGCTATTTAAAAAACAAATTTCCAAGATCCCCCTCTGTCTGTCAAACACTGCCACTGCTGCATCCACATTACTGCTGCTCAGCCCCGCCTCCACCTGTAGGTTCAGACTATGGGAAAATGTGTGTATCATCACTCCACCAATATTACAAGGAATCACGAGGTCAAAACCCAGATGCCAAACTCTTAATCTGAACTAGATTAAACAAATATAGCATTTCATTTCTTACAAGTGACGAGCCCAATCAAAACGGGAGAAACCAGATGAAAATACAAACTTGGGGGTGGGGGGTAAAGCTTGTTTAGGCTGAAAGCAAATTTTCCAGAAGAAGTTAACTGAATCAAAATTCAGGGAAAATGTTGGTAATGATGAACACATAAACAACACAAGCCCTCTTCTTCAGAAGTAAAGGAAGGAAACAAAAAGACGGTGCAAACATTGTTCTCAAGTTTTCTTCATTTTTTCCTTTTTTTTTTATTATTTTACAGCAGAAAGAATATAAAGCATTCAGAAAACATCTTCCATATTTTAAGGGCAATTCAAAACATTTTGCATGGCTTCAGCAGCTGAAATCTTTTTTTTTTTTTTTTTTTTAACATATCCATCGAGTCAGTGACGCTTGTACATGCACAATTACAAAAATAAAACTTACAAACAAGAAGAAGGGAAGAAAAAGGAAGAAAGCAAACACATTAGGAGAACCAAGAGGAGATGAAACTCTTAAAAGGTAAAGATTTGGAAAGAATTTGGGTCACATAACAGGGAAAGACAGAGAGAAAGACAGCTATAGAGGAGAGGAAAATAGATCTAACACTAGTTTACATGCAAAGTGTCGAGGACCTGTGACTTTCTATCAAAGCAGGGCCTTTTTTTTTCTTCTTGGTTTGGATTCGATGAAAACGTGCAGTTTGGTAAAGAGTGCCATATAAATGCTGTCCATAAACTACTGAATGCTCGTCTTGCAATACTGGCATTTGCATAAGAGTAAGTCGACTACATGTGCCCAATCATTTTAAACTTCACTAGGTCTCTAGGTCTCCACAAAATAATTCGTTATTGCTCTGTGTCCACAAGTGGAATATGCTGTAAAACTGTTCTGTTGTCCTGATGTGCCTACCTTTCTCTGTTTTGGGTGCTTTGGAAAAGGAAGAGGAGGAAAGGCAGATTCACAGGAGATGATGAAGAGTGTCTCTCGGCTAACGTGCTGTCCGATTTATAAATGGCAGTAAAAATAAGATTTGCAAGTGAACTTTTCATATAACTACGCTCTTGAACTTAAATACCCCTCTACATTATCAGAAGATGAATTGAAGGCCTAAAGAACTGGCCTGAATTATATTAGGATCTGACAGGCTTCTATGAAAGAATGTCAAATCAGTTTTTCCTAAGGACACACACACACGCACACACACACACATACATACATACATACATACATACATATATATATATATATATATATATATGGGACTGTACTTCAGGGCTCCACTGGCATATGTGATCTTTAATATTACTGAGAGGAAACATGGCGGTGGCGAATCCGTCTCACATTCTTTACCGCAAAGCACAATCGAAAGGTTTTTCAGCTCCTTTTGCTGTGAATCTCACGTCCTGTTCTGTTTCCTCCTCCCCATTTTGGCACCCTGAGTAAAATACAGAAGGGAGGTGAAGCAGTCCCTCGGCCGTGCTGCCTTCACTGCCCCCGCGTACACGCCGCCGTCTCTGCGTGTTTTTAATCACGTGTTACCTCCATATCACTCCAACCTGGAGCGTTAGTCTGATCTGAAACAGGGAGCACACCAATCAAACCCAGATGGTTGAAAAGAAAGAAAATCTTTTTAAAAAGAGTTTGCTCCAAGAACAAGCTCGTCCTCATGCTTTGCTATGAAAACTTAAGTTGATACTGGGTGTAGAGTGTCGGCTGGATATTGTTAAGTTTTCCATCTGACCTCCAGTCACACGCCGTCTTCTAGAGTTCTGTGATACGTCAAATCAGAGTTCATCGTTTTACAGAACAGTAAGTCATTTAAAACAAGTCTATCAGACTACCGATTCTAGGAAAATAAGCATGCTTTAGGTGCAGTTCTGTCACCCAGTTAACTATTTTACCCATGCAAGCATAATAAATCCTTCTCCTTCTGCCACGACATTTCATTTCGACTATGCATTCTTTCCACAGACAGGAGCATGAATGCAAGGCAACAAACTCCAGTAGTGGCATTTCTAAATAATAAGATTTCACCAAGCTGTATTTGTGATAAAAGCAGAAATAATGACAAAAAGAAAACAAAACAGCATTTGGATAAGGTGGAGTGAGTCTGAACAGGGAATATCATATTCACACGTGTGTTCATGTGAAGGGTTTGGATTTGTGTGATGTGGATATGAAGAGGCACTTGCTACATAAACACTCAGGAAGTACAGTTTTTACACAACCAGAACCAAAAATTAAACATGACAGTGAAATAAATAAATATGAGAAACACATATTTGGTCTAACAAATACTGTGAAATAAATAAATAAATAAATAAATAAAAGGAGAAAAAATTATGACAACAACAAGTCAAGCTTTCCAGTTGCACTTGGATGAATAATTAATGCATCACATTTTTCTTAAAAACCATTCGAAATGTTCTGTACTGTCACTACTTAACATTATAAATGGCACCAGTGTGTTGTTACACACATTAGTTACGACACTTAGTTTGGCTCCTCAACTCTGCAAGACGTTTTAGTTTTGGCCTGAAAAGGAAAAAGCACCTTTGGCTGTCAAAACAGTTTGTTTTCGTGATATATTTTCAGCCGTTTGACAAAGAAATCCAGTCACGTACAGTTTGCTACTCACATTTTCTATATAAAATAAAAAAAACAACAACAAAACCAGTCAGACCTTTTTTTTAAAATTATTATTATTATTATTATTATTTAAACAGAGTATTAATTAGGCCCTGTCGGTGCTGATTTGGGAGTTTTCCATTAAAACATGCTATTTCGAGACAAATACATCTCAGCTACCAGCAGTCATCCTGGAGTTGATAAATTCCTTGTGTGGTGCGACACATTGCACGTTGACAGATGCAAATTAAATCTTTGTGACAGAGAGCAAGAACGCTGCTTTAAAGGGTCACTGTGGGTAAAACTGCCATTTACAATCCTCAGTGAACACATCACATTCCATTTGTAAACACAACAAAAACAAAACTCTTCATTCTCGTGAAGATGTGCTGAGTGATGGAAAAATGCGAAAGGAGGCAACATGACAGACTCTAAATGTTTTCTGCTTAATGACTCCCTGTGCAAAATGTGCTCCTTTTAACTGTTCTCATGACTTTTGGCCAGTTGTGATCATATGGGCTTCAGTGCTTGTGTATATTTCCCTTTATGATTATCCGTTCTGCAAAAAAGAAAAAAAAAAATCAACTTAATTCTCTTTTTCGGCTATTTAGCATTCACATACCTTGGCATCATTGGCAAAATATTCTTAGTAGCCTCAACAAAAAATAAAGAAGAAAAAAGAGGGGGAAATGCAAGTATGGTTATCCATACTTCTTTTAAGGTAATTTTGCAGACATTTCCTAACTCTAAATACATTTTTTATGTTTTATATTGCAATAATATCATGCTTTAGCAAAATGTTCTTCTCAAGAACAATCAAAATAAAATAAAATACTCTAATAGTGAAATAGTTTTAATCATTTTACAGAGCATAGCCACTACTGCTTTTGTTGTTTTTCCCCCTTTTTTGTATTTCTTCATATTTGTCATGCACATAGCTCCTTTTTGTTATCCCACTTATTTACACTATATACAAACAATACAACCATACTTCTTAGGCATTCAAACAAAACTATACAAATATTCTGTTTTTGTCTCGTACCTGTTTTTGTCCCATTTTTAATGAATAAAATAATATATTTCTAAAATACAATCCCTTTTGGGCAAATGTTTTTTTTTTTTCTCCTACGTACTTTCAGCCTTCGTTATATACAGAAATCACTAAATTGTCAAAAATATGGATTTGTCAAACCCCTATTTTGGGACAAGCTTAGGGACCCCTCAAAGAATCTCTAAGACGTCAAGGCAATGCATGTGATCTTCCCCTCAAAAGCCTTCTCAGGCTCTGAAGTTCATTTAAAAACAACATTAATAACCTGCATGACCATAATCGCTCAACGCAAAATAGGCAAGTTCTTCTCCAGTTCCAGAGGAGCAATCGTTGGAATGAGGCAAACCGCAACCAAATGGAATGAGCAGGAACGTACAGCTTCACTACCATTGGATGTATGCAAGGAGAAGAAGATGGACCATATGGGGGAAAAATAGGCTGAAAGATGTGATCATAAGCACACAAAGACATTTCTTGCCAACAAGACGTCCATTTTTTTTTTCTTGGTAGGGTTCAACAACATAGCTTGTGAAGATACAGATCACAAATTTTGCAGACATGATGGAACAGATACAGTAAGACAACATGGGACAAATTCAAGTCAGAAAGTGGCAACATTATATGATAAAGCATTTCCTAAGAAATGATAAAAACGGTTTTGGCCTCCGTTTGCTTCTATGTGGTTTCAACCCCGACTACATTCATTTGTAGCTCCACCCATATGGGCAGACTGGTGGGGTAGAGCACAGTGCGAGGAGGAACTGTTGAGCTAATTTGAATCATGTGTCATCAGCCATGGATAGGAGTGGGTAGGTGAGTCACTTAAAACTTTTTAAAATGAGTTGATTTGTCCATTTAAAAAAAAATGTATGAAAGAGTCCAGAGTTTCACATAGGACCTCATCAGATGTGTCCCACTTTCTTGTCACCGTCCAAATCCTCATCATACTCCAAACAAGATAGAGCAATCCATGAAAAAGTGCAAAAAATGCCATGAAGCAAATGTCCTGCGCCCGCCCCAGACTGACCCGTTTTAACGAAGTTGCCGCTCTCCAAAATAATAGATATGTGGAAAAAAAATACCGTTGCACATGTAGTAATAGTTGAACGAGTAACACTGCAGTAGTAGTAGTAGTAGTAGTAATTGCAGTGCTTGCGCGGATGCTTCCCCCCGCCCATCCTTTTCTCTCGTTAAAAGTCTTGGGTACGAAATTAAAAGAAAACAGGAGTCAGGAGAGTGATGTCACATCGCTAGGGGGCTCCTCTGAGCGGTCTCATGTTCCTTGGCCCTTTTCAATTCTTTCACCCTGCAAGACAGAGGAAAAAAATGACTATGAATTTACCTTCTATAAGTGCAGATTTTAGGATCATTCAAGATAAACAAGATGGGAACAGTATCAGATCATCTGGAACTGTGGCTGGTCTGGGAAAAGAAATTTTGGTCAGAATTTGACTGAACATCTTTGAAATGCAGTAAATATACACTCATTACCACATTAATTGTGTCACATTTAAGATGAAAGAGCACTTGGCGTCCAACATTAGTTTAATTATGCCTGGCAAAATACATACATATTTAAGTACATAAATAAATAAACACTAATTATTTAATAAAAATCATTTGATTTCACACAAAGTGTTCCAAAACAATATGGTAATGATGCTATAATTAAGTATAAAATGACATTAAAGTAGAGTTATCATTTCAAAGTGACATTTAACACCATAAGACACACATTTCATGAGATAAAATGCAAAATGCAGCATGTGACAGGTGCCTCAAAGCATCAGGCAACAAATGCTTAAAGGTTTGAAAATACAAATGTAATTACTGTACTTCAACCTCTGACTATCTAATTAGTCAATGGTTAAAACAAATGAACTTTGCTTTGATACCAGAACAGAACTTCTAGACCCAATCTGAATACTGAGAACCCACTACATGCCACGGTCACCACTGTGTATACTCACAGGGTAGGTAATGTCTAGACTTGCTGTGTACAACACTTTGAAATGACTTACAACTGGTGCGAAATGGTACACAGCGTAGGGTAAGAGTCTTTGCTAGTGTACAACCAACACAGTCACCATTTTCATGCCCAGCATGCATGTCATGTAAGTAATCAACATAAGTGTGCACTTATTTGTGTGCCCATGGTTTCAAAATGCGGTGCCATTTAGTGCAGTGGTGGTGCACTGGTATCATGGCAGCACAGTTCTTCTGTGATTTATCCAGTGCAATACTCAGATACGCTTTACATATACGTGTGCACTCTGCATGTACACAGAGGGATGTAGATTAGCAGATCACTCTACCACACAACTGAATTGCAAAAAAAAATTAAAACTGTGGTTTGTACCATATTTTACACAAGTTTTATTATGCTGTTCACATGCATTGACACTTTGTACACACATCTGTTTCTTTGTCAAAAAAAAAAAAAGCCCTCTCGTGTCCGAGTCCACCATTTAAAGAGCAATGCACCAGATGCTCTGGCACATGAAGGACAATCTAAATGGTTTCTTCCATGTTATGTCCAAAATATGCCCAAGACTAATTAAGTGATTATTTACAAAACCTTTGCTGACTGTGAACGATTTTGTGTTCAGATTAAATGCTGTGTAAATATCAAGGTCGAGCTGGACATGCCTTCCAAATGTTCTACATGCTTTACACTGTGAACAGTGGATCTTCATGAGAGGGCTCGAGGTGTGATTTGGCACTAAGCTGAACTGAATGCACTTCACACATGCACCACAATTCACTGTTACCAAAACTAGTTAATACTATTTACTTTTTAATAGAAAATAAATATAAGCCCATATTTATTTAACTGCATAGCAAAGCCTCTTAAATAATAATGATGATGAGTATGGCGACCTGCGTGGAAGAACGAAGACCAAGCAAGAGCTTTTGTCTTTGCTGCACTCTGCCACAAGGAGGTGCTATTATTTATATATACAACAGCACAGAGACAATGGTGGAAGTCACCAAACAGACTACACTTTACACTTACGGTAACAGCAACATGATACTCAACTAAACTGACTAAACCAGTTGAACTACAAAACACAACAAATCAACAACACTAACAACACTGCTAAACCAACATGAACCACAATAACAACACTTAAAAACCCCAAACCCCAAACTTTCATAATGCACTGAAGCACAACAATTTACATTCTTAGTGACCGGCCAATAGTTTCCTCATCGCCCATCCCCCCCTTCCCCTAAAAGTGTCTGATGAGCTCTTTGGGATCATTATGTCATTGCGACATAACAACAATGTAAAACAGCCCCAACTATCTGGTGCTCAGGGGAGGAAAAAAAGAGAAGAAGAGAAGGAAAAAACAGGAGCCATTAACAATCTTGCCTAGGGCGCCAAATTGATTTGGGCTGGCACTGCCTTGGAGGTACGAATCCCAACAGATGGGAGACATCGGTTTTTGTTTTTACATTGGGATTTATAAATTATCTAAACTTCACAAAAATCCCATCCACACAAGCACCGTTTTAAAAAATATCTCTGTCCACATGAAACACAAAACAGATTGACAAGCAGTGTCAAGAGCATGCCTGGAAGGACAAGCTCATTTTCAAAGTTGTCCCACCAACTGCAGTTCCGAAGGGGTCAGGTCCAAAACTGGCGATAACTTTGGTGGCGGGGTCTGCCAGTGTGTGTGATGAACGATGTCCAAAGCTCACTCTGCTTCTCTACATAGAGGGCCGGTAACTGTGTGTGTACGTGAAAGTATTTTGGACAACATCTGCCATTACAGAAAATCGTCTCATGTAATCAAGGGACACAGTGCACAGTTTGACGTCAAACAGGAGATTAATGCGCACACTTGCAAGACAAAAACAGTTTTCTTGGTCTACACATAAACACGATAAGGAGATTTTTGAAAATCAAACGTCCGTTTTCAGCTAACCAAAACACACCCTGTGGATTGATACCGCCAGACGCTCGGCCAATCAACACACAAGCCAGTCTGCAGTTTTGTGTAATGGAGCAGTGAAAACAGACGGTATTCACTAATGCGCTACAAGATGTGTTGTTAGCTTCTGACCAAGCTGGAAGATGGATGAACAAAAAACATTCATGAACCTGTGACCTGATATCCTTTGCATGATGACTTAGTTTAAAATACTCATATTTTAAACAAAATATCTTTATATAAATGTAAGTTAAGGACCTAACATTAGTAGCTAGTTAGTGTGGTGAGCCAGCCATGAAGCATAAACATTCACAGCCATATTGTGGCAAAATGTGCATTTTGCAACAAACTGGATATAAGGTGGAGATCATAAATGTAGATTATGCTGCAGATTTTGTCTGAGATGTTTCAGTGCACATCTTATTTTTTGTAATTATTATGACGCAGAGATAATTTCAGCTACACGTTTTCAACAGTTTCTGCAGTGGCCAAAAGGGTGCACATAAAAAGTCAACAGTAGTAAATGCAGAAAACATTCACCAAAAAATAAAAACAAAATCCCTGCACAGACACAAAAACATGTAGATGCATAAGAAAATCTTGCAGCAAAAGAAGAAAAAAAAAAAGCTTGTAAACATAAAGAACACAAATACAACATGCAGGACATGTAAACAATTTAATTTGCTAATGGGTCTGCTGCAAATTCAGAATATTAAGAAATATTAATACATACAGAAATGATAAATTCAGAAATAAACTTTCTGGGCTCTGACAACCTGGTAAGCATAAAGGTATGAAACACAACACATCAATGTTGTGTTGTATGTTGATTTTCATTTAGGCAGCCATGTTCACAAATTAAACCTCGCGTACAGACTACATGATAAAAAAAACTCCTCACACACACACGCACGCACACACACGCACGCACAAAAGCCCAAAGTGATTGCATCCTGTAAATTTATTTCCAAAAACTGTCACAGAAGATACAGATTGTGGAATAAAAGACATTATCAAAGACAAATGATGTGGGAAGACTGAACAGCAACACAACATAAATGCAGCTGAAATGCAGCCCAGTGTAAATACGATAAACACGACTGCTGCGTGTGACGTGCACATCTGAAGAGAAGCGCATTAACGCTGGCAATGTGTTTCAGGCAAAAGAGTGGAGTGCTGCGATGCAATGAATGGTCCATCAGTTACAGTCCTCTGTTGCTTTTTGTGTTGTTTGAACCTCCTTTGTGTTGTGGAGCTTTGCAAAGCATTTTTGCATGTTTTGTCTCAATCTGCAGCAGATACGTTATCAAATTAAATAGCTCCATCTGCTGCAGGTTATATTTGTTTGCATTGTTTTAGCAAATGTTTTTGAAGCAACTACCTATTGCTGAGTTGATACAGGTGGTTTTATTTCTTTTATTTTTGGTTTCTGCATTTGCTTTGCAGGTGTTGCTTTAATTTGGAAGAATTGCGGCCCCTATTTGCCACCATACATTTCTCTCTCCATAAAGAACATGCATGTAACTACACCTAATAAAATTTTACAAGTCTTAACAGAAAACCACAGATTAGATCCTACTGCATAGAGGAAGGACTTACTAATATTTACAGTGTAAAAATGCAAAACCTTACCAAGTATATTTATTTGCAAAACCTTACCAAGTATAAGACTAATTTCTAGTCAAAATATCTAATCTATGATTAATATGACTCAATTATTTAACAACCAAAATTCCATTAACATATAAGAATTTGTTTTAGAAAAGATTTTAAAGCTGCTGAGTTAAAAAGATACAGCACTTCCTCATACTCATAACATAAAGCTCAAACGTTTTCTCAGCTAATGTGAAGACCTTGATTCAAGAAATCTTCGTAAATAGCAGATTTAAAACAATCATGAAAAGAAAGTGAATTTTACTTATAACAAGTAAAAATATCACTCGCTAAAAGCTTCTTGAAATAAGGTCTAGAAATTAGTTGCAAAAACTAATTTGAGTTTTATTGTAATAATAATAACAATAATAAGGTAAAAGATTAAAGCTAATAATGGACAGTAGAAAATAAATACGTTTTAAGATTACCCTTGAAAGTGTCCACTGAAATTTACTTTTTACTGTCCACAGGCAAACTGGAGGAAAAGGCTCCAAAACCTGCTGACTTCTTCCTAACCCTGCAGACACAAAGCCCACATCCTGTGACTGCAGGACATGAGAAGGCACGTAAGGTTCCACAAGTTCAGCAAACAGGCAGGTCCATGACCATTTAGAGCCTTATATGTTAGCAACAAACCTTGAAATTGGCTCTTTACTCATATTAGAAAGTGTTTCATCTTTTAGAAACCACAAAGAAGCTTAAATGGTGAGTCAAAAACACTTACTTGGTCTCAGATATGACTCAAAATGAGATGTTTCCAAGACACTTTTGCTTGATGTATTTAAAAAAGTCCTTATATCCAACGAATGTTTACTTGCTAAGGGCCCTGTCCCCACTGGCATTTAGGAGGATTTGTGGATGGAATGCGCACAAAAGTGGCCCACATCCACCAAACAAACCGCAATAAACCATGTAACATTCCTGTATGAGTCGGGCCGCCATCCGAACACGTCCGTGATCATCCGCAGAGGCACGCATGTCCGCAGCCAGGATTTTTGAGCAGCTCAAAAATCCTGCTGCGGATGAGATCCGCATCACTGCCTGAACACATACTGAAGACATACGCAGGACATACACAACCAACGCGCCGCATATCCCCTGTCATCCGCTGATATCCGCAACCGACGGGTTGGCGCGGCTTGGCGGCGGACCGGGACAGCGTGCAAAACAGATATGACGCGTGCCCAGCACGGCCACATCACGGTCGCAAATGGTATGTCGCGCATGCAGACAGAGTGGGCACGGATGGAGCGAGTGCATCACGGTCGCTGTGCCCCTTGTGGGCGCCTCCGCGGTCGCCTTCGCTTCTGTTTCCTGTTATATCCGCTTTTCTTCCTCATGTATTCGCTGATCCACCCCGGGACATTTGTCATTTCCGCCCACCTTTGTTGCGGACGCTCAGCTTTTGTCTCCTCATTTCATGCGCAAATCCTCCTAAACGCCAGTGGGACAGGGCCCTAAGTGACTGTGTCTTACATTAAGCATCAGTTATATAACTTGTTTAGAAATTAGACAAGTATACTTTGTGAGATCTTTCATTTTGTCAGTGTAGTGGTAAACTATAGCTGCAGATAATGTTTTTTATTTGTTTTATTGAGTTGACAGATACATTACATCCAACAGAGGGACCCCATGTGAGTGAAGGTAAATTAGAGGAAAACATTTCCTCCTCAGTCTATTGAGTGGCTAGAAACAGGAGAGTTGGACAGATCTACTTGAGAAAACAGCAGGTCCATAGCATGCCTAAAGGAGCAAGGCCCAAAACTGTCACCACTTGGCATGCAGCAGAATATGACACAATGAAAAGAAAGAAAAAAGCCTTCTGTTCCCTCAAAAGGACTTTCTGCATAACCACACAAAACTGGCATAAACCAAAAAAAACAAAACAGTCAAGAACAGAAAAAAGTAATTTCAGAGAGACAGAGAGAGGTGAGAGAGAGAGAAAGAGAGACAGACAAAGAAAAAAAGTGAGAAAAGTGCCTGTTTAGTGTTGCACTAATGTTATCATTCATAAGCATCGGTTAGTTCTGATAAAGGTTCGGCTCTAAATCTGAGCTTCTCAGTCCACCTGTGGCTCCACTTGGCAGCCTTCATGCAAGCAGGCATCAAGCAACAGTGATGGAGAAGGAGGGGGAAGGGAGCGAGAGAGAGAGAGAGAGAGAGAGAGAGAGAGAGAGAGAGAGAGAGAAATAGATGTGAAAGAGGAAGAGAAAGTAAAGACCTCAGGAGGAGATAATTGTATTATTAAAGAGTCAGAACCAGGAAGGGAGATAACCGAGGAAGAGACGTACGGAGGAAACAGAGAGAGAATGAGAGAGAGAGAGAGCAAGAGAAGCATGAACTGAGTTGCTGAGGCTGCACTCACCCGCTTGAACAGTCTATGGTCCATCAAGGGGCTTGGCATAAACAGCAAAACAATACCAGACAGCTATTAGCACACAGCAGGCACCTGACGGGTGGGGACCAAATACAGTGAGGGAGGGGGGGGGAGAGTGTATGTGTGTGTGTGTGTGTGTGTGTGGTGGGGGGTCGCAGGTTGGAGACATTTCTAACCACCCAATTTTTCAAAAAGTGAACCAAACACAGAGCAAGACAAGTTTCACCTACAATACCGACAAGACGGCGAAACAAGTGTCCTGCTAATGAACTCATTGGAGATGTGTTTTCTTGTGTCATAAATGACAATGATTCATTTTGACGTACGTTCAGTGAGAACATCTACCTGATGTCAGTTTAGGGGGGGCCTACCTGTGGCGGCAGCGGCGTAGGAACCTCATGATTTTCCTGGCAGCTTGATCCTGCCTCTTGGTGAGCAGACTGCCCCTACAACACACCACATACACAGAGAAGAAACAGTCACATGCGATGTTCTATATTTTTGTTCCATCTTCCAGTGCCGATCGATGATGGAGCAATCTAGAGTCTTTTAGTTCAGTCGGTCAGAGTGCCGAAAGTCGTTGCTTGCTGGCTAAACTGCATCACCTCTTCTGAATTATCTTAGATGTTGATGGATTGTTTGTGCTCATGCCTCTACAGATGGCAAAATAAAAGAAAGAAAAAAGAAAAAACCCCAACGCTGCTCTGATTCTTTGATTGTTTGAGATATCGTCAAACAGCAGATCCATTTCACCACTGGCTACAACCACTGAAATGTTTCTGATCTAAACAAGAAAGCTTAATATTCCTCCAAAATGTTGAAGGTAGCATCTATAAATAGTTCTGATATCAAATGTCTTTTAGCAAACACAAAAACTGAACCTTTGCACAGTCAAGTACGGTGCTGCGTTATCTTCATTACACAGCTGTCTTATGCTGCATTCATGTTAACGGTAGAAAAATCAGTTGTCCTGCTGTTATGGATTTACTGCTGCCTCCAGCTACAGATGGTAGATGTTAATAGAAGACATGATAATTTGCAGGGTGGTTAAGATGGACAATTACTGTACTCAATCAAGGATGTACAACAATCAAGGATTACACAAGTTTGTATTAAAACAGGAAGCTCTGCCGTTGATTGTTGTTTAAAGAATCGACGTTTTGCAATGTTAGAGCTGAATTTCTCTTAACATTCTGAGTATTTTCAGCATAAAAGATTATTTATGTATTTATTTTACAAGTTCACATTTTAGTAAGTTAATAATTTAGAAGATGCTGATAAAAACTTGTTCACACTTAAAAAACAGTTGGACATAGGATGACAATGGTTTTAAAATAAACAGTTTGATCATAAAAATGTAACTGCAACATGTCATACATGAATTTAGTACATTTTCTATGAACAGTTTGTTAAATGAGGGCCCAGTGTGTTAAACATTACACCATGGAAACACTATATATATATATATATATATATACGAGGGTAGGCTGAAAAGTTGTAAGGCTCACCAAGAAGGAGAAATGCCATTTCAATAAAACTTGGCATGCATTAAGTTCAACTCTTCTGATGACTAACTGTGTTATTTTCTTCCAGGTTGTGAGGTAGTTTGTGGTTCATAGCCAAGTCTGAAAGTTCGTGGTAGAGGGAAATGGCAAAAATGGACAAAATCTGGCATCATGGTGTGATTAAGTACCTGCATAAGAAGGGGTTAAAGCCCAGGGACATTCATGTGGATATGGTTGCTACATTAGGGGATGAAGCTCCCTCCATATCTACAGTGCAGAAGTGGGCAGCTGAATTTAAGAGGGGCAGAGAGAGCCTTGAAGACGCCCCAAGGTCTGGGCGGCCTGCAACAGCCACAACTCAGAAAAACATTGACCTTGTTCATGAAATGGTGATGGATGACGACAATCGATGATTAATGAGCTAGCAGATGCCTGTGGGAATATCCCATGAGAGAATTGAACACATTCTACATGAAGAACTTGGAATGTCAAAGGTGTCAGCTCGGTGGGTGCCACGTCTTCTGACGCCTGATCAGAAACGCACCAGGCTAGTCATGTCGAAGGCAAACTTAGCACAATTTGAAGAGGATCCAGCCAATTACATGGAACGTTTTCTTACCCAGGATGAGTGTTGGGTTCACCACTTTGAACCAGAGACAAAAAAACAATCAATGCAGTGGAAACACCCAAGGTCACCACCTCCAAAGAAGGCCAAGGTTGTTTCATCTGTGGGGAAGGTCATGGTTTCAGTTTTCTTGGATGCCAAGGGCATTGTGTTTGTGGACTATCTTGAAAAGGGACAAACCATAAATGGACAGTACTATTCTAACCTACTGAGACGGTTACGCAAGGCTATCAAAAAGAAGCGACCAGGAAAGCTGACGAAAGGGGTGCTGTTCCATCAAGACAATGCCCCAGCTCACAAGTGAACAGTGGCCATGGCCACTATCCACGAGTGTGGACTCGAACTGGTAGATCACCCACCATACTCCCCTAACTTGGCACACTCTGACTTTCATCTGTTCCCAAACCTGAAAAAAAACTTGGCTGGGAAGCACTATCAGAGCAATGACGAGGTGATGGCTGCCGTTGAGGACTACTTTTGACCTCTCAAGATGAAAGCCAAGGGAATCGAAGCACATCAAGCACCGCTGGAAGAAGTGTGGTGAGTTACAGGGAGGACTATGTAGAAAAATAACCCTGAATTTGTTCAATTCGACAACTGCATCATAGTCAGCCTAGACTTTTCAGCCTACTACCCTCGTGTGTGTGGTATATTATATATATATATATATATATATATATATATATATATACAGTAGTGTTCGAATAATAGTAGTGCTATGTGACTAAAGAGATTAATCTAGGTTTTGAGTATATTTCTTATTGTTACATGGGAAACAAAGTACCAGTAGATCAGTAGATTCTCCAACAAGACCAAGCATTCATGATATGCACACTCTTTAAGGCTATGAAATTGGGCTATTAGTAAAAAAAGTAGAAAAAGGGGGTGTCACAATAATAGCAGCATCTGCTGTTGCGCCTACAAACTCAAAACTACTATGTTCAAAATGCTTTTTTAGCAATCCTGTGAATCACTAAACTAGTATTTAGTGGTATAACCACAGTTTTCATGATTTCTTCACATCTGCGAGGCATTAATTTGGTGGTTTGGAACCAAGATTTGCTCGTTTATTAGGTGCTTGGGGTCATTGTCTTTTGACATATCAACTTGATCCATGATACCTGATATGTGATATATAGGCCCAACACCATAGTAGGAGAAACCTGCCCATATCATGATCCTTGCACCACCATGCTTCACTGTCTTCACTGTGAACTGTGGACTGAATCAGAGTTTGGGGGGTCGTCTCACAAACTGTCGGCAGCCCTTGGACCCAAGAAGAACAATTTTACTCTCATCAGTCACAAAATATTCCTCCATTTCTCTTTAGGCCAGTTGATGTGTTTCTTTGGCAAATTGTAACCTCTTCTGCACGTCTTTATTTACAGAGGGACTTTGCGGGGGACTGCCACTCCCTGGCCTGGTTCTGCTGGAGGTTTCTTCCTGTTAAAAGGGAGTATTTCCTTCCCACTGTAGCCAAGTGCTTGCTCACAGGGGGCGTTTGACCGTTGGGGTTTTACATAATTATGTATGGCCTTGCCTTACATATAAAGCGCCTTGGGGCAACTGTTTGTTGTGATTTGGCGCTTTATAAAAAAAATGATTGATTGATTGATTCTTGCAAATAAATTAGCTTCACACAGGTGTCTTCTAACTGTCACAGCACTTACAGGTAACTCCAAACTGTCTTTGATCATCCTGGAGCTTGATCAATGGGTGAGCCTTGCCATTTGGTTATTCTATCCATTTTTGATGGTTGTTTTCTGTTTTCTTCCATGCGTCTCTGTTTTTTTTTTGTCCATTTTAAAGCATTGGAGATCACTGTAGATGAACAGCCTATAATGTTTTGCACCTGCGTATAAGTTTTTGTTGGGGAAGTGTCGTGACACGGACCCACAACAGGGGGCGTTAATGAAGGGACAATGGAATAGCCAAAAAGCAACAATTTAATGGTTGTGAAGGTGCACAACGTAATACAGACAGATACAAATATGTGTTATATCAATCCAACAAAAAGGTGACGTGTGGTAGGCTCGAAGATAGGAGACGTCCGGTGAGAGAGAAGCCGGAACCCACACAAGCCTCACCACCAACGGACCTGAAGAACACCGGAGCCGCCAAGCCCTGCGCCCCAGGTGGCCACTGTCTTCAGCAGTCAGACCCGGTACTGCTGGCAGAAAACAGAAACAGTTCTGGATGAGCGTGAGTCCGCACACTCAGTAATCCCACAGTCTGTGTTCAGTTAAGGAGGGAGAACCTCCACCTCCAATCACACACTCGTGCAGCTCCTGAGATAACCACTTATCTGGGTGGGGTGTGAGGCGAAGCCGTCGCAGTCCACACCAAATGCCAACTCCGCAGACAGGGAATCCGTCCCAGGAAAACGGCTGCAAAAAGAGATCAGACTAATACTCGAATTTAAGTCAGCAGAGAAAATTACCTGTATGGTAGAAGATTTCTCGGCGAGGAGGTGGAGTTGCAGTCCGGTCTTTATAGTGGGGTGAGGGTGACAGCTGGTGTTGATAGATGACAGCTGTCACCTCCAGTTGGCTCCGATGCCTCTCCTGCTTGGAGGCCCGCACTCCAAGAAGGGCGCCATCTGGTGGTGGTGGGCCAGCAGTACCTCCTCTTCAGCGGCCCACACAACAGTTTTCCCCTCTCCAATCAACTTTTTAATCAAACTATGCTGTTCTTCTGAACAATGTCTTGAACGTCCCATTTTCCTCAGGCTTTCAAAGAGAAAGCATGTTCACCAGGTGCTGGCTTCATCCTTAAATAGGGGACACCTGATTCCACCTCTTCCACAAAATTGACGAACTCACTTGACTGAATGCCACACTACTATTATTGTGAAACCCCCTTTTCTACTTTTTTTTACTAATAGCCCAATTTCATAGCCTTAAGAGTGTGCATATCATGAATGCTTGGTCTTGTTGGATTTGTGAGAATCTACTGAAATCTACCTGGTACCATTGTTTCCCATGTAACAATAAGAAATATACTCAAATCTTTTTAGTCACATAACACTACTATTATATATATATATAATATATATATATATATATATATATATATATATATATATATATATATATATATATATATATATAATATAAGGGAGTATATGTATTTCTCTACATCATAAAGCAGAGAAATATAAATATTTCGGGCTTTTAGTGGCCACAAGCTGCGATCTGTATTGGTATATGGCAGAAATATTAGGGCCCTTCACACATAACACTACTGAGGCAGATGGTGCCGAAGGTGGAATCAATGGCCCCGAGCATCTTGTATAATAGTCACCACACTCATTCGGGCACGGCACATGCACTCTATATTTGCGTGCCACTCCTACAGGAAATCCATTCAAATGGTGGCAAGATGAGGTCGCACTGCATCTGACTGCATGTCGTATCCAGTTCGGACATATCGTGCTGTGCGCTGGTGACCAGTGTGCTGGTGATAGAGGGACAAGCGGAGCTGGCTCATGTGTTAATGTTCATGTGTTTAGGTCATTCATGTAAAGAATAAAAGGAAGAAAGAGTCATCCATGTCAGTTTAGTACTTCCTAATGTACGTCCAGGAGGAGGATTGTCCACTCTTTATAACAGGAAGAAAGATTACAAAGTGCGGTTGTGTTTTTGTGTGTTTTCTTTTTTTACAGTGAGAACGGAATTATGGCCAGTAACATGATTGTCTTACATTTAAACAGTACATTCATTGTTCTTATGAAGTTCTGTGCACTCAAATTATTTTGTGCTTTGCACATTTCAGTTGAGTTCTGCACTAGCATAAATATATGTCCAGCATGTCATCGCTACTGCTGCTGTCTGAGCGCCATGTACCTCCTCACACTGGTGACAGTTTTGTGCACGCATGTATACATGTGCATGTGTTTACGCCTGTCGACCGTGTGTCCCTCCCAACAGCAGCTGGAAATCTTTGACGTTGCCAAATAGGTTTTTTTGCTCTTTTTCGGCCACTTCCTGCTTTGGTCGCCAGCTTCATGTTATGTGTGAAGGGGCTTTAAACACTCTATGCTTTTTTCTGAAAAGTGCTTGTTCTACATGAAGAAACATGCTCAGAGCTCCTGCTGGTCTGCCAGTCGATTACCAGTCAGGGCCTATGCTTCTTGAGTTCTTTGCTCAGAACAAGACGGCGCAGCTTGAAGCAGAGAAACCAGCTTCCGATATTGAGAAAATCAAAGAAAACATTTGGCTTTTAACAGCTGCTGCAATAATTGCATCACTGTTGGAAGATCCGTGCAAGACGCAACAAGACAGCACATCCATAATTCTAAAACAATGTAAACAAGATAAAGAACTCCTGCACAGGAGGGTCCAATCAAGCTCACATACATCTTCTGACAATCGTGACTGTATGAAACTATAACCATGTCCTGTACTGAACAAAATCACAAGCTCACTGTTCCACATCTGCCATTTTCCAGTACTGGGATAGTGAAGTTATTTACCTCAGTTTGTGCTGTACCAGGGCAGCAGCTGCCCCACTGTGGTGGGGCTTCAGCCTGCCAAACTCCTTGTAGCTGCGGTAGTACTGCTGAATGAGCATGGCAGCCCTCCTGCTCTGCTGGAACTTCTTCTGTTCATAGTAGCTGCGGAATTTACTCTGGATAAGGATGGCGGCCTGCGTCATCTTCTTATAAAGTGCATACTACCAACAGGATGAAAAGCCAAACGTTACATTTTACAGCGTTCACATCACTGTCACGGAGTCATGATTGACTGTAAGAATCTAACACAATGAGAAGTTTGGGCATAAATTCATACGGTGGCCAATAGGGGTCATAACACTTCCTAATGAAGTTAACATTAGCAAATGCTTAAAAAAATGTACAAATGTAAGAAAAAAAAACTGCATAAAATTAACAACAGCTAGTTGCATCAAAAACCATCTTGCAAACTGAAATAAAAAAAACTGCAAACAGAAAACAGAAATATACAATACATGCACCAACTTAATGTGATAACATGTCTGCGTAAATTCATACAACACACACGAGAAACACTTTGCAAAGCTCCACAGCACAATGTAAGTCATAACAACACAACCAGTGCATTGCGGCGCCCCACGCTTTAGCTGTACCTGGTCGGCAGAGCTGAGCGAGTTTATTTACTTTGTTCATGATTCATGATTTCTCAAATACTCACTATATTTTCACATTTCATTTGCAAAGCACTAACAACTAGAAGTTACAGTCCTTCAGGGCAGCGACACTCATTTGTGTTCTGAGTACTTCCATTGTGTTGCAAAACTTTGCAAAGTGTTTCTGTGTTTGCGTGAGGTGTCTGAATATGCAGAAGACACATTATCAAATTAAACTGTGACATGTGCTGTAGGTTACGTTTGTATTTTCTGCAGTTGCAAGATTTTTTTTTGATGTTTTGAAATGATGCTGGTGTTTTCTTCTTTGTAAATGATGTCTGCACTTGCTTGCGTTGTCTTAATTTGGAGGTGTTATGACCCCTCCTGGCCACCGTAAGTTCAGCTACTGATTATGAACCCCAAGGGAGTGAAATGTTTTACCTTCAAGGCTATCCATGTTAGCTTGCAAACAAAAAAGTGGGAAAATTTGAGACTCATGCACTAGTAACATGATAACACACGCAATTAACAAAAAAAAGAAAGAAGCTGAATAATGTTAGTAAAGGGTAAATTTACTTGGGGGGGGGGGCAGAAGAGCTTCATGAAATAAAAGTGGCTTTTAAGTATTTTTTTAATCGTTGTACACACACCTCAGAAGGAACACTGCACATGTTGCTGTTGCAGATGAACCAACTTTTATTGGCTTACCTGTTTGTATTTCTTGTAACAACGTTGAATAACAGCAGCAGCTACCTCTTGTTGCTCTTGGAGGGGTCGCCCCTGCAGGACAGTAGATTGGGAGAGGTCAGAGGTCACAGTCAAACCTGTTCTATTGCCACAAAGGACATTAGTGGCTCTGTGGACTCTTGCTGAAGTCTCCTTGTCTCTGTCATGTGAACTCCCCTATGCAAAAGCCCATCGATTTTGGACTGACTGCCATGTGAGCAGGGGCACGAGAGGAGAAGTGCTGAACAATCAATACAGAGCCAAAGATCCACCGCAGTGTCTGCCGGTTTAAAACAGATGACTGCAAAGACATTGAACAGTTGTCATATGAAAACTCAGTCAAGTGGCTGTTTGGTAGCAATGGGAGGAATGGGGCTGGACGGGGGGGGGGGGGGGGGGGGGGGGGGGTGGAGGGTGTGGGGTGGTGTGGGGTGTAGAGCTAGTTTATAACAGGCAGTGGCAGGCTCCATACGCCTATCTCAGGTAGGACGAGAGAGTATGAAAGAATGAAAGACAGAGAAAGAGAATCATAATAAACAAGCTTAATCATGTCTATCTGGTGCAGGGACAGAGGGGACAGTGCAGTTCGTCTAAGCAAGGCCATGCTCTGCTCAAGCCACCTTTCCCATGCTGAAACCACAGGGACACACAGTATAACTACATGTGTTTTTATTCATGTTGTCGTGTGCTGTATGTATGTAGAGGAACAGAAAATAAAGAGAGAGACAGACACAGAATAATCTAAACAATATTAAGCATGTCAAGAAACCGAACATCCCAAAAAGTAATGCAGCAGATTAACCATTTATTATCTGCCGTATTATATCATCCACAGAGGCCGGGAAACCCCAGATATCAAAGAGTACCAGTAGAGTGCTGCAGTGCACTCAGCCTGTGGCACCGGAGCACTGAGCTTGTACCTTGTACTTGCGGAAGGCAGTTTGGACCAGGCGGGCAGCCTCGTACAGTTCTCTCTGCTCTGGATCGGACAGAGTCAGCTGGGCCAGGTCTCGCTCCACCTTGCTGTTGGAAGCATTGATGAACTCGCTCCAGTCAGCTGGGGAGGGTAGTGTGGGCCTCTCCAGGGGCCCCTCTCTCAGCAGAGACCCCCCAGGACTGAGATTGGGGTTAGATGATGGAGTCAGGGGTTCATTATACAGTGATCTGCAGAAAAACAATGACAGAAAAGTCCACGTTTTAAGTTTTGCATGTTTTGAAATTGCATTCAATACACAAAATGGGTCTGACTGATGCATATGCCAAATTTCATGCCATGTCATGTACTTTCCAGAGTATAAGGTGCACCGGAGTATAATTCCCACTAGAGTCTAAGATGCACCTTTTTTCTGTATGTGACACTCACTTTTTTAGCAAAATATTTCACGAGGAGCAAATTTAACAGTGGACAAACTCACTGCAGCACATGTACACACCATAGCGTGTCTTGTTACTTAACATACAGACTTATAAATTCCAAAAATAAGCATGATGGACAAACAAAGGTGCACTGGACCAATAATTAGATGATATTTGATGCAGTTTGGACAAGAGAAATGTCAGATGGACACAGATTAGGAAATGAGCCATGGATTCACACAGGAAACCCTCAGCTTGTGCTGTGTGTAGAGATGCACCGATGCCGATACCAGTATCGGCCCAATCCTGTATTCATGTACTTTTAATCATAAATGTCTCAGATACTCCGATTCGATACCAATTATAGCAGCGTGATGTCAACCTCTCAATGTGGGATTTTCAAGTGCACGCTCTGAAATTTTTGGACTATAATCGCTACTTTTTTCATACGTTTTGAACACTGCGGCTTTAACAATGATGCAGTAATTTATGGATTATTACAAGCTTTCATGTAATTTACTCATAAGTCAAATACAGTGAGGAAAATAAGTATTTGAACACCCTACTTCATATGTTTTTGAATAGGGATGCAGAGATGCCGATACCAGTATTGGATATTGGCCCAATCCCGTATTCATTTACTCGTAATCATAAAATGTCTGAGATACTCTGACCCAATACGCCTTTATAGTAGCGTAATGTCAACCTCTAAATGTGGGATTTTCACGCGCATGTTCTGAAATTTCCGTACTATAATCGCTACTTTTTCATACATTTTTGAATAGGGATGCACCGATGCTGATACCAGTATTGGGTATCGGCCCAATCCCGTATTCATTTACTCGTACTCGTAATCATGAAATATCTCAGATACTCCAACCCAATACCCCTTTATAGCAGTGTGATGTCAACCTCTCAATGTGGGATTTTCACGCGCACGCTCCTAAATTTCCGGACTATAACCACTACTTTTTTCATACGTTTTGAACACTGCGGCTTTAACAATGATGCAGTAATTTATAGATTATTACAAGCTTTCATGTAATTTACTCATAAGTCAAATACAGTGAGGAAAATAAGTATTTGAACACCCTGCGATTTTGCAAGTTCTCCCACTTAGAAATCATGGAGGGGTCTGAAATTTTCATCTTAGGTGCATGTCCACTGTGAGAGACACTGTGAGAAAAAAAAAAGTCTGGAAATCACAATGTATGATTTTTTAATAATTTATTTGTATGTTACTGCTGCAAATAAGTATTTGATCACCTGTGAAAATCAATGTTAATATTTGGTACAGTAGCCTTTGTTTGCAATTACAGAGGTCAAACGTTTCCTGTAGTTTTTCACCAGGTTTTGCACACACTGCAGCAGGGATTTGGTCCACTCCTCCATACAGATCTTCTCCAAATCTTTCAGGTTTGGAGTTTCAGCTCCCTCCAAAGATTTTCTATTGAGTTCAGGTCTGGAGACTGGCCGGGCCACTCCAGGACCTTGAAATGCTTCTTACGGAGCCCCTCCTTAGTTGCCCTGGCTGTGTGTTTGGGGTCATTGTCATGCTGGAAGACCCAGCCATGACCCATCTTCAATGCTCTTACTGAGGGAGGGAGGTTGTTTGCCAAAATCTCGCAATACATGACCCCATCCATCCTCCATTCAATACGGTGCAGTCATCCTGTCCCCTTTGCAGAAGAGCACCCCAGACTATGATGTTTCCACCCCCATGCTTCATGGTTGGGATGGTTTTCTTGGGGTTGTTCTCATCCTCTAAACATGGTAAATGGAGTTGATTCCAAAAATCTCTATTCTGGTCTTATCTGACCACATGACCTTCTCCCATGCCTCCTCTGGATCATCCAGATGGTCACTGGTGAACTTCAAACAGGCCTGGACATGTGCTGGTTTGATCAGGGGGACCTTGCTGCCTGCAGGATTTTAAACCATGACAGCATCATGTGTTACTAATGTAATCTTTGTGACTGTGGTCCCCAGCTCTCTTCAGGTCATTGACCAGGTCCTCCTGTGTAGTTCTGAGCTTTCTCAGAATCATCCTTACCCCACAAAGTGAGATCTTGCATGGAATCCCAGACCGAGGGAGATTGACAGTCATCTTGTGTTTCTTCCACTTTCTAATAAATAATCATAACAGTTGTTGTCTTCTACCAAGCTGCTTGCCTGTTGTCCTCTAGTCCATCCCAGCCTTGTGCAGGTCTACAGTTTTGTCCCTGGTGTCCTTAGACAGCTCTTTGGTCTTGGCTATGGTGGACAGGTTGGAGTGTGATTGATTGAGTGTGTGAACAGGTGTCTTTTATACAGGTAACAAGTTCAAACAGGTGCAATTAATACAGGTAAAGAGTGCAGAATAAGAGGGCTTCTTAAAGAAAAATTAACAGGTCTGTGTGAGCCAGAATTCTTGCTGGTTGGTAGGTGTTTAAATACTTACTTGCAGCATTAACATACAAATAAATAATTAAAAAACCATACATTGTGATTTCTGGATTTTTTTTTTTTTTAGATTATGTCTCTCACAGTGGACATGCACCTAAGATGAAAATTTCAGACCCCTCCATGATTTCTAAGTGGGAGAACTTGCATAATCGCAGGGTGTTCAAATACTTATTTTCCTTGCTTTATGTCTGTCAATGCTGTTCAATGATTGGCTGAAAGCCACTGTCCATCATGTGGAGTACATTTACACATACAGTAAATAAAAAGTCTTAAGTGTTCACTTCAGTGGAATTCATCATCATACGATCATACGAAGAAAAATAATCCACATAACCTCCAGAGTTCGGAATATAACATCTCAAAACACTTTAATTCCTTGTGTGGCAGAAAAAAGTTCTTCCGTGACTTCGGCACTTTGCAACGCCATTCCATCAGAACTCCGATCAGGGCTTCAGTGGTGGAGGTTGTCTGTCAGGTTGGTGAGTTTCAGCCCTTGGTGTGGGTGTTCAGGCATCTCGGTCCACTACAGGGGTATTGTGTGCTGCGGTTGGACCCTCCACTCGCTTCCACAAGCTGCTTTTGTGACAGAAGCTGGTTCACTGCGCCTCATTAATTAAACGACTCAGTTACCACAAGCAACAGGTGATTCTGTCTGAACGCGAGGAAATTATCCCATGAATCACAAAGAAAAAAAAAAATAATGTTAAAATTACTATGTTTTGCCTCATGTTGCGACAACGTGTGTGTGTGTGTGTCTGTGTGTGTGTCCGCCACGCCATGTGTGCGCACGGCATGTTCCTCCAATATTTACATGTTCCACCTTTTTTGGGAAAAAAAAACCATTGAAAAACTGTTTAGCTCAGTGTTGTAGATAAAAACAGAAACAGTCTCACAGTTGATTAAGCAGAGAAGCTGCTTTTCATCAAAATGAATCTGCCCCTCACATTTTCAAAAAGGTTTTTAGTCCTCACAGACATAAATAAAGTTATTGATGGACAGTTTCAGTTCAAACAAATGTGCGCTGGACAACATACTGGATGTTATTTGATGGAGATGAACAGATTGCTGATCCACAGCACTGGAAACACTACAATAAAAAATGTGAGTCCATTTGAATTTTGTTTAAATCATCTCTTTATTTTAGGATTTTGGACATTGTTGTAGTGTACTTTTATTTATTATTATTATCTTCTTTTGTTTAGTGTGTTGATTCCTGGGAAAGCCTTACATGAATGGTTATCATTATTATCATTATTGTTAAATGCATGATTTTTTTTTTTTGCATATAAATTGCACTGGAGTGTAAATCTCAGGACCTCCCACACTATAAATTACAACCCCTGAAACTTGGGTTTCCGGTTCCGCCCCCAGGAAGATGGCAGCTTAATTTGCGAGCTCCCTGACGGCTTTGTAAAATAACCCCATAAACATTGGGTCATATTAAAATATGTGCAATGGAGAAAGGGGTTATTACAAGAAGCAGAGCGACTACAGCTGTGATGGAAGACAACCCTGAATTGAGCCGAAACAGCCGAGTGGGAATCACAGAGCTTCCCTGCACATGGTGAGGATACTCCAGAAGCTAGCTTAAAGAATATCCTCCACGAGCTTTGAGAGTTCAGAAACGATAACAGGGAGCAACTCTCCGACATAAAACACGAGCTTAAACGAGCTAATGACAGGCTGGACAAGGCGGAGGAGAGAATTAATGAAACGGAGAATGAGTGCTTCAGGTAATGTCAACGGTAATTAAGAAGCTACTGCAGTGCCAAGCTAATCTCGAGGCAAAACTGACTGACCAGGAGGAGAGAGCGAGGGAAGCCAAACTGAGGATTTACGGCATACTTGAAGGAAAAGAGGCTTCTGATATTATTGGTTTCCTGGACAATCTTTTGAAAAACACACTTAATTTTGCCCATGAGAAAGATCTCGGGATCAAACGGGCTCACGGAGCCCTGGCATCGAATCAGAAAGACCCGAATACCAAACCCCAATCCATTGTGCTCCAATTGGGAAGGTACCGGACCAAGGAAGAGGTCCTCCGGTGCATATGGCAGAAAAAAGAAGTGCTCTGTGACAGTGTTCGCTTTTATGTGGATCATGACTTCTCTCCCGAGGTGCTGAAGAACCGCAGTGAATAACGCTGAAGCCAAAAAAGTACTAAAAGCAAATCAAATAAAGTTCCAGACTCCTTACCCTGCACGGATGCGAGTTTTTTTATTATGAAGATGGCACCCGGCTGTTTGAAAATGAAAATGCTTCAGAAGCGCCAAGCGACATGGTCTCATGAGGGTTTGCAGTTAACATGGTGAAACCCGCCTCTGACCCGGTTCGGGAGGAGATCCAGCAGCTATCCGACTGGCAGACCGCGAGGCGACAGCGGGACCTGAGTGACGAAGTGGAGGTCAAGGAAGCAGCTGACGTCACTCGCAAGAAAGATCACTGCTCTCAATACAAGGAGAAACTCCAAACATTCAGAAGGCGCTCCACTACGGAGGACGATTACCTTTATCATTTTACTCAAATAAAGATGATGATCACGGATATGTAAGTGTTAAAATATTCTGATCCTCACCCTGAGAGACAGTTAAAGGTTGTTTTTCCACCAGTATGTGTGAGTTCTACACTGTGTTACTCTATTTAAATATGTCGGGATTCGTGAATTGACGAGTTATCTTCAGTTTGTATTACATATTTTTATATTTAGACACTGATTAGCATGCGGCCACTCTATAGGGCCCCACCATTGATGCAGCGGGGGGCATTCCCTAACGGGAGCTTTGACTTCACAAGGCCCCAAAAGGCTCAATTTAAATGAGCCTGTACCTCGGAAAACCACAATTTTTTTTTGTTAAGGTTTTGTTCAAAATTGTTCCTTGTGTGTTACTGTTCTTTTTTTATTTTTTGTTGGGAGAGATAATTGTGTATAATTTTACTATCAAAGATAACACTGAGAGAGATCTAACAAGTGCCAAATATTAAAGTTATTTCTTTTAACGTGAAAGGGATTCTAAACTCAGCTAAAAGAAGTTAAATATTGTCCAAAATGAAAAAGGAAAATGGGCATGTGGTACTCTTACACACCTTAGCCCAACGGAACATGAAAAATTAAAAAGAATGGGCGTCTCAAGAGTATATTATTCATCTTATAAAAATGGGTGTAGGAGAGGGTTAGCAATATTAATATCACAAAAAATACCTTTTGAATTAGTCTCGAAAGTAACAGACAAAGAGGGAAGATTTATAATGGTAACAGGCAAAGTCAACGGTATATTAATAAATATATGCAACATTTATGCCCCCCTTGGAAGTGACTTTGCCTTTTACAGAAGGATGTTTGATTTAATGATAGAGGCTAAAGGCATTATCATAAGTGGTGGAGACTGGAACATACGTCTGAATCAAAAATGGGACTCGTCTAAAACTTCAACTACAACACCTTTGCATAAAAAATGAACGCTTTTATGTGTGAGCTTTAGATCTCTGGAGAGACTTTAACCATCAGGTCGGGATTATACATTTTACTCATGCAACCGTGATACTTATTCAAGAATTTCTGTGTAGGCTCTCAGTTGTCCAGGTGGTTTCCATAGTAGAGAAGCTTGAATCTTCGACTGGACTGGGTTGCTTGACGCGAGGACGTTTCGCTTGAAATTGCAGAACCTTCCTCAGCTAAAATTCTTGCTCTGGAAGTCTGACTTCTGTCTGACTCTTGTAGAGACGAATGAACAGAAGCCAACAAAAGCTGGAGTTTTAAACCTAACCAGACCCCTCCTACTGAGAGGCAGACTGCTATAGGCTAGTGACTAAACAATAGCTCTAATTAGCAACTATTGGGCTCTAGTTAGCACTCTCCTAATGACAGGGCAGCTGTCCCTCCTAATGATGGGATGGATGCCTTTCTTGATGGCTCCCTTGATGACTCTCCTGATGACGTGAATGACTCATTACCATGAACAAAAGACTGAAACTCCTTTGACCTGAGTACTTCATTGTAAACAGGGGACAAAGCGTGTCTCAGACCCCCTCCCCGGTTAAGGCTGGGTTTCAAACGTTTCACAAAGAATGCCTCCTTGACCCCTCTCTCAAACCATTTCTTCTCTCTGGCTAATATTTTAACTTCCTTGTCCTCAAACATGTGGTTAGTGTCTTTAAGGTGGAGATGAACTGCAGACTGAGGTCCACTGGCACCCTGTCTGCGGTGCTGGTATAGTCTTTTGTGTAAAGGTTGCTTAGTCTCACCTATGTAGTGTTCGTTACAGTTTTCCTGACATCTGATAGAATACACTACATTGCTCTGTTTGTAACTAGGGATCCTGTCCTTAGGGTGAACTAACTTCTGTATCAAGGTGTTAATCGGTTAAAAGTAAACAGGGATTTTGTGCTGTCTGAAGATCCTCTGTAGTTTTTCCCCTACCCCTGCTAAATAAGGGAGAGACACTCCTCTTCTTCTTGTCTCTGTCAAGAAGGACCAAAGCATCCTTATCCTGCCAGCGGATAAAGGCAGATGCACGGTGGTCCTGAACACATCGGACTATGAGGCCAAGATCAACAACTTGCTCAGTGACTCCAATACATATGAACGTCTGAAGAGAGACCCCACGAGCGGCTATAAGAAGAAAATCATTAGCTACCTCCAAAACCTGGAGAAAGAGGGACTCGTCGACAGGCAGGCATACTACAGACTGTACCCTGGGGACGCTACTCCGTGCATCTACGGACTGCCCAAAATCCTCAAACAGGACGTGCCACTCAGGCCTATTGTATGTAGCACAGATTCCATCACGTACAATTTGGCCAAGCATCTCAAGTGGATTTTGGCTCCTCTACTGGGTAACTCAGACCACCATGTGGAGAACACACAAGATTTTGTGAACAAGATCAAGGACCTACAGCTGGAGGCAGATGAAACTATGGTGTCATTTGATGTGACATCGTTGTTCACCTGCATCCCCACCGCTGAGGCCGTCTCAGCTGTGAGGCAGAGACTGCTGGAGGATGTGTCTCTACTTGAAAGGACCAAACTCACACCAGACCACATCTGCCAACTCTTGGAGATCTGTCTCAACACCATGTATTTCCTGTTTAGGGGGAATTACTACAGGCAGATTCATGGTTGTACGATGGGGTCTCCGGTATCCCCCATTGAGGCCAATCTGTACATAGAGCGAGTGGAGAAGACAGCCTTGACGTCTTTCACGGGCATCTCTCCCAGTCACTGGTTCAGATATGTTGATGACACATGGGTTAAAATCAAGCAACAGGAAGTTGAAGACTTTACAGAACACATCAACTCGGTGGACGCCAACATCAAGTTCACACGTGAGGATGCCAGAAACAACCATTTAGCCTTCTTGGACTGTGATGTTATGATTGGAGAGAACAGGCAGCTCCAGACAGGGGTTTACAGAAAACCAACTCACACTGACCAATATCTGCTCTTTGGCTCAAACCACCCCCTTGAACACAAGCTCGGGGTGATCAGGACGCTTCAACACAGAGCCCTACAGGTGCCCACAACTGCAGAGGGAAGGGCTAAAGAACAACAACATGTCCGGAAAGCCCTCACAGTATGTGGGTACCCACGATGGTCCCTGGACAAAGTGCAGAAGTCCCAGAGTACAAAGAGACCAGATAGACAGGAGACGGAGACAAGAAGAAGAGGAGTGTCTCTCCCTTATTTAGCAGGAGTAGGGGAAAAATTACAGAGGATCTTCAGACAGCACAAAATCCCAGTTTACTTTAAACTGATTAACACCTTGAGACAGAAATTAGTTCACCCTAAGGACATGATCCCTAGTTACAAACAGAGCAATGTAGTGTATTCTGTCAGATGTCAGGAAAACTGTAACGAACACTACACAGGTGAGACTAAGCAACCTTTACACAAAAGACTATACCAGCACCGCAGAGAGGGCGCCAGTGGACCTCAGTCTGCAGTTCATCTCCACCTTAAAGACACTAACCACACGTTTGAGGACAAGGAAGTTAAAATATTAGCCAGAGAGAAGAAATGGTTTGAGAGAGGGGTCAAGGAGGCATTCTTTGTGAAACATTTGAAACCCAGCCTTAACCGGGGAGGGGGTCTGAGACATGCTTTGTCCCCTGTTTACAATGGGGTACTCAGGTCAAAGGAGTTTCAGTCTTTTGTTCATGGTAATGAGTCATTCACGTCATCAGGAGAATCATCAAGGGAGCCATCAAGAAAGGCATCCATCCCATCATTAGAGGGACAGCTGCCCTGGTATTAGGAGAGTGCTAACTAGAGCACAATAGTTGCTAATTAGAGCTATTGTTTAGTCACTAGCCTATAGCAGTCTGCCTCTCAGTAGGAGGGGTCTGGTTAGGTTTAAAACTCCAGCTTTTGTTGGCTTCTCTACAAGAGTCAGACAGAAGTCAGACTTCCAGAGCAAGAATTTTAGCTGAAGAAGCTTCTGCGATTTGAAGCGAAATGTCCTCGCGTCAAGCAACCCAGTCCAGTCGAAGATTCAAGCTTCTCTACTATTCAAGAATTGATTATTTCTTGGTTTAAGAGAGACAGAGTAAGAATGCGCAGCTGTGATATTGGATGCATTGACCTGTCTGATCATGCTCCTCTCTCCTGCACTGTACATATTGATGACAGTCTGGGAAAAACATTATGGAGATTTAATACAAGCATTCTAAATAATCTACAGTTTAAAACTCAAATGAAAAATGAAATAGAAATGTTTTTAGAAGAAAATCATAATGGGGAGATTAACTCAGCTTTAGTATGGGATACATTAAAGTGGTTGTCAGGGGAAAATTATATAATTTTGTTCTTATGAAAAGAAAAAGAAACAATTAAGACGTAGATCTTAATAAGCTGTTAAAAGACTTGGAGACACAACACAAAAAGGAACAAAAAACAGACTTGATCACAAAGATGAAGAAAATCAGGAATGAGGCAAATATACTGTACTCAAAGGAAATTGGAAAAAAGGTGGTATTTACAAAGCAGAAATAGTACGAGTCGAGCTAAAAATCAATTAAACTTTTGGCACCAAAACAACAAGCTGATAACACCATATACAAGATGACAGATCCGGTTTCTAAAATCACACTATATAAGCAACATGAAATAAAACAGGCATTTAAAAGATTTTATAAACTTTTATACACATAACCACAACTAGAAGATGAGCAACAAATAGCCCAGTTTTTAAGTACTCTGAACTTGCCAGTAATGACGGAAAAAAAAAAAAAAAACTACTAACTGGCCCAGTGTCTGGTTTAAAACTAAATAATGCTATCTCCAAGCTTAAAGCGAACAAATCCTCTGGACCAGGCAGTTTCGCATCGGAATGGTATAAAGCCTTTTGTAACAAATTAATGCCAAGCCTACTCACAGCCTGTAATACAATGCTAGAAGGTGTGATGCCTCCATCTTGGAATGAGGCAGTGATATCGATTATACCCAAAGAAGGAAAAGATACCTTGGATTGTAGCTCATACTGGCCAATTTCTGTGTTAAATACTGATTACAACATTTTAAATAATTGCCAAAAGATTAGAAAAGATTCTCCCTGAGCTCATACATAATGACCAGACAGGATTCATCTCAAAAAGAGAAACTCATGACAACATTAGACGGTCTCTTCACATAATAAATCATATTCAACAGAACAATACCGAATCTTTATTTATCAGCCTAGATGCCGAGAAAGCTTTTGAATCCGTGATCTGGCCTTTCCTATGTAATGTATTAAAAAGATTTGGCATGCGTAAAAAATTTGTTAAAATAATCGATACAATTTATAGTAAACCCTCAGCCCGTATTAAATTAAATGGTTATCTCACAAATCCTATAACTTTAGAGCGCGGAACGCGACAAGGGTGCCCTTTGTGGCCGCTGATCTTCACCCTTTATATAGAACCTCTTGCACAACAAATAAGACATACAGACAACATCCAGGGTTTCGTATAAATGAAGAAGACCACAAGGTGGCACTATATGCTGATGATGTTTTGGTGTATTTAAGCCAGCTCTCTTGCTCACTTATCAAATTAATGAACCTTTTACAGACATTTAGAAGCTATGCAGGATACAAATTAAATATACAAAAAACACAAATCATGTCTTTCAATTACTCACCTCCAGTACAGATACGAGAGAAATTGTGCTTTAAATGGGACCATAATTCACTGAAATACTTGACAATAAAATCATCAAATACAATTGATACACTCTTTGGCTTAAATTACTGTCCCCTCATGACAAAAATTAAAGAAGACACCAGTAGATGGAATTACCTTTCTTTCATCAGATCATAAAATTGATTCGGTAAAAATGAATTTTCTGCCTTGATTTCTGTTTTTATTTCAGGCCCTTCCAATAGCGATCCCCCAGAAACATTTCTCTGATTTAAATAAAATAATCTCTAGATTTATCTGGCAGGGGGAAAAGCCCAGGGTCAAATGTCAAACCATACAACTACAAAGGAAGAAGGTGGGATGGCCCTTCCACATTTCAAAAACTATTAATACGCAACCCAGATTAAACTCTTGATATATATCTGCACCCCAGCATATTAAACCAGATGGAAAGATATTGAACTTTCTCATATGACCCCCCCCACTGTACATGCAGTGATAGCTCAAAACAAAAAACAAAAAAAAAATCTTGGAGGACTTCTAGATACTGTGAAAACTCCTTTAATAGAAGCTCAATTTAAAACCTGGAAGACAATAAAAGGCAAATATAAACTGGATGATAAAATACAAATAATTCAATGGTGTGCCTTTGACCCTGGTTTTAATCCTAACAAGATGGACCTTCGATTCAAATCATGGACCACAAAAGGAATAACAACCTTCTTCTCCTTAACAGAAAAAGGCCAATTTAAAGACTTTGAATACTCAAAAAGAAAATATGGTCTTGAGAAAAGTGATTTTTATAGATATCTTCAGATTCACAACTATTTTGATCGTAATATAAGAAACAAAACAAATCTAGAGGATCCGACACTGAGGTTATTTACAGATGCTTATCAAAATGCTTCAAACACGGGAGTTATTTCCAAAATCCATAAAGGTCTTATGACTAAGAAACAACATACAACAGAGTATATTAAAGGGACATGGGAGAAAGAGGGAAATCTCTAAATATCAAATTGAAGAATGGTCAGGTATGTGGAATTCTGTATGGAGATACACAAACTCCCAAATGTGGAGGGAATGTGGTTGGAAGTGTAGAGTCCATCTTTTTTTTTTTAATCACACCAAAGCAGAAAGCACTCTTTGCACGAGGGGACAGTAAGTGTTGGAGACAGTGCGGATGTCGGGAAGCTGACCACTGGCATATTTTCTTTGAGTGTCCAGTAATAAAACCATTTTGGATGGAGGTCCATAAAACACTAAAAAACATTCTGAACATTAACTTGCCTCTACATTTTACTTCACTACTTCTGAGAATTGTTGTTTTTCAAGCAAGAAGTAATAAATATATGTTTGGCATACTGATCTCAGCCTGTAAAAAAAGCTCTCACTAGAAAGTGGTTGTTTCCTGAACCCCCCACAATACAAGAGTGGATTAATATTGTGAATTATCTTTATGTTATGGAAAGGATTACTTTTTGTTTATGATCGCAGAAGGATGCTTTTGTTAATTATTGGAGCAAGTGATTTAAATACCTGAAACCTCTACGAGCGGATTTTGTGGAGGTGACAGTCCAAGGACCATATGATGCCGTCTCGAGTTATTATTGCTATTAATTATTTATTTGCTTTAAATTTCTGTATCTCTCTCTTCAAATCTCTTTGTGATAGGCCGATAGGCACTCTTCTTTAGACTCTCTATCTCTCCCATGTTGTATTTTATGTTTAATGTTTAAAAATGAGGACTACAGAGGAAACTGAACAGATTTCTATCTAAAAACAAAATTCTACTCACTAATGCCAGTGGTGGGCGATAAGCCACCCAAAAAGTTATCGGAAGCTACAGCTAACCTATAACCAGTGGTGGGCACAGTTCCGCTAATCTGCTAACTGCTAATTATCGAAGATAATGTTTTCATTATCGGAGTAGCTTTTCAGATAACTTTGAAAACATCATTGGACCAATTATCTTCCGATAAGTTTTGGTCCGATAATTTTTAGACCGCTAACATATGTGGTAAACAAAGCTGAATAGCTACAAACATTTATAAAATTTAAAATCAGTTGAGCACCTAACTGTTAAATGTTTTGTAGCAGATGTATAGTTCTACCCTCCGTAAACAGAGGAGTCTGGTTCCAGAAGAAACCGCTCTATCCTCTGCAGACAAAGGAAAACAGATCACAAAAAAGAAAAAAAAAAACATTTCTTTTGACCCCATACTCATATGCTGGCAATATCACCCAAATCTTCCAGAGGCATACAGGTTTAATGTATGATTAAAATTTTAACCAAACTAATTTCGGACATTTTACTTAAATTAATGTTATGTCTGAGGTTTATGAAGTGAAAATATCAGATATATGTTTTAGTTTTAAAGTAGTGCATTAATTTTAATGGTTTTAGTGTGGAGATGCTGTGCCCAGGTGCATTATGGGTATGGGTACATTCATGACAGAAGAAATGCATTTGAGACGTTCTGATCAGGCTCACCGACAACAGCATTAAACTCTTTGTATATTGTGCCTAAAACTCTCGTGAATATATTCTCTGGGTTTTTAGACATTGTTATTGCATTTGTGTTTGCATTTTAAATTCCATGCATCTTAAACGTAGCAGACATGGATTATCTGGAATTTTGTTTTGGCAAGTTTTCACGGTCTCTACTGCCATCTACTGGCCATTAGTGTTCATGGCAGTATTCGCCCTAAAGCTGTGCAGACAATGTACAATATTTTCAATCACTGTACTTGGCTACAGCTCAAACTGTACGACAAAACCACACGGTGTAAAAGTTCAGAGCGCACAATTTATGTTCTCACACACATTATACGTTCAAAAACCACACGTCGGACTCGTGTTTACGTAAACAGAAACAGAAGTTTTTTTTTCTTTTACAAAAACTCTCGATGCTCTCTGGTGTTTGCACAGGCACAGTACGAGAGGTTGGACGCTTGTAGCGCTTCAGCAGCGGGATACCCTTATGGCGGCCGACCAGAATATCAAACAGATTTGATTTTCATCCAACCATACGACTGCTGATCAGGAGGTGGTCGTGAGAGGTTAAACGCAGCTCATTACTCCATGCATACTACACGATGCAGGACGGGGGATTAACCTGAAATTCGGTGCAATCCAAAAAATTCTCACACGAGTGAAAAATCGGCTGAAAAAGGGCCAAAACTTGCACAGTGTAAGCCCATCTTAAGTACTGAACATCTGGCACCAGTAGATCATGGGAGTGTTCTATTTATTTTGACACCGGTTATATCAGACGGTTATCTAATTACAACTTGGATTTTTTTTTCCGAAAATGCCTTTTTTGTACAAATAAATAATGGCATATTTTACAAAAGCACATTTATCTGTAAACACCAACACACGACACACCTCACATTAACATGTTGGTGTTTACATAGAATGAATGAGTCAACCAATCAGTGTTAGCGGAGGCACATTTTACCCATAATCCTTTTCCATCTGTCTGTGTTTGTTAAAAAACCTCAGAATTAGTGCATTAATCAACATTTAAAGATATATGTTATATTTTAACTTTGTACAAATGACAGAATTGACATTAATGGAGTTATTCTAGCAGTATTAATTTTATTTATAAACCAAACCATAAGTCAGCACTGCTTTATTTTCCAAGACCTCTGCCTGACGGCAGCACTGTTAATAAGTAGAGAGTTGAGCTTCTCAGCTGTTTCTGTGCTGGAAGCCATGTATTAAACAGGAGCTTCCAGCAGGGGGCAGCGCACACAATGACAGAAGTGCTGACTTTGGGTCAGTTTGGGTCTGTAGACACCTTTGATGCTCCCAGAAGCGATAAGTTATTGGTTATCGGCAGTGGTGGGCACAGCTAACCAAAAAATTAGCTTTGATAACAGATAATCGGCTAACTGAAAAGTTATCTTTTATAAAGCTAAACTGATAAGCCACCTAAAAATTTATCGGAAGCTACAGATAACCGATAACCGATAAATTCCAGTATTGTCTCCAGTACATTTGCAACTACTAACAAGCTGATTTTGAGTTTTAACACCATGACTGCTTCTGGTAGCATCAAAGGCGACCACAAACTAAAACAATGAGTCAGCATTTCTGTCTTTGTGCGGCCTGCCCACTGCTGGAAGCTTCTGTTTACTGCATATCTTGCAGCAGTGAAGCACTTGAGAGGAGCAGCTAAGCTCAACTCTACACACACAAAAAAATGTCCTTAACAGCATATAGCAGTGTCACCATGAGGCAGAGGTCTTGGAAAATAAAGCAGTTTTGACTTATGATTTTGATTTATAAAACAAATTAATCCGGATAGAATAACTCCATTAATGTAAATTCTGTCATTTGTACAAAGTTAAAATATAACAAATATCTTTTAATTTTAAATAATGCACTAATTCTGAAGTTTTGTAACAAACACAGACAGATGCCGAAGGGATTATGGGTAAAATGAGCCTCCACTAACACTGATTGGTTGACTCATTCATTCTATGTAAAAACGAACACGTTAATATGAGGTGTGTGTTGATGTTTATATAAATGTGCTTTTGTAAAATATGCCATTTTTTATTTGCAAAAAAAAAAAAAAAAAAACATTTGCAAAAGCCAATAGTCAAGTTGTGATTAGACAACCGTCTGATATAACCGGGGTCAAAATAAATAGAACACTGCCATCTACTGGAGCCCAGATGCTCAGACCCTAACCCATAATCCTTTGCGCATCAGAGAGTAGCTGCAGTTTAAACAGGACAGAGAGAATCCACAACGACAATTGTAAATGAACATTGTACAACCAAAATGTAAATTTTTATTACTTTTCATCAGCTGCAGCAAGAGACTACAACAACTCTCTGGTGCGCAAAGGATTATGAGATATCTCAATACTTAGGGCGAATACTGCCTTGAACACTACTGGCCAGGAGATGGCAGTAGAGACCCTGAAAACTTGCTAAAACAAATATTCCAAATAAATAATCCGTGTCTGCTACATTTAAGATGCGTGGAATTTAATAAACACAAACCAAATTTCAGACATCTTATACAACCCCTGGCAAAAATTATGGAATCACCGGCCTCAGAGGATGTTCATTCAGTTGTTTAATTTTGTAGAAAAAAGCAGATCACAGACATGACACAAAACTAAAGTCATTTCAAATGGCAACTTTCTGGCTTTAAGAAGCACTATAAGAAATCAAGAAAAAAGATTGTGGCAGTCAGTAATGGTTACTTTTTTAGACCAAGCAGAGGAAAAAAATATGGAATCACTCAAATCTGATGAAAAAATTATGGAATCACCCTGTAAATTTTCATCCCCCAAATTAACACCTGCATCAAATCAGATCTGCTCATTGACATTGACCCTATGCCATGACATTGACCCTATGTGTCTTTTTGCAAGGAATGTTTTTGAAGTTTTTGCTCTATGGCAAGATGCATTATCATCTTGAAAAATGATTTCATCATCCCCAAACATCCTTTCAATTGTCCAAAATATCAACATAAACTTGTGCATTTATTGATGATGTAATGACAGCCATCTCCCCAGTGCCTTTACCTGACATGCAGCCCCATATCATCATTGACTGTGGAAATTTACATGTTCTCTTCAGGCAGTCATCTTTATAAATCTCATTGGAACGGCACCAAACAAAAGTTCCAGCATCATCACCTTGCCCAATGCAGATTCGAGATTCATCACTGAATATGACTTTCATCCAGTCATCCACAGTCCACGATTGCTTTTCCTTAGCCCATTGTAACCTTGTTTTTTTCTGTTTAGGTGTTAATGATGGCTTTCGTTTAGCTTTTCTGTATGTAAATCCCATTTCCTTTAGGCGGTTTCTTACAGTTCGGTCACAGACGTTGACTCCAGTTTCCTCCCATTCGTTCCTCATTTGTTTTGTTGTACATTTTTTGATTTTTGAGACATATTGCTTTAAGTTTTCTGTCTTGACGCTTTGATGTCTTCCTTGGTCTACCAGTATGTTTGCCTTTAACAACCTTCTCATGTTGTTTGTATTTGGTCCAGAGTTTAGACACAGCTGACTGTGAACAACCAACATCATTTGCAACATTGCGTGATGATTTACTCTCTTTTAAGAGTTTGATAATCCTCTCCTTTGTTTCAATTGACATCTCTCGTGTTGGAGCCATGATTCATGTCAGTCCACTTGGTGCAACAGCTCTCCAAGGTGTGTTCACTCCTTTTAGATGCAGACTAACGAGCAGATCTGATATGATGCAGGTGTTAGTTTTGGGGATGAAAATTTACAGGGTGATTCCATAATTTTTTCCTCAGAATTGAGTGATTCCATATTTTTTCCTCTGCTTGGTCTAAAAAAGTAACCGTTACTGACTGCCACAATCTTTTTTTCTTGATTTCTTATAGTGTTTCTTAAAGCCAGAAAGTTGCCATTTGAAATGACTTTAGTTTTGTGTCATGTCTGTGATCTGCTTTTTTTCTACAAAATTAAACAACTGAATGAACATCCTCCGAGGCCGGTGATTCCATAATTTTTGCCAGGGGTTGTATATATTACTCTGGAACAAAGAGGACAGACAGTGTTTGATATAAGCAAGACGTTAAAGTGCAAACAGGAAGCGATTGCAGCTCACAGTGATTCCAATTGAAAATAATGGAGAAGCAACCAGAGCTTCTGGTATTTTTACATAAAACAAACACAATAACAATGTCTATAAACTCAGAGAATATATTCACGAGAGTTTTAGGCACAATATACAAAGGGTTTAATGCTGTTGTCCGTGTGGAGCCTAATCAGAGTGTCTCAAATGCATTTCTCCTGTCATGAATGTGCTGAGATTACCCATAATGCACTGTCTGGAGACACAATGTCCACACTAAAACCTTCAAAATTAGTGCATTACTGTAAAACTAAAACATATATCTGATATTTTCACTTCATAAAATTTCAGAAGTGACGTTAATTTAAATAAATTGTCCAAAATTAGTTTGGTTAAAATTTTAACTATAACTTAAAACTGTACACCTCTGGATGACTTGGGTGATATTGCCAGCGAGTCAGTATGGGGTCAAAAGAAATGAGCTTTTTTCTTTTCTGTGACCAGTTCTTCGTCTGCAGAGGACAGAGTGGTTTCTCCTGGAATTAGCTCTCCTCTGTTTGCAGAAGATAGAACTGTACATATACTACAAAACATTTAACAGGTAGGTACTCAAATCTTTGATGTCAGACTTCATAAATGTTTGTAACTGTTAAGCTTTATTCACTATTCCTGCAAAAAATATGTTAGCGGTGTAAAAATGAATGGACCAAAATTTATCGGAAGATAATTAGTCCGCTGATGGTTTTCCAAATTATCTGAAAAGCTAATCCAATAATGAAAACATTAGCTTCGATAATTAGTGGTTAGCGGATTAGCAGAACTGTGCCCGCCACTGCATAATCCCCACAACAACATGAAAATATATTTATATTTTTTGTTGCAAATTTATTACAAATAAAAAAATTAAGAAATTGCATGTACATAAGTATTCACACCCTCAAAACTTTGTTGATGCAACTTTGGCATCAATTACAGCCTCAAGTCTTCTTAAATATGATGCCACAAGCCCGGTGCACCTGTCTTTGGGCAGTTTTGCCTCTCATGCTCCATCAGGTTGGATGTGGAGTGTTGGTGCACAGCAATTTTCAGATCTCTCCAGAGATGTTCAATCAGGTTCAGGTCTGGGCTCTGGCTGGGCCACTCAAGGACATTCACAGAGTTGTCGTGAAGCCACTCTTTTGATATCTTGGCTGTGTGCTTAGGGTCATTGTCCTACTGAAAAATGAACTGTTGCCCCAGTCTGAGGTCAAGAGCGCTCTGGAGCAGGTTTTCATCCAGGATGTCTCTGTACATTGTTGTTTTAATATTTCTCTCAATCCTGACTAGTCTCCCAGTTCCTGCCGCTGAAAAACATCCCCACAGCATGATGCTGCCTTCACCATGCTTCACTGTAGGGATGGTGTCTGGTTTCCGCCAAAACATGACGCCTGTCATTCACACCAAAGAGTATAATTTTTATCTCATCAGACCAGAGAATTTTGTTTCTCATGGTCTGAGAGTCCTTCAGGTGCCTTTTGGCAAACTCCAGGTGGGCTGCCATGTGCCTTTTACTAAGGAGTGGCTTCTGTCTGGCCCTTCTGGAAGGTTCTCCTCTCTTCACAGAGGAATGCTGGAGCTCTGACAGAGTGACCATTGGGTTCTTGGTCACCTCCCTGACTAAGACCCTTCTTCCCTGATTGCTCAGTTTAGACGGGAAGAGTTAGCTCAGGAAGAGTCCTGGTGGGTCTGAACTTATTCCATTTACAGATGATGGAGGTCACTGTGCTCATTGGGACCTTCAAAGCAGCAGAAATGTTTCTGGACCCTTCCCCAGATTTGTGCCGCAGGAAAATCCTGTCTCAGACGTCTATAGACAATTCCTTTGACTTCATGCTTGGTTTGTGCTCTGATATGCACCATCAACTGTGGGACCTTATATGCAGACAGGTGTGTGTCCAAATCATGTCCAATCAACTGAATTTACCCCAGTTGGACTCCAATTAAGCTGTAGAAACATCTCAAGGATAATCAGTAGAAACAGGACACACTTGAGCTCAATTCTGAGCTTCACAGCAAAGGCTGTGAATACTTCTGTACAGGTGATTTCTGTTTTTCGTTTTTAATAAATTTGCCAAAAACAAACAAACAAACCTTTTTCACATTGTCATTATGGGATATTGAATGAAGAATTTTGAGGAAACAAAATGAATTTCATCCATTTTGGAAGAAGGCTTTAGTGAAGCTCTGAATACTTTCCGAATGCACTGTATCACTAAAGCTTCACCACACAATGATACAATGTGATGCAGCTGTCTATTTCAGAATAAACGTGGAACACAGCGTACACATTATGGTGTGCACCTGTGTCCACACAGCAAGGGATGACCAATGCAGACCTTGTGTGAGAGAGAAATAAATATGAAACAAGGCTACATTTTATTCAGGACTCATAATGTCATTGTGTGCGCAAAGGATATAATTATTTCACGTTAGATTAGTTCCTGCTCACACGATAAGTGCCCATGCTGTACCAAATTACAAAGCACACAGCGAATTGAGACAGAAAATAAGACCCTATGTGATCTGCATCTTTATGTGGATAATAACAAACAGAAATACATTACTGGGCACAAGATACATTTTTGGTTGCTCAGAGATAAAGGTGTATGTGAGCCAACACCTGGCTTTTTCCAGTGGCTGCATATGCTGCCAAATTATTCAAGTATTGATTTCATGCTCAAAAATGAATCAATCTGTGAGAACAAATTATATGTTGCATGTATGCAATAAGATGTTGGGTGCAACATTCTATTTATCTTTTTCTACCGCCACTCTGTGGACACCTTTATGTGCACACCTTGAAAATTCGGTCCCTTAAAGTTGCCCAGTTTTTTTTTTGTTTAAAAAAAAAATCCTTTCAGCTGCCCTTACTTGGGGTTTCAACAACATACATCTCTACCTCAAACAATCTTTATGGACATCCGGCCGACTTTAGCTACAGGTGAGTGCATCATCAGGTTCAAACTGTGTGTGTCTGTGTGTGTGTGTGTGCCTGCATGCCCCTGCATGTTTCTTCCTGCTTATAATAATATTTAAGATCATGCAATTCACGTTATGATGTAATACAGAATGGGTGAATGTGAGGCACCACTGTAAAGCTCAGAGTGTCTACATCAGATGTAAAAAAGTGCCATGAAAATTCAGTCCAGTCAACAAAGAACTGTGATTTAGATAAGTCATTTTGTTTGTCTTCTCCCAGTGGAGGATTTGCTACAGAACTGCAAGTTGATTTGGCACAACTTTTTCACCAGAAGCCCTTGCTGACTCCAGCTGTATTCAGAGAATGTGCACCAAGTGCATTAATTACTCGTGCCACTGATGACAGCGGTGTGACTCACCGTAAATGTATGATGCTCGGCAGCTGCTCCACATCTCCAAGGTAGTTGGCCAACCAGTTCATCGTGTTGCTGACCCCTGAGGTGTCTAAGGGCGCACTGTCTGCAGCGGTAAAGTTCTCCATTTTGATTCTCTCTGGTGTTGCTTCAATGATTTGCTCTGCCAGAGTCATCATATTTACCTGTATCATTGAGACAGCAAAGGACAGAAGAAGTGTCTCCTTGTCAGTGTTCACAATACTGTACATCAGGAGTCATCATCTCTGTTCCTGGAGACCACCTGCCTTACATGTTTTCCATGTCTACCTGTTCTAACCACAGATGACCAATCAAGTCTGGTGCTTCCTAGCCCTTGACTGGCTAAGTACACCTGACAGAGTTAATTAGCCGTGGGTAGAGCAGGAAGAGCTGGAAAACATGAAGGTGAGTGATCACCGAGCAATGTACTGAAGGTTTCAGGAGACTTCAGTCCTTTTACGAGCAGTCTGTTTGCAGGCAAGCTCAGAGAATAATGACTGATCCATCACATATCCTCCACACAGAATATCAGCTCTTGCCCTCTGGCAGACAATTCAGAGTCCCCCACTGTAAACTCAACCATTTTAAAAATTCATTTGTTCCTCGATCTATCAAACTTTTAAACAACGCAACTTGAGGCTGCAGGGATTGCAATAGTTCTATGGTGTTTTATCATGAGCTGTGTGCAATATGTGTTAGTTTCAATGTGTTTCACCACAGGGTGTCTAGAATATTTTGTTAAATGTTTCTAATGTGTAAGTTATTGCTGTGAGTGGCACAGCTGGTGCTGTCTTGTTTACATATAGTTAGTTTTATTGTAATTGTGAAAGCATTTGCATGCTCACTGAGTCTAGAATTAATTTTCTTGTGGGGACAGTAAAGTGCATCGTATCGTATTGTTTATTTTGGTGGGACGTCGTGCAGTGGGCAACTTGATCATCCTGGCAAAATCCAAGTGAGCAAACAGGTCACTTGTTAAAAGAAACACTGAAGGGAAAATGCTTCAAGAACACCCTAGAAATGAAGACAGATCAGGTCAGCATGAGCAGCGTGCGCCAAAATCGAATACTGACACATCCCTACAGGATCATGTATTAGCGCCACACCAGTGTGTCTCTGCAAGTGATTTCCAGCTGAGTGAATGATTTCACAGCCTGGCTGAGCTTCTTAGGGAAGACTCCCAGCACCTGGTGATGTTTATGGTTTCCAGACTTCAGGCAGTCAATGACTGCAAAAGGTTTACCGTTAGGTATTAAAAATGTCAAATTAATGAATGATTTTGCTTGATGGCATTCTCATGTTTGCACCCTTAAAAATTGGGACACCCACTTCAGAAAGTGCTGGAAATCCTCCACAGTTCTTCTGATTTGGATATAAATATGCACAAGTCTCCACCTGAAATTCCGATTCATGATTTGCTTTCAGATTCATGATAAAAAGTTAGTTAAAAATATAAACTCCCAGTCATTAGGGAGAGCACTGTAAGTGTAACTTTACTGTGATTCCAATCCAGCACACCTCCTGGAGGAGACGTCAGATTGAGATGGATGGAAGGAAGAATCACTTGGCAATGAATGACGGATCAATAGAGTAAGTTTATTATGCAGCGATGCTAATCGACAGAGCACCATGTTGGCCCCATGTCTGTTACCTCCTCAATGCAAAAAAAAAAAGAAAGTTCTCACACACACATACACACAAATATAAAAAATAAAGTCGGCTGGCCTTTTTGTATGCAACTCTGTGTACTGCATCATGTGAAATTAGCAGTTCCGTCAATAAATATCTGTTCTGACAAAATTCATTGATTAATTCTTGTGGTTTTTGTTTAGTAGTTTTGACTGATTTTTCTTGAACTGATTTTTGTCACAGATCAGTGCGAGTGCTCAGGCTTGGTTGTAATCTCACCTGCAGGTCATCCATCTGTGTGAGACAGTCCTGATTCTCCAGATCATCCCGATAGGAAAGCAGTTCTGCATCAGCCATCTCTCTGTCTGCAATCACCAGCATGCCGAGTTGTTCTCGCTGACGTAACCGGTTGGCCAATTTCTCCTTCCCCAGTGTGCTGCTTCCAGTGACCCCCAGCCCCTTCCTCCCCAGAGCACTACTGGAGAAGTTTTCTCTGGAGGTCCATCTGGCTGTTCCTGTGCTGCCTGCTCCAGACAGGCCCTTCTCTGAGCTCAGGGCCTCTGAAGACAGGTTTTTGGGGCTAGATGACAGCTTGTGGAGCTGTTGTTGCTCCAGGCTCAGAGGAACAGACATGGCCTTGTCAGGCCTAGCCTGAAACAGTTCTGGGTTGGGTTTATGTTTTTTAGCTAGAGGGAGGTCCCTCTGGCCCTCACTGCTGTAGTAGTTGGAAGGTTCTGACCGTGGCCTTCTCAAATCTGCAAGAAATATAGATGGATCATACAAAAATGAATTATTTTCTGCATGACAATGTGACTGAGTAGATTTTTAGTGGGACTGCACTGACCTGGATTGAGGCTGGCGGTGCTGGAGGTGGTTGTTGTAGCGCCTCCTTTCTTGCTGTTGGGTGTTACTACACTATCATTTGCCCAGCTGACTATCCAACTGTCTGTGGTGGCAGCATCAGGTGCTGGAGAGAAAGACATGCGAGTTGTAGCTGGTAGAGGTGTTGGTGGCTGCTGCTCTTCCCTCTGAAGTTGCTCCAGACACTCGGCAAGTTTGGTATGGCCGCGAGAACGGGCGATTGACAGGGGAAGGCGACCCAGAGAGTCTGGAATAGCGAGAGCACGTCTGTCCCATTTATACAGGACAACTGCTGCCTCCAGGTGTCCCAGGGCACATGCCCACATCTAAATAAAACAGAATGGGGGTGGAGCAGCAATTTCAATTTTCAAATATTCAGAAAACATCAGTTCCTTATACTGGCTTTTCAACTGATTGACATTTGGACATCGCTTGAGTTCCTTCGTCAGATTATTCCACATTTTTGGGCCACAAGCAGAAACACAGAAACCTTTCCTGGTCGTCCGAGCGCCAAAATTTCAAAATGATACAAGCCCCTTAAATTATTTTCCCTTCTTTCTCCTTGAAAAATTCTTGAATTCTGAGGGGCTGTTGCTTATTTTTCACTTTATACATTAATTGCACAGTCTTAAACATAATCATATCGTGAAGTTTTAATATTTTAGATTTAATAAACAATGAATTGGTGTGGTCTCGATAACCTATGTTGTGAATTGTTCTTAATGCTCTTTTTTAGAGAATAGATAATGATTGCAGTGTCGTTTTATAATTATTGTCCCAAACTTCAGCCCAGTAAGCCAACTAGGGAGCAACCAATGAACAATACAGAGTATGAAGTGCTTTGCAATCAAGAACATGCCTTACCTTATTTAGTACTGCAATACTTTTTGACACTTTCTTTTGAATATGTTGAATATGAGCTTTCCAATTCATTCTTTCATCGATAATAACACCTAAGAACTTATTTTCTTTGACACGCTCTATGATTACCCCTTGTATATTTAACTGAATTTGTATGTCTTTATTGTAATTCCCAAATAACATTATTTTAGTTTTAGACTAATTTAGTGATAATTTATTAATATCAAACCATCTCTTTAACTTTATCATTCCAGTATGTCAGGGGTGGCCAAGTTCGGTCCTCGAGAGCCACCTTCCTGACACTCTTAGTTGTCTCCCTGCTCCAACACACCTGAATCCAATGAAAGACTCATTAGCAGACTTTTAATGAGCCTTTCATTGGATTCAGGTGTGTTGGAGCAGGGAGACAACTAAGAGTGTCAGGAAGGTGGCTCTCGGGGACCGAACTTGGTCACCCCTGCAGTATGTAAATCAGACAATAATTTCTGCTAATTTTCTGCTGAACAAAACAGGGTTGTATCATCTGCAAACAGAACTGCCTTAAACAGATCTGAAACTTTACATAAATCATTAATGTACAAAATAAATCATTTTGGTCCCAAAACAGAACCTTGTCTCCTATTTTCTCACGCTTGTAATTACAATAGCCATTTTTCTTTGTAGCTAGAGCTGTTGAAGGTCTAGGTCCAGGACCTTCAGACACTTTGGTGAAAGTTTGGCATTGGGGTGACACACCGTATATACAAATAACACAGCTCAAAGTAAGATCCCGAGTAGCACCACAAACATGCCCTAAACCATCCCAAACCCCTTTGTGCTTAGCGTGGAGTCCACAAACCCTCTGAGCATGAACTAAGATGAAATGCTATCCACAAACTACTCATTGATACATTTTATATATACAAAGATATATAGTAGTGTCCCAAGGACCAATCCCTGAGGCACACCTCATTGTATTTTGTTAATCTATCACTGCTGTACACAAGGATGAAATAAATCCACACATACGTGAGTGAGCTGTGGTATAATGTCGTAAATGTGCCATAACTCTGTTGTAAAACTAGAGTAAACCTCTTTGTGAGTAGCATGAAGTCTTTGAGTGATTTGAGCAAACTACTTTGAAATTTTATCACCAAACCAATTACTTACGAGGTCTATTAGAAAAGTATCCGACCTTTTTATTTTTTGCAAAAACCATATGGATTTGAATCGTGTGATTGCATCAGCCAAGCTTGAACCTTCGTGCGCATGCGTGAGTTTTTTCACGCCTGTCGGTTGCGTCATTCGCCTATGAGCAGGCTTTGTGTGAGCAGTGGTCCACCCCTCTCGTCGGATTTTTATTGCGAATAAAATGTCTGAACGATTTGGAGCTTTGCTGCATCAATTTTTTCCAGAAACTGTGAGAGACCCCCAGGTGGACACCATTCGGAAAATTCAGATGGATTTCAGGGATGATTTTATGGGGATTACACAGATTAAGCAGTGCTCCACCCAGTTTAAAGACCGCCCACAGCGTCTGAAAGCGTGGCGCACTCCGAGTGCCGATCGACAGGCTGAAACCCCGCTGAAAAAACCAGATCATTTCCAAAATGAAGGCTTTGTTGATCCGGGACGTCGTCTGACTTCCACAGAAATGGCAGGAGACGTGGACATCAGCACTTTTTCAGCACATTCCACTGTTACAGGAGTTTTTGTCATGGAAAGAGAAGTGGAGGGATGTGCCACGGAGCCGCTCATGGCGCGGACAAAAGCACCTCCGTGTTGGTCTCACAGGACGGCTTTCAGATGGCTTTCAGACGGCTTTCGGTGGCTTTTCAGGCGTGTGACTATCCGAGAAATTGTGAATGAGCTGGACATGCCAGAACATGTCCTGTGAGGCTTCATCACGGCGTTGCTTTGCGCCATGCGGCTCCGTCCCGACGCGCAAATTTCTCCGCTCCTCTTTCCATGACAAAAACTCCTGTAACAGTGGAATGTGCCGTTCATTTTCAAAGTGAACACTTTGTTGATCCGGGACGTTGTCTGACTTCCAGAGAAATTGCAGAAGACGTGGACATCAGCACTTTTTCGGCACATTGAGACAGACGTGCAGAGAAATTCGCGTGTCGGGACGGAGCCGCATGGCGCAAAGCAATGCCATGATGAAGCCTCACAAGACATGTTCTGGCATGTCCAGCTCATTCACAATTTCTCGGATAGTCACACGACTGAAAAGCCACCAAAAGCCGTCTGAAAGCCATCTGAAAGCCGTCCTGTGAGACCAACACGGAGGTGCTTTTGTCCGCGCCATGAGCGGCTCTGTGGTGCATCCCTCCGCTTCTCTTTCCATGACAAAAACTCCTGTAACAGTGGAATGTGCCGAAAAAGTGGTGACGTCCACGTCTTCTGCCATTTCTGTGGTAGTCAGACGACGTCCCGGATCAACAAAGCCTTCACTTTGGAAATGATCTGGTTTTTTCAGCGGGGTTTCAGCCTGTCGATCGGCACTCGGAGTGCGCCACGCTTTCAGACGCTGTGGGCGGTCTTTAAACTGGGTGGAGCACTGCTTAATCTGTGTAATCCCCATAAAATCGTCCCTGAAAGCCATCTGAATTTTCCGAATGGTGTCCACCTGGGGGTCTCTCACAGTTTCTGGAAAAAATTGATGCAGCAAAGCTCCAAATCGTTCAGACATTTTATTCGCAATAAAAATCCGACGAGAGGGGTGGACCACTGCTCACACAAAGCCTGCTCATAGGCGAATGACGCAACCGACAGGCGTGAAAAAACTCACGCATGCGCACGAAGGTTCAAGCTTGGCTGATGCAATCACACGATTCAAATCCATATGGTTTTTGCAAAAAATAAAAAGGTCGGATACTTTTCTAATAGACCTCGTACGAGGTCTGTCCATAAAGTATCGTACCTTTTTATTTTTTTCGAAAACTATATGGATTTCATTCATATGTTTTTACGTCAGACATGCTTGAACCCTCGTGCGCATGCGTGAGTTTTTCCACGCCTGTCGGTGACGTCATTCGCCTGTGAGCACGCCTTGTGGAAGGAGTGGTCCCACCCCCTCGTCGGATTTTCATTGTCTGGAAATGGCGGAATGAAAAGGACAAGTTCTTTTATACTCACTCGACTGGTAAGCACTGAAAGCCGAGATAGTCATGTCCCAACTTGTCCTCTAACACTCCGAAACGGAGGTGTTCCTTTGTCTCGCTTCATCAGCGAATCGGTCGTGACGCGCAAAGCCTCCGCGCGGCTTTCCATGACAAAATCTCTTGTTAAAAGTGAAATCTGCCGGAAAATGGCTGATGTCCAGGTCTTGTGATAACCAGAGAAAGAGCACACGACGGTCTCGTATCCACAGAGCCATCAGCTTAGAAATGATCCAGTGGTTTGTGCCGCATCGTCGCAGCTCGCAGCGCGGCGCACCGACCGTCCTTTAAAGGGGTCCTTAAACCTGTAGTTAAAGTCCTTATTCTCTGTGAAGCCCGTAAAATTTTCACTGAAAGCCAGATAAATTTTTCGAATGGTTTCCAGGTGCCAGTCTCTAACAGCTTCTGAAAAAATTCTGATGGAAAAAAAGTCCTTTTCATTCCGCCATTTCCAGACAATGAAAATCCGACGAGGGGGCGGGACCACTCCTTCCACAAGGCATGCTCACAGGCGAATGACGTCACCGACAGGTGTGGCAAAACTCACGCATGCGCACGAGGGTTCAAGCATGTCTGACGTAAAAACATATGAATGAAATCCATATAGTTTTTGAAAAAAATAAAAAGATACGATACTTTATGGACAGACCTCGTATACATTAAAAATGGTAGAAAGAAGGAAACCCTGGAATTTTGCTGGTGTTCAACACATAGTAACTGGGTTAGTGTGACCAGATAAAATCATTATTCCATTCAAGAGATACTGAGAGGATAAGAACACAGAAAAAAATGTGTATTTTCCAGTTTCAATAAAGTTCACACAGTTCTAAAAGAGATTGTAAATTCTCTTACCAAAGGTGTGCAGGAAAAGTGGTCAACATTGAGCGGGTCCACTTCCAGCTCAAGGTCAATACTGTCAGCATGCTTGGTGCTGGATGGGAGGGAAAATGTACAGTTAGACGCCAACTACACACAGAGAAACAAACTTGTTCTTGTTCTTACCGCCACTTAATGAGTGTCTGGATGAGGGTGGCATAACCCTGGCCTGCAGCCAGGTGAAGAAGTGTCATGCCTCTGAAGGTCTTAGAGTGGATTAAATGCTTGGACTTTGCCCAACAAGCTCTGCTCATCATCTTCTCACAAACCACCACGACACGGCTCTCAAAGGAGCTGCTGGCCTGCGTCTGGCCGGGCACACACTGAGACACACAAGAGAAAGAAGAAGTTACTGGTGTATGGGTATAATCACAGGATAACTCAGCGAGTAGCATGATCTGATTATTCACAAACACACACACGTATAATTTTTTTTTTAACCTGTGACTGGCTGTTGTTGCCTCCTCCACCTCCTCCCCCTGCTCCCCCAACTCCTCCTCCAGCTCCACCACTCCCTGCGCTGCTCGACTGCTGGTGGCTGGCCATCTCTGCCATCCTCCTCTCCATCTGCTCCAAACGCTCCAGGATAGACATTCTGAACTGGTTATCTAGGTGCACAGTGGAACCCAGCAGAAGAAGAAACACGTCAGCACACAAATATCATCTAACGTGGAAAAACTAAAAAGAAAACCATTGCAATAAATAAAAAGCACAAACAACTTTGATGAAACCACTAATTTTTGCAGTGGATCTGACTAAGGGAGCAGATCCAGGATTTTTTTTTTTAAACATTGTGAGATAAGATGATTTGCAGATTTCTGTCAATTACTCAGAAATTAATACATAGCCCATCATGAATAAAATCAGGTACACATATTAATATTCCTATTAAATTTGGTGCAAATCCCTATAAATATCCAGATTTTATTGATCATCGTAAGAGTTTGAAATCAGTGAATTTTTTTAAAATTTACATATTCTGCAATGTAAAGGTTTAATCATTGTGTTATGCTGCATTTACACATAACGATGCCAAGTCACAAATGCCAAGAAGTATACATTTTTGGCCGCTGATCACGAATGTGATGATTCGGGGCAGAGGCGTCAGGTCTCCTCAGGAGCTGCTGCAACATGTTACCACTCGTTATGATTAATGGCACGTTGACAGGGTTTTCTATATATCAGCAATATGATTATCAAATATTAATGTCTTTACTTTGATTATTAATGTCTTTACTTTGATGTACTGTCTTTGATCTAGTCTGTGATTCTGTTCTCTATTTTCCTATATACAGATATACATGTGTGAGAGTTCATGTACCATTACTCTTTTAATTAATCACTTATTGTTAAAGCAATCATATACACTGAACTGTTCAAATAATCATTACAACTGCTCACAAGATGATCTTTGACTCAGTGAGAAGGCAGACTGTTTTGCTGAGATCATGTTTTTGCTGAGCACAGATGCATGTTCTAATTAACAGTCCAGCCTTGAGCAGGGAGCGGTGTGACCTGTGTATTAGTTCAGGGTTACGTTGTTTACTTCATGAGACTGGAGGCTTAAAGCCATAACAATTTCATATCAATGTGAGACCAGACTTTGTGTCGCTAACGTGTTTTGGTATTTTGTCCTTCCATATGCTTGTATGTAACTTTATTCTAAATAAATACGGGAGGCAGATGGGCGGGGCCGTTCAGAGCGGACGAGACGGTTGTTGGCGAGGGGTCACGCTTGTTTGCTCTCTCCTGGTCAGGAAAAAGAAATTCAGTGTCTCCTGCGTGATTATTTTCTGTGTTAACTGAGTTGTTCTTTTCAGGTCCAACTCTGAACAACTCTGACACACGTGTTGCTGGAGAATTATCAGGAACCATTACACACGGTCAAAATAATGTTCTGTGCTGTTCCGCGCTATTGCGCGTAACAGTGGATCGTTACGGTCTGTCACATTGTGAATGAGGTGGATAGTCTCCACACACACACACACACACACATATTCATCTTACGATCAGCTGCTGAACAATTAAGATCACTCCCAAACATCAGGCACAGCAGCAGCAGGTGGAACACCTGCAGGAGTGCGCCGATGAACACTGGAACGAGACTTTTAGCTGACTTGGCATCACTGTCCTTCTTCAGCAAACTACAGCAATGAAACTGAAGGCGGTGCAGCAGGGTTTAATTGTGTGCACATCAGAGAAGAACGCTGTCATGCTCAATTAAGGATCACCACTAATCAAGACAGATCAACACGCTCAGTTGCGACCTCCACGACATGAGACGAACTGAGGGTGGTGCATGACATTTATGGAAGATTTTTGGCAGCCAAAAACACGGTCCATGAAAATCACAAAAATCACGCACCAACACGCACTATTAAGAAACCTATTCAGATGCGTTAAGTCACGTTAAGAATGTCAGTAATGTGCTGAGAATGACACAAATATGACATTCGTAACGCATCCTGCATATGTGTGAACGCAGCATCATGAAGTACAATAACAGTTCCATGATTTTGTTGTGTCCACGCCATCAGCGAGCAGTAACCCAGTGGCTAAGGAGCTGGAATACCAACATGTAGGCCTGGGTTCGAATCCCACTCAGCTTACCTGTCTCTGTCCTTGGACATGATACTTCATTTGCATTGACTCAATCCACTCAGCTATAAATGAGTATTGGCCATGGCAGGGCAAGTAATCTGAGTCAGACTGGCATCCCATCCAGGGAGAGTAGTAGAACTCTCTTGGAGCACTCCCAGTTAAAAATGCACTAAAGCCCATCAATCATCCACTAATAGTTGTCAAGCGAAGCTCCCGTGGCCACTCAAATATAGCTGCAGCACACTTCAGGTGGAACAACTGGCTGATGAGTCGGGGTGTGGCAACTGTGTCCATCCGATCGCAAAGGGCTTCACACAAGCTTTGAGAGGTGAAGGTGGGAATAAATCCATTATGTCCCAACACTGATCCAAGAGTTTGTACAGTGAGACCAACACTACAGGAGCGCGATGGATGGAAGTGTTTAAAGCTAGAGTGTTTACATGGTGCTTAGCAAGCAATTACTGCCTTGTACCCATGTCCGTCAGTGGAGATGTAAAGTGCTGGCTCAGCTCACACTTCAAGCGTAGCAAGAAAATAACTACGTTCTCTGTAGGGAAAGCGCTGCACAATTCACAACCTAAGTGAAGATAGCGCAACAAAAGTGTCAATAAATCTAACAAACAAAATAACTGTGCCGTATGCCAAAAAAGTTAGGATGATCAAACTTCTAAGAATGCTTTGATAACTTTGCAATGCCAAAAAGTTTGCTGTTTGACCAATTGCAATACGTTTATGCAAGATTATAAGTCAAGTCAAATAGTTGTGAGCATGCACGTGCGTGCACACGCACAGTGCTGTGTACAGACAGTGAAATGGGATGGGCAAAGAGAGCCCACTGCAGCAGGGAGTACAGAAGACTGCATTAGCATTCCCCATTTAGCCACTATGAGGCCGTTTCTGTGGCAACCTGCTGCCGAGCGGTAACTAGGCGACAGGAACATGGCCGTGTGTGTATGGTCTGCCTGCATGCTATTGGCTTATTGATGAAGGGGAGGAGATGGATTCAGTACACCAACAAAAAACAAACAAAAAAAAACCAACAAAAAAGAGAAAGAAAGGCAAACAATGAAAAACTGCCACAGTCTATAAATCGTTGCTGCTGATCTACTCTCTTGTCCCGCTGCTGGTACCATAGGTAGAGACCTAATGATTTAAAGCGCAGCGCCTTGATAGCACGACCTAGTGACATTTGCACTTCACGGCTTCTTGGCAGTCTGTGGAGCGCGAATGTCACAGTCGGACTTCCCGAGAGCCGCTGTAAAAAGAGGTCAAGTAAGTGATTTCACTGGACATAAAAATGTGAAGTGCTGCTGTCAGTGACAATCTGCTGCGCTCTGAAGGATGGACAAAAGGTCCCTGCTTTTGATCTCGCTTTGTCAAGCAGACAAACTGAGCTTGCTGCCAGATCAGTGAGCATGGAGCGTTTCCTCCGTTACCCGTCCACGTGGACTTACACAAACACAGGTGAGGCGAAACCCTGTTCCAGACCAAGCGCTGGCTGTATATGTGGTGCCGAGTGTTTGTATTGATATGCGCCTATGGTCTCGCCCTCCCGCTCTCACGCAGCAGCTGACATGAGGAAAAAGATGGAGAGAAGAGACCCAGAGGATAGTTAGCAGGAGGCTGACATGTCTTTGTTCAGACCCAGTGCTGCAGTGTGCTGCAGTGCAGATGATGTCATCTCCACCTGCTGCCTGCTCCAAATGCGATGCACGTCCACTGCAGAGGGAGGACGGCCATATAGACGAGTGGGCGGGGCTAAGGAGGAGACAAGGAAGGTGTGCAGCCAAACAGAACCGCAACAACAAGGTGACGTTGTCGACACCTTCCCACTTCCCGTGTTTACTCCCTTGTGACGACGTGTGACAGCAAACGTGGTCGCTTGCGCACATTTAGGGCAGACTGTCACATGCCATTTTTAAAAAATATGCAAAATGAGACAGCCCACCATTCATTATATGTTGTGGGTGTCAATGAACAGTGATGAATGAAGTGAAGTGAGCGCATACAGCTGCCGTGATACAAAAACGTCTCACAAAGATGGAGTTTGTGGAAGAATCTAAATGACTTGTGGAGATATAAAGTATCTGTCATGTTTTCCCTATGGAATCCTCTTATATGACAAGGATCCGTGTTAATGTTTCTAATCCAAATTACACACAAAAAACAGAGAAGCAGCGCAAGACAGAGAGAGAGAGAAAGTGACTTTAGTGAATGAAAAGCTAGACTGAATTTCCAGTGAACAAAATCTTGCATTTCTTCCAACCTGAAGCACTTCTGGTGTGGTTCACACTCACACTGGAGCATTAAGTGTGACAGAAAAACAGTCAACAAAGTTGAATGTGAAAGAACGAAGAATTTTTTTTTCTTCTTTACAATCCGTTACATAACTGTTAAAGTGTAATTCATAGAATTACAGTGAATGAATTATTATTTGAGTGATTTCCTTCTGGAAGTGAGAGGGAAATCATCTTTGCTCTGAGACAAAACCCAGAAGAGGCTGGGAAATATATCATAATAATATACATATAACATTTTTAAAGTTTGTGAAAAGTAATAACACTTAGAATAAGAGGACTAATAACTATTTGAGTGCTAAACTTTAGTTTCAAGCCTCGGAACAAAGTTCATTACACTAATGACTTGTGGTCCCAGTCACCACTTGGCAGGTTTTCAAAACCCTCTAAATTGTGCAATTTGAAGTAGCAAATTGAAAATAGGCTTAATGGAAACAAATGAATCGGGGGTGGGGGACCTTCACAAATATCACAAAAAGTTCTCAAAGTGGTTTTTCAGGCAGTTAAAAAAGTGTGTTTCTCAAAACACACGTTTTCAACACACTTCTCAATATAAAGCGCCTTGGGGCAACTGTTTGTTGTGATTTGGCGCTTTATAAATAAAATTGATTGATTGATTGATTGAAAACTACAATTCAAACACTTTTTCGCATATAGTTCACATGACGGACAGAAAGATAAAATACAGGGTGTGGTACTTGTCGGTGGAGTAAGAGATGGAAAGCTTGTTACACCTTATAACAGATGACATTATGGTAATACCGGATTCAAGAAAACAACAAAATGGCAATATTTAACAGGACTTATTCTTCTGTCACCATAACTATTGGAATTAAAGTTCTCAAGAGAGCCTCGCTGGAGCAACAGTTATCATCTCTCGTATTACTTCCCTCAGTGGAAATGCGCAAATCTGTAATGGAAACCCAACCACAGTCTTAAACAATGATCCAAAATATAGAATAACAAGCTAGGCTGCATGGGCAAAGTTCACAGACTATACAATGATCGGCCACTTTATTAGGTACCCCTATTCAACTGTTTGTGAACACAAATAGCTAATCAGCCAATCACGTGGCAGCAACTCAATTCATTTAGTCATCTAGACATGGTGAAGATGACTTGCTGAAGTTCAAATCGAGTGTCAGAATGGGGAAGAAAGGGGATCTAAGTAACTTTGAAGGTGGCATGATTGTTGGTGCCAGACGGGCTGGTCTGAGTATTTCAGAAACTGCTGATCTACTGGGATTTTCACACACAACTATCTCTATGAATTACAGAGTAAGGTCCGAAAAAGATGAAGCCAGTGAGTGGCAGTTGTGTGGACAAAAATCAGCTGCTGATATCAGAGGTCAGAGAAGAATGGGCAAGATCTTTAATCCCCTATTGCTCCCGGTGTGTAGTGAGCACCTTGTATGGCAGCACCCTGACATCAGGGTAAATGTGAGGCATAATTTGTAAAGTGCTTTGAGCGTCTGATGCAGATGGAAAAGCGCTATATAAATACAGTCCATTTACCATTTATTTCTGGAGGCAAAAGGGGGTCCAACCCCATAATACCAAGGTGTACCTAATAAAGTGGCCAGTGTGTGTGTGTGTGTGTGTGTGTGTGTGTGTGTGTGTAGGACAGCACATACACATTTGACATTGTTTATGTGCACTAAATTTGAAGAATTGAGGCAAGTGGGTGAAGGTTGCACAGCAACCCTGAGTTGTGCCACCGTCAGCTTGGGGGTGGGGGGGTGGGAGACCAGCAGTAGCTAAAACCGTGCCGCCCTCACAGAAGGGAAGGGGGTGATGTGAGCAGAAGCCGGAGTGGGGGGTCTGTGATGGGTGTGGGGTGGGTGGGAATGGCACATGCTTCAGTCCTGTGAAACAGTTTATTGACTTTGTGAGTTGAGATAAGAAAACAGCCAAATAATCACCAAGTCCTGAAGACATTCCTCTGGAGGAAAAACAGTGGGGCAATTTGTCCATCAGGCTTGATAAGCCTGCCGTGTTGTGGTTTGAGCAGTGAAAAACACTTTTTACAGTTCCACTTGAACAACCAAATCCCAATTATGAATTAAGAGTATTCCCCGGCCTCCGAAATCTTCAACTTCATCTGCAAGGCACGCATCTGCTCCAAGATGTCATCCAATTTGCATCTGAGTTCAAGAGTCATCGCAGTCTGAGAATGCAACGCCTTGCCCACCTCGTTAATCATGACGGACAAGCGAGGGGCCGTGGTTCTTGATGCAACCATCTTTCTAATTTTCTGATAGATCAGGGCAGCACATAAGCCAGAAAGTACCAGCCCTGCTACCATAAGACCAAATATGAATAAATCCTCGACGTCCTCAACAGAGAAAGGCGCCAAGCATGCAATATGCCAAGACCCCCAAGATCAAGAACATAGCCCGCAGGATACGTTCCATCTGGGCAGGTAGGATTCCCCGGACCTGACCTTCTTGTAGAAAAGATGGTGTCAATAGCTTTCAGAGACCATCTGATTAATTCCGTGGTTACTTCAATAGTAGTCCAATAGAACCAGTATCCAATATAATTTGAGGAATTCGCAGTCTGGTGAAGTAGGGTCTTGATGGTTAAAGCAGAGAGCAGAGATAAGGGAGAGTGGAGGAGATGCGACCGCCCTCGTCGGAGTCCCAAGCTGATTATATATATATATATATATATATATACGCACAGGCACTCATGCAAATAATGAATGCTTATGAGTGTGATGTATTCCATCTTTCACCAAATTAAATATTTGTTCAATTGAAAGAATGAAAAAAAAAAACATTCATTATCTGTTTTATATAATGGTGAAAATAGATCCTTGTCATTTGATATTTTATTAATTTATAGACAACAGAAAAGGGACTTACATTTTGGTGTTGCACTGGTGCTTTGATGTCAACAGTCCAACATGAACTTTAGAGTTCACAATTGTTCTCAGTCAACTTGGAAAAACAGTTAGTCCGTGATGAGGTGCACTGACTTTGTGTACTTCCAAAAAAAAAAAAAAACTTTGTGTAGTTCCTCAGTTCACCGAAAAATAAAGTCAAAAATTTGTTCAGCTTTTCATTGTAACAGCTCTTCATGCCTCCAGATGGCTTAAAGCGTAGCGGATTTTTTTGTGTGTTAGAAGAATTAGCAGCATCAATTAGCTCCTTCAAATCATCGTCCGCTAACAAAACAAACTGCCATGTTAGCTAAACGCCGCCCCCGGTAGTGTGAGCACACGCAGTGGTTGGGCGTACAATAGCACATTTAATATAGCACCAAAATTGCATGCTAATAAGAAGTATTGCACAGTAAATGAAACACAACGGCAAATCGTACAAATAATCCATGTCACGTGACATACAACCCACCAATTAAATGACAAGGATACACTCAGCTGTTATATAAATATACACTCAACAAAAATATAAACGCAACACTTTTGGTTTTGCTCCCATTTTGTATGAGATGAACTCAAAGATCTAAAACTTTTTCCACATACACAATATCACCATTTCCCTCAAATATTGTTCACAAACCAGTCTAAATCTGTGATAGTGAGCACTTCTCCTTTGCTGAGATAATCCATCCCACCTCACAGGTGTGCCATATCAAGATGCTGATTAGACACCATGATTAGTGCACAGGTGTGCCTTAGACTGAAATGCTAAAATTTCACTCCAATTTCACACCAGTAAATACTGGTGCACCGACTTCTTAGATGGTCCGTTAGTACAATTACCGGCTCAGCAAGGCATATTATGTCAGATATTTGTTATAAAACGTTCTGAAAAGACAAACACGGTCAAGTCCACAGCAAATAGCAGCTTCGGTACCTGCTGGCGCAACAGCTGTGCTTCTCTGTGGACATACATGTCAGAGCAGAGGGCCTGTAAGATAGGCACTGAGTGCACTGAGCGCCGTGGTGATCTGTGTAATCTCTAAGACATGATGGCAGCTCCTCATGAAACAGATTGATGCACACATGTATAAAGAAAGGAAGGACAAGGCGGTTTATTGGCACTCACTGGGAGTGAGAACAGCCTGATGAAGACAGCGGGAGAGATTACAGGTAAGGACAGTACAAGGCTGAAGTGAGATGAGACACCATGAAAGATGTGACTGAGATAAGAGGTAAGGCGAGAGGTCAACCGAAGCAGATGTTGAGGAGAATTGAGTGTTTCAGTCAGGTTAGTGGGCAGTGAAAGACAGCTCATCTAGCCCTGGCCATAACTGTCAGCAATAAGTGGAACAAGCAACTACTGAAGCCATAAAGTCTTGGCAGCATGCTGGTACTTCTGCAAACACTCAGAGTTTTCTTTGTATCCTTGAAGCAGCAAAGTCAAAAAGTGCAAGAAGCCTGTCACACAGTTTTCATACTTGACCAATGCAGGGCAAGTCAATATTTATGCTCTCCTACAAATCTGCAGCTACTGTCATGTTTTGCTAAAGAATCATTTAGGGTCCTGTTAACGTATCACAGATTCATTAGTCATGCTTTGACTTGACGATGGATTACACAAGAATAGTACTATGGGCCCTATCTTGATGTTTTAGGGCTGGTCAAACCACTTTCTGCTTTTCGTAAGCAGTGTGAAATCTCCTATTAAATATTACTTTTATTTCCATGTTAATTTTCAGTTCAGTTTCATGGACCTATGATGTTTCTGCTGAATGCTGCATTTACACATAGGCAAGACGTGTTAAGAATGTCATATTTGCGTAATTCATGGAACATTCCTGACATTCTTAACATGACTTAACACATCTGAAAAGGTTTCTTAATAGTGCGGGATATTTGTGATTTTAGTGGAGCATGTTTTTGGCTGTCAAAAAATCTTCCATGAATATCACGCACCACTCTCATTTCACCTCATGTCATGGAAGTCGCAACTGAGAGGGTTGATCCATCTTGATTAATGGTAATCCTTAATAGAGAGTGACAGCATTCTTCTCTGATGTGCGCACAATTAAACCCTGCTGCACCGCATTCAGTTTCATTGCGGCAATATGCCGAAGAAGCACAGTGATGCCAAGTCGGCTAAAAGCCTCATTCCAATGCTCCTCAGCACGCTCCTGCAGGTGTTCCACCTGCTGCATGTGGCTGAAGTTTGGGAAAACGAGCGAGACAAGAGCCACGTGAACCCACACATCACTCAATGGCACAGAGTCCAACTAAGCATGCAGTTACAAAGTTCTTCTGCTGTGGATTTTGAGGAGCAAACTGGAGCAATCTGAGCTGATTTTTATTCATACAAGTCATCATTTTTACATGCAGTTTTTGTTACACAAATCAGGGAATGGATATATGAACATTTCCAAGTCACTCAATATGTGACTAAATTTACAGTACATCACTCATTAAGAAATACATACATTGTGTATAATATATATAAATACATATGTTGTGTATTGTATGGTACATCTGCCCAGAGCAGAGGAAGTCCCGCATTGGCCAAAATATGATCACATTTGTCTCCTCTTAAAAACTCATCTGAAAAAAGTTGGAGCATCTTATGATCGCAAACAACACTTTTACATGTCATGCATTCACAACAACAGGTAGCACCGAACACATGCAAATGGTGTGCACTTCACTCAGCGACATAACGATATCACGATACAATTTACAGTTTAGGTGTCGAATGGTATTTTCTTGCATTTTAGCACCACAATTATTTATTTATACAACTTTAAGAGATCACCACAAGAACTAGCATGTAATAGTATACAAATAATGCACAGTCTCATTGTTCTTCAGACAGATTTTCACTTTGTCATCAGGAACCGCTGCTTCTGTTGCATTTAACTGTGATCATCAGAGGAATGTTTGACAGCTGATCTGCTCTATGTCACCCTGATCCTGTCAGATCTCAGAAGCTAAGCAATGTGGGACCTGGTTAGTACTTGGATGGGAGACCTCTTTGGAACACCAGCGGCTGTGTGTGCTTCTCCAGGTAAAACTGGAGTTGCGTCAGGAAGGGCATCCGGCGTAAAACTTGTGCCAGCTACCAATTCGGATCTGGTTGTATCCGCTGTGGCAACCCCGAACACAAAACGGGAGAAGCCGAATGGACAACAACAACAATCAGAGGAATCTTTGGATATTTGGCTGTCTGAAAAATCCTTAGAATACATTGGCAATTTGACATCATTACATGGTAAAGCATGTGCAGAAAGCTCCACCTGTGGAGAATTGAAATGATAATCTGAGAATCTTATTGCAACCCCACCTGTCCCTGACCACCCCCCCCCACCCCCCCCGCATGTGTCTTTTTGTTTAACCATTATTTTCAAATAAATATTTTAAGATTTGGATTTTGAAAAGTACTTTTTACAAAAACATGTCTTTAAAACAAGGAGGAAGTGTATTATAATCAGGTACATGTTACATTCAGGCCAATACAGTAAATACTTTATAGGCCCTGAGGACCACTGCTGCTTAGTCCCAAATTCTATGACTCCTTCTGGATGAGACGCCACTCTGAATCAGGTTACTCCTCCAGCCAAGGCCAATAACACTATGTAACACAATTTTTGTTCCTGGCTTGTAAGTGTTATATTTCAACTGCTTATGTCTAAAGTCTATGGAAAAATGACTACATTCAGCACAAACTTTGATTTTTTTTTTTTTTTTACGTTCTAGAAAGTTCTAAAAGTTTCTTGACATTTCTAGATAATTCTGGAAACTTCTAGAAAATTCTGGACAGTTCTAGCAGTTAAAGAATATTCTAGAAGACTACTCAGTAGTAGTGAAGGCGAATCGAGAATATTCTTGAAAACAGACAAATTTCAACATATCATTGTCCTGATCACAGAAGCAAAGTTTCTGTGGAATAACAACTATTTTCTATTTATTTAAGGCATAATAGGTTAGGAAAACACACTGTGTACCCAGGAACAAAACAAAAATAAAAATTTGTTACATAGTGTAGTCATTTAGAGCTGGGACGACTCGGACAGTGCAGATAAAACGTCTTGTCCAAGGACTAATAATCCCACTTAGTAGTAATCCCACTACGATACATGCTCCTCAGTGGGATAGGTATTTTTTCAAAAACTGAGTGACTTACCACACACCACCACAATGGAGTCGTGAGACTTACCATTTACCATACAATACCATACTGTTTATGTTTCTCAGTGATTGATTGTCATTTACCAATCCCCTGACTTGCCTAAAGAAAACTGTCTGTAAAAGTGGTGGTTTGTATGAACATTAATCCTAATACAGTATTTAATTTGTCCAATTAGTTATGAGCTCTGAAAATGGAGGTGTAATGATTAATATGATCATTTTTTACTCCACTGAATTAAAGATGGAAGTGTGACATCTTTGTGACTCCATCAGTTCTAAACTTGCTGCTGGGTTCCTGTCAATCAATGTTTATCTCTGCTGCCTGTCACCTTTCCACGTTACCCAGCTAAAGGGTGGAGGCCAGCCTAACTTTGGTCTGTGTATGAAGTGACTAACAGGGGCTGATAATTGTGACCATACTGAAAAAGGGGCTGGGCCATATGGCTGCAGCACCCACAACTGAGACACAGAGCTGTGTGCTGTTCGAGAGGCAAATTCTCTTCTACTTAACAGTTTTCACCTTCCTTTTTGCATAACAGAAGATTTGCAACAACTAATAGTAACCAACACAGTAGTATATGCAGTACAGACATCTGTCTTGTGTAGTTTTTTCAAATGATCACACTGAATGTATTTTAAGCCTCTATCCATCCATTCCATAGAAAATCTTTCATTTTCAGGGTCATTGGGAGGAGCAAAAAGCTGTTTTCATTCTGAAGAGATGCAGCAGACAATCCATCACAAGGCTGATGGGCAAACATTTACAGTAAGACTAGGAGACAATTTACAGCTTCCAGATGACATGACCTGCATGTTTTGGAGTTGTGTGTTTAAAATGGAGCACTTATTAAAACAAAAACAAACCAAAAAAAACCCTAAACTATACGTAATGTCCACAGAGGAGGCTACAAGCTACAACAAACATAAACACTACAGATTCCTGCATATATTGGTTTAATTACTGATTTCACTGCTGTAAAACCCGTTTCCCATTTCATCTGTCCTAAAAGTTAACAACACAATAACAGACATCCTGCATGGCCAGAAGCTAATATTTTTATGGTCTCTTTTCATCCACACACAAGTTTGATATGTGGACAAAAATATGCACAATGTCGAGGGATGTTATGAGTTCTTTTATCAAAAATGAATGTGCACTACGTTCCAACATCTCTACAAATAACTGTCATCCATATGCATCAATTTCATACCAGCAATTACAGGTTACAATATCTAACTGATATATTGCTATTAGTGTGAAATAAGTAGCTCTGAACCAGCTGGAACTATTCCAGTTATAAGTATCACTATGAATGCATCTTCAGTATCAAACTTACATGGCATCTAGAAGGTATTCACAGTGCTTCACTTTTTACACATTTTTTTTATGATACAGTGTGATTCCAAAATGGAGTAAATTCATTTTTCCCCCTCAACACAACACCTCATAATGACAACATGAAAATATTTTTTTTGTGAAATTTCTGCAAATTCATAAAAAATAGAAAACTAAAATCAAACGTACATAAGTATTCACACCCTTTGCTCAATACTTTGTTGATGCACCTTTGGCAGCAGTTAAAGCCTCAGTTCTTCTTGAATATGTGCCTACAAGCTTGGTGCACCTATCACTGGGCAATTTTGCCCATTCCTCTTTGCAGCACCTCTCAATCTTCATCAGGTTGGATGAGGAGTGTCGGTGCACAGCCATTTTCAGATCTCTCCAGAGATGTTCAATTGGATTCAGGTCTGAGCTCTGGATGGACAACTCAAGGACATTCAAGGAGTTGTCCTGAAGCCACTCCTTTGATATCTTGGCTGTGTGCTTAAGGTCATTGTCCTGCTGAAAGATGAATTGCCATTTTCATCCAGGATGTCTCTGTACATTGTTGCATTCATCTTTCCCTCCATCCTGACTAGTCTCCCAGTTCCTGCTGCTGACAAACATCCCCACAGCATGATGCTGCCACCAACATGCTTCACTGTAGAGATGGTGACACCTGGCATTCACACCAAAGAGTTCAATCTTTGTCTCATCACACCAGAGAATTTTGTTTCTCATGGTCTGAGAGTCCTTCAGGTGCCTTTTGGTAAACTCCGTCTGTCTGCTCTAACACACAGATGGGTGTTTTGCTGCAGAGATGGTTGTCCTTCTGGAAGGTTCTCCTCTCTCCACAGAGGAATGCTGGAGCTCTGACAGAGTGACCATTGGTTCTTGGTCACCTCCCCGACTAAGGCCCTTCTCCCCCGATCGTGCAATTTAGACGGGTGGCCAGCTCTAGGAAGAGCCTTTTGGATCTGAACTTCTCGATTTAAAGAAGATGGAGGCCACTGTGCTCTTTCGGACCTTCAAAGCAGCAGAAATGCTTCTGTACCCTTCCTCAGATTTATGCCTGATGACAGTCTTGTCTTGGAGGTCTACAGACAACTCCTTTGACTTCATACTTGGTTTGTGCTCTGACATGCACTGTCAACTGCGGGACCTTATATGTAGACAGGTGTGTGCCGTTCTAAATTATGTCAGATCAACTGAATTTACCCCAGGTGGACTCCAGTTAAGCTGCAGAAACATCTCAAGGATGATCAGTGGAAAAAGGATACACCTGAGCTTCATGGGAAAGGCTGTGGATACTTATGTACATGTGATTTCTTAGTTTTTTTTATTATTATTATTATTTTTAATACATTTTCAGAAATCTCAAAAAAAAAATTCACATTGTCATTATGGGGTATTGTATGCAGACGTTTGGGGAAAAAAGTGAATTTCATCCATTTTGGAATAAGGCTGTAACATAAAAAATGTGGAAAAAGTGTGAATAAATAAAAAGTGTGCTGTGAATAATTTCTGGATGCACTGTATATGACACGTCACAATAAAGACAAAGTGTTTAAAGAAGGTCTAGTGCACAGGATTCCAGCTGTCCATTCATCAAGTGGACATCTCAGGGGGTATAATCTGAGTATTGGTGTCAATTTGTTTGGGAGATTTTTCTATAAGCTCTAATAGAACACTTCCTCAGAAACTGAAGTATTACCATGGTAACATTCAAAAACATCAAAATCCACCCACTATTTAGATCTCAGTAACTAGTGAGGTTAGAGAGCAGCTAGATCCTGATCTAAAATCACTCACAAATGAAAACCGTCAATATGCACCGATTAAGCATTTTTCCTGAAAATGAATGGGAATATTTGCTTTGAACTTTGACCACATTACTTCATCTCAGCAGAGCAGTTTTTTTTAACTGACTTAGTGTTTTTCATGAAAATGACCTATTTTAACCTTTGACCCTGCTACATGCCAAGCAACAGGTCAGTAATTGAATACATTCATTTGCGCATGTATGAGAGATAACAGAATGTACAGAATGATGACTGAGTGCATATCTTTCAACTCATAGTGACATAATGCAGAAGAGCAACGTTTGTGTGTTGCGCGCGCACACACACACACAGTTCACTGCAGACAACTGACTTTCTGTCTTGAAAACTAGGACATTTCAAAACATTTCTTATAGGTGTTTAAATAAAAACACATATCACTGGCCTCCACATTTGCATAAATGACTACATGCTCTGTGACAAATCAGCAGCAGGCAGGAGTGCAAAGACAGGAAGAGACAAACAATTTCAAAGATGAATTGGTCTGATATAAAACACCACATCCCAGGAGACAAGATGTCTCCCAAATTTTCCAATAATAGTAATAGCACACCGATAGGCTAAACACATTCATGGGGTTTTCTGTATCTGGGCATTCTTTTTGAACACAGAACTTGAAAACACTTTTGGTCTTTTGACAAATGCTACAGCATATTGTACCAACAACGGCAATCTAACACGAGAGTGAGCCGTCATAAAGTGCTGAGACTTAACATGGACAGAAACATGGTGAAGAGCATGAACTGCGACTGAACCATCACACTAGAGAATTTGAAAATCCCACTCAGACACCAACACAACAAGGAAAAGTAAAGCTGAATTTTATCTTCCTTTGCAATTAGCTCAAAAGAGAGAAAAAAAATACATTATCTCCCTGTGTTTTTGCAAACAAAAAGACGTCTGTTACCACAGAGGTGAAAGGCATAATGCACATTTCACCTCCCAACATAAACAGCTGTGGACTAATGCATGACATAAAGCAATCAAATACACACCACAAACCACAACTTCAAAACTCTCCAGGGTTGACTCCAATCCTCCTTCAAAGTCCAACAAAAACTCAACACTCAAACAAACAGAACAGCACAGTTCATTGTATGAGTATGACATTAGACTGCACTAAATAAAGGGATATATGGTAACAAATCACAGGGAAAAACACTGTGAATGTTGGACCCTGACAGTGAGGGGATCTGGTGTCTGACATGCTGTGGCTGCATTTTGCTGGCCGAGTTAGAGTACATTTGGTCTCTTAGACAGACGGATCACTGCAATTCAAAGTTGTTCTAAGTGGGTCCCCTTTATCCTATAATGAAAACTATCCTGATGGGAGTGGTGTCTTCAAAGATACTATAACAATGCCCACATCTGTCTGGCAGGAGGGGCCATTAAATGGTTTGATTTGTATGAAAGTGAAGTAAATTGTGTCACAGTCACCAGATCTCAACCCAACTGAACACCTATTGGAAATGTTGGATGGACGTGTCGGGCAGTGTTGTCCAACACCACTTTGAGTTTCCAGTAGAGTTTTACTTACAGAATCAATGCCAATGTATAAATAAGGTGTTTTAATGGTCCAGCACCTTCATATCACGCATTATGTTGGCTTTTCCATTCATCTGTCACCCATCTGTGTATGTCTTTGTAACATTTTACTTTAGATTATTTTCATGTTGAAAGCTACAGTGTGTAGGATTTAATGCTATCTAGTGGTGATGTTGCAGATTGCATGAATCTGTCGCCAGCCATGATTTAGCTTCCCTTTATGTTTCTGCCACTTTAGTGACAGGGATTCATGCTCCCTGTGCCTGCTCTTGTGAAAAGTAATACGTATGATCCACCATCTCACATAAAAGAGGGTTCTCAAACTTGTTATACTGTACTAGCAACCAGTAGACAGTGTATAACAGACCAACCGATGATTATTCTTCTTTTTTCGTCACTCTAATGACCGTGTTGCGAAATGCAAACTGGGCTAAGTATGTCACTTTTGGGCTACTGCATTAACATGGCAGTGCAACATGGCAGCCCAGCACGATGATGATATTAAGGGGTCAATTAAAACTCATAAAAACTGACTGATTCATTGACTGGTCATTATAGACCAATGAATGCTATATTCCCTTTCTGTTGATAAACACTCCTAAAGCCTACACACTGTAGCTTTAAGGTTTATCAATTAATTGCTATATTTCTCAAAAAAATATAAAAATTCCCCAAAGCAATCAATTCATGTACTGAATAATATAAAACAGTAACAGTATGGAGTTTCTCCTTAATGGTCTCTTTCTGTTTAAGTGGCCTGGAGTGATCAACACTTTCTTGTACAAAATATAAACATTTTAAGGTCACTGTTACTAACCCCAATGATGCTACTGCTCGTGCTGTTATGATTGTGAGTACACAGGTGATGCCATCAGTATTTGTTTAGTTGCAACTTCTAATAATGCTGTCATTATAATTACCTAACTCAATTTAATGTCACTATTGGAATTATAAAATATTACATAGAATTTATACATGTTTTATCAAAATACCACCACCACTTCATGCAAGCCTAATATTTATATTACACTTTTTGCCATTTTTTTTGTATAGCTGTTAATGTTTTTAAAAATCAAGATTTCCTCTGCAATTACAACTCCAATTCCAGTGTAGCTGGGACATTGTGTAAAATGTAAATAAAAAGAGAATACAATGATTTTAAAATCCTCTTCAACATAGATTCAATTGAATACATCACAAAGACAAGATATTTAATGTTCAAACTGATAGACCTTGGTGTTTTTGTGTAAATATTTGCTCATTTTGAAATGGATGCTTGAAACACGTTTCAAAAAAGTTGGGCCGGGGCAACAAAAGACTGACAAAGTTGATAAATGCTCAAAGAACACCTAATTGGAAACAGGTGAGTGTCATGATTGGATATAAAAGGAGCATCCCCAAAAGGCTCACCCGTTCACAAGCAAAGATGGGGCGAGGATCACCACTTTGTATACAACTGCGTGAAAAAAATAGTCAACAGTTTAAGAACAATGTTTCTCAACGTTCAACTACAAGGAATTTGGGGATTCCATCATCTACAGTCCATAATGTAATCAGAAGATTCAGAGAACCTAGAGAACTTTCTACAAGTAAGCAGCACAACCAAAAACCATCATCGATCCCTCAGGCGGCACTGGATTAAAAACCGACATCATTGTGTAAAGGATCTTACCGTGTGGGCTCAGGAACACTTCAGAAAGCCACTGTCAGTTAACACAGTTCGTCACTACATCTATAAGTGCAAGTTAAAACTCTACCATGCAAAGTGAAAGCCATACATCAACAACATCCAGAAACACCGCCGCCTTCTCTGGGCCTGAGCTCATTTGAAATGGACAGCCGCAAGTGCAAAAGTGTGTTGTGGTCTGATGAGTCCACATTTCAAATTGTTTTTGGAAATCATGGACATTGTGTCCTCCGGGCAAAAGAGGAAAAAGACCATCCAGCTTGTTACCAGCGCAAAGTTCAAAAGCCAGCATCTGTGATGGTATGGGGGGTGTGTTAGTGCTCATGGCATGGGCAACTTACACTTTTGTGATGGCACCATCAATGCTGAAAAGTACATCCTGGTTTTGGAGCAACACATGCTGCCATCCAAGCAACACCTTTTTCAAGGAAGTCCCTGCTTATTTCAGCAAGACAATGCCAAGCCACATTCTGCACATGTTACAACAGCGTGGCTTCGTAGTAAAAGAGTGCGGGTACTATACTGGCCTGCCTGCAGTCCAGACCTGTCGCCCATTGAAAATGTGTGGCACATTATGAAGCGCAAAATACGACAACGGAGATGCCGGACTGTTGAACAACTGAAGTTGTACATCAAGCAAGAATGGAAAAGAATTCCACCTACAAAGCTTCAACAATTGGTGTCCTCAGTTCCCAAACGCTTACTGAGTGTTGTTAGAAGGAAAGGTGATATAACACAGTGGTAAACATACCACTGTCCCAGCTTTTTGAAACGTGTTGCAGGCATCCATTTCAAAATGAGCAAATATTTGCACAAAAACAATAAAGTTTATCAGTTTGAACATTAAATATCTTGTCTTTGTGGTGTATTCAATTGAATATTGGTTGAAGAGGATTTGCAAATCATTGTACTGTTTTTATTTTCATTTTACACAACATCCCAACTTCATTGGAATTGGGGTTGTATGACATATGTGAAGCTTTTACTATTAACATTAGTACAGTGAAAGAATTGTTTTATGAAGTTAAGATACAAGAGTTAAAAAAGTTTTACATTAAATTAATAAACAAACAAACGAACAAACAGAACAGTCCCCCCAAGATTCTTTCAAAATAGACAGCAAAAAAACAAAACCACTTTGTTGTCCTGAATTGGGTTCTTTACTGTGACAATCTTTTTAAAAGTCTGAAAGATGCAGGGAAAATAATCGTTGCTCTGGCAAAGTCCAAGCATTACAGAAGAGCAACAGGTAGATAAACGTACAGTTTGTGGTGAAACTTCTCACTTTTAACAGTTTGCAAACTAAATGCTGTCGCTGTCCACAGATGGGAGGTGCTGAAACGCTCCGCTGCAGCACCACGGGCTGCTGTTCATTTTCCTTTCACCTCATTGTAAGTTTTTTCCCCGTACAGTTAATGAGGACAGATCTATAACTGAAACAACACCGCTGAGAAAATATAATCTGATAATCGAGCCAGCGCACAGCCACGCAGCTACAACTCTCCAGTGTGGCTGAGTGAGCAACTACTTTGAACAACACGTGAATGCCACTCGCAGATGTCCTTCTGAGCACATCTCAAGTTGCTAAAGCAAAAAACGGCTAATAAGGGTCCAACCAGTCAAGAAACAGTGGATAACTAGAAATCTAATACCTTTATTCACTATATCATGCCACAATCAGTACTTGGCTAAATGTCAACTCTGCAATCAGGCAGATCCACATGAAATAACTTAAAAGAAACCGTGAGATAGACCACAAGAGAATTCATAAAGAGACCATCTCTGCAAAAGTCCGCTACAACACAGACACGCTGGCACTATTAAAAGCACACAGTAAGTCAACATGCGGCTTGTTTGAAGAAACGTGCAACTTTAACTTCTCCCCACACACAAAAAGAGGCACATAAAACAACACAGCAGCACTACAGACACAGAGGGAAGTTAACACATCTAACCTTCTATATTATTTTCCATTGGCACAGTCCACCTCAAAGAAAGACAGAAAGGAAAAAAATAACTGTCTCTTTTGTCTTTTAGCAAATGCAGGTGTCATTAACGGCCATCCTGACCCAAAGAAGTCCGAGCGCGCACGCGCGCATGTCACTCAAACTGCAGTTTGGCCGCCACAGTGCAACGGCTACTGAGTGGAAAAATTCAAATATATATCCTTGGTGTGTAGACAGACTCTCGGTCTCAACAGAGGAGCCGTCAACAATAGAACAAAGTGAGGGAAAAGAACGACGTGAGGGGAGAGGGAGAGAGAGCGAGAGAGCGCACTATTCTTCTTCCTCTAACAGCCTCCTCGTCCTCCTCTTCATTTCTTTCACTCCTCTCTCTCTCTCCGACACACACACGCTTTCCTGGTGTTTCTAGTAGTCGCTGTTATCGCAGCCTGCAGTAAAATGACACCCGCTCCAGTAAACAGACGCACTAATTCCCGTTTGAAGCCTGCTTTTTGGAACCATTACGAGCCCTGTTTATTCTAATTAATATTAATTAAATGTAGAGAGCGCGCACTCTTCTGCTGGGGTCTGTCGCTGGAGCAAGTGCGTAAAGCAGTTTGTTCTCTCGCACGGTCTGAAGTAAAACCTGTTTGCGGTAGTTTTCCATGTTTACCCAAACACGCCCACTGCCCACTCCTGCATTGTTACTATATGGACTGCCGTTTCCCGCGCTGGTCTGCAGCCTGCCGTTAGTCTGCCGCTATGCGGGGCTGTGATTTTTTTTGTTCCTCCTCCTCCCTCTGTTGGCTCGAAAACACATTCTGGGACTTATTGGGGCGGACGAGAATTGCACAGATCCGAGAGCGTCTCTGTCCTGCCCATGGCTCCGTACCTGCAGTGCTGCAGAGGAAAAAGCTCCCCTTCCCCCACTCTGCATTATGACAAATCAAGGCAGGCAGGCAGGCAGCTGTGCCATTAGCACATCATAGCACAGCGAGTCTTCCACCGGAGGAGAAACTCGCAGAGCTGCACAGCTCAACCTTTTCAACTGAGAAAATGGATCGCAGTCTGCAGGGGTTAACTAGTGTCAGTTTGCACAATTGGATTTTGTCAAACAAAGGTTTTGAAGGTGACTTACTAAAGATGTTTATTCTTCCCTGAAAGGTGCAGCAGCTGTTCTATTACACTATTGTGGATTATTGATATTTTGCCTCCACTTACACCTACAACACTTCCAAGTGATTACGGTCTGCACTACTGTAAAAGTTAGTCGACAAAACAGACGGAAGGGGATTTGTTATTATGGGGAATTAAAAAATTAAGAAGCAAATCCTAACATTTCTTTTTAAATAATATATTTTCTTTCAAAACGTTTTCATTTTACACCTTTATTCCACATTTCTGTGGTGTCAGTTTATGAGGCAAAGCTCCTCAAGGGTGAGGAGTTCGTGCGCGGGGGCACTTTGACACTAACTCATACCTCAGAATCAAATGCACAGACAGGCGACTGCTCTGTCAATTTATCTATCATGAAGTTTAGTGTGACCTGATTTCCTTGTCAGTGCAATAAGCAATACGAGCTTCCATCTCCAAACACTCATATGCTTACAAAGAAAACACCTCAGGCTAACTTTACAAAACAATGGCTCCATGGATTAATGGACACAGACTGACACAAAACCTCTGTGACATCACCCATAGGTTTTCTGAAGAGTTTTAAAGCTCTAATAGGGCAGCCCAAATGTCACCATTTTGGTAGTGTCTCACTCTGCCTAGCTCCCAGCCAATCCATAAATGACGAAAAAAGGCGGCGCGTGGGGAAGACTGGTTTGGGCGTTTTATTAAAGCCAGTCTCACATTGTCGATTTATGACCCAAATTTGTGCCTCTTCGAAAAATAAGTAAATTGTACACAATTTATTACAACAGCAGTCAAAACATGTGTTTCATACTGTTGTATATCAGTTGGTTAGTGCCAAGCGGTAAACTTTGGTGGGGTCAGATGAAGCCTTACCCGAAGTGTAAAAAGTTGCAGTTCCTTGACTGGCCAAAAAATGGTTCTGGTCTCTACAGAAAGTTGCCTCCTCCATGACAACTGTATGGGGGATGTTTTTTTTTCTAACATCGTAGTGTAAGACATCTTAAGCCATAAAAAGTTCTTTTGGTTACTCTCTTGTTTGCACTTGGGGTCATAACAGCAAATCTGAGGTGGATCTGCATATTAAATTGGCACAAGTTTTACACTGGATGCCCTTCCTGACGCAACTCCACATTACATAGAGAAATGTGGCAATGGTGGAGTTTGAACCAGAAAGCTTCTGCACTGAAACTAAGCACACTAAGCACTTGGCCACCACCACTAAGACATCTTAAGCCATAAAGTTCTGTAAATGTGAGGACGTATTTCCATAACAGTAACAGTGGTTGAGTTGAGCATCGCCGCCTCTCACTGTTACTGTAGCTCAGAGGCGGCTCAATGCGGCAGGTAACTGTTACAGACGCTGTGTCTGTTTTGCTTGGAGTATTTTATTACAAACACCTGTAATAATACGGCTTGTTGTGTGGTGAAACGTCCTAACGGATCATCTAAGATGTCTCTGCTGCAATAATCGTGCTGAGTGAAATTCTTGTCTGATTTAATGTTGTATGCTAATGGGAATTAGCACTTTTAGTGATTACTGAGAAAATAAGCGGCTCATAACTTTTAATGTCCACACCAAAGTAAATCATTAAGAGAACCACTGTGCATTGCCCAAAAAATATGATTTAGTAAACATCTAAAACAAAATTTGTCTGTTAGCTTAGGTAGTTGACTCTAACAGAGGGCCGTGTTTAGACTTCTTTTTCACACACTGAGTGAGCCACCCACACTCTACACCTTTATGCAATAATGATTTCATTGTGAATCAGCACACTCTCTGCTGCCAATATGGTGAGGCCCAGACACAAGCTTCATATTGACTGTTCCACATCTCTATATATTTTCGTATATATATAGTCCAGTAGCAGGCCCATGCCGCCGGGCCTTCGTCTCCCTAAACACAGACCATAGCACCTTAGTCTATGGTTAGTGCTGACTATACCTGAATACAGACCCCACCCATGACAGAAGTGCTTGGGGGCATGTACACAAATACTCCATACAGCCTATGTACTAACACTCTTCCACAAAACTAAAATGTTAACATCTCAAAACTGTCTTCTGTTGAAGAGGGCAAGATGCTTTTCATGAGTTTTATGTTGCAGAGGAGAATCAGAAGGAGGCTTCTGCTCAGAAAATGTTAGGTCCCTATCACTAAATATCCAACCTGCATGTCCAATATATCTACTTTGGCTATGGAGACATCATACACGTGTATGATAGCCGTGTTTTTGCCAGAGTGATAAGCAGAGCTGTGTGCCTCATGGAGTCACTGTGCACCTCACAGAGCTGCTGTGTGCCTCACTGTGCTAATCTTCCCCCACTCCCCTGCACACAGTCACTGCACACCGCTGTCCATGATCACTGCTCACTCCAAAACAGAAAACAAAGTAAAAGACACATATTATTTTTACATATATTTTACTGTAAAGTTGTACATTTTAACATCATAGTCTATGAAGATTGACTTATTTTTGGAGACAGCCTCAAGAAGCTATTCAAGGAAGAGGAATTGCAACTCAACTTTGACTTCATTTTCTGTACCAGTTTGGGGCTTGAACACAAGACTAGTAAAGCTAGATTTCACCTACGTAGAGGAGACTTCCTACTGGACTTTCCTAATGGCTGGGAATTTAGCACTGATGAATAAATTCTTAGTTTTGCATGAAAATGTTGCTCATTAATGGCAATGTTTAGAATTATTTTTATAGTTTTTCTTCTCCTGAAAAATGCTCAGTGATAAAGTATCACCCTTATGTCTGCCATGTTGACAATTTGTTTGGAGTTAGAAGTAGTAGTTGGAAAGGGAGGTCACATGGCACTAGTGGCATGGCTGTATGGGCGATTCGCTGTCCGTAATACCTTTAAAAATAATAGATAAATGAATAAAATAAAAGCTCATACTGTATTTACAGAAGTGACCCAGAGTCACTGTCCACTGTCACATGGTGCTGAAAGTGAACTATGGGATGCCTCCTTAATCACACACCATGATGAGGAATGAAAAGGAGACGTCTTTTTCCAGTGATCAGCTCAGAAGGTGGTTGCACTGAGATGCTCTTCTCTTCCTAAGCTTGCACCAATCACTTCAGCAGTTAATGGGGTGGAAAAAAAGACATGTTGTCTTGGTTCTTCAATTTATGGCTGGTTAGTCCTGCACTAAGGAAAGGCCCAAAATGTTTGTTTGCATTGCACCCTTATTATCTCTGCCAGCTGAAATCATTCCAATTAGACCAGGGGTGGGCAATGAGGGTCAAGACAATGCAGGTTTTCCTTGGAACCTCATTAGGTGGGTTTGCTGATGAGCTTCTTCCCTTAATATAAACACCTGATCATCACTGAAATCACCTGCTGATGTGATTGGTAGCCAGGAAAACCTGCAGTGTCTTGGCCCACATGATTACCCACGTCTGAACTAGACTCTGTTCATGCTTCCGCCCTCACCCTCCACAACCTATGCATATGTGTATGTAAAAGGTCTTCAAAATACAGCGAAGGATGCGCTCTAAAATGCAATGTTCTTCATTTGCAGATTATCATTTATCAATATTTTTGAACCTGGATTTCTTGGTTCTGCAAAAAAAAAAAAAAAGAAGAAGAAAAAAGAGGTGGATTGGTTAGCACAGCGACGTATGCTGAATGGCAATGACATTATTTAGTTGTAAACAGGATTAGATGAGAGACATAACAGCTATCATTTGAGAAATTCTGCCAAACCACCGGCTGCACTGCTGTTGTGAGAGGCACTTGTTGTGATCATGCCCCAATGCTACACATCAATGCATCCACCACACTATGGAAGTGGCCCATGTCCTGGATTGCAAACACTTTGTGTAGAGTAGAAGACAAAGCCCTAAAACACTCACTCACTCATCTTCAACCTCTTACTCCAATTAAGGGTCACTTGGGACTGGAGCCTATCCCAACAGTCATAGGCCATGAGGCGGGGTACACCCCGGACAGGATGCCAGCCTGTCGCAGGGCCACATACAGACAAACAAACACATTCACACCCGCACGCACACCTATTATTATAACGTAATTATAAACACGCATGTCTTTAGATGTGGGAGGAAGCCGGAGCACCTGCAGAGAACCCACATAAACACAAAGAGAACATGCAAACTACACACAGAAAGGCCACAGGTGGGAATCAATCCCATGACCTTAGGGCCCTGTCACACCTTGGCGATTTAATCAGGGTATGCTGACAGCCCCGTTTCCACCAAGCGGTCTGGTTCGGTCTGGTATGGGTCAGTACGGTAAGGGCCAGAATGGTTAAGTCTGGCTTTGTTTGTGTTTCCACCACCGGCAGAACCCTTTTGTTTGACAGGCAGAGTGCATAAATGTTGACAAGCACATCACTGAGTGCACGTACACTTTCACACAGCCTCTCCCCTCCGCACGGTGTCCAAACAGAGTAATTAAACATTTTTAAATTTTATTGTAGTTTATTTTTGTCTTGGTGGCTCATGGGATTTATTTTCAATGTGTGCAGAATGCTTAAGAATCAACTGATGTCTGGTAAACGCTCACGTGAATGAATGAGGTGCTGTGACTCTTTCAACTTTTAAAATAAGTTAATTTTCTTGTTGTGGCACAAAGCGCTGGTGTTCTCTGGTTTAGGCTGAGAAACAACGAGAGCAGAAAAAACACAGAAGGACATCTCTTAAGACGCTACGTTTCTTCAGCCACGACAACGAACTAAAGTATTTTCAGACACCATTTTTCAAAATCAGGACGCTTTATGTGGACAAGTTTTTTTCAGGCTGTGATGATGAAGCCGACTGAAACAAACAGGTATGGTTTTAATATCTGAAACAGTCTGAACTTTTCGCATGACTGCAGCTTTCAGTTGTTCAGTCAATCAATGGACAGCATTAGTGTACGTATTTTGACTTATGAGTAAGTTACAAGACATACACCAGACATACGCTGGCTAAATCCTCAAGGTGTGATAGGCCTGTTAGAGCCCTAAAATATGAAGATAAATATTACCCACCATCAATTATTGTAGGCAGCAGAAAGCATAAAAAATTCTATTGACTTTCCATAATATCAGTGCATGAAATAAAAAGGTCAACTACCTGCTGTTTCTTCCTAACCTTCAGGACCTACAGTAAGCTGGTGCGGAATGACTCAGTACCTTGAAGGTCAATAACAGTGCTTTAAAATCTGCCCTCACATGAACTGGCATTCTGAAACATCTCAACACATCTCATGTGGTAAAACAGAATCGTATAGTATAATCATCAATTCTTTTGGACATAAAAGCATGAATCATCATTTCAGCATCCATCATAGACACAATAAATCAAATTCTTGAAATTGTGTTAATTGATTATAAAGCTCATGTCACATGGTGAGGGGTCTTCAGTTAGGACATTTTGGTATTGTGGCAAGTTTCTTTGGAGATGATCTCAGTGACTGGAGGAATTCAAGATGACACCCATGCTTCACCTGACTGTGTCAGATGGATGGTGACCTTTCAGAGGTTGGAAAGGAGGGTAGCCTCATGTGTTTGGTGCCTTTAATGTGTGATTACTGAGAAAATAAGTGGCTCATAAGTTTTACTGTCCAAACCAAATGAAACCATTAGGTGCACCGCCAAGCAGTCCCCAAAAATATGATTTAATAAACACCTGAACTGATGCTAGCCTATTAGCTTAGATGGTATGGAATCACAGAGTGTTCAGGCTTCTTTTGTTACACACTGACCATGCTGGCAACCCATGCTCCACCCCTTTATGTAATATGAATATCTCACGGACATGAATGAGCGAAGCTCGTAAGCATCTCACCATGCCATTTAGGTCTTCAGACTTTATTTTGAGTAAATGCTTCAGAGGAGCATTAGCATAGCAAAAACTTTTCAGCTTAAGCATTTTTCATTATTTGTCTCTCACATGCCTGGAAAAGCTCCTCGCCATCTAACCATGTCCTTTAGGTCCTTCAGACTTTTTTCAGTAAAATTGTTCTTGGGGGCATGAGCAAGACTAAAACCTTTTCAGCTTCTGGAGGGGCTCTGCCCCCCATACTCCCCACCTTTTTAAGCATTTTTGTTTTTTGCTTTTCAGCTGACCCCCTAAATACAGCCCTCTTAACCCCCTGCCACGTTAAGCATTTTTTTAAATGTAGATGTAAATTAATATTCAAAGTTTTCAGCTAGTTGATAGTAGGGCTGTACAATATGGCCAAATTATCATATCTCAGTATTGTCATATAAATTGTCATGTAAATGTCACTTATATACATGCTTTCCATATTCTTGAGCCGCTTAGGTGGGTAGGGAGAGTTCCCATGGGATAAAAAAGCTTTTCAACCTACCATCCCTGGTTCTCAAGACCAGGCACCTAAGTGGCTCCACTCTCTCTCTTTTTTTTTTCTTTAAGATATTTATGTGTACATTAGTAAACACTAGTAGAGTTCCACCTTAGATTTGGAATGTATAATAGAAGATATACCTTACTGAATTTTCATATCAATATGATATAAGATATGACTATGATTTGACACAAAGTGCAGCAACAGTGAAAATTAAACATTCTTAAACAAAACAGTAATAATACCACACTCATTTTGCACTCATCATAAGGTTAGGACACTGTGCCCTCCAAAAGTATTGGAACACTTGGAATTTCACACATTTAAATTTGTTTATGTCATTTTTCTTTTTCTACAAAGGTGGATTAGACCTTTTTGTGGTACACAGCACAAACTACTGGACAGGAGGAACCTAGCAGTCAATGTGACTCACTGATTTGAAAATGCAGCTCTTTCAACCAGATGTGTGGTGCTGTGACATGTCAATCATCTGTGTCCAATCAGATTTCAGGGGAGTCCAGTGAAACCCCGGCCTCCACTCTAGCTCCACCCATGCCAGAAAGTGTTCAACATTTCCTGTTTCACTGTGACTGAGAATTCGGCACTTCCTGTTTGAGTGTGAGCTTGCCACTGAGTTCCCGTGAGATTCCGTGGGATCTCATCTGTCAATCCAGGAAGTGTTTGACATTTGAACATTTCCTGTTTAACTGTGGACTTGAATTTGGCACTCCCTGTTTAGGACGCCCTGTACCATGAGTGAGCGTTGCGCCGCTGCGCACCGCTTCACTCATATTAATGAGTTCACTGTGACATAGTCCGAATCAGAACTCCCGCTGTTGGTAACACGGCAGTCCACAGATATGGGCTTCATATCAGCATTCCATATCTGGGTCTCTGTGAAAATCCTATGGGTGACATCACACAGACTTTGTCCAGTATATATACATTCTATGCTCAGAACAGAGCCTTGAGGTGTTCCATACTTTACTGTGAAAAATGCACTTGAAGTGTTACTATAAAGAACACAAACAATGCAACTGATCTGACAATGCCAAATGCCAAAAGAATTTCTAAATCTCAAGTTAACAAAACATAGTAGTCAGTCATATCAAAGGCAGGACTGAGACCCAATAACAGCAACACTGACGTGGAATCTGTATCCACTGCCAGTAACAGATTATCCGGCACTTTAATGGGTACAGTCTGTTGAAAAGGGCCAAGTGCAATAGCTCAAAAATATCATTCTCCAAAACATCAGAAGTTGCTAAGCAACCACCTTTTTCAGGATTTTAGGAAAAAAATAATAAACTGGAAACAGGCCTATAATTTACCAGCAGCTACATATCCAAATTGGGTTTCTTAAGAAGATGTTTTGTCACACCAATCTAACAGGAACACTTTCACGGCTGAGTGATAAGTTAATAATACTGAACATAGACAGCGCTAGTAGATCTTTCACAACCCTGGCTGGTAAGAGATTAAGAAAACAAGTAACAATTCAGCATTTAGCACCATTTCAGAGATTCTATAAACAAATATGTAAGCACAGTTAAGCGTGCTGCACCTGAGCACAGTATGGATCATTCACACTATTCAAATGAACTGGACTTTTGGCAGTATGGCTCACTGAGTGTGACTCCAACCTGAGAGAATGGATTGGTGTGAAACGTGGCAGACGTGGAGTTAACATGAGTAAGGTAATGGGGTGGGCTGTGTTTTCCTTGAGACAGCCCAGCTCCTCCTTAAATGGTTCTGTGAATGGGTCAGTGAGGCAGTAGGGTATGAATGGTGGAGGGATTCACTGGTTCTGCTGTATATGGGAGCCTCATTTACTCACTCCCACTCCCTCAAGGGCCGCCTGCAATGCAGCTGTCCTGTGAGCCCGTGCTTCACTCTGCCCTACTTTATCCTCTCAGTGCTCAAGCACTGCAGCAAAGCTCCACCAACACCACCACATAAACATTCATGCAAACACACAAAGACATACAACCTTATCAATGTTGATCAAAAGAGGCTTTTACATTTTAGTGACTCAAACAAATGTATTTTATAATCCTTTGTAAATACAACCCCAATTCCATTGAAGTTGGGACGTTGTGTAAAATGGAAATAAAAACAGAATACAATGATTTGCAAATCCTCTTCAACCTATATTCAATTGAATACACCACAAAGACAAGATATTTAATGTTCAAACTGATAAATGTTTTTGTTTTTGCGCAAATATTTGCTCATTTTGAAATGGATGACTGCAACACATTTCAAAAAAGCTGGGACAGTGGTATGTTTACCACTGTGTTACATCACCTTTCCTTCTAACAACACTCAATAAGCATTTAGGAACTGAGGACACTAATTGTTGAAGCTTTGTAGGTGGAATTTTTTTCCATTCTAGCTTGATGTACAACTTCAATTCTTCAACAGTCCGGCGTCTCCGTTGTCGTATTTTGCGCTTCATAATGCGTCACAGATTTTCAATGGGCGACAGGTCTGGACTGCACGCAGGCCAGCCTAGTACCCGGACTCTTTTACTACGAAGCCATGCTGTTGTAACACATGCAGAATGCAGCTTGGCATTGTCTTGCTGAAATACGCAGGGACGTCCCTGAAAAAGACGTTGTTTGGTTGGCAGCATGTATTGCTCCAAAACCTGGATAGCTGAAAATATTTTGCATGCCACTTTCCACTTGCAATGCTAACAGCAACAGCAATTTCTTATTGGCTAATTATAATGTACAGTAAGTACAAGAAGATATGTGACGAAAAGAAGGATGTTCATGTGAAAAGTGAAATTTTACAAAACAAATTGACAATCACAAAACCCACAGTATTATACATGATACTTTTCAGTTTCTTTGTTACTTTTTCTGATGTTCTTCTAAACTATACACATATGTGTACTTTTGACTTTCATATATATATATATATATATATATATGGATTCACCGATTCCGATACCAGTATCGGGCCAATCCCGTATTCATTTACTTGTACTTGTCAGGCAGTCTGGCTCCAAAAAACTCTCCAATACTACGGCACCCGATACTCCTTTACAGCAGCGTGATGTCAACTTCTCAATGGGGGATTTTCACGCACACGCGCCGTAATTTCCAGACTATAAGCTGCTACTTTTTTCATACGTTTTGAACACTGCGGCTTAAACAATGATGCAGCTAATTTATGGATTTTTACACGCTTTCATGTAATTTATTCATAAGTCAAAATACATCCATCAATGCTGTCCATTGATTGGCTGAAAGCCACAGTTCTCATGAGGAGTAAATTCACACACAGAGTAAATAAAAAGTCTTATCTGTTTGTGGAATTCATCATCACATGATCCTGAAGAAAAAATGTCCACATACAGCCTCTTGAGTTTGGAAAACAACATCTGAAAATAATTTAATTCCTTGTTGTGACTGAAAAAAAGTTCCTCTGTGACAACGCACTTTGCACCACAGTTGCTCCGTCAGAACTCAGATCACGGTTGAGCAGCGGAGATTATCCATTAGATTGATGAGTATCAGCCCCTGGTGTGACTGTCCAGGCCGGGAGACCGGCTCAGTCTGCTACAGATGTAATCTGTTTGTTGGGTGTCTGTGGCGCTGCGTTCAGAGCCTCCGCTCGACTCCATAAGCCACACTTTGTGCCTGAAGTTGAAAGAGTCACTGCGCGCCTCATTTATTAACGTCTCAGTTACCACAGGCATCAGGCGATTGTGTGTGCATGCGATGAAATTATCCCATGATTCACAAAGAGAAACAATTAAATAAAATAATATTAAAATTACTCAGTTTTGCCTCTGTGTGGAGTAGAAATGCCGTGCAACACCATGTGTGCGTGTGCATGCAACGCCGTGCTCCTCCAATATTTACATGTTCCACCTTTGGGGAAAAAAACATTTACGGTATGTGTTTGTATATGTTACCTGTACGTATTTAATTAAAAGTTAAAAAAAAATTGTGTGGCGAGTGAAAGGTTGTTCAGCTCAGTGTCACACCACATTGTAGACAAAAACAGAAACAGACTCACAGCTGATAACACAGATTCTTTGCATCAAAAAGAATAATTTTCAATAAAGGCTTAGTGCTCACAGACATACGTAAATAGTTAGTGATGAAGTGATGAACAGTTTCAGCTCTGCTCCTGGTGTTGTATATTTTGTAGTGCTGAAGTCCACAGGTTCCATTTAAGTGAGATGTCTGCCAGTGTCATGTTTGTTAAGAAACACACATGTTAAAGGACAATTTGTTGTAGTCAAAAAGTGATGTTACATGATTTAGCTAATATATTGGTAGCAGTCACAGTCAAAAAGCAAAGGCCCTGTCACACCTTGACGATTTATCTGGCATATGCCAGTTGTATTAAAAAATGCTGGTATAAGTCCAATAACTTAAGGGTAAGTTTTTTTTTAGAAGTTAAGAGCACGTTAAAGCTCACCGATACACGTCCTAATACGCTGAGCTCCTCAAAAAATTTTGGGCATGCTAAAAATTTTCAACGAGTGACAGCGTGTGACTTAGACGTCCTGCACATGCGGGACATGAGTTGTAGGTAAATTATGTGATTGTTGGCACACGTTTCTTGTAATTTACTCATAAGTCTAAATACACCCATTAATGCTGGCCACTGATTGGCTGAAAGCTGCGGTCCACATGCGGACAGACTGTTTCATTCACACACGGAGTAAATCTGACCTGTTTATTTCAATCCACATAAAGCTCCTGATTTTTGAAAATGTCTGAAAATATTTTAGTTCGTGGCTGGAAACATAGCGTTTTAAAGCAAGTCCCTCTGTGGTTTGTCTGCTCCAGGTGCATTTCTCATGCCGGTGTTGCACCCTCTGATCACAGAGAAGTGCTGTAATGATTTAAACTGTTAAAGCGTCGTCACTGTCGGTGTGATCATCAGATGACCTGATCGATCAGGGTGGTCACACCCGATTAATGTTCTGTTTAAACATTTAAAGTGCCGTCGCTGTCGGTGATCACCACACCGACAGATCACACAGCACTTCATTCAGGTCTGATCACAACTGATCGCAGTCGACTGGCGCTTTAAAAGTTTAAATCATCACCAGCGTTTCATTATTCAGGTCTGTGATGACCTGACCAGGTCTGATCAGCGGACCTGATGAGAAATCAACATCGCTTTAAACATTTAGAGCCCTTCATTCATTCACAGTAGCGTTTACCACAGCCAGCCCACTCATCAGCATTCTGTACACAATGAAAATGGCCCACCAAGATAAAAATTGAAAATAAGAAAATTTTGTTAAATTAATCTGTTTCTGACCTGCACCACACCAAACCACTGGGTGGAAACGGGGCTGTCGGCAAGGTGTGACAGCGGCATTAATTTATTAGACGCATATCAGTGTGTGCCAGCATTTTTAATACGGTCAGCATGCGCAGGCTAAATCGTCAAGGTGTGACAGGGCCATAAGGAACAACTGATGAATAAAACATGTTTTCAAAGTCATCATAAAACTGTAATGGTATCATTAAGTATTCGTACTGGTACTTGGTATTGACAAGTACCCAAATGTATGTACTTGTACTTGTACTCAGTCTGGAAAAAAAAGTGGTATTGGTACATCCCTATGTATGTGGTGATATGTGGCCTCCAGTGATGTCTTCCACAGAAGCCAGCTCCAATGCAACTGCTGAAGTTGGCATCAAGTGCGGAATATACCAAAGTGATGCACAGTCGCTGCTGCTGTTCTACCTCAGCCTCAACCCACTCAGCAGGCTCCTCAAAAAGTGCAGATACGGATATCAATTCAGAAGTGGTGGAACAATAGCCACCAACTGTACATGGATGACATCAAGCTGTATGCCAAGAATGAGTGATGACTGCGACATTGACTCACTGATCAACCTCACCAAGGATATCGGGATGTCATTCGGATTGGATAAGTGTGGCCGAATGGTAGCAAAGAGAGGGATGGTGATATAGACTGAGGGGGTGGAGTTGTCAGAAGGCAGCATAACAAACATGCAGCGCAGCTACAAGTAGATCCAAGAAGGTCAGCCACAGCCAAATACCTCCAGAAGGTAAGACAGGTGCTGAGTAGCCAGCTCAATGGTAAGAGTAAGAACTGAGCCATCAATACATATGCCCTGGAATCATCAGCTGGCCACAGGTGGAGACAGATGCCACTAATGTCAAGGCACAAAATCTCCTCACAATGCACAGAGGTTTTCACCAAAAGTCCAGCACCCTGAGACTCTATGACCAATGAAAAGAGGGAGGGCGACGATTACTGAGTATCCAGGATGAGACAAAAAGCATCCATCCATGAATATTCCCCCGAGATCAGCTGCTACAAGAATGCCTCAGACAGCTGTAAACAGATGGTGATAAGGAACAGCAGGAGGAGGCGTCATGGAAGACCAAGCAATTCCATGGGATGTACCATCGACAGACAGAGTGGCTCATATCAAGAAAGTTGATCACTGACTAGCAAAGGCCGGCCTAACGAACAGCACAGAGGCTCTGATCATGGTAGTACAAGAACAAGCCCAAAGCACCAGATGCATAGAGGCAGGAGTCTACCACAGCACACAGGACCCAAGTTGCATGCTATGCAAATGTGTCCCAGAGATAGTCCAGCACATAGTATCAGGATGCAACATGCAAAGCTGGGACAGCGTACACCGAGAGGCACAACCAAGTGTCGGGAATAGTGTACAGGGACATTTGTATGGCATATGGATTACAAGTTCTCAAGTCCTGACAGAAGACACGGCCAAAGGTGAGTGAGAACGACAGGGCTTAATGATTATCACTTGCCTCAAAACAAAAAGGTCAGGGGATTGGGTGAATTGGTGACTGTAAACAGACCGTAGGTGTGAGTGTGTGTATGAATGTGTTTGTGTATATGTAGCCCTGCGATAGACTGCAATATACAAAATAAAATAAATACAAATAAATACAAATACAATACACACTTTCACAACTGTAAAATGTTGCAAAAAATGAGAATCCCTGTCATAGCACTGTCAGTGAATTTTCCCTTAAATTTCTTCTTAGCTGCTGCAAAATTAAACCTTGCCAAAGAAAAAAGCCACAGATCGAGATTGAGCTGTATCATGCTTAAGTGTCATGTGGTGTTGAAGCCGTTACTTTACTGAAAGATTCATCCTTGATGTGTCATAGGAATGCATTAAAGGTGAGGCGACACATCTTAATTCTCACAAAGCAGAATTAACTCGAAGCACTCAGAGAGTGCAAACCTCCGCCACGCCATGGGGTCACTGACGCCATAACATCTATATTGCCGTGGAATCACTGAACCTAAAAAAGTCTAACAATGATGTTTGCCCAGTAGTAAAAAACGTTTCATCTGCTGTGACTAAACAGCATGTATCCTTAGCGCTTGGCATCACAGTTTATTGCAACGTGCACCTTTCCCAGAAGCTACTGTCATCTGAGCACTGATATTGATATTGCATGTGCTTATAGACAAAAACAAATAAGAGACAAAATTCAATTTATTATTCAACTAAACTGCAAATATATGAATTTTTTAACATTTATGAAACACTTCTCTAAACAAGGCCATAGGGTCACTGACCCTAAAGAGATTCCCTCCTTGGTGCAGTGATCTATTTCTTTTTGTCTCTTTCTCTAAAATTGTTTATAATAATCATTAGATTATTAATATATAAAGAAAAATAAATTAAAGAAATATTACAATTTGAAAACAAATGCACCCGAACGTGATGACAGCTGCAACTGCTTAATGCTAAGTTTTAACATTGAAAATGCCATAGACATGCTAACGCGTTAGCATCAGGATCCAGATCGTGATCCGGATCACCACTAAAATGTAATCACTTGTTCCTCTTGTCATTTCCAACCACTCCACAAAATTTCATCAAAATCTGTTGAATACTTTTTGAGTTATCCTGCTGACAAACAGACAAACAAATAAAGGCAACCGAAAACATAACCTCCTTGGTGGAGGTAATGATGTCGAAAAGGAGAAAGAAGCATTTTGGTGACATTGTATTTGTAGGTCAGATGGTTGGGTTGAGCCAGTGTTCATCTTTACTTATTGTTCATTCATTCTTTACATATCTTTTAATTTGATACTATTTTTCTGTTTTGTTTTTTAATATATATATGTATATATATATATATATATGTTTTTCCTTTGCAGTTTTACAAACAGGTCTAAAGAGGAGGATTTACAAGCTGTTGAAACTCTAACTGGAACAATGCATTTGATTAGTGAGTTAGGCAGCGATTTTATGTCACGTACTTTTTGGACAATAATCACAAATGTATTCATTTCAACACTGTTTTAAAAATGTGGATAAAAGTAAATACATCTAACACAATTAACACAAAAAAAGTTCATGTTTGGATGAAGCCTAATAAAACCTGTGGCTCTTAAACTGTAAACAATTATGTGTATCATACTGCTCGTCAGTCAATATTATAGTAATCCCAATGGAGAAATATTAATAAGAGTAAAGTGAGTACAGTGTTCTGGTAACTGCATCTTTGCAGCACATTGTTTAATTTATGCTTAATTGTAAAATATAATATAGAAAACATTACTGTATTAAGGTTGTCCAGTGAAATGAGTGATGAGGGTGTAGGTGTTGTTGAAATTATTGTTGCAGACATACCTGAGCCCCCCAAAGCAACTGATCCTAGATCCGCCCCTGGGCCAATATAAAGACAGAAATACAACGCCTAAAGAAAAGTAAAAGTGAGGAGTGACTTACCATCCAGCGAGAGCCAGTCGTGCTGAGAGGACGGAAGGGAGGGTAGAGCACGGGCCTTATACTCAAACACCACAGAGTTGGAGATGATCTGGTTACTGACTGCCACCTGCAGTGTCACCAGGCCTGTGTCATGAGCTGCAAGCACAGGATTGTGATAATTTAATCAAACGTACAATATAGAGTATAATGTAGTTTAAAATGTGCACTATCTAGAAAATGCAAAATAAATCTGAACTCGTGTCGAGTCGTCGTGTCTTACCTGGACAGTAGCAGCGCAGCACTCCTGGCTGGATCAGAGAGGCAGGGACCGAGATCTGGTCAAACAAACAGTTATAGTTTGCACCAGCTTCTTGCCAAGGCCCAGTAATCAGCACCTTCACTCCACCCTGCAAATAAATAAATATATATCAATAAGTAAATAAATAAATAAGGTGATGTCTTATCATGTGTCTGGTTCAAATAGTCTCTGTCGCATATTTTGTGATGGTCTGCCATCTAGGGTACAAAGCCAATAAAAACAACCATGGACACACACACACACACACACACACACACACACACACACACACACACACACACACACACACACACACACACACACACACACACACACACACAAAAAACGACAAAAAAAAACAGTTGCACAGGACTGAACCATGCTGCCATCGTGTGGTTAACAAATAAACTTTCACTTAACTTATTTATTCTGGGTATCACACTCCAACACAAACAGTTGTGGATCACATTAACTAACATACAGTGCTGCCCTCCAGAGGCTGGATGAGGGTAGTGTTAGTGTCATTTTTTGTAGAATGCAAAGATTATGAGCTCCTTCATTCTCGTCCATCTCACCCCCCTCCACACACACACACACACACACACACACACACACACACACACACACACACACACACACACACACACACACACACACACACACACACACACACACACACACACACATATATATAGAATTATGTATGTATGCCAAAAAAGTGAAGGATAATTTAAATCCCATGTTTTATTACTTGTTGCTATAATAATAATAATAATTTAGCAGTAGTACAACTAGTAGTACTATTATAGGTCTTTGTCTCGCTTTAATTCATAAATCTGGGTTTAGCTTAACGGCTGCTGGTGGTAGAAAATATCACTCATTTGAACATTTGGTTCTCTGCTCTGTTCAAGATTCCATGTATAGTCACAATCAACAAGAATAAAATTCAAACATGGTATTTCGTAACTGTTTACAGGCCGCTGGGCCCATATTCTTAATTCTCACATGAAATTGGCGAATTTATCTCAGATTTGGCAACTCGTGCTGATAGCATTCTGATTGTCTGTGACTTCAATATTCATGTAAATAAGCCCTCTGACCCTCTTTGCAAATCATTCATGGACATTATTAATATAGCAGGATTTCAGCAAAGCTTCAGGGTTCAACTCACACCAGCAGAAACACCCTGGATCTGGTCCTCGCTCATGGTATCACCATCTCAGATACTGACATTGTTTCTCTTATGTTAGTGGGGCGAGATGTGCATTTATCGTCTCAGCGTTACATCAACTCCTCAAACAAGGCCCGAAAAATACTAGATCAGTGAGGATCTGGAGCTACACAACACTGAATTCACTTCAATTCAAGAACAGGATCTTTATCATAATCTGTTTAAGAGGAATTTGTCTTTGGTTAGTTGTGACATAAACTACAAGTTGAGAAGCAGACAGACAGTACAAACATTTTCCAAAGCCAAACGATCCTGATCCCTCATTTATCAAACAGGTGCACACCGGTTATTTGCACAACAGTAACTCCATTCTCACACAAGTGGTGTTTAATGTAGCATGTCATCATCTGCTGCTTCATAGCCAGTGTTTTATCAACTTTGTCTCTGTTTTCTTCCATTTTATCATGGATTTCTGAACAGCCCAGTGCTTTCCAGCCTGTCACACACACACACACACACACACACACACACACACACACACACACACACACACACACACACACACACACACACACACGGTGTGTGTGTGGAAAGTTTAGTGATGTGTAAGGAGAGACTATGCAATGAGTGGAGGTGAGGTTTGAGTGTTTTCAACATGTCCAAAACACTTGAGGCCGGTAAGTAGCAGTAACCATGTGACGTGTTTGTGGCAGATAATGGCGAGTGCTACACTCACCCCTAAACATCACTTTCTGTATGAGAGGGGCTTCAGCAACAGCTGTTGATAAATCTCACATGTTCTAAAGTACACGCTCGTGCACACTGCATTTAGAAGCAAGACCTTCTCTGTATCACTCATAGCACTTCCACTTTCTGCAATATTTCTACTGCCGAAGTGAATGACACATTGGTCTGAGTTCACTTTTATCCTTTAACTATTCTTATTAGATTCAGATGTGTGTGACTGCATCAAAGTACATCTGCTTATGTGATGGAAATACACCTCATAAAAATGTTGGGTGGAATTTTGGTTATATTCTAGTTTAATATATTTACTAGCGCGTTGCCCGTGAGGATCCACCGGCTCGAGACAGAGTTGTGTTTATAAAATAGGTAGCTGACATTTTTCAAGCGTAGTAATAAATTATGCAAAGTTTTATAATGATTTTAAGTGAAAGTGCAGGAAATTAAAATGAGAAAGTTTTGTGAATTTATTATTTGGCCCACTTAGTTGATGTCATGTTTTAAAACTGGCAACGTTGAGATTTACTGTTTATAGACCCCTTGCAGTCACATGACCTGGCCACTTCCCATCGCCATGTTGCCGGTCATGCACAGTGTTCCCAAGATTATTTCCACGAGAAACAACGTACGTACTGTGAAGTGTGGGACAAGCTTAGAGATAAACTCATTGTGTCTGAACCCGATGGTGGAGTAAACGAACATACCAGGCATCTTTCTGGGGCTGAATTACAGCAGTACAAGGAAAAAATTGCCGTTTTGGGTGCCTGCGACCAGTGGTGGGCACAGTTCAGATAATCCGATAACCGATAATTATCGAAGATAATGTTTTCATTATCAGATTATCTTTTCAGATAACTTTGAAAACCATTATCGGACTAATTATTTTCCGATAAATTTTTGTCCGATAATTTTTAGACCATTAACATGGTAAACAAAGCTAAAGAGCTACAAACTCTTACAAAATTTAAAATCAGTTGAGCACCTACCTGTTAAAAGTTTTGTAGCAGATGTGCCCAGCAGAAGACTGCCCCTCCCTGAGCCTGGTTCTGCTGGAGGTTTCTTCCTGTTAAAAGGGAGTTTTTCCTTCCCACTGTCGCCAAGTGCTTGCTCACAGGGGGTCGTTTTGACCTTTGGGGTTTTTACGTAATTATTGTATGGCCTTGCCTTACAATATAAAGCGCCTTGGGGCAACTGTTTGTTGTGATTTGGCGCTATATAAATAAAATTGAATTGAACTGAATTGAATTGAATGTGTAGTTCTATCTTCTGCAAAGAGAGGAGAGCTGCTTCTAGAAGAAACCGCTCTATCCTCTGTAGTCAAAGGAGAACTGGTCACACACACACACACACACACACACACACACACACACACACACACACACACACACACACACACACACACACACACACACACACACACACACACACAAAAAACCCCAACTCATTTCTTTTAACCCCATACTGATCAATCAATCAATCAATTTTTTTTTTTTACTGATATGTGGGCAATATCATCCAAGTCATCCAGAGGCATACATTTTTAACTTATGGTTCAAATTTTAACCAAACTAATTTCAGACACGTTATTTAAATTAACGTCACGTCTGAAGCTTTAGAAAATGAAAACATCATATATATATATATATATATAATAATAATAATAATAATAATAATATATGAGGTCTATTAGAAAAGTATCCGACCTTATTATTTTTTTAAAAAACCATATGGATTTGAATCACATGTGATTGCGTCAGACAAGCTTGAACCCTCGTGCGCATGCGTGAGTTTTTTCATGCCTGTCGGTTGCGTCATTCGCCTGTGAGCAGGCTTTGAGTGAGGTGTGGTCCACCCCTCTCGTCTATTTTTTTATTGGGAATAAATGTTAGAATGATTTGGAGCTTTGCTGCATCAATTTCTTTCCAGAAACTGTGAGAGACCTCCAGGTGGACACCGTTCGAAAAATTAATATGGCTTTCAGGGACGATTTTATGGGGATTATACAAATTAAGGCGTGTTACTGCCGCTTTACGGACTGCCCACAACTCCTGAGAGCGCGGTGCGCTCCCAGCCCCCATCGACAGGCTGACACCCCGCTGGAACAACCAGATCATTTCCAACGTTAAGGCTTTGTTGATCCGGGACCTCGTCTGACTTTCACAAAAAGGCAAAAGATGTGGACATCAGCACTTTTTTGGCACATTCCACCGTTACAGGAGTTTTTTTCATGGAAAAAGAAGCGGAGGGACGGGCCACCGTGCCGCTCATGGCGCGGCACAAAACCACCTCAGTGTTGGTCTCTCAGGACAGCTTTCAGGTGGATTTCAGACGGATTCCGGTTGCTTTCCAGTCGTGTGAATATCCGATTGTGATTGTGCATGAGCTGGACATGCCCAAACATGTCCTGGAAGGCTTTCATCACGGCGTTTCTTTGCGCCGAGCGGCTGCACCACGACGCGCGGTGGAGCCGCTTCTCTTTCCATGACAAAAACTCTTGTAACAACTGTTTTTTTTGGCTCTCACTGCGGTATTGTATCACTTCCTGTTCCGGAGCACAGCGGTGTTTTTCTGTATCTGTTAGCTGTTTAATCTGCGCAGTTAGATTGATCTAGTTATCTAGATTACGATTTGTTTCCCAGTGTAATCTTTACGTGCCTTAACTAAAGCACTCCTTCTGCTGAATCACCTCTAAATTATTTACACATTATTCACTTTGCGTGTTTTTAGGAATCCGCTAGCTTAGCGTAGCTACTAGCTCTTAGCCGATTTAGCATGGCGGCTTCTCCTGTCTCTCCTGCACTTTTCTGCTCTGGGTGTGAAATGTTTAGTTATTCCTCGGCCTCCTTTAGCAGTAACGGTACTTGTAATAAGTGTAGCTTATTCGTAGCTTTGGAGGCCAGGCTGGGCGAATTGGAGACTCGGCTCCGCACCGTGGAAAATTCTACAGCTAGCCAGGCCCCTGTAGTCGGTGCGGACCAAGGTAGCTTAGCCGCCGTTAGTTACCCCCTGGCAGATCCCGAGCAGCCGGGAAAGCAGGCCGACTGGGTGACTGTGAGGAGGAAGCGTAGTCCTAAACAGAAGCCCCGTGTACACCGCCAACCCGTTCACATTTCTAACCGTTTTTCCCCACTCGACGACACACCCGCCGAGGATCAAACTCTGGTTATTGGCGACTCTGTTTTGCGAAATGTGAAGTTAGCGACACCAGCAACCATAGTCGATTGTCTTCCGGGGGCCAGAGCAGGCGACATTGAAGGAAATTTGAAACTGCTGGCTAAGGCTAAGCGTAAATTTGGTAAGATAGTAATTCACGTCGGCAGTAATGACACCCGGTTACGCCAATCGGAGGTCACTAAAATTAACATTGAATCGGTGTGTAACTTTGCAAAAACAATGTCGGACAATGTAGTTGGTTCTGGGCCCCTCCCCAATCAGACCGGGAGTGACATGTTTAGCTGCATGTTCTCCTTGAATTGCTGGCTGTCTGAGTGGTGTCCAAAAAATGAGGTGGGCTTCATAGATAATTGGCAAAGCTTCTGGGGAAAACCTGGTCTTGTTAGGAGAGACGGCATCCATCCCACTTTGGATGGAGCAGCTCTCATTTCTAGAAATCTGGCCAATTTTCTTAAATCCTCCAAACCGTGACTATCCAGGGTTGGGACCAGGAAGCAGAGTTGTAGTCTTACACACCTCTCTGCAGCTTCTCTCCCCCTGCCATCCCCTCATTACCCCATCCCTGTAGAGACGGTGCCTGCTCCCAGACTACCAATAACCAGCAAAAATCTATTTAAGCATAAAAATTCAAAAAGAAAAAATAATATAGCACCTTCAACTGCACCACAGACTAAAACAGTTAAATGTGGTCTATTAAACATTAGGTCTCTCTCTTCTAAGTCCCTGTTGGTAAATGATATAATAATTGATCAATCAATCAATCAATCAATCAATCAATTTTTTTATATAGCGCCAAATCACAACAAACAGTTGCCCCAAGGCACTTTATATTGTAAGGCAAGGCCATACAATAATTATGTAAAACCCCAATGGTCAAAACGACCCCCTGTGAGCAAGCACTTGGCTACAGTGGGAAGGAAAAACTCCCTTTTAACAGGAAGAAACCTCCAGCAGAACCAGGCTCAGGGAGGGGCAGTCTTCTGCTGGGACTGGTTGGGGCTGAGGGAGAGAACCAGGAAAAAGACATGCTGTGGAGGGGAGCAGAGATCGATCACTAATGATTAAATGCAGAGTGGTGCATACAGAGCAAAAAGAGAAAGAAACAGTGCATCATGGGAACCCCCCAGCAGTCTACGTCTATAGCAGCATAACTAAGGGATGGTTCAGGGTCACCTGATCCAGCCCTAACTATAAGCTTTAGCAAAAAGGAAAGTTTTAAGCCTAATCTTAAAAGTAGAGAGGGTGTCTGTCTCCCTGATCTAAATTGGGAGCTGGTTCCACAGGAGAGGAGCCTGAAAGCTGAAGGCTCTGCCTCCCATTCTACTCTTACAAACCCTAGGAACTACAAGTAAGCCTGCAGTCTGAGAGCGAAGCGCTCTATTGGGGTGATATGGTACTACGAGGTCCCTAAGATAAGATGGGACCTGATTATTCAAAACCTTATAAGTAAGAAGAAGAATTTTAAATTCTATTCTAGAATTAACAGGAAGCCAATGAAGAGAGGCCAATATGGGTGAGATATGCTCTCTCCTTCTAGTCCCCGTCAGTACTCTAGCTGCAGCATTTTGAATTAACTGAAGGCTTTTCAGGGAACTTTTAGGACAACCTGATAATAATGAATTACAATAGTCCAGCCTAGAGGAAATAAATGCATGAATTAGTTTTTCAGCATCACTCTGAATCAAGACCTTTCTGATTTTAGAGATATTGCGTAAATGCAAAAAAGCAGTCCTACATATTTGTTTAATATGCGCTTTGAATGACATATCCTGATCAAAAATGACTCCAAGATTTCTCACAGTATTACTAGAGGTCAGGGTAATGCCATCCAGAGTAAGGATCTGGTTAGACACCAGATTTGTGGGGCCAAGTACAATAACTTCAGTTTTATCTGAGTTTAAAAGCAGGAAATTAGAGGTCATCCATGTCTTTATGTCTGTAAGACAATCCTGCAGTTTAGCTAATTGGTGTGTGTCCTCTGGCTTCATGGATAGATAAAGCTGGGTATCATCTGCGTAACAATGAAAATTTAAGCAATACCGTCTAATAATACTGCCTAAGGGAAGCATATATAAAGTGAATAAAATTGGTCCTAGCACAGAACCTTGTGGAACTCCATAATTAACTTTAGTCTGTGAAGAAGATTCCCCATTTACATGAACAAATTGTAATCTATTAGACAAATATGATTCAAACCACTGCAGCGCAGTGCCTTTAATACCTATGGCATGCTCTAATCTCTGTAATAAAATTTTATGGTCAACAGTATCAAAAGCAGCACTGAGGTCTAACAGAACAAGCACAGAGATGAGTCCACTGTCCGAGGCCATAAGAAGATCATTTGTAACCTTCACTAATGCTGTTTCTGTACTATGATGAATTCTAAAACCTGACTGAAAATTGATCAACATATTGATTTATTCTGCCTTACAGAAACCTGGTTACAGCAGGATGAATATGTTAGTTTAAATGAGTCAACACCCCCGAGTCACACTAACTGTCAGAATGCTCGTAGCACCGGCCGAGGCGGAGGATTAGCAGCAATCTTCCATTCCAGCTTATTAATTAATCAAAAACCCAGACAGAGCTTTAATTCATTTGAAAGCTTGACTCTTAGTCTTGTCCATCCAAATTGGAAGTCCCAAAAACCAGTTTTATTTGTTATTATCTATCGTCCACCTGGTCGTTACTGTGAGTTTCTCTGTGAATTTTCAGACCTTTTGTCTGACTTAGTGCTTAGTTCAGATAAGATAATTATAGTGGGCGATTTTAACATCCACACAGATGCTGAGAATGACAGCCTCAACACTGCATTTAATCTATTATTAGACTCTATTGGCTTTGCTCAAAAGTAAATGAGTCCACCCACCACTTTAATCATATCTTAGATCTTGTTCTGACTTATGGTATGGAAATAGAAGACTTAACAGTATTCCCTGAAAACTCCCTTCTGTCTGATCATTTCTTAATAACATTTACATTTACTCTGATGGACTACCCAGCAGTGGGGAATAAGTTTCATTACACTAGAAGTCTTTCAGAAAGCGCTGTAACTAGGTTTAAGGATATGATTCCTTCTTTATGTTCTCTAATGCCATATACCAACACAGTGCAGAGTAGCTACCTAAACTCTGTAAGTGAGATAGAGTATCTCGTCAATAGTTTTACATCCTCATTGAAGACAACTTTGGATGCTGTAGCTCCTCTAAAAAAGAGAGCTTTAAATCAGAAGTGCCTGACTCCGTGGTATAACTCACAAACTCGTAGCTTAAAGCAGATAACCCGTAAGTTGGAGAGGAAATGGCGTCTCACTAATTTAGAAGATCTTCACTTAGCCTGGAAAAAGAGTCTGTTGCTCTATAAAAAAGCCCTCCGTAAAGCTAGGACATCTTTCTACTCATCACTAATTGAAGAAAATAAGAACAACCCCAGGTTTCTTTTCAGCACTGTAGCCAGGCTGACAAAGAGTCAGAGCTCTATTGAGGTGAGTATTCCATTAACTTTAACTAGTAATGACTTCATGACTTTCTTTGCTAACAAAATTTTAACTATTATTGAAAAAATTACTCATAACCATCCCAAAGACGTATCGTTATCTTTGGCTGCTTTCAGTGATGCCGGTATTTGGTTAGACTCTTTCTCTCCGATTGTTCTGTCTGAGTTATTTTCATTAGTTACTTCATCCAAACCATCAACATGTTTATTAGACCCCATTCCTACCAGGCTGCTCAAGGAAGCCCTACCATTATTTAATGCTTCGATCTTAAATATGATCAATCTATCTTTGTTAGTTGGCTATGTACCACAGGCTTTTAAGGTGGCAGTAATTAAACCATTACTTAAAAAGCCATCACTTGACCCAGCTATCTTAGCTAATTATAGGCCAATCTCCAACCTTCCTTTTCTCTCAAAAATTCTTGAAAGGGTAGTTGTAAAACAGCTAACTGATCATCTGCAGAGGAATGGTCTATTTGAAGAGTTTCAGTCAGGTTTTAGAATTCATCATAGTACAGAAACAGCATTAGTGAAGGTTACAAATGATGTTCTTATGGCCTCGGACAGTGGACTCATCTCTGTGCTTGTTCTGTTAGACCTCAGTGCTGCTTTTGATACTGTTGACCATAAAATTTTATTACAGAGATTAGAGCATGCCATAGGTATTAAAGGCACTGCGCTGCGGTGGTTTGAATCATATTTGTCTAATAGATTACAATTTGTTCATGTAAATGGGGAATCTTCTTCACAGACTAAAGTTAATTATGGAGTTCCACAAGGTTCTGTGCTAGGACCAATTTTATTCACTTTATACATGCTTCCCTTAGGCAGTATTATTAGACGGTATTGCTTAAATTTTCATTGTTACGCAGATGATACCCAGCTTTATCTATCCATGAAGCCAGAGGACACACACCAACTAGCTAAACTGCAGGATTGTCTTACAGACATAAAGACATGGATGACCTCTAATTTCCTGCTTTTAAACTCAGATAAAACTGAAGTTATTGTACTTGGCCCCACAAATCTTAGAAACATGGTGTCTAACCAGATCCTTACTCTGGATGGCATTACCCTGACCTCTAGTAATACTGTGAGAAATCTTGGAGTCATTTTTGATCAGGATATGTCATTCAAAGGGCATATTAAACAAATATGTAGGGCTGCTTTTTTGCATTTACGCAATATCTCTAAAATCAGAAAGGTCTTGTCTCAGAGTGATGCTGAAAAACTAATTCATGCATTTATTTCCTCTAGGCTGGACTATTGTAATTCATTATTATCAGGTTGTCCTAAAAGTTCCCTAAAAAACCTTCAGTTAATTCAAAATGCTGCAGCTAGAGTACTGACGGGGACTAGAAGGAGAGAGCATATCTCACCCATATTGGCCTCTCTTCATTGGCTTCCTGTTAATTCTAGAATAGAATTTAAAATTCTTCGTCTTACTTATAAGGTTTTGAATAATCAGGTCCCATCTTATCTTAGGGACCTCGTAGTACCATATCACCCCAATAGAGCGCTTCGCTCTCAGACTGCAGGCTTACTTGTAGTTCCTAGGGTTTGTAAGAGTAGAATGGGAGGCAGAGCCTTCAGCTTTCAGGCTCCTCTCCTGTGGAACCAGCTCCCAATTCAGATCAGGGAGACAGACACCCTCTCTACTTTTAAGATTAGGCTTAAAACTTTCCTTTTTGCTAAAGCTTATAGTTAGGGCTGGATCAGGTGACCCTGAACCATCCGTTAGTTATGCTGCTATAGACGTAGACTGCTGGGGGGTTCCCATGATGCACTGTTTCTTTCTCTTTTTGCTCTGTATGCACCACTCTGCATTTAATCATTAGTGATCGATCTCTGCTCCCCTCCACAGCATGTCTTTTTCCTGGTTCTCTCCCTCAGCCCCAACCAGTCCCAGCAGAAGACTGCCCCTCCCTGAGCCTGGTTCTGCTGGAGGTTTCTTCCTGTTAAAAGGGAGTTTTTCCTTCCCACTGTAGCCAAGTGCTTGCTCACAAGGGGTCGTTTTGACCGTTGGGGTTTTACATAATTATTGTATGGCCTTGCCTTACAATATAAAGCGCCTTGGGGCAACTGTTTGTTGTGATTTGGTGCTATATAAAAAAACTGATTGATTGATTGATTGAAATGTGCTGTTCATTTTTAAACTGGATGCTGTCTTGATCTGGTATGTCATCTGACTAGCACAGGAATTGTGAAAAGACGTGGACATCAGCACTTTTTCCGCACATTAAGACAGACGTGCAGAGGAGTACGTTCATGACATGAGAAATGCATTTGAGACACTCTGATCAGGCTCCACAGACAACAGCATTAAACTCTAGTGCCTAAAACTCTCGTGAATATATTCTCTGGGTTTATAGATGTTATTATTTTTGCGTTTATTAAATTCCATGCATCTTAAACTTAGCAGACACAGATTATCTGGAATTTTGTTTTGGCAAGTTTTCAAGGTCTCTACTGCCATCTACTAGCCAGTAGTGTTCATGGCATTATTCACCCTGGAGGCACATTTTACCCAGAATGCCATCTGTCTGTGTTTGTTACAAAACCTCAGAATTAGTGCATTATTCAACACTAAAAGATATATGTTATATCTTAAATTTGCACAAATGACAGGATTGACATTAATGGAGTTATTCTATCAGTATTCATTTTATTTACACCAAACCGTAAGTCAGCATTGCTTTATTTTCCAAGACCTCCGCTTGACGGCAGTGTTGTCTCGGTGGCTTTCCTCATGCTCTTCCTTCTTGCACAGTCACTCAGTTTTTGAGAAATGTCTACTCCACGCAGATTTATCATAGAGTGACACAATGTTTATATTCCTTCATAACTGATGTAAATAAAGTTCAAGACATATTCAGTGACTTGGAAATGTTCATGTACGAGGTTTATTAGAAAACTAACCAGCAGTTTTATAAAAAAAAAAACTATATGGATTTGAATCACGTGCGATTACACCAGACATGCTTGAACCCTCGTGCGCATGCGTGAGTTTTTTCACGCGTGTCGGTGACGTCATTCGCCTGTGGGCAGGCTTTGAGTGAGCACTGGTCCAGCCCTCTCGGCTGAAATCCTTTGTCTGAGACGCTGCTGGAGACGGCGCACGTTGCTTTATCAAAATTTTTTCAGGGCCTGTGAGGGATATCCGAGTGGACACTATTCGAGAAATTCAGCTGGTTTGTTGGTGAAAAGTTTAACGGCTGATGAGAGGTTGTGGAGTTTCTTTCGCTTTAAGGACAGCTCACAAAGCGGATCGGCACGGCGCGGTCGGAGGCGGCGTCCGTCTGGCTGTTTCGAGCTGAAAACTTCCTAATTTAAGGTTCTGTTCACCCAGGACGTCGTCAGAGAACAGAGAAGTTTCAGAAGAAGTCGGCATGAGGAGTTTATGCGGACATTGCACTGTTAAAGGAGATTTTGTAATGAAAGAACATGCGGACAAATTCGCCGAGTCAGTTCCGTGACGACGACGCAAATCCGTCTGCGCCGCGACAGGAAAAACACCTCCGTGTTGAAAACCATTTGTAAAATTCAGGCGGCTTTTGATGGCTTTCAACAAGTGAGTATCTGAGAAATTGTTTAACAGCTGGGCATGTTACAACTTGTCCGTTAAGGTTTCCAACAGAGGTGTTTTTCCTGTCGCGACCCCCTGCGGTCGGGTCCGGCCCGACATGTGAATCTGCCCGCACGTTCTTTCATTACAAAATCCCCTTTAACAGTGGAATGTCCGCATAAACTCCTCATGCTGACTTCTTCTGAAACTTCTCTGTTCTCTGACGACGATCTGGGTGAACAGAGCCTGAAATGTGGAAGTTTTCAGCTTAAAACAGCAAGACGCCGCCGCCTCGGAGCGCAGATTGCCGTCAGGCGCCGTGGGCCATCCTTAAAGCGACACTTACACACCAAAATCTCTCATCAGCCATTAAAATTTTTACAGAAAACCAGCTGAATTTATCGAATGGTGTCCACTCAGTTGTGCTTTACAGTTTTGAAAAAAATTTTGATCAAACAAAGCAGCAGTCTCTGAGCCATTCCTAAACAATGAAAAAATCGACGAGAGGGTGGGCCACTCCTCACTCAAAGACTGCCCACAGACGAATGACGTAACCGACAGGCGTGAAAAAACTCTCTCATGCCCACGAGGGTTCAAGCATGTCTGATGTAATCACACGTGATTCAAATCCATATAGTTTTTGAAAAAAATAATAAGGTTGGATACTTTTCTAATAGACCTCGTATCCATCCCCTGACTTGTCTGAAGAAAACTGGCAATAAAACTGATTATTTACAGGTATTATACCAGAGGGGGGCCATTACTTATGCAATTCATCATCTTATCTTTTACATTTTTTATTAATTTATCAGCACATTGCCCGTGAGGATACATGGGCTCTAGATTGGGTAGTGTTTATAAAATAGGTAGCTGACATTTTTCAAGAGTGGTAATAAATTGTGCAAAGTTTCTATACTGACTTGGAATGGCTTATGAGTCAAGCATGTTTTTAGAACCTTAGACCTCGAACTCAACTGTTTTATTTCCTGTTAATTGTGTCATTTTTTAATGGTAATTTACTGTCTTAATATATTCAAAAATTGTTTAGGTTCTTGTTATCATATACGGACTATTATTATTCTCATTGTTATTATTATTATCATTATAATTTTTATTATCAGTATTCTTCTTATTATTATTACTATTATTTTATTTCTACTTCTATTTTCTCATTCGATTTTTAAATGGACCACAATAAAGATAAATGTTTTCACTTTATTGTGTCATCCATGTATTTTTAATGTATTTACATTTATATTATGTACTTACATTGTACTTACTAAATAAAATCACACACTCACACACACACTATCGAATTGGTCCTGACGAGCGATGCCTCCGCGCGGCTTTCCATGACAAAATCTCTTGTTAAAAGTGAAATCTGCCGGAAAATGGCTGATGTCCAGCTCTTGTGATAACCAGAGAAATTGCTCACGACGGTCCCAGCTCCACACAGCCAACCGTTTAGAAATGATGTGGTGGTTTCTGCCTCTTGATGGCGGCTCGGAGCGCGGCGCGCCGTGCGCCATCGAGAGGCAGGTAGTAACACTCTCTGTGTTATTCTATTGTTATTCTATTCTCTGTGAAGCCCGTAAAATTTTCACCGAAAGCCAGATAAATTTTTCTAATGGTTTCCAGCTGCCTGTCTCTAACAGTTTCTGAAAACATTCTGATTGAAAAAAAGGCCTAATCATTCCACCATTTCCTCGCAATGAAACAACAATGAGAGGGGTGGACCAGTGCTCACTCAAAGCCTGCCCACAGGCGAATGACGCAACCGACAGGTGTGGAAAAACTCACACATGCCCACGAAGATTCAAGCTTGGCTGACGTAAAAACATATGAATCAAATCCATATAGTTTTTGAAAAAAATAAAAAGGTACGATACTTTTTGGACAGACCTCGTATGTATACTTTTTCACATTTTTCTAAGTATAAGTTGGTAAATTCCATACTTTGTGAAGAAATGCTCATATGTACTGTTTAAGCACAAATCTGTGCATACAAATGGGTGATCAATAAGGCGCCTGGAATTTTGCACTGTAAATAACATCACTCATACATTTTCTTTCAATTGTAGTGTGATTAGGTAAAGACAATTTGACATCACCTATGTCCAAATTCATATTTCACTGTAAGGAATCCAGATCATGATCTGGACTGGGACAGTTCTCATGTGATGTAAAAGTCACAGGTTTTAAGTAGACTAAAGTCTTTGTTTTTGCGGGAAAAAATTGCTTGAAATATTGAAGAATAAGAAAAAAAGTTTGTAAAGTTTAAGAAATTAATTAATAAAAACTAAGGATTTAAAATCCAAATACCCACTGAAGTGTTCCACCAACTTTTGTGCAGACAGGTTGGGGTGGGGGTTCTTCTAACATACAGATAACAAAATCAAATCAACCAACAATGGGACAAATGCCACTGACTACATGTTCTCCTTTAAGCAGTAATAATATTAATCACAGTGCGAAATTGGAGGAGGATTTTTCAGCCTTGGCAGAGACATATGCTTTCTAAATGCCCTTAAACTGCTGATTAACCCAGCGCCACTATAATTAATCTAATACATGCAAGGTTAATTTATCCAGTAGAAATAGCACATTAAACTATCAAATTGGCGCAGTCTGCAAAAAAAAAAAAAAAAAAAAAGAGGACAGGTGAGGGAATCTTTATAAAGGACGAGCACAGAACACTCACCTCAGGGTATGACCACTCAGGGGAGTAGTCAGTGACCATGAAGAGTCTGCTTGTGGCCTGGAGCATTCCCAGAGTCCCCTGGGCTACAGCTGCAGAAACCACCTCTGCTACATTCATGTAGGACAATGATTCTGCCTCTCCAGTGTTTCCACCTGCTCCAGCTCCTCCACTAAGAGATTGGGGACTGCAGCAAGACTGAAGACAGAGATCTGACGGACTGTAGCCAGAGCTCCTGGTGCCTCCATCTTCCTGGCCCTGCTGGGGGGCCCCACCAGCAGAGTTCTGACTACCTGAGCTGTGGGACGTTACCAACTGGTGTGCATATAGGGCCCCTCCAGCTGGCATAGAGGTTCCACTGCCATCCACTGAGATAAAGTCATTGATAAGATCAGAGAACTGATTACCAAAGGAGATGTCAAAGTGATCCAGACTGATTTCCATGCCTGTCCCGCCTGTTCCTCCATTACTCACAGTTCCACCCAGGCCTTGGTGGGTTCCAACAGTGTTGTAGAGTCCCTGGACCATGCTCGTACCTTGCAGGAGAGGCTGTAGCTGCTGTTGTTGTTGCTGGGATTGGTTGCTGCCATCATTGCTGTTGTTTCCATTGTGTATGGCTACTCCTTCTCCTGGACCTGCTGTTCCTCCTCCTCCACCATCTGAAGCTTGTTGCAGGTAGTGCTCTGAACCACCTCCTTCTCCACTGCTTGCCCCACAGGCTTGAATGTGATCCCCAGGTTTGAGGAGACTCTCTGTTCCATTCTCTGTGCCTCCAGCTTGGGCTGAACTCACACTGCCAGGTTGCTCTAGACCTACCACTTCTTCATGCTCAGTACCCATCCCAGGAAAGGTCCCCTGGTAGTGTAGCAACTGGAGAGAGCCAGCCTGCCCAGGTCCCGCTGTGGGTGAGCCTCCATTGCAGTTGGACCTATGCTGGTTCTGGTGGGTTTGGTGGTGGTGGTGAAGGTGGCCATTGGTGCCAGGGGATTCTGTCTTCACCATCTGCAGACCCATATAAGATCCAGAGTCATGGGAGTTGTGATCCATCAGATTAGTTTTCTGAACCATACTGGGCCTTCCCTGCTGAGCCTGGCCAGTTTGAGACGCATCCTGGAGGAAGAAACTTGGTGACCGGTTCTGGTGCTGCATGTGAAGGCTGGGCATTGCTTGACCATAGGCCACTGTAGTGGCACTGGAGGTATAGTCCTGCTTGGCATCAATGGCACTGAAATCCATCTGCTCCAAAGTGGTGCTGGGGCTCAGACCCCCTCCAGAAGGAAGCAGGGAGCCTGCTGGTGTCAGAGTGAGGTTTCCCTGGCTTGAACTAGCACCAGATGACACAGACACCCCACCGGCACAGTTTACCACTGACCCCACCTGGTAGCCACTCTCCTTGGCAAGCTGCTGCTCAAAGGATGTATCCTCTGTCTTGATATTCTTTACCAAAGCTGCACTGAAGCTGTAGCTATTGTCTGACATCGAGGGGGAGCACTGCAAACTGCCGTTGATGCTGTTGCTGCCACCAGTGGATGATGAGTTTGAGTTTGAGTTGCTCTCTGTCTTCAGTGCACTGCCTCCGTAGGTCTGGCCCTGTTTGGGATTGTTCAAGAAGCAGTCAGGATCAAAGTTCATGTTGGTCTCTGGTATCTTGATGGTTCCAGCATCCAAACTGCTGGAGAGCACCAGTTCCTCAGACACCCCAGCTGTAGATAACATGGACAGACCATCTCCTCCTGTGGCAGTTCCAGGTTCCCCAACTGCTCCAGTAGGGAAGGCAAATTTGTGACGATCTGGGGTCACTGACAGCACCAAACCCTGTGAGGTGGCATCTGCTCCCATCAGGTGAGTGTTGGGGCCCCCAGTAGGAGACATGCTGTAGACAGGGTCTCCAGTGACCTCGGACATGAAGACATTCTGGGACAAGCCAGACATGACAGACGCCACATGACTCATACCTGTAACCACTGGGCTGTCAGCCATGTCTGGGTCACTGTTGAGGCCACTGCTGATGGAGACAGGGGAGTTCTGTGTGGTGTCTGGAACCTCAACCTGGTTGGTGGATGATACCTCTGTGCTGTTCTGGTGGAGCAGAACAGGTTTGTGGACTTTGCCGTTGCGCTTCTCCCTGGCACTGCCTCCTCCACCTCCTCCTCCTCCAGAATTTTTGCCTCCACCGTGGACAATGTGCTCGGTTTTCCCTTCTGACACGTCATTGTTTTGCACCTCAGAGTGGGCAGTGCTGTAACCGCCTGAGCGGGGGTCCACTTTAGGAGAAATTATGCGATGTTTGGCGCTGTTGCACTTGTGGTGCACACTGCTCCCTGCACCTGTGTGGGGACAGAAAGAGAGCGGTAGGTTAGGTAAAGAAAAGTATGAATACACTGTGCCGACTCACATGTACCAAGAACCAGAGGTGTTGAAAGACTGATCAGTTTGTTTTCATTCATCACTGTGTAAAAGACGATCCTCCCAGGATCTGACACAGCTAGAAATTTATTTTAGTATGTACTTATGTGATGTGAGGCATGTGGGATGTTTTGTTTCTTAAATATACAAATGGATTATGAAGATTAAAACATTGAAAAGTGAGGTCACTGAAAATAGTCAATTGTTTTGCATTACTTTTTTAAGCAGCAGCTAGGCTATTTTAGCTATGTCCATGACACACTTATTAGTAATTCCTACACTTGATAAAAATCACCTTCCTCAACCACCTTCACTGATCTATCATATAAAAAAATGGTCCATATTTTAATGACCATTCTGTTTCTTCTGCTGAAGTTTGGAGACAAACTCCGTCTAGCCCCACTAGCCCTTACCAAGGGTTCCTGTGCACAGGCAGTTGTGAGTCCGGGGAGGTGGCTTACTTTGGTGGCTGTCCAGAATCTGTTGCACTAACTGCTCCACTGAGAAACCAGAGCTGCTGTTCCCATTGCTGCAAGTCCACTTGATTCCATGAACTGCCAGGAGAGAGGAGGAGACAGAGATGTCAGGCCAATGGACCACCAGCCACACCAACCTCCAGCCCCGCCCACTGTCCTGCCCGCCTCTCTGCCGGTACATCTCATTCTGCTCAATCCACACTTTTCAGTTGTCAATGTGAAAAACAGCAATGAATATTTCTGGTTTGCCTTGAAGAGTAAACAATCCATACAGACTGTATGATCGAGAATAAGTAGTGATACTGTTCTGTGGTTTCTCCTGTGTCAGCGGTGCTGATGAAATGACATGATGTCCATGAGCTTCTAACCTAATGCTACGTTTACACATAACGACGACAAGTCATGAATGCTACGAAGTACACATTCTTGGCCGCTGATCACGAATGTGATTATTCGGGGCAGAGGCGTCAGGTGTCCTCAGGAACTGCTGCAACCTGTTACCACACGTTACGATTAATGGCACGTGTTGCTGGAGAATTATCAGGAACCATTACGCACGGTCAAGAATAGTGTTCCGCGTTTGTTGCGCGCTATTGCGCGTAACAGCGCATCGTTAAGTTCTGTCACGTTATGAATTGTCTCCACACACACACCCATATTCATCCATCCGAATTCAGATCGCTCCAGTTTTTCAGAAGAACTTTGTGACTGCATTCGTAGTTGGGGTCTGTGCCATGGAGTAGCGCAGAGAGGAGGAGGAGGACAGAGCCAGATGTGTGGCTTCATGCAGCTCTCCTCTCGTGCATTTTCCCAAACATCAGGCGCATGCAGCAGGTGGAACACCTGCAGGAGCGCGCGGAAGAGCACTGAAATGAGACTTTTAGCCGACTTGGTGTCAGCAATCAAACTGATTGCGGTGCAGCAGGGTTTAATTGTGCGTGCGCTTCTTCCTCCGCTGGACTGGAGGAGGTGTAGAGATGTCTGGCTTCACGTGAGTCTCCTCTCGCTCCTCTAGTTGCTCAGACTCGTTCTCCCGCTCATCAGTTACAACAGCAGGTGGAACACCTGCAGGAGGATCTCTACTCCATGGCACAGACCACAACTACGTATGCAGTCACAAAGTTCTTCTGAAAAACTGGAGCGATCTGAATTCGGATGGATGAATATGGGTGTGTGTGTGGAGACAATTCACAACGTGACAGAACTTAACGATGCGCTGCTACGCGCAATAGCGCGTAACAACGCGGAACACTATTCTTGACCGTGCGTAATGGTTCCTGATAATTCTCCAGCAACATGTGCCATTAATCGTAACATGTGGTAACAGGTTGCAGCAGTTCCTGAGGACACCTGACGCCTCTGCCCCGAATAATCATATTCGTGATCAGCTGCCAAGAATGTGCACTTCGTGGCATTTGTGACTTGTCGTCATTATGTGTAAACGTAGCATAACCCTCAATCTACAGCCCTATTTTGACACTAAAAGCTGCTCAGGAGGCTCATCACCTAACTGCTGCTGCTGCTGCTGCTGCTGGAAAAGCAAATCCTCCTGTTATTTACTGAGTCACAACTTGTGTGCACTTCCTACAGCAATGAGTGCTGCAGCGGTTTGGAGTTGTCTCACCTGTCCCAAAGGAATTTTCAGAATTCAGAATTCCATAAACAGCTGGATAGTGATATACAGTAATCTATGTAATTTTGCCTCTGTACACCACCAGAATAAAGTTAAAGCTCTACGGCCTTTCAAATTTCACAAAACTGACAAAATTTGACAAAAAGCTGTCAGTTTATTTTTGTAACATGTTGCACAATTATAGCTCATAGCTAATGAAGAGAACATATTTATCTGGGGGAATCCCATAGCAAATATTTTCCATCCATCCATCCATCCATCCATCCATCCATCCATCCATCCATCCATCCATCCATCCATCCATCCATCCATTTTCTTCCGCTTTATCCGGAGTCGGGTCACAGGGGCAGCAGCTCAAGCAAAGCCGCCCAGACCTCCCGATCCACACACACCTCCCCCAGCTCCTCCGGGGGAACCCCAAGGCATTCTAGGCGTTCTGGCCCTCACCCTGACTGGGGATGTTGTTGGGCGGTGGAAGGAGTACTTCGAGGATCTCCTCAATCCCATCGTCACGTCTTCCGAAGAGGAGACAGAGACTGGGGACCCAGAGGCGGACTCATCCATTACCCAGGCAGAAGTCACCGAGGTGGTTAGAAAGCTCCTCAGTGGCAAGGCTCCTGGGGTGGATGAAGTCCGTCCTGAGTACCTTAAGTCTCTGGATGTTGTGGGACTGTCTTGGCTGACACGCCTCTGCAACATCACGTGGCGATCGGGGACAGTGCCTCTGGATTGGCAGACCGGGGTGGTGGTCCTTCTGTTAAAGAAGGGGGGCCGGAGGGTGTGTTCCAACTATAGAGGGATCACACTCCTCAGCCTCCCCGGTAAGGTCTATTCCAGAGTACTGGAGAGGAGAATTCGACCGATGGTCGAACCTTGGATTCAGGAGGAGCAGTGTGGTTTTCGTCCTGGTCGCAGCACACTGGACCAGCTCTACACGCTCCATCGGGTGCTCGAGGGTTCATGGGAGTTCGCCCAACCAGTCCACATGTGTTTTGTGGATCTGGAGAAGGCGTTCGACCGTGTCCCTCGGGGCACCCTGTGGGGAGTGCTCCGGGAATATGGGGTCCGGGGTCCTTTGCTAAGGGCTATCCGGTCCCTGTACGACCGCAGCAGGAGCTTGGTTCGCATTGCCGGTAGTAAGTCAAACCTGTTTCCACTGCACGTTGGCCTCCGCCAGGGCTGCCCTTTGTCACCGGTTCTGTTCATTATTTTTATAGACAGAATTTCTAGGTGCAGCCAGGGTGCAGAGGGGGTCTGGTTTGGGAACCACAGAATCTCGTCTCTGCTGCTTGCGGACGATGTGGTTCTGTTGGCTTCGTCAAATCAGGACCTTCAGCGTGCACTGGGGCGGTTTGCAGCCGAGTGTGAGGCATCCGGGATGAAAATCAGCACCTCCAAATCCGAGGCCATGGTTCTCGACCGGAAAAAGGTGCTTTGTCCTCTTCAGGTCGGTGGAGTGTCCTTGCCTCAAGTGGAGGAGTTTAAGTATCTCGGGGTCTTGTTCACGAGTGAGGGACGGATGGAGCGTTAGATCGATAGATGGATCGGTGCAGTGTCTGCAGTGATGCGGTCGCTGTATCGGACCGTCGTGGTGAAGAGAGAGCTGAGTAGGGGGGCAAAGCTCTCGATTTACCGATTGATCTACATTCCGATCCTCACCTATGGTCATGAGATTTGGCTCATGACCGAAAGAACGAGATCACGGGTACAAGCGGCCGAGATGAGTTTCCTCCGCAGGGTGGCTGGGCGCTCCCTTAGAGATAGGGTGAGGAGCTTGGTCACTCGGGAGGAGCTTGGAGTTGAGCTGCTGCTCCTCCACGTTGAAAGGAGTCAGTTGAGGTGGCTCGGGCATCTTTTCCGGATGCCCCCTGTACGCCTCGCTGGAGAGGTGTTCTGGGCACGTCCCATTGGGAGGAGGCCCCGGGGAAGACCCAGGACACGCAAGTATTTTCTTCTCTTTTTAATGCTGTCTGCAGGAGGAAGTGCTTGTGCACATGCATGAGGCTTTGAAATTACCAGAAGTTACCTTTGACATCACGTGATGCATGTACCCAGGGTGTGCATGCTAACATCTGTAAGATGTCTTGTGCAGTGCATCCAGAAAGTATTCACAGCGCTTCACCTTTTCCACATTTTGTTATGTTACAGCCTAATTCCAAAATAGACTAAGTAAAATTTTCCCCTCACAATTCCACTCACAACACCTCATAATAACATGAAAAAAGTTTTTTTTTCACAAATTCATTAAAAATAAAAAACTAAGAAATCATATGTACATACTTTGTTGATGCACCTTTGGCAGCAACTACAGCCTAAAGTCTTCTTGGTGCACCTATCTTTGGGCAGTTTTGCCCATTCCTCTTTGCAGCACCACTCAAGCTCCATCAGACTGGATGTGGAGCGTCAGTGCACAGCCATTTTCAGTTCTCTCCACAGATGTTCAATCGGATTCAGGTCTGGGCTCTGGCTGGACAACTCAAGGACATTCACAGAGTTGTCCTGAAGCCACTCCTTTGATATCTTGGCTGCGTGCTTAGGGTAATTGTCCTGCTGAAAGATGACCCATTGCCCCAGTCTGAGGTCAAGAGCACTCTGGAGCAGGATTTCATACAGGATGTCTCTGTACATTGCTGCATTCATCTTTCCCTCAATCCTGACTAGTCTCCTAGTTCCTGCTGCTGGAAAACATCCCCACAGCATGATGCTGAAACCGCCACCACCATGCTTCACCGTAGGGATGGTGCCTGGTCTCCTCCAAACATGACACCTAGCATTGTTGGAGCTCTGACAGAGTGACCATCAGGCTCTTGACCAGCTCCCTGACTAAGGCCCTTCCCCCTGATCATTCAGTTTAGACAGGCAGTCAGCTCTAGGAAGAGTTCTGTTGGATCCAGACTTCTTCTGCAACCCCAATTCCAATGAAGCTGGGACGTTGTGTAAAATGTAAATAAAAACAGAATACAATGATTTGCAAATCCTCTTCAACCTGTATTCAATTGAATACACCACAAAGACAAGATATTTAATGTTCAAACTGATAGACTTTATTGTTTTTGTGCAAATATTTGCTCATTTTGAATTGGATACCTGCAACACATTTAAAAAAGTTGGGACGGGGCAACAAAAGACTGGGAAAGTTTATGAGTGCTCAAAGAACACCTAATTGGAAACAGATGAGTGTCATGAATGGGTATAAAAGGAGCATCCCAAAAGGATCAGCTGTTCACAAGCAAAGATGGGGCGAGGATCACCACTTTGTCAACAACTGCGTGAAAAAATACCTGAACAGTTTAAGAACAATGTTTGTTGATGTTCAATTGCAAGGAATTTAGGGATTCCATCATCTACAGTCCATAATATAATCAGAAGATTCAGAGAATCTGGAGAACTTTCTACACGTAAGTGGCAAGGCCGAAAACCAACATTGAATGCCTGTGACCTTCGATCCCTCAGGCGGCACTGCATTAAAAACCGACATCATTGTGTAAAGGATCTTACCGTGTGGGCTCAGGAACACTTAAGAAAATCATTGTCAGTTTACACAGTTCGTCGCTACATCTACAAGTGCAAGTTAAAACTCTACCATGCAAAGCGAAAGCCATACATCAACATCCAGAAACGCCACCGCCTTCTCTGGACCCGAGCTCATTTGAAATGGACAGACGCAAAGTGGAAAAGTGTGCTGTGGTCTGATGAGTCCACATTTCAAATTGTTTTTGGAAATCATGGATGTCATGTCCTCCAGACAAAAGAGGAAAAAGACCATCCAGATTGTTACCAGCGCAAAGTTCAAAAGCCAGCATCTGTGATGGTATGGGGGTGTGTTAGTGCTCATGGCATGGGCAACTTACACATCTGTGATGGCACCATCAGTGCTGAAAGGTACATCCAGGTTTTGGAGCAACACATGCTGCCATCCAAGCAACGTCTTTTTCAGGGACGTCCCTGCTTACTCCAGCAAGACAATGCCAAGCCACATTCTGCACGTGTTACAACAGTGTGGCTTTGTAGTAAAAGAGTGCGGGTACTAGACTGGCCTGCCTGCAGTCCAGACCTGTTGTCCATTGAAAATGTGTGGTGCATTATGAAGCGCAAAATACGACAAGGGAGACCCCGGACTGTTGAAGAACTGAAGTCATACATCAAGCAAGAATGGGAAAGAATTCCACCTACAAAGCTTCAACAATTAGTGTCCTCAGTTCCCAAACTGTCAGGATTCATGGTCACGTGGCACAGAAGGTGATTGGACACAAATGCAAACTCTCAGACGAGGCGTAAGGTGTAATAATAATCTTTATCTTACAGACAGTCCAGGGTCTGTTACACAGAAAGGCAGGCCGCGTGGCAAAGGTACAGATGAGGGCAAGGCAAAAACACGTGGTCAGGAACAGGCTGAGGTCGAAGGCACAGTGAGACACAATATCAGAGTCAGAGGCAGCAGGCAAAATCCGGAAAAAACAGAACGAGGTCAAAAAACACTGAGGTAAACGAGACAAGATCAGGGCTGGAACGAAGATACAAAGATCAACGAGCTGGCACTGCAGTGAGGGAAGTGAGCGCTAAATAACAGGTGATGTAACAAGGTGCACGTGTGATTGAGGGTCCTGGAAGGAGGTGTGGTCTGGTGAACCAAAGAGACGGGATGAGAAGCAAGAGAGAGAGAGTGTGTGTGAGTGAAAACGAAGCAGATCAAAAGCAAAAGGAGTCAGTGAATGAAAACCAATGGTGAAAGTATAACGTGCCCACAGACCAACAAAAGGAAACGTGAATCAAATAAAGGGCAACCTAGGAAACAGAGTGACAGACCTAAAAACAGCACAAGAATAATAAGACTAAAAACACCACTTGAACCGAATCGCAATCTGACATCACAGACACAGGAAATAAGACAGAACCGATTAGAAGAAGAACAGAACGTGATTGAAGTCTAATAACATCACAGAAAATAAAGAAAGAACAGAAACAAAACCAGAACCTACAGTAAAACAATGGAATGACTAGAACAAATGATCACAGAAAACAAAACCATAAAGAATACAACAAGATAATAAAACGCCAAAGATACATAATAAATGCAACCAGAGAAAACATAATACAAAATGATCAAAAGGGCAACCAAAAGGATCAAATCCGAGGAGGCAGATGACAATAGGGTACAAACCCATAACCTCGCCCTGAGCCCGGACCCACCCTGACACAAACGTTTATTGAGTGTTGTTAGAAGGAAAGGTGATAAAACACAGTGGTAAACATACCACTGTCCCAGCTTTTTTGAAATGTGTTGCAGGCATCCATTTCAAAATGAGCAAATATTTGCACAAAAACAACAAAGTTTATCACTTTGAACATTAAATATCTTGTCTTTGTGGTGTATTCAATTGAATATAGGTTGAAGAGGATTTGAAAATCATTGAATTCTGTTTTTATTTACATTTTACACAACGTCCCAACTTCATTGGAATTGGGGTTGTAGTATTTATGTACGATGGAGGCAGCTGCATTCACTGGCACCTTCAAAGCAGCAGAAAATGTTTCTGCGCCCTTCCTCAGATTTGTGCCTCGAGACAATCCTCGGATGCACCTGAGCTCAATTTTGAGCTTCATGGCAAAGGCTGTGAAAACTTGTGTACATGGTAAATGATAAATGGACTGCATTTATATAGCGCTTTTCCATCTGCATCAGATGCTCAAAGCGCTTTACAATTACACCTCACATTCACCTCGATGTCAGGGGTGAATGTACATGTACATGGGATTTCCTTTTTTTCCCCCTAAATAAATTTGCAAAAATCTAAACAAACAAACAAAAAACAACATTTTTTCACATTGTCATTATGAGGTATTGTGTGTAGAATTTTGAGGAAAAAAATGAATTTCATCCATTTTTGAATAAGGCTGTAACTTAACAAAATATGGAAAAAGTGAAGCACTCTGAATACTTTCCCGATGCACTGTAAATCAATTCAGAGGTGATATCTGGTTTCAAAACAGCATTTTTAGATTTATGTGTTTTATCTTTCACCAGCTTTTACAAAATATATGAAAATCATATTAGATTTATGCACAAATAAGCTGCTTCTGAGCGTTTTCCAACATGTTAGTTTATTCTGTTTGAATGAGCAGCCAGCTGACATCACCCTGCCTCTTTACTGTGGTTGGCTGTCACTGTATGCTTCCCAGCAACCCTTGCACAAGTCGATGAATGCCCCCCACATGATCTATGATGTCGCTGTTTTCACTATCACAGACAGTATGGGTCACTGCTGAACATAGTTCAAGGCCGTCTCTTAGTTTGATTTTTAACCCTTCAGGGGAACTATTTATTAATTTTATACAGATTCCATGAATTTTGGTCATATTGATATCTTATTATGAATTGGCTATTTAAAGGATAATAAATAAAATTATAGTTGTGCCAAAGAAAATTCCTGGCATGACTTAAAAATCTTTCAAAACCCAGAGGCTGTACACTTTTAAGTGAAACAATCAAGATGTAAATGTAACTGGACAACTAAAGTAACTGGACAACTAAATCTAAGGATTATGTTGAATATAAATCATCACTTTAACAGTTTTCATTCTACAAGTCAGGGGATGAACACATGAACATTTTCAAATCACTGAATATCTCTTGGACTTTACTGACATCAGTCATTAACAATCACAACCACCATATACTACTATATAGTAAATCTGGTAGGAGTAGAAATTTCTCAAAAACTGTGTCCATGCAAGAAGAATTAGTGAGGAAAGCCACCAAGATACCCAAGCAACTCTGAAGGATTTACAGGCTTCTGTGTCTGTAATCGCAGTAAGTGTACCCTGTGCAACTTTTGTTTGTTGCATCACCAATTACACAGCTTCATGGAGGAATGGCAGAGGGAAGATTTTCTTAAAAAGAAAAAGTGAAATTTCAACTACAGTTTCCCAGAAGCCATCTGAGAGATTTGAGCTGAGATTTGCTCTATTTGATTTTCTTGTATAAGAATCGTTCTCTTTTCCACTTGTGTATTGGTAGCGTGTACTGGTAGTCTATCAAAAAGCACCGACCTGCAGGGAGATTTCTCTCTTCCTGGGAGTCACACACACAGCTGAGCAGAGGTGTGGAAAAGGATTCTAATACAAGAGAATGGATCAAATCTATCTTTGAGTCTCCAGTGTGCTTCGGAAGAAACTCTTTCTCTATGCCACTCCACCATGAAGCTGTATAACTGGTAATGTAACAGAGAAAAGTTGCACTCTGCCCAGCTTCTCCAGTAACAGCCACAGAAGACTATAAGTCCTTCATACCTGTCAGGTGTGTCTTGGTGGCTTCCCTCACTTGTGTCTTTATTGCAAAGACACACTGAGTGACTTGAAAATGTTTGTGTATCGTCTAACCTGTCTAAAGAAAACTGGTTGTAAAAGGAATGACTGTATTTAAAAAAAATCTCATATTTAGTTTGCTCAATTACTTATGGCCTCTAATGGCTGTAATTCTTAAACGATTTAAGGTAATAACTTTTAACTCCCTGAATTAAAGCTAGCAATCTACACTACAACTCCTCTGTGGTGGTGTCACTGTCCAAATACTTATGAAACTGACTCAGCAAAACAAAGGTCTTTTATGGTCTTTTTTTTATCACGTACATCAAAGTTATCCAACGTCAAATCAGTGTATCCACATTATGCGTCCCTTTAATTTGGTGAGTTACAAAATGACAGCATTTGGGGAGGGACACCTTAATTCACTTGCTGTCTTTTACAGCGTGCACGCCCAGGCCTTTGCCAAAGCTGTGGAAAAACGCATCACTGCAAAAACTAACATCTAAGACAGCAAAATAAGACTTGTTTAAAGGAAAATTTGTCTTAATTTTTGTCTAAATAGAAAAATAATTTTGTCAAGCATTTTTACATGAGAAAACATGTCTTATTTTGGGAAAATGTATGTATGTTTCCAGGTAATATCAAGCTGTGTTTAACCAGTAACAAGGAAAGGCAATGGATTTAAAATCATCCAAGCAAAGGAACAATACTGTTTTCCTTATTTTAAGACAGAGGCTAATCTTAAAATAAGAATTCTGTCTAGTTTTAAGGCACATTTTGATTATTCAGTGCCTAGACATTTTGCTGGTTTTGAGAATTCTAACCAAGTAAATTTTTCTTACCCCATTGTCAGATTTTTTTGCTTAATACAAGACAATTTGGCTAGATTTTGGATTTTCTTGGCTTATTTTGACAGGGACAGTTTTTGCAGTGGTGACATGAAAAAACAAAAACAAAAACAGAAAAACAACATAACTGTCACATACTTTTTTTACTATGGTCGACAGGATCTCAATGAGTTTTCAAGCACCGGCTACAAGTTTATTTTTAATCAATCAATCAATCAATTTTTTTTTATATAGCGCCAAATCACAACAAACAGTTGCCCCAAGGCGCCTTATACTGCAAGGCAAGGCCATACAATAATTATGTAAAACCCCAACGGTCAAAACGACCCCCTGTGAGCAAGCACTTGGCTACAGTGGGAAGGAAAAACTCCCTTTTAACAGGAAGAAACCTCCAGCAGAACCAGGCTCAGGGAGGGGCAGTTTTCTGCTGGGACTGGTTGGGGCTGAGGGAGAGAACCAGGAAAAAGACATGCTGTGGAGGGGAGCAGAGATCAATCACTAATGATTAAATGCAGAGTGGTGCATACAGAGCAAAAGAGAAAGAAACAGTGCATCGTGGGAACCCCCCAGCAGTCTATGTCTATAGCAGCATAACTAAGGGATGGTTCAGGGTCACCTGATCCAGCCGTAACTATAAGCTTTAGCAAAAAGGAAAGTTTTAAGCCTAATCTTAAAAGTAGAGAGGGTGTCTGTCTCCCTGATCTGAATTGGGAGCTGGTTCCACAGGAGAGGAGCCTGAAAGCTGAAGGCTCTGCCTCCCATTCTACTCTTACAAACCCTAGGAACTACAAGTAAGCCTGCAGTCTGAGAGCGAAGCGCTCTATTGGGGTGATATGGTACTACGAGGTCCCTAAGATAAGATGGGACCTGATTATTCAAAACCTTATAAGTAAGAAGAAGAATTTTAAATTCTATTCTAGAGTTAACAGGAAGCCAATGAAGAGAGGCCAATATGGGTGAGATATGCTCTCTCCTTCTAGTCCCCGTTAGTACTCTAGCTGCAGCATTTTGAATTAACTGAAGGCTTTTTAGGGAACTTTTAGGACAACCTGATAATAATGAATTACAATAGTCCAGCCTAGAGGAAATAAATGCATGAATTAGTTTTTCAGCATCACTCTGAGACAAGACTTTTCTAATTTTAGAGATATTGCGTAAATGCAAAAAAGCAGTCCTACATATTTGTTTAATATGCGCTTTGAATGACATATCCTGATCAAAAATGACTCCAAGATTTCTCACAGTATTACTAGAGGTCAGGGTAATGCCATCCAGAGTAAGGATCTGGTTAGACACCATGTTTCTAAGATTTGTGGGGCCAAGTACAATAACTTCAGTTTTATCTGAGTTTAAAAGCAGGAAATTAGAGGTCATCCATGTCTTTATGTCTGTAAGACAATCCTGCAGTTTAGCTAATTGGTGTGTGTCCTCTGGCTTCATGGATAGATAAAGCTGGGTATCATCTGCGTAACAATGAAAATTTAAACAATACCGTCTAATAATACTGCCTAAGGGAAGCATGTATAAAGTGAATAAAATTGGTCCTAGCACAGAACCTTGTGGAACTCCATAATTAACTTTAGTCTGTGAAGAAGATTCCCCATTTACATGAACAAATTGTAATCTATTAGACAAATATGATTCAAACCACCGCAGCGCAGTGCCTTTAATACCTATGGCATGCTCTAATCTCTGTAATAAAATTTTATGGTCAACAGTATCAAAAGCAGCACTGAGGTCTAACAGAACAAGCACAGAGATGAGTCCACTGTCCGAGGCCATAAGAAGATTATTTGTAACCTTCACTAATGCTGTTTCTGTACTATGATGAATTCTAAAACCTGACTGAAACTCTTCAAATAGACCATTCCTCTGCAGATGATCAGTTAGCTGTTTTACAACTACCCTTTCAAGAATTTTTGAGAGAAAAGGAAGGTTGGAGATTGGCCTATAATTAGCTAAGATAGCTGGGTCAAGTGATGGCTTTTTAAGTAATGGTTTAATTACTGCCACCTTACAAGCCTGTGGTACATAGCCAACTAACAAAGATAGATTGATCATATTTAAGATCGAAGTATTAAATAATGGTAGGGCTTCCTTGAGCAGCCTGGTAGGAATGGGGTCTAATAAACATGTTGATGGTTTGGATGAAGTAACTAATGAAAATAACTCAGACAGAACAATCGGAGAGAAAGAGTCTAACCAAATACCGGCATCTCTGAAAGCAGCCAAAGATAACGATACATCTTTGGGATGGTTATGAGTAATTTTTTCTCTAATAGTTAAAATTTTGTTATCAAAGAAAGTCATGAAGTCATTACTAGTTAAAGTTAATGGAATACTCAGCTCAATAGAGCTCTGACTCTATTGAGCTTTTAATAGTATATAGAATGAGATGAACCTATTGGCAGTCAGAAAAGGTGGAAAAAAAAACCCACACAATTTTATGCACAGTCCAGTATATGATGTGAAAAATGGTTGCAATTAAAGTCCACATGTATGTCAATTCTGTGTAAAATGAATAATTTATTTTGGCTTCTTCCATTTTGCTTGGTGTCACCACAGCAATGTTGATTCACCTCTTATGTCAGAGATCTTCCTGATGTAACTCCAGACATACAAAGACAATGGGATAAGAACCAAAGAACTTCATGTTGGAATTCTACTAACCACTTCTGCCACCACAATGAACATGCTAATTTGATATATTGGGTTTCAACCTCAAAATGGCTGGAGTAGTCCTTTTTGAAAATGTGTCAGATTACATCTGATCACCAGCAGATGTCAGCAGAGCTGCTGTAATCAAACTTGGATTATTTCTTAAAGCAGCCCACAGAAATACAAACTGGAAATCAGATCTATTGAGTGTTTGGACACAACATATGACAGGACGCTTTGCACATCGTCTAACATCAGTGTAAATACTCTAAGACTACAAGGATATGTATTAAAGTTCTAAACATTGTATCTACTAATGTTAGTTCAAGGTTAAGTCTGGAAGCATACGCTGATGCAGTAAATTGCTGCATCCATCACACCACAGACCCGCCTTCAGTCCCAGATAGCAACCACCCAACCTCTCAAAAGTAGCCATCTATCTGCCACAGCCATGTGAAACATGGGCATCCCTTTGGCCTTCTCTAGCTGCTTGGAACCTACGTGCTGGATCATGAGCAGAGAAACACATCACATGACCATGATCGTGGCATAACTGACACTCCCTGAGTCTGCCTGACTGACTGTTCATTTGGTACAAAGTCATTCCAGTAGTACCAAAGGGTTTGCCCATAGAGACAGAGTTCATTACAGCAGCATGGTGACTTAGTGGTTAGCACTGTTGCCTCACAGCAAGAAAGTCATGGGTTCGATTCCCACCTGTGGCCTTTCTGTGTGGAGTCTGCATGCTCTCCCTGTGTTTGCGTGGGTTTTCTCCGGGTGCTCCGGCTTCCTCCCACATTTGAAGACATGCAGGTTATGTGAACTGGAAACTTTATAATTGTCGATCTCAATGGGACTAACCTGGTTAAATAAATGTTAAATTAAATAATTACCTTATGTTAATGGTTAGCGTTTAAACATCACAATCACACAGTAAGACAGGAAGGCCTAGTACCTGAAAGACTTGGTCCTTTGTTCTACTGCAAAGATATCAGTATTGCCAAACACCTCTGTTCAGCAACATCATGACTCCGTAAGTGCTTCCCAGGGGTCTCCCGATCTCAAAGGCCAAGGGTCCAGAGACATGAATGTCACTGCCAAGATAGGTGACTGTCTCTACAAGCTCAACTTCAGATGGTAGAGTCCACGAAGTCATCAAATGCGTGGATCTTAGCCGTGACCCAGGACAATTGCAAACCTGGACACTCCCATTATTCACTCAGTCTCTCAATTGCTGCAATCAGGATATCCACTGATTCCCCAACAATCACAACATCGTCTGCGAAGTCAAAGTCAGTCAACCTGTGCCAGCTAAAGATCTACTTACTCATTCACTGTCTATACCTACTTACTCCATTTCAAGGGTCATGGGAGGGGGGAGTGTCTGGAGCTTATTCCAGCTGTCACAGGGCATGAGGCAGGTTACACCCTGGACTGGATGCCAGTCTGTTGCAGGGCCACATACAGACAGACAAACTCATTCAGTCTTGCACACACACCTACTGTCAATTTAGAGTCACCAATACACCTAACCTGCAAGTCTTTGGAAGTGGGGGAAGCCGGAGCACCTGGAGAAAACCCACATGAACAAGGGGAGAACATGCAGACTCTACACAGAAAGGTCCCGTTAGTAAGTGATCCCACGACCTTCTTGCTCTGAGACAACAGTGTTAACCACGAAGCCACGGTGCCGCCCAAAGCTCTACCAGCTGTGAGGGGAAAAAAAAATATTTCGGTTGTCCCTCTTTAATGAAAACCAATGCTCCCAAACAAGACCAGATTAACTGATGTGTGAAAATAAAGTGATCAGTTTTTAAGTAATCCTATTACCAATCCAACATAGCAGCCAGATGAAAACACAAGGTCATTAATGGAGATGGCAGCTCTTTTCATTGAGCAGTTCCAATCACAAATTCTATCTTGAGCCACCAATTATCTCCAGACAATGTGTCATACAACACAAAATAGATGATGCTCATCTGACCAGCACTAGGATGATAGTGCCACATGCACACGAAGAATGCTATCATGTCTCCCCCGTCTGTGTTAAATCCAGCAGGAAGGCTCCACAGCAGAGAGGCATCCATCCTGACAATGTGACTCAGACACTGTGACAGACGAAGAGTGAAAGCCTAATGCAAGAGCTTACATCGACCACGCAGCCCAATCCCGATTTGTCCAAACAATGTTGTCTCTGCTCCATGATCCCTCATGCCAGAATTGCCACAGACCTCTTCAGCCTTCATCTAGATGAGTGTCACCCCCAGAGGCTTTGGGTTGTTGACGTACAGTTACCACCGTGTCTGCCTGTCTGCTCTCCTCACTGAGGGATCTGTTCCAAAGCAAACATGACAGGAGCGGTGCCACGAGGTTTAATCCTGATGGCAGCAACAGCAGCCGCACCAAGCAGCAACCAAGTCACATCATCATCCTGATGACTGCATCCTGTCATAAGCAGCATCACACAGGTTTAATGACAAACACATTCAGTCTGTAGGGTGCACGCATATCCCATCTGTTTGCCTCTGCACCATTGGGCACTATATGCGACACTGGAGCTCGATAGTTTACATGATGGCCAGCCCTGTCCGCAATGCTTTGCTCTCTTCTTCTCTGGCCCTGCCTGTCTAGCCTGGAGACAGGCCTTCTGTCTGTCTGAGTGTTTGTTAAAGCCACTCATGCGCTATCTGTCAGCAGGCTAGGGGCATAGCTGCGGAGAGCGCCGTGTGTTTATAGCATCAGACCAAAGGAATGACTGAGTATTAATGCCACTCTCTTATCCCCTCTCTCCTCTTCTCTTTCTCATCAAACACCACGGGGCGTTGAGGAGGTCGGACAAGGCCGTGTTTCACAGGGCTTATATTTGGAACACTGAGTGTGAGTATCTGTGCGTGACAATGGAGGTTTGTGGGTTTTTGTGACTGTTTTTTGTCATGTGGTGACAGACTAAGCTCAGGTGATCTGTGAAATCTACATTTTTCCTTTGTTGTCTTTTTGTGCCATTAGAGGTGTCAAATGGCTCGTGCACTGGAACGCCATGAAGAGAATAACAAAAGGGATGCGTGAGACAGAAGAAGGCAATTACAGTTTGGAAGCTGACACCCTTTTGGAAAAATAACTACCTGATGTTAAACTGATGGTTCATACACTGGAAAAAAAGGTCAGTAAACCATTATCATTATATCAAAGAACTTTGGTTTACAGTGGTCCCTCGCTATAGCGCAGTTCACCTTTCGTGGCCTTGCAGTTTCGCAGATTTTTTTTAGTGCAATTTTGCTTCCTCTTTTTTTTTTTTTAAACAGCGCATTGTGTTCTGCGTCCTTATCAGTCGGGCCGGTCGCGGCACTGGTCGGCATCACCACGATTGCTCTCACTGCCTCCGATGCGCTTACTGAGACTGCGGGCTCCGTAAGTGCTGCAGTGGGCCACTCACACCGCCCCCCTCTCTGCTGTGTGGAGCTGCGGCCAACTCTGGCACCAGGTCCAGAGACTACGCTCGCTGTTTTGATGCGAAGCGCTCCGGTAGCCAGCGAGGATAGACTTCTTGCGGAAAAACCCGCAGCGCTGCTGCATGGTCTCGGTAACCACAGCCGCAGAGCTCCATGGCCATTACTTGGATTCTTTGCGGGTCCCGCATCCGTACCCCCGGAAGGCAGTGAGCGAAGGGAGAGGACGCGCATTGTGTTCTGTGTGTGTCTGTTTATAATCTTCTCACCCAGAAGAAAAAAGAGAGTGTTTACACAGGAGATAAAAGTAAGAAAATGTTAAAGCCTGTTTGAGAAAACTGTATAAAGTGTGTAGTGAGGGGTTTTACAACCTTAAAACATCTATAATAATTGTAAAAACTAACGCTGACTACTTTGCGGATTTCGCCTATTGCGGGTTATTTTTAGAATGTAACTCCAGCAATAAAAGAGGGACCACTGTACTTGGCACAAAAGCTAAATGCAGCCTTAATGACAGACATGGCGGGCTGCTAACTGCAGATGTAGGGCTGATAATCAATCATAGCACCCCACAAAATCATGCAATTGTATAATTAGTGAAGCTTTTCAGCTAACGGTGAAAACCATTAGTGGGCCAATTATGGTGCATTCTGTTGTAAATTGATAATTCCAAGTCGGTCCGTCTGATGTCTGATCTCAAGGTGTTTCAGTGCATCTACTTGGGAAAAGGACATCAAGCTCTTTCCAGGGATATTTTCATGAGTTTGTAATCCACTGCTATACTGAAAGCAACACCAAAGTCCACAACTTATGTCAGGACCTGTCAGATACATTTACTGCATCAAACTCACCATCAAACACTACATACAAGTAAAAATGAATGACAAAGCTATTCTGTTTACCGCTCACTGTGTGTGCTGTCATACTGCTGTGACGTCAGATCTGCGACTTCTTCACAGATCTTGGAATCGTGGAATTCTAATTTCAATGGCAATTCCATTATTGTTCAGCTGTTTAGGTCTGTTTTTCAGGGTTTTAGAGCGCCCCTAGGGGCCCTTTATTGAGAGAGTAGCATCAACTGAGAACATGGCGCCATTTTGGGGGCAACTATGCTGAACTACTGAATGAATCTTTCATGTTTTCAACTTTTTAAAAATAATTTAACCACATACAGAAACACATCCAGGTACCGGTGCTATCAAAATAAATAGTTAAGCTATCAAATTTACAATTTATGATGATTTATTTCATGAATTTAAAACCTGATTTATGCTTCTGCAGCTCTGTAACTCCTTGTCATGCAATGATGTGCCTGACAGTTTTAAAATTCTCTGTCACTGGACTATGCTTTATTATGGATTAATGTGACACTCAGCAAGCTTTTCTTTCTACAATCATCACCTCCAAATCAAAGGTAAGCTGTACATTTTCCTTTTGTTCTAAATTTGCGGACTTTTCTGCCAAACGTATGCGATCCCGAAATGTAATCAGCGTGCGCACTACAAAAACTATTAAAATATGAGAGGAAAGAGTGAAAGAAGAAAAGTGTCAAATCACAGCCTTTTGCTGTGTCTAATTTAACAGGTGCATGTCCAGGCTGCCGGTCCGAGTCTGAGCACGGTGTGAAAAAATAAATGGCCGTTTATTTTTTTGTAATCATGGAAATGACTCTGGTCTCACATGTGAGGAGTTTTTAATGGAAATACATTGCGATCGGAAGAGACGTTTTATCCGATGTGAGTGAAAAATCTGTTACACAAAATCTGTTATACATGGTGTTTATTACTTGAAAAACAATACAAAAACATTGGGACATTTTTGTCCAGTAACAGTGAATATCCGGTTTATAGGATGATGGTTTAAGTGAGTTTTACTGTACATGGGACTGAACAATAAATTTACCTCTCAAAACTTTGGCGATGAAGTCGCTTCCATCCTACACAGTTGGCTTTATTTTCCCAAATTTTTCTTCTGTTCGGATCTGAAGGGAATCTGTACATCTTGAAGCCCATGTTGTGTCTATTTGTGCATCCAAATGCACAACAACCGGACATTTTCAGCAAATAAACAAATAAAATAGCTGGATTTACAAGCAGACAGCTTAAGAGCAAATGCTATTTTAACCCCAAGATGGCACCATGAGTCACATGACCGTTTTTTTTCAATGGTCATGTTGCTATTCTCTGAATAAAGGGACTCTAAGTGGCCACACCCTCCCCCAACCCCCAAAAAACAATAAAATTCCAACACTAAAATTTAGCTGTCATCAGTAGCTTCGGCTAAATGTTTTAGCTTTGTTCAACTTCATTGTAGTTTATCAGTTTAGGGATATCGCAGCTAAATTTTCAGGTAGCCATTATTGAAGCTACCTTTTAACATACACATTGTGTAGCAGAATCCTGCAAGCTGCACTCAAACAAAAAAGGTTTGGTGTCTTGCATTGTAGAGTGTATTCTTCTGGCATCAACCCCTGCACACACTACGATCCACCACCCATACAATGAGGTTTCCCCATACCAATAAGTGGAGCTTGAAAGATAATTATTTATGCTTGACTGGTGCATAAAGCTGACATGACCAATGTCTAAAACTCTCAGTTACATCGATTTCTTAGACAAATAGTGCACAGACCATTACTTGCAGAAAATCAAGATGGTGAATGATTTTGACCCGTATTAGCAGGTGGCTGTGAAGAAGTGGTGTGATTACATTGATCAACTCCCAACCGTTACACACCAACTACATAGATTTCCATCAGAAAATCTGAACACATACAAAGGCAAGAATATATTTAATTTTTGGGAAAGAGAAGTTCAAGAGACTCGTGTCATCCAAATGACCCCCACATGGTTACACCAAGGGTATGTGATACTTTAGTTTTTATTCAGTTGTTTACACAGTTACTTGGAATAAAAACACTGTAGACATGATGGAGTATCTGGACTATACTCTTGCTTAAAAGGGAGTGAGAGAACAATATATTATTCAGTATATTCTGCTTTTTTGGGACTGTTTGTAGTAAGCTCTCTACTAGCAAACACTGCTGACCATTGACTGCTGATACCTTTTGCATATCAACCTGAAAGTACATTTGCCATTATATAATGGTGGGCTTGTGACTTGATCCTTGGGAAAGGTCTTTAATCACTAAGTCGCTCCGGGTGTACTGTCACCGTGTATCGTGACAATTATACTATGAGGCTTGTATTAAATCATATGTTTGTTTGTTTTTTTAAATAAGTATTGTGCCACCATGAAACGTCAACTACTGCATGGAAAAATGATGCTCTGCTGTAAAGAAATCATAAAAGATTTATAAAATATACAAATAGGAGACCTCACATCATGGATTACAAGAGTGATGTCGTGGATCTAGTGTATCACTGCACCCCTATCCTAGTGTGTGTGAATGTAAGGCATCATTGTGAAGCATCTACAGGTCAAAGCATTGCTTTTGTGTACCTACGTCTTTCAAAATTAATTCCATTTACCATTTACGCGAGTCCTCCTGAGCTATGCTGATATAGGGAGGAAATTCTAATAACTTCTATGGAGACTTCAGGAAAAGATAAAAATGATCCAAACCACTGCAAAGTATATTATATAACAAAGCTATGTCCCAATAAACATGCACACATTTTCAAGATCAGCAGTCTTCAGCAGAAATTTAGCATTAGTTTGAGGGTTGTTGTGAGAAAGGACCTCTAGGTGGCAATGTTTCTCCATCCTTTAGCCTGTTTTGCAACGTCAGGAGGATGAGCGAGGGATGGAGAGAAAACAGAAAGCAGGAGAGGGCTTTTTTTTTTTTTGCTCTTTTTGTAGCTCCCCTCATGACCCTGGCAGCTAGAAGGCATCAAACACTCACCCTCTTTGTCCCTACAACTCCCAAAGTTAATGACTTCACACATTACTGCAAATGGTTGCTTATTTTTTTACATTAGGCCACAGACGTAATTAATACAGTCGGCTGTTGTTGCTCAGTGACTGTCCTGAGGTAAGGCTTTATGTTAAAGAATATCCTAAAACTAATAGCAAGTGGAGCAATGAAGGAGATAATAATAAAGCCAATACTGTGGTAATGACACTCTGGATCAAGCTGCCTCATCAGTATGCAGCCAGTGTGTGTGTGTGTGTGTGTGTGTGTGTGTGTGTGTGTGTGTGTGTGTGTGTGTGTGTGTGTGTGTGTGTGTGTGTGCTTGCAAAGCCACTGACACGTTTGTCTTTACCTGGTCACAATACCAATAATTAGCCATCAGCATATCAGTCACAGCCATGCCAATTCATGCATTTATTTCCTCTAGGCTGGACTATTGTAATTCATTATTATCAGGTTGTCCTAAAAGTTCCCTGAAAAGCCTTCAGTTAATTCAAAATGCTGCAGCTAGAGTACTAACGGGGACTAGAAGGAGAGAGCATATCTCACCCATATTGGCCTCTCTTCATTGGCTTCCTGTTAATTCTAGAATAGAATTTAAAATTCTTCTTCTTACTTATAAGGTTTTGAATAATCAGGTCCCATCTTATCTTAGGGACCTCGTAGTACCATATCACCCCAATAGAGCGCTTCGCTCTCAGACTGCAGGCTTACTTGTAGTTCTTAGGGTTTGTAAGAGTAGAATGGGAGGCAGAGCCTTCAGCTTTCAGGCTCCTCTCCTCTGGAACCTGCTCCCAATTCAGATCAGGGAGACAGACACACTCTCTACTTTTAAGATTAGGCTTAAAACTTTCTTTTTTGCTAAAGCTTATAGTTAGGGCTGGATCAGGTGACCCTGAACCATCCCTTAGTTATGCTGCTATAGACTTAGACTGCTGGGGGGTTCCCATGATGCACTGAGTGTTTCTTTCTCTTTTTGCTCTGTATGCACCACTCTGCATTTAATCATTAGTGATTGATCTTTGCTCCCCTCCACAGCATGTCTTTTTCCTGGTTCTCTCCCTCAGCCCCAACCAGTCCCAGCAGAAGACTGCCCCTCCCTGAGCCTGGTTCTGCTGGAGGTTTCTTCCTGTTAAAAGGGAGTTTTTCCTTCCCACTGTCGCCAACTGCTTGCTCACAGGGAGTCGTTTTGACTGTTGGGGTTTTTACGTAATTATTGTATGGCCTTGCCTTACAATATAAAGCGCCTTGGGGCAACTGTTTGTTGTGATTTGGTGCTATATAAATAAAATTGATTGATTGATTGATGCCAAACGCATCTCATCTGAATCACCGTCTGGTTGGTAAAGACACCTGAACATCCCTCTTAATGATTTTCAATGCCCTCCAAGCTGCCCGGTCAGGTGAACCCATCGCCAGACAAACCCTAACGTTTTCCAAAACACTGCCTCAAACTTCAAGCAGGTCTCAAGACTCATAAAAACACATGTCACAGAGCATTAGTGAAGCTGATACCAACAGATCAATCCACTGAGGGAGCAGAGATGGATGGAAGGATTTGTGGCGAGTCAGACATTCCAGTTCCTATGCACTAACACGAATCAATAATCAGCAAGCTGCCCTCTTATGCACACCCCCTCCACCCCCCGCCCCCACCTTCCTTCTTGGATTAGAGAAGATGTGCTCTCTCAGCCAGGTCAGACTGGTGCCAGAGGTCTGAGGGAAGAGCCGACCTTTGACCCACCAACTGGCAGACAGTTCCTGGACGAGAACGCACTCACCGCTGTATCGAAACACCAAGACCCAACCTCCAAACCTCCAGTGCTGCTGAGAAATGAAGCCAACGCAAATGTGCCAAATCTTGTAGTTCCTTCAGTCTCCATTTGTGGACGGGTCCGAAAGCAAGTCACACACCATAGACACCCCCCCCACCCCCACCCCCCCACCATCATATTAAAATGTCAGAAATACAGCAGAAATAACATGTTTACAGGGTTGGAGGGGGGTGGGGGGGGTGTGTAACTTATCAGTTTAATATATTTGAAATCATAAAGTTATAAATAGTAATAATAATGACATCTGAACTTTCTGAGCATGTTATTAGAAGCACGGCCTTGTATGGTGAAGGGTATGACTGGGCTTTTACTCTAAGAAATCTGTACACCAGTATTTCTGGTGAGTGAACTGTTAATATTATTTAATGTTGTATATTAGCACTGTTAGCACAAACGGACAGAAATCAGCAGGTTGGTGAGGTTATGGTAAATGGTAAATGGACTACATTTATATAACGCTTTTCCATCTGCATCAGACGCTCAAAGCGCTTTACAATTATGCCTCACATTCACCCATTCACACAGACACACTCACACACTGATGTGAGGGTGCTGCCATGCAAGGCGCTCACTACACACCGCGAGTAACTGGGGGATTAAGGACCTTGCCAAAGGAAACTTAGTGATTTTCCGGTCAGGTTGGGGTTTGAACTGAGGATCCTCTGGTCTCAACACCAATGCTTCACCACTAGACCATCACCTCCCATCTCAACTGTTACTGAGCAAATATTTCAGCCATAATTTTTAATACTATTATAATGTCATTTTTAATAATAACCCAAGCAACAGACTAAGAAAACAATCACTCAGTCTGCAAAAATTCTGCATTAAATAAAAACCCAACCACACCAAATAGCCTAAGAGCTTTAGCTTGTTTTTTAACTCCGACATAGTGATGGTGGTGGTGGTCAGGGGGTCTGTGATCAGGTTTTATTCATCCGGCCCAGGTCAATTTGGGCTTGTGCATGCATCACCATTTTAACCATTTATGGGTTAGGTGGGAGTTTGGCAGAATCAAACCCTGCCACGATTGTGACGTTTGGAGTTTTCCCATTTGAAGCTTCAAACCAGCTCTTCTGAAAACCTACGTGTGACGTAACGGGGGGGTTATCCAGTGCACAGTGGTGGATGAGGATGCTCGCTGACTGAAATGCTGAGGGCACTTAGAGCTATCAGCGGCCATTAAATCCACAGACAACAAAGAGGTTTAATGACAGCAACTGTTTCAGTGGAAACGTATGATTAAGACAGGGTGCAGAGGAACAGCAAACATGTAATTAGTTTAGCACAATACTCACACATAGGCTTGAGCTGGCCAATTAGCTCCTCCTTGGTCCATTTTGCCCACTCCTTTTTGTCTGTGTTGATGGAGCAAAGGATCGGACCGCATGGTTTCCCACAATCCTCGATTGCTGGGACATTCAAATAGTGTACGAGCACAATGTCAGGATTCTGTGAGGGAGACAGAGCGGGTGGGAAAGGTTAGACGAGATGACAGACAGGAAGAATGCTCTCTTGAGGACACAACGGCTAAACGTTGGCTCAATGGTTGGCTTTTATGTGGTACATGCCAGCTGGATGGCGAAACAAAGCGAACACTGTCCATGGACAGCGGCGATGATGTGCAATCCACAACACAAGCACGGAGCAGAACAAATCCGGGTTCAAAAATGTCCAATAATCTCACTCATTCCTTAACGATCTTTATTTCTGCATGCGTACTTTAATGCATATGCTAGCATGGGTATGCTAATGCAAGAGTGTATTTGCATATGTGTGATAATTACATTGTGTGCTCATGTAACACTCACGTGGCATTTTGTCAAGTCCTCCCACACGGTGAGCTGATGCCCTCAATTAACTCAAAACTCAACAATTTGCTGCCTGCAAATTGTTACAGGGCTACCTCTGCAAATTTTCTAAATTGACAGCTTATGAATAATAGGTAGACTTTAAAGGAATGTTGTGCCGGTGTGAATAACATCAATTTGGCTCTGTAATCATGAATAACTTTGATTACTGAGCACGGTGAAGACTCAACACAAGGAATGTTCTCATTTCTGTTCTTATCATTTCCAATTAGTCAGAAACGCACAACTGCCACAAAGCCAATGCAAACCTGACAAACGCATACCGTATGATTCGCACACACAGAAGTAAAAGCTGCACTTGTTGTAATTGACCTGTAGGCAGCCAACAACAGAATATGAATAGGGAAATCAGGCACAGGGTGAACCATAAATGCACACACAGGCAGCTCAGGGATTCCGTTGTACCTAATAATCTCACAAGTAAATTTACATTTGCTTTGTTTTGCTGTGTTTTCAGTCTCATTTTCTCACCACCTATATTACCATTTTTTGATCAGTTCCTTATTTTCTTTAACACTCAGGAAGATACTGTTTTTGCAGATCAGTGGGATCAACTGAGCAAGTTCACACCACTCCAACACAGTCTCACACCAAAGTTCTCACGTTTTGACGCAAACGGCTCATTTTGACTGAACACCAGTCTGTGACGAGTCGTGTACAAGCAGGGAAACGCTAACCGTAACCTTAACCACTGTCAGAGAGAAATGATGACTTACCGTTTTATTTTTTATTGCTATGCCTGGGTGATTGTCGGCCTTTGAGTTTGAGAAATGCCTGAGGAGAACTGAGGGAGTCATGAAGTGTTTGGTGATGCCATTATCACTGCAAGCAGGTCCACGTCTTTAGGGTGCTGGTGCTTCATGTCTTACTGTACGGTTGTGAGACAAGGATGCTAACCCAGTGACCGAAAGGGACGACAAGATGTTTTTGGTACTAGGTCTCATCAGAGGATCCTTGGGTGGCACTGGAATGACGTTGCGTCAAATACAGGGCTACTGAGGGAGATGAGGAGCAACACTTACATTGTGCGGAAAAGTCAGCTTTGACACTTTGGACACGTGGCATGTTTCTCTGTGCATGATCTTGAAGAATAGAACAGAATAGCCTTTATTCATCAAGTATCCACAAGAATGGACAGGCAGCACGGATTGGGCAGCGCGGGCCCTGCCTGCTGCGACCTTCTCCCACTTTACCTCAATTCGGATGATGGATTGCTTCAAGTTTAGTGCACATAAACAATGTCAAATATATATGTGTTGTCTTAAATTCTGATGTGTGCCATTATTACGGTAAACAAGTAATAATTGTGGATTAATTGCTGTATCTTGTCTGATGTAATTGGAGTGTAAATGTAATTTCATTGTTGTTGCACTCGTGTAATGACAATGACAATAAATCTCATCTCATCTCAAATACAAGGAATTTGACTTCGATTTGAGCGGTCAGATTCTACTGCGCAGGTGCACCGATGATAAGGATCCCAGCAGCTGGAGAAGGCCAACGGGATGCCCACGTTTCACCTGCCTCCAGCTGACATTTTCAGGAGGTGGACATGGACCACTGGTTTACATGTTTGGTTGTCATCCAGGACTCAAGGTTGTTCCGTGGAGTGGCGGACATGTGACACCAGTGCATGCCCCCAAACTTGACCTGACCTGATTATCTTGCCTGTACGTTTTCCCAAATTTGCATTATTGGCCTGTCAGAAGATTAATTGCTATGATTTTTAAATAATAATTGCTGCTGTTCGTTCTATCTTTTGTGCATTGTATGTGTGATTCAACATATAAATACATGTAAAGGCAATGTCTGCCGTTCCACCATGAAGTGATAATCTAGTTGTAGTCGTAATGCACTTGTAGGAAAAACAAGACACAAGAATCAACAAACCAACAAAGACCTTGATGGAGAAAGATGCCAACATGTGTGTGTGTAGCTGCAGTCTGAAACTTCATCAGGACTAAGTGGCAAATAAATCAAAGTGCTGCTACTGTAGGTCTGCGCTCCCTCTCAATGCCTATTATTAATCTGAGACCAGACCTCCACACACCTTCTCCCCTTTCATCACACAGGGGTGTAGCAGGGGAAAACAATGCCTCTTTAAAAAAAGAAACAGAAAAACAAACTTAAGAATGGCAAAAATATAAATACCTATCCTGCACTGATGATTTTTTTTTGTCTGGTCACGACTCTGTAGAGGAACAGGAGGAGAGCTGAGGTGTGAGCAAGGAGCAGAGGAGACAGATGACCAGAGCTGGACACTGTGGCGTGTAACCTCACTGCTTTCCTTGTCTCCTGTCATTGGAACGGACAGCAGGCGATGGCTGTTGTCCTGTTTGGATGGAAATCGCACAGGCGAGTGCGCGATACCCCCCCAAATGGCATCACCAGCTGTGTCAATAGCTGCGAGATGCCCTCAATCTTTACTCGGAACAGAAGGGCTGGATGTAGGCAGCTACATTCCTTTATAGCGCTGCAGAAACATATATAGATGTAAAGGTGCAGACAGCATGAAAACACATTAGCGCGCGCTCCTGTGTGCGCAAATGCGCTGGCGCGCCGCACAACCGCTGCAGAGCAAGGACAAGCTCATTAGCATAGTGTGACAGACACATATATGCTCAGAAAATAACACACATGGCTACGCACAATACCTCCTCCCTCCGACACCCACACCTCCATATGTTTCTTCTTTTCACATGTAACTACACAACTAAGTATGTACACGCAATAAATGCAAAGGAAGACGCCACGCGGTAGTACATGTAGACACGCACACACTGCGATGCTGCTCCTTACAATTTTGGCATCTGCAAAGACAGAGAGATACAATTGTTTGAAAGTTTTGCTGTTTTTTTTTTTTTTTTGTTACTTTACAACACATTTAACAGCTTCCTCCAAAGCTGGGCTCAATTCCACTCTAAGAGGAAAACAACACAATGAAAATGTAAATTGTCACATAAATCTATCAGGGTGGTAATTTAATTTAATTTCCGGCTGGCTGCTTTCTTTTTCCACAGTGTAAAAATCAGGCGTTGGTTCGCTGATAGGAGGAGAAAAAAAAAAGGCTGAGGGAGAACTTTTTTGCCTGGATACTCTTTTCCAGAGAAAATGAGATCTCATTAACTTATTGATTAATTGTGTAATGTAGTCTTTTGGTTGTTTTCTCACTTCTTTCCCATGTGGAACTCAGGGCAGCGCTCCAGACTCACTTCTGCAGCAAAAAGGAAAAAAAAGCTGCCACACAGTTGCAGGAGAATACGTGGATGCATGAGCCAGTAAATGCGTACACGGCGGTATATTTACACGCCAACCTGCTCACACGTTAAGGCATCCGAAAGCGAGAACGTAGCCTGCGCGTGCAAAATGTAGCGTCTCTCCAACCGGCATTTCAATGTTGCTATGTTGTGTTAATGTTTACTGCGCCTCCCTAGAACAGATGGATAGATGTTGAGCTAATTACTAGCGGAGTCTTGGGGAGTCAGCCACGGGGGCGGAAGGCCTGCTGAGTGGGTGGTGGAGAGCGCTCCTACTGCTCCTGCTGTCTCTCACACAAATACAAATAAACAATATGTGAGACACGCACATGCATGCGTGAAAAATTTGGTGTGCCCACTCTCAGACACACGCTTATGTGATATTCAAGACATCACCATTGCAACCGGAGGATAAAGGTGCTGTTGTAGCCAGGCAACAGGTTTCTCTGGCACCCACGCATTTAGAGGCAGCCAGTGCTCCTATGATCTCTCAGTAACTGCCTACCTCACCCTAAAGTCATACGCAACACTAAAAGACATGGAGGAAACAGCAAGAGAGAGACCAGAGTGAGCGAGTGAGAGAGAGATGCATTACTGGAGCTGAAGACACAAACTGAAAAACAGATTAAGTGACCTTCCCCGCTGCGTAGTCCAGCGAGGCAGCGAGGGTGCACGTTAAACTGTAGCTGTAATAGAACTAACTGCGACTTGAGTCCAAAGTGCAATTAATAATGTAATCTTGTATAAGTGGTCAAATAATGTGTCGGCTGTCTCGTTAAGTCTCTGTGACCTTGCACTCTCTTGGAGCACCTCCGTGTAGCCGTTACTGCGACAGCTCACCGTAGCTCATTAACGGACAAAGAGTGAAGAAAAGAGCTGGATCTATGTGGAAAGGAAGGCAGCGGTTGCAGAAAGAACGGGTGAGCTCTTACGCTGCTACGCGCGTGTACTGTGCTGTGCTGCAGTAGGCCTTGCTTTCACAACTCGTGCACAGGAGTGATAAGAACACCATTAACATGAAAGGATCTTAATTGAGACGGGATGCTCCATGAGCTGAGGAGTGCAGGGGAAACCTTGTTCCTCCCTGATAAAATAAACCACACAGTGGAAAGCAGGCTTCAAAGCCTGTCAGGCTGAAGGTTCGGGAATAGGAAAAGCCCCCTTCTTTCATTCTTCCCCAGCGCAAGCCATGGGTAAAATAAGAAACAGAGCAACAGAATGAGACGGTTCATTGGGGAGAACTGAACTAGCAGACTCCAGCAATATCCAGTTCAATGCAAAATACCACGAGAGAAAGCACAATCAATTGTTTTGTAACAAACGCTCACCATCAAACCAGAAATACCAAGAGGGAGGTGCATGTGTTTGTGTATTTGCATTTGTATTTGTGGAGGTGTATGTGTTGCATCTGCCTACACTAAATTAGAAATACGGCCGTCTAAAGGCAGATTTTTATATGTTCATTGGCATATTCACATCAGTATGCATGCAGAATGAGTGCAATGAGCTGTAAGAGTGAGGCGGAGTGCGACTGCTGTTTTGACTGCATATTCCGGATGTCTGCTCGTGTAGTGCATGTGCAAATTTGTGGTGATTCAAATCCACATGCACGCAGGTGAGCCGTGTAGGGATACATGTCTATGTTTACTATATGCCATGGTCAGCCGTAGGGGCACGAGGGGTGATGAAGGCTGTGCTCTCTTGGCTTCGCGGTGGCAGTTGGCATTGCAATGGCACAGTGATGGATGGCATCCAGTGCCCGTCATTAGGCAGCCTCCTGGCCCCTGGCACTGAGGTTGGACTTTTAAACACCACCCTCCCTTGCCTGTCCCCAAACACAGCAACTCATTTCAAGGTCAGCTGCCTCTGTGGTGCTTTAAGTTCACCTCCACAAGCCACGAGACTTCTTCCTTCTGTTTGGAGCCTTTAATGCCGATGGGTGTGTTTTGGAATATGGGGCGGCTGCCTGGTGCCTTGCCTCATGTGCATGAACGTTCACACAAAAACATGCATAGTGAGGTAAACAAAACCTCACGTCAAAAAGGCAGCACACAGCCTGAAGCGCCTGTCTAACTAGCAGAGCAATGCCCGATTTGAACCTGCTTTCCCGCCTCCCTATAGTTCCTCCAAGAATAACCTTTTGCATAATTGTTCTGTTGCCCGAGTAGGAAAACCACACCACAATAATGGTGTGGTAACAATTATATTGAGTTGTTTTTCAGCCTTGATGGATTCTTGCATGTCAGCATGATGAATTATGCAATACGGGATTTATCAGTTGATCAGCCAATCAAGCGTGACAAGAATTTTATGGGGGCAGGAAATGAGGACGAACTATTATGCAACCTTGCTCGTTGATGAACATTTCCCATCCATCTATAAGGTGAGAAACCAGACCTGTTTTTAACCAAAATGTTCTTGAATGGATTGAAGAGTGTAATATCCAAGTAGTAACAATACAGTTAGTTGCTAATGTAAAATGGGACAGTCGCGTCAGTGACGTGACGTTTGAGAGCCATACTTAGGCGTGGTTAGCAATCCCACTACATGCGTCCTGCACCTGAGTGCAACAGAACCGTGACCTGGACCACCGTCCAGGTTGTTGGGGAGGTCAAATGTGCTTGAGCATGGTACAAATTGCATAGTGTGTCTACGCCCCTAAATGGGGTGTCTGGAATCAACACTCAACTAAATGGCCATAGTGTAGTGTACCCTCTACTTCACCAAGCTCTCCACCGACTACAGTGCTGCTGTAAGCCAGGATGAATCAAAGCTGGGTATAAATTCAGGGGTAAAGGCCAGTTTATCAAGAGTTTTTAAGGTGAGTTGCCACAACTGCCTGTGTCCAAGGTCTGTGAAAGAAATAGCTAAGTAGGAGGCACAGTAGGAGATCACCTCTTTACCTCCTTTACCTCCACTACCTAGTGTACTGGCTGGAAGATATGAAAGGCAGAAGTTGGAACTTTTGAGGAACAGGAAGAGGCCAGCATGTTTGAGCATGTTTCAGAGGAAGCCAGGGGCTGAGGCCTGTGATGTTTAATTCAGTAGCACATAATCACTCCGATGGAGTTGAGAGCGGGGCTTTAAATAACTCAGCTTAGAGGGGCAGAACTGCTCCACTCTACACTGTGCATGTGCATTTGTGCACATACACAACAGAGCCTTTTGACACTTCCACATCTCTGCGAGCAACTACACAAGAGAGTGCTCCTCTGTTTTTGTGCGTGGCTCCTCGCTGCTTTAAAACATTTTATTTGTGCAGTGCACCACAGTCAAAGGTGGGCTGTGTTTGTTGCTGTGCCAAGTCTGTGCATGCATTACAATAAAAGTGCAAAAGCCCAGCATTCAGGGCCTGAATATGGAGGAGCATTCTGGAAGCCAAGCAAGGAAGGCAGTAAGTCAGGCGGTAAGCTGGGTAGTGAAGCATTGCAGCACCTTTAGTTGCCACAACTCACAGTTTACAGCCTAGTTATTCTTCCTAAGGCCCTTGCAGAGCACACTACCCTCTCCATTAGCTATGGTGGTCCCAAGTGAGAGGCCACGCTGCCCAGGGGCAAGCAGAGGAAAGGCCATCTGGAGCCCATCCGGCTGCCATAATGGCCTTGGCTGAGCCCATGGCACTGATACTAATATTCAACGGTCATCCAGGTGACACAGAGTCACAGTAAAAAAAAAAAAGGCAGAGACAGCAAGTTACCAAGCCTTCTCAGACGTCAGGAAGATTTAACTATTTTTATTTCCGTTTCATTGCTATTTTCTTTTGTTTCTGTCTCATGTTAACCTCTCAACCTCTGGCTTTCTCTCCATCTTTTTTTTAATCCCACTTGTTTGCCCTCTCATTTTCATCTTTTCCTCTTAGGGTCTAGTGCAATTCATTTGAAGGAGGAAAAAAAATGAGCTAACACCACCTCCCCCACCTCTCCACTCATTTTAATACCACTGCTGTCTCTGATTTGTTTTTGTGAGTAGTCTTTTTCCCTGTGCCAGTCGGCAATGTGCGCTATTTATGTGCCTCTGCCCATGTCTGTGAGCGAATCAGGACTTCACAGGTGCAGCCAGGGGAGAGAGATGTGCTGGTGAATTTCTAAACAGAGTCACAGGAAGGACTGATGTGCGTCCAGCAGCAATTCAGTCCAACCTGGCCGCTATCTGTGTCTGCAACGGCCCACTGAACAACAATAGATAACAGCGGTTGTCAGCATCAGCAACAACTTCGAGCAAGCGAGGACTCTGAGCATTTAGGTTTGTGTTTGTCTTGGATCAAGACAATGATCCAGGCTTTCAATGACTTCCTGGAGTTGTCCATCAGAAGTGTATCAGTGTGCTGTGAGAGATTTGCTTGTCTCAGCAGTGATATTCATGTCTCTGGGTCCTTCGCCTTGCAGGAGAACGAAGGTCTGAGTCTTTGGGGTCCTCTTGCTTCTATTGTTGGTATATAGTTGTGAAACTTGAACCCTAACCAATAATCTAAGGTGTTGCCTAAATATCTTTGGTACTAAGCCTCTTGAGAATATCTTTGGGTACCGATGGAATAACTTGGTGTCAAATGAACAGTTAAGGCTCACTTGCATTTTGAGGGAATTTCAGTTACAATATTTCAGCCATGTGGCACATATATCTGGGCATGATCCAGCATGCAGTTGTTTCAGTGTTGAAGACCCCAGCAACTAGAAAAAGACCAAGGGTATCCACACTATTCACCTGGCTATGACAGATAGATGGCCACTATTAACCTTCTGGGGTCCAAGGGCATTTTGTGGACAGTTCACTCGCCTGGCATAAATGTTTTATTATTGCTGTTAACAGCTCTCCCTGCATCCCACAATCAAGATTTATGTCTCTTTTTTTCAGGACAACCTGTACTTTCAGAATATATATGCTATAGTTGTGTTTTATAAGTGTAATAAAGGTTTACAATCAGAAATAAGAAAGGGAAAAGCAAAGCGGAAAATAATTTTCCCCACACATTCATTAAAACACACAGCAAACTATAATAAACAACTGTTTTGACACTTTATAAAGGTAATTTGGGCTATTGTGTGAAAGACTGTACAACAAAAAGGTTCAAACAATAAACACAAATGCACATTTTGAACAATATATATAAAATGGTCTATGCGTTTTGTTTGTCTTCATCTCAAAGCTATTACACAAAGGTCACATCACAAACTTCTACTTCTACTGTGTTTTGGAGTTTCTGTCCTGCTCTGAAAGCAGCTTTGACACTTCGGCCCATTTACACTCTGAAGAGTGGCCCCTCCCCCCTCGCACCATTGAAATGGTAAACAGTGCTTTACGCCGGAGTGAGAGAGCTTACCACAGGCTTATTTAATAACATTCACAGGTAATGAGGAGTGGAGCATCTCTAAAACTCACACACTCTGGGTTTGACCATGTGAGATTGTCATCAGAGGCCCTCCGTCTGCTCCCTCTGCTCACTTTCATTGATCACTGTGTGTAATGGTGCAGGGCGCATTGGAGCCAGCAGCGAGGGGGCTATTCAAACTGTCCAACTAGTAACACATCACTGCTAAAAACGATCTTTGGTTTATCACGTGACGTAAATCTGCCCTACGACTGGATTTTGGCAAACCATGTGACGGTGAACCAATTCCGACTGGACACTAACATTGCGCACGTCATCACACAGCTTCTATGAGGAGTATAAAGATGGCCGGTGGTTGGCTCAAAAGTCTGCGAAGTTAACTTTTCAGCAAAAAAAAGTAAGTTTCTATCTCATATCATTAAAAAGTTATTTATAATTTCGTAAAGCTTGGTCTCAGCCTTCATATATGATGCCGTTGGACCCAGAGGGTTAAAGTGGGATGGGCTGGTTATCTGCCTGGATGGGAACCATCTAGAACCCCAAACCATTCTGTTGTGTGGTGGATACGGCAAGTATGCTCCCAGAACTAACCTGAGCCTTTGGTCATATTAGCTTCAAGAGACAGAGACAAAGTGACCGCCTACCAGTCATGTTCAATCAAAATGGGCATTTTACAGCGACAAGAGACAAGTGATCACTATGACACTAGTTAGGCTGTGCAAATGCTGAGCAATGCAACGTGGCAACTGCTGATCCGAGCAAAGGCAGCGTGACCTAAGTTTGTTTGGTGGGTTGCTTGAACAAAACAATTCAAGATGGCAGAATATGCTCCCAGACAGCTGAATTTCTGTATCTGTTATATGGCTGGGGGGGGCCTGGCTGCCGGTTTGTTTGTCTGTTTGTTTTCCTCCCAGGTGGCGTGCATTTGGGACTGAGTGGCTGTGTTGCTGAGGCTGTCAGGACCTCACCCTGATCACCTGCGACTCGTCAGGACTCACAGCTGAGGTGCATCTGGATGGATTGGAGCATGTTGGCATTTAAGACTGGAGTGCACAGTGTGTATTTGCCAGAGACTCGACCTTGTGACCAGACGGGTGAGATCGTCGTCTTGGGAGCCATCTCATCAGCAGCGGATGCTGAGAAACGTCCAGGTTTGATGCACGGTCTGTGAAAGAGGAGGGGGTGAGGTCTCACGCTCGTCAGCACACTTCCTGAGGTACGTTAGATTTTGTGACTAACAGTTATACAGTCAGTAAATGTGGTGTCCCTCACACCTTATTGTATTGAGCTGTTTGTTAGTCATGTATCAGCTTCCACTGCGGTGGAGTTTTGTGAACTGGATGTTCCATGCCCGCAGGTTGGAAGCTGATCAGCAATCAAGCCAGGAAGTGTTTGCTGTTTGTACACCTTTAAGTGTTCTGTGTGTAGAGTGTGGACTCACATAATGGTTCCTTCTTTCACAGACTCGGTTGTTGCGGCCCACCTGGGGGGTGTCGGCGGGGTCCTTGGGTCCGAAACAGCTTCTGGCTCCGGACCGTTAGCGCTGCTGGGAGCGCACCACGCCAGACCGCACCTTTTTGTATTATCACTGTTATGTATTAAATTCAGTTAGCCTTTGTACCGTGCTCTGCTTATTTCATACTGGGTCCTTCAAACGCTGGTCGGTTCTCCGAGCTGCGTCCGACACATAACAGTAGTCTCTGGCCAAACATCACGGACCCAGCGTTAGCAGAGACGGTAACGCGCCGGGAAGGCGGCAGCAGACGTTCAGTGGTTATCCGGATCAGTTGCGGGGCTCTCCGCCCGGAAGGTGCGTGTTTGAGACCCATTACTGGATACTAATTTGTGCTCTCTTGCAGCCATGTTCCTGTGTTGTGCCTCATCCGTGGATCGTGGTGGAGTGTGACTGGCGACGGCTTCGCGTCACACTCCGACCGGATGGGAGGTGTCAACGGGAGCTGCAAGAGTGCGTTTGTAATGGGTTCACGCGCACGGCGGAGCTCTGTTAGCACGGGTCGCTGGGCTTCCTGTGTTACAGTCATAGCCCCGTTTCCCCGGAGAAAGGTAACTACTGCGTCTGTTGTATCAGCTCCGGCGTTATTTAGTTGAGCACATTTTGGTTGTGTGTTGCACTCAGCTGCGCACACAAAAGCAGCTCGTTTGTTTTTTTCTGTCGCCCAAGGGTTTTTTTCATTTTTAGCACTCTGGTTCCCCCTTGTGGTGACTGAATCACGGTACCGTCAAGCTCTGGAGTAGGAACAGGTGTGTTCCCTTTGGTTGAGCTTGACGGTATAACTCACTGATTTGTTTTGTGTTAGTTCATTTTGTGTGGGTGTTTTTTTGAGTTGGTTTTTGTGTGGGCTTTTCTTTTTTGTTGTCCACTATTTGTCTGGGGGTGTGACCCTGTAGCCTTTGCTAACCAAGAACAAAAAAAAAAAAAAAAAAAAGAAAAACGGGGACCCAAACAACTGTGTGTTGGTCTGTTTTTTTTTTTTCTTTTGTTTCTTTTTGTTTCACATCCCCAGGGTTAGATGGAGCGGTCCCCTGGGGGGTGATGGGGTGGTATTTGGGTTGTTTTTTCTCTTTGTTTTTTGTTGTGCCCTCTCTTCTCCTCTGACTCCAGCCGGGTGTGCCGTAGTGTCGGCATTGCTGGAGGGGTGCAGTTAGGTTGTGCTGGGCGTTTCCCAGGTGGCCTCTGCACCCGGGAGGGGAGGGGGGGGGGTTGGGTTTTTTTTTGTTTTCCCTCCCCCAGTTTCCGCCCTCAGGGTTTGACTGTGGTGTCCTCTGGGGGGGGAAAAGGCGTTGGGTCCATCTAGCCGTGGACGGCCGGGGCTGGGTCCATTGGTCGTGAGGGGAGGCATCTCCTGGGGTTGACGAGTGGTCCTCTGGGGGGCGCTGGTAGTCCCCGTGGGTGACGGTGGATCCCAGAGGGACCTCGGCCGTGGTTATTACTCCTGGAGCTGGCGGGTGGCCCTCTGGGGGGTGTTGGTCCCTGCGTGTCGTTTGGGGGGGAGGAGGGGGGGTATTTTGGCATTTTGTTTGTGAGTTTACATGTGGGTTGTTTTCCTTTTCTCCCCTTCCCTGGGGTTTGATGGGACGGTCCCCTGGGGCGGGGGGGGGTGTTTTGGTTGTTTTGTGTTATGACTAATCACACATGTTTGGTTAAAGGCTGACCGCACAGGTGTAGGAACTCCTGGCCACACCTGTGCTGAGACTGTCAAACAAAGGCAAAGATGCAGCCAGTTCAACCAGTCTGTTGGAGGACGAACGCAGACGCGGTTTCCAGCCATGGTCCCTGGAGGGGGGTGTTTCTCCTGGGCCAGGTGTGTGTGGTCGCCGGGAGGCTTCCCGTGAGGGTGGGGTACTGTTATATGGCTGGGGGGGGCCTGGCTGCCGGTTTGTTTGTCTGTTTGTTTTCCTCCCAGGTGGCGTGCATTTGGGACTGAGTGGCTGTGTTGCTGAGGCTGTCAGGACCTCACCCTGATCACCTGCGACTTGTCAGGACTCACAGCTGAGGTGCATCTGGATGGATTGGAGCATGTTGGCATTTAAGACTGGAGTGCACAGTGTGTATTTGCCAGAGACTCGACCTTGTGACCAGACGGGTGAGATCGTCGTCTTGGGAGCCATCTCATCAGCAGCGGATGCTGAGAAACGTCCAGGTTTGATGCACGGTCTGTGAAAGAGGAGGGGGGTGAGGTCTCACGCTCGTCAGCACACTTCCTGAGGTACGTTAGATTTTGTGACTAACAGTTATACAGTCAGTAAATGTGGTGTCCCTCACACCTTATTGTATTGAGCTGTTTGTTAGTCATGTATCAGCTTCCACTGCAGTGGAGTTTTGTGAACTGGATGTTCCATGCCCGCAGGTTGGAAGCTGATCAGCAATCAAGCCAGGAAGTGTTTGCTGTTTGTACACCTTTAAGTGTTCTGTGTGTAGAGTGTGGACTCACATAATGGTTCCTTCTTTCACAGACTCGGTTGTTGCGGCCACCTGGGGGGTGTCGGCGGGGTCCTTGGGTCCGAAACAGCTTCTGGCTCCGGACCGTTAGCGCTGCTGGGAGCGCACCACGCCAGACCGCACCTTTTTGTATTATCACTGTTATGTATTAAATTCAGTTAGCCTTTGTACCGTGCTCTGCTTATTTCATACTGGGTCCTTCAAACGCTGGTCGGTTCTCCGAGCTGCGTCCGACACATAACAGTATCAATCTGATATATTTGGCACTTTTTCTCTTATATTTTGTGAAAGTTAGAGAGAAAAAACAAAAACAAAACGCTTAAATCTACAACAACAACAAAAACCAGATAATACCTCTGAGGTGATTTACAAGACAAATTACTGAGATGTTGGCAAGCTAGCTAAGGACAGAGAAGTGTCACCATGACACACATTTTATTTAAACCAATTAATGGAGCTTTGCTTCCATCAGGCAGTCGAGTATGGAGGGTAATTTTATATTGAAGTTGTCAGTTTTCCCTATCCTTTATAATTTATCACTAAATATTGTGAGGCCAAGAAATCATGAGCTGGACACACCAGCTAAGACCCATCAAGTGACAAACGCCAACTGCTTATCACCCTTATTTGCAGCTAATCTGATTGTACAGTTATAATTGCGCTATTGAAATTCTTGGGAGGGTTACAACCCCATCCAGCCATCCCCTAGAGCCGCCAATGCTCATTATTATTACTTGGATGGAAGCTGGAGCAGCCCGAGAGCTTAACTTGGCAAGACCTGTCTCAAGAGATACACTGTGCATGCACATACACACCATACAAATGGGTAACCAAACGTCTGCCTTGGGAAGAAGAAGAAGAAGAAGAAGAAAAAAAAAAAGCTCACATGGTTACCTAGCAACCAATGGTGTCTATTGGTCTACATGAGAAATGAAATTTAAAAATGTGTGCGAGACAGAATGAGAGAATGAGTTTGAGATAAACAGTGAATATTAGAGTGCGATAGAGGTGTTTATGGGGTGAAGTAGAAAGTGGTCAGAGATAAGAAGCCGTGAATGGGATATGAAAAGGTAATGAAGAGAAAAGGCGGCAGAAGTCTGCCAATCTGTAGAATAAAACACAAGCTTTACCCCAGTCTCTCTACAGGGGCAGCATTGACTGCGAGATGATCGGTGGAGCAGGTCCATAGACAGTTAAGGTCACAGGAACAAGCTGTCAAATCATAGCTCTGAGAGAAATGATCATGGGAATAAATCAGCATGTTACACACTGATACGAATATGTGGAAGCACTGCAGGGGCGGAAATCATTCAAGGCTTTAAAAAAAACACCTAAAACAGAGAGCTATGTATCCTGTTGTTCAAATGCAAAATATGATAATACAGACGGGTGATGCCACATCAAAGTAAAAAAAAAAAAAATCACATAAGACTAGTGGTTTGTAAAATTATACTGTTCAAAGATGTGCAGCTGAATTGCTGGAGCTTTTTATTCCTGTTTTTGCTGTACATAGCAACTGAAACACAGAAATCGCCCTTTAAAAATGATTCAACTCAAAGGCAGAGTTACATTTTTGTTTATCTGTGCGCAAATGTGTGAAATGTGAATAGGAAACCAGCGTGTAATTGTGTGCGTGTATGTTTTCATAAGATACTAGACGCCTGTGATTGTGTGTGCGTGCATGTTTCGTACGCCGCTCTCTAAAATGGTGCGTGAGGTAGTGAGGAAGCATACTATCTCCATATAGCAGCTGCCACAAGAGGCTTCCAAAAAACAAGAGCCAGGCCATGACAGAGACAGAGCGACCGCAGCCTTCTGCTGGTGTAATAGGAAATTAATTGAGACCATCAATTTGGTATTAATCATTAAAGCCCAGGTGCTGAGGTGGCACTTTGCTGACTGCTGTTTTGTTGGCAGGATTCACATACCTACGTATTCACTGAAAGTTTGACCTGCTGTGTTGCCAAAATGCAGGTGAACAGACCGAGGGCCCTATCTTGAAGATCCATTCCATAGCACATCGTACAAATGTATTTGAAGCGTGTCCAACTTGCTTTGTGATTTAGAAGGCACAGAGTGCAAAGGATGTTCGGGTGCTCAGCAATAAGTCGGACTCGTTTCCGGTGGGGGTTGGCCTCCGCTAGGGCTGCGCATTGTCACCAATCCTGTTTGTGATTTTCATGGACAGGATATCGAGGCGTAGTTGGGGGGAGGACGGTTTCCAGTTTGGTGGGCTCAGGGTCTCATCACTGTTTTTGCCAATGATGTGGTCCTGTTGGCTTCATCAGCCTGTGGCCTCCAACACTCATTGAGTGTGAAGTGGCTGGGATGAGGACCAGCACCTCTAAATCTGAGGCCATGGTTCTCAGCAGGAAACTGATGGATTACCTACTCCGGGTAGGGAATACGGCCTTGCCCGGAGTGAAGGAGTTCAAGTACCTCGGGGTCTTGTTCACGAGTGAGGGGACGATGGAGCGTGAGATTGGCTGGAAAATTGGTGCATCAAAGGCGGTATTGCATTTGCTCTATCGTACTGTTGTGACAAAAAGGGAGCTGAGCCAAAAGGCGAAGCTCTTGATCTACTGGTCAATCTTTGTTCCTACTCTCATCTATGGTCATGAGGGTTGAATCATGACCGAAAGAACGGGTACAAGCGGCCGAAATGGCCTTGCTCAAGAGGGTGGCTGGTGTCTCCCTTTGTGACAGGGTGAGAAGTTCAGTCATCCGCGGGGAGCTTGGAGTAGAGTCGCTGCTCCTTTGCGTTGAAAGGATCTAGCTGAGGTGGTTCGGACATCTGATAAGGATGCCTCCTGGGCGCCTCCCTAGGGAGGTGTTCCAGGCACATCCATCTGGGAGGAGACTCCAGGGAAGACCCAGGATGAGGTGGAGAGATTATATCTCCACACTGGCCTGGTAACGCCTCGGGATCCCCCAGTCAGAGGTGGTCAATGTGGCATTGGAAAGGGAAGTCTGGGGTCCCCTGCTGGAGCGGTTGTCCCTGCCACCCGAACCCGGAAAAGTGGTTGAAGATGAGTTATGAGTGAGAGTGCAACGGAGGTGGGCTGTTTTGGGTATAACATTAAATAAATCAGATGGTCAGCTTCTACTGAGAGGGTAAACTCTTATAAGTGAGAGGTTTTCTGGCCAGGAAATTAATTTTAAGGTATCACAAAATGATAGAAGCCAAGACAAGTGTAGTGACTGCTATGAGTCTTAACACTGTTGCATTCACTGCTATGCGTGAAGCTTCATTCTTATTCGTATTGACAAAACTAACCATGTCAGTTCGTATACTATGCACCTACAGCACAGCCGTTTCAGCTAGTCTTTGAGGAGGACCTTACCACAAATTCCTGAATGAATGGAAGGACAAGGTCTTCAGGAGAATCAGCACCTGGATCACTTGTAACAGGAAAACAGTGCCTGTGTGTGGCATGTTTTTGCTGGTATCTGCGCTGGTGAAATCACTCTGCTGCCACTATATCTGGCTGTGAAAATGCTAATTTGTGCTTTAAAGTTGGTCATCTTAACATGGGGGCCTATGGGGAGTGACTCGTTTTTGGAGACAGCCTCAAGTAGCCATTCAACGGACTGCAACATTTACCTCTTCTGCATTTCTTTCATCAATCAGGATGGGAGGTTGGGGCTTGGCTGCTCCACAACAATCTATCTACACTGTGATGACAACACCACAAGACCAACACACATGGGTACCTAGCATTCGGACACAAACTTACTCAAGAGTTGCAGTCCCTTTTCAGACTTTGCTCTTTGCTGGTTGGATGGCTTTTGTGAAATTGTGATCATTGGACTTTATGTATATGGTTGCATAGCTGTTACATTTCTATCGCTGCACTTTTGACTACTCTTTGTTGTGCTTTTGTTTTATTTGTTATTTTGTTTTGTAAGTATGGCAAAGCAGATGGTTCCCCCCCGAATGTGGTCTACTTGAGGTTTCTTCCTAAAATCAAACTTTTCCTTACTACTGTTGCCCATATGCTTGTTCGGGGGGTGGGTTTGGTCTGACTTTGCTCATGTGTTGCACCTTGGGGTGATTTATACTGTGATTTGGTGCTTTACAAATAAATTTAAGTGAACTGAACTGGGTACACAGATGACTACTGGGGCACTAGGCTTGAAAATGACAGCGACATCAGATGTATGCTATCAATTACACTTGCGTTGTGCTGTGTGTTACTTTGTGCCGGGTGGAAGAAAAGGCCCTTAGGCTAGAAAAGAGTCTCTCACTTAACTTCAAACATGGGTAGTCTTTACTTCTGAGCCCCTTCTAATCATCTGTCTAAATAGTTTGATGGAAATTCAATTGGAGCATTTATTCTGAAAGACGCGATGCTTCTCACAACAATTAATCCTTCATGAGGCAAAACACAGCTAGAACGGAAGTGCTGGGTTTAATAAGGCAGAGGAGAACCAAATTGCAGAAACTACATTAAGCTGTTAAGCACACCATGTCTCCAAAATGTTGAAGGTGTCTCACTGAGATGAATGCTTTCTCTTGTGAATAATACATCACACACACACACACACACACACACACACACACACACACACACACACACACACACACACACACACACACACACACACACACACACACACACACACACACACACACACACACACAAAACCTGGCACATACGGTATGTGTGCACCTACTGCATATGTACATGCACACACTCAAACACACTGTCTCTTGCTGAGACAGTGCAACAGCTGTGCAGGGCGGGGGTTCGACAGGGCGGCGAGGCCAACATTGTCTTCACACTGTGCTAATTCCATCCTCAACTAGCCTCCACAGGGCTTTACACCAAACCCTCACTGCCCCACGTCTATCAGTGTCACTATTGAGCCTATGAATTGTTTATGATTCAGGAGCTGAAGGTAAGATGGAGATTGATCTGGATTGAAAGGCAAATAAGATTGCCAAAACTCAGAGTCAGCTGAAAAGCAGGCAGAGGGAGTAGAGGAGGGAAGAAAAAGAGAGTAAGAGGAGAAAATGCATTAACACAGGTCTAGTCCTCAGAGAGCTAAGAGTAATGAGTACTTCCTACACTGAATACTGCGGAGGGGATCCAGGCGCGCCATCTCGACTGGACCATTCATGCACTATGGATATGCATGTTTGATCGTTCCGATTGTTGCCACGCTTTGAGACTTCACCGGGACTATCATTGGTCGGTGGTGTGTTTTAATAGCTGGGCAAGCTGAATTATACTCATGAAAAACAGCAGGTATACCTCTGCTGGCCGAGATTTAAAATTCATATGTACTACTTAGCATTAGACGGTGAGGATCAGAAGACGAGGGAATAAATGAGATTCCTGTTTTATGTAAAGCCTGTAAAACACGCATATCAATCACCGCTAGTACTAACACAGGCACTTTGAAAATACACACACTGGCACTCGATGGGGGGAAATTGGAGACTGACTCATTGGCAACAGCATATCAGCTCTGATTTGTGATGTGCATGAATGGAGCAAAAGCAGAAATGATGTCAACAAAGTAGAGCTGCACAGTATATTGTTTTAGCCTGGTTATAGTGATATATGTCTGCACAATCGTCACATCGCAAGACATGCAATGTTGCAAACATCTAACCCCACACCGTCTTTGTCGCTTGACTGGACAATAACTTCACACGATTCTCATCTTCCATAACCAATCTACAAGACAAATTTGTCTAATATAACAGAATTTAATGTGATTTAAGGACTATTGCATAACTGGAGGTTCTGTGCTAGAAAGTGCATGCCAAGTTTTAACTGCAAGTTGTCGCAAACATCAGGTTCCAGTGTGTGCCTGTCAGTATTATTTTCTAGTGAATGAGGTTCTTGAAAATATTATCCAACCATCCCATAAAAATAACCTGAAATATATGATATTGGAAACTGTTTTATTGCACTGTCTCTTACGGAAATGCTTGGAGTTGATGTAAGGTCCTGTTAGCCAGCATTAATGTTTAGGACTTTTATTGTGAAATGTCAGAACAGAAGAACATGTTTTCTTTGCATTGTATTTGAAAGAAGCTCTTCTCTGTGTGGAAAATGACTCAAAGTGGAGAAACACACAGAAATGGCTGCAAAATATAATTGTCAGATGTATTTAATTAGTTTGGCTACAGAAAAGATGATCTTGACTAAATAGAGGTAATTGTTGAGAGTTCCTTTTTTCCATTTTTTTTTTTAAATTTCAAATTTCAAATCTATTTTTCTTTGCAAAGGCATTCCCCAAAATCAACGTAATCATGGTGGAAGGGCATGGGGATGAAGACTAAGGTCCAGGCTTTGAATCACTTCTTGCACTTGGCCATCAGAAGTGTCTCTTTATGTGGTGAAAGTGTTGAACTTGTCGAGACATTCACCTATCTTGACATAGTGCAGCAAATGCTGTGTTGAATGCTTGGTCTCTAAAGTAAAGGTAGCGAGAACTGGCAATGTCTGCCCAGCCTGGAAGACATTGCCAGCTCTCGCTACCTCAGCAGAGCTGCCAGCATCAGCAAAGACACATCCCACCCCAGCAACCACCTGTTTGATCTACTACCCTCCGGCCGACAGTATTGGTCAATCAATTTTACTTGGTCCACATTTTATTTTATTTTATTTAGTTGTACATATACCTTGAATAATTTATTGTTAAATGTTATTATCTTTTATTTGGCTAACAATTACTCGCACCTAGAAAAAGCACCTTTTGGAGTTGCACTCAAATCTCGTTGCAATGCAAATTACAATGACAATAAAGGCGGTTCTGATTCTGTAAAGGTCAAATAATGTTGACATGCATTGAATTCTATGACATGTGACATATGGTATCCCGTAACCTGATAGCTAAGCATGATACATGGTGCAAACTATCCCTTTTTGAAACCCTATTAACTCAACCAATAATTTGCATCGCCTCTGAACAAAATTGGAGCAACTAACTTTTGACCCCTGTACAAACTGAAAATGAATTTTGTCACCATTCTTGTCCTTTTTACCCCATAACTCTATAGAATTCAGTCATAGATAGTCCAAACTATACCTTTTTGGAATCTTTACAATCAGACAAATAATGTGGTATAATTTTCAATATGACTGGAGCATTTTTATATTTTGAACCCTATGTAACTCTTCAATTGACCCCTACGTGGCCGCCTGTTGAAAATTCAAGTGGCCTGTCAGTTTTTTTTTCAAAAGAGTAATATCTAAGGTGTACTTTTGACAAATTTGGTGCTTGTATCACCATTTGAAGGATTCCTCTGTAAATATTCTGTTTGTTATCTGCTGCACTAGCAGTTACATTTGTGTCTCTGGGTCCTCATTCTCTGAGATTGAGAGATGCCTGAGAAGAGTGCATGGAGTCATGAGATTGCTGAACAGAGGTGTTTGGTGATAATAACTTTGGAGCAGAGTGAAGGTTCAAGTCTTTAGGGTTCTGGTGCTACCTGTCTTACTGTATGATTGTGAGACTTGGGCGCTAATCAGTGACCTAAGGGGATGACTAGATGTCTGTTGTATGAGGCCATGTTGGAAGATGCTTGGGTACTGCTGGAATGACTTTATATCAAATGAGCGGTTACTGAGAGCGACTAAAATGAGGAGCATCACTTGCTTTGTGAGGTAGCGCAAAGTTGTGACCTTCCACAAAGGCATAGCAAACTTTGAACATCAGCCAACCAAGTGCATTGAAGTTTTGTTTTTTTTTTTCCCCTCCAGAGCAGTGTGTGTGCATGCCCTGATGGAAGTATTTATGCATGCATAAAAAACATATTATAGCAGAGACTATCTTGGGGCTTCAGAGCCTTTTCTTTCCCTCCCCACCCTTCCTTTTTCTGATCAATACAATGTCATAATCATTGAAGATGCGATGGCAGTTTTCTCTCGTTATTTCTTTTCATGCATTTATGAATTCTGTGCCTATCATGTTTTTCCAGCCAGGATCAGCCTGCCTCTATATGTGTACGAGGTCTGTTAGAAAAGTAACGGACCTTTTTATTTTTTGCAAAAACTATATGGATTTGAATCATGTGTGATTGCATCAGCCAAGCTTGAAGCTTCGTGCGCATGCGTGATTCAATTGCGTCATTCGCCTGTGAGCACGGGGAGGAGTGGTCCAGCCCCCTCGGCGGATTTTCATTGTCAGGAAATTGGCTGATCGACTGCCGCTTTGCTTCATCAAAATTTTTTCAGAAAGTGTGAGAGACAGCCAGGTGGAAACCATTTGGAAAATTCAGATGGCTTTCGGTGAAGATCTTATGGGGATCACACAGATTAAGGACAATTACAACTGGATTAAAGACGGCCCACAGCGGCTGAGGGCGCGCCACGCACCAAGCGGCGATCGCCAGGCTCAAAAGACCAGATCATTTCCAAAGTGAACGCTTTGTTGATCTGGGACGTTGTCTGACTACCAGAGAAATGGCAAGACAGCTGGACATAGCACTTTTTCGGCACATTCCACTGTTACAGGAGTTTATGTAATGGAAAGAGGAGTGGAGAAATTCGCCACGGAGCTGCTCATGGCGCAGGACGAAAGCACCTCCGTGTTGGTCTCACAGGACAAGCCCTAACATGTCCAGCTCTTGCACCATTCGGAAGATTCAGACGGCTTTCGGTGGCTTTTCAGTCGTATGACTATCCGAGAAATTGTGGACGAGCTGGACATGCCACAACATGTCCTGTGAGGCTTCATCACTGCGTTGCTTTTTGTTCTGTGCCCTGCGCCTCCGTCTCAACGCGCGAATTCCTTCGCACATCTTTTCATGACAAAAAACTCCTGTAACAGTGGAATGTGCCATTCATTTCCAACGTAAACGCTTTGTTGATCCGGGACGTCGCCTGGCTACAGAAATGGCAGAAGAGTTTGACATCAGCACTTTTTCGGCTAATGCATCCCCTCATTTTGGTGGCTTTATCCCAGTTATCTAATTGAGTGTTTCTTTTTTTTCTTTAGTAAATGAATGAAGGTGGATGGGCTTGGACGTATGGTATAGGCAGCAATAAGGCAGACTACTTTAAATCCCAAAATGCATCAAAACATCTGAATAATTTGTAAGAGAAATAAATACAGGGCAGAAGAGCAGGCATCAATTCTGGAACACTGACAGTGGCCTCGCTGGAAACTACCTCACCCATAAGCCAAGGCTCCATTAGGTATTGTCTAGGGCCTACAGGCTAATTTGTTTGCATCAATAATACATTCAAAGGATTTATCTAACTTGCAAATGAGTGTTCATTTACTGGTCCAAGAGGCAGGGAGGAGAGCAGGCAGCAGGAGAGAAGGTGTGAAAGGCTGAAACAGCTGGTTCGGTGATGTGGGACAATGTTAACGCTTTCCGGAGCAGCTACGGTACACAATGTGGTGGGTTGCAATTACCTATAGGGCAGCTATCTGACACCACCTCTTGTTTGTGTAGGGCACAAACAGGACAGTGACCCACCCTTGGAACGACATCAAAAACGACACACAGAGACACCTCTCATTACAGCCACAACAAATTACCAAATGCACTGAATATTCTCTGATTGCACACCAGATGACAAAAAAGATTTTTTTTTTTAAAAAAGGACTGCATGCGCGCGTTCCTGTTAGACGGCGGGGATGTGGCAACAGGGATCCACATGGCCTTTGATCTGTGTGCTATGCTCCCTCCCAAAGGACACTCCAGAACACTTGAGGCCAAACGACGTCAAAAAAAAAGAGTGGAGGAAAAGATGAGGGTTATAACAAGTGAGCTACAGAAACAGAAAGCGAGAAAGAGGTGGAGAGAGAATGATGGGAAAAAAGGAAGTAAGCAGGCCATGAACATATGCTGCCTATCTGTGCCAAGCCCCACTGGCTCAGGCAACCCACACATACGCCGCACTGCTGCTGCTACTGCTGCCACTCCAGCCCGATCCAACACCAACACCATGGCACTACTTAGTCAAACAAAGCTGGAGAGATGATTCTGGAAAGAGCCGGGGTCTCCCCAGTCTCAGCATTGCCAGGGTAGGGCTGCTCGGCTTGGAAAGCACAGTCGGGTTACACACAAATACACACAGATTAACAATGTTCACCTTTGTCTCGTGCCACCTCCCCGGCCCCCCAAAAACGAGACACTCATTTTTGACACTACTGCTGTGGCTACCGCACACATGATGAACTGTGAAATGAGACCTTTTTTTTTTTCATGAGTGAGTCATTTTCACTTTGTTGAGTTGGATTAATTAATGTTGGGTGCTGCAAAATCTTTATTTTTTTCATGACAAGCTTTAATACTGGGTTATAAAAACAGATATAAAATACTATTTGATTTTTTTTTTTTAAGTAAATTTAAACTCTGTGAAATACTGTTATCTTCCTGGGGTTTATGGGCCATAATGTTTCTGGTTCAGATACACTGATTCTTTATTATTCATCACAATTATTATTAATCACATTATTACTGATTATTGTGATTGGTCTTATTAGTATTGATTTGTATCGTTACTTCTTTTTCCCCCTTATCTCTATCCCATTCCACATCTGTATGCCCCTCATCAACTCAGTCATGGCTGGTGGCCCCCCACAGAGTTTAGTTCTCCCTCAAGTTTATTCCTGTTTAAAGGAATTTCTCCTTGCCACTGTTGCTTCATGGGGGAATTTCAGGTCTCTGTAAGTTACGTATATAATACAGAGCATGGTCCAGGCAGGGGCGACTGTCTACCACTTCCAGTTTTAATAACCTTAACTTGCATAATTTTGAAAATGTGGAATTCTTAGCTTGGAAATTTGGAATTCTTAGCTTGCACAACTCAGACGTCTTACATTTGTTCAAAAGAATAAAATTATGCCATCTAAAGGCTCTGTCACACCTTGACGATTTAGCCTGTGTATGCCTAGCACATTAAAAACACTGGCATACGTGTCTAATAAGTTATGCTGCTGTCACACCATGACGATTTAGCCAGTGTATACTGACAGCCCCATTTCCACTGAGTGGTTTGGGTTAGTACTGCACAGTATGATACGAGTCAGAACAGTTAAATCTGGCTTGGTTTGCGTTTCTGCCGCTGGCAGAACCCTTTTGTTTGGCAGGTGGTGCACGTAAATATTGACAAGCATGTCATCAAGCACACGTACGCTGTCATGCGGCCTCAGCCCCGCCACATGGATGCCAAAAAGAGTAATTTAACATTTGTTAAATTTTATTTTATTTTGTCTTGGTGGATCATGGGATTTATTTTCATTGCCGGAAGAATCGACTGATGTCTATGATACACACTGACGTGAATGAATGAGGTGCTGTGACTCTTTCAACTTTTAAAATAAATTAATTTTCTTGTTGTGGGACAAAACACCAGTGTTCTCTGGTTCAGGCTGAGAAATGTACAAACCATCAAGAGACTTCTTTAAAAACGCTATGTTTCTTCAGCCACGACAAGGAACTAAAGTATTTTCAGATGTCGTTTTCCAAAATCAGGACGCTTTATGTGGCTAAGTTTTCATCAGGCTGTGATGATGAACACGACTGAAACGAACAGGTAAGATTAAGTCTTTATATTTAAATTGTGTGTGAATGGTTTTAATATTTGTAACAGTCTGAACTGTTCGAATCAGGACTGCAGCTCAGTTGGTGAGCCAATCAATGGACAACATCAACTGACGTATTTCGACTAATGAGTAACTTATAAGTAATGTCTGTCAACAATCGCAACTTAACTACAACTTATTGCCCGCGTATGTGGGCAATAACTTAACTTACAGAAAACATAACTTACACAAAACTTACCCATAATTTATTAAACGTATGCCCGCGTACACCCGTGTACACCTGCATATGCTGGGGTGTTAATGATAATTGTTATTTTGCAAAACTGTTCCAAAAAACAATTTGAGATGGGTTCAAAATAAAAAAATGAAAAATCTACTGCAGTAAGCTACCTTGAAATTTAAAGTTTTGTCAATTTTAGAGTACACAGGAGACATTTTATTGCGATTTATTTTATGAGACAGGTAGTTAGTTCTACATATTGTCAGCTGTATTTTGTCTAACCTGATAAAATAAACCCCATGTTTGGAGAAAGGATACTGAACGACAAATAAGAGAGATGACAGAAGAACAAATCGGAAAAAACACCAACTGCATTATAGCTGCGAGTGTAGAGGTTGTTCTATCAATTTGTGTGTTTGGTGATGTTTATGTAAAAAGTAACAGGCAGATTTTGACTACAATTTGTTGAGAGATGGTCCTTCCATCAAGGAACAGTTAGATAAATTAGGAGGCATACCCAGACTCAAAACAGCTCCTTTTATCTTTTTCCTTAACATTGGCAACTGGACATTTTCATGAATAGAAGAATTCTGAGATGAAAAGAAACAAATGGCTGTGCTCAAACTGCTCTTGACCTTCTCTTATACCATAATTATTAAGTGGAAGGTTATTACTTGTATTGTTTCTCTTCCTTCAAGGTGTGTGTGTGTGTGTGTGTGTGTGTGTGTGTGTGTGTGTGTGTGTGTGTGTGTGTGTGTGTGTGTGTGTGTGTGTGTGTGAGAGAGAGAGAGAGAGAGTCATGCAGGCTAGAATTCTGAGTCAAAACAAAAACCAAAACCAAACACATACACAAAAAAAAAAAAAAAAAATACTGCAACAGTCATCAGGCGAGGATGAGTATCTGTGCCGAAAGTACATACAGGATTGATGGAAAAGAAAATGGCAGAATTCTATCATTGGAGCACCTGAGAAACTGAGTGAGGAATTGGAGCATCTGGGTTCGCAAACCCAGATGCTCCAATTAAGATCCAGGATTTCAATGACATCTTGGACTCAACCATCAAACATGTAACTGTATGCAGTGAAAGTGATAAACTTATAGAGACATTCACTTTCTTGTCCCTGGGTCCTCAGCCTTGGACAACAAGAAACACTTTGGAAGACCTTATGGAGTTACAGTGCATCTGGAATGTATTTATAGCACTTGACTTACAGTAGTGTTCAGAATAATAGTAGTGCTATGTGACTAAAAAGATTAATCCAGGTTTTGAGTATATTTCTTACTGTTACATGGGAAACAAGGTACCAGTAGATTCAGTAGATTCTCACAAATCCAACAAGACCAAGCATTCATGATATGCACACTCTTAAGGCTATGAAATTGGGCTATTAGTAAAAAAAAAAAAAAAGTAGAAAAGATGATGATGCATGATGCTACCACCACCATGCTTCACTGTAGGGATGGTGCCTGGTTTCCTCCAAACATGACACCTGGCATTTACACCAAAGAGTTCAATCTTTGTCTCATCAAACCAGAGAATTTTGTTTCTCATGGTCTGAAAGTCCTTCAGGTGACTTTTGGAAAACTCCAGGCGGGCTGCCATGTGCCTTTTACTAAGGTGTGGCATTTGTCTGGCTACTCTACCATACAGGCCTGATGGTTGTCCTGCTGAAAGGCTCTCCTCACTCCACAGAGGAATGTTGGAGCTATGACAAAGTGACCATCAGGTTCTCGGTCACCTCCCTGACTATGGCCCTTCTTCCCCGTTCGCTCAGTTTAGACGGGTGGCCAGCTCTAGGAAGAGTCCTGGTGGATCCCAACTAACCCATTTACAGATGATGGAGGCCACTGTGATCATTGGGACCTTCAAAACAGCAGAAATGTTTCTGTACCCTTCCCCAGATTTGTTCCTGGTCCTGATGCTTCCTGTCTGACTATGGTTGGTAGACTTGGACGCTAACCAGTGACCTAAATCAACAACTGGACGTCTTTAGTGTTACAGCAGGTAAAATAAGTATTGAACACATCACCATTTTTCTCAGTAAATATATTTCTAAAGGTGGTATTAACATGAAATTTTCACCAGGTGTCAGTAAAAACCCAAGTAGTCCATACATGCAAAGAAATCAGAAGAAATAAGTACAAAATTAAGTTATTTATAATATAATAGCCAAGTGGCCTCTGTGTGCGTGTGTATGGCTTTGATCATGCAAAAACTGGGGACAACTGGGGACTGGGCTGACATTTGCCGTTTGGTATGCTTGTGTATTTTGGATGAAGGATGAATGCTGCGAATACGGAGAGTTGATACGACAAATATTTTTTGAGAAATTAGCAATTTTAGCTAACCAGTAACCAATGGAGGTTGTGCTGTAATGCACCATGGAAGTTTGGGGATTTTGAGTTTTAAATGTTGTTATTGCGGTTCATGTTAGATTAAGTGTTATTAGTGTTATGATTTATTGTGCTTTTGTAGTTCAACTGCTGATACAATGACTGAAAAATGTATTGCGTTTGATGTCTTCCGCCATAGTCTGTTTCTCCCTATCAAAAAATAGAAGCACTTGCTTGTGGCAGAATGCAGAAAAAACAAAAGCTCTCCATGTGTGCGTGCGTAACTTTGATCACAGAGAAACTGGGGAGACCTGACATCTCCCGCTTGGTATGTTTATGTATTTTGGGTCAAGTATGAACACCGCCAAAATGGAACGTTGATAGGACTAATATTTTTGAAGAAGCTAACAGCGCTGAACAATGGACGTTGCTAACTACATTATGGACTCACATGCCATTTCAGCAGGGGCGGTAAAGCGTCTTTATATTAAAAGCGTGAATGTGTGTGTGTGCGTGTGTGTGTGAGAGAGAGAGAGAGAGAGAGAGAGAGAGATTTTATTTAATAAAGTCTTAGGTCTTAAATAAGGTTTTATTCAATAAGGTTTAATACTGTAAATACGTTGTGCATGGATGACACAAGAAAGTGAGAACGCTTATTTCCATTGTGGTCCATTTAAAAATCAAATGACAAAATAGAAGTAATAATAAAATAAAATAATAACAGTAGTGTGTATATGATAACAAGAAGCTAAGCAATTCATAAATACATTAAGACAGTAAATTAACATAAAAAAACATAATTAACAGGAAATAAAAGGGTTGAGTAGTTCTTCTAAAAATTGTTGTACCCAAGTACAAGTACACACACACACACACTCATCTTCGATCGCTTAGTCCAATCAAGGGTCACGGGGGGCTGGAGCCTATCCCAGCAGTCGTAGAGCGCGAGGTGGGGCACACCCAGGACAGGACGCCAGTCTGTCACAGGGCCACAAACGGACAAACAAACATTCACACCCACTCATACACCTAGGACAATTTAAAGATTCCAATCCACCTAACCCGCATGTCTTTGGATGTGGGAGGAAACCATAGCACCCGGAGGAAACCCACGCAAACATGGGAAGAACATGTAAACAGAAAGGCCACAGGCAGGAATTGAACCCATGACCTTCTCGCTGTGAGGCAACAGTGCTAATCGCTAAGCCACCATGCTGCCCACTCATTATACAATCACTTTTGCATTCATCATTCCTTCATTTATATGATGTTTGCCAGTGCCAGATGCTAAAAACAGCCTCACACCATGATGTTCCCATCTCTAAACTTCATTGTTGGTATGGTGTTTTTGGGGTGATGTGCAGAGTCATTTACGGTGTGTATTATGGCATCCATAGAGTTCAATTTTTGTTATACTGTATGTGACCAGACTATATTTCCCTGTATTTCAAAGGCTTGTCTAAATGCTGTAAACCAAACTTTAGGGCCCCTTCACACATAGTGCGAAGTTTGGACGAAGTGTGCACTTAGTGCGCATGACACAGGAATTGTGTGCAAATCATGTGAAAACCACTCTTCCTCAAACACCTCGTACACCTGTTGCTACAACAATTTGTGCACACCAATGGCTGTATGACAGAGTGTGCGCTGTATGAACCCATCGCACCCTCTCGTGGCAGGTGTCAGCCAAATTACAAGTGACACGCACGAACATCTAACACCGCTCGCATGGCACTTAGAAAGTGTGTGGCCAGTCGCACTCTTGGCACGACAACAGACTGCAGACGGCCACTGTCATACTCGCTGTGAAATTCGTCTAAGTTCCCCACGACTGTGGAGTTGCCCAGATGTGGTGTGCTGTCAGCTCCCACCACAACATGTTTGCTTGTGTCGCACGCCCCCCCCCATCACGTGTATATGTATGGACATGGCTGGTCCTGGACATCAGAGCTGCAGAACACACAACGTGTTTTGACTGACGCGCTCGTGTGCGCATGCTGTAGTCACATCGAAAACATAAAGACATGTATCGCTTGCGATGGGCTGGAGAGTGCGCACACTGACAGGTCCAGCTGGACCGGACCATCAGTTTATGTGGACACGCAGCAGGTGATCTGAACATCATGTATGTCTAACAGGACAGTGAGCGGCGCGCATAGGGATGGGTACTGATAAGATTTTATCGATATCGTTGCCATTATCGATTCCGCATATTGATCCGATTCCTTATCGATTCCCTTATCGATACCTTGTGAACTTTCTGTGTACTAAAAGTAGGCTTTACAGGTTTTCTATGTCAACAAGATTTTAAATTGGTCACTGGATCCTTGATCTCTGGACATAAATAAAAATAAATAAAATCTGTAGTTTTTGTCAAAAGCATTTCCTTTCAGACATTTTGGCATGAATGTTTCTCCGTACCTCTGAGCTGAGCCCAGCTGGTTGCTGCACATTAGTGCAGGACATCTCATTTTGGGAGGAAAAAAAAAATGTTTTGATCAATTGCAGTTTGTTTGTATTACAATATTTGGAAAGAGGTGTCATTTGATTTAAACAGCATTTCGCATTGAATTTATTAATTCAGACTGGACTCTATCATTCTAACTTGACTCGTCAGAGAGCCGCGCAGCGTTTAGAGCTGTGTGAACAGAATGGAGGACGATTCTCGTTTTTTACTCGCAACAAAACAGGAGTCCCAGTTAGTAACTTTAATCTGCACAAAAGTGGCTCATCAATTGACATATTCAGGGATGAAAGTGGTGAAAAACAAAAAAAGCTGAAACCCAAAATTACCCCCAACACCACCCACAAAATGTTTGAATTCTAGAAGCTCTGAAATGCAACCTGGGACTATTCCAGATGATAAACTGCAGTGAGTGCACCATCCATTTTGGTGAGAAAAAAAACAACTTTCCTTATTCAAATTCATTCCAGTAGTATTCTGCTCTTACTCAGATGCAGCAGTTTTCTAGTTTGGCAGATAGTTCTGGAGGAAATCACTGAAGAAATTAACAAATTGAATATGGTTTTACTGAAACAAATTGTCATTAAACTAAATAAAACAGGGATGAAGTGGAGGTGTAAGAGTCACTAGGTGTTCACAGGCAACACATTTATTTCTACATGTATTTATTAATTTCCATTGTTAGTTGGTTTTATCTTTTCTGTTGTTTTGTTTCATCAGGTTCTTTTTGTCTCTTTCTCTCAAATTTTATAGTAGCATTATTAGTTATTATAAGTTATTACTATTATTTTTGTTGTTGTTGTTGTTGCTATTATTATTAATATATGAATAAAAATAAATTAAAAAAATAAAATCTGACTCTTTTATGACAACGAACGCTGAGCCATTATTATACAGAAAACAAACAGCTTAATGCTAACTTTAACATTGAAAACGCCATAGACATGCTAATGTCTATGGAGTCTAAGGTTATGGCGTCAAAGCTCTTGCTTGCCTCTACTGGTGGTTGGCTCTCACTGCAGTACTGTATCACTTCCTGTTCCGGAGCACAGCGGTGTTTTGCTGTATCTGTTAGCTGTTCAATCTGCGCAGTTAGACTGATCTAGTTACCTAGATAACGATTTGTTTCACAGTGTAATCTTCACGTGCCTTAACTAAAGCACTCCCTCTGCTGAATCACCTGTAAATTATTTACACATTATTCACTTTGTGTTGTTAGGAATCCGCTAGCTTAGCACAGCTACTAGCTCTTAGCCGGTTTAGCATGGCGGCTTCTCCTGTCTCTCCTGCACTTTTCTGCTCTGGGTGTGAAATGTTTAGTTATTCCTCTGCCTCCTTTAGCAGTAATGGTACTTGTAATAAGTGTAGCTTATTCGTAGCTTTGGAGGCCAGGCTGGGCGAATTGGAGACTCGGCTCCGCACCGTGGAAAATTCTACAGCTAGCCAGGCGCCTGTAGTCAGTGCGGACCAAGGTAGCTTAGCCGCCGTTAGTTTCCCTCTAGCAGATTCCGAGCAGCCGGGAAAGCAGGCTGACTGGGTGACTGTGAGGAGGAAGCGTAGTTCTAAACAGAAGCCCCGTGTACACCGCCAACCCGTTCACATTTCTAACCGTTTTTCCCCACTCGATGACACACCCGCTGAGGATCAAACTCTGGTTATTGGCAACTCTGTTTTGAGAAATGTGAAGTTAGCGACACCAGCAACCATAGTCAATTGTCTTCCGGGGGCCAGAGCAGGCGACACTGAAGGAAATTTGAAACTGCTGGCTAAGGCTAAGTGTAAATTTGGTAAGATTGTAATTCACGTCGGCAGTAATGACACCCGGTTACGCCAATCGGAGGTCACTAAAATTAACATTGAATCGGTGTGTAACTTTGCAAAAACAATGTCGGACTCTGTAGTTTTCTCTGGGCCCCTCCCCAATCGGACCGGGAGTGACATGTTTAGCCGCATGTCTGTCTGTTGCTCTATAAAAAAGCCCTCCGTAAAGCTAGGACATCTTACTACTCATCACTAATTGAAGAAAATAAGAACAACCCCAGGTTTCTTTTCAGCACTGTAGCCAGGCTGACAAAGAGTCAGAGCTCTATTGAGCCGAGTATTCCTTTAACTTTAACTAGTAATGACTTCATGACTTTCTTTGCTAATAAAATTTTAACTAGTAGAGAAAAAATTACTCATAACCATCCCAAAGACGTATCGTTATCTTTGGCTGCTTTCAGTGATGCCGGTATTTGGTTAGACTCTTTCTCTCAGATTGTTCTGTCTGAGTTATTTTCATTAGTTACTTCATCCAAACCATCAACATGTCTATTAGACGCCATTCCTACCAGGCTGCTCAAGGAAGCCCTACCATTATTTAATGCTTCGATCTTAAATATGATCAATCTATCTTTATTAGTTGGCTATGTACCACAGGCTTTTAAGGTGGCAGTAATTAAACCATTACTTAAAAAGCCATCACTTGACCCCAGCTATCTCAGCTAATATAGGCCAACCTCCAACCTCCCTTTTCTCTCAAAATTCTTGAAAGGGTAGTTGTAAAACAGCTAACTGATCATCTGCAGAGGAATGGTCTATTTGAAGAGTTTCAGTCAGGTTTCAGAATTCATCATAGTACAGAAACAGCATTAGTGAAGGTTACAAATGATCTTCTTATGGCCTCAGACAGTGGACTCATCTCTGTGCTTGTTCTGTTAGACCTCAGTGCTGCTTTTGATACTGTTGACCATAAAATTTTATTACAGAGATTAGAGCATGCCATAGGTATTAAAGGCACTGCGCTGCGGTGGTTTGAATCATATGTATCTAATAGATTACAATTTGTTCATGTAAATGGGGAATCTTCTTCACAGACTAAGGTTAATTATGGAGTTCCACAAGGTTCTGTGCTAGGACCGATTTTATTCACTTTATACATGCTTCCCTTAGGCAGTATTATTAGACGGCATTGCTTAAATTTTCATTGTTACGCAGATGATACCCAGCTTTATCTATCCATGAAGCCAGAGGACACACACCAATTAGCTAAACTGCAGGATTGTCTACAGACATAAAGACATGGATGACCTCTAATTTCCTGCTTTTAAACTCAGATAAAACTGAAGTTATTGTACTTGGCCCCACAAATCTTAGAAACATGGTGTCTAACCAGATCCTTACTCTGGATGGCATTACCCTGACCTCTAGTAATACTGTGAGAAATCTTGGAGTCATTTTTGATCAGGATATGTCATTCAAAGCGCATATTAAACAAATATGTAGGACTGCTTTTTTGCATTTACGCAATATCTCTAAAATTAGAAAGGTCTTGTCTCAGAGTGATGCTGAAAAACTAATTCATGCATTTATTTCCTCTAGGCTGGACTACTGTAATTCATTATTATCAGGTTGTCCTAAAAGTTCCCTGAAAAGCCTTCAGTTAATTCAAAATGCTGCAGCTAGAGTACTGACAGGGACTAGAAGGAGAGAGCATATCTCACCCATATTGGCCTCTCTTCATTGGCTTCCTGTTAATTCTAGAATAGAATTTAAAATTCTTCTTCTTACTTATAAGGTTTTGAATAATCAGGTCCCATCTTATCTTAGGGACCTCATAGTACCATATCACCCCAATAGAGTGCTTCGCTTTCAGACTGCAGGCTTACTTGTAGTTCCTAGGGTTTGTAAGAGTAGAATGGGAGGTAGAGCCTTCAGCTTTCAGGCTCCTCTCCTGTGGAACCAGCTCCCAATTCAGATCAGGGAGACAGACACCCTCTCTACTTTTAAGATTAGGCTTAAAACTTTCCTTTTTGCTAAAGCTTATAGTTAGGACTGGATCAGGTGACCCTGAACCATCCCTTAGTTATGCTGCTATAGACTTAGACTGCTGGGGGGTTCCCATGATGCACTGAGTGTTTCTTTCTCTTTTTGCTCTGTATGCAATACTCTGCATTTAATCATTAGTGATTGATCTCTGCTCCCCTCCACAGCATGTCTTTTTCCTGGTTCTCTCCCTCAGCCCCAACCAGTCCCAGCAGAAGACTGCCCCTCCCTGAGCCTGTTTCTGCTGGAGGTTTCTTCCTGTTAAAAGGGAGTTTTTCCTTCCCACTGTCGCCACGTGCTTGCTCACAGGGGGTCGTTTTGACCGTTGGGGTTTTTACGTAATTATTGTATGGCCTTGCCTTACAATATAAAGCGCCTTGGGGCAACTGTTTGTTGTGATTTGGCGCTATATAAATAAAATTGATTGATTGATTGACTGATAATGTATTAGCATTTGTCCCATTTTTAAGTTATAAAATACATCTATCATCTGTTTCCGAAGACCATAACAGGTCGGTTTAACATAAAAAGGTAAATATTACTCACAGATGTATGCTCTTTAGGGTTTTAGCGGGGGAAAATTAAGATAAAGCAAAATAAAACAATGAATCAACGAAGCACCAGATCGAAGCACTGCTTCGATCTGCAAATCACTACTTCGATTGGTTCAAGGTTCAAAGCAAAGCCGCGCTGCAGAAAAGTTGATTACAGACCCGCTGCAGGGTCTGTAATCAATGTAGAGAAATTATCATTTTCCTGACAAACACTCCCAAAAACAACAGCCACTCTGAAGGACCAATAAGGGACTCGTTAAGCAAAAAGGTTATTGATGTTGGTGGATCGAATATTTCTTAACGATACCCGAAAGGAACTAGTTCTCAATCCTAGACGCACCGCAGTACCATATGACAGGTCAACAGTACGACAAATACACCACTTTCAGTCACATAATAGCAGAAATACACCATAGCAAACGCTGTTTGGTCAGTTATCACAGCGCTTTTCTTTTTCTTTTTTTAGAAAATATGTTTGTCTGCTTGTTCATTAGAGCCATTTCACGCTCCTGTTATGAGACAGTGATTGTAATGCAGTGGTAGAGTTGCTGTCTGGTAATCAGGCGGTGTGGGTTCAAATCTTGTGAGTGGTGTTTTTTTGTTTGTTTTTTTAACCCACATTGTTTAACTGTGGGGTTCTGTATTGCGCCCCCTTTATGCATCATTTATATCAACCCAGTGACAATCACTAAAACCAGCTATACAGGTGATTTTTATTTAATTTTCCTCCAAATCAGCAGCACAATGTGGTGCAACTCATCCCATGAAACACAATGCGAGCAGCTGCAGCAGCGTGACCTGCTGTTTCTGCTTGACAGACATTGTCGCACGCACAAACCTTCGCGCTGGCATTGTGCACGCCTGCCCGTCATCGCGATGATTCATGGTGCGCAAATTCTAAGTGATTTACTCTGTTTCGCCAAACTTCACACTAAGTGTGAAGGGGCAAGCTTCAACATGCTTTTTCTTCAGCAATGCGTACATACCATGGTGATGAGTCCATTACTTATTGTGTTCTTTGAAGCAATTGTACCTTCTATTTCCAGGTCTTTCTGAAGTGGTCCGTGGCCATTGGACAACTCTTCTGATAATTCACTACAGTCCTGTGTAAGAAATCTTGAGAGGAGTACCTGGTTGTAGGCGATTTATGGTTTCCACTTTCAGATTATGGCCCCAACAGTGCTTACTGGAATATTCAGAAGCTTAGAAATGCTTTTGTAACCAATGCCATCAGTATGTTTTGCAACAATAAGCTTATGAAGAACTTGAGAGAGATCTTTGCTTTTCTAGAATTGAACTGAATGAATTTTTATTCAGCACATGCACACACATACTTAACAAAAGAATCTCTCATAAAACAAAACAAAAGAAAAGAAAACAAAGAAAACAAAAACTCAAACAATTTCCCAGTTTTGTGCGGCTGAAAGGGTGTAGCCTGAAGCAAAAGCTTGTAAATTCCCACCCCTTTTACCAGTTGCTATATACACATATATGTACAGTCATAACAACAAATACCAACAAAGAAAAAAAAAGTCAAGAAAGACAAGCAGAGACAATATAGATTAATCCGTAAACTAAAATATCTGTACACAGCACAACAAATGGCACAGATAACATGAAATGTTTCTTGTGTGACACCTTAGTAATGATCGAGACACCTTTTTATAGGCCATCAATTGGGACTGAACTAGCTCATAATAATTTGCAGTGACAAGGGGCAGGACTGCTTTTTAATTACTGACAGATTTGAGCAGGTGTATTGGCTTTTCATGCCTTTTTGCACATCCCTTTCTTGAGATGTTCAATCATTTTTTTCCTGTGTCATTTCACATTATTACACATAACTTAATTTTTGGACATCTATGGTTTGATTTCTTTGCATGTGTGGATTACTTGGGTTGTTCTCGACATCTGATGAAAGTTTCATGTCAATAGCACCTTTAAAAATATATTTACTGATGTTCAATACTTATTTTACCCGCTGTAGGTCTCTTCAGAGGATCCTTGGGTATGGCTGGAATGACTTTGTGTTAAAAGCAAAGGTTATGTAGGGAGTATTACTTGCATGGTGAGGGAGTGTCACCCTCAAAATACTGTCCATGTTGTGTGTTATTCTGGGCAACATTCAGCACATAGGTGCCCCAGTACTGAGGACCGCACCACCTGGAGAAGGTCAAGGGATGCCTACGTTTCACCTGGCTGTGGCAGATTGATTGTTACTTTGAGAACTTGTGATTGACCCGTTGTCTGCTTAGGTGGTTCCATCCAGAACCCAAGGCAGTTCCATAGTGTTGGGGATGAGGTGATGTGCACCACTAGTGCATGCTCCCAGACCTCGCCTGCCCTCCTCTGTCAGTTGGCAGAAGCCATAACATTGTTTTCCCATATTGCACATTTGAGCCAGTATCAGGTCTGTGAGACACAACTTAGAATCTGTAGATGTGTGTGTACTGGTGTGTGCACATATATTTGAGACATTCTGGCCACACAAAAAGGTTTTGTTATGTGGACAGTAATTGCAATCATTGATTTAGCATACGCCTAAAGGTATCATTAACGCTCATAGTCTAGAAGGTTCAATTTATTGCTTAATGATTTTATAAAAACCACACTTAAAATTCATGGAAAGGTCAAATAATAATATTTCTGCATAATACTTAATGTGACTTTGAAGTTCTATAATTTCTATACTGCTGTGTTGAAAATTACAGTGAGATGTGGGTTCCACAGAAATGCTTTGGATAATGACGAACCATATAAGTGATGCTGTTAAACAAAAGGAAGGAGGAGGGAGAAGGTGCAATCTGAACATGCCCTCTCCCCGGGACTCGTACCAAAAGAGTAAAAAGTAGGTAAACATCAGCGGTATAATTACATTTTGCTTGCTAAGACACATATAAAAAACACAACATGCACACACGCACAGGAATGCAGACGCACAAACACCCACAACCTCAGATGCACAAACATACAATAACAAATGCTTGTATAACACAGAAATCAAATTCTGGGCTCATCTTGTAATCTGAGCCTTGAAAACTCAATTCCCCTCTGCTGTCTAGACACCTCATGCTCTCTGCCTTTTCCATGTGAACGAATGGGGTCAGTATCGTCACATAAACATCCTCCCCTGCTCTCTCCCCTCTCCCCTCTAGCAGTGAATGCATGCTGAGCATTGGTGCATATCTACGCAGGGATGGCAAGGGCACTGAGGAGAGAAAATCAATACTATATCTCACCACTAAGCACAATCCCAACCAAAAGCAGCTGGAGTTTGCGGGTTGCTCCATAAACTGGACGGCTTCATCTGGCTGGCCGCTGTGTCGGTGGATTGCTACAGTAATGCACTACAGCACAATGGCGAAGGCTACAGTCTGCCAGACGTAGACCTAAACACACACACACACACACACACACACACACACACACACACACACACACACACACACACACACTATTCTCCAAGGGCTTGCGGCACAGCAACAGCAATGAGAAAAAGTCTCATGAGGCAGAACAGGGTTGACAAACACTCTCCCCTCCTTCACAAGGAAGGAATAAAACACCTATCGACCATTTAGCCCTCACCTTCACTACGGACACACTCACGTATACATAAAACCCGCCTACATTTGGCTTACACCCACATTTATAGAGCTGGGCCTTTAAAAAAAACCTGGTCTAAAAATAACAGGTGGGAAGCGAGAAACAAGACTATTATTATTGTGCTCACGTTCCGCCTAGTCCCACCAAGGAACGGGAAGAGACTAATGATTTTCCTGGTGCAAGCAATTAAAAAACTATTTGTCACCTGCCAGACTGCATATGACGTTAGGGGCCTTGGCAGAAGACCACAGTGTAACTGCACCTTACGCACGCATTCACAAGTGTGCTGCACCGGAAGAAGCGATCTGTGGGTAGAAATGGGGCGTGAAAAACGGGTGAAGCTGGAGGGTCTAGGGGATGTGGTATCGGATGATGGGGGTGCTACTTTGGGTCGAGGAACGGAGTTGGTTAAAGGGTTGATTTATCCGGACAGGTTAATACCAGGCCAGACAGTACCTCAGACAGCATACTGCCATCAGGAAGTCATGCAATATTTAGAGTTCAGCCAGTGAAAGTTATTCTCCTGCTGCTGGGCTCCTGGCTAAAACAGAAATGTATATTATCCCCCCCCCGCCGCCACCATATACCCCACACCTACTCACACTCCCTCTCTCTCTCTCTCTCTCTCGCTCTCTCCTCTCTTGGGCTGCCTCCACTGGAGAACAGACTGAAGCATACAGGTTCACACTCGCATTAATTTCAGTCAAACTGCTACAATCCTTGCATGCATCTAATGGTTTACACGGTTTTAACATGTTGCACAGAATCAGCAAAAAACACATTTTGGTGCACATCAACATTTTAATATAATTAAATGACTCCCTGTCCATGCTACAGGACTGTTTGTCAGCTCTGGAAAACACTACAAAGACAAGAGTGACAGCATGTGAAGTCACCGAGGAGAGAATAAGGACTTTCTGTATTTTTTATTATTATTTTTTACTCTGCTGGCGCTCCAACAGAGGGGAAGCTTTCTTTTGGAGACTGTGTGTGGAAAGGCCGGAGCCAAACCCAGCATTCTCAAGCTGACTAAAATCCTACACTTTTTATATGAGGAGGCATCTTTGCAGCACAAGGCCAATATTGGTCTCTGTGGCAGCAAAATACACACACTACATATATATATATATATATATATATATATATATTTTTTTTTTTTTTCAGGGTGCAGGAAATAATGTTAAGATAAGCATTTTATCTCCTGTGCACAACACTGATCTATCCATAACCAGCATCAGGAACACACTTGGCTGCAGTAATTTATGAGGCAGCTCGTTAACGTCAGGTGATTTGCACTGCTCGTTTGCTTCTGCTCATCTCGACCAAATTATATCATCTCTTCTATATCATCTAACTTTAATCCATCCATTCTCGATCCTCCCGCCTCTTGTTTCCTTCCCCTTCTATGATTCCTCCTCTCCTACCAGCCACATTTTGTTTCCTTTCTTTCTTTCTTTTTCCTCTTCCTTCTCCTCTCCACTTCTGTGCCGTGTGTCAGGTTTGCGTGGGTGAGTTTTGAAATGGAAGAGCAGACAGACTGGAGTGAAGCTATCCCACCAATGGGTGTGCATGAGTGCATGTGTTCAATATGACATCTATCTCAATCAAAAAAACAAACAAACAAACAAACAAAAAGACAAAAAGAAGTTGGGTTTGACTCTGAAGGATTTATGTGCCCTTGTAGTTTCTTTTCCACTGCCCCTACTGAGAGAGAATAAGCTAAAGCCCCAACAAGAGGGGTATTTTTTCTCAAAACTAGCAGAAGGGAGAAAGCTCAGCAAGCCTGATAAGACACAGGGAAAAAGACAGAATTGTGGCATGTGGATTGGGTGGGTGGGTGGGGGGGTGTAGGTGAGAGACCAAAGCAGAATGCAGGAGTGACAAACACAGCTATTAAGCCAACCACAGCCAACATTCATAACAAACATCATCACAGACAGTTAAGAAAAATAAAGTATATATATATATATATTAGGGCTGGGCAACGTTAACGCGCTAACGTTGCGTTAATTATTGAGGTCATTATCGCCGACAATTTTGTTCCTCCAATTAACGCTGCGTTTTTTTTTTTTGTTTTTTTTTTAGCCTTATGACTGTTGCTCGTTGCCTTTTATTTTGAAAGCGTCAGTCGTGGGCGAGCTTATGCTGCTGCTTCCTGCTGATAGCTGAGTTCACACAGAAAACGACACGAGGATCAAGAAAAGTACAGGCTATGCAATGCACAACAAAACAAAATGCAGAAAGAAGCTGAACTTTTGAATGGACATTTTCGGTACAAAGTTCTACAGGATCAGGCCCGGATCCAGACCGGTTTGGACCGATGCAACTGCATTCGTCATCGGTAAAAAAAAATCTTGAATAATCTCGAATAGCTGAACGTGTCCCCGCGGTGAACACAGCTTTTCGGTGGTTTTCATGTCAACCTATAGTCCGTAAATTATACGGATTTTTCTGAGTTTCAGAGTCATACGGACGTACAAATAAAGTCGGATATTCAGGGTTTGGTCTGTAATAAACTATTTCTGCAGCGCGGCTCCACTTTGAAACCATGAACCATTGAAGCAATGCTCGATCCAGCAGCTCGTTGGTTCTTTGATTCACTGCTCTTCAGAAACGGCAAGCCGCTTCTTAACCCCTCGCAAAGCCATTAAAATATCGTCAGTCACTTTTGTGTGGATTAAAGTCACTAACTGGGACTCTTGTCTTGTTGCTGTCAAGAAACGAGAATCGTCCTCCGTTCCGTTCACACAGCTCGAAACGCTGCGCGGATGAGACAGAGTCCGGTCGGAATTAATAACTTCAAAATGAATCGCCGCTTTAAATAAAATGACACCTCTTTCCAAATGTAATACAGACAAGAAACTACAATTGACTAAAACGTTTTTTTTTTCCCCCAAAATGAAACGTGCTGTATTTTCTTTACAAATTACATCCTGAAGTGAAGCACAGCAGCTGTAAGCTCAGCTCAGATATATGGAAACACATTCATGCCAATGTCTGAAAGGAAATGCTTTTGACAAAAACTACAGATTTTGTTTATTCCTATTTATGTCCAGAGATCAAGGATCCACCATGTAGAGTTCATTATGTACAAAGTTTAAGGATCCAGTGACCAAATTCATATTTATTTACTTTAAGACTCAATAAAATGTTCAATTTCAATTCAATTTAATCGGCTTATAAAGTGCCAAATCACAACAAAATCTAAACATACTAAAACAAATACATCAGAATTGTACACATATCAAATTGTGGTATGTGTACAACTGTGACGTATTTGTTTTAGTACATTTAGTCATGGACATGAATATTGTTATTTTGATATGAAACAGGATAACAAATGACCTGCCAGTGGTTTTATATTTGATTTCATTAGTGTGTTTCAGTTGAAATTTACATTTTCAAATTTATGCAATGTTCATTTACATTTTCAAATAAAACTGCTTTTAAGCGGCTTTTGAATTCATTTTTGGGTTTCACATATACCATGCGATTAATCATGATTAATCACAGAAAGTCATTGAGTTAATGCGATTAAGATTTTTTATGTTTGCCCACCCCTAATATATATATATATATATATATATAAATTTAGGAAATTAGGACTGCAACTAGATGTCTTGTCCAGGGTGCACCCTCCCTCTCGCCCAGTGCCTGTTGGGATAGGCTCCAGCTCTTATGACCCTTAATTGGAGTAAGCAACTGAAGATGAGTGAAGGTGAGTGATCTCTTGATAATTCTACTGATTATTTTCTAATTAGTTGATATATCATTTTGTAAACTTTTGTAAAAAAAATTCTACCTATTACTTTCAACACTGTATTTAAATATTTTATCATAAAAAATATTTGATATAGAACTAATAATATTTAAAAAGCCCCAACGCATAAAGGATAGAAAGTGACACACACAGAGAGAGAGAGAGACAGTGGGGTAAAAAAGTATTTAGTCAGTCCCTGATTGTGCAAGTTCTCCTACTTAGAAAGAGGTCTGTAATTTTCATCATAGGTACACTTCAACTATGAGAGACAAAATGAAAAAAAAAATCCAGGGAATCACATTGTAGGATTTTTAAAGAATTTATTTGTAAATTATGGTGGAAAATAAGTATTTGGTCAATAACAAAAGTTCAATTCAATACTTTATAACAAAATCTTTGTTGGCAATGACAGAGGTCAAACGTTTCCTGTAAGTCTACACCAGGTTTGCACACACTGTAGCTGGTATTTTGGCCCATCTGCATTCATCCATGCAGATGTCCTCTAGAGCAGTGATGTTTTGGGGCTGTCACTGGGCAACATGGACTTTCAACTCCCTCAACAAATTTTCTATGGGGTTGAGGTCTGGAGACTGGCTCGGCCACCCCAGGACATTGAAATGCTTTTACGGAACCACTCCTTTGTTGCCTGAGCAGTGTGTTTTGGATCACTGTCATGCTGGAAGACCCAGCCACGTTGCACCTTCAATGTTCTCACTGAAGGAATGAGGTTTTGGCTTAAATTCTCACGATACATGGCCACGTTCATTCTTCCGTTAACACGGATCAGTCGTCCTGTCCCCTTTGCAGAAAAACAGCTCCAAAGCATGATGTTTCCACCCCCATGCTTCACAGTAGGTATGGTGTTCTTGGAATGCAACTCAGCATTCTTCTTCCTCCAAACACAACAAGTTGAGTTTTTACCAAAATGTTCTATTTTGGTTTCATCTGACCACAAGATATTCTCCCAATCCTCTTCTGGATCATCCATATGCTCTCTGGTAAACTTCAGACGGGCCTGGACATGTACTGGCTTAAGCCAGGGGACACACTTGGCACTGCAGGATTTGGGTCCCTCTCTGCGTAGATTGTAGCCATTATTACTTTGGTTCCAGCTCTCTGCAGGTCATTCATCAGGTCCCTCCGTGTAGTTCTTGGATTTCTGTTCACCATTCTTATGATCATTTGGCCCCACGGGATGACATCTTGCGTGGAGCCCCAGATCAAGGGAGATTATCAATGGTCTTGTATGTCTTCCATTTTTGCTCCCACAGTTGATTTATTCACACCAATCTGCGTGACTATTGTAGATTCACTCTTCCCAGCCTGGTGAACATCTACAATATTCTTCCTGGTGTCCTTCGACAGCTCTTTGGCTATGGTTGAGTTTGGAGTCTGACTGTTTGAGGCTGTGGACAGGTGTCTTTTATACAGATAACGAGTTCCAACAGATGCCATTAATACAGGTAACAGGTGGAGGATAGAAGAGCTTCTTAAAGAAGAAGTTAGAGGTCTGTGAGAGCCAGAAATCTTGCTTGTTTGTGGGTGAGCAAATACTTATTTTCCACCATAATTTACAAATAAATTCTTTAAAAATCCTACAGTGTGATTTCCTGAAAATTTTTTTTTCATTTTGTCTCTCATAGATGAAGTGGACCTATGTTGAAAATTACAGACCTCTGTCATCTTTCTAAGTTGGAGAACTTGCACAATCAGGGACTGACTAAATACTTTTTTGCCCTACTGTGTGTGTGTGTGTGTGTACTCAACAAAAATATAAACGCAACACTTTTGGTTTTGCTCCCATTTTGTATGAGATGAACTCAAAGATCTAAAACTTTTTCCACATACACAATATCACCATTTCCCTCAAATATTGTTCACAAACCAGTCTAAATCTGTGATAGTGAGCACTTCTCCTTTGCTGAGATAATCCATCCCACCTCACAGGTGTGCCATACCAAGATGCTGATTAGACACCATGATTAGTACACATGTGTGCCTTAGACTGCCCACAATAAAAGGCCACTCTGAAAGGTGCAGTTTTATCACACAGCACAATGCCACAGATGTTGCAAGATTTGAGGGAGCGTGCAATTGGCATGCTGACAGCAGGAATGTCAACCAGAGCTGTTGCTCGTGTATTGAATGTTCATGTCTCTACCATAAGCCGTCTCCAAAGGCGTTTCAGAGAATTTGGCAGTACATCCAACAGCCTCACAACCGCAGACCACGTGTAACCACACCAGTCCAGGACCTCCACATCCAGCATGTTCACCTCCAAGATCCTCTGAGACCAGCCACTCGGACAGCTGCTGAAACAATCGGTTTGCATAACCAAAGAATTTCTGCACAAACTGTCAGAAACCATCTCAGGGAAGCTCATCTGCATGCTCGTCGTCCTCATCGGGGTCTCAATCTGACTCCAGTTCGTCGTCATAACCGACTTGAGTGGGCAAATGCTCACATTCGCTGGTGTTTGGCACGTTGGAGAGGTGTTCTCTTCACGGATGATGCGAAGGAGATGTGTTGCACTGCTTGAGGCAAATGGTGGTCACACCAGATACTCTCTGGTATCCCCCCCCAATAAAACAAAACTGCACCTTTCAGAGTGGCCTTTTATTGTGGACAGTCTAAGGCACACCTGTGCACTAATCATGGTGTCTAATCAGCATCTTGATATGGCACACCTGTGAGGTGGGATGGATTATCTCAGCAAAGGAGAAGTGCTCACTATCACAGATTTCGACTGGTTTGTGAACAATATTTGAGGGAAATGGTGATATTGTGTATGTGGAAAAAGTTTTAGATCTTTGAGTTCATCTCATACAAAATGGGAGCAAAACCAAAAGTGTTGTGTTTATATTTTTGTTGAGTATATATATATATATATATATATATATATATATATATATATATATGTGTGTGTGTGTGTATATATATTCACATGTAAGAAACTAAACTAAACTTATAGAATTAGGACTCAAAACAGTTTTGATTATCAAAATAGTTAACTGTTTGATTGATCAGTTGATGTGTCGTCAGTTGATGTGTCGTCAGAGAGCTGCGTGTCGTCAGAGAGCTGCGTGTCGTCAGAGAGCTGCGTGTCGTCAGAGTGAGCTGCAAAAAGTTTGTACCTGAGTTTTCAGAGGTGGTGTTTGTAGTTGCCATCTGCCACGCCGGTGTTTGCCAACCTGGACAGTGGGAATACCACCTCAACCGGCAACTTAGCCCCGCGACTGGACAACAACAACGTCCGAGGCCCGCCCAACATGGTGAATTCACCGAGGCCGCGCGCTGCGTCATTAAAGCCGCGTGTCACGAGTGCCGCTTCCCCGAGGCCTCGTGCAGCCACCGCGGATCCATCAGCGCGGAAATACCGAGGCCGCGCGGCACCAGCGCAGTGCAGATCCATCCCGGTGACAAACAACGCAGGCTGTTAACATCGGCGATTGTCAAGCTGCCCATAAGCCGACCATGGGGCCTAAGAAGGTTCTGACAGCGGAGGAAGGTGACGATATTAAAAAATCTCTGGACTTTCTATCAGAGGAGATTTCTGTTGTGAAGCAGCAACAGAAATCAATCATGGATCTGGTGGAGGAGGTGAAGGCATTACGGCTCCAGAACGCCGAGAAAGACCGGCATCTGGTGCAGCTGGAAAATAGAGTGGCTGAATTGGAGCAGTACACCAGAATTAACGACGTCATCATCACAGGTCTTCACATCAAACCACGGTCCTACGCACGGGCGGTAACAGATGAGAGCGGAGGGGAGCCCAGTGAACAGGAGGTCAGCTCTGTGGAAAAACAGGTTGCTGATTTCCTCCTATCTAAAGGTATAGAAATGGATTTAAATAACATTGAAGCGTGCCACCCTCTGCCCCGGAGAAATGACGGTGATAAACGAACCGTCATCATGAGATTCATCAACAGAAAACACAAAACAGCACTGTTAAAACAAGGAAGAAAACTGAAAGGGACAAACGTATTCATCAATGAACATCTCACCAAACAGAATGCCGACATCGCCAGGAAAGCACGCTTCTTAAAGAAACAGGGAAAAATCCAGCACACATGGACTTCAAACTGTAAAATATTCATCAAACTGAACGGATCACTAGAACAAGCAAAGGTTATGGCAATAAGGAACATCGAGGAGCTGGACAAATATGAACAATAGGTATGAGGACTCAAACACATCACAGCACCTTGATGCAGACTGGAGCAACCCACTCATCCACATCATCTACACCCGGAGACAAGAGAGACAAAATAATGATCCGTTTATTTCTGCCCAGGAGCTCTGTCTAGATACATTTAATTATAATAACTCTGCTAACCACCCCTTCGAATCTGAAAATGATCCTGATACCTTTTTCAGTGAGAATATTGTGAGACAGTGCAAATATTTTACAGACGAACAATTCAAAAATTATAAAATCAATGATGAAGATTTTTCAATTATACATTTCAACAGCAGAAGTCTTTCTCGTAATCTGTCCACTATTAATGATTGTTTGAAAACATCCAAAAAACGTTTTTCAGTTATTGCAATTTCAGAAACACGGTTAAATGAGGATAATAAAGATCTGGTATATCTTGATGGTTATGAATTGTTCCTGGTTAATAGGCAGACGAGAAGGGGCGGAGGCGTTGCATTGTTTGTAAGGTCAGATTATAACTGTAAACTCATTAACAACATGTCATTTACAGTGGACAACATCATGGAATGTGTTACCATAGAAATTACATCTACAAACTCCAAAAACATAGTTGTTAGTTGCATTTACAGAGCTCCTGGGACAAATATTGACACCTTTGAAGACATTATCTTAGGAATGTACAACAAAATCAACAGAAATAAGCATTTATTTGTCTGTGGAGATTTCAATATAGATTTTTTAAACCCTCACAATCATCCACAAATTACCTCATTTATAAACACCTTGTACTGTTTAGGACTGTTTCCAACCATCATTCATCCTAGCAGAATAACTATGGATACAACAACTCTCATTGACAATATTTTAACTAACGTTATATCCGGTAATCTTAGTGGGGGACTACTGGTCAGTGATATCAGTGATCACTTGCCAGTTTTCTCAGTCTTTGCATTGGAGGGTTGTTGTATGTATCGAAGCAATATCAAATTCATGAGTAGAAAAGTAACACCTGAAACAATTGATAATTTAAGGGAGGATTTATCAAGTCAGAATTGGTCAGATGTTTTTGTTGATGATGTTGACAGGTCATATGATGCTTTCATTTCCACTTTTTCCAGTTTGTATAATAAACACTGTCCATTTGTTGACAAAATATATAGAAATCAATATAGCAACAAACCATGGATAACTAAGGGGCTTCAGAGGGCATGCAAAAAGAAAAACGTACTATATAAACAATTCATAAAACTACGAACTAAGGAAGCTGAAAGTAAGTATAAAACATATAAGAATAAGTTAATCAATATCATGAGACTCAGTAAAAAAATATATTATAATGAGTTACTTGTGAAAAATAGAAATAACATCAAAAACACATGGAACATATTAAATGAAATAGTAAAAAAGAATAGAGTAACTAGAGATTATCCTTCATTTTTTCAGAGTAACAACTACATCACGATTGATAACGACGAGTCTATTGCTGAACACTTTAACGAATACTTTGTTAATGTGGGTAAAAATCTTGCCAGTAAAATTGACTCATCAACTAATAACTTCTGGGTAAATAATTCAACGTTTAACAAATCTGTTTCAATGTTCATTGGTGGTACTCATGAAAGGGAAATACTTGATCTGGTTCATGGTTCAAAAAGTAAGAAATCGACTGATTTTAATAATTTGGATATGGCTTTATTAAAAAAAGTTATTGATTGTATAGTAAAACCGATCAATTATATTTGCAATATGTCACTAAGTACTGGTAAATTTCCTTCTCAAATGAAAATAGCCAAAGTAATTCCTCTGTTTAAAACTGGTGACAAACACACATTTTCTAATTATAGACCTATATCACTCTTGCCACAATTTTCCGAAATTTTGGAAAAAATATTTGCTAAAAGATTAAATGATTATTTACTGAAGCATAACATCATTTGTGAAGAACAATATGGATTCAGAAGGTCTCGAACTACATCACATGCTTTGATGGACTTTGTGGAAAGTATAGCAACTGCAATTGACAATAAACAATACACAATAGGTGTTTTTTTTTTTTTTTGATTTACAGAAAGCGTTTGACACAATTAACCATGGAATACTATTAATTAAACTGCAGAAATATGGAATCAGAGGTCTGGCATATGAATGGATAGCTAGTTATTTACAAGGCAGATTTCAGTATGTTCAATTCAATAATACAAATTCTGAACTCAGGGATGTAACATGTGGGGTGCCGCAGGGCTCAGTGCTGGGTCCTTTGTTGTTTATAATCTATATAAATGATATAAGTTGGGTGTCAAGTTCACTGAGATGTGTCCTTTTTGCGGATGATACAACTGTGTTCTGTAGCGGTGAAAATCTTGAACAGCTTCTGGACATAGTGGAGAAAGAACTGGAAAAATTTAAGGTTTGGTTTGACGCTAATAAATTGTCACTCAACCTTGGGAAAACTAAATGTATTATATTTGGAAATAAACAGGCACCCAAATGTAAAAATTTAACTATAAACAATAAGGAAATTGAGTTAGTAACAGAGAATAAATTTTTAGGTGTTGTAATTGATAATAAACTTAGCTGGAAACCACATATAAATTATGTGAAATCAAAATTGTCAAAAACTATAGCCATTTTGTATAAAGCCAAAGAACTACTGCCGGAAGAAGGGTTACTTACTTTATATCATTCTCTGATGGTACCATATATGACATATTGTGTTGAGTCATGGGGAAACATTTACAAATCAAATACCAATCCAATATTCCTTTTGCAAAAACGAGCCATACGAATCATCTGCAATAAACAATATCGTGAACCAACTCATTCTCTATTTGTGTCTTTAAATTTATTAAAATTCATAGATTTGGTCGATTACATTACAATTCAAACTTTATTTCGAGCGAAGAACCAAGCCTTACCGAGACATGTCCAGAGTCTGTTCCGATTGAGGGAATCCAGATATAGTTTAAGAGGTTGTGCAATTTTTATGAAACCACCAGTAAGAACAAATGTAAAGGGTTTTTGTGTGTCTGTGGTTGGGGTGAGGAAATGGAACAAATGTTCAACAGAGGTTAGAATGAGTAGTACCTTAGTAAGATTTAAGAAACTACTCAAAAAGAACATCATGTCTAAGTATCATAAAGAGGCAAATATAATTTGATTTATATGGAATGTTCAATTTATAAGTGGGACTTATTGTATATTTGAATGTGTGGGTATGTATATGCGTATGTAGATATATAGATATGGGTAGGTGTATATGTATATGTATATAAGTGACTGTGTATATGTATGTATATATTTATGTTTGTAAAGTATATACGTATGTATATAGGTATATATGGCACAGCCCAAGCACAGGGTCACCCCCAAGAGCCTGGTCTGCTTGAGGTTTCTTCCTTATAGCGAGTTTCTCCTCACCACAGTTGCCTAGTGCTTGCTCTGGGGGTTGGTAAGGTTAGTCCTTACTGGCGTAAAGTGCCTTGATTCGACTTTCTTGTGATCTGGTACTATATAAATATAATTATAAGTGAATAGTATATTGATGTGTATGTCTGTGTGTCAACATGTAGTAGTGAATTTGTATTTATGTAAATATGACTGATTAGAATTGTTGGACTTGTACTAGCAGGGGTGGGCGCTAATAAGCTTTGCTTCAGCCCACACCCTTTCAGACTCACTAGTTTTGTCTGTGTTTGTTTGTGGAATTGTTCATTTTTTTCTATTTGAATATTTTGTGTGCCAAATAAAAAACTTTGTCACTTTGTCACTAATACTCAATTAATCATGGCAGCTTATGTATACTAATATGGTGCCACTGAGGCTCTCACACAGTAAACTGTTTCAACTACAACGGGCCAGTACTTTATCTTTTATCTTATATCTTCTCCCAGTAGCCATTCTGAGGACCTGCGGTGCTGCTCCTCTGAGAAATCAGTCTGTCTTAGAACAGATGCAGCTAACACCCTTGGAAAGATAGATTTCACAATGAAAATTGCCAATTATAGAAACTGCAATCAGAGATGTGTGTTTGTATGTTGATGAGCAGTCGCTGGTTAAAGGGGAATTGACATTGATCGGCCTGAATGGAGAGTGAAAGACTCCAGCACCATATTACTCCTGCTTTTATTCCACTCCCTGCTATCTTTAACAGACACTTTCCCCTTCTATTTCTTGTTTGTACTCTTTCTGTCGTCTCTGCTTTCCCTCTGTGATACGTCCAAGCATTCGTGTCTGGATGTCAGCCCTCATCCACGGCTAATTGGGGCTCAGAGGAGTAATCAGGGCAGTACAAATCGGACAGTTCTGGTCATTAGCTGTGACCAGTGTTGTCTGGGTTGCAGGGAGACGCGTGCATGCCTCTGCCATCATGCCCGAGCCTGCACACTGACATGAGACGAGTCATTCCTTGAAACGGGAGGGGACATAAGGAAAAGCACAGCATTGAACAGAGGCTACATGAAGAGTCATTGATCTCAGCTGCTTTCTAACATGCAGAGGCAGGAAGTAAACACAAATCAAGAAGGCTAGTAGAGATCGTTTCCAACAGGAAAACTGTCAAGCACAAATCAGAGAGTAAAGTCAAATCAGAACCACAGCTCTGGATTAACTCACACTGTCAGGATTTATTTACAGGCACTCAAACCATTTCTAAGTATATTAACTATACGTGAAATACAATGTTGCCCTGCAAAGATTTATTTCTGAAACATTTGCGTACTACTTTACACAAGTGGACAAAAAGATACACCGGGCGGGATCAGTGCCACCAATTAGAACATAAACATAGAGCACACACCACCTGGTGGTGGCAGTAATCTACTGCACTGTGGATTCTGTCCTAATGCCTAATGTGGCAATCCCATACCGTGGTCTGCATTTTGTAATCATTTTATGCTTGTTAGATTGGTTAAAATTACAACACAACCAGTTTGCGGTCATGGAAAATCCCTGTCAGAAACAATGTCATTTTTTGAACGATTAAACAAATTACATAGCAATATATGTGGTCTACTGAGAGCCAATTATGGCACTGCCTGCTGTATATTTGAAAACCACAACTAATAAATAAATCAAAAGCCTACACACCCAGATTTGATTGTGTACTCGCGCGTCCAGTAGCGTCCGAATGTTTACGCTGTCAGCACCATCTTCAATGCACACCAATGTTCATATTCCTCTCCAATCGCTACTCTAGCATTATCTCTTTTCGAACAGAATGCCTTTTTTCTTTACTGAACACTCGACCAACACTTGATCTCAGAGTTTCCCACCTTCTGACAGTGTATCTAATCAGTATTATTTCAAATGCTTACCTTCTTCTTGTTTGTAAGTTTTCACATATTCACAAGATCGAACCTCTGCTCATGTGGTCTTGTTGTTGTAAACAGACACGTGGATTGTGTTTACTAACAAAGAACCAGGATACAAAACCAAGCCTGTAATTCAGGGTTGTTTCACGGAGGAACTTTTATATTAAGCAAAAAGCGAACTGATTAGGAGAGATAATACAGATAGTGGGAAGTGACTGAGTACTAAAAACCCTTGGTATTAGTGAGGAAATTGGATATTTGTTTCCTCTTCTGGCTTATGATTCCTGTATCACCTTTGAAATGGACAGTAAGACGATGTGTGAACGCAAGACAAGTAGAATAATAAAAAGTAAAATATTGAAGTTAGTAGCAGTTTTAGAAATCACTACGTGTAAACACATCGATGGTTCCTTCTTGTGAAAGCAGGGCGCAAACCTCCAGAGCAAGATGAATGTCAGTCCGCCTTACTAGTGGAGGCTTAACCTTTCAGGATAACTGAATTATTTAAGCATCTCATACCTGTTGTGGGCCTCTGTTTCTCTATCTGGGTTCAGGCTGGTTAGGAGGCTGAAGGAATCTATGGCCACATATGCTTCTTTAGCCGCAAAGTGAAAATGGCAAGACAAATGCGGCGGGGGATTTGTGATAATTGGCCAGGCTGGTGGGCTTGGAGATGGGCCTATAGAAAAGGTCGCAGGCACTAAGGAACAGATGAGTCTGTTTGGAGGGGAGAAGACTCTGCATGCCTCTAGGGTTTAGCTCATCTTCTTGTTCATCGGATGGTGGAAGCAATCCAGCAGAGGCTATTAATTAAACCGTAGTGCAACCTTCAATTTGTTTAGAGGTCATAAGCCTCAGTGTCACCACCTTGGGTGCAGACCAAGAACCAACAGAGAAGTACCTCTGCATCCTCTCATTGAGTAGAAATAAGGGGTAAAAGTTTTAGCCAATACATGAGAAGAAAGTGGAGTAAAGTGAAAGCAGGAAGCCATATTTCAATGTTCAGGAACGGAAAAGTTTGAGAGGATTCCTGTCAAATTCACTGCATGTGTCCGTGTGAGTACACACGAAGGGAAGAAGACAGGAAGATGAGGGAAGCCACAGGGACATGGCTCACACCCCAACATACTTGCGAAGCAGCTGTTCTCCTCATAGCAGAGAGAACGAGGGCCTGCCAGCAACAGCATGTTACCGAGGGCCCTGTGGTCTCCCACCACAATGCACAAACAGCATGGCGCACCATCACACACGTGTACACGCAAGCACACACAAGCCAATGTTTTTCTGAACATCTTTTCTCTTTCTTCCCCCCCGTCCAGGTTTGAGATTTTGAGTTGAACAGCAATGTCAGATGGTGGAGTCAGAGTCATATAGTGTGAATTTGATTTCATACTCTGTAGAGGTGCAATTCCATTTGATACAAACAACAGCCTGCATAGCTAAAGGCAATTATATTTCTACTGCCTCCGTTTGCCCTCAGGTTGTAGACAGCCAGTCACAACTAAGCCAGGCTTTCCTGCCTCTCAATGCTCTCAGTGAAATCAACAGAACGGTGCCCAGGCTCATCCATGATTTATACTGGTGAAATATTCATTATGTAGCCTTGCATACTCTGGATGTATCTGATGTGAATCTGGACCTGACAGCTCTGCTCAGTCATCACACATCACCTGGGCCACTCTGAATCCAGTACCTGTCTCCCAGCACTCAACACAAAGGCAACTAAACTGATCTGAATGAATAGAAGACTCTGGTAGATATAAAGAATCCATCTGCCTGGCTTTAGCCTGCAGGCATGTCCGCTCTGGGTCTGTAGCTGCTGCATGTTGCATGCACACCAATCTATGATGGGTGATCTTAACAAAGAAGCTCTTCAACTTCTCCTATTCAATTAGCTGGAGAGAGAATCTTCTGCCCTGACTGGTACTGAGGTATGAGGCAAGATGAGCACAAAAGCCACTGACAGCATCAGGTGCACTGGGTCTTTGGACTTGGTGGGCTTGTTATGAGAGGTGAATTGCACCAGATTTCAAAAGCTCGGGCTGGAATCCTCACCTTTGAAAAACTTTCTTAAAAAGCATTAGGCTGTAGAGAAGAATTGGAGGTTTCAGCACCACGGACAGAACCACTCTGGGTTCTCTGTAATCACATTGTTATCACTCTGGTTGTGCAATTAAGCAAATTTTGAATTATTCCATAAATTAAAATAGCTGAAATTCTAATTGTGTGGGTGTGATCAAAGGGACAACAGCGACAACTCATTTTGCCGACATAACATTAATTAGAGTGCTTCCAAAGTCATTACATCGTGAAGGACTAATGTAATAAGAAAAATGTAACAGTGGTGAATAGTGGTATTAATAATGCATTCATGTGTGACAGAGACTAGAACACAGCACCCTCAGTTGAGGAAGGTAAGCAGGAGAAAGTGATAGCGTGAAGAAACAAGGTCGTCAGCATTCCCTCCTGCCTTACTCGTCATTTCATTATCTTATTTCTCTCTCCTCATCTTTAAAGCAGGAAAAGCGGGAGAAGCTATTGACCCCTCTCTGTGTTCGTGGCAGGCAGCAGGAGAAATGAAGTTTCCCTTCAGACCCCCTTTGTATTAATATCATAATTATCCCCACCTCTGTGCCCCTGACGGCCAGCACAAACTCTACTGTGCGATTTGATGGAGAGGTGCAAGCAGGGAATTACATTTGATTAACACTAAACAAGAGCAGGAGACACGGAACGCTAGAATCAATCAGCGCCACCATGACAGGCAAGATTCTTTGTGTCAGCGTCCGTGCGTGTGTTTGCGTCATACAGACTTTGTGTGTGAAGTGTTAAACTCACTCAAAAGGTTTGCATTTAAGTGTTGGGTACACACATACGTGCTGCCTCTGAGTGCATTAATAAAGTTAATAATGCTGTGGTTTTCAGTGGTGGGCACAGTCCAGCTAATCACTAATTTACCATGCATAGCTAATCAGCTAACAGCTAATTAGAGAAGCCACTTTTCCATTAGTGTACTAGCTCTTCAGCTAACTTTGAAAAGCATTAGCAGACTACTTAGCTTCCACTGAATTTAATTTCCCTAACCTTAACAACCCGCTCAGAGTGCCGCTCTCATTGGACCGACATCTCTGCTATTTTGGAATTGTGGGATAGCTCGCGCCCACAGATTGAGCTCGCCGGACTACTTTCGCCGCCTTGCTCAGCGTGCCGCTCTCGTTGGAGCAACGACAAACAGAATGTGTCTCTTCCCAGATAGATCTCTTTCAGTGGAGCTTCTTGTTCAGAATTTAATTAGTCTTTCATCGCCAACTGTAAATGGTCATCAAAACATTCCAATCGTATCTTTCTGAACTCTCATAAACTAAGTTTCTTAAATATTCATTATGGCCACTCTTAAAACTTCAGTTATCTTTATAATTTTAAATTTGAAAATTAATTTAGATGAGATATACTCATTATCTCACAGGAATATATCACAATTATCTGGGAACTACTTTTTGTGTAGGAATTCATCAAGCACGTTGACCACGGGTGCGTACTAACACAGAATACCAAGAAACTGAATAGTTGTTCGGCCATAACGAGGGCGTCCACTTTTAGCTTGTCATAAGGTAAGCTAGTGGCTCTCGTGAGAATGTTTAACCTTAAGTCAGCTTATGGTAAATAAAGTGGTCAAAAAAACAAACAAACCCTAAAATCAGTGCCTAACATAATGTGTCCCATTGTGTATGTGTCTGTGTGGGTCTGGAGCCCATACATGAGCAGCAGGGTTCTAGCTAGGCCCATTTTAGTGCCGGGTAAATTACATGATCACGACTCACTGCTGGGGGTCTGGGGGCCAAGGGGGTTTTAGATGCAACAGACAAAAAAAAGACATTTATGTTGTAATATTTGTAATACTAAAGTTCTTTTTTAAATGTTTCTGTCAAAGTCTAAGTTAATAAAATAAATAACGTTGAAAAGGTGAAAAACACTAATATTTGATGGGCATATAGTATTTGCTCTCTTGTTCAATAATAATCAATCAATCAATCAATTTTATTTATATAGCGCCAAATCACAACAAACAGTTGCCCCAAGGCGCTTTATATTGTAAGGCAAGGCCATACAATAATTACATAAAAACCCCAATGGTCAAAACGACCCCCTGTGAGCAAGCACTTGGCGACAGTGGGAAGGAAAAACTCCCTTTTAACAGGAAGAAACCTCCAGCAGAACCAGGTTCAGGGAGGGGCAGTCTTCTGCTGGGACTGGTTGGGGCTGAGGGAGAGAACCAGGAAAAAGACATGCTGTGGAGGGGAGCAGAGATCAATCACTAATGATTAAATGCAGAGTGGTGCATACAGAGCAAAAAGAGAAAGAAACACTCAGTGCATCATGGGAACCCCCCAGCAGTCTAAGTCTATAGCAGCATAACTAAGGGATGGTTCAGGGTCACCTGATCCAGCCCTAACTATAAGCTTTAGCAAAAAGGAAAGTTTTAAGCCTAATCTTAAAAGTAGAGAGGGTGTCTGTCTCCCTGATCCGAATTGGGAGCTGGTTCCACAGGAGAGGAGCCTGAAAGCTGAAGGCTCTGCCTCCCATTCTACTCTTACAAACCCTAGGAACTACAAGTAAGCCTGCAGTCTGAGAGCGAAGCGCTCTATTGGGGTGATATGGTACTATGAGGTCCCTAAGATAAGATGGGACCTGATTATTCATAATTCAATAACACACTGTACCTTTGTAATCCTGTGAAGCAGGCAGAGATTTTCTGTCATGACTTTTTTTTTCAACATGTTTAAGTGGGATAGCATTATTATTATTATTATTATTATTATTTTTTTTTTTTTAAACAATATAACCACTAATTGACTTATGAACAAGAATTTCTGTGTAGGCTCTCAGTTGTCCAGGTGGTTTCCATAGTACAGAAGCTTGAATCTTCGACTGGACTGGGTTGCTTGACATGAGGACGTTTCGCTTCAAATCCCAGAAGCTTCCTCAGCTAAACTTCTTGCTCTGGTAGTCTGACTTCTGTCTTGACTCTTGTAGAGAAGAATAAACCAGAAGCCAACAAAAGCTGGAGTTTTGAACCTAACCAGACCCCTCCTATCGAGAGGCCGACTGCAATAGGCTAGTGACTAAACAATAGCTCTAATTAGCACCTATTGTGCTCTAGTTAGCACTCTCCTAATGATGTGATGGAAGCCTCCCCTGATGGCTCCCTTGACGACTCTCCTGATTACGTGAATGATTCATTACCATGAACAAAAGACTGAAACTGCTTTGACCTGAGTACCCCATTGTAAACAGGGGACAAAGCGTGTCTGAGACCCGCCCCCCGGTTAAGGCTGGGTTTCAACTGTTTTACAAAGAATGCTTCCTTGACACCTCTCTCAAACCATTTCTTCTCTCTGGCTAACATTTTAACTTCCTTGTCCTCAAACGTGTGGTTAGTGTCTTTCAGGTGGAGATGAACTGCAGACTGAGGTCCACTGGTGACCTCTCTGCGGTGCTGGTATAGCCTCTTGTTTAACAAGCCTCGAGCTTCTCTATTATGAACAACAGCTGAAGCTGGTCTGATTTGATTTGTCAGTTTTTCACTGATTCACGGAGGCTCCTCCCCCTGCTCCTCCTCTTCTCTGCCCCCTCCCCCTTGCTCTCACCGTCTGTTTTTTCTTCGACCTTTTTGGAAACAGGAAGCCTTTAAACTGTAAAATAAACTGTAAACTTCTGAGTATATTATCAGCATCTATTGACACAGAAGCAACTCTAGATTATGAAACATTTTTCTGGAGGATTTTTTTCCCTTTAAGTCAGAGTGGAGTGCGTCTCTGTCGGCTCCAATCTCTGCTTTCAGCGTTCTGCTTCTTCACAGATCGCTGAAAGCAGCTGGCTGTTGTCTCTGGTGTTTGTCCTTATAGATACAAAGAAAATGAGAAATATATTTCTTATTTCTTTAATTATTTGCTTGAAATTGCAAAATAAAACAAAAGCACAACTATATAAGCTTGAAATGCAATCAAACTGGAACATTTTTCAGCAACATTTCAGTTCATTTTTTGGAAAATCCGTGGTGGGTGGGACAACCAATTTGAATGGGAGAGCCATGTGGAAATTTGCAGTACTGGGCGGTACCGCCCGGCGCTGCCCACCGTAGCTGAAACCCTGATGAGCAGGATGACGAATGAAACGTGAACACTGACATGCTCAGCTAACAGGCCATGGCTTAAAGTTCTCCGTCACCACGACAGATTTCTGTCATTTGGAAAATTTAACCACACATATGCGTGCGCGCACATGTGGTGTCATGCGTGTTTTGGGACCGAAATATGATAGTCTCACTGTCAAAGCAACATCCCATTCTGCGCTAATCAAAGCAGCAGCAATGTCAGCGTGGATGGCGCCGCACCGTGGAGGAAGGGACTGTGTGAATTTTCACTCCTCTCCGCTCTGTTTACTGCTTGCCATGAGCCACGTTCCTTCTCCTCCCTGTCTTTGTGGGAACATTGGTAGACCTTCCCCAAGTAGAGCAGGGTGTGGCTTTGCTTTGAACCTTGAATCAGTGAAGCAATGCTTCGATCTCCTGCTTCGGTTCTTACTGTTATTTCACTTTATCTTAATTTTTCCCCGCTAAAACCCTAAAGAACATATGTCTGTGAGTAATATTTACCTTTTTATGTTAAACTGACCTGTTATGGTCTTCTGAAACAGTTGATAGATGTATTTTATAACTTAAAAATGGGACCGATGCTAACATGTTAGCATGTCTATGGCGTTTTCAATGTTAAAGTTAGCATTAAGCTGTTCGCCTCTCAGCACGTTGTGTGCATTTTTTTCTGTATAATAACTAATGGCTCAGCGTTTGTTGTCGTAAAAGAGTCACGTTTTACAAATTGTAATATTTTATTTATTTATTTTTATTTATATATTAATAATAATAATAATATCGACAACAACAATAATAGTAATAATAACTCAAGGTTGGGTAGGATTACTTTGAAAGAATACATGTGGATTACATGTATGTATGTAAATACATTTTGATTATTTGTAATCTGATTACTTTTGGATTACATTTCAAAGTAATCCTACCCAACCCTGCTAATAATGCTATGATACAATTTTAGAGAAACAGACAAAAAGAACCTGATAAAACAAAACAGAAAAGATAAAACCAACTAACAATAAACATAAATAAATAAATATAGAAATAACTGTTTCCTGTGAACACCTAGTGACTCTTAATCCTCCACTTCATCCCTGTTTTATTTAAGTTTAATGACAATTTATTTCGGTCAAACCACATCTAAGCTGTGTTTTTACATAAAATGCAGTAAATTGCACATTTGTGTCTTTTTTCATGAAAATATCTTATTAAAGATCACATATTACACTTTAATCAGGCCTTTAAAATACTTTTGTGGACTCTTGCTGTAATATGTTCACTGGTTGAGATAGTTGCTGTAGGCATCTAAAAATGCTGATAACTGGGTTAAACCTGATGGAAATCTCTTTGTGGTGTGTCGGTGATGCATATATGTGCAAAATAAAACAAAACACTACTCCAGGTATGTTTTTGACGAGAATATAACATCAAACTTTGTTACAAGGTCAAACGTTGATGTTGCGTGATAAAGGCCTTTTAATAATAACTCACTAAAAGAAATAATGGCAAAACTCACATGTAAGTAAAAAACAAAAAAGTAAAAAATGATTAATTGAAAAAATAATCAACTGATTAATCGATTACTAAAATAATTGATAGTTGCAGCCCTAGTTTGTTTTACGAGTGGCAGCATTTTACCGATTAAATGTGAATAAGCCAGTTTTGAGTTTCTCAGTGCGCATGCGTTTTCAAAACGGGTGACAGTGTTACTTTGTGCACAGCAGAATAACGTTGTCAATTACTTTAGACCCTAATTTTGTATTTTATTGACTGTACAGCCAGCGACACAGCACCCATTTGGCGCATTTACCGGATTAGAACTGATCAAAATACTACAGAAGACAAAGAATTTTTATTGACAGTTTGAAGTGAGTTTTCTTTGTTTCAGAGGGCTTCATACCCATTAAAATTCACGCGAATATACAAAATTTAACTTGCTCTTTTAAAAAATTCTGGGGGAGCACCCCAAGACCCCCCAGAATCAAGACTACACCCCACCCCACCCTTTTATATACCTTTATGTTCAGGTTTTGCTTTCTTTTTATGTGTTGTCTCTCTCTCCTTAGAGGCTATTTAGAATAGATTTGTATACTGTATAATGTGTTTATTGCATTTATCGAGGAAAAAAGAGTGTGTGCCCCCACTACACCACATTTTAGGGAATTGCTGGCACTGATTTCTGCAAGGAAAGAATTTCAGTCAGATGAAAATTTATTCCTTTAACCCATGTAATAGGCTAACCTCGGTTTGGGTATTTATTAAAGCATATTTTTGGGGGCTGAGCAGTGGTTCTCACAATGGTTTTGCTTTGTTATGGACATTAAAAATTATGACCTGCTTATTTTCTCAGTCATCTTTGATTAATTGGATCTAATGTCATGAAACTACTGATAGCTACTACAAATGCTAATACCGTTAGCATCCAAAATTGCATCACATAAGTCCACTCAACACAAATACTGGCACCACAACCATATCTTAGATGATCTGTTCGGAGAATTAACCACACAACAAGCCACTTTATTACAGATATTTGTAATAAAATGCCACCCCCTAAAAAAGACAGGTCTTCACAGTAGATACAACAACAACAACAACAACAACAATGAAAGCCTCAATGTATGAGCTGTCACTCAAAGCGGCCACAACCCTAATATGTCAGAGGAACTGGGCTTTCGTGAATGTGAGCGTGATCATGATGATGATGTCTGAAAGACAACAAATAAATACATATTTAAATTATATCACTGATGTTTATCTTCCATGCATTTTGATCAAAGCGGTTTAATTTCTTTAATTTAACACAGATAATTCTTTAACACAGATAGATATTAGGGAATGGAAGACTCCACTGAATTTTGGAGGTGATCCAGATCTGGATTGGCGGACGTCAGAAATCTCAGTTTTCTCTTGTTTCTTTTTTTATTTAAATGTTGAAGTTGAGCATTTTGCCCCAAAATAAATCTTGAAAAGGGGGAAGAGGTAGTCTTATAATCAGGACCATCTTATAAGCAGGTCAACAGGGTGTGTGTGTGTGTGTATATAGGTATATATACTCACATATTGACTTTATGCTTGTGTCCATTCCTCATCACTTTTTTAGCTCAACTTTTAAAAGTTGTGTCTATTTCACTTGTATTCTTAGGCTGCCTCTGTCCTCTGTGTTCCCTCCCTGTCGATGCTGTGTAATAGGAGTTATTTTCATCCCTGTCTCTCCCTGACTGTGGCTGCTGGATGGCTGAATATTTACATTTTTCACTCACTGGTGACCTTTCCCTGTTGCCGCTCTGGGAGCTCCAGTCTCCTTGCTCTTCTGCTGTTGACAGACTACCGCGTGCAAATCTCACATGGACACAGCAAATGGTACACAGGGAGTCAGGGACAGAGACTGGAGAGAGAGAAACAATGGAAGAGACTGTTCTCACCAGAAATGACTGTCAGGCTTCTGAATTAAGAGTGGCTGGAACGACAGAAGGAGGTGCTAAAAGACTATCTACACAGATATGGTGGTGTAATGTTTTACCTCCGGTGTCATAATGATTGTGATTTCCTGCCATCACAGTTGTTCTGTAATAAACTGCCTGAAAAGAGATGTAAATCTGGTGTTCCAGGCTTGTTCTGTGCAGGGGGAAAAAAGACTTGAAAGAAGGACTGAGATGATTCCTCGAGGAACTCCAGTAATAAAAATCATCTTTCTGCCTCTAGGAATTCATTCATCCATGGAACTATTATACACCAGAGCGGCAACTGATCAGACAATTTTCACTGATGTGCCAGCGGATGTGTGTTGGCTGTGTCTTGGTTATGCTGCAAGACGAAGGAATAAAGTGTACAGAAAATTCAGAGAAACTTTTTAAACAGTGCATGCAGCATAATCTTCTGATATGCTGTTAAAAATAGTGACATTTCCCCAAAACGTGTGTCTGCATACACTGTCTGCAAGTAAGGCTGTAAACATTAAGTGTGAGCTATCTCAATGTGGATTTTTTTGATTTTGATTTTCTGAATTTCAGGGTGAAGGCAGAGATGTGGTCGATTCTGCAAATGCACTCCAGAATAGCATTACTTCTGTCCGCTGTGATAAAACTACTTTATAGCTGACATCTCTGTGCACTATATAATATACAATACATTACCAATATATATGTGTTTCAATAAACAGTGTCTTTCCTGATAATGGCAAAAAAATATAACTTTCAGAATACCTGACTGTGCAAATAATCAATAGTTTTGATTCTTGCTGGATGGAAACAGATGTCATTGCTGGACAGCACATTGCAAGATTTTCTCTGAATATTGTAACTGGATTTGATGATGCACATCATAACGCTGTGAGTCATGCAGGGAGAGCTGCTGAGAAGTGTGAGGGAGGAGAGGTGAAGGCCAAGGATTTGCTAACTAGTCTTGGCTGATGCTCTACAGTAACACCAAAGGAACATTGAACTCCTCAAATGTTTTACTTTTTATATGTGTATCTTGAAACAAGTGGAGAAAAATGGAGACAAGTAAAAAAATGTGGCTCTAAAAATGCCACAAAACATAAACAAGGGGGGAAAAAACCCCTCAACAACTCAAAATCTGGGAAAAAGATCACAAAATTATCCCTACAAATACTTGGTTAATACATTGGTCAACCTCTGTACATTTAAGTGACAAATGTGATGTATTAAAACAAGAGCAATCCCAGGTTTCTGATGTCCGCCAATTCAGATCCGGCTCACCTCCAAAATATAGTGGAGTCTTTCATGCCCTAATATCTATCTGTGGTGCAAATTTGGTGAGAATCTGTGAAGTCATTTTTATCAAAGCCTAAATAAGGTGAAATCTTGATCCATGGACTAATCTCTGTTTGTGGTGAAAATCTCGTCAAACTCCGTGCAGTAGTTTTGACGTAATCTTACTAACAGACAGACAGACAAATAAATAAACGCCAATGCTTTTATTACATCCTTGGCGGATGCAAAAATGAACAAAAGTCCATTTATTTGTCTTTGAAGATGCTGGGCCATCATTATTTTCCTTCATACAGATTGTCACATGATGTGCTACCATTTTATGATGTTTGTTTGAAATCCATGGAACAGTTTTGGAGAAGTTGTGATTACGAAGTTATTTTTCAGAAACACAACATTCTAATTTGTTCTCCTTGAAGAGGGTGGACCAGAATTACACCTATCTATTTACAGCTGAATGGCAGATGAAATGCCTTTTTTCAAGGATGCAGAAAGGTAGCCTATAGCGCATATCTGGAATCAAAGCCCAATGTGTAGGCGGGTAGTCAAACTTCTATTCCACAGGATTTAGTAAGTCAGAAAATTAGCTAACAAATTATGCAGAAATACAGTTATTAGACTTGTGTCAAAGAATCCTCCATTTCTATGGAAATTCTTCATGTTGATAGATGATACTTTTGATCAGACATATTCCAATTTCCAATATTTTGTTTTGTGAAACATACCATGTGGGTTTATTTACGTACACCCCTGTGTAACAAGGAAACATCAAGCATAAGCCTTGTTTTAATATCAGACAAGGAAGTAGCAGTGGTGGTGGTGGTGGGGGGTGGATGTTCGAAAGCAGCATTCATTTAAGCATTCGTCATTACTTTACTATATATATATATATATATATATATATATTGTCGTCTAACTTGCTAACAGATGGTTCAGTCGTTAGCTGGTAAGCTTTCAATCTGTGTTTTTTCGATGCTGTTTAGAAAGTTATGGAGTGTGTTCATGTCCAACTTGGTTTTTCTAATCACATTTTTAGCTGTCTGGTTTGTAACGAATGTGATATGCGTTCAGCACCAATTGTCATGGTAACTGGTCTGATATGGGAAAATATCAGATGGGAAATCAGCCAATCAGAGTCATGTAGTGTTGCAGCCATATAATAATATTCTTTATACCCCTTTGTTTCTGTGTAGGCTCTCAGTTGTCCAGGTGGTTTCCATAGTAGAGAAGCTTGAATCTTTGACTGGACTGGGTTGCTTGACGTGAGGACGTTTCGCTTCAAATCACAGAAGCTTCCTCAGCTAAAATTCTTGCTCTGGTAGTCTGACTTCTGTCTTGACTCTTGTAGAGAAGAATAAACCAGAAGCCAACAAAAGCTGGAGTTTTTTATCCTAACCAGACCCCACCTACCGAGAGGCTGACTGCTATAGGCTAGTGACTAAACAATAGCTCTAATTAGCACCTATTGTGCTCTAGTTAGCACGTTTCAGTCTTTTGTTCATGGTAATGAGTCATTCACGTCATCAGGAGAGAGTTGTCAAGGGAGCCATCAGGGGAGGCTTCCATCCTGTCATTAGGAGAGTGCTAACTAGAGCACAATAGGTGCTAATTAGAGCTATTGTTTAGTCACTAGCCTATAGCAGTCAGCCTCTCAGTAGGTGGGGTCTGGTTAGGATAAAAAACTCCAGCTTTTGTTGGCTTCTGGTTTATTCTTCTCTACAAGAGTCAAGACAGAAGTCAGACTACCAGAGCAAGAATTTTAGGTGAGGAAGCTTCTGTGATTTGAAGCGAAACGTCCTCACGTCAAGCAACCCAGTCCAGTCGAAGATTCAAGCTTCTCTACTTCTTTATACCCCTGTCACACTAGAGCACGAATGCTGTAAGAATGGTCATTTGAACAACATTCGTGCAATTTATGCTGCATTTGAACTGCCCTTATGTTTGCCAGGTTTTTGTGGCCCAAATCTTGTGCAATATGCAGAAAACGATTAAACGGCAGCTCAAGCCCTCTGTCCTGTCAAAATGTGGCAAAAGCCCCTCCAAGGCTCAATCAGTGCAAGTGAGGCATTGTTACATACTTTTTTGGGTGCCTAGAGTGTGTTGATGCTGAGCAAATAGTGATCACAGAAACAAATCTGATAATAGATTTATATAGACATTATTTTTACATGGCAACTCAGCAAAATGAGCCTTTCAATGAATGACTTCTGAAAGAGTAAAGTATAGTAAGAAACAAGCTGAATAAACAAAAGTAGAAAGAAATGACTTTACTAATGCATAATATGACAGACATACCAGACATATTTTACAATAATACATTCTACAATTTTTGGATTTAAATAATACAACTTGCTTTCAATAATACATTATTCATGTGCATTATTAGGCTTTCATGAGACAAAACACAGATCACAATGCTGCTCCACTTTATAAAAAGTAACATAAGATTTCAAAAAGTACAAGAGCTTCCTCTGATCGGTTATTAAGGCAAAATCATTGCACACTTCAGAACACCTATCCTGTCAGTGATTTTCCTAAATTAGAACACCCGCATGTCATCATCACTTAAACACTATAATATGACTTTAATTAAGAAAAAAAAAAATCTTTCAAATACCCAGTCTTCCTTGATTGAAGCCAAAAGACAGATAAAAGGAAGTGGATTTTGTCTGCCTGCATTGTCACTACTGCCTGTGACCCACATAACGCCAAAAGCGGATTGTGCTAAATAAATAGCTGTTTGTCTGGAAGCTTTTGTTTGCTGACAGTACAACCTAATTCCTTTTATGTGTATTTAAGTATTGATGAGGTCAGTTTTTCATCTTTGTCTTTGCCAAAATGTTGCTCTCCTGTTTTCCTAACAGGAGGAAGTTTGAATACAAGAGGATCTGTCTTCTGAGTAAAGGCCTCCTGACAACTGCACGACTTTGATCCGCGCAATTGTACGCACTCTGCCGTGCACGAGAGTAAATTCGTCTGAAGCTCGCTGCAAACTATTGTAAACTGCGCGCAACTTCGTGCAAGTGCGCAAAGAAAATTTTGAAATGTTCATAATCTCCATCATGCATTAATTATGTGAAGTTCACGTGAACATTATAGAAACAAGTCAAAAACACTTTGTGTGAGTGCGAGTGACTACATCAGCGCACACCATCAGAGCATAGCTCGTCTGAATGATTATAACGAGATGTTAAATCTATCAGAAATCATACTTTTACAGCTGCTCAATATAAACCTTTTTACATGGCTCCAAATACGTTGTCCACCTCATTGCACGTGCGTGAGAAAAGCAGCAGCTGGAGCACTCCTCTGTGATTCCGGAAGAGATTAGAGCCATTTTCAACAGCCAACTTGCACAGAAAATGATTAACCCACTACAAAATAATTATTTTATATACGCAGCGTCCAGAGCACAATGCGTGGCAGCCAGTGGAACAAAGCACGGCATCCTGCTGGGAACACAACGGATGGGATCGTCATGATGATGTGCATGCAAGTGCGCAGATCAAAGTCGTGCAAGTTTCAGGGCACCTTAACTTAACTAAGAAAGACATAGAGTGTCCAGACTTTGTTTCTTCAGCCCCTTTCACTCCAGGGCTGCTTCGAGTTGCGCTGGGCGTCGTCATGACAACGCCGCGTGGAAGCAACCCAGTGCCGAGACAATGCAACTCGATGCCACAGCAGTGCGAAGGACACAAAGGATGAAGCAGATCGGATGCAAAAAATTAAACATGTTTAATTTTTTTTGCGTCAGTGCAAGTCAGAGCAAAGCAACATTACTCGATGTGACTGGACCACACCCTCACAATACAATGTTACCCAACGTCAATTTATGATTCCTGCTGTGTTCCATTGTTCCCACAGTACAAATCAGGTAGGATTGTTTTCATACCGTGTACACAATGCAGTGAATGCAGTGATACACTCTCAAAAAGAGCACAGAAAAAAAATGCTGCTGATTGCAGCTGCTGCTACTGCAGCTCCTCGCTCTTCTCTCACAAATGTGTTTAAATAAAGTCCATAAGTCCTGCTCACAGACTGACTGCCAGAGACAGGACATGTCCACATCAAGTATAACTCCAGACATCTCCACATTTACTCACAGATGGTTTGTTCATGCGCGTGTGCACGCATGCACGCAGCTCGTGGTCAAAGGAAGAAAGATAAACTATAACAGAACTCAGAGCACAGACCTGCAGCTCAGCACAAGAACAAATATAAACCAGAAGAAACATTCTGCCAAACTGTGCACTCTGATTCCTCTGAGCAGAGAACCTGCAGACTGCATTCTCACCTCCTCTCTGCCCCTTGCTGCGCGCACCTGACGCAGACATTCCTGCGTCGTCGTGACACCACAGGAAGCAACTCGAAGCAGCCCCGGTGTGAGAAGGGCTTTCCAAAAATACAACTGTTTAACATCATTTAAAATTTAACTTGCGTCCTTGACATGGCATTATTATGCATCCAGTGTCTTGTCTTTGCTGGATGATGACCGGTGCAGTGCCAAGGAATCGTCCAGTGCACATTGGTGCATGAGTCCATACAAGTGTGAAGTGAGCAAAACTCCAAATTACAACAGCTGTGTTGTTGGACATATGATGTGGAAGGATACGCCTATACTTTTTGTCTGGTCACCCCAATGATCAGTGTACTGAGAGAGTGGTAGTGGTGTTAGATCGGCTCCTTCCAGTGGTTGTCAGATGTTCCTCTTGTCAATGAGTGTACTGTGAGGCAAAGAATTAGGTATTTGGATGTTTTGTGTGTTGTCTCATTCAAGCGATGTCTTCTCGTGTCCACTGTAGTGTTTTGTAGTTTATTTGTAGTTTTTTTCATGAAACTATACTCTACTGGTCATGTGTGGTTTCAATGTGACCACTGGCACTGACAAGGCTGGCTACGAGGATGACACTGGTTCTCATGGCACCATTAAACAAATGTGTCAATGTTCTCTGAGTTAGCAAAAAGTTGGGAGCTATAAGTTGCTGCATCCTAGTTTAGTGCACAGAGTCATACTGGTGGACATGGTCTTTTAATACCGGTGATGGTGCTAAGGAGATGGACTATGTTCTCGTGGCAAAACTCTGGGGACTAATGCACAACTGTAATTTCTCTAGAAGCATCCAGTTTGTGAATTCTGACCACAGATGTGTTTTGGCTCCCTTGAGTAATCAGTTGAACTCTCGCAAATCTTTGCAGAATCAATGGATACCATGATTGCAGCACTTGAGAAGCTGAGTGAGGAATCATAATGTTTGGGTTTGCGATCGTCTTCGATCAACACTAAGACCCAGGCTTTTAATGACTTCCTGGACTCAGCCATCAAAGTGTATCTGTCTGCAGCAAAAGCGTTGAAGTTCTTGACACATTCACTTATATTTGTAGTGGCATTCATGTCTCTGGGTCCTCAGCCGTTGTGATAAATGTCTCAGAACAGTCTATGGGGTCACAAGCGGGGAGCAATGTTGATACCTTTGCAGGAGAATGTACGTGAAATTCTTGAGTTTCCTGGTGCTTTATGTCTTAATGTATGGTTGTGAGACTTGGACACAAACCAGTGACCAAAGGCAATGACTCCATATGTTTGGTACTAGGTCTCTTTGTAGGATCTTTGGGTACTGCTGGAATGACTTTGTATCAAATAAACGATTGTTGAGGGAGACAGATGAAGAGCATTATTTACATTGTGAGGGAATGTCAACTATGATATTTTAGCCACGTGGCACTTTTCTCTGGTCATGATCCAATACGCAGATGCTTCAGTGTTGAGGATCCCACAATGACAAATGTGAAACTTGGACCAACTTGAGAAAATTACTGTAATTTGTTACAACTCAATTCATCAGTTTTTTTCACAGTACTCGTACATTTATAATGTGGTTGAAACCTTCATTATTTTTACTTTATTTATTTTGAGAGAATATAATAAATGTAGGTGTAAGAAATTCTAGTAATTTTTTAAAAATTGGTCCCATTTTCACTTTTGTCAGTGCTGCAGCTGGAGTGGACCACGAAGACTCCCGTATTTCACCTGGCTGTAGCAGGCAAATGGTTACTTTTGGAAAATGGGAACTGAACTACTGATTGTCTGCCATGGTAGTTGCCATCCTGTACCCAAGGCTGTTCTGTGGTGTGGTTGATGTGGCGACTGGCAGCACCAGGGCATGCTCCCAGACCTGACATGACCTGACAGACAGACTATTACAAATCTAAAGTGATACCTAAAGAAATAAGTAAAGTAAGTAGTACAGTAAAGTGCCTTTATTGTTACCGTACGGGGAGAACATGCAAACTCCACACAGAAAGGGTGGGAAGCAATCCCACGACCTTCTTGCTGTGAGGCATTAGTGCTAACCACTAAGCTACCGTGTTCTAGAAAAAGCTAGAATAAGTAAAAAAAAAAAAGAAGGAAATTCTCAACATAAATATAAAAATTCCAGCCTCACATAGCACTATAGTTTGTGTGTGGGAGCCTTAATGCTCCTGTGTATATGAATGGCTGTACATGTCAGGAACCTACCAACAATAATGGCTGCCATCCTAAACGAGAATGATGAGATGTATTGGGTTGGTGATCAAAGGACTTCTATTTACAACCACTCTCAGCCTGCGGACTTGACGACCCACTGTAAGCACACCACACTGTACACTGAACCTCTTCCATCATGCTTTTACTGCCCATCACTGCAGCTGTTAGACAAGGGAGATGGCAAAGCTTTTAGCAGAGTGAGATACTGTGCTCATGCTGGACGGTGTGTATGGGCAATGCCATCAGACGGGAGAACGACTGGGAAAGATAAGAGAAATGAAGGCTGCAGAGAGAAAAGAGAATGGAGGGAGGGAGGTGGTGGGGGAGATGTTGATGTCTGCCTGCTGGCTGTCAAAAGAAAATGCTTTATTAAATGGAAACTGATATCATGCACCTCATTAAACTTTGTGTGGATGGGCCAAAAGCGTTTGAGAGGAAAAAGCAGTGAATTGGACGAGGAGTAGGAGGAGGAGGAGGAGGAGGAGCAGCATCAGCTCTTACCTGAAGCAGCCAGTAGCACCTGCGGTGGAAGGTGGGGATGATGGAGGAGTGGACGTAGCACCCATACAGACACTGTAAAAGAAACAGATGGAGAAAGAAGACGTAAGAATACAGTAAAACACTGACAGTGGTGGCCTTTAAACCTCTGACCTCTGGTCTTTCAGCTGACCCCAGTTGCTCAGGGCTGCCACGGCAGATCCAGTTCAGATCCACATTTCAGATTTGTCACAGGTTTTACCTTGGATGCCCATCCTGATGCAACTCCAGTTCTCCATGAAAAAAAAAACACCCACACAGCTCCTGGTGTTCCCAAGGGCTCTCTCAGACAAGTCCTAATCAGGACCTGTTACACTTTCTTATGAGATCTGGTGGTAACCGTGCATACAAAGTGGCATGGCAGCACCTCTGACCTCTTCAATTCTGTCCATAATTCCCATGTGAACCTGGCAGATTTCAACACAATGTACTTAAAACTGCGTGAGGTAAAACTCTTGAGCTAGTCACCAGCTACAAGTACATGGGATTAATTACTGATATAGAGCTTTCTTTTAAAGTTCATCTTAAACACTTGATCTCCAAATTAAAGGTGAAACTCTGCTTCTTTTATAGAAACAAGTTATGTTTTTCCATAGGAACTCAGAAGCTCCTGATAACTACTACTTTTCTGCCTGTACTGGACTATGGTGATGTTGTGTATACAACCCTGGCAAAAATTATGGAATCACCGGCCTCGAAGGATGTTCATTCAGTTGTTTAATTTTGTAGAAAAAAAGCAGATCACAGACATGACACAAAACTAAAGTCATTTCAAATGGCAACTTTCTGGCTTTAAGAAACACTATAAGAAATCACGAAAAAAAATTGTGGCAGTCACTAACGGTTACTTTTTTAGACCAAGCAGAGGGAAAAAAATATGGAATCACTCAATTCTGAGTAATAAATTATGGAATCACCCTGTAAATTTTCATCCCCAAAACTAACACCTGCATCAAATCAGATCTGCTCGTTAGTCTGCATCTAAAAAGGAGTGATCACACCTTGGAGAGCTGTTGCACCAAGTGGACTGACATGAATCATGGCTCCAACACGAGAGATGTCAATTGAAACAAAGGAGAGGATTATCAAACTCTTAAAAGAGGGTAAATCATCACGCAATGTTGCAAAAGATGTTGGTTGTTCACAGTCAGCTGTGTCTAAACTCTGGACCAAATACAAACAACATGGGAAGGTTGTTAAAGGCAAACATACTGGTAGACCAAGGAAGACATCAAAGTGTCAAGACAGGAAACTTAAAGCAATATGTCTCAAAAATTGAAAATGCACAACAAAACAAATGAGGAACGAATGGGAGGAAACTGGAGTCCTAGCACAGAACCTTGTGGAACTCCATAATTAACTTTAGTCTGTGAAGAAGATTCCCCATTTACATGAACAAACTGTAATCTATTAGACAAATATGAATCAAACCACCGCAGCGCAGTGCCTTTAATACCTATGACATGCTCTAATCTCTGTAATAAATTTTATGGTCAACAGTATCAAAAGCAGCACTGAGGTCCAACAGAACAAGCACAGAGATAAGTCCACTGTCCGAAGCCATAAGAAGATCATTTGTAACCTTCACTAATGCTGTTTCTGTACTATGATGAATTCTAAAACCTGACTGAAACTCTTCAAATAGACCATTCCTCTGCAGGTGATCAGTTAGCTGTTTTACAACTACCCTCTCAAGAATCTTTGAGAGAAAAGGAAGGTTGGAGATTGGCCTATAATTAGCTAAGATAGCTGGGTCAAGTGATGGCTTTTTAAGTAATGGTTTAATTACTGCCACCTTAAAGGCCTGTGGTACATAACCAACTAACAAAGATAGATTGATCATATTTAAAATTGAAGCATTAAATAATGGTAGGACTTCCTTGAGCAGCCTGGCAGGAATGGGGTCTAATAAACATGTTGATGGTTTGGATGAAGTAACTAATGAAAATAACTCAGACAGAACAATCGGAGAGAAAGAGTCTAACCAAATACCGGCATCACTGAAAGCAGCCAAAGATAACGATACATCTTTGGGATGGTTACGAGTAATTTTTTCTCTAATAGTCAAAATTTTGTTAGCAAAGAAAGTCATGAAGTCATTACTAGTTAAAGTTAATGGAATACTCAGCTCAATAGAGCTCTGACTCTTTGTCAGCCTGGCTACAGTGCTGAAAAGAAACCTGAGGTTATTCTTATTTTCTTCAATTAGTGATGAGTAGAAAGATGTCCTAGCTTTACGGAGGGCTTTTTTATAGAGCAACAAACTCTTTTTCCAGGCTAAGTGAAGATCTTCTAAATTAGTGAGACGCCATTTCCTCTCCAACTTACGGGTTATCTGCTTTAAGCTACGAGTTTGTGAGTTATACCACGGAGTCAGACACTTCTGATTTAAAGCTCTCTTTTTCAGAGGAGCTACAGCATCCAAAGTTGTCTTCAAACAGGATGTAAAACTATTGACGAGATACTCTAGCTCCCTTACAGAGTTTAGGTAGCTACTCTGCTCTGTGTTGGTATATGACATTAGAGAACATAAAGAAGGAATCATATCCTTAAACCTAGTTACAGCGCTTTCTGAAAGACTTCTAGTGTAATGAAACTTATTCCCCACTGCAGGGTAGTCCATCAGGGTAAATGTAAATGTTATTAAAAAATGATCAGACAGAAGGGAGTTTTCAGGGAATACTGAAATATGATGAAAGTCATATTCAGTGATGAATCTCGAATCTGCATTGGGCAAGGTGATGATGCTGGAACTTTTGTTTGGTGCTGTTCCAATGAGATTTATAAAGATGACTGCCTGAAGAGAACATGTAAATTTCCACAGTCATTGATGATATGGGGCTGCATGTCAGGTAAAGGCATTGGGGAGATGGCTGTCATCACATCATCAATAAATGCACAAGTTTACGTTGATATTTTGGACACTTTTCTTATCCCATCAATTGAAAGGATGTTTGGGGATGATGAAATAATTTTTCAAGAAGATAATGCGTTTTGCCGTGTGTGGATCGGGAGGTGTGGGCGGCTTTGCTTGAGCTGCTGCCCCCGCGACCCGACTCCGGATAAAGCGGAAAAAAATGGATGGATGGATGGATAATGCATCTTGCCATAGAGCAAAAACTGTGAAAACATTCCTTGCAAAAAGACACATAGGGTCAATGTCATGACCTGCAAATAGTCCGGATCTTAATCCAATTGAAAATCTTTGGTGGAAGTTGATGAAATGGTCCATGACAAGGCTCCAACCTGCAAAGCTGATCTGGCAACAGCAATCAGAGAAAGTTGGAGCCAGATTGATGAAGAGTACTGTTTGTCACTCATTAAGTCCATGCCTCAGAGACTGCAAGCTGTTATAAAAGCCAGAGGTGGTGCAACAAAATACTAGTGATGTGTTGGAGCGTTCTTTTGTTTTTCATGATCCCATAATTTTTTCCTCAGAATTGAGTGATTCCATATTTTTTTTCCCTCTGCTTGGTCTAAAAAAGTAACCGTTACTGACTGCCACAATTTTTTTCCTGATTTCTTAAAGCCAGAAAGTTGCCATTTGAAATGACTTTAGTTTTGTGTCATGTCTGTGATCTGCTTTTTTTCTACAAAATTAAACAACTGAATGAAGATCCTCCGAGGCCGGTGATTCCATAATTTTTGCCAGGGGTTGTATGTGTGCTTCAACCAGTTGTCTACAGTCCTTGCCTCCAGTGTACCATTGTGTTCTGAGATTCATCACTGGTTGTAGCCGCCTCACCCACCACTGTGAGTTGTATGCTAATGCTGGCATGCCTTCTTTGACTGTAAGGCGATATACACACTGGATGACTCTGGTTTACAAGGCTCTTACTGGTTTGGTTGCGACTTATTTATCCAATTTTCTTCAGAGATCTGTAAGCTGTTATGCTTTGCGCTAGAATGACATATTATGTTTTTGTGTACCTCGTGTCTGCACTGAAACAGGAAAGAAAGTGTTTGGTTTTTCCTGCTCCCTCTGCTTGGAATGTCCTCCAAACTGAAATGCAACTCTCAGGGTTGATTTCTCTGAAAGCTTTCAGCTCTATTTTAAGAAACCAAGAATGGAAATCTTTTAAACGGTGCCTGTTTTTTTACTTATGTATTATTACTGTAACTGAAATGATTGTGTTTTATTTATCAATTGCTTGCTGCTGTTGTTGTCCATTCAGCTGCCCCCGTTTTTGTTCGGGGTCACCACAGTTGATACAGCCAGATCCGCACTGGTATTTGGCACAAGTTTAAAGCCCCGTCACACATAGCAAGAATGTGGAGGAGCCATGTCCGACACAGGAAATACTGCCACAATCCAACGCAGTTGAGAGGAAAAGAGGTGGTCAGCCGTGTCAGAACACATCCGGAGTACCTCATCCACAACTGCATGATGGCATCCAATGCGCATGTGGACAACAGGTAGATGACACAGACTGCTGTCAGACGACCATAAAGGTGCTGCAGACTGCCTGATGTCCAAACGTCTGGATGGCAAACACGGGACTTGAGTGCTGTGTTCCTCATGCTCACCTGGGGCTGCAGTTATCACTCAGCTGCGTGTCTGTGTGTGTATTCATATATGAGTCACTAAGAGCGTGCTGAAAGTTTGCTGGCATTGTGCCAAGCTGTCCCCTGTGTCAGATGAAGCATTTCCAGCGAACTTTAATTTGTTTTTTCTTTTTTGCTCACTTCAGGAGCACAACATAACTCTGGACACTGCAGTGATTGGATTATCACATGGGAATAAATTTTATTTTGGGTGAGAGGATTTCAACCACAGGCTGCCGGTTTCTGCTCCATGTCCACATCCGCGCTGTGAAACACTCCTGGACCGCTGTTGGAGGTGAGATTCATGATTATTAATGCTACCATGGCCTGGCACAACAGTTCCATGTCATATCTCCTACAGAGTTAGAAGATGATCATTTATTAAGTCTGAGGTGTGCAATGACGCGTTACTGCGCACCACGGAGAGGGCCAGCTGCCCGTGTTATATACAGATATGATGGAGACCATATTCACATTATTTAAGTTGCCCATGGGAAAGAATGGACAAATATCTGGACTGTAAGGTCTATTGTGGATATAACAGCCTGTTCAGATTTGCAGTTGCATGCGCACAGTAGCACACGGTGCTTTGGGTTTGATAGCTGTTATTCACATTCACTGCACATGATAATAATTCATAATTATTATGATGATGAAGCTATTATGATTATGATGGCTTTACCGTGCCAGATCCATCTTGAGGTTCCCTCATATGCGCTCAAATTGTTTCTAATCCTGTTTTGCCACCATCAGAATATGTAAATTGCAGTCAGATGGTCCTCAGACTGCACATGGACCGTCGTCGGATAGGTGTCCCACCTCGACGGTGCCCAGAGGGTTTTGAATATGTCCATCACACTCGGGGTCGCCAGCTGATTGTGGACTTCCGCAAGATGGCTGTCAGAATGTTCTGGAACTGAAATCCGACACTTTTTGGATGAAAGCCGATTCGTAATTCTGTTGCCGTTCTGCATGATTACGGCTATGTATGACGGGAGTATTACGCCAGATGCCCTTCCTGATGCAACTCCAGTTTTACCTGGAGAAACACACACAGCCGTTATTGTTCCAAAGAGGTCCCCCATTCAAGTACTAACCAGATGCTGTACTGCTTAGCTTCTGAGATCTGACGGGATCAGGCTGACACAGAGCAGACCGGCTGCCATTTATCAACTGCTCGTATTATATATCTATATATTAACTGTTATCTTGATGTTGTTTATTTGTCTATTATGATGTGTGCTGCTGCCTTTCTTGGCCAGGTCACCTTTGTAAAAAAGGTCTCGATCTCAATGTTTTTTTTTTAATCTGGTTAAATAAAGGTTAATAATTCATAATAACTTAGAGGAAGAAAAAAAACCCGGCAGAGGGGATCAGGTGTGATCTAAAGCCCCATTCTTACCTTCACAGAAATATGTATCTATATCTCTTGAAAGGATATGATCTGTAACCATGACAAACTACTGTGTTTGCTGATGTAATGCGCTAGACTACACTGTAGAAAAGGATATGTTCAATAGGTCAGAGCAAAGCAATTCTACGGTAACGGAATTACAATGACAGCAAAATCTGGCCCTAATTTATCTTACCATTAAAAATCTGTTATTAGAATTCTGTTACTGTAGAATTACCCTTGGAGCTCCTTTCTTTAATTTATTTCCACTTAACATACCGAACTATAGCGTTTCAACTGAAATTCATGAGTTATTTTCATGCAAACTCACGTTTGTGAATCAGTACAGTGAAATGGAAATGTCACTGTGCCAATTTAACAGTGTGAGTGTTTTATTCTGAAGTAGAGTTTACTCATCTTTTTATGGCAGAATATGAACTTATGTTTTTAAGCAGAATCACCTTGATCAATTGCATCTATATAGCACTTTTATGATCAAAGTGCTTTACAGTGATGCCTAACATTCATGCTCACACACTGATATCAGGGTGTTGTCATGTAAGGAGCTCACTAGCCACCGGAAGAAACTTGGGGATTATGGACCCGAGTGATTTTCCACTGTAATGGGGATTTCAAATGAGGATTCTCTGGTCACAAGCCCACCAATTTAACCACTTGACCATTGCCCCATCCCCCTTGTGTGCAAAAAAAAAAAAAAAATTGCAGTGTAAACACAGATGTGGCACAACTTCCGCACAATGATGGTGCTTCTGGAAAACCACCTGATGAAGTTACAGCATCTACAACAACTTTACAGACTCCGCAAAAACGCAATGGCTTAAGTCATTAAGTCACCAGAGTGGAAAAAAAAAATCAGAACATGTTGAAAATTCAGTCATTGCAGAATGAGGGAATATTCTGGTTCACTCCAGCACCTCTATGGTGTTTCAAAGTAAGGACAAGGCTTCAAACTGTGACCTTCTGTGAGTAAGTAAGAACTTAAGTTAGAGCTTAAATCACTGTCCAAGGATTACTACACGGCTCTTTCCTTTTTCCTTCCCTTTTCTACTTATTCTGTCCTGCTTGGAGAGTTCCTGACAGAATGATTCAGGTGTTCCTTACTCCACCCCACCCTCCATCACCCCGCAGGGCACCCTGGTACACAACTAAAGCACAGCGTTATTAATATCCTTATCGTAAACAGATAATACTGTGCTTGGGGGCTTGTTACCGTGGAGAGAGGTAGGCATGGCTGATAACGCATCGCGGAATCTGGCAGAAAAGCCAGGAGACATTTTTCAACAGCCGACAGGAGACGCAAACAGAAAAAAGCGCCGCGCGCCTAAGTACAGGGCCAAATACGAGCGAAGCAGAGGTAAGGCTGCACTTATCCCCGTTTTGCACCTTCCTGCTCCTCTGTGCTTCTCTGGGAAAACAACTGACTTTGGATTAACCAGAAGTGGCTTGTCTGCTGCTTTTTCTGTTTGTTAGTTTTTTAAAGTAGTAGAAACGAGTGTGGCCACCTCCGCCAATACCATGACCAGCTAGAACTCATCACTGATGTTGTGTCATTTAGGATTAACAATGTGAGTGGAGTGTAGTAAGACAGGACGCTTAATTTTAGCTGCTTTCTCAATAAAATATGCAACAGAATCTCAACACACGCCAAAGATCAGACAATGGCACAAAACTGGATCAAGCTGTTTCATTCTACACTCTTTTTTTGTTCAATGCTGTCCATAAAATGCAGAAACCCTCGCTGTTCCTGCAACAGAACACAGCAGAACAGCACTCTATTAATCTGCTCCACTCCCTCTCGTCTCATTAGATATGTTCCAGATTTCTTCACATCAGGTTCCATATATTGTTATTATTTATTTTAACCAGTCTGAATATCTCATTCTGAATCTCACACTGTTTTATACATTTCAAATGATTTAACTGATCTCATCCATATAATGTGGAAATAGATTAAAGATACAGTGATTTTAGTGTCATCTAGTGGTGAGGTGGCAGATTGCATTATGCCATCACCAGTCATTGTTTTGTTTCGCTTCATGATTCATCTGCCCTTGCCTTCTCTTGGGATAAGCCAAATGTATGGTCCTCCATTTCACAAAAATGAGGGCTCTCATACTTAGCCAGAACTAGCAACCAGTGGATAGTTGCTAGCACAAGCCAACATCTGAATCAGTTGCAAAATAATGCAAAAGACACAGCTGGGCTACTGTATCAACACAGTGCATCATGGTTATCGGCCAGCCGATATAAGCCCTTTTCAAAGTACTCACTATCGGCTGAAATTTTGCCAATAGAATGCCGATAATTTCTCATAAACAGAACAGTTACTGAAATAATGTTTGTGTCGGCAATGTAAAATGTCCTTGCACCATTTGTCCAGTAAATGGAGCTCTGACTCCATTCAACTGAGAGATGCTTACACCCCTGCTTAAATGTGTTCATCACCAGCCCCCGTAGTTCGCTGTCACACTGCACTGATAGGCTGACAAAAGCATACAAGTAAGTTTATAAGTATGTTGTTGATTGCATTTTTTGAACTTGAAAATTCAACTTTGTTATAAAGTTAATCAATATGAGGACAAAACTTCAGCTTTTAGCTCATACCTTTTTTGTTAAGGGCCCAAAAAATAACATTTTATTAATTAAAAAAATATAATAATAATATCATCTGGCCATCGGCAAATCAGCCGATTTATCGATTATCTACATTTTTTCATCCAAATATCGTTATCGGCATCCGCCTCAAAAAATCCATATCGGTTGAGCTCTAATCATGGTGACATATAAAGAGCTCATTCTAAGCTTTTGAGAATACACAGACTATTTATTATAGGCAAATATTCCATTTTTGCTCATAGACGCCCCTAATTCTTCACACTGAAGCTTTAACACAGAAATGCCATGTATATAAAGTGTCAAATCTCTACCACAGTCAAGTAGGCTGGAGAGAAAAACTCACTAATTCCTCACCTTCATTGTTTTTTTCAACAGTAGTTGTGTGCATTCTATAAGCTCAGATATCATGGGACACTGTAGGTGTGAACAGATAGCGGATGCTACGGTGCATTGGACACACAATCCTGTGATGGATAAAAGCCTAGACATGTTTTATGTGTTGAACTTGTTTAATTAGAGCTTAGTTAAAATGAGCAGAGCCTGCACAGAATGCCAAGCTTGATAAAGGATTATTTGGCAACAGGAACAGTACATGCAGAAATGCATGACTGCAGCTGGTGTGTAAGCCCAAAATATTCACATATACAGACAGCCCATGACCAATCGCAAACAACAAAAGTCATTGGGCTCGACTGGTTTTGCAGGTGTTTCATTGATGTAATTGTATATTGTAAGTTGATTTCAATGCTGAGCGCTGTGTGTGAGGGTTTTAGGCATGCAGACTTCCAGCAGTAACCCACCACAACTGTTTTTTTTTTTTTTTTGCTGTACTCTCATCTATTACAGCTGTCTGAAATAGGATGTATGCCTCCTCCCACTCCCATAGCGCTGCCATCCATTACTGCACGCTGGCAACGGACAGACACTTTCTCCCACTCCCACAGTGCATCTAACATCACATTACTACAGTCAAATACAACCAGCTCACACATTTCTACAGTGCCGTTTTGTAGGTATTTATGTCACACGCTGTATTTTGTAGTCTTTTGAAGGATTTGGCATTTTGTGATGCAATAGCCTGGTCTGTGCAGAGGATAAAGTATTAAACTGTTTATGCATTTCACTGCAGTCATACAGTACGGTATGATGCAATACGTTTGTGAAGGGTGAACATTTAGGAAGTTGCTGTGAAAAATATACAAATTTATTTCCTCTGCCAAGGAGATAATGTTTTCAGTGGTGTTTGTTTGTCTGCCTGTTAGCAGGACGACACAAAAACTAGTCTACCAATTTTCTTGAAACTTAGTGGAAGTGTGCGGGTCAAGGGGGAAACCATTAACCTTTGGAGCAGATCTGATTAATGGGGCAGAACCATTTTTATTTTTTACTTTAATATTGTGAGATAGGGCATTTAAAAAAAAAAACATTCCTATGAATTTCTTATGTGACAATGCTCACATCTGTTTGGGAAAATAAAGCATATGTAGAGTGCTACATTGGAAGCACAGGTATACGCAAAGTTGATATTGCACTACTAGCGCCTAAGTATGAGCACATCCAAGAGAATCCGATAGGTTGACTAGAGAGGTTAGGAGAATAAATAGGCATCTGAATCCAACAAACTGCAAAGGGAGTAAACTTAAAAAAATGTGATAAGACCACAGTTAAGGACAAAGAAGCTGATGTGCACAGGTCTCCAAAAATGGTAGTGGGTTGGTAAGGTTAGACCTTAAGGTGCATTTACACATAACCAAGACGTGTTACAAATGTCATTTTTCTGTCATTTGTGACACATTCCTGACATTCTTAATGTGACTTAACGCATCTGAATAGGTTTCTTAATAGTGTGTGTTGGTGCGTGATATTCTTGATATTCGTGGAGCATGTTTTTGCCTGTCAAAAAATCTTCCACGAATGTCACACACCACCCTCATTTTGTCTCACGTCGTGGAGGTCGCAACTGAGTGTATTGATCCGTCTTGATGAGTATTGATCCTTAATAGAACGTGACAATGTTCGTAGTGGTTCCTGTGATGGTTCTTGGAGCTCAAACTGTCACGCGTTATTATGAAGTGACACGGAAACTGTCAAGTTTTGACACGATTTGTAACGCGACGTCACATTTCACTGCGCGCCACGACAAATCAGTTTTCTGTCACGTGCGCACAATTAAACTCAGCTCCAAATGTTCCACAGTTCCTGCTGAAGCTCCTCAGGATGCTCCTGCAGGTGATCCACCTGCTGTTGTAACCGATGAGCGGGAGAACGAGTCTGAGCAACCAGAGGTGCGAGTGGAGACTCACGTGCTGCCAGACATCTCTGCACCTCCTCCAGTCCGGCGGAGGAAGAAGCGTGCGCACAATTAAACCCTGCTGCACTGCATTCAGTTTGATGGCTGACACCAAGTCGGCTAAAAGTCTAATTTCAGTGCTCTTCAGCGCGCTCCTGCAGGTGTTCCACCTGCTGCATGTGCCTGATGTTTGGGAAAATGCGCGAGACGAGACCCGCATGAAGCCACACATCTGGCTCTGTCCGCCTCCTCCTCTCTGCGCCACTCCATGGCACAGAGCCCAACTACGCATGCAGTCACAAAGTTCTTCTGAAAAAGTGGAGCGATCGGAATTTGGTTGGATGAATATGGGTGTGTGTGTGGAGACAATTCACCTCGTTCACAACGTGACAGAACTTAACGATGCGCTGTTACGCGCAATAGCGCGCAACAACACGGAACACTATTCTTGACCGTGCGTAATGGTTCCTGATCATTCTCCAGCAACACGTGCCATTAATCGTAACGAGTGGCAGCAGTTCCTGAGGACACCTGATGCCTCTGCCCCGAATCATCATATTCGTGATCAGCGGCCAAGAATGTGTACTTCGTGGCATTCGTGACTTGTCGTCGCTATGTGTAAACGCAGTATTACTTGTGTGAAGCGCCTTGAGGCAACTTTGTTGTGATTTGGTGCTATATAAATTAAATAAATTGAAAGATAAATAATAATAGTGGAACAGAAGACATAACGAACAGGTTGAGAAAAGCGAGGGACACCTTCCCAAATCTGTCACAGGTTTGGAATAAGAGAAGCATCATAAAAGAAACTAAAATCCATTTGTTTAAAGTAGACCTGCATTGAAATAAATGTGGTCAGATTTCAGAAAGAAATAGCTGATATGTATTTATAAGACCCTTGTGAATGCAGTAAAGTAAATCTGTAAGCCCAAATTTGTAATTCAGTGGAGAAATCTTTGTTTAAAAATGACAAATTTGCAGCTAAAATTTAGCCCTCTGTGAAAACAGTTTGTACAGCCGTATCATTTCCATGACGTCAGGGACAAGACGACGTGCTCCCGCCTTCAGTCCGATCCCGCATTGAAATTGATTTTATCTGTTAGTAATGTTACTTATACACGTCCTGGTTTCAACATCCAAAAGTAAGCTGCAATGAATGTGAGATACAGATCTGTGTGCTCAGATCAGCAACGACATCGACAGCGGGCGCCGTTCTTCCTCTCCCGCTCTCTGCCTCCGCTGCGCTTATTAAGTCTGCGGCTCGATAACGAGCTCGTTAACCGCTGACGCGGGCCACTCACACCGCCCGTGTCTGCTTTGCAGCCGGTGTTGTGCCAGATTCAGCGCACAACACCGGTATCACCTCTCTGTCTACTGAATGGAGCTGCAGCACACTTGGCACAAGTCCTTAGATTACGCTCGCTGTTTTAATGCGAAGCGGCCGGTACACCTGTTGCTGCAAGGACAGACTTCTTGCGGCAAAATCCACAGCACCACACGTCTCGGCAATCGGAGCCCCAGAGCTCCATGGACGCTGAGAGAGGTTTATATATTTTTAATGACTGGGATTCTTTGCGGGTCTCGCCTCATATCCCGCGATGGTACCGGAGGCGAAAGACACTAGATTTTCATTGCGACACCACTCAATCAAACGGGCGTATGAAAAAGTCCCCCAAAATAATTTTCAGGCAAAAATAAAAATAAATGTATACTCGCCAAACGTACCGCAAGACAATATGAAGTTTTAAAAAACCGTTGATCCTTCCGTATAAGACAAAACGGTAAGCGATGCAAACTGACGTAAATCCACTAATTACAATTGGCGCAATGCATGCTAGGAGAGGGTCTTGTCCGTGACGTCTCGGCAGCGTCCATGATGAGAGGGACAGTTTGCGGAGGGCTAAATGTTAGCTGTAAATTTGTCATTTTCAAATGAAGATTTCTCCGTTGAATGACAGATCTGGGCTTGCAGATTTACTTTACTACATTCAGAAGGATCTCATGTGTAAATGTAAGTCATTTTTTGCTCAAAAAATCTGACTGCATTTTTTTCAATGCAGGTCTCCTTTAAGGCACAACTCATGTCAGTACTGCTATGTGGGAGTGAGGCGATCGAAAATGACAAAATAGGAGAAGAAAATAGATGCTTGTCAATTTAAATATTTGAGAATGATTTTAAGGATCACAAGGCCTGCCCAAGCAAATAACAACCAGATTATTGATGTGACACGTCAACAGAATTAGTCATGAGATAAGAAGAGGTCAGTGGAATTGGATTGGACATGTCCTCTGTTGTGACCGATCGAGTGACCGCATGGCAGCATTGGGATAGCAGCCTGAGGGAAAGAGAGCAGCAGGGAGACCAAAAATGACCTGGCGATGGAAGGTGGAAGCAGAAAGTGAAATAAAAGGAGGGAAGAGCAAGTGGAGCATTGCGAGAACACCAGCTGAAGACAGAGATACCCAGACAAAGAATGTTTTGGCCTTATTAGGGCCAAGGCCTAATAAGGCCTTCGGCCAGACCCCTGAAAGTGGACGTGCGACTACTACCCATAATTTATGAGGTATATACTGTGAGGCAAATAAGTATTTGATCCACTGTCGATTTTGCAGGTTTTCCCACCTACAAAGAACGAAAAGGTCTGTCATTTTTATCGTAAGTACACGTCAACTGTGAGAAAATCAGAAAATCACACTGTATGATTTTTAAGTAATTACTTTGTATTTTATTGCATGAAATAAGCATTTGATCACCTACCAACCAGCAAAAATTCTGGCTCTCACAGACCTGTTTTTCTTTGAGAAGCCCTGCTATTCTGCACTTGTTATCTGTATTAATTGCACCTGTTTGAACTTGTTACATGTATACAAGACACTTATCCACACACTCAATCACAATCCGATTTATCCACCATGGCCAAGATCAAAGAGCTGTCTAAGGACACCAGAAACAAAATTGTACACCTGCACAAGGCTGGGATGGACTACAGAAGTAAGCAGCTTAGTGAAAAGATAATTACAGCAAGAACTGTTGGCGTAATTATCTAATTACGCCAAGAACTGTTGGCGTAATTATTAGCTGGAGTGTATCGAACCACATTGTGCAGCTGCTGTGGAAAAATCAAAAATGAAAACCAGCTGGTCCATGTGGAACCACATCACACTGCTGCTGTGGAGAAACAAAAAATAAAAAAAATACATGGCACCTGGAGGATTCAAACCTGCATTTTACAAAAGCTCTGATTAACAGATGGAAACTTTACCACTGCACTACTATCACTGTCCTATAACAGGAACGGAAAATACCACAAATCAACAAGGAGACAAACGTATTTTATAAAGGTGAGAAATTAGACAATGTAGACGAAGAGGAAGTCTTTAATTATGGTGAAAAAAACCACTGTAATAACTGACAAAACGCGGGACATCCCGTGGGGTGATTTCCTGCATGGCACGATATTCATCAGCGTTGCGGTGAGCTGGTGCAGCAGTCAGCTGAAGCAATATGTGTTTTAATTTACAACCCTAATTCCACTGAAGTTAGGACGTTATGTGAAATGTAAATAAAAACAGAATACAATGATTTGCAAATCCTCTTCAACCTATATTCAATTGAATACACCACAAAGACAAGATATTTAATGTTCAGACTAATAGACTTTTTTGTTTTTGTGCAAATATTTGCTCATTTTGAAATGGATGCCTGTAACACATTTCAAAAAAGCTGGGGCAGGAGCAATAAAATACTGGGAAAGTTGATGAATGCTCAAAGAACATCTGTTTGGAACATTCCACAGGTGAACAGGTCAATTGGAAACAGGTGAGTGTCATGATTGGGTATAAAAGGAGCATCCCCAAAAGGCTCAGTGGTTCACGAGCAAAGATGGGGCAAGGATCACCACTTTGTGAACAGCTGCATGAAAAAATCATCCAACAGTTTAAGAACAATGTTTCTCAACATTCAACTTCAAGGAATTTAGGGATTCCCTCATCTACAGTCCATAATATAATCAGAAGAGTCAGAGAATCTGGAGAACTTTCCACACGTAAGCGGCAAGGCTGAAAACCGACACTGAACGCCCATGACATTCGATCCCTCAGGCAGCACTGCATTAAAAACCATCATCATTGTGTAAAGGATCTTATCACATGAGCTCAGGAACACTTCACAAATCCATTGTCAGTTAACACAGTTCCTCGCTACATCTACAAGTGCAAGATAAAACTACCATCCAAAGCGAAAGCCATACATCAACAACATCTAGAAACGCCGCCGCCTTCTCTGGGCCCGAGCTCATTTGAAATAGACAGACGCAAAGTGGAAAAGCATGCTGTGGTCTGATGAATCCACATTTCAAACTGTTTTTGGAAATCATGGACGTTGTGTCCTCCGGACAAAAGTGGAAAAAGACCATCCAGATTGTTACCAGTGCAAAGTTCAAAAGCCAGCATTTGTGATGGTATGGGGTGTGTTAGTGCCCATGGCATGGGCAACGTACACATCTGTGATGGCACCATCAATGCTGAAAGGTACATCCAGGTTTTGGAGCCACACATGCTGCCATCCAAGCAATGTCTTTTTCGGGGACATCCCTGCTTATTTCAGCAAGAAAATGCTAAGCCACATTCTGCACGTGTTACAACAGCATGGCTTCATAGTAAAAGAGGGCAGGTACTAGACTGGCCTGCATGCAGTCCAGACCTGTCACCCATTGAAAATGTGTGGCGCATTATGAAGCGCAAAATACAACAACGGAGACCCCAGACTGTTGAACAAATTAAGTTGTACATCAAGCAAGAATGGGAAAGAATTCCACCTACAAAGATTCAACAATTAGTGTCCTCAGTTCCCAAATGCTTACTGAGTGTTGTTAGAAGGAAAGGTGATGTAACACAGTGGTAAACATACCACTGTCCCAGCTTTTTTGAAACGTGTTGCAGGCATCCATTTCAAAATGAACAAATATTTGCACAAAACAATAAAGTTTATGAGTTTGAACATTAAATATCTTGTCTCTGTGGTGTATTCAACTGAATATAGGTTGAAGAGGATTTGCAAATCATTGTATTCTGTGATTATTTACATTTTACGCAACGTCCCAACTTCATTGGAATTGGGGTTGTATTTCCACACGAGGACAGCATGCCAAAGTCTACGCTTCACATTGTAGTTATGCGACTTAATATCCAGCTGCACAACGCAGGGAACACGCCCACCTCTGTCAATGGACCTCGCAGCTCACAGAACAAAAAGGCTCATTCTCTGTTGCTTTGTTCTGTGATTTTAATTTAATGTATGTATTATTATGTGTTTGTCCTGCATCTGTCTGATGGCTTTAATTTTTTTTTTATTTGACACCTTGCAGTCTGTGGTCAGCTGTATGCCCACAGCAAAGCATATGCGCAAAGTGACTTGACTCTGGGACATTAAGCCACAGCTGACAATGTTGGATTCATGTTGTGTGTGCATGTTGGTGGTGGTGATGTTGGGGGGGTTGCCACAGTTACACCCATGCGTGTTGCTAGGTGACGCCACACTCTTGTTGCACTTTGATAATTTTCACAGACATGTTGAATGTGATCACCTGCTGTCCACTATCGTACCAGGTGCGCAAACAGCCCTGCCTTTTTATAAGTGTGCAGCAAGTGGTGTTAGATGTTCATGTGCGACACCTGGAATTTGGCCATCACCTGCCAAGAGGGGGATTGAATGAGCACGCACAGGGCATTCGCCATCTTTCAGCAGCTTATGTGTGCGAATGATTGTAGCGACAGGTGTACGAGGTGTTTGTGGCGGCTCCTATTTTTCACAAATGGCATGCAAGTCCTCCTTCATGCGCAAGTTGGCTTCAATTGTGTTATGTGTGAAGGGGGCTAACGTACACATTTACAATTATATTATGTTCTTACATTGAATTTACTCAATAAAATCATGCATGCACAGACACTTTTATTATATAGATGAGTTACCACCCCCTGCTGGAATTGTGTGTGAGTCCAGAATATAATTATCAATGTCCATTGTTCATCGCTGTTAGCTAATATCCGTAGTTTCTCCAAAAATATTAGTCCTATCAACATTCCATTTTGGCAGTGTTCATGCTCACCCAAAATTGTGAATTTCTCCACTGTGAGATCACTAAAGTCTTTATCTTAATACATAAGCATACCAAATGGCAAATGTTAGCTCTCCACAGTTTGTCCGTGACTGAAGTTAAACACACACGTAGAACTTTTTGTCTTTTCTGCATTCTGCCTTAAGCAGTTGCTTTTATTTTTACACACCCACAAACACAGACGGTGGCAGAAGACATCAAATGCACTACACCTCTCACTTATGGTAACAGCAACATGATACTTAACTAAACCAATTTAACTACAAAAACACAATAAATAAATAACACTAACAACACTGTTAAGCTAACATGAACCACAATAACAACATTTAAAACCCCAAACTCCCATGGTGCATTGCAGTACAACATCCATTATCCAAAAATATCTCCAAAAATATTAGCCCTATCAATTTTCTGTTTTAGCAGCATTCATCCTTGACCCAAAATATATCAGCATACCAAATGGCAAATGTCAGCACTCCCAAGTTTGTCCGTGATTGAAGCCATACACACCCACACACACAGAGGCCACTTGCCTATTATAATATACATCACATTTGATGCAGATTCAAATTGAGGGGCGCAACCAGGATTTTTTTCCAACTTAAAAAAAACTGCAATAGAATGGGTACCTCTTGGTGCACTTCAAGTGTTCAAAGTGGTATGTGCTCTCTGAATGCCATTCATATTCTATATTCAGTATTCCTGCATTTAAATGCGCCCTTTTAAGTGGCACCCTTTTACATGCTACTTGCTCACTAACTAACATGATGTTAAGTTTGATCACAAAGGGATTATTGATATATCATCGTCCATACTGCTGTCGCCGGAAGCCAGCTGAGAGGGGGCCTGTGATGCGGCGATGTGCGCTTGGATGGGGCTTGGTTACGCGCCCCCGAATTGGCAGGTGGCACGGAGCAACAGGCCTCTGTGACTGGGGTGACTGGGGAGTGAATAAATTAGCCCTCAGGCTGCTTTTCCTCTCCCTCTGTTTACTCCATTTCTCAGCCACACAAAGCAGTGTGCCAGACAAACAAGCAGCTTAAAGCATAACACAACTGTTGCACCTGTCGGCACCGATATACAGTCAGCATCAAACACATTTACACGTACACGTAAGCCCGAACACCCCCCATCACACCGACACCCACCCACCATCCCACCCACTGAATGCAGAATTAGACAATGGCTTCTTAAGCACAAAGCTACACCCACTCATAAGCTCAGGAATTTTCACATATGCACACATTCTTGCGTGCAGACAGAGGATAACAATAGAGCAAAACAGACACGCCAAACAAGACACTTCTGAGAGCACAAGCACGCCCACATACACAAAGCTCATCACACTCAAGCGCTTATCAGTAATTCAAGATGCATATCGGTTGCTGGTGTTTTTGCTGCTCTCTGCAGGCTGAGTGGCTGGGTAACAAAACGACGGCAACACAACCATTATTTTCTGTCTCTGGGCTGTGACAGATGACAGCACATCACAGGCTAAGCAATTAAACCATAATTATACACACATACAGACAAAGCCACTCATAAAAAGTGCAGTTTCCCGCTGTGTGTAATTTTGATCTGCTTTCATTGACACAAGAGCGCTGGAACAAATGCACGGCTACATGTGGACAGACGCGAATGTATCCATGCAGAAATTAATGCCTTATTGGTGTACTGTTATGGTGAAGGGACAAATGATACACAGCCATTTGTACATGGATTCATAAGCAGCATATCCATAATGTATTCATTTGCTGTTACTGCAGACAGCAAGAAAAGAAAAAAAAAATTGAGTTACAGCAGCGTGTGTCCTCCAAAGTCAGACACTGATGCAGCAAATTCATTTGGAGTTGTCACTCAAGCAAGCGGCCAAGGAGATGAAATGCCGGCTTGGCCCAATGAGGTGGTATTATCACTTGGCCTAAGCATGCCACTCCTCGGGGTGTTACAGCACTTGCGAGTGGAGCAGGATCGCGGTTCACAGAGGACAAGCAGCCCATAGAGCCATGTAATAATCAGTTCAGCCTAAATAAAGCCTTTAGACACAATGGCATGGCCACCGCCATTACCTGTCCTACCTCTGGAGGCCACAGATGCCCCTGGCCTGCCCGTTACCCCAGCAACACCTCTGTCAAATTATCCGTCACGGCTGATAGGTGTCAGGCACAGCCAGAGACGGCACAGTAAAAATGTAAAGTCTGTGCAGTCAAAACTTGTCATGTAGACGTGCAGTTATAGCAAGACTGAGAGAGATGGGAAACTCTCATTAGGCCATAATGATGTGTGAAGACAGTCCTAATCAGAGCGTGGCACCTTATTTATGTTGGCAATTTGCTGTTTTCCTGCAGTGATGCAAACGTCTTACTGTCACAGACTGACACACATTTGTCTGTCACATTTTCATTTACCCCACTTACTCACACAGAAATATGCAAAGACGAAATATCTGATGTCCCTCTTTTGTCCTGATTTCATCAACAGTGTTAAATTCCCTTTGCCCCACTCCAGCATTCATCCATTGTGGCCGTTTCAACACTTTCAAGGCCAGTTTTACTAGTAACACACCGACAACTCTGCTGGACTTCTTTTGTCATAACTGAGTCACACATATCATTGCACGAACTGTGGAAAAGCTGCGGGGTTTTTAGATGATTTTAATCTGTTTGTACTCGAGCTACAACCATTAATCAATTATCTAGCGATTATTAAATTAATCGGTAACAGGGGTATGCTTTGCTCCCATATGAAACGTATCTAGATACATGGGCTATGATACAATACAATTCTGGAACGACACTTTTTATTATGATTCCGCTTGATTTGATTCAATCTACAGCAATCTGACACATTTCTTCATTTAAAGTAGACACTGATTTTCCATGAAGTAGTGCAGAAGGTTCCTGGTTCAAGACCATTCCTGCACTTTCTTCATGTTATGTGGAGTTGTGTCAGAAAGGGCATCCGGTGTAAAACCTGTGCCAAATCAACATGGATCTCCTGTGGCGACACTGAGTGAAAACAAGGGAGAAGCCAAAGGGGCTTACTTATTCTTGCACGTTGGTGCTGCCTCTGCTCTTTCTGTCCCACCACTGGGGGCTGCAGGACATACAGTAGCAGAAAGCACAACACAGAAGAAGCGAGGTGTCGCTACCACAGCATATTTTTCCCCTTCTAAGCCTGTATTAGAGTATTAATAAATTGTGAACTGATCACAAAATTCAAACAAGTATATTTATCCGTTATACCACCTACAGAAGTATCAGACACATTGATTTAGTTTTTGTTTTTACCTTGCAGACAAATTAACCATTCCTGTGTCTTGCGAGAGTCCCACACCAACCTTTAAATGTTTACAAGAGTTTATCGATTGTTATTACCCTAATCTGCAACCATTTTGGGAATCCATTATTCGTTTTAAGGCTTCTTTTGTTTTTTGGTTTATAAATTCTTATACCACCATCACACGTCACTGGAATCACAAAGAATGGCACTGGACTTGAAGTGGTGCACATCCGAAAAGTGTCGGCTTTCAGTTCCAAAATGTTCTGACAGCCATCTGCGAAAGTCCACATAGGTCAAAATCAGTCAGCAGCCCGAGTGTGACGCACATGTTCAAAACTCTCTGGGCGCCATCGAGATGGGACACCTATCTGACGGCGGTCTGAATGCCATCTGACTGCAATTTACATATTCTGAAGGTGGCAAAAACAGGATCCAAAACAATTTGAGCACGTATGAGGGAACCTCGAGATGGACTGGGCATGGCAAAGCCTGCAGTATGACCTGCACATGTCACTTATCCACTTATAATGTCCACCTCCAATCAACTGAAGGCACCGTGTCCATTGCGGGTCAATATGTCGCACAGCGCACGGCGCTGCAGATCTGGACAGGCTCTTATATCCATAATAGACCTTACAGTCTTACAGTACAGATAATATTTCTCCCCATGGGCGACATAAATAATGTGAAATATTGTGCCCATCAGATCTGCGACACCACGGCAGCTGGCGGGCAGTTGCGCACGCTGCCACACCCCACGTCAGAGGCTCAGAGCTGAACGGATCTCACCGCTGTAATAAACAAATTATTGCTTGATCACATTTAATTCTGTCAGACATATGACGTGGAACTGTTTCACCATGACAACTAATGAAACATGAATATCACCTCCAGCAGCATTTTGCGGCACAGTGCGCCGGGACCCAGGACCACACAGCCTGTGGTGGAATGCTGGAAACAACGATGCCAAACATAAATCCTATGTGATAATCCAACCAGAAAGCACCATGTAGAGTTGTGTTGGGGGGGGGATAAAGTTTGCTGCCACAAATATAGCGGGAAAGCTCACTGCAAACATTTTTAAACAAAGATGTCTTTTGACTGTCAGCAAAGTGTGACAATGTGTCGTCACGATCACGTTACTGTTGTTTTCTCGTAGTAAGAGAGTTTGTATTAGTAAGTGAGCTTCAAACATGCTCCAGCAGACAGCCCGAAGCAAGCGAACGCCTGGACACTCAGAACGGGACTGGAAGAGCAGCAGGAGTGAGTCCATCGAGAGATTTGTCTCAGTTGGACCTGCGGCCAGGAGGACAAACGCCCAGTTGGTAACAGACGTTAATAGACGGTGGCAGTGGCAGAGAACGAGTCACTTGGAAGAAAAGCGCTTAATCAGTGATGTTCCACAAAAACTACACATGAAGGACATAGATTTTTTTTCTTCCCTTTTTTACACAAGGGGCAGTAACTTTAACTTGTCGGTGAGCCGACATGACACTGGTAACAGCGGCAGAATTTGAAGGAACGAGTCAAGTCCCACAAAATGGAGGACATTATTTTTAACTTCAGTAAAGGAACAAATAAAACCTCCGTTGGGACACGACAGGCGAGTCTCGTTTCTTGACCACACCAAGAGTCCTGGTTAGCGACTTTAATCCACAAAAAGGTGAGTCACGATTGATATCTTTAAATGGCTTTGCAGAAGTTTAACTAGCGGTACGCTACGTTTGTTTTATGAGTGAGAGCATTTTACCGATTAAATGTGAATAAGCCAGTTTCAAGTTTCTCAGTACGCATGCGTTTTCAAAATGGGTGACAGTGTTACTTTGTGCACAGCAGAAAAATATTGTCAGTTGCTTTAGGCTCTAATTTTGTATTTTATTGACTGTACAGGCACACAGCACCCTTTTCATGCATTTACCGGATTAGAACCGAGAGAAATATTACAGAAGATAAAGAATTACCCTTCCTTTTCACTTACTTTAAAATGGCGACAACGACGCGCTGCAGATCACGTGACCAATGTCCTGATGTCCAACTTACTCAATTGGTAAAATCTGTTTTTATGATTTACTGGTGAATGAACAAAATATAATAATAGTGTCGGCTCATTTGTCATGAAATAAAAATTAGTGGGGTTTTGGCAAAAGCAAAAACTCACCTGATTCTGTTAGAATATGATTTCAACATAAAAAAAAAATAGGGTGACTTTTTTCACATTCTAATGCCCTGAAATCCAAGATGGCTTCCATGATACAAAAACGGCATAAATGTGACATTACGATTGATATAAATGTGGTTGCGATATTTATTTTCAGCATCTATTCCTTGTAAAACTGTATCTAGAGATTCCCACATGGATAACAACTTCCCTGTGACAACTAATCTTTTTATTTTGTGAAGTTTCAGACAGACTGCCATCCTAAATTAAACATAGCAGGCCCAAAATTGATGTTTGAATGAAGTCGCTGGAAGCAGTTTTTCCGCATTTGGTTAAGGTTTAAAGATATATATGTATACAAAGATATAATTTTTTTTGTATTTGCAGGAAACAAGTACCACATCAACTATAACATTGCTTACAGTCCATATATTAACCAACATGTCAGAATCTTCATCTAACAAGACGTCAAAAACTGTGGATTTTGTACTCTGCTTTATTTATCAGCTGAGCAGCAAACAAACAGATTATACAAACTACCAGCATATTTCCCGTGGGGATCTGTAATGGGTAGTGTTTATAAAATAGGTAGCTGTCATTTTTCAAGGGAGGTAATAAATTATGCAGTTTTATAATGACTTGGAATGGCATCTGACTCCAGAATGCTTTTAGAACCTTAGACCTCAGATCTCAACGATTTTTAGAAGAAGAACTCAGCCCTTTTATATCGTGTTAATTACGTAATGTAATTACGTAATTTTTTTGATTCCACTGGTTTCCTTGTGTCAAAAAAACCTATATTTAGATTCTTTGTTAATAATTGTATCTTGTGTATTAGCAAAGATATACACGAAATTACAAATGATCCTGCACTATAATCAGAAAATAATCAACAGACAAATAAAAGAAAAAAATCAGATTATTCCATGAATTAATAACAATTGATAGCTTAATCGTTTACAAAAATAATCGTTATTTGTAGCCCAAGTCTGTTTGGAGTGATGTCATTCTCAGAAGAAAAAAACAATTAGAACCATGATCTTAACAATGTTTGTATGCGGTTTATGTGAAACCAAAATAAGATCTTGACTTATTTCTCCTGCCTCTCAGTTTCGTTTCCACCACAGTAAGATGCACAAAATCTCAAATTAACCTCCTTTTAAGTTTCAAAATAGATCTCATCCAGCTCTAAGGTAATTTCCAGACAACAAACAGAAATAAAAATGAGGCTGAAGTGAGAATTTCATTTTTGTCTTTTGTGCTGTAGAGGAGCAAACTGAGCGGTAAAATTTTCCTCTGGTTTGTCTCCATTGCACAGCTGTTGACACGAACACATACCTGGTAAAAATCACTTCTGGCTCCTTGCTTCATTAGAGAGATGTACCATATCATTTTGTGTATGTGTGTGCATGTTTGCATATGTCTGTGCACATGGATGCCCAGGGCTGGTGATTCCGCCTGGGGCTCAGTAGCATAAATGGAGCTCAAGCAGCAGCCAGTCAGGCAGTGCTACCAAACCCCATCCGTGGAGACAACGCAAAATCCATACTCAATAGAGATCCACAGACCATGCAGGCGTCGAGCTACGCAGGCCACTGACAGCATCCATGATGGCTATTGATCAATCAACGATTTCTTGCTCTATGCAGATATGATTAGATGACTTACAGCTGAAAAGTGCCACTTCCAGTTTGTAGGATGATCTCATTTTCATGATCTCATTTTCAAGTGATACCATAACGCTGTGCATTTCACCTGCTGCTTTTACAGCCGTACGCTCTGCTCTGTTGTCTTCCAATTGCTCAGCAGGAATCAAATTATCTGTAGGGTGGCACACTGCCCAGAACACCCATAATAAACTGCATCTCTCTTCTAATTTGGGTTCAGAGAAATGCATGTTTCCTATGCGTTCATGGCAAAGCGGCTGCTGCTTTAATCCTCGTCTTCACTCTCTGCTCCTTCTTTATATTCCTTCAAATGGGAAGCTACTTGTAAGGTTGAAACAGTATAATTTTTCAGAGCATCTGAAGACTTAAGCAACAGTTGATGAGACATTATACATAATAAATTAAAAAAAGGCTTAGATTTATCTCCCCGGCCCTCTCAGTTGGACCAGCTGCAGCCTCTAAATCAGTCAAAACTCAGCAGGCTACAAAATGAATTGGCAGGCAGCAACCGAGCTGAAGGGGGGAAAGCCAAACCTACATTTTTCAACAAAGCAAAAATAAATGATTCTCTGGGAAAAGGAAGGGGGGGATGCCCACCTCTAAAAATAGTATTGTCCCGGTAAAATAAACACGTAAGGTTGATAAACAGGTCTTGACGAGGAGAATTAATTGGCCATGCTGGACCCATAAACAGCTATACATCACATTCAAGAACAAAACAATAACAGAAGTGAGGCAGTTGGAGAGAAACCCCTGACTGGCTGCCACACAGACACCCCGACTCTCACGTACACATACGACATATACAAGAACGTGGTGGAGAAAGACAGACGGGAAAATGTAGATAACGAGGTTAGGTATTATACATAGGATGGAGGAAGAAATGAGAGTGAACAGAGAGACAGAGATAGAAGCAGGGATGTGCGGTTTACAGCCCTCCCTATGCACACGCCAAAGGAAGCTCGCGCACGTGCTCACGCGCGCCTGTCTCCCTGACTGAAGAAACGGTGTCTGTTGATGCTAATGCTAGCCAGCTGGGCTCACAGCCAAAGGCATTAAGTGGAATCGAATTCCACCAAACTAGCTTTAATCAGCAGGTTTTTAAGGTTAGAATTACTCTCCCTCTTCTCCCGCCCGCTGGCCAAGGTTAAAGCAGACACAGGCAGGGGCTGGGCTCGGCTAATGGGATGGATGGGTGGCACGGGGCCTATGGTATGCCACCGAACACGACACAGCTATCAACACAAACATACAGAAAGACACAAGCGCAGCTACGCACTTAAACACATATCAAGTTACACCTGCAAACAACAACAATTCACCAATAGAGATAAAATTAGGATAAAAAAATATTTGTGACTGTGCAGAGGCACGCACGCAAATACAGACAACGCAACTATGACTACGAGATTATAGCGTGTGTACATCTCTTGCACAGATTTACCTTTAGCGAATCAATTCTTTGACATTACAAACTATACATAGCAAGTGTAGATATGAAATGAAATAAGAAACACAAATATTTACAGGGCTAGCTTGATAGTTTCCAACCTGGCCTCCATTTTTTGAAAATGTGTGGTTCATCTTTTTACTGGGTACAAAAAAATAATAATAATTTCAATGAGCACAGTATTGATTTAGAATGCAAACACTAACACAGGCTAAATGGCTATAAAACGTAATGGTACTTGGCAAGCTAAAAACACCCAGTAAATAGCTTCTTGTCATTACTGATTTACTGATAAAAATTATTTCTTGCCCTTGTAAATATTACTTGATTTCATAAGTACATTTACAATTGTTTTTTAATTCTTCACATTTACTTTAAAAAATACACATTTTTGTAATGTGCTACTTGGTATTTACTTACGAGGGCTGTCAATAAAGTAACGGTCCTTTTCATTTTTTTCAAAAACTATATGGATTTCATTCATATGTTTTTACGTCAGACATGCTTGAACCCTCGTGCGCATGCGTGAGTTTTTCCACGCCTGTCGGTGACGTCATTCGCCTGTGAGCACTCCTTGTGGGAGGAGTCGTCCAGCCCCTCGTCGGAATTCCTTTGTCTGAGAAGTTGCTGAGAGACTGGCGCGTTGTTTGATCAAAATTTTTTCTAAACCTGTGAGACACATCGAAGTGGACACGGTTCGAAAAATTAAGCTGGTTTTCAGTGAAAATTTTAACGGCTGATGAGAGATTTTGAGGTGATTCTGTCGCTTTAAGGACTTTTCACGGTGCGAGACGTCGCTCAGCACTCTCAGCCGCCGTCGTCAGCCTGTTCAAGCTGAAAACCTCCACATTTCAGGCTCTATTGATCCAGGATGTCGTGAGAGAACAGAGAAGTTTCAGAAGAAGTCGGTTTCAGCATTTTATCCGGATATTCCACTGTTAAAGGAGATTTTTTTAATGAAAGATGTGCGGACGGGTCCACAGCCGACGCGGTGCGGCGGCACAGGAAAAACACCTCCATGTTGATAACCATTTGTAAAATCCAGGTGGCTTTTGATGGCTTTCAGTGGAGTGAGTATATGAGAAATTGTTTAACAGCAGGACATGTTCCAACTTGTCCTTAAGGCTTCCAATGGAGGTGTTTTTCCTGTGGCGGAGCGTCGCGGTGGCTGTGAGCCGACGCGCGGACCCGTCCGCACGTCTTTCATTAAAAAAATCTCCTTTAACAGTGGAATATCCGGATAAAATGCTGAAACCGACTTCTTCTGAAACTTCTCTGTTCTCTCACGACGTCCTGGATCAATAGAACCTGAAATGTGGAGGTTTAAAATTTTCACTGAAAACCAGCTTAATTTTTCGAACCGTGTCCACTTCGATGTGTCTCACAGGTTTAGAAAAAATTTTGATCAAACAAAGCGCCAGTTTCTCAGCAACTTCTCAGACAAAGGAATTCCGACGAGGGGCTGGACGACTCCTCCCACAAGGAGTGCTCACAGGCGAATGACGTCACCGACAGGCGTGAAAAACTCACGCATGCGCACGAGGGTTCAAGCATGTCTGACGTAAAACATATGAATGAAATCCATATAGTTTTTGAAAAAAATAAAAAGGACCGTTACTTTATTGACAGCCCTCGTATATGTTTTTTACAGCCTTTTACAATGTAACTATAAATTACATTATCAGGTGAGATTATTCATTTATTTAGTGTTATAACTGTTAATATCAAGTAAATTTTATGAAGCAAGCCTGAGAAACAGAACTCGGTATTAGCTTTTCTACACTGAAAAAAAAATAAAAAAAATTGAAGTGATATTTACATGAAAAAAGTTTTCACTCAGAAATTCCAAGTAAATTTACAAGCGGAATTCTTATATAAATTTTACTTATATATATATATATATATATATATATATATATATATATATATATAGTAAAACATATAGTAAAAAGTAAATCCCTTTGGCTGCTGCCAAGGACTGACTTACTCAGTGCAGTGCGCTTGGTTTCAGTGCAGTAGGTTCCCGATTCAAACACATTTTTCCATGCAATGTGGGGTTGCGTCAGGAAGGGCATCCGGTGTAAAATTTGTGCCAAATCAACACGCAGATCCAAGTTGGATCTGCTGTGGCAACCCTGAGTGAAAACAAGGGAGCAGCTGAAGGGATTTACTTTTTTATTAAAAAAGAGAGAGTAATACCCCCATGACACATTGAGGCCGAAATCGGGAAATATTGACTTGCTGTCCGAAGACCAACGGACACCAGTCTGTGAGCATCTAGATATTTGGTCCCATTTGCTCGGCTTGTGTGAAGAAAACTGGCAATAAAACTGAGGTATTATCAAGTTTTAGAGATTTGCTTTCAGTTTGAGTTTAAGGAAGACAATAATTCTTTATTTTTTGTATTTCTTGTATTTAAAATGGCATAAACAAATTTAAATGTGTGATATTCCAAGTGTTCCAATACTTTTGGAGGGCACACTGTCCTAACCTTATGATGAGTGCAACATGAGTGTGGTATTATTACTGTTTTGTTTAAGAATGTTTAATTTTCACTGTTGAACTTTGTGTCAAATCATAGTCATATCGTATATCATATTTATATGAAAATTCATCTTCTATTATACATTCCAAATCTAAGGTGGAACTCTACTAGTGTTTACTAAGGTATACATAAATATCTTAAAAAAAAAAAAAAAAAAAGAGAGAGTAGAGCCACTTAGGTGCCTGGTCTTGAGAACCAGGGATGGTAGGTTGAAAAGCTTTTTTATCCCATGGGAACTCTCCCTACCCACCTAAGCGGCTCAAGAATATGGACAGCATGTATATAAGTGATATTCACATGACAATTTATATGACAATATTGAGATACGATAATTTGGCCATATTGTACAGCCCTACTGTCAACTAGCTAAAAACTTTGAATATTAATTTACATCTACATTAAAAAAAATGCTTAAAGTGGCAGGGGGTTAAGAGGGCTGTAATGAGGGGGGTCAGCTGAAAAGCAAAAAAGAAAAATGCTTAAAAAGGCAGGAGGTCTGGGGGGGGGGGGGGGGAGACAGAAGCTCAAAGGCTTTTGCCATACCAATGCTCCCCTAAAGCATTTACTCAAAATATGTCTGAAGAACCTAAATGACACAGTGAGATGCTGACAAGCTTTGATCGTTTATGTCCGTGGCATATGCATATTATATGAGATTTCTGTTAACATAGCATAATAAAATGCACCTTAAAGTGTAGGTGACACGATATGTAATTTTTTTGTTTTTAGTATTTAAGACTAAAATTAAACAGCAGTTTGAAATTTATCCTTTCCTGGTGCGCAGTTACTGAAAAGATAAATATTCTGATTTTGAACTGCGCCACTAAAAACCAGGAACTTCCTGGCGAGTTCCAACATTAGAGAAGAAGGAGGAAGTGACATCAGCGCTGGAACCATTATCTTAATAGTCCCATTAATTTATCTTTTAATTTATGGATTTTTACAGGCTACTGACAGCCCCGTTTCCCCCAAGTGGTTCGGGTCATTGATGCACGTTTCTTATACGTGTCAGAATGGTTAGTACTCACCGGCAGAATCCTTTTGATTGGAAGGTGGAACACTTATATTGACGAGCGTGCATGCACGTCTGCAGCATCTCTCCTCGACACAGAGGCAAAATTGAGTATTTACACATTATTTTATCCATCAGCCACATGCGCATTTAACGGATTACACCTGTAGCTGACCATGCCGGTCCCGTATCGGTACAGCAGAGACGCAACCCATCATGGACTTTCTTCAGCCAGGACAACAAATTAAATTATTTTCAGACATTTTTATCAGACTGAAGATGATCTCACTGAAACAGACAGGTAAGACTATATTATTTACTCCTTGTGTGCAAGGGCGCAATTTAGAACTAGAAATTGGGGGGGGCAAAGTGCGAGGCCCACAGGGCCGAAGCCCATAGGGCCGGGGGTCTGGGGGCTGCTGGGGAAGCCAATGGTTTCTAGATAAGCTCAGATGGGTTAGATGCATTCTGAGCATCCAGAACAGTAATTTTAATGTTTGGAGAAGACCATAAAGTGGACACCATTTGACGTATGCAATTTGAAACTGTGGATATAAGTACCTTATTCTGAGAATAGCCAGCACTGATTTTATTAACATCCTGGTGTAAATAAGGTATCACCACATGTGTAAAACTCAAAAAGAATGATAGTTTAAGTTTCATTAAAAAAACAACTGCAATGTGGTAAAATGTATTCATAAATATGAAAGAACAGGCTCTTAATAATTATTAACTATCGCATACTGTAGTATGTAGTATCAAGATTTGTTTTTGCATAAGTATGAAAAAAACAACAGATCATAAGTTTAGGATAAATTACTTATCATGAATTTAATTTTTGAAGTGGCACTAATGACAACACTCATACTGAACAATTTTGCTTGCATAGACTGTTTTGGAGATCAAGCAATAATTGCAGATGGGCTTTCTGAGGTCCCAGATAGCTTTTTTTTCTGATTTCCTTTTCTAACTTTCAGAATTTAGTAAATTAGCACATGGCCTATTGATACTGTGTAGACCAGGGGTCGGCAACCTTTGAGACATTGAGTGCCAATTTCAAATTTTCTAGTCAATGAGTGTGCCACTATCAACAATAATGGTAAAAATGACAAACCACAGGAATACATTCAACAAATTCAAAGCAAACAGCAACGTATTTAACTAATCAGTGTGGGCTGAGACTAAAATGAATCATAGGCTATGTCTCAATTAATATATCTTGCCTACCAGTCAGTGTGATCCCTGTCCTTGCTTTTCTTGGCTGAGCTTTTTTATCTGGGGTTTGTAGTTTGTCACTTTTCATTGTAAACATGCCTCAGAATGGTCTATTATCAAATGGCTGCGGATGGGGCTGAGCACACTTTTCATGTGCGAAAATACCTGCTCACACAGGTATGTTGAGCAGTTCACAGGAAACATTTATTTCTGTATGTATTTATTTATTTATGTTCATTGTTAGTTGCTTTTATATATTCTGTTGTGTTTCTATTCAGGTTATTTTTGTCTCTTTCTCTAAAATTGTATATAATAAGTATATATTGTATATAATAATCATATTATTAATATATAAACAAAAATAAATTTAAAAAATATTACAATTTGAAAACAAATGCACCCGAACGTGATGACAGCTGGAACTGCTTAATGCTAACTTTTAACATTGAAAATGCCATAGACATGGTAACGCGTTAGCATCGCTCCCGTTTTTAAGTATAAAAAACATCTATCAACTGTTTCAGAAGGCCATAACAGGTCGGTTTAACATAAAAATGGTAAATAATACTCACAGATGTATGCTCTTTAGGGTTTTAGCGGGGGAAAATTAAACGAAAGAAAGAAAGAATAAACGAAGTGATAGTTCGAAGCACTGCTTCAATCTGCGAACCACTGCTTCGATTGGTTCAAGGTTCAAAGCAAAGCCGCGCTGCAGAAAAGTTGATCACAGACCCGCTGCAGGGTCTGTAATCAATGTAGAGAAATTAGCATTTTCCTGACAAACACCCCCCAAAACAGCGGCCACTCTGAAGGACCGATAACAGAATTGTTAAGCAAAAAGCTTATTGATGTCGGTGGATCGAATCATTTCTTAATGTACCCGAAAGGAACCGGTTCTCGATACCCATCCCTACTTGTAACGCTATCAGGTAACTTTGATTTTGATGCATGCAAATGGGTCTCTGGGAAAGTGGGCGGGAGTTGGGTGCAGAGTGCTGTGGAGCGAATGCGGTTGGAAGATCATGCTGTCACTCAGAGATTTTTTTTTTTTTTTGCTGATGCTGGTCCAGTGTTGTGCGTGCCAGTGATTATGCCGCCGCGTGCCAGCAGTGGCACACGTGCCATAGGTTGCCGACCCCTGGTGTAGACACTAGTCCCTAGAGGCAACTATTTTTGGTTTCAAATCTGGGCAAATGCAGTCCCAGAAAATTCCGAATGTGACAAACAAGAAACACGTGTTGTAAACAAGTCAATGCTGCTAAAAATACAAACTTGCAGAAACAAAGATACTATTCTGACATGGTTTTGCACATAAGACTGACATGGTTTGCACATAAGACTGGCATAGCATGTTTCAAGTACAAACATATATGCCAGAAAGTGGGGGGGGGGACATACCATATTCTGTCCCCCCTGGTTGAAAAGGTGGGGGGGACATGTCCCTCCTATCCCCCACCAAACTGCGCCCATGCTTGTGTGATATTTAATAATAATTTGTTACGCTACTAACATACAGTACACTAACTGCATTCAAGAAGGAAACAATATTTATTTTTTTAAAAAGCTGATATTTTTAGTCCCTCATGACATTTTTCAAATTTCAAATGTATGGACCTGTTTCTCGGGAAAAAAAAGTTTATCATCTCCACCCACATACCGAAATCGCCTGCATTATTTATTTATTTATTTTATAATTACCATTCTGTGTTCTGAACTCTGCCAATACCGTTGCTGTTGTCAGACTGAAGGTTGTCCTCCTAGGTTTCTTCTCCCTCATTGTCATCTAAATAAGGCTCAAAACCATAAGACTGTGTCCCCACAGATTCTTCAAAAACACCTTCAGACTGGACTTAAATAAAAAAAACATCAGAAAACAGCTTGACCTCTGCCGTGTTTACAATAGATTTGGGCTTTAATCAGCAGGTGCCGTTCTGGTGATGATGTAGCAACAATATGGTCGTGGCTGAGGGCTGAAATAGAGCCCAGGCTTTACACAGCTGTTGTTTATTCGTCACCTGTGCACTTATTATAGACTTTTATTGTTCAGGATTTTTTTTTTTAAATATCAACATTTCATAATTTTTAGTGATTATTTTGCACATTTTTTGGTGTTACCTACACTTTAAATATATTAATTATATGATTCTATATCAACTAGTTAATTACATACAGTATACACATACTGTAAACAAAGAAAATCTGACAAATATTCTCTGACTGTGACTTTATCTTTTCCAAATGGAGTGTTGCACCAAAAAACTATTTTCTAAAAATAAGTCAAAAAATGAGAATGTGGAAAAAGTTAATACAGAAGAGAGAGGTGAAATGGCTGGACAAGTGAATATATCAGGCTATTTTTCATATTCCACAACAGTCCCGAAGAGGCTTTGCCTTGACCTCAGCCTACAAGCATGGTGAACACATTTATGTCAGTCAACAATGGAAAGCTCTTTCAACAGTAAACCTTACAGCACTTCTGTCAACTTCTCAAAAGTCACACTGTTTCTACAATACCCACGCTAACAGCAACCACAGAAAAACACTCTTTCCACCTTCCTTCGCTTTGACTTTCATTTTTCTTATCTATCACTTTTCCTTCACTGACTCTGCTCTGCACATAGGAAAGCGGCCTTACTTTGGAGATGTACTACAGATTAAATTAGCTTTAGTCAAGTCTTTGTTTTGAAATGCTAATAAGCTGCCTTGAAAATTTGTGTTTGAGCTCACTGTATCTTGATGAAGCAAAACAGCTTCAATCCAAAGACTACGTCAGGACATCAGAATATCTTTTTCCTCCCCCTCTGTATATAATACGCACAGCTGGCTCCTATCCTTAAAGATACATACAATTTTACAGGGAAGAGACCACTGTTAACATAATAGTGACAAAAACTTGAGACAGTGTTTACTGAAGAAGGTGATCATGATCATAGTCACAGGAGATTACAGATATTCCCTTTAATAAACTGAGTCTTTCACAAGCATATCAGTATTCGCGTTATTAGACAAGAAAACTTTTATTCTACTGAATAAACAATGCATAACAACATTTTGACTGTTGGTAGTAGTGTCATTATGTAGTTTGTCCAGGAATGTATGGCTGACAGCATTGTTGTCAAGCATGGCTGGGACCCCAATCACTCATTGGTCACATTAGGTACAAGAGACAACGGCAAAGTGAGCAGCTGTCATTCATTTCCCTTCAGAGTAGAAATTTTAGAGTGACAAGAGACAAGTGTTGCAACTAGGCAGGGGCAAATTAGAAAGTCTTTTATGCAAATACTGAATGATGCGACATGGTGATTCCCATTCCAAGTGAAGGCAATGTGATGGCAATGTGACACATGTATGTTATATTTGTAGTTACTGACAATAAAGTTCACATTTAAACTATTAAACCTCAATACATTTTCTTTGTCATAAGGGTTTGTTATCGAAATGTTAGGAATTATTGCCATTTTGTAATTATATATTGGCAGATACAGCTGTATCATAAATTTTTTATTCCTTAATACTGTGTCAACCCCTAAAAATCCAAATAATTTGGGCACTAGTTAGAAAGTATATTGACAATATTTACATGATTACTTGAACTACAAAATCCTCATTACCTTGCAGGCCAGCGGTAACAGAGGTTATTGTAATCACTTATATGTAACAGATTTTACCAAACTTGGTAGGAATATTCCTTGGGTGTCTCCAGATGATTAACTTTTACAGTAGATTGGTCAAGGTCATCAAAAATATAGTCAGAACAATACATTTTCTGAGATGGCTCTGCAAGCAATATGCTCTGGACTATGCAGCATGAAGTGGGTGAGTGTCCATGACTCAACCTGGATGGGATGCCAGGAAATGGGATGCTGGGAAAATGCAGATGAAAAGAATTGGTAGTGTAGAACTGTGACTAAAGTTACGATAACATGGCCCAAATGTTAATATAATACCAAGGACATTCTTCGCGATTTAATTTATGTAATGATGCAAATAGGCATGAGTGGCATGTTGCAGGTAATTATCTACATCACAATGAAGTTCTAACAGCAACAAGGATTACGTCGACTTTTGGAAATGTTCTAAATATAGTGATAGACCACAAACTATTCGTCGGTTAAGGTTAAGGCTGTAGCGAGTCGCTGCACACTGTTGGTTCCTGTCACCAGTAACGGCAGACATGAAAAAAAGTTGAGAACACCAACAGTAAAAGTACAATATCAAATTTGTACTCACAAACTACACTGTTAGTGGCTACTATCTGTGACAACGTGATGGCTTTGTGATCATCTATATTACATATGAAGAGCTACCGCATCATTTCTGTCAAATTTCTACTGTTACAAGAGTGTTATGGCCAAATGAAAATGCGTACAGATTATAAGCAAGTGAATAAGAACAAGACCAATCAAGACAGACATCATAACACAGTAAGAGCTGTGAACCATAACTCTTAATCGAGACAACAAAAAAACCCACTCAAGGTTAGATTATCTAAAACAAGGATAGATGTAGATGGGCTGACTTCTGTTTGTTTCAAAAGGGACTGAAAAGCATACAAAGGGATCATTTTGTGTCATCCTGCAGAAACTTATTTCAGTCGGTGGCAGCAGCAAACCTGAAAGCCTTCTTTCACGTCGATGTGCAGACTTCAGGTGTAAAGAGGAGGTGCAGGCTTGATAAACAAACTGTAGTTTCCAGGGTCACTGTGAATTGCCAAGCCACATAAATTAGAATGCAAAATGTCTCAGATTGATTTTTAAAAATTAATTAATTAATTAAAATGTACCAGTGCGTCAGTGAGGGCCAGCCAAAAGTTTCATACAAAGTACAGTGATGAGTGCTCACTGTGGAATTACTAATAAACTGCAAGACTCCACCATAAACAGAATCCAGAGCAGACAATGACTAAGCCGAGGCAAACCGATAAATAACATTGGTGTAATCAAGCTCTGGTCAAAAGGTTGCAGAACCAAATGTTTTTCTTCCGTGAATCAAAACAAAGTGTTGGTTTGAAAATAAAAACTTGGATTTCTTCAAGAATTCATTGACATGGGCAATGCATGAGAGGCGACTGTCCAAAATTAAGACATTTACAAGTACACAGATCACAATTTCCACTCCTGGAACAGTGGTGATCAGTCTGCTTTATTTTACAGTTTGAAAAGAAAATTGTGGTTGTTGTTTATCAGCATTTAAAACCAGTTTCAAACTGGATTTAACACGTGAGTTGTGTTTATGTGATTGCTAGGAGTACAGTATAGCAATTAACCGATGCAAGTCGCAAATCAAATATGAAGTAATGAATGACTACATCAATACACGGGTACCTGTCTCTCAGCCCCCGCTATGCATTATGGTACTGGATAAAACTTTGGCTACAGATCGAACTTGTGTAAACCTCATAAAAATGACAGAATGCAATATAAACACGAGTGATCAGTGCAGTTTAGAAGGCTTTAAAAGGTGGAAACTTGATTAATTCAACTTTTTTATGAGTGCAGAGGTCACCGTATTCATGGGAAAGGCAAAGATGAACTTATTGCATTAGCATACAGCGCAGTAACTGCAAATTTGCCCTGTTAGTGCAGCGGATAACTGAAAAAAATGCTTCAAATGGTGATGCAAGCACCAAATTTGGCACACATACTCTTTAGACATTACTCTTTTAAAAATGCCGGGTACCCACGTGAACATTCAATAGGCGGCCAAGAAGGGGTCAATTGAAGTATTACACAGGGGTCAAAATTTAAAAATGCTTCATCACGGCGTTGCTGTGCGCCATGCGGCACCGCCACGACGCACAAAGCCTCCGCTCCTCTTTCCATGACAAAAACTCCTGTAACAATCAATCAATCAATCAATTTTATTTATATAGCGCCAAATCACAACAAACAGTTGCCCCAAGGTGCTTTATATTGTAAGGCAAGGCCATACAATAATTACGTAAAAACCCCAACGGTCAAAACGACCCCCTGTGAGCAAGCACTTGGCGACAGTGGGAAGGAAAAACTCCCTTTTAACAGGAAGAAACCTCCAGCAGAACCAGGCTCAGGGAGGGGCAGTCTTCTGCTGGGACTGGTTGGGGCTGAGGGAGAGAACCAGGAAAAAGACATGCTGTGGATGGGAGCAGAGATCAATCACTAATGATTAAATGCAGAGTGGTGCATACAGAGCAAAAAGAGAAAGAAACACTCAGTGCATCATGGGAACCCCCCAGCAGTCTAAGTCTATAGCAGCATAATTAAGGATGGTTCAGGGTCACCTGATCCAGCCCTAACTATAAGCTTTAGCAAAAAGGAAAGTTTTAAGCCTAATCTTAAAGTAGAGAGGGTGTCCGTCTCCCTGATCCGAATTTGGAGCTGGTTCCACAGGAGAGGAGCCTGAAAGCTGAAGGCTCTGCCTCCCATTCTACTCTTACAAACCCTAGGAACTACAAGTAAGCCTGCAGTCTGAGAGCGAAGCGCTCTATTGGGGTGATATGGTACTATGAGGTCCCTAAGATAAGATGGGACCTGATTATTCAAACCTTATAGTAGAAGAAGAATTTTAAATTCTATTCTAGAATTAACAGGAAGCCAATGAAGAGAGGCCAATATGGGTGAGATATGCTCTCTCCTTCTAGTCCCCGTCAGTACTCTAGCTGCAGCATTTTGAATTAACTGAAGGCTTTTCAGGGAACTTTTAGGACAACCTGATAATAATGAATTACAATAGTCCAGCCTAGAGGAAATAAATGCATGAATTAGTTTTTCAGCATCACTCTGAGACAAGACCATTCTAATTTTAGAGATATTGCGTAAATGCAAAAAAGCAGTCCTACATATTTGTTTAATATGCGCATTGAATGACATATCCTGATCAAAAATAACTCCAAGATTTCTCACAGTATTACTAGAGGCCAGGGTAATGCCATCCAGAGTAAGGATCTGGTTAGACACCATGTTTCTAAGATTTGTGGGGCCAAGTACAATAACTTCAGTTTTATCTGAGTTTAAAAGCAGGAAATTAGAGGTCATCCATGTCTTTATGTCTGTAAGACAATCCTGCAGTTTAGCTAATTGGTGTGTGTCCTCTGGCTTCATGGATAGATAAAGCTGGGTATCATCTGCGTAACAATGAAAATTTAAGCAATGCCGTCTAATAATACTGCCTAAGGGAAGCATGTATAAAGTGAATAAAATTGGTCCTAGCACAGAACCTTGTGGAACTCCATAATTAACCTTAGTCTGTGAAGAAGATTCCCCATTTACATGAACAAATTGTAATCTATTAGATAAATATGATTCAAACCACCGCAGCGCAGTGCCTTTAATACCTATGGCATGCTCTAATCTCTGTAATAAAATTTTATGGTCAACAGTATCAAAAGCAGCACTGAGGTCTAACAGAACAAGCACAGAGATGAGTCCACTGTCTGAGGCCATAAGAAGATCATTTGTAACCTTCACTAATGCTGTTTCTGTACTATGATGAATTCTAAAACCTGACTGAAACTCTTCAAATAGACCATTAACCTGAAGATGATCAGTTAGCTGTTTTACAACTACCCTTTCAAGAATTTTTGAGAGAAAAGGAAGGTTGGAGATTGGCCTAATTAGCTAAGATAGCTGGGTCAAGTGATGGCTTTTTAAGTAATGGTTTAATTACTGCCACCTTAAAAGCCTGTGGTACATAGCCAACTAATAAAGATAGATTGATCATATTTAAGATTGAAGCATTAAATAATGGTAGGGCTTCCTTGAGCAGCCTGGTAGGAATGGGGTCTAATAGACATGTTGATGGTTTGCATGAAGTAACTAATGAAAATAACTCAGAACAATCGGAGAGAAAGAGTCTAGCCAAATACCGGCATCACTGAAAGCAGCCAAAGATAACGATACGTCTTTGGGATGGTTGAGTAATTTTTTTTCTAATAGTTAAAATTTTATTAGCAAAGAAAGTCATGAAGTCATTACTAGTTAAAGTTAAAGGAATACTCGGCTCAATAGAGCTCTGACTCTTTGTCAGCCTGGCTACAGTGCTGAAAAGAAACCTGGGGTTGTTCTTATTTTCTTCAATTAGTGATGAGTAGTAAGATGTCCTAGCTTTACGGATGGATTTTTTATAGAGCAACAGACACTTTTTCCAGGCTAAGTGAAGATCTTCTAAATTAGTGAGACACCATTTCCTCTCCAACTTACGGGTCATCTGCTTTAAGCTGCGAGTTTATGAGTTATACCACGGAGTCAGGCACTTCTGATTTAAAGCTCTCTTTTTCAGAGGAGCTACAGCATCCAAAGTTGTCTTCAATGAGGATGTAAAACTATTGACGAGATACTCTATCTCACTTACAGAGTTTAGGTAGCTACTCTGCACTGTGTTGGTATATGGCATTAGAGAACATAAAGAAGGAATCATATCTTTAAACCTAGTTACAGTGCTTTCTGAAAGACTTCTAGTGTAATGAAACTTATTCCCCACTGCTGGGTAGTCCATAACAGTGTAGCAGTGTTATGTGCCGTTCATTTCCAAACTGGACGCTGTGTTTTATCCGGGACGTCGTCTGACTAGCACAGGAATTGTGAAAAGACGTGGACATCAGCACTTTTTCGGCACATTGAGACAGACGTGCGGAGGAATTCCGCGCGTTGCGGTGGTGCCGCATGGCGCAAAGCAACGCCATGATGAAGCCTCACGGGACATGTTCTGGCATGTCCAGGCACATCCACAATTTCTCGGATAATCACTCGATGGAAAAACCACCGACAGCTGTCTGAACGCCATCTCAAAGCCGTCCTGTGAGACCAAAACGGAGGTGTTCCTTTGTCTCGCTCCATCAGCAAATCAGTCGTGACGCGCGAAGCCTCCGCTCGGTTTTCCATGACAAAATCTCTTGTTAAAAGTGAAATCTGCCGGAAAATGGCTGATGTCCAGCTCTTGTGATAACCAGAGAAAGTGCACACGACGGTCTCGGATCCACAGAGCCATCTGTTTAGAATGATCCGGTGGTTTGTGGCTCTCGATGGCGGCACGGAGCGCGGTGCGCCGAGCATCCTTAAAGCCATCCTTAAAGCCGTCCTTAAAGCTGTAGTAACAGTCCTTATTCTCTGTGAAGCCTGTAACATTTTCATCGAAAGACAGATAAATTTTTCTAATGGTTTCCAGCTACCAGTCTCTAACAGTTTCTGAAAAAATTCTGATGGAAAAAAAGCCCAAATCATTCCGCCATTTCCTTACAATGAAAATCCGCAGAGGGGGCTGGACCACTCCTCACTCAAAGCCTGCTCACAGGTGAATGACGCAACCGACAGGTGTGGAAAAACTCACTCATGCGCACGAGGGTACAAGCTTGTCTGACGCAATCACACGTGATTCAAATCCATATGGTTTTTGAAAAAAATAATAAGGATACTTTTCTAATAGACCTTGTATATCTACCTGGGTTGGCTGGTGTTTGGTAGCCAAAGGAGAGCAAGGCTCCAAGTTCGAGCATGTTCAGTCAGGATGTGCACTTGGCTTATTGATCAAAACATACTATGAACTGATTGATGATTGATTTGAACACACACTTAGGTTGAGTTGTGTTGCACAAGAGTGGTTACAGGACTTTGCAACATAAAAACAAAATCAACATGTCTCATAGTGGTAGGCAATATACAGAATAAATGTACCCCTTTTGAACATGTTTAGTTCACAATTTGTTAATACTGTCATATGGGTTCAGAACGACAAAGTTATGCTATTATAACAACAGCTGGCTTCTTCTTCTGGGTTTTTAGGCTGCAATTTTTGCTCCTGTGTGCAGCACCAAAAAAGCTGAGAAGGTCCCTGGTCTTTCATGAAATATATATTTGAAGATAATCAATGCCACTTTTGGCTTATTCTATGTTATCATGGAAAATGAAGGTCTACAATGAAACAAACAATTGTGCTGGATTGTACAGAATCAAACTGTATTGAATAGGGATGAGTATCAAGAACCGGCTCTTTTCGGGTATCAATAAGAAATGATTCAATCCACCAACATCAATAGCCTTTTCGCCTAACCGTTCCCTTATCAGTCCTCCTTAGCGGCCTTTGTTTTTGAGGGTTTTTGTCAGGAAAAAGATCATTTTCTCTACATTGATTGCAGAACCTGCAGCGGCTCTGAACCAATGAAGCAGTGCTCCGACCCGCCGCTTCACTGGTTCTTTGCTTCGCTGCTTTTCAGAAGCGGCAAGTCCGCTGTTTAAACCCTCTCAAAGGCATTTAAAGATGTCAATCATGAGTCACTTTTGTGCAGATTAAAGTCACTAACTGGGATTCTGTCTTGTTGCAGGCAAGAAACGATTCCGTTTGCACAGCTCCAAACGTTGTGCTGCTCTGTGCCAAGTCACATGAGTCCGGTCGGAATGAATAACTTCAATCAACTTAAATCAAACAAATGACACCTCTTTCCAAAAGTTGTAAAACAAACAATAAAATACAATTGACCAAATCATTTTTTTCCTCCCAAAATGAGACGTCCTGCATTGCAGCTTGAGTTCAGCTCAGCCGTATGGAGTGACCTTCAAGCCATTAATGTCTGAAAGGAAATGCTTTTGACAAAAACTACAGATTTTGTTTATTACTATTTATGTTCAGAGATCAAGGATCCACCATGTAGAGTTTATTTATGTCCAGAGTTTAAGGATCCAGTGACCAATTTCATATTTATTTACTTTAAGACTCAATAAAATGTTGCTGAGATAGAAAACCTGTAAAGCCTACTTTTAGTACACAGAAAATTCACAAGATGAATTGATAAGGGAATCGATAAGGAATCAGATTGATAAGCAGAATTGATAATGGTATCGAAAGATAAAATCTTATCGATACCCATCCCTAGTAATGGACTGAACTGGTCCATTACAAAAAGTATTGGTCTTGAATTGTATCATCTAGATACATATCATATAATTTTATAAGGGAGACATGCACACCTCCAGTGTTTCTGCATGTGTGAAAGCTGTCGCTACATGTGCACAGTCATGATAAGCATCACAGCAGATTGGCTGAGCCACCTTGAGGGGGGACGTGCAGGAAAAGGACAGATGACTCGAGGGTCAACACCATCGGGAGGCAAAGAGTGACCGTAAAGAACTCAGACCAGCTACACCACGGAGAAGCACATCTAAACACTACGAATGCAGGAACACATCAGTCCCATGAGAACAAGATAAAGGATACAGACCCCCAACCCTGACAAGAAACATTGCCAAAACACCCACAGCAAGGCCAGGCCAGAGCCCCATCTGAGACTGCCTCCTGGACAAGGGCAGGCGATTTTTCAAATCAACACTGCATCCCTCCGAGGCAAAAGCCACTAAACCCACCAGCCCCTTGCACCAGGAACACATCCATGCCATCAAGAACACCTGCCATCCGGAGGGTGAAAAACAAAACCCACCCAGAAGGTGCACCCGCCGGTCACTGCCAACCAACCACCAAGTCTGCCCCACAGGTGGAGAGGACACAAAAAAAGCTTTCTAATGTGAGGGTTGACGGTTTAGTAATGGATGTCAAGTATGTGCACGAAAGGTAAAAAGGCAAATGGAAAAACAGTCATTATGTCAGGATATCACTTGAGCTGACTTCTGGACTGCCTGGGCAGAATAGATATCTTGTGTTTACATTATGAGTACGAGGCTATCAAACACTGCAGGCACTTCATACCATTAAAAGAAGACTAACGGATACCGCAATCATAGTATCACACCGCAACTTAAAGACAACAGGTCAGATTTTAGCTGTCACTTTTAGAATGAGATGGAAGATTCTCTCCGTACTTGTCAGTCAAGCCCAAATGCAAGTGCTGGAAAACAGCCAAAGGGATATCAATGCTGAATATGGATACAACACAGAACAAAAAAAGAAACAAAACAAAACAAAAAAAAAAACAGGTGTAATGGGAAGAAAGGGTTGTGGGTACACATGTAACTACAGTGTACATCGTGCATACAGGATGACAAAAAAAATCATTTCCCAAGAACGGTGAATTTGGCTTAAGTGTTTTTTCCGACACTGTCCTCAAAAAGCTGTATTCCCAAATACCCACAAGGCATGTCCTACTTTGAAAATGAAATTATTAATTAATTAAAGCTTCACCTGTCAAGACTGCTACTGCTTAATAAACATAGATGGCAATGTTTGAGTGTGTGTGCCCGCCCATTAACCTTCCCTTGTGTTAGCTGAAGTAAGGATAAAAGTGCCACTGTGTGCAGAAGGAGAATCTGTCCTCTGCATTAATGAGAGCGAGCCAGCTAACTCCTTGTTTCCCACTAAACACACAACAGAGATTCAGTAATGATGACATCACAGACTCGGCATCCTTGCCATGGATTATGCAAGGCACACCCGATACCCACTGCAGGCACAAAGGTGCAGTTTTCTCAAATCTGTCACGAGAAGTGTCACACACTGAGATTTGATATTTTCTGATATTTCTCTTTGTATACTTTATCAAGGTGGGTGGATACAGTCTGCAGACAGCTATTTTTAAATCTCACCAGAGATGCTCAATTGAGTACAAGTCTGGACTCTGGCTGATACATTCAAGGACAATCACAAGGTTACTGACCTGCTGGAAAGTAAACCTTCGGCTAGTCTGAGGTTGAAACAGAGCTACTATCTTCGGCCATTAAAAAAAAACAACAGCTGCTGGATTGCTCCAGACATAATGCTTAGAATTAAAGCCAAACAGTTTAATTTTCATTTCATTAAAGATGATTGTCTTGCTTTTTTGCACTCTGACAGCGCTTTTGGCGCCTTTTGCAATTTTTAAGACGCCTTTCATCTGTCTTATGTCTGGCCATTCTGCCATCTGACGCTCAGCCAGAGGGACATTTAAAAACCCATTTAAGAATTATGGAGGCCACTATACTCTCTTGAACCACCAGTGCTGTAGATTATTTGTATCTTCCATATAATCTATCCTTCAAGACAATCTACCTATACACATTGCAGGTAATTCCTTCAAAACCTTTTTTGTTTTTACTCTGATTCAAATTTCCAACTATTGGGCCTCACTTAAACAGGTGTCTGACTTGCATCCAATTAAGTTATTTTACTACAAGTAGCCTTCAAACAAAATGAAGTGTTTCAACAACAGAATGATATTCACCTGAGCATCATATGGCATCAGATGACCCTAAAAAATTACAATAAATGTAACTCGTGATCTGAATAACCTGGGCCAATGCCATATTTCTGTATGTTCCATTGTTGCCAGGAACCGCTTTGCAAAATCCCAAAATGCACATCATTTCAAGATCAGTGACCTTCATTTACATTTTGATGCACGGATCAAAGTAACCTGGGTTTGATGCACCATGCCTTTTGGTTTATGGGCAACCCATTGTACCGATGGAGCTTTGATCTCCCCAATAATAAACTAGCAAACATTTCTAAAATTCTGTCTTTGCATAGTCATTTGGTGTGCCTTGATAAAGCAGCAAATGCATTTGTTGGCCAGATATTCTGATGTTGTTCAATACATTTTAATTTACTTCATATCTTCATATACTTGTATATCAAAGGTGGAGTACCCAGCGATATGAATACTTACATCAATCATGAAGAAATACAAACAGCATGGTAAATCCATCTCAAACAGCAGTTTTTAAGTGACTGTGCAAGAAAGAGACTAGTGAGGGAAGCCATCAAGACACCCATGATAACTGTGAAGGAGTTAAAGGCAGTCTGTGTTTGTGATTTGAGAAAGTGTGCATAGTGCAACTTTTGTCTGTTGCAAAACCCCGTTAAATTCTTGGTGGAGTGGAACAGGAGATTTTCATATAAGAAAACACATCAACTCCAGGGTTCATGTTTTATTTCTTTTTTCCGAAAATCCATCTCTAGTAAGGTTAGAGTGTGTGATCAGTGTTTTTGTTGAGTTTTTGAATCAAAATAGAGGTTGTTATGCATCTTAATGATGTATTATAAGCAGATACATTTTTGTTTCAGTGCTTCATGTCTGGATCCCGTGTGACAACTGAATCCTACGCTGGTTGTCTCCACACAGCCCCAGCTGCAGGGAGGAAAAACTGTGGCATGAAGACAAAAGACTCACTCACTTTCCCTCTCTTATAATATGGATTGGTATGATATAGATTTACTTGTGTTGAATTGTATGAGATTGTGTTTACAATAAATTTTAGCACTTATCATTGGTCCCCTGCTGAAGGATGGTGGTCATTTGTATGTTTATTCCAGCTGCTAGTTACATTTTAGTTTTTTTCTGACTGACAAAATTTTTCAATTTCAATTTAATTTCATTTATATAGCGCCAAATCACAACAGAGTTGCCTCAAGGCGCTTCACACAAGTAAGGTCTAACCTTACCAACCCCCAGAGTAACAGTGGTAAGGAAAAACTCCCTCTGAGGAAGAAACCTCAAGCAGACCAGACTCAAAATTTTAACATTGTTTTATACATGTGAATCTGTATTTTATATGACTATTGTTACTGAACTCGATTTTATTGATTTTGAATCATTTTATTTTGTTTACTGGCTTTTAACTAACTTTTTTTTTTTAATTTATATTGCTTATGTTAATGCTGTAACTTTTATTTGTTGTTGTGGTGACCAGAGCAGATGGCCACCCAACTGAGCTGGTTACGCTGGTGTTGGAACCTGTTTCTGTGAAGCGTTTTGGGGCTACTTTGGTGTGATTCTGCACTAAAATGGTAAATGGACTGCATTTTATATAGCCCTTTTCCATTTATATCACAAGCTCAAAGTGCTTTACAGTCATGCCTCACATTCACCCATTCACACATTGATGTCAGGGAGCTACCATGCAACACACTACCACTGGGAGCAACACTGAGATTAAGGACGTTGCCCAAGGGCCTGACCAGAAGGGGGTTTGAACTGAGGATCCTCTGGTCACAAGCCCTCTGCTTAACCAGTAGACCATCACCTCCCCGATAGAAGTAGAATAAAATTTAATGAATTTGACAATGTGGTATCTCAAAGGCCGAAGACCCTTTGAGAGAACATTTTAGCCACGTGGCCTGTTTCTCTGCACACTGGTGGTTATTTTTATTATTTCATTGTTGATTCTGTGCTCATTTCAGTCCCACGTTCCTATTGTGCAGACTTATTACACATCACTGTGCATTGAGTGTATGGGATGGACCTGATTATGTAAGGTGCGCGTTATTGCTCAACGTTCTTCTACTTTCAGCTGCTCCCCTTAGGGGTCGCCACAGCAGATCAATCGTTTCCATCTCCTTTTGCAACTTCCTCTGTCACACCAACCTCCTGCATGTCCTCCATCAGCACATCCATAAAACTCCTCTTTGGCCTCCCTCTTCTCCTCCTTCCTGGTGGCTCCATCCTCAGTGTCCTTTTCCCTATATACCCTGGGTCCCTCCTCTGCATGTCCAAACATCTCATTCTCACCTCTCTGACTTTGTCTCCAAACTGTCCCACCTGAGCTGTCCGTCTGATATGTTCATTCCTAATCCTGTCCATTCTCGTCACTCCCAAAGAGAATTGCAACACCTTCATCTGTGCCACCTCCAGCTCTGCCGCCTGTCTTTTTGTTAGTGTCACTGTCTCCAAGCCATAAAAAATAACTGGTCTCACTGCTGTCTTGTAAACTTTTCCTTTCACTCTTGCAGATATTCTTTGGTCACATATCACTCCTGGCAGCTTTCTCCACCCACTCCACCTTACAAGCACTCTCTTCTTTGCCTCTCTACCACACTCTCCATTACTATGGACAGTTGACCCCAACTATTTAAACTCATCTACTTTCACAACCTCTACTCCTTGTAACTGCACTATTAAACCGGGATCGATCTAATTCACACACATGTACTCAATCTTGCTCCGACTTTCATTTCCCTTCCCTCCAGAGCGTATCTCCACCTTTCCAGGCAAAACTCAACCTGTTCTCACTATAGACCACAATGTCATCTGTAAACATCATAGTCCATGAAGACTCCTGTATGGTCTCATCCATCAACCTGTCCATCACCACTGAGAAGAAAAAAGCACTCAGAGCCAATCTTTGGCTCACTTCTCATTCCTGTCACACTATCCTTGTACATGTCTTGCACTACCTTCACATACTTCTCTGTCACTACAGACTTCCTCATACAATACCACAACTCTTCTCTTGGCACCCTGTCATAAGCTTTCTCTAAATCCACAAACACACAATTAACTCCTTCTTGCCTTCTCTATACTTCTCCATCAGCATTCAGAGTAAACACTGCATCAGTAGTGCTCTTTCTCGGCATGAAACCATATTGCTGCTCACAGATCTTCATCTGTTTTCTAAGCCTAGCTTCTACTACTCCTTCTCATAACTTCATGGTGTGGCTGATCAACTTTATGCCTCCTTAGTTACTGCAGCTCTGGACATCTTCTTAAAAACCGGAACCACCACACTTCATCTCCACTCCCACTTTATAACATTTTATTAAACAATCTGGTTAGAAACTCCACTGTCATGTCTCCTAAACATTTCCATGCCTCCACCGGAATGTCATCTGGACTAACTGCCTTTCCACTCATCATCCTCTTCATAGTTGCCCTTACTTCACCCTTAATAACCTCTTGCACTTCCTCATATAGTCTCTCTACACCTGCCCTTTCTCTCATTTTCTTCACTCATTACTAGGGATGGGTATCGAGAACCGGTTCTTTTCGGGAATCGTTAAGAAATTATTAGATCCACCGACATCAATAGCCTTTTTGCTTAATGATTCCCTTATCTGTCCTTCAGAGTGGCCGTTGTTTTTGAGGGTGTTTGTCAGGAAAATTATTATTTCTCTACGTTGATTGCAGACACTGCAGCAGGCCTGTAATCAACCGCTTCTGTAACAGCTCCGCTTTGAAGCTTGAACCAATGAAGCAGTGCTCTGACCCATTGCTTCATTGGTTCTTTACTTCATTGCTTTTCAGAAGCGGCAAGTCCACTTCTTAACCCCTTTCAAAGCCATTAAAATATGTCAATCGTGAGTCACTTTTGTGCGGATTAAAGTCACTAACTGGGACTCTTGTCTTGTTGCAGGCAAGAAACAAGAATCATCCTCCGTTCCGTTTGCACAGCTCCAAACGCTGCTCTGCTCTCTGCCGAGTCAGGTTAAAGTCCGGCCAAAATTAATAACTTCAAACTGAATCACTGTTTTAAATCAAATGACCCCTCTTTCCAGATGCTGTAATACAAACAATAAACTACAATCGACCAAAACGTTTTTCCTCCCAAAATGAGACGTCCTGCGTTCTTTATGAATTACATTGATGCTGACGTGAAGGGCAGCTGGCTGAGCTCAGCTCAGAGGTATGGCGTGACATTAATGTCTGAAAGGAAATGCTTTTGACAAAAACTACAGATTTTGTTTATTTCTATTTATGTCCAGAGATCAAGGATCCACCATGTAGAGTTTATTTAAGTCCAGAGATCAAGGATCCAGTGACCAATTTCATATTTATTTACTTTAAGACTCAATAAAATGTTGACATAGAAAACCTGTAAAGCCTACTTTTAGTACATAGAAAATTCACAAGAGGTATTGATAAGGTAATTGGATCGATAAGCGGAATCGATAATGGCATCAATATCGATAAAATCTTATCAATACGCATCCCTACTCATTACCTACTCAACACACTGTCTTTGCTTGTGCGCACATTACTATCTGCATCTTTTACCACCCTAACCTGCTGCACATTCTTTCCAGCTCTGTCCCTTTGTCTGGCCAATCGGTACAAGTCCTTTCTCCTTCATTATTGTTCAACTTCTTGTACAGCTCACTATATGCCTTTTCCTTAGCTTCTCTTTTTGCCTTCTGTCACATCTCCTTGTACTCCTGTCTACTTCCTTCATCTCTCCGACTATCCCAAAAATTTTTCGCCAACTTCTTTCTCCTTATGCTTTCCTGGACATCTTCGTTCCATCACAGAGTCTGCTTGTCTTCCTTCCACTATTTAGCTGTCATACCCAGTACTGTCCTAACTATCACCCTCACCACATCTGCAGTACTTTTCCAGTTGTCCAAAACTGCTTCCCCTCCATTCAGTGCCTCTCTCACCTGCTCACTGAATTTCACACAACAGTCCTCCTCCTTCAGCTTCCACCATCTGATTCTTTGTTGAGCTCTCACTGTCTTCTTCTCCTTCACCTCAAAAGTCATCTTACAGACCACTATCCTATGCTGGCTAACTACACTCTCCCCTTCCACCACCTTACAGTCTCCAATTTCTTTTAGCTTGCATCTCCTACAAAGAATGTAGTCCACCTGTGTGCACCTTCCTCCACTTTTATATGTCACCCTGTGCTCCTCCCTTTTCTTAAAGTTAGTGTTAACCTGTTCTGGTCAGTTTGCTGTGTTTCAGTCTGAAATATTTAAATATTTACAACCCCTGGCAAAAATTATGGAATCACTGGCCTTGGAGGATGTTCATTCAGTTGTTTAATTTTGTAGAAAAAAGCAGATCACAGTCATGACACAAAACTAAAGTCATTTCAAATGGCAACTTTCTGGCTTTAAGAAACACTATAAGAAATCAGGAAAAATAATTGTGGCAGTCAGTAACGGTTACTTTTTTAGACCAAGCAGAGGGAAAAAATATGGAATCACTCAATTCTGAGGAAAAAAATTATGGAATCATGAAAAACAAAAGAACGCTCCAACACATCACTAGTATTTTGTTGCACCACCTCTGGCTTTTATAACAGCTTGCAGTCTCTGAGGCATGGACTTAATGAGTGACAAACAGTACTCTTCATCAATCTGGCTCCAACTTTCTCTGATTGCTGTTGCCAGATCAGCTTTGCAGGTTGGAGCCTTGTCATGGACCATTTTCTTCAACTTCCACCAAAGATTTTCAATTGGATTAAGATCCGGACTATTTGCAGGCCATGACATTGACCCTATATGTCTTTTTGCAAGGAATGTTTTCACAGTTTTTGCTCTATGGCAAGATGCATTATCATCTTGAAAAATGATTTCATCATCCCCGAACATCCTTTCAATTGATGGGATAAGAAAAGTGTCCAAAATATCAACGTAAACTTGTGCATTTATTGATGATGTGATGACAGCCATCTCCCCAAGTGCCTTTACCTTACATGCAGCCCCATATCATCAATGACTGTGGAAATTTACATGTTCTCTTCAGGCAGTCATCTTTATAAATCTCATTGGAACGGCACCAAACAAAAGTTCCAGCATCATCACCTTGCCCAATGCAGATTCGAGATTCATCACTGCATCTGACTTTCATCCAGTCATCCACAGTCCACGATTGCTTTTCCTTAGCCCATTGTAACCTTGTTTTTTCTGTTTAGGTGTTAATGGTGGCTTTCATTTAGCTTTTCTGTATTTAAATCCCATTTCCTTTAGGCGGTTTCTTACAGTTTGGTCACAGATGTTGACTCCAGTTTCCTCCCATTCATTCCTCATTTGTTTTGTTGTGCATTTTTGATTTTTGAGACATATTGCTTTAAGTTTTCTGTCTTGACGCTTTGATGTCTTCCTTGGTCTACCCGTATGTTTGCCTTTAACAACCTTCCCATGTTGTTTGTATTTGGTCCAGAGTTTAGACACAGCTGACTGTGAACAACCAACATCTTTTGCAACATTGCGTGATGATTTAGCCTCTTTTAAGAGTTTGATAATCCTCTCCTTTGTTTCAATTGACATCTCTCGTGTTGGAGCCATGATTCATGTCAGTCCACTTGGTGCAACAGCTCTCCAAGGTGTGATCACTCCTTTTTTGATGCAGACTAATGAGCAGATCTGATTTGATGCAGGTGTTAGTTTTGGGGATGATTCCATAATTTATTCCTCAGAATTGAGTGATTCCATATTTTTTTCCATCTGCTTGGTCTAAAAAAGTAACCGTTACTGACTGCCACAATTTTTTTCCTGATTTCTTATAGTGTTTCTTAAAGCAAGATAGTTGCCATTTGAAATGACTTTAGTTTTGTGTCATGTCTGTGATCTGCTTTTTTTCTACAAAATTAAACAACTGAATGAACATCCTCCGAGGCCGGTGATTCCATAATTTTTGCCAGCGGTTGTATATAAAATTCAAATTTAACATTTCAGCCACCTTATAACTACATTTTGAGAAAAAAATAGTTCTATAAACCAATATAATAAACAAATAAATTTACACAGTTTGAAAGATGGTTCAAAGCAAGTTTGAATTTGTCATTAAATTAAAAAGTCACAGCACTTGGAGTAGTAGCAGTCTGTGGATTTTATGTTACAATGGAATTAAACCGGCCACTGCTGTTAAGAAACTACAAATAATTTAAGTAGTCTGGTATGATTTTTAGTTCTTCAGTTTTCAAGTAAACTTCAATAGCTGTAATGTGATTTTAATTACCTTTTAACAGCATGTTCTTAATATTATAAATCAGGGGGAATCTGATTTATTTTTTAAGTACTGGATTAGTATATAGTCCTGTCACACATGGTATTAGCTGATACTCAGTATTAAAGGACTTGGATAGCACAGGGACTAAGAATATGGTAGGTCCATTTGTCATTTTTAAAGTCACAGTATGTAGGATTTAGAGGTGTTTACTGTCAGAAATGTAATAGAGTATTCATAACCATTAGTTCATTAATTTATAATTCCCCTACACAGAGAATGTGTTCTCATTGATGTTAATTTTGTCAGATGAGACAAGATGAAATATACAAGGTCTGTGAGAAAGTATTGGACCTTTTTATTTTTTTCAAAAACCATATGGATTTGAAATCACGTGTGATTGCATCAGACAAGCTTGAACCTTCCTGCGCATGCGTGAGTTTTTTCACGCCTGTCGGTTGCGTCATTTGCCTGTGAGCAGGCTTTGTGTGAGCACTGGTCCACCCCTCTCGTCGGATTTTTATTGCGAATAAATGTCTGAACGATTTGGAGCTTTGCTGCATCAATTTTTTTTCCAGAAACTGAGAGAGACCTGCAGGTGGACATCGTTCGGAAAATTAATATGGCTTTCAGGGACGATTTTATGGGATACAGATTAAGGAGTGTTACTGCCACTTTAAGGACGGCCCACAACTACTGAGAGCATGGCACGCGCCGATCAACATGCTCAAACAACCAGATAATTTCCAACGTGAAGGCTTTGTTGTTCCGGGACCTTGTCTGACTTTCACAAAAAGGCAGGAGACGTGGACATCAGCACTTTTTCGGCACATTCCACTGTTACAGGAGTTTTTTTCATGGAAAGAAAAGCGGAGGGACGCGCCACGGAGCACAAAACCACCTCCGTGTTGGTCTCACAAGACGGCTTTCAGGTGGATTTCAGATGGATTCCGGTTGCTTTTCAGTCGTGTGATTATCCAATTGTGATTGTGCATGAGCTGGACTTGCCCCAACATGTCCTGGAAGGCTTCTTCACGGCGTTGCTTTGCGCCATGCAGCTCCACCGCGATGCGTGGAACTCCTCCGCACGTCTGTCTTAATGTGCTGAAAAAGTGCAGATGTCCACGTCTTTTCTGTGCTAGTCAGTCAATTCCTGTGCTAGTCAGACGACATACTGGATCAAGACAGAGTCGAGTTTAGAAATGAACAGCACATTCCACTGTTACAGGAGTTTTTGTCATGGAAAGAGGAGCGGAGGGACGCGCCACTGAGCCATTCATTATGCGGCACGACGCGCGGTGGAGCCGCATGGCGCAAAGCAACGCCGTAATGAAGCCTTCCAGGACATGTTGGGGCATGTCCAGCTCATGCACAATCACAATCGGATAATCACACAACTGAAAAGCAACCGGAATCCATCTGAAATCCACCTGAAAGCCGTCCTGTGAGACCAACACGGAGGTGGTTTTGTGCCGCGTAATGAACGGCTCCGTGGTGCGTCCCTCCGCTTTTCTTTCCATGACAAAAACTCCTGTAACAGTGGAATGTGCCGTTCATTTCTAAACTGGACTCTGCCTTGATCCGGTATGTCGTCTGACTAGCACAGGAATTGTGAAAAGACGTGGACATCAGCACATTAAGACAGACGTGCGGAGGAGTTCCGCGTGTCGCGGTGGAGCCGCATGGCGCAAAGCAATGCCGTGATGAAGCCTTCCAGGACATGTGGGGCATGGTCCGCTCATGCACAATCACAATCGGATAATCACACGACTGAAAAGCAACCGTAATCCATCTGAAATCCACCTGAAAGCCGTCCTGTGAGACCAACATGGAGGTGGTTTTGTGCCGCGTAATGAACGGCTCCGTGGCGCATCCCTCCGCTTTTCTTTCCATGAAAAAAACTCCTGTAACAGTGGAATGTGCCGAAAAAGTGCTGATGTCCACGTCTCCTGCCTTTTTGTGAAAGTCAGACGAGGTCCCGGATCAACAAAGCCTTCACGTTGGAAATGATCTGGTTGTTTGAGCATGTCGATCGGCGCTGGGAGCACGCCACGCTCTCAGCAGTTGTGGCCGTCCTTTAAAGCGGCAGTTACACTCCTTAATCTGTATAATCCCCATAAAATCGTCCCTGAAAGCCATATTATTTTCCGAACGGTGTCCACCTGGAGGTCTCTCACAGTTTCTGGAAAAAAAATTGATGCAGCAAAGCTCCAAATCGTTCAGACATTTATTCGCAATAAAAATCCGACGAGAGGGTGGACGACTGCTCACACAAAGCCTGCTCACAGGCGAATGACGCAACCGACAGGCGAGAAAAAAGTCACGCATGCGCACGAAGGTTCAAGCTTGTCTGATGCAATCACACCTGATTCAAATCCATATGGTTTTTGATCCATCCATCCATTTTCTTCCGCTTTATCCGGAGTCGGGTTGTGGGGGCAGCACTCAAGCAAAGCCGCCCAGACCTCCCGATCCACACACACCTCCCCCAGCTCCTCTGGGGGAACCCCAAGGCATTCCCAAGCCAGCCGAGAGATGTAGTCCCTCCAGCGTGTCCTGGGTCTTCCCCGGGCCTCCTCCCAGTGGGACGTGCCCAGAACACCTCTCCAGCGAGGCGTCCAGGGGGCATCCGGAAAAGATGCCCGAGCCACCTCAACTGACTCCTTTCGACGTGGAGGAGCAGCGGCTTGATTCCGAGCTCCTCCCGATACTTTTCTCACAGACCTCGTATTTATCAATGACCATTTTGTTCATGAATAAAATCAGCCAATGATGTAACAAGTCCATGTTTTAGAACACTGACGAAGACGATATTAATGTGCATTATTGTTGATGAAAAAGATGAGACTATAATATTTTGCATAAAATAAAAACTGAAAATCATATTTCATATTTCATCGTCATTTTCATCTACAACCACTTAATTACATTCAGAATGTGCCTGCCGGCATCACGGTGGCTTAGTGGTTAGCACTGCTGCCTCACAGCATGAAGGTCATGGGATTGATTCCCACCTGTGGCCTTTCTGTGTGGAGTTTGTATGTTCCCCCGTGTTTGCGTAGGTTCTGTCCGGGTGCTCCGGCTTCCTTCTACATCCAAAAGACATGTAGGTTTGGTGGACTGGAAGCTTTAAATTGTCCGTAGGTGTGCGTGGGGGTGTGAATGTGTTCGGTGATCGATATGTGGCCCTGTGACAGACTAGCACCCTGTCCAGTGTGTAGAAAAATTGTGGAAGAATTGTGGAAGAAAAGGCTTGATATGTAGTCTCATTTTAAATATCATGAGAAGGACAAAAAAAAAACAAAAAACCGAATGTTTAATTGCATCTAATGAGAAGCCTTGCAGATTTAAAGTCTCTGGGAAAAAATACCACAAACCTTCAGTCATTCAACAAGTGTATTTTGTCAGGTAATAACATTTGTTATTTCACATGTGAGAAACACTACATTGACTAAAATTGTAATTAGAAAAAATGTAATTTTTTGTTTTTTTTTTTGATGAAAGACTAAAATGTCTTAATTGAAACAAGACTGAAATACATTGAGTTCGCTTTTAAGTAAGACTCGACTAAAATAACCACACTTTTAGTCGACTAAAAGATGACGAAATAAAAATGGTATGAGAATGACTAAATATGACTAAAACTAAAAAGGACATCTGACACAAGACTAAGACTAAATTAAAAAACAGGTGACAAAATTAACACGAGTTCTCATAAACTTAGAATGAGCCCTTCGTATGGATATGGGAGTGGGTCCCCTTATTGCACCACCATGTTTATACAGCACCCCAAAAGGAACATTCTTGCATTCTGGCGTTCACAATCTGCAGGGTGGTTAGAAGGCTAAACAAAAAGAAGATGAATGAGTAGTTATTCCTCTATACCCCATCTACTGATTTTAGTGCAGGTTAACAAGTTTAAGAAGCATCTTTTTTGTGAAATGGCGATTCATACATTTTGCTTATCACAAGAGAAAGCAAAGCAGCATGAATCCCCATCACCAAAGAGGTGAAAACATGAAGGGAAACAAAATTGTAACTGTTGATGGCATCATGTAATCTGCAACCTCACCACTTCTAGTCACTAAATCTTCTATATTATAGCTTTAAATACTTAAGATTCCTGATCAAAATTTTCACCAAATCCACATTTCTGTGTTCATAATGCTTTCCAGCTCTGATTAGTACAGGGTCATTGCCTTATCCTCCTGTTTGATGTTTACAAATCTCAATTTGTAATATTTATGTAAGAGCAAAAAAAGGGGTCGAGGGTGAGTGTAAATCCCAGTGAGTCCCACTGAAGATGAAGAGGACGAAAAAAATAGTGCAGTAGATAACAGAATATTTTCAGAGGAATCCTTCAAATCTGGGTTACGAGCACCAACGTTTTGACTGTGTATACTTTTGGTACATATTTTAGAAACATAATGTTAGCCATTTGAATTTCAATAGGGGGGCCAGTAGGGGTCAATTGAAGAAATGCATAGGGGCAAAAAAAAAAATGTTCAATCATATTGAAAGCTATACCACATTATGGTCTGATCACAAAGATTCCAAAAAGGTATAGTTTGGACTATCTGTGACTGAATGTTATGGAGTTATGGGGTAAAAACAGCAAGCATGGCGACAAAGGTCACTTTCAGTTTGTACAGGGGTCAAAAGTTAAAGTTGTTCCAATTGTGGTAAGCATGATGCAAATTATTAGTTGAGTTAGTAGATTTTAAAAAGGAACAGTTTGCACCCTGTGTCGTGCTTAGTTATCATGTTACGGGGGTAACATATGTCACACGTCATAGAATCCAATATACGTCAACATTGTTTGACCTTTACTTTGGAGAACCAAACATTCAACACAGTCAGAAACTATTCATTTGTTAAGCCTATTAGTTCAACCAATAATTTGCACCACGTTTTACCAAAACTGGAACAACTTTAACTTTGACCCTGTACAAACTGAAACTGACCTTTGTCACCATTCTTGCTGTTTTTAACCCCATAACTCCAGAACATTCAGTCACAGATAGTCCAAACTATACCTTTTTGGAATCTTTGTGATCAGACACATAATGTGGTATAGCTTTCAATATGATTGGAACATTTTTTTGACCCCTATGCAGTTCTTCAATTGACCTCTACTTGCCCCCCCCCCCCCCCCCCCTATTGAAAATTCAAATAGCTAACGTTATTTTTCTAAAATATGTACCAAAAGGTATACACAGTCAAATTTTGGTGCTTGTAACCGGATTTGAACGATTCTTACAGTTATCTGCTGTACTAAAAGGGATGTATAGCAAGTTAGGCAAAGAAAAACTGACTGACACAGAGATATACAGAAAAATGAAGATAGCAGAGGAATAGAGAAAATTATTGAGAGGACAGAGTGAGGGGCGGTGGGAAATGTGCCCAAACAGAGGGGAGAGGAGTACAATTGGGAGACATGAGTGAGTTAGGGAGGAGTGAATAGGAGATATGATTACCAAGGAAACAGGAAAAAAAAACCTCACATTCATGCCTGGTGTGGAGAGACAGAGCGTGTGGAGCGCACAAAAAGGAGAATGAGAAGAGAGAGAGAGAGAGAGAGAGAGAGAGAGAGAGAGGATGAATGCTAACAGGGAGCCCAAACTCAGTACTGAGGCTTTATCCTTCACAGGCGGAGGAGCAACAATCGCAAACACATTTTCTCTCGCCCTGGCCCTAAGAGAGATAAAAAAGCAATTTGTATTCTATTCCTATTCAGCGTCGCTTGGCCTGTTTCTCTGCCTGCATATTTGTAAACACAGCTTTGTCGGAGCAGCTTAATCTTCCCAACACAAACACAAACTGCAGCAAGGCGGGGTGAGAAAGGCTGAAGACGGGTGAGGAGGAGAGAACTAAAGGTGAGGAGAGGAGAGTAGGTTTATGGAGCAACAGAGGGCCGTGCTAGAGGGCACGCAGGGCATCGCAGATCTAATTTGCTTCTGCCTTTGCTGTCACGGGATGCTGCGGTGTCAAACTCTGACAGCACAGACCCTTAAGCTGATCTGCTCCTCACCCACCAGTGCCATCGACGGAAGTCAAATAAATAAAAAAAGAAATCAGCGCACACACTCCTTATCGTGTGGCCTGGGTGAGTCAGATGGAAGAGGTGAGCCCTTTTGGGTGTCTTAACTGTTATCATGCCTCTCTTTAGTGCTTATGCTGCACTTTTAGCGTGTCGAGGGGCTCACATGCACGCGTTTATGACTTTCAGGGGAGCTAAAGTCCACGTTGTGTGCAGGTCGTACCCCCACAGTCAGGTGGAAAGACAGTCACGCCACTGTGACTGCATATACATCGAAGACGAGAGACAGAAATAGAATGACGGAGAGAATGTGCGAGAGGGAGAACAAGAGAGGGGGTGACTTGGAAGTGGCGATGGTCTGGGTGCACATTCGCTCACACAGGCGTGAAATTAGGCCGAGTGACACCTGCTAATACGCACTGCATTAAAAGTGCGCTACGCTCCCCTCTCCCCCAAACCTACTCTTTGGCCTTCATATTACACTGTATTTCCGTCCCATTCTCCCTTCTTTTTACTTTTCTGTGCGCCCAGATCTCTTTATTATGGCCCACAGTGCCCAATTAAAGAGCAATATCTGCCTCTAAACTCCCACACTGTGGGGAAGATGCTGCTCCAATTCTGAGGATGATAACAACCTTCACCCAGCTCTGTCTCCATAACCGCCCCCCTCTTCAGACTCACAATGTGGACAAGTGGGTTCTATGTGAGACTACTGGGATAGAGAACAAGAACAATAATCATGGAGAAGCTATGGAAACATGCCTCATACCGTTTCTTCTGTGCAACTTTAAACAAATTAAATATTTAAAATAGCAATTAGAGTATTCCAGACATCTTCCCAGTTTCCAGTTTTGACATGCCATGGGTTTCTGGGTGTGTAATATCATCAGATAGTTTCCTGGACAAAGAAATGCCAATGAGATTTTGCAAAGCCAGTCAAGCACTTGGACAACTGTGTGTATGAGTCTTGAACCAGCACATTATTAACCTGTCAACTAAACTCAAAATCTACAAAGCAGTTGTGCCCATCTCATGGCTGTTAAACATGAACCTTGTAAGGGAATCCCATCTGTCAACTCAAGAAATTTCTTTTTTCTTGCTTTGCTCCACTTTGGGCATTTGTCTTCTACTTGATGGACACATCATGGGATGGATGAAGCCTGTGTGCTTTGGCAGGTCTTTTATGGTTTGCTCTCCCAGGGATAAAAGAACCACGAGTGTCCCATGAAGCGGCTCAAAGACTGAGTCAAGGACCAACCCAAGTAATGTGGTCTTGTGCCTCAGCAGCTGGATGTGTGCATCAGTAAGAGAATAAGCTGGCATGCAATAGTGCAAACAGTAGCCAGCAGCTTTGAGGAGCACTGGCAGGAGTGAATCACCAGTACCCAAAAGAGGAGGAAGGCCCCATTAGAACTCAGTAGAATACCACAGTACTGCTACTCTTGGATCTTAGTACAGTGTTTTATGAGGTTGACCACCGTATAATACTACATAGGCTTGAAGGTTATTTTGGTATTACTGGCCAGGTTCTCTCATGCTTGACATCATACTTTATCTTATTGCTCTCACTGTGTTTTGTATAATAATGTTACTTCAAAATACAGGTACTGCAGGGGTCTGCATTAGGCCCTCTGCCATTGTCTATCTCTCTCTCTCTCTCTCTCTCTCTCTCTCTATAGCACACTGGATACCTGTGGGTTTGGATTTTATACAAAATCCAACACTGATACAACATAGAATCAAGACATGGAGATAAGATGGGGCAGCATGGCTTTGTGGTCAGCACTGCTGCCTCACAGCAAGAAGGTCCAGCGTTAGGTTCTGACCTGGTCTTTCTGTGTGGAGTTTGCATGGTCCCCTATGAGTGATCGAGGTTCCTCCTACTTCCAAAGATGTCCTGAAACAGACTGATGGCCTATCAAGGGTGTACCCCACCTCTCACCCAATGACTACTAGAATAGGCTTCAGCCACTCCCCATGATCCTACACTGGAGGTTTAGAAAATGGATGAATGAACAGAGAGAGGAAATCTATTTTGGTTCTTGTATATATGCACAATGAAATTTGTACATTTAACCCATCCTAATTATAGTTTGGACAGGATACTCAAACCAACTACTAGGAGCAGTGAGCAGTGAGATTTCAGTACCTAGGGACCAACTCCAGGTCTACAACCACAACCTTTGGTCAAGGACGGTGAAAGCAGCATGAACCTTTTGCATGTTTTGAAGGTGGGAGGAAAGTGCAGTGCCAGAGGAAACCCACAAGTTAATATGATCTCCAAATATAACAGAACAGGGCAGTGGTGGAATTGAACCCAGGACCTCTTTATGCTGCAAACCACTGCTTGACCATGCTGCCAAATACAAATACTTTGTTGATAATTCTGTTGGACTGGCAATGTTATACTGGTCCATGCTTGCAGAGCCAATGTTTTTTATCAAGTACTATCATGGTAACAATTTGTCCTTTTTGTTATGTTCATATGTCCATCTATATTTACAAAAACAAAAAACCTTTAACTTTGCCCATGCTTGTATGTCTGACTGGACGTGTAAGGGGAAAGAAAGAAAGACGGAGAGAGAGAGAGAGAGAGAGAGAGAGAGAGAGAGTCCTGCAAACTGACATACGCAAATATACAGAAGACAGATTTGGAAAGACGGGAGCTGCCACGAAGAGACAAGCAGAGAGAGACACAGAGAGTAGCAGACACACAGCAGGCAGATGGAGAAGCCTGAGAGCCCCCGGGCAGCCTTGTGATGAAGACAGTGGGGAACACAACTGAAGGAGTCCATATTATGTTCGGATTGCAATGAGGGTGGGGATGGAGGGGGAGTTAGGTTGTGGCGGTGAGGTACACAGACGAGACAGAAAGAGAGAAAGAAATCAGCCAGTGAGCCAAAAAGAGGGAAAGGAACACAAATGAAAAGTGACACTTTAATTCAGAGGGCTTCTTCTGCCTGAGTTATTATGAGATGTTTGTACGCTGGCTTATTCATGTGCGTCTCCCCTGGCCTTGTGCCTAGTTCACTCTCACTGAGGCGACCCGTGGCGCTAACATGTCTTTATCTGAGCTGCACAGCAGGGGACAGCAGCCACCATCTTCTCTGCTTTGATCTTCCCACTTCCGCCATGGCTGCCTTTCTGCTGCTGTTCCTGCTTGCACCATCGTTCATGTGCAAAAAGCCTCCGCATACTAAATTCACAGCACTCTGTCTGTTTGTCCTATCCTCAACTATGATCATGAGCTGTGGGTGGTGACTGAAAGATTAAGGTCGCAGATAAAAGTGGTAGAAATGAGGTTCCTCTGTTGGACATCCGGGCTTACACTCAGGGGCAGTGTGAGAAGTCTGAATATCTGGGAGGGACTAAAGACTAAAGCCACACAAGAGGGGAAACATCTCCCAGATGACTTGGGATATCTTCAGTATTCAACATAAGGTGTTAGACGGGACTTCTGAGGATAGAGAAATGGGGGTGGAGGGGGGGTGAGCTATTGAGTCTGCTGCCACTCTGACCCAGACCCGGATAAACAACAGAAAATGAATGAATGTGTCAATTCAGATTACTCTGGAAGGCCTATGTTAGCAATGAATGAGCAGAATGGCTGCTGTGTAATGAGTACTGAAAGAAAGTAAAGGTCCACTTTAGGCTGCTGCTAGGTTACATAGGTCACGAAAGCACAGATTGTGTCAGCGTGTACCTAGGCAAATACCATTCACGGTTGATGCACGTGCAGTGGTGCGAGGTGAAATAGAGCTAGGCAAAATGGAATATCAAAGAGAGAGTTGGGAATGATCACCTTTGTCAAATCATATTTCATATTTGTGCCTGTAAGTTTCATGAAGGGAACAATGATCTGTCCTACACTAGCTGTATCATATATTCTATTTATCCTTAAATTTAAGGTATAAAACTCAAGGTGTGAAAACTCACAAAAGTGATCATGAGTTATTTATTAGGATAGCTTCCTTTTTCTTGTTTGTGTGAAAGTGTGTTTGGTTATTCTGACATATTTATTTATATACAGATTGATTACATTATACACTTTGTCCATAAGTTAATGTAGGTCACTAGGTCTCTCAAAAACACACGCTAAAGTTTTAGTAAAAAAAAATACCACCTGCACACGAAGGCAATTAATCCCACAAAACATTTTTAGTTCACGGAGAAGCAACCTGTTTCTCTGCCTGTTGCTTTCAATGGAAAGGAAGCGCTGCACACCGCCCCCTCCCTGACTGATCGCAAAGGGGGCGTGTCTCCATCTCTGACAAGCTGTGTGATGTTTTTTACATTGCAGACCTGATTAGTGGGTGTGTCTCATCTGACAAGTAGGAGTCCAGATATGGATTTGTTGACGTATGTCACAGAAGCTGAAAATGGTTCATTTCAGACAAAAATTTTGCATGTTTTTTTGCATGTTTTTCCATGTAGCAAGACCCGTTGAAGGCCTAGGTCCTTGGGACATTTTTTTGTAGCACTGGGGTGTGTATGAAGGGGAATACACTTGGCATACAAGTAATACAGCACTGAACGGAGCACTAGAGTAGAGCCGGCACCTAAATAAAGCAAGCATCAACCCTGGCTAGTTAGGTTTGTGCATAGCGTGAAGTCTCGTAGTACTCCTGGTGAAAACTAAGTTGTAATTCAATCTCCAAACTGTCGATTAACACGTTAAATATATAGAAATAACTCACCTTATTTGTTTAATCAATGACCATTATACCCAAGGATGAAACAAAATCAACTTGATGCACTCAGACTGTATCTTGAAAACACAAAACCCCCAATTTGAAAAAGCAGGGCAGGACCAGGGTTTGAGTGTTAGCTTGGATAACTGATGTAACACTTTGGAGAGCTATACCCCTGGGAGGCTGTAAAAATGTGATGATAACGCTATGCTATGTTATGATGTAACATTAACGTTAATAATGTTTCAGATGTAGCAGCTAGGGCAGTGTGACATCAGATGAAATGCATATTCCATGGAAGGAATCCCAGGACTCTCCCCAGAAATTTACAGTATGATGGTGCTGTACCTCTGGGGAGGGCACTGAAATGTCGGGGGTGTTGAGGCTAGAATGTTGCTAATGTTTACAATTTAGAAACTGCAGATATGTTATAGAGCTTTCCCTCATCAAGCCCCTGTTCTGTGGAATGATCTCCCTGCACCAATAAAACAGTCAGATTCTGTGGAGACTTTCAAGTCCAGACTTAAGACGCACTTATTTTCCCTTTCGTATGGCTAACATACTGGCATAGTATAGTTCTACGCTTTTTACTCTTTTAATTCATTTGATTAGGAAACGGAGCGTGCCGCAGGCTCAACTTTACCTAAATTCTGGGTCTTTTAGTGAAGCTTAGGGCTAGTGACCAGCGATCACCTTAGTATTTCATGTTTTCCTTGTTGTTTAATGCCGGCAAATTATACTGTATTTCTTGTCTTTCTGATGCCTGAGTCTGTTTTTTTCTCTCTGTTTAAGGTGCAGCGCCATCCAGAGATGGGTGTGGTATTTGTGCTGGAGACCCTCCTGTCCTGTGCACCAACAGCATTTCCTGTATATTCGTTTTGTGAATTGTTCTGTAATTTGTGTCTGTAGCATGGCCCAAGCAGAAGGTCACCCCTTTGAGTCTGGTCTGCTTGAGGTTTCTTCCTCAGAGGGAGTTTTTCCTTACCACTGCTGCTCTGGGGGTTAGTACGTTTAGACCTTACTTGTGTGAAGCGCCTTGAGGCAACTCTGTTGTGATTTGGTGCGATATACAGTGAAGAAAATAAGTATTTGAACACCTTGCGATTTTGCAAGTTCTCCCACTTAGAAATCGTGGAGGGGTCTGAAATTTTCATCTTAGGTGCATGTCCACTGTAAGAGACATAATCTAAAAAAAAAATCCGGAAATCACAATGTATGATTTTTTTAATCATTTATTTGTATGCTACTGCTGCAAATAAGTATTTGAATACCTGTGAAAATCAATGTTAATATTTGGTACAGTAGCCTTTGTTTGCAATTGCAGAGGTCAAACATTTCCTGTAGTTGTTCACCAGGTTTACACACACTGCAGCAGGGATTTTGGTCCACTCCTCCATACAGATCTTCTCTAGATCTTTCAGGTTTGGAGTTTCAGCTCCCTCCAAAGATTTTCTATTGAGTTCAGGTCTGGAGACTGGCCAGGCCACTCCAGGACCTTGAAATGCTTCTTACAGAGCCCCTCCTTAGTTGCCCTGGCTATGTGTTTGGGGTCATGATGGAAGACCCAGCCATGACCCATCTTCAATGCTCTTACTGAGGGAAGGAGGTTGTTTGCCAAAATCTCACAATACATGACCCCATCCATCCTCCCTTCAATACAGTGCAGTCGTCCTGTCCTCTTTGCAGAAGAGCACCCCCAGAGCATGATGTTTCCACCCCCATGGTTCACTGTTGGGATGGTTTTCTTGGGGTTGTTCTCATCCTCTAAACATGGTAAGTGGAGTTGATTCCAAAAAGCTCTATTCTGGTCTCACCTGACCACATGACCTTCTCCCATGCCTCCTCTGGATCATCCAGGTGGTCACTGGTGAACTTCAAACGGGCCTGGACATGTGCTGGCTTGAGCAGGGGGACCTTGCTGCCCTGCAGGATTTTAAACCATGACAGCATCATGTGTTACTAATGTAATCTTTGTGACTGTGGTCCCCAGCTCTCTTCAGGTCATTGACCAGGTCCTCCTGTGTAGTTCTGAGCTTTCTCAGAATCATCCTTACCCCACAAAGTGAGATCTTGCATGGAATCCCAGACCGAGGGAGATTGACAGTCATCTTGTGTTTCTTCCACTTTCTAATAAATAATCATAACAGTTCTTGTCTTCTACCAAGCTGCTTGCCTGTTGTCCTGTAGTCCATCCCAGCCTTGTGCAGGTCTACAGTTTTTTCCCTGGTGTTCTTAGACAGCTCTTTGGTCTTGGCTATGGTGGACAGGTTGGAGTGTGATTGATTGAGTGTGTGAACAGGTGTCTTTTATACAGGTAACAAGTTCAAACAGGTGCAATTAATACAGGTAAAGAGTGCAGAATAAGAGGGCTTCTTAAAGAAAAATTAACAGGTTTGTGAGAGCCAGAATTCTTGCTGGTTGGTAGGTGTTCAAATACTTATTTGCAGCAGTCACATACAAATAAATTATTAAAAAAAAAAATCATACAATGTGATTTCCGGATTTTTTTTTTTTTTTAGATTATGTCTCTCACAGTGGACATGCACCTAAGATGAAAATTTCAGACCCCTCCATGATTTCTAAGTGGGAGAACTTGCAAAATCGCAGGGTGTTCAAATACTTATTGTCCTCACAGTAAATGAAATTGAAATTGAAAATTGTTATGACATCTAGAATTATTATGACATTCAAGGTAACCTGTCTAACAAAATCAATGGTTGTGTGAAGCACAACAGGGTCTTCTTGTACAGTATAAGGCAGCAGCACAGTTTTACTGACATTTCTACTACAGGCCTAATCCAATCAAACTTTAATTTCTGATCTCTAAATGCATATGCCAGTTGAGGTGTTTTATTAAAATGGTTAATTTACATTTTCAGGATCATTTTGTAATTGCTGTGGATTACTGGCAAGTATTCAGTCTGCAGCTTGTAAAATGAATTACTACTTTATCTTCCCTGCGACAGCACTAGAAGCAGACAATTCTGAGAGGTTTGTTTTCAGAACAACACTGAAGATCCAATTTCCATGAAAATACCAACTCCTGTGTTTGCTCCTCTCCTACTCTCAGCACTGGCAAGGAAAAAATAAAATACCAAAGGATTGAGAATGGTTTTTATGTTACCCAAATACCAACTTGTGGTAGTGCTGCTTCCTTTGCTCATTGTGTCTCCACAAAAATAGGCTTTTATGAGAATAACAAAAAAAAAACCTACACATACGACAGAGGCAGGAACAGAGAAAACAGCCAATTGACACAAACAGAGATAGAGAGAAAAATTGGACTGAGGCTGAAGTGAGTTGACATTCTGGCCGGGCAAAGCTTGGCGTTAGAAAACGGTAGTGTGGTACGTGACTTAAACTGTGAGAGAGAAACAGCCGCTGGGGCTGTTTGCAGCTGGGGCAACGGGTCCGGAGCAGACAGATAAAGAAGACAGACAGATAAAGGAGTCAGACAAATAGAGGAAGGGAATTACAGGCACACGCGGATACATGAGCCAAAACACACCTGAAATACCAGACGGCCACAACCTGGCAGCCAAAGCACACTGGGACTGAACAGGAAGAGAGGGGGGGGAGACGTGAATATAGCAAATTCAATCAAGAACATGGATAGATGCACTGTATGAATACACAAAGGGGGATGAGATGAGAAATGCAATTGTAAAGCAGTAAAGGGGAAAAAAAGAACTCGAAGCAAAGTCAAAGTGAGAATGAGAGAGAGAGAGAGACTGAGATGGGGCTGAAAGGAGGGTGGGAATAAAGTTGGAGTGCAGACAGGTCTCCAGAGGTTGTAATATATAGCATCGTTTCAATCTCTCAACAGCAACTACAGCCCTCCTTTTTCATATCCTTCCACACTGTGAGGACAGAGAGATACTTCTGTCCTTCGGAGCCAAATCGGCATTCAAGATGATATAAAGTGCTTGTTTTTTGACATTATATCCCCAATTCTGAATGGTTATTTGTGACTAGATGTGTGTTCCGTCCCCATTCTCTCCCGAAATCTCAAGGTTACTAATGGTAGAGGATGGATATAAAATGCCAACGTCAAACTCGTTTCTATGTTTGTCTGGTACGGTTCCCCCTCTCCCAGAGAGGTTCGAGACCACTGGTTGATTTATCTGCTGCACGCGCCATTAATCCTGCGACCATGCATGCCTCTGCTGAATAATTGATCTCTGTGCTACTGTAACTAAATCCGTCAAAACAACAACACCCCGCCTCCTTTCTCCATCCTTTACCTTCCTCTCTGCTGCTCTCCTCCTCACCTCCTTCCCATACCAAACTTAACACTCAAGTTATTCTTTGGGGGGGAAAAAAGTTCAAATTGTTGTTTTTCTTCTTCTGCTCTTCGGAATTGCATTCAACCACCAGAGGGAGTTTCTCCCAGGTCATGCATTTTAGAAGAGGAAGCCCGGCAAGTTACCCGAATACACCAAATGAAGATAAAGATGTATTTGACAAGGTGCCAACACATTCACGGCAGTCTCTTGGCAGGCAATTGATTGGACGCTGAGATCAGCAGTGACCTCTTACGGTGATCGTCTCTCAGTATTCTGTCCAGACCAGCTGCTAAGTCTGGAGCTGAAAGGGGTAAAAAAATGACCCTTAATTTATATCCCCATCCCTCCTTCCTTCCTCCTTCCTGTTTGTATCTTTGACTTGTTTTTGCATACTGCATTTAAAGTAATAAGTACAGTATCTCCTTGAAAGCCACAGTGCGATAAATCAGAGGAAAATAGACCTGTCATCTTAGTAAACAATGTGTGCGACCAGTTATCATTAAAAACAAAAAGAGTTGTGCAGGAGGACTGAGCCATGCATACGGATGAGGAGAGGACCGATCCACCATAAACTGCTGTTCTGGATTTATCACAAAGGTACATTTTTTCTACTTTATGTTTTATAAATCACAATTTTTGCTCGACATTTCATCCATTTTAAAACTGAGCAGAATTTAACAGCGAATTACGATATTTTGCACGTCTGGCGTGTTTGTCTGTGCATGGTCCAGTACATAGGTGCCTCAGTCCTGTGGACTCCAGCGGATTTGGAAGGCAAAGGGGATGCCCATGCTACACCTGGCTGCAGCAGATTGATGGCTACTTTGTAGAGGTGGGGACGGACAGAATGTCTGCATCGGTGGTCGCCATTCAGGACCCAGGGCGGCTGTCTGGTGCCATGCATATGGCGACACATGGCACCAGTTTATGCTCCTAGACTTGACTTTATGACTACGACTACACTATTTTTCAATTTTTTATTTTCATTTACATAGCGCCAAATCACAACAGATGCAGGCGCTTCACACAAGTAAGGTCTAACCTGACTAACCCCCAGAGCAGCAGAGGTAAGGAAAGACTCCCTCTGAGGAAGAAACCTCAAGCAGACCAGACTCAAAGGGGTGACCCTCTGCTTGGGCCAAGCTCCAGACACAAATTACAGAACAATTCACAAAATGACTACAAACAATACTACTAATAATAACAACAACAATAATGAGGTATTTTTTTAAATGTATATGTTTGGATAATTAAAACTGCTTTTTTAGCTGACTTTTTTCCATGTCTTACTGGAAGTCATGACTGTACTTTGGACAAAGGAATAGTCTGAACCATGTATCATGCTTAGTTATCATGTTACGGGGTAACATATGTCACATGTCATAGAATCCAATGGACGATGACCTTGTTTGACCTTTACTTTGGAGACCAAACATTCAACAAAATCAAAACTATTCCATTTATTAATCCTATTAGCTCAACCAATAATTTGCATCAGTCTTACCAAAATTGAAGGCACCTTTAACTTTTGCCCCTGTACAAACTGAAGCTGACCTTTGTCACCATTTTTGCTGTTTTACCCCATAACCTCCTGATCATTCAGTCATAGATAGTCCAAACTATACCTTTTTGGAATCTTTATGATCAGACAAATAATGTGGTGTAGTTTTCAAAATAATTTGAGCATTTTTAGTTTGACCCCTGTACAATTCTTCAACGACCCCTACCTGGCCGCCTATTGAAAATTCAAGTGGCCAGTCGGATTTCTTTTTCAAAGAGTAATGTCTAAGGAGTATTTATGCCAACTTTGGTGCTTGTATCACACATTTGCACAAATGTTTCAGTTATCTAATGCACTAATGGGGCTCTGGAGAAACCAGAAGTCCTTAATGGCAGATCAGGCAGAGGAGGATGATTTGTTACCAAATAGCCGTGAAGGCAGATGAGGCTGCAGCAGGTCCTCAGAACCTAGATCTGTCAAGGAGTGTGTGTTGTCAGGCACATCCCCATGTTAACTAAACCCGAGCCACAGGCATCTCTCAGTCCACTCGACCAAGAGACCACCTTCCACGTCAATGAGGATGCCAATGATGGATCAGCAACAGGTGCTTTGCCATCCAGAGGACAAATCAGAAGTGAAGATTTTTCTGATGATGGACCACAGGTGGTCCACGCACATCAGGCAGCGCTTACTCAGCACTCAAATGTGTGAATGAATGGAATGTTATGGTCCACAGGAGATTCCACACCAAGATGCCTGCAGCTTCTGTTTCAATAAAATTAATACTCCTCAATCTGACTCCAACCAAAAATGCTGACACAGACATGGATGTGAGTGAGTGAGTTTTTCTTTTTGTGTTGTCATCTCCCTAGGAGAAGGTCTTCCGACACGCCCAACTAGGTGAAGAAACACCCTGGAGGGATGGAATTTCTCAGATGGTTTTGGATGCATTAGGATCGCACAGGAAGAGGTACAGGACTTTGTCAGAAGATAGGAAGTCTGGGAGAGCTGCTAAGTCTGCTGCTACTGCGACCTAGACCCAGATAGATAAACGGCTGAAAATGAATAAATGACTGTTAAGGATGGAATGTATGATCTGTGTTCTGGTGTATCAAAGAACACATTATTACTCATCTTAATGATGTATATCAGAAGTCTTACAACCATGTGCCAGACTACCTGTGAAAGGTGACCCCCCCACTACATCCACTTACCCCAAACGTCCCTGGAAGCAAACCAATATAAAATATGCCACAAACAAGCTATTTTTTTGTATTATTAATCTGATTCTACTTTATTTGGTTGTAAATTTTTGTGTTGAATTCAGTTTTTGTGCTACTATGACACATCCTGTGCACCAGAATGTACATGCGCTATGAATATTGTGTTATTTAAATACAAAAAAAACAACAAAGAACTACACTCTACACTGCTTGAGATTAAAGAAGGTTTTTTGACGGTCTATAGCAGAATGATTTTCAGAGGCATGAAAATGACACTGCATCAGCCCTAACCAGGTGGAAGATAGGGCCCTTAACGTTAATAAACGTTTGAACAGTGCTTAAGTTCAAACAAGTGAAGCAGCAAAGTTAAAATACATAAGCAACCCAAATTTGTTTGTTGCATAAGCTGTATATATCAGATCATTCATCATCAATATTATTATTATTATTATTATAAGTTACAAAAGTTTTTTTTAACTGCTAATTTGTATCAAAGAGGGAGATATGTGTGGGAAACATTCCGGAGGGATCTTCAACAAATCAGCATTCTGAAGTAACATAAACAGCTCAACTATGAGGACATGTTGAACAGATGCTCCAGTTTCCCATCAGTAGAAAGGTAATCATGTTTCAAAGAGGCTAGTGATGACTAGTTTTAAAAAATGGTTGGCATGCTTCTATTTGGCTCAAAAATCAAAATGAGTTATATCCTTCAAGTTTTTTTAACAGACACTGCATTGAGATGCAACTCAAGCTACAATGAATGTATTTTATCATTATACCAGGCAAAAACAGTTGTCAATGTAAGAAAAAGAAATGTGCAGGGTGGTGCTGAATACTGAAGACAACGAAAAGCAGAAGTCACTTTCCTCAAATCTCAATGCCGAGATAATGGCGTGACAAATAACAGTTTGATTATGATATTTTCACTATATCATAGCTCTCATGACAAATAACAATCACAGAGTCACTCAATCATAACGTGTCGGTCCAAGTGACATTACCAAGATTTCAGCCGGCGCTTCGAAAATGAGCTCCGGAATCAATTGCAGGCATGACATTGTTCAATGTCATGACAGTGCCATGAAAATTTTGCATCATTTGTAATGTAGTGCCATCAGTGTTTATGACAGCCAATCCATTGTCAAGTAAGCTGTATGTCAACCTTTATGTCAGCTTTATGACACATGGATTGCATAAAATGTCATGGAATGTCATCGCTACGTTCCCGGACACCGGGGCTTATTTGATGGATACAACACTGCACTGAAAAGGAAAATCACGAAGTCCGACAAATTTGTAGAGCAGTGCTGATAGCGTTTATGTTAATCAGGCACAGGTGATTCTACGTAAGGTGGCAGGTGGACAGCTCCAGGCTGCCATTTGCATGCAAAGCTGTGTATCTCCCCTTCCATAGCACAGGCCCCTCAGGTGTAACTGAGTGGAGGTTCCTGGTGGCACTTTGCCCTCTTACTACCTAAATGAGATTGGGCTGGAGACCCACTCGACTGTCTCTACACTTCCTTCTCATGGCTACAGCTTTTTCAGTGGGAGCACAGACACTGGAGGAGGGTCTGGGTAGAGAGACATCAGATTTTAAAATGATTTTTCTCAATGGAAACCTCCGAGCGCTGGAAGTTGGGGGGTGGAGGGAATAAACAGTATGCTAGCTATGTCCCAATTCAAGGTCTGCAACCACCCACAAAACACTTCAGGCTTCAGCCCTTCAGACACAGCAAAGACTGGAACAAACAGCTCTGAAATGAAACATTTAGCTGTTGCGTCATTACGTTTCCCCGCCTACTACCTCCTGTCGCTTGGCAATCTTGACAACTGCACACCCCAAGCTATCATAGCGTGCATAACGTAATTTAGCCATAATTTTTTCAGTACTTAGTTATACTTAACTGTAAGTATTACTTAGTTACAGTTGTACATATGGAGCTTATAAATGTACTTTTAGTTTTATAAACCACATTTACCAACCTTTTTGTCTTGGGAAAAAAAAATTGTGTACCGCCTCGTGGGATTGTTTGGGCAGTGAAGGATATACCTGTTGTATCTGTTGGTTTCAAGGGAAAGAAGGTGGCACACGCTTGACAAGTAGCCTCTGAAATGGGACAACCCAGTCGCGCCCACTTGTGACGTAGTTGGCCGACAACTATGGCGTACAGCTCCTGAATTTGGATACAGCCATAGTCAGAGTAGATATAAATTGCTGTACAGTACGGATTTTGACTACACCAGCTAACCAGGAGAGCAGCCACCGATGTCATCATCATCATGAGCCAGCAAATAATTTGGAAAGTGTGAAAGCAGTGTGCACAACGGCAACTGGTGGAATAACTCACACACACATACACTCATCTTCAACTGCTTAGTCCAATTAAGGCTTGCAGGGGGCTGGAGCCTATCCCAGCTGTCATAGAGTGCGAGGCGGGGTACACACAGGACAGAACGCCAGTCTGTCACAGGGCCACAAACAGACAAACAAAGACATTCACACCCACTCACACACCTACAGACAATTTAAAGATTCCAATCCACCTAAACCGCACATCTTTGGATGTGGGAGGAAACCCACCCAAACACGGGGACAACATGCAAACTCCACACAGAAAGGACACAGGTGGGAATCGAAGCCATAACCTTCTTACTGTGAGGCAACAGTGCTACCCACTAATCCACAGTGTTGCCTGGTGGAATAACTGCTCTAATGATATAGATGAAAGTGGTAAAATTTTTTCTATTAAGTCAAATTAAAATATATTGTGGAGTATGTGGAATGCGTGACAGGAATTAAAAAAAAAAAGCTAGCTCTGCAAATCGGGCAGTTTTTGTTTTCACTTCATGCAGTTTGATTTTTTTTTTACTATATTTCATATAATTTACTTTTATTTCTGTTGTACACAATACATTTTCTTAAAATAACTCTCAACCAGTGGTGGGCACAGCTAACCATAAGTTCTTCGATGACTACTAATCTGCGAACTGAAAAAACACTAAAAACACTAAACCCATAAAGCACTAAAACATTCAACTGATAACTGCTAAAATCTGTTATATGAAATTAGGCTTTTTGGCCACAAAACTCAGAAAACTAACCTTAACTGTAAACATGTTTAAGTGTAAACATAGAGGATCCTTTAGGTTTAGCATGCTAAGACCAGGAGGTACATAAATAATGAAACTAACACATGAAATTAAACACTTGTTTCCAATCAACAAGTATTAAAAATATAAAATATGAACAAAATACGAGGTCTATTAGAAAAGTATCCAACCTTATTATTTTTTTCAAAAACCATATGGATTTGAATCACGTGTGATTGCGTCAGCCAAGCTTGAAACTTCGTGCGCATGCGTGAGTTTTTTCACGCCTGTCGGTTGCATCATTCGTCTGTGAGCAAGCTTTGAGTGAGGAGTGGTTCAGCCCTCTCGTCGTTTTTTTCATTGTTTAGGAATGGCTCAGAGACTACTGCTTTGCTTGATCAAAATTTTTTCAGAAACTGTGAGGCACGTCCAAGTGGACACCATTCGAGAAATTCAGATGGTTTTTGGTGACAATTTTATGGGCTTCAAAGAGATTATGGAGTGTTACTGTCGCTTTAAGGACGGCCCAGAGCGACTGGTGGTGCGCCGCACTCCGAAGCCGCCATCGACAGGCTGAGCGACCATTTAATTTCTAAACGGATGGCTGTCTGGATCCGTGACCATCGTGTGCCATTTCTCTGGTTATCACAAGAGCTGGACATCAACCATTTTCCGGCAGATTTCACTTTTAACAAGAGATTTTGTCATGGAAAGCCGAGCGGAGGCTTCGCGCGTCACGATGGATTCGCTACTGGAACGAGATAAAACCACCTCCGTTTTGGTCTCACAGGACCTCTTTGAGATGGCGTTCAGACAGCTGTTGGTGGTTTTTCCATCGAGTGATTATCCAAGAAATTGTGGATGTGCCTGGACATGCCAGAACATGTCCTGTGAGGCTTCATCACGGCGTTGCTTTGCGCCATGTGGCACCGCCGCGACACGCGGAATTCCTCCGCACGTCTGTCTCAATGTGCCGAAAAAGTGCTGATGTCCACGTCTTTTCACAATTCCTGTGCTAGCCAGATGACATCCTGCATAAAACACAGCGTACAGTTTGGAAATGAACGGCACATTCCACTGTTACAGGAGTTTTTGTCATGCAAAGAGGAGCAGAGGCTTCGCGTGTCGCGGCGATGCCGCATGGCGCAAAGCAACGCCATGATGAAGCCTCATGGGACATGTTCTGGCATGTCCAGGCACATCCACAATTTCTCGGATAACCACTTGATGGAAAAACCACCGACAGCTGTCTGAACGCCATCTCAAAGCCGTCCTGTGAGACCAAAATGGAGGTGGCTTTGTCTCGCTCCAGTAGCGAATCCATCATGACGCGCGAAGCCTCCGCTCGGCTTTCCATGACAAAATCTCTTGTTAAAAGTGAAATCTGCCGGAAAATGGTTGATGTCCAGTTCTTGTGATAACCAGAGAAATTTCACACGATGGTCACGGATCCATACAGCCATCCGTTTAGAAATTAAATGGTCGTTCAGCCTGTTGATGGCGGCTTCGGAGCACGGTGCACCACCAGTCGCTCTGGGTCGTCCTTAAAGCAACAGTAACACTCCGTAATCTCTTTGAAGCCCATAAAATTTTCACCAAAAACCATCTGAATTTCTCGAATGGTGTCCACTCGGATGTCCCTCACAGTTTCTGAAAAACTTTGATCAAGCAAAGCGGCAGTCTCTGAGCCATTCCTAAACAATGAAAAAAACGACGAGAGGGGTGGACCACTCCTCACTCAAAGCCTGCTCACAGGCGAATGACGCAACCGACAGGCGTGAAAAAACTCACGCATGCGCACGAAGGTTCAGGCTTGACTGACGCAATCACACGTGATTCAAATCCATATGGTTTTTGAAAAAAATAATAAGGTCAGATACTTTTCTAATATACCTCGTATACACAAAAATCATTTTGATAATATAATTAATGCATTTCCTGTGACTTGACATCCTGGTACTCCCTCTCCTTGAGATGATGCTAATTTCCTTTGCACAATATGTCAATTTCGCTTATTCTCAAGGTTAGCGTTACATCATCAGGCAAAGTGGCCAATCCGAAGGCTAGAATTCGTGCTTTCGTGACTGTCCACTCAATGACAACACGCTCGGCATGTATGCTGTTTTATTGAAATCAGCCATTTCTTTTTTTTGGTCTCTAACTTGCTTCTAACGGCCATCTGACAGCTACCGTTGCTTCGATTGGTGAGATTTATACACCAAGATGACCTGAAATGAACCACTGTACATTAAATTGACTTCATTGACGAGTCTGACTCCTTTGAAAAGTGACCAAAATACATGTTATTTGCATGAGCTTGATAAGCAGATTCGTGTTACCACAGTTAATGTTTCAGTATCAGATTAGCCGCTATTAGCTGTTATGTCTGTTATGTGTTATTAGCTGATGACCTCAAGGTAAACTGCCTGGATACCAACCTTGAGAATTGGATTAGTGCACGATTCCAACAGGAACAAGCATGAATGATTTTAGGGTTTACAAATGTTTCTGTCCATTAAACGTTGTTAAAAAAAATAGCTAGCTGGAAAAGTTTGAGGAACTAAATGTGGTTGAAGATAAATGGTCGGTTCATTGTCTTCAAAGTTAGCTGAAAAGCTGATCTGCCAATGAAGAAGTTAGCATCCCTAATTACCTATTAGCTGATTCTCCAGCCAGCGCTTTACAACTCTAGAAGCATTTTTACAGAAATTTTAAGAAAATTATTATACTGTGATATACACTGAGGCAAATAAGTATTTGATCCACTGGCAATTTTGCAAGTTTCCCCACCTACAAAGAATGAAGAGGTCTGTAATTTTTATCGTAGGTACACTTCAACTGTGAGAGACAGAATAAAAAAAATATCAGAAAATCACGTTGTATGATTTTTAAATATTGAATTTGCATTTCATTGCATGAAATAAGTTTTTTGTCACCTACCAACCAGCAAGAATTCTGGCTCTCACAGAGCTGTTAATTTTCTTTAAGAAGCCCTCTTCCTCTCGTATTCTGCACTCTTTACCTGTATTACTTGCACCCGTTTGAACTTGTTACCTCTATAAAAGACATCCATTCACACCCTTAATCAATCACACTCCAACCTATCCACCAACGAAGAGCTGTCTAAGGACACCAGGGACAAAACGGTAGACCTACACAAGGCGGGGATGGGCTTCAGAACAACAGGCAAGCAGCTTGGTGAGAACAAAACAACTGTTGTTGTAATTATTAGAAAATGGAAGAAACACAAGATGACTGTCAGTCTTCCTCAGTCTGGGGCTCCATGCAAGATCTTGCTTAGTGGGGTAAGGATAATTCTGAGAAAAACCAGAACTACACAGGAGGACCTGGTCAATGACCTGAAGAAAGCTGGGACCACAGTCGCAAAGATTACATTAGTAACACACGACGCCATTATGGTTTAAAATCCTGCAGGGCAGCAAGGTCCCCCTGCTCAAGACAGCACATGTCCAAGGCCATTTGAAGTTCACCAGTGACCATCTGGATGATCCAGAGGAAGCATGCAATCTCACTGGGACAGGAAGCCAGTGAGGGGATGCCAAAATGGGTGTAATGTGATTGTACTTTCTGCTTTGTATCAAAAGTCCGACTGCAACATTTTGAACCAATTAGAGACCCCTAATGCTAGACTGCGGTAAACCAGAAAATAGAACATTGCAGTAGTCTAATCTAGAAGAGATAACTGCATGGATCAGGGTCTCAGCATCAGCCATAGACAGGATGGGACGAATCTTCGCTATATTTCGCAGGTGGAAGAAAGCAGTCCTAGTAATATTTCTAATGTGGAGGCCAAAGGACAACAAAGAATCAAAAATTACCCCAAGGATCCTCACTTTGTCAGTGTGATGTATGACACACGAGGCGAGGCTGAGCGTTAACTGGCCAAATTGATGCCGATGTCTCACTGGACCAAGAACCATCATTTCAGTCTTATCAGAGTTTAAAAGTAGGAAGTTTCTAGACATCCAACTTCTCACTGCTGCAAGGCAATCTTCTAAGGATTTTATGTGAACGAGATTACCAGCAGTTATCGGCATGTATAACTGAGTATCATCTGCATAGCAGTGAAAGATAATCCCAAAACGCTGCAATATGTGCCCAAGTGGTGCTATATAAAGGGAGAAAAGCAGGGGGCCTAAGACAGACCCCTGTGGAACCCTAAATTTCATGTCACTAAGGTTAGAGGTAGTGTTACTGTACAAAACACAGTGAGAACGACTGGTATGATGTCAGCCATGCAAGGGCACTCCCAGTAATCCCAAAATGACTTTCCAGCCTATCAAGTAGCATATGATGATCCACTGTATCAAATGCAGCACTGAGATCTAACAGCAACAGAACTGTAGTGGTGTCCGAATCCATTGTAAGCAGAAGATCATTGACCACTTTAGTGAAAGCTGTCTCTGTGGAATGATCTTTTCTAAAAGCAGACTGCAGTGGCTCAAAGAGATTATTCTCAGTAAGATAGTCTATGAGCTGACACCACTTTTTCCAGAATTTTAGAGAAAAATGATAGATTTGATATCGGCCGATAGTTTTTCAATACACTAGCGTCAAGATTAGGTTTCTTAAGTAATGGTTTAATCACTGCAGATTTGAAACATTTAGGAACAGATCCAGAAGTTAAAGAAAGATTAATAATTTCCAGCACAGTCGGCCCAAGAGTGGGCCACAGGTCCTTAAACAGTTTTGTTGGTATAGGATCAAATAAACAGGTTGTGCTTTTTGTTGACGTTACGAGTTTGTCAGCATGCCTAGTGAGATACTATCAAATTCTGTAAATCTAGATAATACCTCAGTAGTGATGAGTCAAAATGAGTCAAAAGAGAGCTTTTTGTTATCAACTCCACTCGCCGTGTTTGGAGGATGAGAACAACCCCAAGAACACTGTCCCAGCTGTGAAGCATGGGGGTGGAAACATCATTTTTGGAGGTGCTTTTCTGCAAATGTACCCTGTCTTTTCTTTGTTTGATTTTAATCGAAAGCGCTTTGTGTACCTTGTGTGTTGTAAAAAAGCTCTATAAATAAAATTTGATTTGATTGATTTGAAAGGGGACAGGACGACTGCACTGTATTGAAGGGAGGATGGATGGGGTCATGTATGGCGAGATTTTGGCAAACAACCTCATTCCCTCAGTAAGAAGACTGAAGATGGGTCGTGGCTGGGTCTTCCAGCATGATAATGACCCCAAAGACACATCCAAGGCAACTAAAGAGGGGCTCCATAAGAAGTATTTCAAGGTCCTGGAGTGGCCTGGCCAGTCTCCAGACCTGAACTCAACAGACAATCTTTGAAGGGAGCTGAAACTCCAAACCTGAAAGATCTGGAGATGATCTGTATGGAGGAGTGGACCAAAATCCCTGTTGCACTGTGTGAAAACTTGGTCAAGAACTACAGGAAACGTCTGACCTGTGTAACTGCAAACAAAGTTTTCTGTACCAAAGATTAAGGTCTGTTTTTCTATTGTATCAAATACTTATTTCATGCAATAAAATACAAATTCATTATTTAAAAATCATACAATGTGATTTTCTGATTTTATTTTATTTGTTTAGATTCTGTCTCTCACAGTTGAAATGTACCTACAATAAAAATTACAGGCCTCTCCATTCTTTGTAGGTGGGAAAACTATTTGCCTCGCTGTATATGGTTACCGTTTGTGTTGCAAATTTTACCATGATATAAATTTTAGGCCATACCATTCAGCCTTACAGGATGTTATTCATGGGGGGGAAACACCTACAGTTGGAGAGCAATCGGTACATCCCATTAACTCTTTGAAAACAAGGTGTATCCCTAAGTGATACTTGATGAGAATGAAGATGGCCATACATCTGTGGACGGTGTACGTACAAACAGGCCTCTGGCACTAGTTGTGCTGTACAGTAATAGGTTTCGGTGAGGGCCATAAAGTGCTGCGACTGCATTTTTCAGCCGGGTAGAACTGCAGCGCTACAGAGTTCATAAAGTGGAATCTGGGAGGAGATGAAAAAAGCAATCTGTGCAAACTAGAGTCTGTGTTTTAAGTCTTCTTTAGGTCTAACACAGGTTGTTATCTGTCAGGGGGAGCTTATCACTGCACACTCAGACATGCACACACACCATAGACACGCAGAGACTTAATTAAACTTCCTTTTTCCATCTGATGAACATGATTGGGCTATGTTGTCTGTCTCTGCTTGCTGATAAATTCATTCTGTCTGACAGATATGAGCCAGGCGAGCTCTGTGCGTCTGCGCCTGCCTGCCATTCCACAGATGCACTTGATGACAGAGGGGTCCACTGTGTTCCGCAGAGGATGCATGACATGTTTCAAAAAGCTGCAGTGCCAATTCCCCCCCCCCCCGGACCAGAAGCCCACATGGACGTGCTCTGTCTCATTATGTGTACGACATGTTTTGGGTTTTCTCTGAGCCGTCCCGTCGTACTGTCAGTCAGCATAATCATTGTGAGTAGGCGCCTAGCTGCTGTAGGACAATTTTTCTTTTCACAATGCAGAAACACAGATAGAAAATTGAAAAAAAAAAAGGGTTAAGTGGAGCCATTGCAAGCCGCTTCCTGGACTCGGCCATCAGAAGTGCATCTGTACGTGGCAAAAGTGTTGAACTAATGGAGACTTTCACATCTCTGTATCTTCAGCCTGAGATACCAGGGAAGAGTTTATGGAGTCATGAGGCTCCATAAACTCTGGCAATGGCAATATCTTTGCAGGAAAACTTAGGTCCACATCTTTAGGGTTCTGGTGCTTCCTATTTGACTATATGGTTGTGAGACTTGGATGCTAACCAGTGACCTAAGGTGGAGACTACAGTCTTTGGTACTAGGACTCTTCAGAGGATCTTTGACTACTGCTGGAATCACTTTTTGTCAAGGAACACATTGGAAGACAGATAAGAAATATTATTTTCATTGTGAGCACCAGCTACAACAGGGGTGGCCAAGTTCGGTCCTCGAGAGCCACCTTCCTGACACACGTAGTTGTCTCCCTGCTCCAACACACCTGAATCCAATGAAAAGCTCATTAAAAGTCTGCTAACGAGCCTTTCATTGGATTCAGGTGTGTTGGAGCAGGGAGACAACTAAGTGTGTCAGGAAGGTGGCTCTCGAGGACCGAACTTGGCCACCCCTGAGCTACAACAATGTGGACATTAGACCTGTTCAAAATGTCATGTTACAAAATCTTTTGGGCCTCGTTGTTCTTGTTCCAGTAATAAAGTAAAAGATCTGTGCCAAATTTTATTGTAATGGGACATTGTTTAGGGGTCCCCCACAAAGCAACAATTTTCCGCAAACAAGCAATGTAGTAATCCAGTAATTCCAGTAATGTTCTCCTCTGGGTGACCAATCAACCACCACTGTTTGCAATTAGAAGCCATCACATGGCATCAGAGTCCAGCCCATGTTGACGGTGCCTTGACAGCAGAGAGGAAAAGGTGTCACTCTGGGGGACCTCTAAATCTTATCTGATTGAGTTCAAATTTGGTCTGCACCTATAAACCCCAACTGGAACAAAAACAAATGTGGCCCAAAGTCTATCACAATGTTTATTTTTTCACTATTTAACATGAACAGCCCTAGTGGACATTTCTCTGGGAATGATCCAGCACAGGTGCCTCAGCGTTGAGGACTCCACTGATTGGAGAAGATCAAGGAAGATGCGCACACTTCAGCTGAGTGCAACAGATAGATGGTACTTTTGACAGATGGGGATGGATTGGTAGTCTGCCTGAGTTGTTGCCAACTTGGACCCCGGGCAGTTCTGTGGTGTGTCCGGGACGCATTCTCCACACCGCTCGATTACAATCCAGAGGGTGTCCGCGATCATGCACGGCTCAAATATCACTCAGTTTTAAACTGACTGGTGTAAAAACAAAGCCTAGAGTTGTCTGAGTGTCTTTTAAATTTATGACCACTGTTGAGGGTAAATTTAAATGAGCAAGAAGATTTACAAGAGGATGGCATTTGGGAGAGCCAGCGAGCGGTGCCATACAGCCTGCAGATTAATAAAAGCCTGTTCGGTGATCCGCAGGATCACAAACGACAAACGCCAGACAGCTTAAAACAAAAGCAACACAATCAACTTCTTGAAAAGGCTTAAATGACATTTAATATATTTACAGGCAAACATAAACATGAATTGACACTGGGAGGCTGAGGGGAGTGAATACAATATCTCTGATTGCTATTACAGGCATAAGCAATGACAGCGTGCACTAGATTGAAGTGCTATATTGAATTTCATGTTCTTTGAAATAGAGTCTGAAATGTGAGATTTGTCTTTTGCCTGTGTATCGCTCTCCCCACACCCCTTCTCATTCGCTCTCATTTGGAGACTGACACATTCAGTTAACGAATGCACAGAATATGGCAACGCTACACTATTGCCCCCGTTTTTCCTGACTGCCTCTCGAAAGGGATATGGAACATCAGATGTGACTTTTGGGGATGCGATCGTCTTGTTTCCGCTTCACGTTAGGATAATACCTGCTGAGGGGAAGATATATTTTCTTTTTCTCCTTATAAATTTCTGCCGAAACGCTATTCATCTCATTACGGTTGATTGGGGTTTCTCATTACATCAGAGCGTGTGCACAAGCATGTGTGTTTTCATGCGTGTAAATAAAGACGAGAGATAATGAGCGGAGAGGTGGGAGAGTGTGAGCGGCACACACAGAGAGAGCGAGAGAGCGAGCGAGTGAGAGAGAGAGAGAGAGCGGCAAAGAATAGGAGGGAGGGAGGAGAGTGTTAATGAGTGTGAGATGTGCTGAGGTCGCTGTGTTTGTTCTGTAATAGTGTGCTGCCGCAGAGCACTGCCACCTCAGGTGGGTGATTAGCAGTAATTATATAATTACACAAAATGTGATAATAAACAGCACACGGGGAATCATCTACATCATCTACTTTGCTACACCTCATACACATATACTCATTTCCTCATTTACAGACGAGCAAATATAATAATACAGCAACCCCCCCACCCCATATTTATCCTTTCACACACAGAAACAGACAAACCCACTCACACCCAGATAATTTCACCCTGATACGGAAAGTAATGGAACACTCACACTTGTCCTCCACTCGCACCTGTGTGTAAAAACCGATTTGCTCCCTGACACACAGTAACGGCCAATAAAACAAGTGCTGACTCGCTCCCAAAGGCAGCCGAGGGGAGCAGGGGGACAAATGAACACAAACTGGGAGTAAAAAGCTGCTCCCAGGAGGATTTTGCCTTTTTCTGTAGTCCTCGTGCTCCTTCCTGCTTGAGTGAGAAACACTATCTGAAAGAGAGCACAATTGTCCATCTCATCTTTGGGCCAAGTGCAAAAAAGAAATGTATGTGTAAAACTAGAGGGAGCTGTCTGCTGCAGCACGAGTGGCCTTTTCTTTAAGTATGCTAACGGGGAAGACAAAATGTGCACAATGCACATGTGTGCATGAATACGAATGCAAGTGTGAGTGCATTCGTGTGCTGACATGTCAGGAAATTTTTGTATAATGTGGTCACTAACCAGTGGTGGGCACAGCTAACAGCTAATACCAGCTAATCTGAAACTGAAACATCAACTGTGGTAACACTAAACTGAAACACTAAAACATTAAGCTGAAGCTACCAATAACCGCTAATCTGCTAACTGAAAAAGTTAACTTTGGTAACGCTAACCTGATAAAATGCTAAAACATTTGGCCGATACTACAAATAACCGCTAATCTGCTATTTCAAAAGTTAACTGTGATAACACTAAGGTGATAAAATGCTAAAACATTATGATAAAGCTACAATAACTGCTAATCTGCTATTTCAAAAGTTAACTGCGATAGCATTAAAGTGATAAAATGCTAAAGCATTAAGATGAAGCCAATAACCGCTAATCTGCGATTTCAAAAGTTAACTGTGATAACACTGAAGTGATAAAATGCTAAAACATTAAGATGAAGCTACCAAAAACTGCTAATCTGCTATTTCAATAGTTAACTGTGATAACACTGAAGTGATAAAATGCTAAAACATTAAGATGAAGCTACCAATAACTGCTAATCTGCTATTTCAAAAGTTAACTGTGATAGCACTAAAATGATAAAATACTAAAACATTAAGATGAAGCTACCAAAAACTGCTAATCTGCTATTTCAATAGTTAACTGTGATAACACTGAAGTGATAAAATGCTAAAACATTAAGATGAAGCTACCAATAACTGCTAATCTGCTATTTCAAAAGTTAACTGTGATAGCACTAAAATGATAAAATACTAAAGCATTAAGATGAAGCTACCAATAACTACTAATCTGCGATTTCAAAAGTTAACTGTGGTAACACTAAGGTGATAAAATGCTAAAACATTAAGATGAAGCTACCAATAAGTGCTAATCTGCTATTTCAAAAGTTAACTGTGATAACACTAAAGTGATAAAATGTTAAAACATTAAGCCAAAGCCACCAGTAACTGCTAATGTGCTAACTGAAAAGTTAACAGTGGTAACACCAAAGTGATAAAACACAAGCCAACATTAAGCTTCATCTTAGTGTTTTCACTTTCCAGGCTCAGGCAGAGGGACAATAAATCTGACGCTGTGATTATCAGCACCAGAGCACCCCAGGGCACAGTGCTGTCCCCTCTTCTATTCACCCTGCACACCTTGGATGTCTGCTACCACTCTGAGCTGTGTCACATCCAGAAGTTCACAGATGATGCAGACATTGTTGGATGCGTCATCCTGGTCACTGACTTTGGGAAGTCCAGACCAAGACCGTGACCAGTTCTGATTGAGGGAGTTGAGGTGAAGGCTATGGATTCTTACAAGTACCTCGGGCTGTGGCTGGACAATAAAACTGGACAACCTACACCAACCACCAGTCCTGTACTACCTGAGGACACTGCGGCCATTTAACATCTGCAGGAAACTCCTGTGGATATTCTACCAGTCCATGGTAGTCCTCTTTTAAACCCATGGTGTGCTGGGGGGTTGGAAGGGTGTCACAGATAGCCCTCAACAAAGGTCAGCACATGTCAGCTTCATTATGGGGAGATCCCACTTTGTCCAGGTTCCCTGCGAACCTAGCTCCATAGCTCTTGCCTTCCTCCGCTGTTCTTCTAGGTCCCTTATTTTTGCCAGGACCATGGCTTTCTTCTCCAAAGTGTTGGGTTTTCCCCAACTTTGGAAGCAGGACATTCCCAGACCTTGCCATCCTATGCATGGTGCTCCAATGATATATTTGAGTTTGAGGTTCCGTTCTGCCTGGGCCAACAATGCTGAGGCCACCCACTTTCATCCTGACCTGATGATGTTGCCCTTCCTAATAATAATGTTTCTTGATTTTCTTGGCTTGGATGTCATCCTCGCCCATGTTGCCACCTCATCAAGCTTCGCTAAGACCCACCTTGCTTGCACAAGGGATGATCCCTGTTTGCTGGTTGTCAGACCCTTGAGTTCATCACTGAGTCTCTGGTTTCCTTTTCCCCTGCTTTGATGATTAGATTCATGCACATGACAAACAGGAATGGGGAGACTCCGGGGACAATCCCTCTCTGGAGGTGCTGCCACTGTGTGATGTAGTCCTTCATCTTAAACTGGAGCTTGATCCCTTTCAAGTAGCTGCTGATCATTCCCTTGATGTGTCTGGGATGTGATAGTACTTCAGAGCTGTCCTGATTAGATCGTGAGGAATGGACAAGTAGACATTAACCAAGCCCAGACAGACTACTGTCAGGTCACCTTTCTTTGACCTGGTGCCATGTATCATCTGGCTTAGGACTCATGTGTGATACTAATTCACTTTAAATACAAGGCACACAGATCAACAGTGCATGCCAGTCTCACTTTGTTTCATAGAGTGGTGCTGACACAGTGAAAATGGCCAGTGAACCCACAATACAAGTTTTAAAAGTACATTGGGCCTCATGTATCAATGTTGCGCACTTGTGGCGTAAATTTACGGCGTAAATTTGAAATACACCAAAGTTGCCGTGACATGTATCAAGCAGTGCGCACCTGCCCATTTCTGGCGTATGCCTGACGTGATCTTGATAAATGCTGCGGGTGGAAACGATCGTAATTATAATAAACACGCCCATAAATATTCAGACTCTGCTTCAGACACACCCTCATTTTACGACATGGAAGCCGGGAGATGGCAATGAAACTCCACCAATCACGACGCATGCCAATAGAGCGTCAAAAGCGGCCGTTGTATCAAATGTTTTGTAGTATATAATCAATAAACTGTTACAGTGGTCCCTCATTAATCGCTGGAGTTACGTTCTAAAAAATAGCCCGTAATACGCGAAACCGCGACATAGTCAGCGTTATTTTTTACAATTATTATAGACGTTTCAAAGCTGTAAAACTCCTCACTACACAGTTTATACACTTTTTCAATCAGGCATGAACATTTTCTCACTTTTCTCTCGTGTGTAAACACTCTCAAAATTCAAACCTTAGTAGGAAAATAATACCAAACTGTTTTCAGGCCCAAACATTTGTTTGAGAAATAAAAATAGAACATTTTCCTATAAATAATTATGGTGGCATTTAGTACTAACGAATTAATTTTAACGATCAACGAACGAGGTCGGACACATAAGAAATTATTAATAGTGACTGACCAGTATTTCACAGATCGGGCCTCTGCGTCCTGGCGCCGCGCCTTTTCCCACTTACATCTCGCTGCAGCAGGTGTTTGTTTCCGTGTGACAAACACAGTTATGAGTAGTTGTTGGTGCTCTTTTCTCTTCTGGGCAACAAGATTCTTATAAACAGATACACAGAACACAGAACACTGTAAAAAAAAAAGGCATGCAAAATTGGACTAAATACTCCGCGAGACTCCGAGGCCACGACAGGTGAACGGCGTTATAGCGAGGGACCACTGTATTCTCTTTTCACGTCAATAATTCTTGACGTGGATATTTGCTTGCTCAATTAATAAGACGCCTAATCTGTCAGATTTCTTTATTTTTTAAATGTATTTCTGTATTTATTTTATTGTGACAACCGAATGGAGACGACAAAACCTGGTTGCAGCACGGGCGAATTAAGGGAATGACGAAACTACAGTTGTGGCACTAACCAGGTATGAGATATAAAGATAAAAACATGCGGAGAGAACTTTTCTTATGAATTAGAAAGCCATGTATGACCCGTCCGGATGATGTGAGGTTCGCTTCGAAGGCACGAGTGCATAACCGCAGGCAAAAAGGAGCGATGTGTGAAGACTAGAGAGGAAGGAGAGGGCAACGTCAGGAACCAAAGGAACAAAAAATACAGACTAGGGAGTAAGGAAACAGCATGGGGTGTAGGCAGGGGATAATTACTGCTAATAAAGCCTAATGGAATTCAGGCCTCATGACAGGTGCAAGATGATCTGATTATTACAGGACGGCTGGGGGAAATTGGGATCTGATCCGTTAATCCCGCCATCCCCTCTTTGTACAGTGTGTGCTCACCATATTGAAGTATGCAAAGTTTGTTTAACTCAGTCTTGTAAAACTGAATCCCACAGCTAGCGTGGTATTTTAAATATTCCACAGTCATATTATTAGTGCATATATTTCAATGTAGGACTGCAGAACCCTATAGTATAGAAATCACATTAGATTACCAAGTTGTACGTGTGCCTTATTACCCCCGCCGTCAAGGTTATGCGATTACCAGAATTTGTGTTTGTGGGTGTGTTAGTAGAATATGTCAAAATGTGATTAATGGATTTTGATGACATTAGGTGGAAAGGTGGGCCTTGAATAAAGGAAGACGTAATTAAATTTGGAGGTGTTTCCAGATACGGGTCCAGCCCCCTCCACCAAACACTTTTACTGACGTTGTAATTTTTCAAAATTTTCATCCATTTCTACTAATGTTCCGATCATGATGGTGAAAAATTGGCACGCACATTTTAAGAAATGTGATTAACGTGCACTTTGGGGCAGACATGCACATGTTTCCCTCTGCAAAAGAGAAAATATTTTCAGTTATGCAGTGAAATTATTAGTTCTTCAAGTTCTTCTCTTATTGAGAGTTTTTTGTCATTTAGTCTGTGTGACCTTTGACGTCCCTCATTCAGACTACAGCCCTTTATGGTTCCTACTATGATTTGTATGTGCAAGTCTTCACTGCTTCTTCCTCCTGCTGTGGGTAAATCTTGCCTGAATATCAGTGAAAAAATGTTTTCCACACCAGTGTAGTGCTGTGTATGTGCTGCTTTTCCAGGACAGTTTGGCCAATAAAGGGTGAGAAAAATGAAGACAAAAAATTTAGTGTAGTCAAAATTAGCAAAAGATTATGGGGGAAATGGGCTAAAAGCTGAAACTTGATGTATGCACTCCTTCCAGAAGCCTTAATAACATATTAAAAGTCCATCCTCGTTTTGAGTGTTCACCGTTCTGATGTCATATCTTATTATCTCTGCCAAGGAGGTTATGTTTTCACCGGCGTGAACAGGATAACTCAAAAAGTTTTGAATGCATTTGAACCAAATTTGGTGGAATGATGGGAAATATGTCCAGGATCAATCAGTTAAAATTTGGTGATGATCTGGATTAAACTCTGGAATATAGCATAATGTATTAGTTTGCCCTTTTATGAATCCACATCCTTCGATAGTGATATGTGGTGTGGCGGAGGTATGTGCTCTACCGAGTGCCCTTCTAATATTTATGTAAGAAATGGCCTCATCTGACATGTATTTCCAAATACATGAATATGTTATTTTATTATTTTGAAATACATGGCCACATGATCCTGTGAAGCATTGCACTAAAAGTAAATAAACACAAGAACATTAGTCATGATGTCATGACCTCTTTTATGACATCATAATCGAATGGCATCATGTTGATTACACAGTGAGTAATAACAGAGATTTTTCCTGAGATGCTGAAAAACATGATGCTATATAGTCCAGGCTATCACCTCTACCCTAACTCACAACTAAAAGTATGACACTTCAAACATATAATAGAATCTGATTGGTCCGAGGTGCAAAGTTATGATTTGCATTTTCAATGCATTTTTGGATTTTACGTTGCCGATAAAAAGTTACATTCAACAGAATGACCCTCCAGAGGAAAATCCTCATCAGCCATCTGGAAATGAAAAGCTTCATATCTGAGTACCAGTGAAACAGAACTGAATTCATATTCGCTCTCTTTTTTGTATCCAAGTCCTCCTCTCCATCAGTGTCTGGTTCAAAAATGGCTGGCTTTTCAGAATTGCTACAGCCATGTCTTTGGCATCATGACATCATGATGGGAAAAGCTCAAGGAGGATACACAGGGACTTTTATGGATGTCTTGAGGATGGTTAAAGACTATATTATGCAATTTTCAACAATTTTTTTTTTTTTTTTTTACATTGGCAAAGAAAAAAAGGCCCCAAAATTACTCATCTAGTAAATGTGATTGGACATGTGCATCCGCTGCCATCTTTGTAACATTCATGAATGCTTTCTTATTCCACAAATATTTCTAGCTAATAATAAGTATGCCATTTGGGACTGGTCAGTCAATTGTCTCATAGATCTGTGTGTTGCAATAATGTACTAAGGGATGAAAATACCAGATAAGACATACAAGCACAAATTCTAATTAAAATTTTTTTCCACAAAATTCTCAAATCTCTGGTGCAGTTACTATCCATCCATGCAAGATGCTCTGCTTATCCTGGTATACATTCGGTATTACTTTGAGTATGGCCCGCAAACTTCATGTCTATACATGTCTAAACAATTTCCTTTGGGATTAATAAAGTTCTTCTTATTCTTATACAATTATAACTCTGCATAATTTTTCATCATTTACATCGTGCTATTCATATTTGTTGGGTTGTACGATGGTTTGAATTTGGTGTTTGAATTTTGACTTGTCTTTTACTTTCTTTCTACTGAGATGTGTCAGTTTTTACTATAAAATTCACCGATATTTTCCAGTTGAAATTGCTACATAAATACATTTTTTTATTTATTTATTATTAAACCTGATATCTGTTCTCTTTATTTTATCAGTCTGTCCTATGAACTTGCAGTGACTCCAGTGATTTCATGGACGAATCATCTCCCACCCCCCATAGAAGTTTTCTGTCATATTTTTCACTTAGTTTTACATCACTGATAGAGTTTAGTTGCCACACACGTGCAGTATGTGTAGATTTTATAGTAGCTATGATGGAGATTTACACATAGCAACCCCATTGGCTCCACATTGACGTATTTGTGCCCATCATGTTAGTTCTCATCCATCCATCCATCCAATTATTTATTGGAAGGTTGCACCAATTTCAGAATAATCTTGATTCGTGAAGATTTTCATGTGATCAATATATTCCATGAGTCACATCTTTTTAAATCTATCTCTACAAGAAATACCAGCGAAAATAAGAAAATATTTTGGAAAACAACCTCTTGCTCTGTGGAGGAGACCATCTCCTCCCTGCTGTGACTTCCGTGGTGTTTCCCCTTACCAAAAAGTAGTATATGCAAGTATGTTTCAAGTATACTTCTAGTTTACTTTTTATATACTTATCAGTACTATTTTTTGGTAAGGGTCCTGCTATCATCTGGCACCTGCCTGGCTGCTGCAGAGAAACAGTTCCAGCACGGTGAGCTGAGGAAGGAACAGGCGTCATTATCCCGGGTGGAGATGCCTTTCTCAGCCTTCCTCTATCTCTCCATAGCACCTGCTCCAGCTCCAGATGAGATCAGGTAGGTGGGGCAGTGGAGGGCAAAGGAAGGGTGAAGCATACGGAAGCACGAAGCGGGAGGGGAGGGAGAGGAGTGCACAGAAGTAAGATGGCAAGGAGGAGGGCTGCGCACCAACGATACCAGCACATGCCTTCAACCGGGCTCGAGGCGCTCGTTATCACGGTTTGATTTCTTGCTATGCTCCTCCATGTTTATGCTTAGCTCATTGTAATGGCTGTTGGGTGTGAAAATGGACATGGCAGCTACAAGTCAAAGGGATTACCCATTTAAAGCAGAAAAGTTTATTTTCTAAGTGCAGGGATATTAGCATATTTATCAAACTGATAGAATTTTTCACATAGGAAAACCCCATTCCCACATAAAAAAAATAAAAAAAATCCTATAGTGGAGTTGATGTGAACAGAAAATGAGTCAGACACGCGCACAGAGTGGATTTCCCAGTGTAAGGAATGTCTCATCTGTAAAGCCAGAGAAGACACACAGTGCAAACAAAGCTGACAACGTTATACACACAAAGTCTTTTCCTTATAGGCCTGTCGCACATTGACGAATTAGCCATAAGTCAGCGTATGCTGACTTATGAAAATTTTTGAAAATATGCTGGCTACGTCGAATATGTTATGGAGCTGCCACACCATGAAGATTTAGCCAGCGTATGCCGACAGCCCCATGTCCACCGAGCGGTCCAGGTCGGCATGGTACGGGTCAGAACGTTTAAGTCTGGCTTGGCTTGCATTTCTACCATCAGCAGCACCCTTTTCTTTGGTGGCCGGAGCATGCAGGTGTTGACATCCACGCCATTGAGTGTGTGTACAGTCTCTCACTCTCGCCCATCCACACGGAGGCCAAAAAGAGTAATTTAGCATTTTTTTAAAATTATATTTTATTTTTGTCTTGGTGGATTATGGGATTTATTTTTATTGCATGCAGAATGCTGAAGAATTGACTGATGTCTGGTAAACACTGACGTGAATGAAATGAGGCGCTGTGACTTTCAACTTTTAAAATAAGTTCACTCTCTTGTCTTGCACAAAGCACCAGCGTCCTCTGTTTCAGGCTGAGAAATGCACCAGGGGCAGACAAACCATTAAGGACTTCTTTTAAAATTCTACGTTTCTTCAGGCATGACAAGGAACTAAAGTATCTTCAGATGTCGTTTTACAAAATCAGGATGTGGATAAGTTTTCATCAGGCTGTGATGAAGAATCCAACTGAAACGACGTAACAGGCAAGATTAAGACTTTATATTTACTCAGAGTGTGAATGGCTTTAATATTTGAAACAGTCTGAACATAACTGCAGCTTTCAGTTGTTGAGCCAATCAACAGACAGCATCAATGGATGTATTTCAACTTATGAGTAACTTACAAGTAACGTGTGTCAACAATCGCATAACTTACCTACAACTTACGGCCCACGTATCCGGGACATATGAGCCATACCCTGGCATGCATCGAAAATATTGTGCATGCCCAAATTTTTGTTGATTAACTCGTCGTGCTACGCCATATACCAGCGTGCTTCAACTTATACAAAACTTACCCATAACTTATAAGATGGACGCCAGCGTATTCAGGGTATTTTTCATACGTCAACATACGCAGGCTGAATCATCAAGGTGTGACAGGGCCATTAAACCCCCTTCAAGCATTTGCACAATTGAAAGGAATTTTCAGCCCCATAACCAGTTTTACATCAACTGACCGTGCAGAGCAGAACACAAAATAAACATCATATTATTTTACCAGTGCATGCACGCTGGTGTTTTGTCAAAGTATGTTCCTGCTCCTTATGACATACAGAGTAATTGCATCATTAATTTGCAGAGCCAGAAACAGTCTTGTTTAATAAATATATTCTGCGTAGTAACTTTTTGCCTGATGACTCTCCCACACCTGAATGTCCTTACAGATGTGGCTGGGGTGTGTTTGCTCATTTTTACAGGTTGTGTAAAGGCTTTTATTGGTAGCCAAACCGAGGGCTTGTTGTGTTTTTACAGAGTATCATCTCTGCTTGTTGGGTGAGAATGGGATAACATATTAGATGTTTATTAGCCATGGAGTCAATGCCCAAACCAGAGCACTTCTATAAAATTGCCCTCTATCGCCGACTAGTTGAAGCATTTGACCAGGCTGGCGGCCTGCAGGAGACCAGATGCTACTGGGCAGCTAGGAGCGTTTCTGTATGTCATTCCCCCTCATTACTAGCTTGTCCTGGAAATATGTCATGAACACAGAGGGAACATCTGCTTTATACACCTCAATAGGTCTATGCTCACACCTGAAAAATGCTTCTTGTTCATTCTATTTTTGTTGTTGTTCTCACTTTCAGCTGCCCCCAGCTGCTTTACGTTGTCACAGTGGTCTTGGTAGAGATTTGCATTGGGATTTGGCACAATTTTTATGCTGGATACCCTTCCAAATGTATTCACAGACATTCTCAGAATACTCTCGAAGAACTCCTAACTCAGACTGAAAACTTGTGGCAAACAGTCCTAGCTTAGGAGTGATTTAGAAAACTTCTCAGAGCAACGCTGACCAAGGAGGAGAATCTCTTAATGAGGAGGTCTGGTTGACCCCGTAGGGCAGGTATGACACATTCTTTTTAAGAATGTGATTGGCTGATCCAAAAAAGGGGGAAAAAATAAATAAAAATGCACATTTAGTACAAACTTTTAAGCCCCTTAAAAAGTTCTCCTCCCTGCTCCTAATAGTTTTCACCACCACCGAGATGCTTTATGAATAATTTCTATACATCCTTACTAGAATCTACTCTTGATTTTAAGGGGAAATTCTCAGAAAATGCAAGTCTTTTCTTAGAATTCCGTCACTAAGAGCAATTCTGTACTTGAAAGCCTTGTGAATACGACCCCGCATATCAGGTGTGCAGAGTGGGACACTGATCATACAATATAAACGTGTTATGTGAGCTGTGCACAAGAAGGAAACAGTGAAGGCTGAAGACTAAATCCACAGCAGCATAGCTGTAATGCACCAGTTCCCCTCGCCTGGCAGGGTAGACAGTGTAGGTTTGACTTCTGGGAACCTCTCCCCTGTTTATTTTGGGCTTCTTCAATTTTTTAAAGCGGAGCCAAAGCACTGGCCAGAAGCACTTTAAAGACCTCTGCAGGAGCCACAACATGAGCGATGAGTGTGGCTGCAAAACTCCCAAACAGCATCAAGCACTCAAAGCCGTCACATGACGACCTCGGCAGGGAGGTGAAATTCTGGGCACTAAGGATGTGATGGACGTTACCCAACTCTTTCTCATCGATCAGACTATTTAGCACCTCTTCTACTCTACAGGCTGTGGTCACCGCTCTGTTTGTGTTGTCCTACGGACCAATGCTGACATGTCTGGCAGGATGATCACAGTCATAAAGAACAAAATATCACTCTGCGTCTGGCCAGTGTCTGAGGCACTTTCACGGAATCATGGCAGTGTTATGGAGCCTTGGGGAATCAGCCCCATCTTTATTGCTCTTTAATCAGAGCCGTGCAGGCTGGGTAAAGATCAATGATCTCCGAGTGTTAGCATTGACTGGGGCCTACAGCTCCCAATCAAGGGCTCCTCTCCCACCTAATGTTACATTTAATGAGCCAATTAGTCCACAATGGCGTGGCTGGCATCTTAAACTGTTGTTTACTCTGCATTCATTATTAATATCTCATAGTTAGGTATGAATAAAATTAAAAGGAGCAGCGAGACCATTAGATCCCCATGGTGGATGCTTATTAAGATAGGATGCTTTGTTATCTGAGCAAGGGGTGGGTTGGTAATTGTTCATTGTAGCAGGATATGCTGTTTCAGTAGAGAGAGAGGTGTGATTTATACAACCACGGAGATGTTACTGCACGCGTGTATGAGAGATGTAGTGTTGTGGTTAGCTCTAATGCCTGTGAGAAAAGAACTAGGGCTTGAATTCAATAGCTTCACATGCTGCTTTAGCTCCCTCGTAAACACGTTTTTCCTCACACTTCCCTCTCTGCATCCTCAACTCCCTAACCTCTTCTCGTGACAGACACTTCTTGGTGGAGGAATGCTAATTAGTTTAATTTGTGTTTCCTGTCATTGTATCCCTCCTGTTTATTGTTTTGGTCCCTTTGCCATTTGGGTTTCCTGACAAAAGTCTATATACATTTCAGACAAAAGAGGAGATACAGAAGCAACACAAAGTCCTTATTCGGACAGGACTAGTTTTATATGGGGAGGTGGAGTAATGTCGTTGTACCATAGGACATCTGTCATATTTATGGCCGATTCCCACAGGAACAGAAAGCTCTGTATAGATGACAGAGATGGGAACGGTTCCTCAATAAACATACAATGAATTCACCTGTGTTCACTTTCAATGATCTAACTTCTGTTTTGTTTTTTCCCTGGCTGTTTAGGCTCTGCACAGTGGTGTGTGAGTGTGGTGTGTGCAGCGGTACAACATTGCATTTGCACACTTCTCATACAAGCACAAAAGTATCACATCCCAGTGATTTTGTATTAAATGTGTTGCTTTATTTATTTCTTTATTTTTATCTGCATGTAGAGGTGTGCTCTGTGCCAAAACAGAACAGATGGTTTGAAGACACACAAAGAGCGAATGTACAGAGTTGATGCACTGACACCTACATGATCACATGAATTTGTTGCCTTAATATGTGTAAACATACTGATACAGCAATTCTATGCAAATAAAGCTCATGTGTGAAGGTCCAGTCTCTGCTGTTGCTGTTAACTGCCTTACAAATGCATCTTTAAGCGACTGCCGTACTTGAGATAAATGGTGGAAAACTGCTCTTCCACAGAATATTGCGAGTGTGTGTGTTCTCACTAGATTAATGTAACCTAACAATCTTTCAATGGAACATTTTATGGAATGTAAAAGGTGGCTGAATCTTACTGACACAGGAGCATGCAGTCCGTGAAAATAATGGAAATGGCCCATTAAAACAGGAAAAAAAAAACATCCTGACAAATTCTGGTAATAATTATTACCCAACCTGCCCAATCTTCGACTGGACTGGGTTGCTTGCTCAAGCAACCCAGTCCAGTCGAAGATTTAAGCTTCTCTACTATGGAAACCACCTGGACAACTGAGAGCCTTCACAGAATCATGCTCATGATAAATTATTCAAATTAATATGAATAAGACTTAAATGGGTTCTGTCTTAAGACCCCATACAACACTGAGAAAACAGATTTATCAGTGAAGCTGCAAGTGAGTCAAAAACACCTCCATCCTCCAACTATCTCATGTCACTCACTGTCAGGCATGATTTGCTCAGGATACGAATGTCCTGCTCACTTGTTCTGGCAAGACGGGATGATGTTACACAGGGATGGGAGTGAAGCCTGCTGGGGTTTTTTGCCTGTTTAGCTGTTCCTCATGATGAAGATAGAGTGAGGCTGTATATATGGAGGCAGGAACAGAAAAAATAAATCAAAAGATCAATAAAACATTAAAATCTCTTCAGTCAACAGAGCAAGACCCGGCTGGATCCAGCAGTTCTTTCAACCTGAAGGATTCTGTGCTGCTTCTGGTGATATTCAGGATTCAGGATGCAAAGATAAATACGCACCTCAGAGAAAAGAAATGTTTGGCAGAGAACATTCAGTATTCAATAATATGAATAGGCAAGGCCTAGACTGCAAACAAAGCTTTGGTGTAGGAGTTAAGTTTAGTGGTACTCAGTAGTGTGTATCATAGTAGCAGTTTGTCTTAATTTTCTTTAAAAAAGAAAAAAGAAAAGAAAGTGAGTTCAAATACTCACTTATGAAAAGATGTTTTTTTTTTCCACTTTCTTTGGTTAAAACAACAATTTTCAACTTTTCACTTTATTTTAATTTATATAGGGCCAAATCAAAACAACGTTGCCTCAAGGTGCTTCACATAGGTAAGGTCTAACCTTAACATCCCCAAGCACACAGGCGACAGTGGTAAGGAAAAACTCCCTCTGATGATTTGAGGAAGAAAACTCAAGCAGACCAGACTCAAAGGGGTGACCCTCTACCAGTGGTGGACACACTTCCGATAATCCGATAACCGATCATTATCGAAGATAAAGTTTTCATTATCAGATTATCTTTTCAGATAACTTTGAAAACCATTATCTGACTAATTATGTTCAGATAAATTTTTGATAATTTTTAGACCGATAACATGGTAAACAAAGGTGAACAGATGTGTAGTTCTACCCTCTGCAAACAGAGGAGAGCTGGTTCTAGAAGAAACTGCTCTATCCTCTGCAGGCAAAGGAGAACTGGTCACACAAAAAAAGAAACATTTATTTTAACCCCATACTGATATGTGGCCTATATCACCCAAGTCATCCAGAGGCAAACATTTTTACTTATGGTTCAAATTTTAACCAAACTTATTTCGGACAAGTTATTTAAATTGACGTCACTTCTGAAGTTGTATAAAGTGAAAATATCTGATATATGTTTAGTTTTAAAGTAATGTGCTAATTTTTAAGTTTTTAGTGTGGGCATGCTATGCCCAGCACTGCATTATGGTTAGGATAGGGTAATCTCAGTACAGTAATCTCAGTACGTTCACGACAGGAGAATGCATTTGAGACACTCTGATCAGGACAAAAGCATTAAACTCTAGTGCCTAAAACTCTGTGAATATATTCTCTGGGTTTATAGACGTATTTGTGTTTACTTTTATTAAATTCCACACATCTTAAACATAGCAAGTAGCAACACAGATTATCTGGAATTTTGTTTTGGCAAGTGTTCAAGGTCTCTACTGCCACCTACTGGCCAGTAGTGTTCATGACAGTATTCAAACTGAAGCTGGGCAGACACTGTACCACAGAACTGGTACAGTTAATTAACTTAATTTATAAAAACTCTCAATGGGAGACATCAAAGTAAAAAAAAAAAAAACATTACAAGACAGGTCTGAGGTGTTTGCACAGGCGCAAGAATATCAAACAGGTTTGATTTTCATCTGACCATACGATCAGCGATCAGGAGGTGGTCGTGAGATGTTAAACGCAGCTCGTTACTCCATGTATACTAAACGATGCAGGACGCGTGATTAACCTGAAACTCCGTGCAATCCAAAAAATTCTAACACAAATGAAAAATCAGCTGAAAAAGGGCCAAAACTCGCACTGGCACCAGTAGTTGGCATTGTTCTATTTATTTTGACAACGATTATATCAGACGATTATCTAATTACAATTTGGCTTTTTTTGGAAAATGCCCTTTTTTTTTTTACAAATAAAAATGGCATATTTTACAAAAGCACATTTATCTGTAAACACCAACACATGACACACCTCACATTAACGTGTTGGTTTACATAGAATTAATCAACCAATCAGTGTAGTGGAGGCACATTTTACCCAGAATGCCATCTGTCTGTGTTTGTTACAAAACTTCAGAATTAGTGCATTATTCAACATTAAAACATATATGTTATATCTTAACTTTGCAAAAATGACAGAATTGACATTAATGGAGTTATTCTATCAGTATTTATTTTATTTATACACCAAACCATAACTCAGCATTGCTTTATTTTCCAAGACCTCCGCCTGATGGCAGCGCTGTGACTGAGTAGAGCTGAGCTTTTTAAGCTCCTCTCAGTTGCGTCTGCGCTGGAAGCCATGTACTAAACTGGAGTTTCCAGCAGGGGGCAGGATGCTGAAAGACAAAAGTGCTGATTCATTGTTTGGGTCTGTTGTCACTTCTGATGCTTCCAAAAGCGATCGCGGTGTTAAAACAAAAAATATACTATACCGGAGACAATACTGGAATTTATCGGTTATCGGTTATCTGTAAATTCCGATGCATTTTTGGGTGGTTTATCGTTTTATCTTTATCGAAGATAACTTTTCAGTTATCTGATTATCTGTTATCGAAGTTAATTTTTTGGTTATCTGTGCCCACCACTGCCCTCTACTTGGGCCATGCTACCAACACAATGGACAATACAGGAAAATATTGGGAGATTTTGGGAGTCCATGCTGCTGGACAAGACGGGAGGCCTGCAGAAGAAAACACCCACTCTCAACTATGGATGGAGCCGCACGTTAAACAGAAAGAAAAAACAGAATCAGGTGGCAGAAAGACAACAAATACAGCATAATCTATCAGCATTTAGCAACAAGGAAAAAAAGACAAGAACAGCAGTAAGAAGCACAGCTATAAGACATTTCCACATCAGCACAGAGGCTTGCATACACTATAGAACCTGATAAATAAAGATGTACAACAGTAAACATACCAGCTGAGTTGGTCTCAATATTGGAGGACTTTGCTTTTGTTGTGCTGGCTCTAAGGTTGACTCGCTGAAAGTTTGCCTTCTTGGTGATAGCAGGGCAGCCTCCTTAGTGGCACATGGTCAGGACTGAATGGAATATTGTGCACAACATGTATATGACGTGGTCCAACCACTGACTGGATTGGTTAGTCCAGATTACAGGATCCCATGAATGGAATATTGATTTCATCTGATGTCACATTGCCCTCAATGTACATTTTAAACATTAGCAAAGTGTTTTGGCTTGACGCTTCAGGATTCCAACACACACACACACACACACACACACACACACACACACACACACACACACACACACACACACACACACACACACACACACACACACACACACACACACACACACACACACACACACACACTTAACGTATTAATCACAAGTGTAGCAAAAGAATCTCCATAGACTCCATAGACCTCCCTATGACCAATTTACATTGGCTTCACTGCAGAGTTACACTACGGTTCAGGTGCTACTTCAGCACACAATGTGGGAATTTGTTTCATCCTATGCATTACCAAAATACCACAGCTTTTCCGAGTCTGGAGGAGCATTTAGTTGTAATTCCCTAATAACTGTTTCTTTGAGTCCCTGTTTCCAGTTGAGCTCAAAATTTCAGTTGCATAGTCTTGAGATTTCACTGGGCAGTCACTTGCTTCCAAAACAAAAGGTTTCTGGTTCAACGTCACCCATGCCCATACTCCATGTAATGTGTCATTTCGTCAGGGTCAACAACATGCAGATACAAATCGGATCTGCTTTGGGAACCCTGAGTAAGAAAGAGAGAAGTCGAAAGAATTTATTAAAGCCTCTCTCACATGGAAGGTGGGTGTGTGGCGTTTAGAGGTGCATGTAGCATTTGCCACCTAACTCGCCACTATCTGCCACAAACCTGTCACCAAACACCACACAGTGTAATCACATTACAATTGCCTGCAACACAGTAATGTATCGTGTTACTGTTGAAGTTCAGTAGTCACACTCCAGTTCCTAAGACTGTGTGCCAAAATTTCTAATTTCCCATGAATGCATCATGAACATGCAGCCTGAGAAATTGACTGACAAGCAAGGACAACTTTGTCCATGTCCATTCCAATGGAATATTCAAGGAACAGTGTACACCTTCATGGAATAAAAGTCCTATAAAGTTGGATGTAAAATGTGTGGATTAAAAAAGATTTTTCATTCCGACGTTGTCCTTCTGGTATTACAAATGCTTGTTAATTACTTTTTTAAAGTATCCTTCTTTAACAACTGTCAGAAATAAATGTGTGTGTGTTTCGTGTACTAAACAAACTAGAAAGATTCAGCGCTAAAACGCTTCATAGGCTTTAACAGTGGTTAATTAAACAGCCGGATCTCTTAAACATTACGAAACTGTAAAAATGGGGAGCGAGACAGATAGAGAGAGAGAGACAGTCAGACAGAGCCAGAAAGACAGAGAGAAACTGACATCCTGATAACAACAGGAATTTGTTATATGTGTGTGGTTCACATAGGTTTAAGGTCTGGCTATAGTGTGTTTCTGAGTAACAAAAGTAATGAGTAATGTAGCAAGTACTTTCCAGAGTCAGTAAAGAAGCAAAGTAAGGCATTATATTTGTTTTAAAGGTATCAATCAATCAATCAATCAATCAATCAATTTTTTTATATAGCGCCAAATCACAACAAACAGTTGCCCCAAGGCGCTTTATATTGTAAGGCAAGGCCATACAATAATTATGTAAAACCCCAACGGTCAAAACGACCCCCTGTGAGCAAGCACTTGGCTACAGTGGGAAGGAAAAACTCCCTTTTAACAGGAAGAAACCTCCAGCAGAACCAGGCTCAGGGAGGGGCAGTCTTCTGCTGGGACTGGTTGGGGCTGAGGGAGAGAACCAGGAAAAAGACATGCTGTGGAGGGGAGCAGAGATCGATCACTAATGATTAAATGCAGAGTGGTGCATACAGAGTAAAAAGAGAAAGAAACAGTGCATCATGGGAACCCCCCAGCAGTCTACGTCTATAGCAGCATAACTAAAGGATGGTTCAGGGTCACCTGATCCAGCCCTAACTATAAGCTTTAGCAAAAAAGAAAGTTTTAAGCCTAATCTTAAAAGTAGAGAGGGTGTCTGTCTCCCTGATCTGAATTGGGAGCTGGTTCCACAGGAGAGGAGCCTGAAAGCTGAAGGCTCTGCCTCCCATTCTACTCTTACAAACCCTAGGAACTACAAGTAAGCCTGCAGTCTGAGAGCGAAGCGCTCTATTGGGGTGATATGGCACTACGAGGTCCCTAAGATAAGATGGGACCTGATTATTCAAAACCTTATAAGTAAGAAGAAGAATTTTAAATTCTATTCTAGAATTAACAGGAAGCCAATGAAGAGAGGCCAATATGGGTGAGATATGCTCTCTCCTTCTAGTCCCCGTCAGTACTCTAGCTGCAGCATTTTGAATTAACTGAAGGCTTTTTAGGGAACTTTTAGGACAACCTGATAATAATGAATTACAATAGTCCAGCCTAGAGGAAATAAATGCATGAATTAGTTTTTTCAGCATCACTCTGAGACAAGACCTTTCTGATTTTAGAGATATTGCGTAAATGCAAAAAAGCAGTCCTACATATTTGTTTAATATGCGCTTTGAATGACATATCCTGATCAAAAATGACTCCAAGATTTCTCACAGTATTACTAGAGGTCAGGGTATGCCATCCAGAGTAAGGATCTGGTTAGACACCATGTTTCTAACATTTGTGGGGCCAAGTACAATAACTTCAGTTTTATCTGAGTTTAAAAGCAGGAAATTAGAGGTCATCCATGTCTTTATGTCTGTAAGACAATCCTGCAGTTTAGCTAATTGGTGTGTGTCCTCTGGCTTCATGGATAGATAAAGCTGGGTATCATCTGCGTAACAATGAAAATTTAAGCAATACCATCTAATAATACTGCCTAAGGTAAGCATGTATAAAGTGAATAAAATTGGTCCTAGCACAGAACCTTGTGGAACTCCATAATTAACTTTAGTCTGTGAAGAAGATTCCCCATTTACATGAACAAATTGTAATCCATTAGACAAATATGATTCAAACCACCGCAGCGCAGTGCCTTTAATACCTATGGCATGCTCTAATCTCTGTAATAAAATTTTATGGTCAACAGTATCAAAAGCAGCACTGAGGTCTAACAGAACAAGCACAGAGATGAGTCCACTGTCCGAGGCCATAAGAAGATCATTTGTAACCTTCACTAATGCTGTTTCTGTACTATGATGAATTCTAAAACCTGACTGAAACTCTTCAAATAGACCATTCCTCTGCAGATGATCAGTTAGCTGTTTTACAACTACCCTTTCAAGAATTTTTGAGAGAAAAGGAAGGTTGGAGATTGGCCTATAATTAGCTAAGATAGCTGGGTCAAGTGATGGCTTTTTAAGTAATGGTTTAATTACTGCCACCTTAAAAGCCTGTGGTACATAGCCAACTAACAAAGATAGATTGATCATATTTAAGATCGAAGCATTAAATAATGGTAGGGCTTCCTTGAGCAGCCTGGTAGGAATGGGGTCTAATAAACATGTTGATGGTTTGGATGAAGTAACTAATGAAAATAACTCAGACAGAACAATCGGAGAGAAAGAGTCTAACCAAATACCGGCATCACTGAAAGCAGCCAAAGATAACGATACGTCTTTGGGATGGTTATGAGTAATTTTTTCTCTAATAGTTAAAATTTTGTTAGCAAAGAAAGTCATGAAGGCATTACTAGTTAAAGTTAATGGAATACTCAGCTCAATAGAGCTCTGACTCTTTGTCAGCCTGGCTACAGTGCTGAAAAGAAACCTGGGGTTGTTCTTATTTTCTTCAATTAGTGATGAGTAGAAAGATGTCCTAGCTTTACGGAGGGCTTTTTTATAGAGCAACAGACTCTTTTTCCAGGCTAAGTGAAGATCTTCTAAATTAGTGAGACGCCATTTCCTCTCCAACCTACGGGTTATCTGCTTTAAGCTACGAGTTTGTGAGTTATACCACGGAGTCAGGCACTTCTGATTTAAAGCTCTCTTTTTTAGAGGAGCTACAGCATCCAAAGTTGTCTTCAATGAGGATGTAAAACTATTGACGAGATACTCTATCTCACTTACAGAGTTTAGGTAGCTACTCTGCACTGTGTTGGTATATGGCATTAGAGAACATAAAGAAGGAATCATATCCTTAAACCTAGTTACAGCGCTTTCTGAAAGACTTCTAGTGTAATGAAACTTATTCCCCACTGCTGGGTAGTCCATCAGAGTAAATGTAATGTTATTAAGAAATGATCAGACAGAAGGGAGTTTTCAGGGAATACTGTTAAGTCTTCTATTTCCATACCATAAGTCAGAACAAGATCTAAGATATGATTAAAGTGGTGGGTGGACTCATTTACTTTTTGAGCAAAGCCAATAGAGTCTAATAATAGATTAAATGCAGTGTTGAGGCTGTCATTCTCAGCATCTGTGTGGATGTTAAAATCGCCCACTATAATTATCTTATCTGAGCTAAGCACTAAGTCAGACAAAAGGTCTGAAAATTCACAGAGAAACTCACAGTAACGACCAGGTGGACGATAGATAATAACAAATAAAACTGGTTTTTGGGACTTCCAATTTGGATGGACAAGACTAAGAGTCAAGCTTTCAAATGAATTAAAGCTCTGTCTGGGTTTTTGATTAATTAATAAGCTGGAATGGAAGATTGCTGCTAATCCTCCGCCCCGGCCCGTGCTACGAGCATTCTGACAATTAGTGTGACTCGGGGGTGTTGACTCATTTAAACTAACATATTCATCCTGCTGTAAACAGGTTTCTGTAAGGCAGAATAAATCAATATGTTGATCAATTATTATATCATTTACCAACAGGGACTTAGAAGAGAGAGACCTAATGTTTAATAGACCACATTTAACTGTTTTAGTCCTGTGGTGCAGTTGAAGGTGCTATATTATTTTTTCTTTTGAATTTTTATGCTTAAATAGATTTTTGCTGGTTATTGGTAGTCTGGGAGCAGGCACCGTCTCTACGGGGATGGGGTAATGAGGGGATGGCAGGGGGAGAGAGCTGCAGAGAGGTGTGTAAGACTACAACTCTGCTTCCTGGTCCCAACCCTGGATAGTCACGGTTTGGAGGATTTAAGAAAATTGGCCAGATTTCTAGAAATGAGAGCTGCTCCATCCAAAGTGGGATGGATGCCGTCTCTCCTAACAAGACCAGGTTTTCCCCAGAAGCTTTGCCAATTATCTATGAAGCCCACCTCATTTTTTGGACACCACTCAGACATCCAGCAATTCAAGGAGAACATGCGGCTAAACATGTCACTCCCGGTCTGATTGGGGAGGGGCCCAGAGAAAAACTACAGAGTCCGACATTGTTTTTGCAAAGTTACACACCGATTTAATGTTAATTTTAGTGACCTCCGATTGGCGTAACCGGGTGTCATTACTGCCGACGTGAATTACAATCTTACCAAATTTACGCTTAGCCTTAGCCAGCAGTTTCAAATTTCCTTCAATGTCGCCTGCTCTGGCCCCCGGAAGACAATTGACTATGGTTGCTGGTGTCGCTAACTTCACATTTCGCAAAACAGAGTCGCCAATAACCAGAGTTTGATCCTCGGCGGGTGTGGTCGTTGAGTGGGGAAAAACGTTAGAGATGTGAACGGGTTGGCGGTGTACATGGGGCTTCTGTTTAGGGCTACGCTTCCTCCTCACAGTCACCCAGTCAGCCTGCTTTCCCGGCTGCTCGGGATCTGCCAGGGGGTAACTAACGGCGGCTAAGCTACCTTGGTCTGCACCGACTACAGGGGCCTGGCTAGCTGTAGAATTTCCACGGTGCGGAGCCGAGTCTCCAATTCGCCCAGCCTGGCCTCCAAAGCTACGAATAAGCTACACTTATTACAAGTACCGTTACTGCTAAAGGAGGCCGAGGAATAACTAAACATTTCATACCCAGAGCAGAAAAGTGCAGGAGACACAGGAGAAGCCGCCATGCTAAATCGGCTAAGAGCTAGTAGCTACGCTAAGCTAGCGGATTCCTAAAAACACGCAAAGTGAATAATGTGTAAATAATTTAGAGGTGATTCAGCAGAAGGAGTGCTTTAGTTAAGGCACGTAAAGATTACACTGGCAAACAAATCGTAATCTAGATAACTAGATCAATCTAACTGCGCAGATTAAACAGCTAACAGATACAGAAAAACACCGCTGTGCTCCGGAAGAGGAAGTGATACAATACCGCAGTGAGAGCCAACCACCAGTAGAGGCAAGCTAATCAGTGGAGATTTTATCAAATCAAATCAAGTCAATTTTATTTATATAGCGCCAAATCACAACAAACAGTTGCCCCAAGGCGCTTTATATTGTAAGGCAACGCCATACAATAATTACGGAAAAACCTCAACGGTCAAAACTACCCCCTGTGAGCAAGCACTTGGCGACAGTGGGAAGGAAAAACTCCCTTTTAACAGGAAGAAACCTCCAGCAGAACCAGGCTCAGGGAGGGGCAGTCTTCTGCTGGGACTGGTTGGGGTTGAGGGAGAGAACCAGGAAAAAGACATGCTGTGGAGGGGAGCAGAGATCAATCACTAATGATTAAATGCAGAGTGGTGCATACAGAGCAAAAAGAGAAAGAAACACTCAGTGCATCATGGGAACCCCCCAGCAGTCTAAGTCTGAGTTTTATCTGAGTTTAAAAGCAGGAAATTAGAGGTCATCCATGTCTTTATGTCTGTAAGACAATCCTGCAGTTTAGCTAATTGGTGTGTGTCCTCTGGCTTCATGGATAGATAAAGCTGGGTATCATCTGCGTAACAATGAAAATTTAAGCAATGCCGTCTAATAATACTGCCTAAGCGAAGCATGTATAAAGTGAATAAAATTGGTCCTAGCACAGAACCTTGTGGAACTCCATAATTAACCTTAGTCTGTGAAGAAGATTCCCCATTTACATGAACAAATTGTAATCTATTAGATAAATATGATTCAAACCACCACAGCGCAGTGCCTTTAATACCTATGGCATGCTCTAATCTCTGTAATAAAATGTTATGGTCAACAGTATCAAAAGCAGCACTGAGGTCTAACAGAACAAGCACAGAGATGAGTCCACTGTCTGAGGCCATAAGAAGATCATTTGTAACCTTCATTAATGCTGTTTCTGTACTATGATGAATTCTAAACCCTGACTGAAACTCTTCAAAAAGACCATTCCTCTGCAGATGATCAGTTAGCTGTTTTACAACTACCCTTTCAAGAATTTTTGAGAGAAAAGGAAGGTTGGAGATTGGCCTATAATTAGCTAAGATAGCTGGGTCAAGTGATGGCTTTTTAAGTAATGGTTTAATTACTGCCACGTTAAAAGCCTGTGGTACATAGCCAACTAATAAAGATAGATTGATCATATTTAAGATCGAAGCATTAATTAATGGTAGGGCTTCCTTGAGCAGCCTGGTAGGAATGGGGTCTAATAGACATGTTGATGGTTTGGAGGAAGTAACTAATGAAAATAACTCAGAACAATCGGAGAGAAAGAGTCTACCAAATACCGGCATCACTGAAAGCAGCCAAAGAGAACGATATGTCTTTGGGATGGTTATGAGTAATTCTTTGTCTAATAGTTAAAATTTTGTTAGCAAAGAAAGTCATGAAGTCATTACTAGTTAAAGTTAAAGGAATACTCGGCTCAATAGAGCTCTGACTCTTTGTCAGCCTGGCTACAGCGCTGAAAAGAAACCTGGGGTTGTTCCTATTTTCTTCAATTAGTGATGAGTAGTAAGATGTCCTAGCTTTACGGAGGGCTTTTTTATAGAGCAACAGACTCTTTTTCCAGGCTAAGTGAAGATCTTCTAAATTAGTGAGACGCCATTTCCTCTCCAACTTACGGGTTATTTGCTTTAAGCTGCGAGTTTGAGAGTTATACCACGGAGTCAGGCACTTCTGATTTAAGGCTCTCTTTTTCAGAGGAGCTACAGCATCCAAAGTTGTCCTCAATGAGGATATAAAACTATTGACGAGATAATCTATCTCACTCACAGAGTTTAGGTAGCTACTCTGCCCTGTGTTGGTATATGGCATTGGAGAACATAAAGAAGGAATCATATCCTTAAACCTAGTTACAGCACTTTTATGATTTTTAAATAATTATTTTACCTTTTATTACATGAAATAAGTATGACCACCTACCAACCAGCAGGAATTCTGCCTCACACAGACCTGTTAATTTTTCTTTAAGAAGCCCTCTTATTCTGCACTCTTTACCTGTATTAATTGCACCTGTTTGAACTTGTTACCTGTATAAAAGACACCTGTTCACACACAGAATCAATCACACTCCAACCTGTCCACCATAGCCAAGACCAAAGAGTGGTCTAAGGACACCAGGGACAAAATTGTAGATGTGCACAAGGCTGGGATGGGCTTCAGGACAACAGGCAAACAGCTTGGTGAGAAGACTACTGTTGGTGTAATTATTAGAAAATGGAAAAAACACAAGAAGACTGTCAGTCTTTCTCAGTTTTGGGCTCCATGCAAGATCTTACCTCGTAGGGTAAGGAAGATTCTGAGAAAGGTCAGGAATCAGCCCAGAACTACACAGGAGGACCTTTGTCAATGACCTGAAGAGAGTCTGAACCACAGTCGCAAAGTTTACATTAGTAACACATGATGCCATCATAGTTTAAAATCCTGCAGGGCAACAATGTCCCCCTGCTCAAGCCAAGTTCACCAGTGACCATCTGGATGATCCAGAGGGCCATGGGAGAAGGTCATGTGGTCACATGAGACCAAAATAGAGCTTTTTGGTATCAACTCCACGCGCCATGTTTGGAGGATGAGAACAACCCCAAGAACACCGTCCCAACTGTGAAGCATGGGGGTGGAAACATCATTTTTGGGGGTGCTTTTCTGCAAAGGGGACAGGACGACTGCACCATATTGAAGGGAAAATGGATGGGATCATGTATTGTGAGATTTTGGCAAACAACCTCTTTCCCTCAGTAAGAGCATTGAAGATGTGTCATGGCTGGGTCTTCCAGCATGACAATGACCCCAAACACACAGCCAGGGCAACTAAGGACAGCTCCATAAGAAGCATTTCAAGGTCCTGAAGTGGACTAGCCAGTCTCAAGACCTAAACTCAACAGAAAATCTTTGGAGGGAGCTGAAACTCGGAACCTGAAAAATCTGGAGATCTGTATTTAGGAGTGCACCAAAATCCCTGCTGCAGTGTGCAAACTTGGTCAAGAACTACAGGAAATGTCTGATCTCTGGAACTGCAAACAAAGGTTTCTGCACCAATTATTGATGTTGTTCAATTGTATCAAATACTTATTTCATGCAGTAAAATGCAAAGTAGTTATTTAAAAATCATACAATGTGATTTTCTGGATTTTGTATCAATTCTGTCTCTCACAGTTGAACTGCACCTACGATAAAAATTACAGACCTCTCGATTCTTTATAGGCAGAAAAACTTGCAAAATCCACAGTATATCAAATACTTATTTCCCCCCACTGTATATACATGCTGCTTAAAAGCGAGTTTGTAGGAACAGAATAAAATATAGCACAAATGCTTTTGGATTAGTCAGAGAAGCCACGGCCTGAGGCTTTGCACTTAATGTGAACAGTGAAATTGTTTACAAGATTGAATAGAATTAAATAATCAGTGAACCAAGTTTGAATGTCTGGTATAATCAACGAAACAGGTGCTTTGACGGATACGGCCTGAAAGGAATCATTAATAAAAGAAGAGCGAAATCTAATAAAGCAATGTAGCAAAGAGTAACAAATGTGTGTTAAAGACTTCTTCATCCAACACCTCATTCTTCCATTCATGCATGAGCTCCAGTCAGAAAGCAACAGGGTGAGCCTTTTCAGTTCCACTGCTCCTCGTCGGTGAAGCAGCGCATAATAACTCATAGCCAACATCGTACTGGAACACGGGAGCAATTGCTTTCAAGCTCCCACTTAAAATAGTCCCGGTGACAAGCCTGCTGCTTTAAATAAGCACCTCAGTCTGTCTGGAGAGGCTCCTTAATCCCAGTGGTGAGAGACACTCCAACAGGAAGACACTGGGGTGAAAAAACACTCCATCACCAGCGAGACTGGAACAATTTACAGCAGGTGACTGTGGGAAGCAGGATACACCGGGAGGGCAACATGGAGGGAGTGGGAGAAAGTGCACGGAGACAGAACGCGGAGAAGTGGAAAGAGAATATACAAGTAATGGAAATGAGACAGCTTACCTACAAATACCTCCGCGCCTACACCCACAACCTCCAAAGTGCATCCTTTAGGGGCACACCGGCACAAATTTACATTTTAAAACCAGAGCTGCTCAAAACTGAGAAAGGCTGGAAATATCAGCACAGAGAAATAAATATGTGCATGCAAGGCCAAAAATTTTGCACACATGCGCTTTCCATCACTGCCATTATGCTTTTTGTGCACACGACCTGTGACCTCTGCCCGCATGTGAGCCAGGCTCAGTGTGCCAGCTCGGTGACGCAATCCTGCAAGCGGTCCATGATGTCACCCAGCACCTCCACGCGTCTCCTCTGAGAACGGTGTGTTCATCACACACTGATGTTTCTGGTGTCCTTCCTCCCTCTCTTTACGTTCCTTCCCTTGCTCCTTGCCTGGTTGTCCTCCCTCTTTTTCTCGCTCCCAGCCTCAGTCCCCTTACTCCCTAACTTTTCTCCCTCTGCCTGCCAACCCTATCACTTCTGCTCCCCTCTCCTCCTCACTTTCCCACCCTCACTCCTTCTATACCTGAGGCTCTTGTTCTTTTATAGCAAATTGAACCTTTCACTCAGAAAGAAATAATTACTCTCTGGAGAGAAAGGGGACTGCCGTGGAATGCTGATATGACACACAATGTCACCTTGCCACTCAAGAGATGCCTGCACAACCAGCTCAGAGAAAGGGATAGGAGGAGGGGAGGTTGGAGGCAAGTGAGAGACTGGGTCAAGCAACAGGAGGGGTGAGAGGAGTTACTAAATAAAAGAAGCAGAAAGAGAAACAGAAAACAACAGTGATGGAAAGGGTCAGCGAGAGGGAAAAACATACATGGATGGAAAGACAAAACACAAAGGGGTGGAGGTGACGGTCTACTGGTGGAAGGGGTGGGCTTGTGAAATCCCTGTCAGACCGGAAAATCACTGAGAGCCCATGGCCAAGGGCCTTAATCCACAAGTTGCTCCTGGTCTACGGCTGAGCACCTTACATGGAAGCACGCTGACACCAGCGTGTGTGAATGTCAAGCATAATTGTAAAATGCTTATGATGAAAAAAACCTATGAAACACAAATCTATTAACCACATAGTGCACCTTTTTTTGCACCTCTAAAGTCCAGCACAGAGTATTTCTGGTATGGCGCTCCAAAGTGCTGACGTCACAGCCCCTTGACAACCACTTGGTTGGTTCTACACAAAAACGGCTGTTAAGGGAAAAAAAATAACTGATGCTGTCACAATGGCCTCATTAGCACCCTACTCTTCTGATGAGACAAAACTGCTACAGTGAGTGGAAAAGACTATATAATACCTCAAAATATTTCTAGGACAATTATCACCTGCTGATTATCAACTACGTCTACCGTCACCTTTTGTGCTTTATCACATACACAACTGTGCAATTTATCCTGTGCAATAATTTTACCATATCTATAAACACTTATATTCTACTTTTCACGTAATCAGTTCCCATCAGTATTTATGCAGCCACCAGAAAACATCACAATATACTTTAGTCACCTTTCTTTAATATAAACATTTTTCTTTTTCTTTATTACTGTACGACTTGCTGCTGCAACAAGTGATTTTCCACACTGTGGAATCAATAAAGTTTATCTTATCTTATCTTAAAAGTACTATAAACCTAATCATGTGAAAAGTTGTATTTATTTTCAAGGTGTGTGAGCTAGTACGGAAGAAAGAACATACAAGCGTTGTGGTAAATGTTGCTGTTCTCCATTTTGTTTTGCTGTAAATTTATTTAGCATGAAACACCAAAGCAGACACTGCTGGCCAACATCTGATTATGACACATCAAATCATTTTTCACAATGACATTGGATTAATAATCCTAAATTTCTGTTTATGATCTGTAAACCATACACGCTAAACAAGCCATGAAGTAATACCAGCGTAACACTGTGGTAGCTTTGAACATTCCGTTGGCAGCGCATCATAGCACCATAAGACTGAACTGAACATAAGAATTAACAATGAAACAACAGTAAATGCAGGAATGGATGAATGCATTAACACATTACGAGTAAATGAAGTTGAGTAGAAAAAATATGAACTATCTTGGTTTCATACGGTCTGCAGTGAAACAAAAGTCAAAGCAAATGTATGAATCACTGCAGAGGGGTTTTAAATTTGCACTCTCCATACCATTCCAACTTTTTTCTCATTTGGGCCTGTAAATAAAAAACAAACAAACAACAAAACCTCTAAACTTTATTAACTCTGTTTAGTACAATACTTCTGTGCTGCTTTTCATCTTCCCTGCAGCAGGTGGATGAATGGGGGGGGGGGGGGGTAGCTCTCACAGGGGGTCCGGACTTCAAACGTAGTTTGAAATGAAAATGTAGACTGCTGATAATACATCTTTAATTATGTGTAAGACATTACAAGCACTAATCACACACTCCAACCTGAACAGAAAACGATAACTTTCTGCATCACAACACACAGCCACAAAAAAAAAAAAAAAGGCACACAGACTGAACAGGAGGCGACAGATTTCGGCACTCCCGTGTATTCAGGAATTTGCATTTGACGTCCATCTGAAAGCCAGTTGAAGCGGCGCCTTACGTGTACCTCCATGCTCAGTGGCACACACTTCACACACAGCAGATCCAACAGGTTTCAAAAGGTGTGTGTGTGTGTGTGTGTGTATCAAACTGTTGTCCTAACTTCCAATGTTATATAAAAAAAGGACAATGACTCCAACCCCTTTGCACCTAGTGGCCTTGTTTCTGTTCAGTTTATGCACCCTCAAGATAACAAAAAGAACTTGAACATGCCCCGAAAGCATTTTCTCTTCACATGAGGCCCCAGCTGTCGAGATAAGACCAAAAAGGGCAAACAACGCATACAACCCCTGGTAAAAAATGATGAAATCACCACATGCAAAGGATGTTCACCCAGCTGTCTCACTTCATAGCAAATAAACAAATCACAGTACTGTGTGGCATGAATTTTTTTTGTCTGTGTGTGTGTGTGTGTGTGTGTGTGTGTGTGTGTGTGTGTGTGTGTGTGTGTGTGTGTGTGTGTGTGTGTGTGTGTGTGTGTGTGTGTGTGTGTGTGTGAAACAGCTGAGCACTCTGTCTTCATGAAATATACTACAATCAAACGTAATGTATTTTAATTAATGGCACAATGTTTTCTCGATCAAGTAGAGAGAGGGAGAGAGAGAGAAAAAAATTAAGGAATCATCAACAAGAACGATCACAATTAGTGAGCTGGTATTCCTCCTCTGGGTTTGATGATGTCCAGAATCCTTTGAACCATGGACCAACAGAAAAATATTTTCCCCAAAAACCTTGTTCCAATTTTCATGAACAGTGGTAAACAGATCAGCTTTGAAGAATGAAGCCTTGTAATGGACTTTTATTATTATTAATATTACTTTCCATGACAACTTTTCTATCAGACTAAAATCCAAAATGTTTCCTTACCATGTCTTGCCTTTCCCAAAGAAAACATTTATTGCTCTTTGCTCTGTGACAATCATTCTGGAAATGGGAATAATGTCACTGTACACCTGTGAACTGACTGTTATCTTCACTGGTCCTTTACCTTTAGTTACTTCAGGCAGTCATCTTTATATGTTCTACTCGAACAGCAGTAGACAAAATATCCAGCATCAGCTCTCTGGCCAATGCAGAGTTTTGATTCATCACTGAATAGCATTTTCATCCACACTCTATAATTGCTTCTCTTTAGCCCACCATAACCTTGCCTTCTTCTGTTCAGATGTTAGTGTTGCCTTTCATTTGGCCTTTCTATAGGTAAATATCATTTCATTTAGCTGAATTGCTTCACTAGTTATTTTTCCCAGTAGGTCATTTTTTGTACAGTTTCTATGCTTTCAGTGTGCTATCCTAACATTCTGACCTTGACCTTGGTCTACTCGTTTGTTTTCATTTTATAACCTTGCTCTGTATATTTACACCAAATCATACATGAAGCTAAATAAATAGTAAATGAACTGCATTTATATCACGCTTTTCAATCTGCATCAGACGCTCAAAGCGCTTTACAATAATGCCTCACATTCACCCCGATGTCAGGCTGTTGCCATGCAAGGCACCCACTACACCCCGGGAGCAACTCTGGGATTAAGAACCTTGCCCAAGGGCCCTTAGTGATTTTCTGGTCAGGCTGGGATTTAAACCAAGGATCCTCTGGTCTCAAGCCCAACGCTTTAACCATCACCTCCCCTAATGCTGACAGAGAACACCCAGCATTTTTTGCTACACTTCATCTTAGATTTCTTTATTAGGGTAGCTTTATAATAGCTTCCATGGGGGATGTCACAATCAAGGTTTTTCTCTTTTGCCCCCATCTGTAATAATAATAATAACAATAATAATAGGAATCAAGAATTATCTAACAGAACACAGACAGTGTCTTTAATGGCAGTTTTTCTAACACCAGGGGGGTATTATGCGGGGTGCCACAAGGGAGTTGCCTTGGCCCATTATTATTCACAGTTTTCATGAATGATTTACCATATATTTTACCTAAAGCTAGTATAGTAATGCATGCAGATGATTCAACCATTTATACATCAGCACGCTCACGCAATGATCTTGAAACTGTTTTAATTATGGAATTGCATAATGTGGTTGAGTGGATAACATCTAATAAGTTAGTGTTAAATACAGAGAAGACTAACTGTATGGTTATTGGATCTAGCTGTGTTGTTATCAAAAACTCCATATTAGACATTAAGATTAATAATATGATAATAAATCAAGTGCATGAGACCAAGCTGCTGGGTGTAGTGGTAGATTCAAAATTATCATGGAAAAAACATATAAATAACATTTTTGTAAAAATGGGCAGGGGTATATCAATTATGAGAAGACATGCAAGGTTTCTAAGTTGCACTACAAGGAAGAATGCTATTAGCGCACTATTATTAGTATATTTGGACTATTGCCCAGTAGTTAGAAGGAGAGAGCATATCTCACCCATATTGGCCTCTCTTCATTGGCTTCCTGTTAATTCTAGAATAGAATTTAAAATTCTTCTTCTTACTTATAAGGTTTTGAATAATCAGGTCCCATCTTATCTTAGGGACCTCATAGTACCATATCACCCCAATAGAGCGCTTCGCTCTCAGACTGCAGGCTTACTTGTAGTTCCTAGGGTTTGTAAGAGTAGAATGGGAGGCAGAGCCTTCAGCTTTCAGGCTCCTCTCCTGTGGAACCAGCTCCCAATTCAGATCAGGGAGACAGACACCCTCTCTACTTTTAAGATTAGGCTTAAAACTTTCCTTTTTGCTAAAGCTTATAGTTAGGGCTGGATCAGATGACCCTGAACCATCCCTTAGTTATGCTGCTATAGACTTAGACTGCTGGGGGGTTCCCATGATGCACTGAGTGTTTCTTTCTCTTTTTGCACCACTCTGCATTTAATCATTAGTGATTGATCTCTGCTCCCCTCCACAGCATGTCTTTTTCCTGGTTCTCTCCCTCAGCCCCAACCAGTCCCAGCAGAAGACTGCCCCTCCCTGAGCCTGGTTCTGCTGGAGGTTTCTTCCTGTTAAAGGGAGTTTTTCCTTCCACTGTCGCCAAGTGCTTGCTCACAGGGGGTCGTTTTGACCGTTGGGGTTTTTACGTAATTATTGTATGGCCTTGCCTTACAATATAAGGTGCCTTGGGGCAACTGTTTGTTGTGATTTGGCGCTATATAAATAAAATTGATTGATTGATTGATAGTTTGGTCAAATGCTACTGGAGAAATGATAAATAGATTACAGATTATTCAGAATAGGGCTGCTTGTGTGGCACTTAAATGCAGTTATAGGACAAATATCATCACAATGCATAAAAAATTAAACTGGTTGTTAGTCAAAGATAGACTTATATTTGCTCATCATTTTTGTTAGAAAGATTATTGTCGCTAAGTTACCTTATATTTTGTTTAGGAACTTTTCTTTTAGTTCAGAAAATCATACTTACAGAACCAGACATGCTGTGGTGGGAAATTTTACGTTACCTGTAGCTAGAACCAAGGCCATTAAGAACACTGTCACATTTAGGGGTATGCATGAATGGAATTTATTACCGGATCACATCAAACTCATTGCAAATTAATGTTTCTTTAGAAAACTTCTGAAACAGTATTTATCGGTATAAGGAGTAATCCGAGTCAACCCTTTCACCATGCATAGATGATGATTAATTAGATTTTATATGTTTTTGGTTTTGACATGTGATTTTTATTTTCATTTATTTTTATTTTTTATGTTTTTGTTTTTTTTATTTACTATATTTGTAAATCTGTTGGACCCCAGGAAGAGTAGCTGCAGCCTTGCTGCAGCTAATGGGGATCCAAACAAACAAACAATAAGTCAATTAAATTCTGGGAGCATGCGCAGATGCTGCGCTTTGTCGGATTCACAACACGGTGAAACTGCCTTGAGTGCTGCACTATCAAAAAATTCTGTTGCTTTTACAGAAAAATTCTGGCAGCTGTGGTTACCAGGGGAATTCTGTAAAAATTGCAGTGAATATGTCAATGGTTATACATAAAATATGTTAATTTTACAGTTTAAACCTGCAATTCACACAAAAAAAATTTAAAACTGTAGTTTTAATAGTCCTTTAACTCAGCCACATGGGGTGTGCAGCCAGTACATTCTGAGTGCCGGTCCCAAGCCCGGATAAATGAGGAGGGTTGCGTCAGGAAGGGCATCCGGTGTAAAACAAGCCAACCCAACTATGCAGACTCAGAATCAAATTCCCATACCGGATCGGTCGCGGCCCGGGTTAACAATGTCCGGCACCGGTGCTATTGCCCAACAGGGTGCCGGTGGAAATTGGGCTACTGCTGGGCGAAGACGACGACGAAGAAGAGGAGGAAAACGTTGCCACGAACAGCGGGAGAAGAAGAAAACTAGAAGGGTGGAAATGAGAGTGGGGACTTTGAATGTTGGTAGTATGACTGGTAAAGGGAGAGAGCTGGCTGATATGATGGAGAGGAGAAAGGTAGACATATTGTGTGTGCAAGAGACCAAGTGGAAGGGAAGTAAGAGCAGGAGCATCGGTGGTGGGTACAAGTTGTTGTACCATGGTAAGGACAGAAAGAGAAATGATGTTGGGGTCATTTTAAAGGAAGAGTATGTTAAAAGTGTGTTGGAGGTTAAGCGAGTGTCTGACAGGTGATGAGTGTGAAGTTGGAAATTGAAGGGGTGATGATGAATATCATCAGTGCATATGCCCCACAGGTAGGTTGTGAGATGAAGGAGAAAGAAGATTTCTGGAGTGTGTTAGATGAGGTGGTGGAGAGTGTGCCCAAGCATGAAAGAGTGGTGATAGGAGCAGACTTCAATGGGCATGTTGGTGAAGGGAACAGAGGTGATGAGGAAGTAATGGGGTAGATATGGTATCAAGGATAGGAATGGGGAAGGACAGATGGTAGTTGATTTTGCAAAAAGGATGGAAATGGCTGTGGTGAATACCTACTTTAAGAAAGGGAGGAGCACAGGGTAACGTATAAAAGTGGAGGAAGGTGCACACAGGTGGACTACATTCTTTATAGGAGATGCAAGCTAAAAGAAATCACAGACTGTAAGGTGGTAGCAGGGGAGAGTGTCACTAGACAGCATAGGATGGTTGTTTGTAGTATGACTTTAGAGGTAAAGAAGAAGAGAGTGAGAGCTCAACAAAGGATCAGATGGTGGAAGCTGAAGGAGGAAGACTGTTGTGTGAAATTTAGCGAGCAGGTGAGAGAAGCACTAGTTGGAGGGGAAGCAATTTTGGACAATTGGAAGAGTACTGCAGATGTGGTGAGGGAGACAGCTAGGGCAGTACTGGGTATGACATCTGGACAGTGGAAGGAAGACAAGGAGACTTGGTGGTGGAATGAAGAGGTCCAGGAAAGCATAAGGAGAAAGAGGTTGGCGAAAAAGTTTTGTGATAGTCGGAGAGATGAAGAAAGTAGACAGGAGTACAAGGACATGCGGCGTAAGGCGAGAAGAAAAGTGGCAAAAGCAAAGGAAAAGGCATATTGCGAGCTGTATAAGAAGTTGAATAGTAAGGAAGGAGAAAAGGACTTGTACCGATTGGCCAGACAAAGGGACAGAGCTGGAAAGGATGTGCAGCAGGTTAGGGTGGTAAAAGATGCACATGGTAATGTGCTGACAAGTGAGGAGTGTGTGCTGAGAAGGTGGAGGGAATATTTCGAAGAGTTGATGAATAAAGAAAATGAACGAGAGAAAAGGATGGATGATGTGGTGAGAGTAAATCAGGAAGTAAAAGAGATTAGCAAGGAAGAAGTGAGGGCTGCTATGAAGAGGATGAAGAGTGGAAAGGCAGTTGGTCCAGATGACATTCCAATGGAGGCATGGAAATGTCTAGGAGAGATGGCAGTAGAGTTTCTAACCAGATTGTTTAATAAAATCTTGGAAAGTGAGAGGATACCTGAGGAGTGGAGACGAAGTGTGCTGGTTCCTATTTTCAAGAACAAGGGTGATGTGCAGAGCTGCAGTAACTACAGAGGCATAAAGCTGATCAGCCACAGCATGAAGTTATGGGAAAGAGTAGTAGAAGCTAGGCTTAGAAAACAGGTGAAGATCTGTGAGCAGCAATATGGTTTCATACCGAGAAAGAGCACTACAGATGCAATGTTTGCTCTGAGAATACTGTTGGAAAAGTACAGAGAAGGACAGAAAGAGTTACATTGTGTGTTTGTGGACTTAGAAAAAGCTTATGATAGGGTGCCAAGAGAAGAGTTGTGGCATTGTATGAGGAAGTCTGGAGTGGCAGAGAAGTATGTTAGGGTAGTACAGAACATGTACAAGAATAGTGTGACAGCGGTGAGATGCGCAGTCGGAATGACAGACTCATTCAAGGTGGAGGTGGGATTACACCAAGGATCAGCTTTGAGTCCTTTCTTGTTTGCAGTGGTGATAGACAGGTTGACAGATGAGATCAGACAGGAGTCCCCATGGACTATGATGTTTGCAGATGACATTGTGATCTGTAGTGAGAGTAGAGAGCAAGTTGAGTCTAGTCTGGAGAAGTGGAGATATGCTTTGGAGAGAAGGGAAATGAAAGTCAGTAGAAACAAGACTGAGTACATGTGTGTGAATGAGAGGGAGCCCAGTGGAATAGTGCAGTTACAAGGAGTAGAAGTGGTGAAAGTAGATGAGTTTAAATATTTGGGGTCAACTGTTCAAAGTAATGGAGAGTGTGGTAGAGAGGTGAAGAAGAGAGTGCAGCCAGGGTGGAGTGGGTGGAGAAAGGTGGCAGGAGTGATTTGTGACCAAAGAATATCAGCAAGAGTGAAGGGGAAAGTTTACAAAACAGTAGTGAGACCAGCTATGTTGTATGGTTTAGAGACAGTGGCACTAACAAAAAGACAGGAGGCAGAGCTGGAGGTGGCAGAGCTGAAGATGTTGAGATTCTCTTTGGGAGTGACAAGAATGGACAAGATTAGGAATGAACATATCAGAAGGACAGCTCAGGTGGGACGGTTTGGAGACAAAGTCAGAGAGGCAAGATTGAGATGGTTTGGACATGTGCAGAGGAGGGACCCAGGGTATATAGGGAGAAGGATGCTGAGGATGGAGCCACCAGGCAGGAGGAGAAGAGGGAGACCAAAGAGGATGTGCTGAGAGAGGACATGCAGGTGGTTGGTGTGACAGAGGAAGATACAGAGGACAGGGTGAGATGGAAACGATTGATCTGCTGTGGCGACCCCTAACGGGAACAGCCGAAAGACAAAGAAGAAGAAGTTTTAATAGTCCTTTCCTGTTGAATTAAGATGGCCATGGTGTTATTAAAACATTTTTTTTTCTGTACTATTTACACATATAGTAAGTCCCTTCAGGTGTTTTCCAGGGTTACCACAGCAGATCCAAGGTGGGTCTGCATGTTGATTTGGCACAAACCAGGAACTTTCTGCACTGAATACAAGTGCACTAACAACTTGGTCACCACCCCTGCTATCTATTGCTATGTTATTGATTAAAAATTATTACAATGCAAATGAATCCGTTCTTTATTTTTACATGTTAATTATTCCAATGCAAATATATGGAACAGGTAAGCTATTAATTGTCTATTTAGAAGACAAAATCTCTGCAAAGGGTCACCTTATGTTTAAATATCCTCAAAATGTAGTTTAAACAGACACATCTTTTATTCAAACCCTTAATTTACAGTATTTACTGTATTTATGAAAATTCTTATCTGTAATGTCTAAAACAATAGTAAAATTCAAATGAACAGAAACAAAACTTATTAACAGTGTTATGTCGTAATTTTAACTGTGTTGTACAGTTTTAATTGTTTATTTTACAATGATATATGATTATTTTAACATATGTGTACTGTTAGATTCACAGTTCAGTTTCGTTCCACATTTCACAAATTATTGCTGTCAATTAAACACGACTCTATTGTTTTCCTTTTTACAGTTTTTTCATGTCATGATTTTACAGGATTTCCCTGTTAATTTCACAGACTTTTTTTTAATAGTGTGGATGGCAACCACCCAGGCAGACAACTGGTCCATTCCCACATCTCTAAAATAACAATCTCTCAGCTACAGCTGTGTGAAACGTGAGCATCCTCTTGACCTTCTTCAGCTACTGGGTTCCTCAGCACTCAGGCACCTGTGCATTGGATCATGCACAGAGAAAAAGGCCACATGGACAAAATGTTGTAGCTCACGCTCCCTCACAATGAAAGTGATACTCCTCATCCTCGTCTCTCTTAGTAAATGCTCGCTTGATACAAAGCCACTGGAGCGGTACCCATCATAATAATAATAATATTATTATTATAGGGCCGCCTATCCTTCCAGGTTATGGACCTGCAAAGTGCCTGTTAGCATGAGGAAAACTCTGATTAGGCAGGTAAAGAAAAAAAAAAAAACTCATGTCGTATTCATGTGGAAAGCTCCAGCTGATCAGATGCATATCAGATGTTGCATCCATCCAAAACAGACTCGGTGTGTATTTGAAGCAAAGCAGAGTGTATATATGTTTTTGAACTGCAGGCTGCAATGCTGCTGCTGAGCACAAAACATTGACAGACGGAACACAGACTGACTGGTGTGACACAAAAATAGCTTATTTGGGCCCAACAGCGAGTTTTGCGCTGATATTGTGATATTCCTATTTTCTAATGTTTCAAATAACAACTTTCCTGTTGGGACCAACTTTTCTTTTAATTAGCCCAGACCAGCAGTTCGTTAAGTTCTGTAAGCACTCTGTTTACCTGCACAGACTTTTATTAAAGTTGCGATTTGTTTTAAATGAAATATATATATATATATATATATATATATTTGCTTTAAATGAAATAAAAAGGTCATTTCATAATGCCCCCACCCCCGTATTCTAATACTGAGCAACTCCACTTTTGTTTAACTCTACCTGATCTGGAAAACAACACACCATTAATTAAATAGTCACATTTAATTTAACTGGCATGTTTCAAGAAGCTAAAATCTTTCATCTTTTCAATTGTGGTCTTTTTTATTTATTTATTTTTTTAATTATTTGCTGAAAATAAGGCAGGGGTGGTGGGCAAGTGGTTACTGCACTTGGTTTCAGTGCGGAAGGTTCCCGGTTCAAACCCCACCCCAGCCACATTTCTCCATATAATGTGGAGTAGAGCTGAAACAACTAATCGAGTTAATTGATTAAAATCGATTATTAAAATAGTTGTCAACTAACTGAGTCATCGAATAGTTGCTAAATAACTTTGTTTTACCAAATGTTTCGTTTCTTCCATATAATCATCCGAGCTTTACTTTGAATCTTGAACCAATGAAGGAGTGCTTTGAGCTGCTGCTTCGTTGGTTTCATTTGTTTTATTTCGCTTTATCTTAACTTTTCCCCACTAAAACCCTAAAGAGCATATGTCTGTGAGGAATATTTACCTTTTTTTATGTTAAACTGACCTGTTATGGTCTTCTGAAACAGTTGATAGATGTATTTTATGCTAATGCCAATTCTAACACGTTAGCATGTCTATGGCGTTTTCAATGTTAAAGTTAGCATTAAGATGCTGGCATTTCAGCATGTTTGTGCATTTGTTTTCTGTATAATAATTAATGGCTCAGCGTTTGTTGTCGTAAAAGAGTCAAATGTATTGCAAATTATAATATTTTTTAATTTATTTTATTTATATATTAATAATAATAACAGCAGGGGTGGTGTGGCCAAGTGGTTAATGCGCTTGGTTTCAGTGCAGAAGGTTCCGGGTTCAAATCCCACCCCTGCCACATTTCTCCATGTAATGTGGAGTTGCGTCAGGAAGGGCATCCGGCGTAAAACTTGTGCGAATTCAACATGCAGATCCACCTTGGATTTGCTGTGGCGACCCCGAGTGCAAAAACAAGGGAGCAGCCAAAGGGACTTACTTACTATTGATAATAATAGCAACAATAATAATAGTAATAATAACTAATAATGCTACAATACAATTTTAGAGAAAGAGACATGAGTCACATGTGTCATTGCGAAATGACCACATAGTTTACAAGTTATACAGAGAATGTTGCACATATAATATGAGTCAGGCTACAGTTTTGATTTAGGTTTTATGGTTAACTGGTTATGCTAATTGCTCAGTTGTAGCAACAAAATTCCTCTTTTTTCACCATATATTTTATAACATTTGTATGTTTCAATGTTGTTTTATGGCAACTCAGCACATTGATAAAACAATGCCATTTGAAATAATTATTTTTGTTCTTTATTATAAACTGTTTTATTCTTTATTAGCAGGTGATGGTCTAGTGGTTAAGGTGTTGGGCTTGAGACCAGAAGATCATGGGTTCAAATCCCCGCCTGACTGGAAAATCACTAAGGGCCCTTGGGCAAGGCCTTTAATCCCCTATTGCTCCCGGTGTGTAGTGAGCGCCTTGTATGGCAGCACCCTGACATCGGGGTGAATGTGAGGCATAATTGTAAAGCGCTTTGAGCGTCTGATGCAGATGGAAAAGCGCTATATAAATGCAGTCCATTTTATTATTTTATATTTCAACAGCCAAGGGACATTTGACGATTTGTTGATTTTCAAGTATTTTAAGTTTTCAAATAATGTTCTGTTGTTAAATAAAGTAATGGAAGGAGAGAAAAATTGTTTCCCAAGCACATTTTTAAAAAATTCCCCGCTAATCCGATTAATCGATTAATCGTGTCGAAACCCCATCAGATTCCAAATCTGTGTATTGATTCCAAATTTTTTGCCAAGAGTTGTTCTGAGTTAAAAATCAAAGACTGACTGAAATAGATATAAGTGATGAGGGGGAAAAAAGTGATGCTACAAAAAGGAAGTGGGAGGAATGTGGCGTTTTAGTGCCTGAATTAGAATGTGGGGAGAGAAGACAGGAACGGACAGAAGGTGACAGTAAGAAGCCTTTCTGGGGTCACACCAGGGATAGATCTATCTTCATCCACTGGCATTTGTGAGCTGGGGCAGTGAGAGCGGCAAAAGCCGTGAGCTGGATCACTGCCATTTCCACTTATTACCCATCATGCCTTTCAGAAGAGTGGTCATGCGGTCACACTCTGGCCCCTGGAAAGCTAAATGGGCTTCTGCTGGCTGCAGAGCAGAGAGTAGAGAGTGGCCAGATGTAGGAAAAGGAAAAGCGAAGGATCCGTTATGACTGTGGTGACTATCCCACATAAAGATGACAAATTAAAGGAAGCACCAACTTAAGTGTCTCATTAAGGAGGTGGGACACAGTTAGCTGCCATAACAGCTATAATGTGCCCCAGAATAGAATTCCTTCATTTGGTGGTTTGATGTAGCGCCGCAAATAACGAGACATGTTTATTTTCAATTAATGTATCGATTAAATGGATGATTAGTCATTTTCACTACAACATATCACAAAATACATCTGTGGGTTTGATGGCTGGTTTCTGCTGAGTGAAATAAAAAATAAACAATGAACCCCAAATCTGCTCATCCTTGGGTGGGTGGGTGTGTGTGTGTGTGGGGGGAATCAAGCAGCAAAGACAGAGATTCACACTGAATTGTTTTGACGCCCAGCCAAATTCAGTTATTTCCAAGCCAGGTAATCAATTTACATTCCGTATACGGTGCATCTGGAAAGTATTCACACCGCTTCACTTTTTCCACATTTTGTTATGTTACAGCCTTATACCAAAATGGACTAAAGTCATTATTGTCCTTCAAAATTCTACTCACAACACCCCATAATGACAACATCAATCAATCAATCAATCAATTTTATTTATATAGCGCCAAATCACAACAAACAGTTGCCCCAAGGCGCTTTATACTGTAAGGCAAGGCCATACAATAATTACGTAAAAACCCCAACGGTCAAAACGACCCCCTGTGAGCAAGCACTTGGCAACAGTAGGAAGGAAAAACTCCCTTTTAACAGGAAGAAACCTCCGGCAGAACCAGGCCCAGGGAGGGGCAGTCTTCTGCTGGGACTGGTTGGGGCTGAGGGAGAGAACCAGGAAAAAGACATGCTGTGGAGGGGAGCAGAGATCAATCACTAATGATTAAATGCAGAGTGGTGCATACAGAGCAAAAAGAGAAAGAAACACTCAGTGCATCATGGGAACCCCCCAGCAGTCTAAGTCTATAGCAGCATAACTAAGGGATGGTTCAGGGTTTCCTGATCCGCATGGCGCACAGCAACGCCGTGATGAAGCCTCACGGGACATGTTCTGGACTGTCCAGGCACATCCACAATTTCTCGGATAATCACTCGATGGAAAAACCACTGACAGCTGTCTGAAACGCCATCTCAAAGCCGTCCTGTGAGACCAAAACGGAGGTGGTTTTGTCCTCGCTCCAGTAGCGAATCCATCGTGACGCGCAAAGCCTCCGCTCGGCTTTCCATGACAAAATCTCTTGTTAAAAGTGAAATCTGCCAGAAAATGGTTGATGTCCAGCTCTTGTGATAACCAGAGAAATTTCACACGATGGTCACGGATCCATACAGCCATCCGTTTAGAAATAAAATGGTTGTTCAGCCTGTCGATGGCGGCTTCGGAGCACGGCGCACCACCATAGTCGCTCTGGGTCATCCTTAAAAGCGACAGTAACGGCTCCTTATGCTCTACCAAGCCCATAACATTTTCACCGAAAGCCAGTAGATTTTCTAATGGTTCCAGCTGCCAGTCTCTAACAGTTTTCAGAAAAAAAGTCTGATGGAAAAAAGCCCTAAATCATTCCACCATTTCCTGGCAATGAACAACGACGACGGGGGCTGGACCACTCCTAACTCAAAGCCTGCTCACAGGCGAATGACGCAACCGACAGGCGTGGAAAAAACTCACGCATGCGCACGAGGGTTCAAGCTTGTCTGACGCAATCACACGTGATTCAAATCCATATGGTTTTTGAAAAAAATAATAAGGTCTGATACTTTCTAATAGACCTCGTACTTGACTATCATGGAGGGACTCAGAGTAGGGTCACTGTTTCTTCGCACTGAAAACAGCCAGCTGAGGTGGTCTGGGCACCTGGTGAGGACACCCCCCAGTTGTCTCACTAGGGAGGTGTTCCAGGCGCTTGAGTGGAGGACCCAGGGAAGACCCAGGACACGCTGGGGGGATAATATTTTACAATTGCTTTGGGAACACCTCTGGATCCCTCAGGAACAGTTAGAGGACATGGCCGGGGATAGGGACGTGTGGGATGATCTACTTGGTGTACTCCCACCAAGACCCAGACCCAGATAAGTGGCAGAAAATTAATGAATGAATTTTGGGAGGGAAAAAAGACTACCTGTATTTTAGCCAGATGAATTAATTTAAATCACAAGTTGCACTTGGAGAATGCATCTCTGTGCAAAAGTAGCAAACCATTATTATTACCTCCACTAGCAAACAGAGGAGTTTTAGGTTGTTGCAAAAATCTTTTTAAAATCATAAAGCCAGAGGTCAAATAAAAGACATGAAAAGATTTTGAAGCTGATCAGGACCAACCTCAAAATTTAATCAAATCTTCATTTACCCAGTGTGTCCATAAAAAAAAAAAAAAAAAAAAAAAAAGGCTCAACATTCACCCTCGACTATTTTTGTGAGTTATCTTGTACACATGCACAGCTGCACCTCTGCCATTGGCGACCATTCAAGAAGACAGACAGCCAATCACATAACCTCCACCCTTCTCTGTCTGTTGGCAGATGTTGTAACAATTTACCAGTGGCTTATTTCTAAACCCATATGCTGGAAGCAATTTAAATGTAGTTTATACTAATATATCTTTGCTGCAGAAAATGGAACAAATCTGTCAAACTAGCACATCTCAAATAAAAGGCACCAATAAAAGGCTTTAAAACCATCAACTGATTGCCAATATAATGGGTAGTTATTTCTTCTCTCCAATCACTAACTGATTGATCAGCTCATCATGCCAGTATTTTTTTTTAAAGATGGTACTTGAGAGCTCTGACCAGCGTGTCAAAAATCTTCCAAAGTGTTTGTTCTGTTGACAACCGGTGACCATGATACCACTTGTTTATGTCCAATACAATACAAGATACTGGACCGTTTCGGTGGTTCCAATACCGATACCAATCAGTTACCACTTCCTCTGCTATTGTCTGTTAGCCATTGGTAAATAGTAGGGCTGGGCAAGTTAACCCATACTATCGCGTTAACGCATTAATTAATTAACACCAATAATTTTTTTTTGATCACACATTAACGCAGGCTTTTTTTGCTTACAGGCTTTTGTTTTGCAAGTCTGTCGCTGTCTGCTGCCGCACTCACGAGTCCCTGGCCGCAAAAGAAATGAATTGGCGGATAAACCAACCAATATATAGATGGGCACGGAACTTTTACATGGCCTTTTTTATTTTACAGTACTTCCAGACGGCGTAGTCGACATTATTTGCAACACCTCCCCAATCCAGTAATTTTGGCCAATATCAGACTGATACTGATCCAAAATACTGGATCACACCCACCCAGTGACTACTGAGGCTTTTCCTGTAATTTGTCATTCATTTCCATATATTTTTTAAACAAAACAACCAAACACACAAGATCCAAAACAAAAACATGTCAAACTTTGTGGCTCTTGGTGTGATTCCACATCATATTTACAGTGTTATATGATTGTTTCTATCAATCACAGCAACACTATATGGACCACAGTGGTAAATGTACGCTAAAGATATATCAACATGACATACAGCAAAAGGAGAAATATGCCTACAAGCTATATTACTGCATTTGCAGCTGCATCAACCTTGGCTGACATAGAACCATCATATGAAGTCAGAATATTATAAATATCTCATGACTTTAACAGAATACAGCATATTTTTAAGAAAGAACAAAACATATGTACATACACACCCACAACATTCACCACGCCTTCCACCGTGGCTTGGGAAATGAGGGCTATTTTTACTATCTGCTCGGGTGCCTTCTGAATAATGGGCAAATATTACTCAAGGTCACAACTCATTTGTCAGGCTGTGAGTTGAAGGAATGGCCCAGTGCACCACGGCTAACATTCAACTTTTATTCTGATGATAAAACCCACTGTGGCTTTACGAGAACAAGCGCTTAAATACAGGAGGATAACAGGTATGGGTAAGAAAAAGGTATGCAGACGAGATGGTGGACGGCACAGCTGGGAAAAGTATCATGTGCAGTGAAGGAAGGAAAGAAGTGTTTGAATGAAAGTAAAAAAAAAAAATCCATCAGTTTATTGTCTGGTGATGTCATAGCAAAATGCCAAAGGTGGCGGGAAGGAGTGACAGGATAAATCATGTCACTTCTGCCTCCTCCGCGAGCACGACTTTAGTCATGGTGACTTCTAAAAAGGGGCTGTGGTGATCAAACAGGAGCTCTGATGGCTTCATTCAAATGTCACACACAAACTACAAACACGTCGTGTCTCTCTGGACCCAAATGATTTGATCCTGGGAGACCGGTTCCTGACAGGCCGTAACATGACAACCAGGCGTGACTAAGACAGTGAATGACACGAAGTACGTCGCTGAGTCTATCTATAATACATAGAATAGCAAACCAGATTCAGCGGACATGGCCCACAGCTATATTATTAATCATCGGGGTGTACAGCTTACTGCCACGCAACCCTAAACTATTACTATGCTCTGCCACTGTGTGCTCGCACATCCACAACCCCTGGTCTTAGGTTATTAAATCCTACAGCCCCACTATGCATCTCCAGCTAAGATGCTTCCCAACCCTGGCCAAAGACTTTTATCTTCCTCCCCAGCACAGGCATGGCACCTCTGTGATGCTTTCAATTTTCTGCTCTCTGGCCTCTGTGTTTTATGGGGCTGTGCAAAGGTTCGGACTGAATGGCTAGGCTAACCACGACACTGCCTGCTGTGCGTGCGACGGTGTTTTGGGTGACATCAAGGTCCACCGGCCATCCACGAGTAGGTCCATGTGGTGCCATCAGCCAATCAACAAAAAGTGCAGGCATCCCTTGCAGCAGATACACATGAAGGCATCATGCTGCGACAGGCGGGTGAATTCTGCAATTATAGAGTTATAACGTAACACAACATTGAGGCTTTTTATCAAAAAAACAAAATGTTGTTTTTAAAAAAAAAAAAAAAACATCAAGTCAGAGTGTGATTCAACTTTTTCATTTGCCTTTTTGGCATTTGTTCCAGTTCTGATAAAAACAGGTTTTGCAGAAAAAGCGTGGCAAATTAATCCCATTTTAAACCACACTCAAAATTCTCATTACCAGCAAACCACTACTTATCAGTTGCAGCTATACGGATGGTAGGGCAGGGAGAGTGTGGGTTTGCTTTTATGATGATGAACAGCGACTGAGGAACAACAGGTAAAAGCCACATCACTCTTTCTGAATGTCCTCTCTGCTTTCATAAACAGCCATTCATTGCATCGGCGACTTATCATTGGGCATATAAAAAAGATTGAGCCCGTGCATTCAGTGCGGACAGTGAAGAGAGCTCGTTCAATAACAACTCTATCTTACATTTTAATATGTAGTATTTCTCACAGTTAAGTAACAGTCAGCATCTGCTGGCTCCATAAAATAAGCCACAACGGATGCTCAGTGCATCTGCCAGAGTTAGTTTCTGAAGTTTTAGAAATGTTTTGGTTATTTTAATGTATTATGCAGCGACAACAAAAACAACACTCTGCAAAAGATTTAGACATCATAGAATTTGGATGCAAACAGGTCTGTAGCCCAAGTGTGTGTGTGTGTGTGTGTGTGTGTGTGGTGGGGCTTTTGAAGCATTTTTTAGCATAGCATTTTTGCATGCTAAAATGCTTTTGAAGCAAATACAATGATCAAAAACATTTTCGTATTAATTTACATCTTTACATGTATGGTAAATATTAGGCATTCATATTATTCATATTAAGAAATATGAATCATGAAGTAAAAGATACAACTACATCAATACCCCGATCTCTGAATCAATCTGTATTTACTATGAACTGATTTGATAAATTTGTAAGATTTGTAAATTTGTAAATTAACTTTCTAAATGTAAGAATGGTAACAGGAATGCTTCACTTTGCATGGCAAAAACAAAATCAACATGTTCTTTAGTGGGAGCGGTATAATGGGTAAATGTACCCATTTGAACTTTACTGTGGCTTCACAATATCATAATACCGTCATAATGGTTCAGAACAGAGAAGTTATGTTGCCTTATTCCTCTTAGGCTTCTTCTATGCAAGGCGTTCTGCCTTTGTATGTGGTGCTGCCCCCCAGTGGTGATCAAAAGGCGAGCAGAGGTAGCACCAATGTTGTGCAGCACAGGACTAAAAACCTGAAAGAGATCCCTGGTTTTCAGAGAATATAACTATGTATGATGTATTCAAATTTTTCATGGAAAATAAATGTTTATTTTGAACAAAGAATTTTACTGTATTACACCGAATTGAATCCTTCCAAAAAAAAAAAAAAAAAAAAAGTGTTGTTACTAAATCATATTGAATAAAAGCCTCTGTGTGCATGTATTTGTGCATGTTTGGCTTTGATCACAAACAAAATGGGGAGAGATGACATTGGCCATTTGGTATTCTTATGTATTTTTGGCCCAGGATGAACACTGCAAAAATGGAAAGTTGATAGGACTAACATTTTTGGAGAAATTAGGAATATAACAACAGTGAACAATGGATGTTGTGCTGCAATGCACCATGGGAGTTCTGGGTTTGAGGCTTTAAATGTGATTGTGGTTCATGTTAGTTTAACAGTGTTATTGATTTATTGTGTTTTTGTAGTTCAATTGGTTTAGTCAGTTTAGTCAAGCACCATGTTGCCGTTACCAGGAGTGAAAAGAGTACTGCTTTTGATGTCTTCCACCACCATCTGTTTGCGGGTGTGCAAAAATAATAACGTGCATGTGTGAGTACAATTTCAACCATGGACAAACTGGGGAGACCTGACATTTGTTGCTTGGTATGCTTATATATTTTGGGTCTAGAATGAATGGATCATTGATAGGAGTAATATTTTTAGAGAAACTACAGATATTAGCTAATAACATTGAACAATGGACGTTGATATTTACATTTGGACTCTCATGCCATTCCAACTCATGATAGAAACTTTGCATAATTTATTACCACCCTTGAAAAATGTCAGCTACCTATTTTATAAACACTACCCAATCTAGAGCCCATAGATCCCCATGGGCAACATGCTAGTCTCATTTTATAGAGATGCACACCCCTCACAAGTAATTTGTATCGCAATACCAACAAGATCCAGTTTTCATGAAAGCCGACCAACCCCTCTGAAAGTGCTTAATTTAATTTATTTTTGTTTATATCGCGCCAAATAACAGCAAAAATTGCCTCAAAGCGCTTCACACAAGTAAGGTCTAACCTTACCAACCTTACTAACCTTACCAGTGATGACTACGATTTTGGTAAATGCAGTTTGATGTTTTTCCTTTATTAATGTATTGATTGCAAATATACAACAACTCATTCCAGCAAAAATCTAAAATGTTCTATTTCTTCATACTTCATTAAACAAAACAAAAAAACACCTAATCAATTACCAAGTAATTGATCAGCATGGTAGCAAATAATCTTGCTACCATACTAACTGAAAGAAAGAAAAAAAACATGCACACCTTTCTCAACTAAGACAATGATATTTGTCTAATCTGTGCATGAAACAACATTAATCGACAAATAAATGCTATTTGTCAGGTTTGAAACATAGAAAACCAGGGATTGTGTTGCTGACAGGACAGCCAATTAAATAATCGCTGTACCTCACCTCATATTTCAATGAGCACAGATTTCCCATGAATCTCCATCTCCCCTGGCTGCAATCTCAGTAGTTTCTGCTGCTTCTTGGCACTCCATGTATCCAGATGAAATCATTACTTGGACTGGATATGTCCCAGCTTGGCTTTTTTCAGGTGTAAATACAAGGTTGATTGGAAGATAATTCAATAAGAAGGAATTAAAGCTACAGAGAGATGCTGGCTTGATGTCCAATAGTGAAGGAGGAGCTGTCCTTCAGGATGTGGAGGCATCTCCCTCCCTGGTGACTGGTTCAGTGCAGCTCCTTTCCAGAGCGCACAGCTGAGGACAGATGTCTTTTAAGTTGTATGTTCTAAGCATATGAATGAAAAGCTAGACAAAGTACCACACAGCATAACATCAGTCCTGTTCCAGGTGGGTGCTGAAGTCCAACAGGGCTGCCCCTTGTCACCAATCCTGATTCTCATGGACAGAATTTCAAGGCCCAGTCAGGTGTTGGAGGGTGTCCAATTTGGTGACCTCAGAGTTGCATCTCTGCTTTTTGGAGGATGTTGTGGTTCTGTTAGCTGAATCAGACAGTGACTTCCAATGCACTGAGCAGGTTGGAGGCCAAGTGTGAAGCAACTGCAATGAGGCTCAGCACCTCCAAATCTGAGACATCTGTCATCTGCTGGAAAAGGGTGGATTGTGTCCCCTCTGGGTCAGGGAAGAGTTACTGACCCAAGAGGAGGAGGTGAGTTATCTTGGGTTCTTCTTCAAGAATGGGGAGAAGATGGAATGTGAGATCGACAGACAGATTTGGGCTGCGTCTGTGGTCCTGCAGGCACTGTACTAAAAGAAGGTGAAGTTCTTGATTTACCAGGTCAATTACACTCTTATTCTCACCTACTGTCATGAGCTTTAGGTAAAGACTGAAAGAACAAGGTCGGAGAAATAAGTGGCTGAAATGATGTTCCTCTATCAGATATCTGGGTACACACTCAGGGATGAGGTGAGAAGCACAAATATCTGGAAAGGACACAGAGTGAAGCCACTGTTTCTTCACATTAAAAGAAGCCAGCTGAGGTGGCTTAGGCATCTGGTGAGGATGCCCCTGGTTGTCTCCCACGTATGTCCAACTGGGAGGAGGACCCAGGGAAGACCCAGGAGACACTGGAGGGATTATACTGCTCAGCTGGCCTGGGAATGCCTCAGGATCCCTCATGAAAAATTAGAGAACTTGGCCAAGGATAGGGAAGTGTGGGATGAGCTGCTTCATCTGCTGCCAATGTGACTCGGACCCAGATACTTGGCAGAAAATGAATGAATTAATGAATGAATGAACAGACAATGGGAAAGTTTTATAGGTGATCACCAGGTCAAAGGACTAATCTTCTTTTCATGTCACTTTTGAATTAATGTCTTCCTCTTTGTTCAAACGCATTTCAGGCCATGGTTGTGGAGGCAAATATTGTTCTATGCTGTACCTACCAACTCCATTAATTCCTTAGGGTCTTGAAGTTCTGGTGGACCTTTCAAACAAAGGTTTGTTAATTCATGGGTGTTTGTTTGGCTTTCTTCCCTCAGTGATGTCAAGTTTCGTGTTTGATCCAAAGCTGCCTATATTTTGTATAACAGTTGCTCGTGGTACCATGAATCTTTTGAAATGGCTCCTATGGAGGAACTTTCCTTTGATTTGATTTGATTTGATTTTTTTCTTCTTCTGGTATTTCATGCAACAAGGTACTGGTTCTGCCCGGAAATACAACCAAAGGATCGCCATTTAATACAAATGATGCCAAATAGTCATTCAGGAAACTTTCAAAATAATTCCATTCATTGCTGTAATATTGCATGCATTCATCTTGGTGGATGTAACTTGTTGACCCTGTGAAAATCCAACACAGTGAAGAGAAATGGAAAAAAAAGTCTTGTCATGAAAATCTTGTAACTATTATTTTTAAATAACTTTATATGGAAACAAACATTTAAATTGACATAAGAAATGTATTGATTGATTGACTGAAAAAAAATGAATTAAATGCAGTTGGGGAGAATTGAGTTTGAAAGTTTTTAGCCAAGGTGTATGTAAACATACGTCCACAACTGTACCTGGTTGGAGCCAGCTAAAGGGACAGAGTGCAAGACCTTGTCAAATCTCGCCTTAAACCAAGGGCGGTCTCACACTATTACATCAAAATCCCATGTGGGGTATGTAGATAGGATGACCAACCTTGCGCCCCCCAAAAAGGCTTGAATAATGAGTTTTCTGTTTGCCTGAGAATATGCTGTGATGCATTACATCTTTCTCCCCGGCACCCACAGTCCACCGCTTAGCTGATCTGTGAAGATATTGCTTATAAAAGAGATGACTCCAGGCGACGGCCAAGTTCTGTAGTTTTATTACACCTTGGGGCTACAGCGGCCTGTCCTTTGGAGAGATAAGGTTGTACCCTTTTCATTTTGTATCCTCCGGCCGATATTTTAAGCTGGCTTGTTAAGGGCAGGCAAGTTGAGCGCTGGAACAGAGTTTGATGCAGGCTTTACAACAGGAGCTGGGCCCATAACGCTCAAAGGCGATCATTACTGACCTTAATAGCCCAGTCCTGCATCTGGGCTTGATTGATCGGGCCTAGCAGGTTGTGAATGCGCCATCTGGAAGGAAGCAAGGGTGAATGGGCAAGTGGAGACGAGGGAGAAAGCAGGCAACACCAGCCGAGCGTGGAGGAAGGGAGGAGAAGCAGAGAGCAGAGAGAGGGAGAGAGAGAGAGAAAAAAAACACAAACCTAGATGGTCTTGTACGAAATTGATGGCCATAGTGAGATGCTGTAGAAGCTTAACTGCACTAAGAGGCCCACCAAGCACTATAAAACAGTGTCCCTGACATAAACACAACACTTAGCCAGACTAGGTCTATACAATATTCATATGAGGAGCCGCTCCTTGGTACTCTTGTTACTTGCTCTGTGTGCTTGGATAAAATCAGCACAGCTTAGCTGAGACAGCAGGATGTTAGTGGAAGTGTGATACCAGTCGAAAGTATGATTTTGTCTACTTGCATGTGTATGTCCGTGAGGAATGTGTGAAGAACAGACGGTACTGCGGTCCGCAGAGTGTGCTACTACTGTGCTTTATATCATAAAGTCTGCATAATGGATGATCCTCAAGTACTACAGCGCTGCCACTGATTATCATAAAGTACTGAACATTTTCTTATTCAACTGAAGCCAAAATACTGGCGGGTCACCACTTTGCATAAAACTACTGATGCAAAATCCTTCCTTAAAGCTACAGTGTGTAGGATTTAGTGCCATCTAGTGGCGAGGTTCCAGATTGCCTTATGCCACTGCCAGTTCTCATTCTGTTTTCCTTCATATTTTTGCTTCTTGGTGACAAGATTCATCCTACTTTGCCTCCTCTTGTTATAAATAAAATGTAAAATATGAAATATTATGTAAATATGATTGTGTGAATGTGTTTGTGTGGATGTGAGTGTATATGTCTTGTGTGGGTGATTTACAGCTCTGCAGCTTTGAGCTTAGTTTTTTGTAATGTTTTAATTATTTATGTTTTAAATTGGGACTTGCCAAGGGACTGCAGATGTAATTAGCTTTAAGTTAACTCTGGTACAATGCATCAAATGGAAACATTTATGTTCTTTATTGTCCCTTTACAAATAAATTAATTAAAAAAAAAGATCCTCCATTTTACAAAAGCCTAAACTGGCAAGACAAATAATCCAAAACCTAGCCAAATTGTCTTGTATTAAGCAAAAAAATCTGCCATTGGGGTAAGAAAAATTTACTTGGTTAGAATTCTCAAAACTAGCAAATTCTAGACACTGAAAAGTCAAAATATGTCTTAAAACTACACAGAATTCTTATTTTAAGATTAGTCCCTGTCTTAAAATACGGAAAATTATCTTGTTCCTTTGCTTGGATGATTTAAATCCATTGCCTTTCCTTGTTACTTGTTAATTACATCTTGATATTAGCTGGAAAAACCTTTTAAGAAAATGTGATTTTCCCAAAAAAGCCATTTTTTCTTATTAAAAAATGCTTGACAAGATTATTTCCTATTTAGACAAAAATTCAGTCAAGTTTTCTTTCAACAAATCTTTTATTACTTTGTTAGATCTCAGTTTTGCATTGTATAGGAGCAACTACTAATTCCTCGTCTTTTACCTTCAGTCTTCTTGTTGCAAAATGCAAAATGCTGAAAAATGCTGCAAAATGCAAAAGCAAGAGTAAGTATGTCTCTTTTGGGCTACTGTATCAATAGGGTGGGGGTCCGCGCCCGTGCAGATGTGGCGTGCTCATTCAAAGCTTTTAAAAACACCTCATTTCGTGATTGTAGGAAATTATACATCAACAAACAGATGGTTATGAATGCTATATTCCACGTTTGCTAATAAACACTCCAAAATCCGACACACTGCAGCTTTAAATTAAGGCTCAAATAACAATTTAACAGTGAAACATGTCTTCATTCTACTTTAAGCCTGTTCATTCTGTGTTCACACATGTTCATGAGCCGTACCTGCTTTACATGTACAATGGAATTTCACTGCTATAAAAATTTAAGCTTGGAGAATACGTTGAGCTGCGCTTTCACGTCAGCTCAAGCTCCCAGGAGCCCATCAAGCCTGTCTTCTCCATGCCCGCACTCTCAGTCAATCAGTAAAGGTAGCTACAGTCGTGTGAACTGATCTGTGTAGGGTCCTTGTACTTCGTTAGACCAATTATTTGGCTTGCTGAGTCCTTTGACCCCTTATGATCAATGCATCATGTCTCATACTCCACTGTGACTTTCATTAACACTATTTCAGCATTCGGCAGAGATATCAGTCTGTGTACCAAAACTTGTTCAAAAATGATCATCAGCAAATCTACGTACGCTGCAATCAGCACCACAAAATACCTGTGGGGCAAACTTTACGCGAGGGAAGGAGAAAAATCTGGCATGAGGTAGGCTGAGAGAAAGTGAATGCCTTTGCTCTGCATGCTTCTGTATGTTCTTTTACAGGAAGAGATTTAGATACACACGGCATACAAGCATGTGCAAGTGCATGCACGGAGTGAGAGAGGAGAAAGGCATGACAGGAGGCCAGGTGGATGGAAACTTCTGTCGCTGACTCGACACCTTTCTCATTTATTTACCAAATCATCCACGACAAACAGCTCTGGCGTTTCGCAAAGGTGAGCCAAGGTGAGAGCAGAAGAGGTCATCTCAATGCTGCAAACACTGCATCGGTAATGTAACATGTCTGTGTGTCTTGAAATGTCACCTTTACATGATGCATTCATCCATATGTCATTTTAAGATATGCCGGGAGCAGCGAGTGCGCTCATTTCATACGGCCTTATTCCATTGTGACACAAAAGTGCGGTGACCAAAGTCTTATCACAACAGTGACTATCAAAAACAACCTCATCGCAGCTTAAATCAATAGAGCCTGTAAAACATGAACGAATCAACCACAACAAGAGAAAATAATGTGAACAATACCAACAAGATGTCAACGTTTCCCTGATATAGGACAGGCCTGATGGGCTGCCAGGCCAACCACGCCAAGCCAGAAATACTTATTTAATAACACTAAACATCATTATTTGGAAATGAACAGCAGTCAGATCAAACAACATAGTGTTTTGTCCTGCCTCTGTGTTTTTTCCGAGTTGTGCTGCGCTGCACACAAGTCAAACACCTGTTAAAAAAGTTGTATTATTGCTGTAGCTCAGCATAAATAAATTTCACATGAAGACATAACAGTTATAGAATTATGGTTAAAATGTGATTCTGTTGAGTGAACCAGTGGACTTTTGTGTTGGGTGTTTATTTATGTGTAAATGATTGCTTATTAAATATGTAAATGTGAAACAGCTAAAAAAAAAAAACTTTGATTCATGACAATGTTCCTCAAAGTTTAAACTTTCAAGGAGCATATTTGACAATAAAAATAGTATTGTACAAATAACATAATTATTAAATGGGGTCATGTAGAGCAAAAGCAGTTTTTAATCAATATTGTATATGTTCATGTGATTGAGGTTAAATGTTAAATATCTCTACAATCCCACAATTCTAGTGTTCTCACAGACATTTCCTGCTGTAAACATCATTTACACCAGAGTAAAATGTGTTGAGAACTCTGTGACATATGCAACAGAAGTACCCCAAATGGTTTAATTTTAGCTCAGATTATTAAATGAACACTCACAATCAATGGCAAAATGATAGGAAAAAAACCCCTAACATGGAAAGTGAAAATTGCTACACCTTAATACCCAAAGTCGCTATCTCAGTGGGCACAATAAATCATGGGTACGCCCAAAGGTCATTTGTGATAAATTTGACCCGGAAGCGATGAGCCACCAATGTTTTCACAGCGACGCAGAAAAGGTCAACGCAAAATGCTATTGAAAAGTTGATTTAGGACAAGACAGACGTAATTCATGGAAATGGATGGTACGGGGATGAGTTTGGATGACTTTCAATGATGGACAGTGGTGAATTTAAAAACATTTTTGAAGAAACAAGGAACAGAAAAGAGGAAATGGTAGCAAGAGCGTTCAATAAATGAACAAAGCAATCTTGCTGTACTTAGAACAAGCTGTCCAACAAAACCAAGCAGATTATGAATCACTACTTAGAACCAATGATGGGGAAGCGATACTAGACCCCAACATTAACAAAGAAAAGTGGACAGGGGAGAAGGACAGAGTGTATCGGTAAACTTCTAGACTTCTACAATATATTTTTAATTTATTTGACTGAATAAGATGCAACATTTGTTCTAAAATCTTCCTAAAGCAGTTGTTACGACCTGCGTCAACAAACATGGACATTCATGTTTCCTGAAAACAGCGGGATCACAACTTATCCAAAAGACACATTTAATCAACAACAGCAACTTCAAGAAAATTGTTGTAATAAGCTTCTATAACATATTACCAGTTCATTTCACAGAACAATATATTAAATTCATTGAAAAACAACGGTATGACAAGTCGTTTGGATCCTTGTCACAAACACAAACAAACGTTGGCATCCGTCTTTCCCAGAAACAGCGATCGCTATGTGTGCTAATATTAGGGAGGGGTGTTATTTCAAAAATTTTTGAAATCTATAAATTTTTACATGGAATATGGAAATATACATGGAATAAACCATAACAGTATAATTTTTGGGTCATTTGGTTCCAAAAACCCATATGGAAATATTGAAATTTTCAAGTAACGCGTGTGTGGTATATGTGGTGTTGACATAGAAAACCACTCTGTTGCTTATAATTAGTTCATTGTGGCCATGTCATTCTTTACATGTGATGATTATACTCAACTGATGTTCCTGAAATAAAAACTACATAGATTTTGTAGTTACAACTGATCGTAACATATGTACTGAAATTAGGTTTTTTGTCAATTACTCTTAAAAAACACAAGATAGGCTTATTGTTACTATAGACGTTGAATATAAACTTGGGGTCAAGCAACATTTGGAGCCAAACGTCAAGTCTCTAGGTGCAGCAGTTCTCAAGATATAACATTTTCGTCAATATTTTTGGTGATTTTTGAACCCGATATCGTCACTGGCTCTGTCCATATGGGTTTTTGGAACCAAATGACCCAAAATTTATCCTTATATGGTTTAGTCTGTGTATATTTCCATATTCCATGCAAACATTTACTGATTTCCAAATTTTTTGAAATAACACTATTAATATGCTCCGCTTTCAGTAATTCGACAACTAGTTCACACTAAATTTGCTAAGAATGAAAGCACAGACACCCAACCTTTGATATATTCACAATGAAATTTTAATATGCCATAGATTTGAAGCCTGTAAAACACTGTCAATATGTATACACATTAAACTAGCACCGATCTAGTCCCGATTGACCTTTTAACCAGAAGAGCTAGCGGGATCTTTAGCCACACCGTGCATGCTCCTGCTGAGATAGTAACTTCATCTATTAAAGTAATTTTAAAAATACATGTTCAAATACACTTTGTCATGCAGCAATGAATCATGCTCACTATGTTCACGATGTTCATACATTACACAGCTTATGATAACAACTAGATCATGTTTTGTATCTAGTATTTTCTCTATTCACTGAGCACTGAGTTCAGATTGCAAAATTTGATATTTGAAGCAACATTTTGCTGTTTGGGACAGGATTTTAGTTCAGCAAATGTTTGGAAAGTGCTGTCATGGGAGGTACGCCTGTCCGTTTTAATGCCAGTGGAAAAAAAAAAGGAAAAAAGTGCCAAAGCCTTTTGTAGCTACATGCACAGGAGCAGATTAGCCTGACTGACGGCTATAAGATGTTAAGGATGGAGCTCGAAGCGCGGCAGGAGTTCATTCATGAGTTACGAGTCTGTTTCAGTGATGTAGTAAACGACGAATAAATCCTCTCAACAGCCTGTGAAAAAAAATACAACAGCCGGCTTGTGACGGAGCCTCACACAAGACAACAGGCAGGAGACGGAAACATATACAGTACGTACGCAAACCTAACGACAAATCAAGCTCAGATATGGAAACCAGGGGAAAAAAATCATGCACATCAAACTGCCACGCCACTTCAAACAACTTTTTCACACACACTACCAAGACAACAGTGGTAACAGGCAAAGAGTATCCCTGAAGACTGTCACACGTCTTTGTCAAGTTTATTTTTCAAGGAGATACACCCTACTTAAGAGGCCGAGGGAGCCTGTGTAAAGTCCCAGACAGACGAGAAGCATGCTGATACAAGTACCAACGCGGCTAAGAGCTCTTCTCTACTCCACATGATCTGGACCCGCAAAGACAAATGACCGTGATGATGTCCCTGAGTCCCTGCACGAAAAGAGGCTGGGTGAAAAAATCAAGAGGACCTCGGTACAACAACTAACAATGGTTGGAATAATAAAACCAAAGATCTCCTCTCAAGCCTTTAGCTAAGATGTTTTTACCTTGAGATAACCTACTTTACACATATTATCATCATGCACGGAGAGTCGGCACAACAACACACAAAAGGCACCAGAGGGCTGATGCATACTCTGCCTGCTCTACACACCATGGCAGAAATCTACAAGTTAATATAAATACATATGTCTGCAATGTTGTCCTTCACTATGTATGACTTCATCATATGACTTCTTTTATTATTATTATTAAAACTTTATTTAACCAGGTCGATCCCATTGAGACACAAAGATCTCTTTTCCAAGGGAAGCCTGGCCAAGAAAGCAGCTTAAAAACAAAGTTTCAAGAGGAGAACATAGAATCAGACAACAATAAAACAGACAAATACAGTTCTGTGAGACTTCATTATGAAGTCATTCATACCAATCATTCACAAATATTTTGCTGATCAATATATGCTTTAGATCATCCATCTAGGCTTCTGGATCATTGAGATATACAAAAAAGTGCTTTCTATACCATGTTTTCCTTGACCTTGTCTTATGACATTTAACCAAACTACTCCAAACTCCAGTCACCTATAGACAGCAATCCAGGTTATATTCCCACCAAGGATAATCCATCTGGGCTTATTGGTTCTCAAGCTACACACAAAAAAAGGTGTTTTTCAGGCCATATTGTCCTGGATTTTGACTTCTGACAAAAGTACTCCAAAATTGAATCACTTCTCAATATATGTCCAAGTAACATTCCCACCAAGTTTGAAGGAAATCCATTTAGCCATTTTTGTTATCTTGTCCACACACACACACACACGTGAAAACAACACCCTGCTCTCAGCGACGCGCGGTTTTGAGTGGTGTCACTGAAAGTCTGATTGGTTTTTAGGGTTCATTAAAGAATGCCCCTTCACACACTGTTTATTATCAGACTGACTGGTGTAGAAATCCCCGTCGAGACCAAGTGTTAGGGATTAACATGTCATCACAGGAGGGGGAACACCGACATTTTGACAGTTACACCCATGAGCCAAGTCTTCATCTAACACCTTGCCTCACACCTCCTGTCCAGAAATGCACCTGTTCTGACACAAGCTCAGAACCGATCCCGAGGCAGCGTTTACACCTGTTCCTGCCTCATGACAACTCGCTGTGATGGAGAGTGATGAAAAATGCTCAAGATCAGGCAATCAGGGAAAGCGGAAGATGTAAAAAAAAAAAAAAAAAAAAATTGATGGAAATTTCCTGAGAGTAAGCCGGGGTGGAGGAACAGCGATGCCTGACACGCTCAGCGGCAGCGCTGTGGTTTGGAGGTAACATTGATGCATGGTGTGACCTTACTTGTAATGCCAGCCTTAATCTATGCAAGTGGAATAAATGAAGTGGGGCCGCTGCGGACGTGTCACCCAGACTTATAAAGACAAATCCACCGCCGCTCTGAGCTGTGTACATGTATTCATAAAAGTCAGAGAGACGTCTCGACAGAGCGGAGTGCCCGGCGTTGCCGGCTGCTTGCCGACAAATACATCCGAGCGCCTGGTTGTCATGGCTGCGTGGAGCTGTCCATCATTAAGTGAAACACACACAGAGGGTCGGAGAGAAACACTGAAGAAAAATGTCTGATGAAGAGAACAGAATAGAGGCAAAAAAGAGAGAGAATAACAGACAAGACAAAAGTAATATTTTTATTTTTTGTGGAGCACATGAAGCTACTTTTTTTATGTAAAAACTTTTTTCTACCATACTGTACTTTCAAACAAAGTAGCACAGGGATAAGATAGATGTTGACATGTGAGGAAACAAACTGATGTGCTTGTAGTAATAAAATGAAATAAAATAAAACGTGATTGTTTCTAAATGCTTAAATGTTTAAATCACACTCTCAAAAGAATGCACCTTAGTCTGTACGGTCTATAAAGTGCTTGCTGGTTCAATTCCTGGCTCTTTCTGTCCATATGGCAAAGTCACTTGTGCAAGATCATTGAACCCCAAATTGCTCTGAGTGTACAGTACACTTAAGTACTGAACACGGCACCATTTTTCTCAGTAAATATATTTCTAAAGGTGCTATTGACATGAAATATTCCCCAGATGTCAGTAACAACCAAAGTAATCCACACATACAAAGAAATCAAACCATAGATGTCCATAAACTATGTGTAATAATGTGAAATGACACAGGAAAAAAGTATTGTACACATGAAGAAAGGGAGGTGCAAAAAGGAATGGAAAGCCAAGATACCAGCTGCAATCTATCAGTAATTAGAAAGCAGTCCTGCCCCTTGTCAGTGCAAATTAAGATCAGCTAGCGCAGTTCCAACTGATGGCCTATAAAAAGATGTCTCATTACCAAGTTGTCAGACAAAAAACATCTCATGATGGCTAAATCAAAAAGAGCTCTCTCAAGATCTTCACAACCTTATTGTTGCAAAACATACTGACGGCATTGGTTACAGAAGGATTTGTAAACTTCTGAATGTTCCAGTAAGCGCTGTTGGGGCCATAATCTGTAAGTGGAAAGAACATTAGTTCACTGCTCACAAGATTTCTCACACAGGACTGAAAAGAATTATCAGAAGACTTGCCCAAGAGCCAAGGAACACTTGTGGAGAGCTTCAGAAAGACCTGGAAATAGCAGGGGCAACTGCTTCAAAGAAAACAGTAAGCAATGCACTCAACCACCGTGGCCATTATGCACGTTCACCACACAAGACTCCATTGCTGTAGGAAAAGCACGTTAAAGCTCATTTTAAATCTGGTTCCACAAAATTTAGACAAGTCTGTGGACTACTGGGAGAATACAGTCTGGACAGAGGAGACCAAAACTGAACTCTTTGGATGCCATAATACACACCATAAATGGTACTGCCTATCATCTCAAAAACACCATACCAACAGTTAAGTTTCGAGGTGGGAACATCATGGTGTGGGGCTGTTTTTCAGCATCTGGCACTGGAAAACTACATAAAATTGAAGGAGGGATAAATGGAAAAATGTACAGAGACATTCTTCATAAAACTGTGCTGCCATCTATCACAATGATGAAGAGGAAACAAGGGTCGACATTTCAGCAAAACAATGGTTTCAGAGAATGAAAATAAAACTGCTAGAATGGCCCAAACCAATCACCTGACTTGAATCCAAAATCTATGGAAAGAACTAAAGAGTTCATAGACGAGGTCCACACAATCTTGAAGATTTCAAGACTGTTTGTGTAGAATGGGCCAAAATCACACCTGAGCAATGCATGCGACTAGTTTCTCCATACAGGAGGCGTCTTGAAGCTGTCATTACCAACAAAGGGTTCTGTACAAAGTATTAAATAAATTTCAGTAAGCGTGTTCATTATTTTTTTCCCTGCGTCATTCCATTTTATTACACATAACTTAATTTATGGAAATCTGTGGTGTTTTTATTCAAAAGCAAAGTCACAGTTCAGTTTTGGACCAAGGTGATCAAGATCAAGACTACACAGAACCATATATTATGGTATCAGTAGCTGGGTTTCTATTACAGATTTCAACAAAAGTTAAGTGACGTTTTCAAAATGTCGACATGCTACAGTCATTGAGTTGGGCTGCTGGGTTTTGTCCTCTTGCGATAACTGTCTTTCCAGTAACAAAAGGGTATGTCCCACTAAATATTAACATTTTGTAAATAAATAATTAAATAAATAAAATATTGCTGTAATTTTATCTCTTATAACACACCCTCCAGGAATTTGTGATGCCAGGGTTTCAGCAATTGTTAAAGAAAAATTCTATCAATACACAGAGACAGAGTGACTGATTCACTATCTCTGTATAACTATATATAGAAATATTTGTTGAATTAATTGTTGAAATCCTGGTATCGTACATTGCTGGAGGGACTCTTATAAGATTTAACAAGCTCCTTGTCCACATATACCTCACCATGTACTGCAGAATGTCCTGTGACTGTGATGGTTGACTTTTATCTGAACACGTTTCCATTCGGTGTATTTTCACTACGCGACTTCAAATTTTGTGCAGTCTAATGGGAAACCCGCCTACTGAATCACGAAGTATTAATTTGTACCGCTCTGTGGCAAACACACGAGGCACAGGTGTCGTGCTCTCCGAGTGCCCTTTATTGTTGACAAATGTGTTTGTAACCTTAAAGAGTAGTTTTCTATTTAAAAGCCTAAAAATAGGCTGATATTTCTCTATCCCACGATGTGGAACATCATATGTATCTCAATATATCTTTATTCATGCTAATAGAGACATAGCAAGACCACTTTCACCATGCTAAAGCCTCATTATTGAGATTCATGACTTTTTCCGATTGACTAAAGTACCCTGAAACATTATAGAAAGGCAAAAAGAATTTCTGCACCTGCCCTGTTGGTCAGGTCTTCTCTAAAATTTATCAGTTTCTTCCTTGACCCACACCTCTCCCCAAAAAATTACCTCCTTCATAATAAAGCTTGCATGAGTATCGTAAGAATCTTAAAAAGTTTTGTGAGGACATTACTTGAACCACACAGCCATTTACAATGGACTGCGTTATTCCAATTCCCAGTGTGCTGACACGAGCACCACTTATCATCAGGGCTCATTACAGTTTAATGACAGATGTCCTGACAAACAATGATTTCTGCCCGAAAGCTGACTGGCTGTCAAGTTAGCTGAGCTCCATTCATAGCTGGCTGCCTTTATTGGCGTGTAGTTCAAGTAAAGCGCCGTCATTGATCACGGCGCGTTTAGTCGTTTCCTTTAGAGGAATGGGAGACAGCCAGATTGACAACAAACCCATACTACAGCAGATAACAGAATATTTGCAGAGGAATCCTTCAAATCAGGTTAGAAACACCAAAGTTTGACTGTGTATACCTCTTGGTACATATTTTTGAAAAATAACGTTAGCCATTTGAATTTTCAATAGGGGGAAAGTAGGGGTCAATTGAAGAACTGCATAGGGGTCAAAAAAAATGTTCCAATCATATTGAAAGCTATACCACATTATGTGTCTGATACAAAGATTCCAAAAAGGTATAGTTTGGAGTATCTGTGACTGAATGTTCTGGAGTTATGGGGTAAAAACAGCAAGCATGGAGACAAAGGTCACTTTCAGTTTGTACAGGGGTGAAAAGCTAAAGTTGCTCCAATTATGGTAAAACATGATGCAAATTATTGGTTGAGTTAGTAGGATTTTAAAAAGGAAGAGTTTGCACCCTGTGTCATGCTTAGTTATCATGTTACGGGGTAACATATGTCACATGTCACAGAATCCAATGGACGTCAACATTATTTGACCTTTACTTTGGAGACCAAACATTCAACACAGTCAGAACTATTCCATTTGTTAATCCTATTAGTTCAACCAATAATTTGCACCACGTTTTACCATAATTGGAGCAACTTTAATTTTTGACCCCTGTACAAACTGAAACTGACCTTTGTCACCATTCTTGCTGTTTTTACCCCATAACTCCAGAACATTCAGTCACAGATAGTCCAAACTATACCTTGTTGGAATCTTTGCAATCAGACACATAATGTGGTATAGCTTTCAATATGATTGGAACATTTTTTGACCCCTATGCAGTTCTTCAATTGATCTCTACCTGGCCCCTATTGAAAATTCAAATGCTAACGTTATTTTTCTACAATATGTACCAAAAGGTATACACAGTCAAATTTTGGTGCTTGTAACCGGATTTGAACGATTCTGACAGTTATCTGCTGTACTACTACTACTGACAGATGCAGCACCAACACGAGACATAAAGACATATGAAGACATGTGATGGGCAGTGGGACAAGGGCGTGTCCAACTCGCCACGAATACGACATCCACCGTGAGGTCTGTTCGCGTTGCCTCCCATTCTACTTCTACCCCCTGCTCGGCCCTCGCCCTGACGTGGCTGTGATTAATACCCTTGGCCAAGATGATGATAGTAATCATCATAATTAATCAAGGGTTCTTACCGCACCTCTAGGAGTCCACAGTGACCTGAAAAAGACACCCAGACCTCTTTTCTCCTGTCTTCCTCTCCTCCTCCCTTCTTCCCCTGTCTCACTGACAAGCGTGAACCTCGGCCTGGCAGAAAGAGCCATACATTATCCTGCCATCACCACTTCTATTTATATCACACCGTCCATCACTATCACTTACACTCCTATACCCGCCTTTCCTCCGCCTGCTTCTTTAAAGTGGAGTTTTCTTAATGCTGGCCCATATTTCCTGGTGGAATAATAACACTGCCTATGCAAATGGCTGGGAGTCAAAGGAGGCAGCCGGGGTGACAGAGAGAAACTAACATCATCATTTTTCAGGCATCCGCAGAAACAACGTCCAAAACAAAAGCCAACACCCCTTGCCGCCTGAGGCCCAGTGGGAGTCTTCTCTCTCTTCCCTTTGTCGTGCATTCCTGAAGGGCTAACGTATTCTTTGTGTGAGTTTGTGTAATAGCGAGAGAGCGGGACAGCGTATACATTTCTGTAAGGAGAATATGTGTCTCTCAATGATATCTAGAATATATGCGGTGGCAGAATGATATTTTAAATTCCTTTGCGGCTGCCAGGTAACAGTAGCCCGGAGCAATAGAAAAGTTTTTTTGTCTCACCTTCTCTTTATTTCCCCTGGTGAGGAGGATACAAAGCTCTTTTGCTCGGCTGAGTTGTACGTGCGAGGCATGTGTTCAAAACGCCTCCCTCCTCTTCTCTAAGCCACTCCAATGCAGACACCATACAGCCTGTCTACTTTTTTTTTAACCATCTCCTTAATACACAACTCAAACATACTTAGGAGATAAATGCTGTTGTTGACAGTGCTTACATGTCGCATTGTGTTAACGTCACAATCCAACACAAAGGGCACTGTCACCGACTGCAGAGCGCACATCGCCACGGCTTCCTATTCCATCATGCAGTGAGGTGTTTTCTGCAGGTACTGCAACAGCCCACCCCACACACACACACTTTTTTCTTTTTTGTCGATGAACACTCAGTCCTTTTCAGTTTGTATTTGGACTCACCGTGGGTTTACACTTCTCAGCAGTTACCAAGTCACTGTGCAGAGTTATGCCGCCGACAGCAATGAACACAGACAGTCTATATGCTGCACAAACCCTCCGTGATGTCACCCACAGGTTTTCTGAACATGTCACTAACGTGGCAGAGGCTCATGTGGTCAAAAACACGGCCAACCTATTACTGGGTGAAGATGTGGAGCACTGGCATGACCTGGGTGGGATGAATGAAGCCGGGCCATGCCTCCATGTCATACAGTGGCTTGCAAAAGTATTCAGCCCCTTAGTATTTCATGCATTTTAATTTGTTTATGGCATTTCAACTACAAAAAGTAGATCAGGCTTCTCAATATAAAAATTTATAAAATTATCTTCCTTAGACTGAAATTGAAAGTAAATCTGTACAACTTGATATAAATTAATTAAAAATGTAAAAGCCAAGGTGATGGGTTGCATAAGTAATCAGCCCCTTTGGTATAATTCCTGTAAATAATCAGTTTAATTGCCAGTTTTTTTCGGACAAGTCAGGGGATGGATACATGAACATTTCCAAGTCACTGAATATGTCTTGAACTTTATTTACATCAGTTACAAAGAAATACATACAATATGGTACTCTATGGTAAATCTGTGTGGAGTAGACAGTTCTCAAAAACTGAGTGACTGTGCAAGAAGGAGGGGAGTGAGGAAAGCCACCAAGGCACCCAGACAACGCAGAAAAAGTTATAGGCTTCTGTGGCTGTGATTGGAGAAATTGTGCACAGTGCATGTTTTGCATTTTGTCTCCCATTATACAGCTTCATGATGAAGTGGTACAGAGGAGGGTTTTCTTTCACCAAAACATTAAATCCAGGCTTGCATCCCAGATGTACCTTCTGGCAGATTGTAGATGAACTTTCAGGTCTTCTTTTTAATAAAATAATAAATCATCTATGCCACTTCATTGTGAAGAATGCTGAAAACATGCTTATTTGTGCTGTAAATTTGGGCATGGGCAGCACAGTGGCTGAGTGGTTAGCACTGTTGTCTGCAAGAAAGTTCTTGGATTTCTTCCCGCCTGGTACTTTGCGTGATTATGATTAAAGCTACAGAGTGTAGTATTTAGTGTCATCTAGTGGTGGGGTTGCAGATTGCATTATGCCATTGGCAGCCAAATTTTGTTTCCTTTTATATTTTTGCATCTTTAGTGATAGGGATTCATGCTCCCTTGCCTTCTCTTGTGATAAGCAATATGTATGATTCTCCATTTCACAATAATGGGGGTTCTCGAACTTATTAGCCCGCACGAGCAACCAGTAAACAGTATATAGGGGAGCAACCACTAATTCTTCTTCTTTTATTTTAGTTTTCTGGCCACACTGCAAAATGCAATAGGTGGACGAAGTATAACCCTTTTGGGTTACTGTATCAATATGGTGCCTGCTCCCACGAACATATGAAGTGGTCATTTTAAGCTCAAGAAAAACACACTGATTCATCGTTGCAGCCAATTACACACAATTCTAATCCAATTGCATTTTTTCACGAATCTGATTGGTTAATTGTGTGAGATTCCAGACTTTATAATATCGGGGTAACGTGGCAAAATGTTTTACCGTTTCACATTTGGATGTATTACTCCGTGCCCTGACCGGTGTTCTGAAGAGATGTCATTCCTGTCGAATGTTATTCCGGTCCATGTGCAATATATCGGGATGCGGAACTCTCAATTTATGCAACGAGATGCACAATTCAACAGAACACCGGCTGCGGGCTGCTAGCTCTTTGCGCTGTTAGCTGAAAGAGACAGAAAGTTGCGTACCGACGCTATCCCCGAAGTGGATGAATTTAAGATACCAAATGAACGTACTGATGTGGATTCTGATACAGAATTGATGGATCTGATGGATTTTCACATTTGATGGATTACTTCGTGCCCTGACCGCTGATGGAACGATGCTGCCTTGACTCAACGCTGCCTCGACTTGACGGTAACCCTTGCCGACCAAATTACCTACAGAAAAATAAACCGTGCAAACGATGGAATTGAACTGGAACGGGAATAACCCCCCCTGTGTCTGATTATTTGCGGATGTTCATGCTGTTATATGGTCGCAAATAGTTGTTTTAAAACTCCTTTTAAAGCTCTAAATCATCAGACACAACAGGGTTATTCCCTAAATGAACAGCTGGTTATGTATACTATATTCTATTTCTGCTAATAAACACTCCAAATCATACACACAGCAACTTTAACGCTTGATGCACAGGTCATTCATTTAATATAGTAAAAAGACTTTGGATCTGGCCATAAAAAGTCTGTTATAGCAGTTTAAAGTCCATAATGTGGGACAGAGTTGTGCATCATGGCATCAAGTTCCAGTCAAACTCTTTGAATAAATTAAATAATGTTTTATTTCATACTGACATCTACTGTTCAGCTTCACAATGCATACTGTGGCATATGTGTATTGCAATATACTGTGCTGTGATAAACTGTTATACTTCTACCTTTTATCATCATTATGATCACTGACGGTCTGTCCAACCACGGAACACATATGTGTTTAAAATGCACAACAAATCTGATTCCATCTGAGCCAGAAGTGCACTGTGCACTCTGCCGATTTACAGCTCTGTTCATCTCTGTAAAAGTGCCATAATGCTTTACGGTCTGATTCAAATTCATTGTTGACACTAAACTAAAATTAAACACCTCACCAATAATAAAACACAAACCGCATTTGCTCCACAGCCAGAGTCAATGCGTCTTTGGCCAGATTCTACATACATGTTTGGAGTTTGCCGTGTAAACTCACATTACGGGAATGAACTGTGGCCAAAGCTGCAATTAAAGCTTCACAAACAAAAACAATTAGTAATGATTGTGAGAACGACCAAAAAAAGACAAGACAAAATAAATCACGTTGATTAAAGGCTGATTTATGCTTCTGCAAAACATGCCGCCATTCAGCACATTCAGTTGTCACACGTCTGCGGTCTTTCCGCACCGACTTCCTGTGTCTTTCCACACCGAACGCCGAACTGTTTACACAGAGACTGCTACCTGCTGCTTTGGACTCTGAACTAACAGTCTTTTTCAAGACTTTTTCACCGTGCTCCAACGCCTGAAGAAGACCTCTAACGGTCGAAACGTCGCGACGGAGCACTTTTTTCAATTTTTTGGCCATATCAATTTTTTTTTAGCAAGCTAACTAGCTTGCTAACGCTTTCATTTTTATTTTATTTTTTAGCACTGTTGCCGTGCGTTACCTGTGCTGCTCCACAGCGTGTCTGGTGGATTTTTATTTTATTTTATTTTTTAGCACCGTTGCCGTGCGTTACTTGTGCTGCTCCATGGCCTGTTTGGTGGATTTTTATTTTATTTTTTAGCACTGTGGCCGTGCGTTACCTGTGCTGCTCCACAGCCTGTCTGGTGGATTTTTATTTTATTTTATTTTTTTAGCACTGTTGCCGTGCGTTACCTGTGCTGCTCCACAGCCTGTCTGGTGGATTTTTATTTTATTTTATTTTTTAGCACTGTTGCCGTGCGTTACCTGTGCTGCTCCACAGCCTGTCTGGTGGATTTTTATTTTATTTTATTTTTTTAGCACTGTTGCCATGCGTTACCTGTGCTGCTCCACAGCCTGTCTGGTGGATTTTTATTTTATTTTATTTTTTAGCACTGTTGCCGTGCGTTACCTGTGCTGCTCCATAGCCTGTCTGGTGGATTTTTATTTTATTTTATTTTTTTTAGCACTGTTGCTGTGCGTTACCTGTGCTGCTCCACAGCCTGTCTGGTGGATTTTTATTTTATTTTATTTTTTTAGCACTGTTGCCGTGCGTTACCTGTGCTGCTCCACAGCCTGTCTGGTGGATTTTTATTTTATTTTTTAGCACTGTTGCCGTGCGTTACCTGTGCTGCTTCATGGCCTGTCTGGTGCCTTAACTAAAGCACTCCTTCTGCTGAATCACCTCTAAATTATTTACACATTATTCACTTTGCGTGTTTTTAGGAATCCGCTAGCTTAGCGTAGCTACTAGCTCTTAGCCGATTTAGCATGGCGGCTTCTCCTGTCTCTCCCGCACTTTTCTGCTCTGGGTGTGAAATGTTTAGTTATTCCTCGGCCTCCTTTAGCAGTAACGGTACTTGTAATAAGTGTAGCTTATTCGTAGCTTTGGAGGCCAGGCTGGGCGAATTGGAGACTCGGCTCCGCACCGTGGAAAATTCTACAGCTAGCCAGGCCCCTGTAGTCGGTGCGGACCAAGGTAGCTTAGCCGCCGTTAGTTCCCCCCTGGCAGATCCCGAGCAGCTGGGAAAGCAGGCTGACTGGGTGACTGTGAGGAGGAAGCGTAGCCCTAAACAGAAGCCCCGTGTACACCGTCAACCCGTTCACATCTCTAACCGTTTTTCCCCACTCGACGATACACCCGCCGAGGATCAAACTCTGGTTATTGGCGACTCTGTTTTTAGAAATGTGAAGTTAGCGACACCAGCAACCATAGTCAATTGTCTTCCGGGGGCCAGAGCAGGCGACATTGAAGGAAATTTGAAACTGCTGGCTAAGGCTAAGCGTAAATTTGGTAAGATTGTAATTCACGTCGGCAGTAATGACACTCGGTTACGCCAATCGGAGGTCACTAAAATTAACATTAAATCGGTGTGTAACTTTGCAAAAACAATGTCGGACTCTGTAGTTTTCTCTGGGCCCCTCCCCAATCGGACCGGGAGTGACATGTTTAGCCGCATGTTCTCCTTGAATTGCTGGCTGTCTGAGTGGTGTCCAAAAAATGAGGTGGGCTTCATAGATAATTGGCAAAGCTTCTGGGGAAAACCTGGTCTTGTTAGGAGAGACGGCATCCATCCCACTTTGGATGGAGCAACTCTCATTTCTAGAAATCTGGCCAATTTTCTTAAATCCTCCAAACTGTGACTATCCAGGGTTGGGACCAGGAAGCAGAGTTGTAGTCTTACACACCTCTCTGCAGCTTCTCTCCCCCTGCCATCCCCTCATTACCCCATCCCCGTAGAGACGGTGCCTGCTCCCAGACCACCAATAACCAGCAAAAATCTATTTAAGCATAAAAATTCAAAAAGAAAAATAATATAGCACCTTCAACTGCACCACAGACTAAAACAGTTAAATGTGGTCTATTAAACATTAGGTCTCTCTCTTCTAAGTCCCTGTTGGTAAATGATATAATAATTGATCAACATATTGATTTATTCTGCCTAACAGAAACCTGGTTACAGCAGGATGAATATGTTAGTTTAAATGAGTCAACACCCCCGAGTCACACTAACTGTCAGAATGCTCGTAGCACGGGCCGGGGCGGAGGATTAGCAGCAATCTTCCACTCCAGCTTATTAATTAATCAAAAACCCAGACAGAGCTTTAATTCATTTGAAAGCTTGACTCTTAGTCTTGTCCATCCAAATTGGAAGTCCCAAAACCCAGTTTTATTTGTTATTATCTATCGTCCACCTGGTCGTTACTGTGAGTTTCTCTGTGAATTTTCAGACCTTTTATCTGACTTAGTGCTTAGCTCAGATAAGATAATTATAGTGGGCGATTTTAACATCCACTCAGATGCTGAGAATGACAGCCTCAACACTGCATTTAATCTATTATTAGACTCTATTGGCTTTGCTCAAAAAGTAAATGAGTCCACCCACCACTTTAATCATATCTTAGATCTTGTTCTGACTTATGGTATGGAAATAGAAGACTTAACAGTATTCCCTGAAAACTCCCTTCTGTCTGATCATTTCTTAATAACATTTACATTTACTCTGATGGACTACCCAGCAGTGGGGAATAAGTTTCATTACACTAGAAGTCTTTCAGAAAGCGCTGTAACTAGGTTTAAGGATATGATTCCTTCTTTATGTTCTCTAATGCCATATACCAACACAGTGCAGAGTAGCTACCTAAACTCTGTAAGGGAGATAGAGTATCTCGTCAATAGTTTTACATCCTCATTGAAGACATCTTTGGATGCTGTAGCTCCTCTGAAAAAGAGAGCTTTAAATCAGAAGTGTCTGACTCCGTGGTATAACTCACAAACTCGTAGCTTAAAGCAGATAACCCGTAAGTTGGAGAGGAAATGGCGTCTCACTAATTTAGAAGATCTTCACTTAGCCTGGAAAAAGAGTCTGTTGCTCTATAAAAAAAAGCCCTCCGTAAAGCTAGGACATCTTTCTACTCATCACTAATTGAAGAAAATAAGAACAACCCCAGGTTTCTTTTCAGCACTGTAGCCAGGCTGACAAAGAGTCAGAGCTCTATTGAGCTGAATATTCCATTAACTTTAACTAGTAATGACTTCATGACTTTCTTTGCTAACAAAATTTTAACTATTAGAGAAAAAATTACTCATAACCATCCCAAAGACGTATCGTTATCTTTGGCTGCTTTCAGTGATGCTGGTATTTGGTTAGACTCTTTCTCTCCGATTGTTCTGTCTGAGTTATTTTCATTAGTTACTTCATCCAAACTATCAACATGTTTATTAGACCCCATTCCTACCAGGCTGCTCAAGGAAGCCCTACCATTATTTAATGCTTCGATCTTAAATATGATCAATCTATCTTTGTTAGTTGGCTATGTACCACAGGCTTTTAAGGTGGCAGTAATTAAACCATTACTTAAAAAGCCATCACTTGACCCAGCTATCTTAGCTAATTATAGGCCAATCTCCAACCTTCCTTTTCTCTCAAAAATTCTTGAAAGGGTAGTTGTAAAACAGCTAACTGATCATCTGCAGAGGAATGGTCTATTTGAAGAGTTTCAGTCAGGTTTTAGAATTCATCATAGTACAGAAACAGCATTAGTGAAGGTTACAAATGATCTTCTTATGGCCTCGGACAGTGGACTCATCTCTGTGCTTGTTCTGTTAGACCTCAGTGCTGCTTTTGATACTGTTGACCATAAAATTTTATTACAGAGATTAGAGCATGCCATAGGTATTAAAGGCACTGCGCTGCGGTGGTTTGAATCATATTTGTTTAATAGATTACAATTTGTTCATGTAAATGGGGAATCTTCTTCACAGACTAAAGTTAATTATGGAGTTCCACAAGGTTCTGTGCTAGGACCAATTTTATTTACTTTATACATGCTTCCCTTAGGCAGTATTATTAGACGGTATTGCTTAAATTTTCATTGTTACGCAGATGATACCCAGCTTTATCTATCCATGAAGCCAGAGGACACACACCAATTAGCTAAACTGCAGGATTGTCTTACAGACATAAAGACATGGATGACCTCTAATTTCCTGCTTTTAAACTCAGATAAATCTGAAGTTATTGTACTTGGCCCCACAAATCTTAGAAACATGGTGTCTAACCAGATCCTTACTCTGGATGGCATTACCCTGACCTCTAGTAATACTGTGAGAAATCTTGGAGTCATTTTTGATCAGGATATGTCATTCAAAGCGCATATTAAACAAATATGTAGGACTGCTTTTTTGCATTTACGCAATATCTCTAAAATCAGAAAGGTCTTGTCTCAGAGTGATGCTGAAAAACTAATTCATGCATTTATTTCCTCTAGGCTGGACTATTGTAATTCATTATTATCAGGTTGTCCTAAAAGTTCCCTAAAAAGCCTTCAGTTAATTCAAAATGCTGCAGCTAGAGTACTGACGGGGACTAGAAGGAGAGAGCATATCTCACCCATATTGGCCTCTCTTCATTGGCTTCCTGTTAATTCTAGAATAGAATTTAAAATTCTTCTTCTTACTTATAAGGTTTTGAATAATCAGGTCCCATCTTATCTTAGGGACCTCGTAGTACCATATCACCCCAATAGAGCGCTTCGCTCTCAGACTGCAGGCTTACTTGTAGTTCCTAGGGTTTGTAAGAGTAGAATGGGAGGCAGAGCCTTCAGCTTTCAGGCTCCTCTCCTGTGGAACCAGCTCCCAATTCAGATCAGGGAGACAGACACCCTCTCTACTTTTAAGATTAGGCTTAAAACTATCCTTTTTGCTAAAGCGTATAGTTAGGGCTGGATCGGGTGACCCTAAACCATCCCTTAGTTATGCTGCTATAGACGTAGACTGCTGGGGGGTTCCTATGATGCACTGTTTCTTTCTCTTTTTGCTCTGTATGCACCACTCTGCATTTAATCATTAGTGATCAATCTCTGCTCCCCTCCACAGCATGTCTTTTTCCTGGTTCTCTCCCTCAGCCCCAGCCAGTCCCAGCAGAAGACTGCCCCTCCCTGAGCCTGGTTCTGCTGGAGGTTTCTTCCTGTTAAAGGGAGTTTTTCCTTCCCACTGTAGCCAAGTGCTTGCTCACAGGGGGTCGTTTTGACCGTTGGGGTTTTACATAATTGTTGTATGGCCTTGCCTTGCAATATGGAGCGCCTTGGGGCAGCTGTTTGTTGTGATTTGGCGCTATATAAAAAAAAAATTGATTGATTGATTGATAGATGATTTGTCAAAACCAATAATTTATCTATAATGCATCAGCATCAGTGGGGTCTTTGATGATGTTCATTGCTCTCTTGGAACAGTGTGACGTGTACAGGTCCTGAATGGCTGGTAGGGGAGATCTGATGATCTTTTCTGCAGTCCTCACCACCCTCTGTAGTGTCTTCTTGTTTGCAGCTAAACAGCTGCTGTGACAGACAGAGAGGCTGCTGGTCAGGATGCTCTCAATGGCACCCCTGTAGGAGGTGGTGAGTGCAGATGTGGGGAGGTCAGCTCTTCTCATCCTCCGCAGGAAGTGGAGTCGTGTCTGTGCTTTTTTGACCAGGGAGGTGGTGTTTGTGGTCCATGTGAGGTCATCTGGGGAGGTGATTGGTCTAGTGGTTAAGGTGTTGGGCTTGAGTCCAGAAGAACATGGGTTCAAATCCCCGCCTGACTGGAAAATTACTCAGGGCCCTTGGGCAAGGTCTTTAATCCCCTATTGCTCCCGATGTGTAGTGAGCGCCTTGTATGGCAGCACCCTGACACTGGGGTGAATGTGAGGCAAAATTGTAAAGCGCTTTGAGCGTCTGATGCAGATGGAAAAGTGTTATATAAATGCAGTCCATTTACCATTTACCATTTATCTGTGATGTGCACTCCAAGGAACTTTGTGCTTTTCACAGACTCCACAGCACTGCCATTGATGATGAGTGGGATGCATGTTGGTTGTTCTTTCCTGAAGTCCACAGTTATTTCTTTTGTTTTGTTGATGTTGAGTAGCAGGTTGTTCCTCTCACACCAGTTGATGAGTTGTTGTACCTCCTCTCTGTATGCTGAGTCGTCGTCGTCTCTAATGAGGCCCACCACTGTTGTGTCATCGGCGAATTTGATGATGTGATTTGTTGCAAATCTGGCACAGCAATCATGGGTCATCAGTGTGAACAGCAGAGGAGATAGCACACATCCTTGCGGCACCCCGGTGTTTATGATGGTGGTCGCTGAGGAGTTGTTGCCGACTCTGACTGTCTGCGGTCTGTTTGTGAGGAAGTCCAGCAGCCAGTTGCACAGTGAAGTGTTGATGCCTACTGCACTCAGCTTGTCTACCAGATGTTGGGGGATGACAGTGTTGAACGCGGAACTGAAGTCGATAAACAGCATCCGTGCGTGACTGTTTTTGTTTTCCAGATGAGCCAGACAGAAGTGGAGTGCTGTTGCTATGGTGTCATCAGTGGAGCGCTTTGGGCGGCAGGCAAATTCATATGGGTCCAGAGTAGTGGGGAGGGTGCATGTTATGTAAGCCTTTATCAGTCTTTCAAAGCACTTCATCATGATGGGAGTGAGTGCTATGGGTCTGTAATCATTTAGTGATGATGCTGGTGACTTCTTTGGTAGTGGTACAATGGTGGTAGCTTTGAAGCTTGCTGGTATGGTGGCTTGGTTCAGAGAGATGTTGTAAATGTCTGTGAGGACGTCGGTGAGTGAGTCTGCACAGTCTCTGAGCACACGTCCGGGTATGTTGTCTGGACCTGCAGCTTTTCTGGGGTTCACCTTGAGTAGGGTCATCCTCACGTCCGCTGGGTCCAGTTGAAGTGTTATGTTGTCTGGGCAGACGGGGGCTTTGTAGGTGTTGTTGTGTTATTTTCTTCAAACCCGCTGAAGAAGGTGTTAAGTGAGTTGAGGAAGTCTCTGTTGTCCTCGCACGGTGGGGGGGCTGGCTTGTAGTCTGTGACTGACTGGATGCCTTGCCACAGGCGTCTTGGGTCTTTTGTGTCTGTGAAGTAGGAGTTGATTTTCTGTCCATAGGCACGCTTGGCTGCTCTCTCGCCCTGGTGCAGGTCAGCCCTGGCTGACATGAGGGCCTCCTTGTCCCCAGACTTGAAAGCAGTGTTGCGTGCTCTCAGGAGCTCACGTACCTCCCTGGTGAACCAGGGTTTTTCGTTTGCTCTTACTGTAATGTCCTTGGTGACGGTTACATCTTCCATGCATTTTGTTATGTATCCAATTACTGAGTCTGTGTATTTGGTGAGGTTGACGTGCTGGTTGGTGGTGGCCCCCTCCCTGATTTTTTCCTCAAAATTCTACACACAATACCCCATAATAACAATGTGAACAAAGGCTTGATGAGATTTTAGTAAAAATAAAAATAGACAAAATCACATGTACATAAGTATTCACAGCCTTTCCCATGAAGCTCAAAATTGAGCTCAATTACATCCTGTTTCCACTGATCATTGTTGAGATGTTTCTACAGCTTAACTGGAGTCCACCTGGGGTAAATTAAGTTGATTGGACATGATTTGGAAAGACACACACACCTGTCTACATATAAGATCTCACAGCTGACAGTGCATGTCAGAGCATGAAGTCAAATGAGTTGCCTGTCGACCTCTGAGACAGGACTGACACGAGGCGCAAATCTGGGGAAGGGTACAGAAACATTTCTGGTGCTTTGAAGGTCCCAATGAGCACAGTGGCCTCCATCATCTGTAAATGGAAGTAGTTCAAATCCACCAGGACTCTTCCTGAAGCTTGCCACCCGACTAAACTCTGAGCGATCAGGGAAGAAGGGCCTTAGTCAGGGAGGTGACCAAGAACCAGATGGTCACTCTGTCAGAGCTCTCTGTGGAGAGAGGAGAATCTTCCAAAAGGACAACCATCTCTGCAGCAAATCGTCAATCAGGCCTGTATGGTAGAGTGACCAGACGGAAGCCTCTTCTTAGTAAAAGGCACATGGCAACCCACCTGGAGTTTGCCAAAACGCACCAGAAGGACTCAACGCACCAGAAGGACCATGAGAAACAAAATTCTCTGGTCTGATGAGACAAAGATTGAACTCTTTAGTTGGATGCCAGGCATCATGTTTAGAGGAAACCAGGCACCATCCCTACAGTGAAGCATGATGGTGGCAGCATCATGCTGTGGGGATGTTTTTCAGCAGCAGGAACTGGGAGACAAGCGTGGATAGAGGAAAAGATGAATGTAGTAATATACAGAGACATCCTGGATAAAAACCTGCTCAAGAGTGCTGTTGGGGCGACGGTTCATCTTTCAGCAGGATAATTACCCTAAACACACAGCCAAGATAGTAAAGGAGTGGCTTCAGGACAACTCTGTGAATGTCCTTGAGTGGCCCAGACAGAGCCCAGACCTGAATCTGATTGAACATCTGTGGAGAGATATGAAAATGTCTGTGCACCGACGCTCCACATCCAACCTGATGGATCTTGAGAGGTGCTGCAAAGAGGAATGGACAACTGCTCAAAGATAGGTGCACCAAGCTTATAACATCATATTCAGGAAGACACGAGGCTGTAACTGCTGCCAGAAGAGCATCAACAATTGAGCAAAGGGTGCGAATACTTACGTACAAGGTCCATTAGATAATAAACCGACCCTTTTATTTTTTTTTTAACTATATGGATTTGAATGACGTGCGATTACACCAATCATGCTTGAACCCTCGTGCGCATGCGTGACTTTTTTCACGCGTGTCGGTGACGTCATTTCCCTGTGGGCAGGACTTGAGTGAGATGTGGTCCCGCCCTCTCGGCTGAATTCCTTTGTTTCACACGCTGCTCGAGACGGCGCGCGTTGCTTTATCAACATTTTTTCTGGACCTGTGAGGAATATCTGAGTGGACACTATTCAAGAAATTAAGCTGGTTTTCGGTGAAAAGTTTAACGGCTGATGAGAGATTATGGGGTGTTTCTGTCGCTGTAAGGACTTCCCACAGAGCAGGACGTCATGCAGCGCATCCAGGTGCCGTCGTTGGCCTGTTTCGAGCTAAAAACATCCTAATTTAAGGCTTAATTCACCCAGGACGTCGTGAGAGAACAGAGAAGATTCAGAAGAGGCCGGCATGAGGACTTTATGCGGACATTCCACTGTTTAAGGACATTTTTTAATGAAAGACGTGCGCGCAAATTCGCCGAGTTGTTTCCGTGATGACTCGGCAAATCTGTGTGCGCCGCGACAGGAAAAACACCTCCGTGTTGAAAACCATTTGTAAAATTCAGGCGGCTTTTGATGGCTTTCAACAAGTGAGTAACTGAGAAATTGTTTAACAGCTTGGGCATGTTCCAACTTGCCCGTTAAGGTTTCCAACGGAGGTGTTTTTCCTGTCGCGACCCCCCGCGGTCGGGTCCGGCCCGACATGCAACTCTGCCCGCACGTTCTTTCATTACAAAATGTCCGTTAACAATGGAATGTCCGAATAAACTCCTCATGCGACTTCTTCTGAAAGTTCTCTGTTCTCTGACGACTTTCTGGATCAACAGAGCCTGAAATGTGGAAGTTTTGAACTTGAAACGGTGAGACGCTGCCGCCTCGAAGCGCAGATCGCCATCAGGCGCCGTGGGCCGTCCTTACGGCGACACTACCAGACCAAAATCTCTCATCAGCTGTTAAAATTTTTACCGAAAACCAGCTGAATTTATCGAATGGTGTCCACTCAGTTGTGCCTTACAGTTTTAAAAAATTTTGATCAAACAAAGCAGCAGTCTCTGAGCCATTCCTAAACAATGAAAAAATCGACGAGAGGGTGGGCCACTCCTCACTCAAAGACTGCCCACAGGCGAATGACGTAACCGACAGGCGTGAAAAAAAACTCTCGCATGCCCACGAGGGTTCAAGCATGTCTGATGTAATCACACGTGATTCAAATCCATATGGTTTTTGAAAAAAATAATAAGGTCAGATACTTTTCTAATAGACCTCGTATGTGTGATTTCTTAAGTTTATTATTATTATTATTTTTAACAAATTTGCAAAAATTTAAATGCTTTTTTTTCATGTTGTCATTATGGAGTATTGTGAGTGGAATTTTGAGGGGAAAAATTAATTTCCTCCATTTTGTAATAAGGCTGCAACATAACAAAATGTGGAATAAGTGAAGTGTTGTGAATACTTTCTGGATGCACTATACGTTTGTGTGCATCCTGTCCCATTTCACAGGTTGTCTAAGGTGAACGCACTGCGCATTCAGAACATGCAAGACCTCGTAAGGTCTGGTCTGAATGAAGTATCTGCCAGATGTCAAATTACAACTGAATGCCCTGTGGAATGGCTGCAGACTTAGTTATCTGTCTGCCTGGAACATCTGCCTGTGCTGAGGGAGCATTTTCACTAATAGCTACTGCATGGACAACTGAGAAATTCTGGCTAAATGGAAGCAATATTATTTTGCACCATACCATATGTAACCATTATAAATCTGATCACCATCCCTCCTGCTTTGAAGACTCAGCACTGGTTTGCATCCTAAAAGCTACAAGGCCATGAGATTATTTCCTGAAAAAAAACAAAAAAAAAAACAACCAACACCAGAAATGCATACAATGACCATCATATCCATGACAAATATTAACAATACACAAGAGAAGATTTTGAGCCTCCAAAACTTCCATGATGGAAGTAATTCCTCCATTTGGAATTACTTCCATCATGGAAGTTTTGTGATCACCTACACATGTCTGTTTATGAGCAGGATTACACAAAACCCAATGAATCAGTTTTAATGTTACATGGCCAGGATTAAGCAATTACAATAAAAGATCAGATTCAATGCATTGTCGGGATGAACGCTGAGCAAACGGGATCAAAGACAAGGATCAAAGATTAAGAGTCGGGTTTAAAGGTCAGCAATCAAGATCAAAGCTCACCTACTGTGATCAAAGATAAGGATCAAATATGAACAGTTGGGATCCAAAATCAGGTACTGAGATCACCTTCAGCTAACAGGATCAAAGATGATGATTAAAGTTGAACAGTCAGGTATAAAGGTCAGCAATTTAGATCAAAGATCAGTGATTAGGATTGAAAGTGGGGATCAAAGATGATCAAAGGTCTCCTATCTGGATCAATATTCAGCTATCAGGATCAAATTTCAGGATCAAATATGACATGTCAGAATCAAAAGTCAACAATCTGCATCAGAGTTCAGCTATCAGAATCAAAGACAACGATGAAAGATGAACCATTAGGATTAAAGGATGACAATTGAGATCAAAATTCAGCTATCAGGATTAAAGACCCTGATCAAAGATCAGGATCAACATCGCAGGTCTTCAATCAGAAACAAAGGTGAGCAATCAGAATCAAGGTCATGATTAGGTTGAATAGTGAATCTGGTTGACCCATGATGATTGAGCTATAGTAGGTGTGCTTTGGTCCAGATCCAGGAAATTATCTAGTTCTGGTTGGCAAAAGTGTATGTCTGGACAGGGGTGATCCACTGGAGTGGACTACGGGTTGAGCTATGCTTTGGAGCTTAACTGAAACTAAAGGGGGTGGCGGGGCATCGGGGGAGGTAAGTGCTGTCCAAACTGCCATTTTAGTTTTAAATGACAGTGATTTGTCAGCTGTCAATTCTGTTTGGGACCAGCAGGAAAAGTTGGTACAGAGCTCTTCTGTATTCTTTAATGGATAGTATGGTGCTTTGAAACGGGAATGGCAAGAGACCAGCGAGTCAGCTTTCTCGAAGAGGTGGACTCCTACAAAGGAAAAGCAAGAAAGCATAGAGCGATTGATGTGCAGACATAAGAAGAAATAAATAATAGATGGTGGGCGTGAGGAGAAAACAGGGAAGGGAAAAGATCAACTGTCTCTGGAGTAAGGGGAACAGGTAAGGCGGCAGACGCTGGCAACGCAACACTCATCTTCACTCACCGGGACCGAGGTGAAAGCCTGGAGGCATCGGCTGCAGACGTACTCTGCCAAAACGGTGTCTAAGAAAGTCTAAAACGAAAGCTTCTCATCACAGATGATGCAGTACTGTGTGTCTCAAATGCACACAAAGATAAGTTGATAACCTTGCACTTGTGCTGCACTTCATCTCTCCCCGGGAAGCAGCGGAATGGAGGAAATATTGACAAATGTTTTTAGATTATATTCTCATGACTAAATCAATACACAGATGGCCATCTCTTCACAGCGGAGTTACGATGGAGTCATCTTGAAGGTCAAGCAGTTAGCCCATTAAATAGGTAGCTAGGTGCACTACTTGGCAAAGCATCTCTACCTCCTACTGCATGGCACAAAGGTAGCAACCTTGAACAGTTGATTAGCGGTAGAGACGGCTCCCACGGCACTGGAGACTCCTGCCTCATAAAATCCTGAGCTCAGAAGCAGAAATGAGGGAGCCTGGGAGAAAAGAACGGGAGAGAATTCGAGGCAGAGGCACTGCCTGCCTTGCCTCATCTTTTACAGGACAAATTAAAACCACGGCGGAACAAGTCATAAAACAGGAAATAATGAATTCAATTATACTTTTTAGTGTTTAGGGGCTGCTGGTGAGATGTGCTGAGTGGGCACTGCAGCGGGCACAGGCTGATGACTATGTTGGTGGCGCTGAGCTTTGCTGATGGCTGCGTGTGTGCTGACTCCATGTCTGCATGCCCCTAGGAGCAGTTTAGACCACGACAGGGCCTTCATTAGCAAATGAATGACTCTTAATTGGTCTGGCAAATACACAGGATGCTTGTTGATTATAGGGAGGATTTTTTCCCCCCCTCAGCTTTCACTTGTACTGCCGCACAAGTACAAATACACAAAATCTACACATGGCATGATACAACTAAACTGCACCATGCATGCACGCTTCTGCTGAGGCAATACTGACAATAACTGTCTTGTTGCCTAAAATGACGGACGATTTGAGGCTTTGCTTTGCCGCTTTCGAAAGCATGGCTTCGATTGTCAACAGAAAACTGACAGGATTCTGGGACATATTCTGTTTCTGCAGCCTATATTTCATTCTATTGTCCTCTCCCTCCTAACACCTATTTTTCACTAATTTTCAATCCACTCTAGCGTGTCCCTTGGCATTACTAACACCTCAGCGGGAGGGAGGATCACAGACAAGTCCTGGTGTCCTAGATACAGCAACTCTGGCAGGAGCACAGCTCATATTGGCCTGTCCTATGAGCTGCCATACAGGACTCAAAGTCACACATGCAGCCCTGATCTCACTACTACTCACCGGTGACACATATTCACGTACAGTCCCCTCTGACAGCACTGGAATGACAAAACAATTAGGTTTGAGGTCAAAAGATGAATATGAGAAGACAGTTTACAATGAGTACTGACTGTGTGACTCTATAGTGGAAAGACATTCTAACATTCATAAGAGATGTGCACTGGCTTAATTCATGGGCCAAACAGGCTGGACTAAACAACACTGATTTTACACACACACACACATACAAGTATATATATATATATATATATATATATATATATATATATATATATATCTCAACGCTTTGAACCGGTTTGTGAAAATGTCTTTTATATTCTGGAACAGAACCATTTATTTAAAATAATGGTAACCAGTTAATGCCGGTATTTGTTTTGTTCTTTACAATGACCCAGTGAGGACGCCAGACTCCATTAATGCTCAACACCCAAACAGTTTGTGGCCATAATGCACCGTGCCAGTTTGTAAACTGCCAATAAACTCGACAGAAGAAGAAAACTTGATGAGGTTCACTTCCGCCTGCCGTTTATTTGGATGTTGCTGGCGGGACAAAGAGCTGCCATCTTGTGTTTCATGCTGAGAAATGCAGTCAGGGCAGACAAACATCGATGGACTTCTTTAAAAACAGCACACTTATTCGTGTCATTATTGTGGGGTTTTTTTTTTGTCTTGGTGGATCAAATGGGATTTATTTTCATTGCAAGTAGAACTTTGAAGATACATCAGATGGCTGAACACTGGTGCGAAGTAGTGACAATTTTTACTTGGAATCACACTGTCCTGTTTTCAAAATTTTGTCATGCTCCCATGCGTTCCAGAACAGTTTGCACCCGAGGACAAGTCTGTCGCCAAAAATGTCAGCTTTTCTTTTTTGTCTCCAATCAGTCACAATTCATATTCATAGGTCGCCAACCGTTCCCAAAGTTGTCTCACATTTCAGGCACTTTTCTGACTCATGGAAACTAAACTAAGTTCTTCATGGAGGTGAAGAAAGCGAAAATGTCTGACTACAAGCCCAACGGCGTCAGCAGCTTTCATATTCGGGCGTTCGGGCGATAGCGTAAGTTTGTGTGTTTATACATAGTAGCCATATAATAAACACATTATTAACCTCACTTGTTCGGTCTGTACAAGAATGTCAGACTGAGGTATTGACAGTGCGGACAAAGCGAAGCGAGGTCCGTGTGAAAAACACCGTACAGACCTCGCACTCGGTTAATAATCCTTTAATATTGACTGCAATGGTAATCAGAAAAAAAATATTATTTTTTAACCAAAGACTAAAATATCTTGACTGAAACAAGACTAAAATACACTGAGTTCTCTTTTGACTAAAACTAAACTAAAATAATCAGACTTTTAGTTAACTAAAACCTGAATAAATAAGCATGGTACAGTATGTGAATGACTAAACATGACTAAAACTAAAAAGGACATGTGACACAAGACTAAGACTTAAGTAAAAGACACCCACAACAACTGACTATTTTGAGAGAAAGTTTGTCTCACAAATTCTCTGAAGATGTTCAAAATTCCAGCAACACAACAGTGAGGCCCTGCAAGTCACGTGAGGAAATTGAGAACTCCAGCGAAGGTTTTGAGAGATTTTTGAAATCCCTTTTGAATACCGTTAACCAATGGTTGTCGCCAACCATCGTAGCCCAGTGACATACTAGCTTTACTCCTGAGATCAGTAAATGACTCCACCAGTTCATCACTTTCACCATATTCAGACACACTTCCGATGGCTGAGTCTAAAAAGTCACAGAAAAGTAACGGTCGAATGAGGAACATTTTAAGCTACAATTTCACGTTACGTGGAAGCAAGAAGTACAAAATGAAAAAGAAAGAATATTGATAAAGCCAGTGTCCCCTGAACGCCCCAGTCGCTGGGGCCACTCACCCACTGCCACACTGCCAATTAAAGACCTGATTTAATCCGACAAAGTGTTTCCAAATGAAGAAAGAGGCATTGGAGGTCTTAACTGCTGAAGCCTGTCAATTACATTGGCGGAGTAACGCTGCAAGGGAAGTGAAAGGGTACAGCAATGACACACAGAGCAAGGGGCATACATGAATATAAGAACTTTCATCCTGAGCTTTACGACTCCCTGTGCACCTCCAGATAAATTACTAATGTGCACAGAGGAATTCTGGTTCAAAAACATAAAACTCATCCAAGTTGAGTTTTTGTGTTTCCATTTATTTGTTGGTGCCTTTACAGCCCTTTTTTACCCCAACATTTTTATCTGGGGGGTAAAACAGGGAGAAATCACACCAGCAAAATTAGCAGAAACGAAGGCGGTGAAACGACCTTATGTTGTTAGCGAGACCGCCGCGTCCTTTCTGCTAGCTGTCGTTACATGTTGCCTGAGTAAGTCACAGGAGCCCCACTGTGACGGGCTGAACACCAAAGCCCTCAATCCCAGATAAACCACCCACAGTGTACATCAGCTTCTAAAATATGATGCCATTGGTGAGGTCATAAATCTTGTTTTTGCGGGAAGAGAAAAGAGAAGACGCGCTAGTCTCTCCTGCATCGTTACAACCGCATCCCTGCGGCCCATTCCACCTCCATTTAAGCTAAATGTCAACTTTTCAGCACTTTTTTTTCCCCCTTTTTGCTTCCTCGAGTTGCCATTTGTTTTAACTCAGGGGGTAGAAAGTAAGAAAATAAGTCAACAGGGAAAAAAATAACTATAAAGAGCTTGTTGTCAGTGGCTTTCTGAGCTTGGTGGATGGTCCAATGAAAGGTGACTCCAGCGAAGAGTAAACTTGGAGATAAAATGGATTCTTAATCTGTCTCAATCTCAAACACAAGAGCCAATAATATGAATAATGAGGGCTGCAATTTGTTATAACAATGACTTGTACCTGAGCTGAAAGAATAATTTAATCTGTAACTGGAACTTTAATACAGCAATATTTCATATCTTATTATTATTTAGACATTAATCATCATTAAGGACTGTAATGATATTCTTTCAGTATAATTAAATTGGAATCTTCTCTCTCTCTGTTGTGCCAAGTGATCATACAGCAAGACACGCTGGAAAGGCGCTCAATCATCAGGAGCCAGATGGCAGAGGATTAAGAAAAAACTGGTATCCAATTTAGGGTGGTGCAAACTGGGAAACACCTTGACTACATTACTGTCAGAGTTACATTTTCATGGTCAGCAAGAAAATGCTATAAACCAACTTCTCTTCTTTTTTCTTTAAATGAATAAATTTTAACGTTTTTAGGGTTGGGGGTGAATTTTAAAGTGGCTCTCCAACCATCTGTTCAATTTATTCACACTTTCTGTTATTTTTTGCTACAGTCACCTTTTAAAGGGTGGTCTGGTACTCTGCTGTGGGAGGGAAAGATTATGATGGTGGTGTGTGTGAAAAACAATGAACAGATGAGAAAGCGCCTGCATGCCTCATAAAACAGAGATTGCCATAGAACAACCATTTCCTCTCTTGCACATGGAGAACACAGCTAGAGGACAGACAACAGGCGGAAGAGCCAATACTCTGCCCATCTGATAACATTAAACCCACTGAATTCCACCAATTGCAGTTTCTGTCACTCTCGTTCTTGCTGTTTTTCTAGCTGCATGGGCAAGAGGAGATAAAGCTTGAAAAATAGAAAATTACACATTTGTGTAAAACAACTTGAATCATGGTCCAAATCTTTAGTGTCCTGGTGCTTCAGGTCTTTCTGTATGGTTGGATGCTAATCAGTGACGGAAGCAGAAAACTGGAAGTCTTTGGTACTACACTTCTTGGGTACTGCTGGAAAGACTGTGTCAAATGAATGGTTACTTAGGGAGACTCAGATGATGAATATGACTGGCATTGTGAATTAGCACTGGCTACAATATTTTGGTCCAAGTCGCATGTTTCTTTGGGTATGATCCAGCATGCAGGTGCCTCAGTGTTGAGGAACCAAGAGTTTCACCTGGGTGCAGCAGATAAATGCTTACTTTTAAGAGGTGGGGATGGATCAGTTGTTTGCCTGGGTGGTTGCCATCCAGGACCAGGACCGAGAGAGAGATAGGGGGTGGGGTGTCCTGAGGCAGCAAGTGGCATGAAAAGGGACCATTAAAGTGGACTGCATTTATACAGCACTTTTCCATCCAAATCAGAAGCTCAAACCACTTTACAATGATGCCTCACATTCACCGATTCACACACTGATGTCAGGGTGCCGCCACGTAAGGCGCTCACTACACACCACGAGCAACTCAGACATTAACGACCTTGCCCAAAGAGCCTTAGTGACTGCCTGGTCTAGCTGAGGTTTGAACTGAGGATCCTTGGTGGGGGTGGCGGGTGGAGCCTATCCCACTGGCCATTGGATGAGAGGCAGGATACACTTTGGACAGACCTCCAGTCTATCACAGGGCTAATAATAATAATAATTGTTATTATTATTATAATAATCAAATCACACTGTTCTTGGCCTACTCCCAATCATTCCACCAAGTTTCAATTAAATTGGCTCAAAAGTACACACACGGAAAACAGGACCAAAAACAAAACAAAAAAAAAGCAAAAAAGAAAACTCTTACACATGCGGGTCTAATTATGCATTTGGCAGGTGATCTTACCCCAACAGACTTATAAATATAACCACATATCAATGCTAGGAGGTTGTGTACAAAATGACAACCTGCAAACCAGCAGCAATTAAATATTCAGTATCTTGCTCAAGGACACTGACACACGCATGCACAACGGTAACTGATCCACTGTCTCCTCAGCTCAGTTAATGGACTACACTAACTGAGCTATGGCCACCCAGGTTTTTTTAAACAATATAAGTGAAACAAAGAGGACTGACGGTCACATTAGACAGCAGCTGGAGTTTGAAGAAAAGTGTTGTGTGTTTTAGTGCAGTGGCAAAAGAAATCAATGCCAGTCTCCAGCAAACCAAAGGAAGAAACGCTAGATTCTGATCAGCCTTCCATGCACAGGGCATCCTTTCAAGTAAATTGGTATAAAGTCAAAAAAGGACAGATGTTGCAAACTCTCTTGTAGTTGCTTGTTGTTTGCTTCATCAATGGTGTTGACTCACGAATCAGAATATCTTTCTTAGTAATTTCCTTTGGTATCTACATTTTTGTATGGGATCACCACAGAAGATTAGATATGGATCTGCATGTTGTATTTGGATTTTTTTTAAATGCCAGTTGCCCTTTTTTACACAATTCCACACATACATAAAGACTGGACATGGGTGGCCTCCAACTGGGGACCTTCAGTTTTGGAGGCAGTCACAGTAATGACATGAACCATTGCACTTAATCAGTATTTTTTTTTCCCCCTAATGTTTAAATAATTCAGATGATTTATTTTTTCAAATTGGTGTTTTGATTGAGTGTTAAATGTTTAGAAGGTCCTAATCACTAATTGAAATCAGCCTTCAGAGGGAAAATGCACTTTGAGACTTCATGTCAATCAGGTGGAACATATATTGTAATATTTTATGTCAGACAGCTTTTTTGCAGCAAGGTCGTTAATTAATTCTTCATGTTTCTGCCTATTTATAAAAAATACTCAGACCTTATGTGGCAGCTACCAAGCAACCTTTTCAACACCATTGTAAGATGCCCACTTGTTAATGAGATTTGACAAGAAAAAACAGGCCTATCGCTTCATGATGTTTTATCATACTACTGACATAAACCCCACTTAGTCTGATGTAAAAAGGGGAATTTCCCAATGCAGCGATGTCATGCCTTCACAATTAGGGTTCAAACCCATCAGAAAAATGCCTTTATCCAGTACTGAAGGCACTGAAAAATAAGCAACCAAAATCAGGAGGACTGCAAAGTTCTTCAATGTGATGACATTAAAATGTTAAAAATGTGAACCCTCTAAGTTTTAGTCAAAGTAAGTGAGGTATTATTGTGCAAACTTTAGTTTGCTTAGAGCAGGGGTGGCCAAGATCGGTCCTCGAGAGCTACCTTCCTGACACTCTTAGTTGTCTCCCTGCTCCAACACACCTGAATCCAATGTAAGACTCGTTAGCAGACTTTTAATGAGCCTTTCATTGGATTCAGGAGTGTTGGAGCAGGGAGAGAACTAAGAGTGTCAGGAAGGTAGCTCTCGAGGACTGAACTTGGCCACCCCTGGCTTAGAGTGTGTAGATGCTGAGTAAATAGTAACTACAAGAAAAAAAACATATGACAACTGATTTATTGTATAGATTTTTGTTTCGTATGGGCGGCACGGTGGCTCTGAGGTTAGTACTGTTGCCTCACAGCAAGAAGGTCATGGGATCTCTTCCCACCTGGTCCTTTCTGTGTGGAGTTTTGTGGAGTTTGAATGTTCTCACCGTGTTCGCGTGAGTTACCTCCGGGTGTCCAGCTATCTCCCGCTTCTAAAGACATGCAGGTTAGGTCAATTGATGACTTTAATTTGACCGTAAGCGTGAGTGTGAATGTGTTTGTCTGACTCTATGTGGCACTGTGATAAACTGGCATCCTCTCCAGAGTACACCCTGCCTCGTGCCCTATGACTGCTGGGATAGGCTCCATGCCCCTGTAACCCTTGACTGGAGTAAGCGGGCATATAAAATGAATGAAGGAATGAATGTGATTCATATTTTTGTGTCCTATTAAGGATGTGACTGTGGATCCCAATAATGCATCATGTCCCTCACCCACAAACCCCCCCAACCCCCCGAATTATTATTTTTTTTTTTGTGAAAGCTCTGCAAAGTCTTGAAAGTTTGGCCAAATGGCAAAGACTCTCACCACACACCGGAGAAATCTGCATATAATCAATCACCTCAGTCAGGTTTGTATCCCTCTATGCAGTACCAGTATTCCTAACATATTTTGCACATTCAGGTTATTAAATATGAACACCGCGAGCCTAATTATCTGGAAATGGCAAAATAAAGAAATTGAATTGGATGCAATGTCGTCAAACTAAAAAATTATGCTGGTGTTTGAACATTTCCAGTTAGATTTAAGAAGTAATTTGTAGTTATAGCATCATGACACTCGATAAAGCATCAGTGGTTTCAAGTCAGGTATTAGACATCAGAGAAAAAGAACCACAAAAGGCACGATATGTGTTCCTCTGATGTCCTAATGGGTCTTCATTAACCACTGTGTGAGGCAAACCTCACCCTTGACTACTATGTAGGTACTGTAAATTCAGAGATGATATAGCAATTGTTAATATTTCATGGTTTTACCCAATAGCATAGAAATGCATAACTTCAAGAGGAATCTCATAGTCTCTTACTTCTCCTCGAGCTCCAGCTGTCAGGCTTCAGATGCATCTTGTCATATTTGCATTGTACTTTGTACAGTACATGTACAGTGTGTACATGTGGATGACTTTTCTTCTCTTACTATATGTGCACAGTGAATTCTTCATCAAAGCAAGGTTGGCAAGGCTTATCTTCCACCTATGGCAAAACAGCCCAATACCTTTTTGCTGAATTCCACCTGATCATTTTCATCCCAGCGCCCACATCCTTGACATTGTAAATCTACTGACATTCATGTGGGCATGTTGGGCTAAAAATGAGGTGTGAACAGCTGCAGAGCTGGCACATTCGTATTGCCTGACACCAGAAAGCATTTGTGCCATAGACCAAGAAAACCTGGTCTACGGTCCAGCACTGTGTATTTCTAAGACTACAAGAGTCAGTTCAATTCAGTTTATTTATATAGCACCAAATCACAACAAAGCTGCCTCAAAGTGCTTCACATGGACAAGGTCTAACATTACCAACCCCCTAAGCAAGCACATAGACATCACTGGCAAAGAAAACCTCCCCCTGGCTTTTATGAGGAAGAAGCCTCAAACAGACTACACTCAGAGGATTGACCCATTGCTTTGGCCATTCTAAGAGATACAAAGTTACATGTAGTTACAAAAAAATACATAATGGTGCAAAGTCCATGTCAAGGCCAAGCCCACTGTGTCCGAGAGCTTGAAGCGGATGGGATGTTTCAAAAGTCATTAGCAGGGAAATAGCCTAATCTTGACCAGCATGCAGCATCAGACGTGCCTTACAAAAGCAGGTTTATGATAAACGTCCACAACATATGCAACATATGCGTGCAAACATTAATGGCCTATGTTGTGACCAGTGTTACAGTTTATCTTACCCTGGATATCATCCTCCCCAGGGAGGGAGATACATAATGTCGTTTGCACATATTATATCAAAAGCAACAACAATCGCAGCACTTACTATCATTGCCTAAGTTGGACAGAAAAACAAGAAAAAAGAAACAAACAAACTCAGTCATTCTCCAAAATCAAAGCCACAAACCTACGAGAGAAACTGGGGGTTGGAGAGTCATCACAGGATCACAACCACAAACACTGATTCTTTACATAGTAAAACAACCATTAAACAAAATAACTCCCTGCATTTTACTGCTTCAGTGCTTCACCTCAGGGAGCTTTGGTGGTTGCTGTGAATGAGTGTGCTGTAGCAGGTTGGCACAAATGGCCACATTATAATGTGTCTTGTATCCAGAGTCTATCTAGATATGATTTTAACCTCATCAGATTGACACCTGATACTGTGCACCCATGCCACTCCGTGCACACCTGATCCTGTGAACTCTCCAATGTTATACAGAGCACGTCCTAATTAATATTTGGGTGGGAGACCACTTGGGAACACCTGCAGCTGCATACGCTTCTCCATGTAACACTGGAGTTGCATGAGGAAGGACATCCAGCATAAAGATTCACACAAATCCCAATGCTGATCTTGACTGGCTCCACTGTGGTGATCCTGAGCAAATGGGGGAAGCCAAAAAACAAAAAACATTTACACCTGGTGCCGATGCGTCTCCAGTCAGCACAATTAATCTGACTGAGATGTGCTCACTCTGCCCAGATCATCTCAGACCTCCTGTGGTTATACCAGGTTCAAATAATTAAAAAAGGGTCACCAGCCACAATGTCTTCTTGTTTTCAAAGTGGGGGTTGTGAACAGTTGTAATGCCAAAGACGAGACATGTCGGGTGACAGAGGACGATGACCTTCACAAACATATGTATGTGTTATCAAACTTCTGATTCAACTTGTGGAAGATTGCAATCAATGACATGTACAAGAGGCATGCAATTGAGTTGAGCCATAAAATAATGGTGACAGGTGCTACTTTGATTGGCTGTTGTTATGCTATTCCCACAACACGCTCATGACTAATTAGATGACTTAATCCAGCTCTTCTGTGCTATGAGTGTGCACTCTATAAAACGTAAACTGCTATTAAGAGCATTTGCACCAGGTATTATGCATCCACTATCAAAACAAGGCCTCAGCGTCTTATGGACGGTGTCGTCCTTTGTGGAAATAAAGATTATTCATCCTAGCATCGATGCACCCAGTCCACAACTAAACCCCATAACTTCAAACACGTGCATCAGCATCAATCCTGTTGTATTCTGCACTATCGCAGGGAAAACACTTTCCCATTATCACATTAGATGACAATCAGGCAAATGCAACTATAACCTGGAGTCATTTCACTTTAAAAGCCTCTTTGTCACAAACTCGACTTGGTCATTTCCCCTGAAAAGTCCTTTGTCCGCTGCACCAAAATCAGTCAACAGACATTTTCCTTTCAAACCAATCATGAGCCTTTAATGGGTAATTGTAAGATGCTGTGTCAGACATCCATAAATTGGTGCCATCCTTTACTGGCACCTTTTGAGTGTCTGCATGAGATTAAAAAAAAGAAAGAAGGAGAACTCAAAAGCGGGGCAGAGCAGCTAAGAGCACAAAAGGCACACAATAAATCCACACACTGGTCTTGGCTGTAAGAGGCACTTTGCTGACTGCGTCCCCTGTGTGCCAGTGCAGGAGGACAGTCCTTTTGTGTTGCAAAAGTCTTGGGCCACTGAATTCCCTGTTTCAGCGATTCTTTACTAGGGACAGATCCCGAGAGATGCTGCTTCTCCCTGTGCTCCCCCGTTGTGACTGACATCCACCTTCTGTGCTCATGTGGTCGGGCAAAACTGGGCATTGTATGACCCATTTCAGTAACACTTTCCACCACTTGAACCCACTGTCCTTGAAACCCCTTAAGTACACATAAGAAAGCAGGTAAGGTAAAGTACTTCGATAGTTTAATGGTCATAGGGTTGGTGGATGTTTTGGGCACAGGAGGGTGGTGCCCATCTCCTCTAACTTAAGGCCCACTGACACGAGCAAGCCTTTAGTTCACGCAATAGCACGAACGTCTTTGTGACAACCCCACCCGCTGTGTTCACAGCTGGATGCCGTTCTTTGTTCCACCGGCTGCCATGCACTCTGTGCTGGACACTGCGTATATAAAATAATTATTTTGTGGCAGATTAATCTTTTTTTTTCGGCAAATTGCCCACTGATGGCTCTAATCACTTCCTGAATCACAGAGGAGGCTGCAGCCGGAGCCATTCGTGTGCGTGCGAACGGCACTTTTAGCTGTCTAAAAAGGGAATTATTTGTCTTGTTTACATTGTCATGGCTTGATAAAACAGTTGCATGTTCTTTCCTTCTTGTGTGCAGCTGTTAAAGTATGTTTATACTTTAACTTCTTGTTATAATACTTCAGATGAGCTCGCTCTGACGCGATCCGCTGACGTCACCACTCGCTCTGTTCACTTCTTTACTCCACTTGACGAGATGCACGTCGTGTTGGAAATTAGATTGCACCACATAGCACAACATTTATGCGTGAAAGATTTTTTGAACATTTCAAAATTCTCTGTGCGCAATAGCACACACCGGTGCCCCTCTGGCATCCTGTCTCCACCCGTTAAAGATGAGTTTACTCTCCAGCACGACACATCACGACCTGTGTCGTGCTGTGTCGTGAAGCCAAGGCATGCTCGTGTCAGTGCACCTTTAGCTGCCTATACCTTCCCAAATTCTGAAGAGAACCAGCTTCCCATTCGCTGCTGGGGTGACAGAGTTTTCCAGTCACTGATGAGAGTGGGGTTCAAACCAGTAACCTTCTACACTGTAGTTGAACGCTCTAACCATTTGTCCAAAAAATAAATCAGGGAGACAAAGAAGCCCAGACTTCTAAATGGTTGTTCCCAACTCAGATTTAAGTCATCATAGTAAATAATTATATCATCCTTTGAGCTGGGGAACAAACATTTCTGCAGAACAAGAAGGTAATGAAGTGCTGTGAGTGGTTTACAGGCTGGCCTCAGGCATGATCGTGTAATGGAAGAAGGTACCATCCCGATCTACCCCTGTGAAACATTACAGCCTGTCTGGATGGAAATGTTTTCATAAGCCCATCAAATTCATCAAGGGACTGTTTTATGTGGCCGTAAAACACGGTGTGATAAATACAGTGCCTCAGGTCAAAGAGTTTCTCAGTTCTGATACCCACGGAGCAGCCAGACACCCGGCTAGGCCAGCGCAGAGCACCGTAATTACGGCTCCCTGGAGAATGGTGTCAAGTTTTGTGTGCGAAGGGTTAAAATATAGCATTCAAAACCAGCTTGAAATTGAAGGGAGCGGAATGCTGTGACAATCCACACAGAAATGGGAAAATGACACAAGCTAAAGAGATGAAGAATGAAAGGGAGGAAAAGTACACTACAAACATGTGAGTGAACTTCTGACATACTGCAGTTCCTGATGTTCTCTCTCTCTGTGTATATATATATATATATATATATATATATATATATATATATATATATATATATATATATATATATATACACACGAGGTCTATTAGAAAAGAAACCGACAGTTTTATTTTTTTTTTTAACTATATGGATTTGAATCACGTGTGATTACATCAGCCAAGCTTGAACCCTCGTGCGCATGCGTGAGTTTTTTCACGCCTGTCGGTGACGTCATTCGCCTGTGAGCACGCCTTGTGGAAGGAGTGGTCCAGCCCCCTCGTCGGATTTTCATTGTCTGCGAAGTTGCTGAGAGACTGGCGCTGTGCTTGATCAAAATTTTTTCAAAAGCTGTGAGGCACATCCAAGTGGACACTATTCGAGAAATTCAGCTGGTTTTCGGTGTAAATTGTAATGGCTGATGAGAGATTTTGGATTGTTTCTATCGCTGTAAGGACTTCCCACGGAGCGGGATGTCGCGCAGGCGACGTCGTCATCCTGTTTCAAGCTGAAAACCTCGAAATTTAAGCCTCTGTAGACCCAGGACGTTGTGAGAGAACAGAGAACTTTCAGAAGAGATCGGAATCAGCAGTTTATCCGGACATTCCACTGTTAAAGGAGATTTTCTTAATGAAAGACGTGTGGACGGATTGGCATGTCGGCGTGCCCGCCACAGGAAAAACACCTCCGTGTTGATAACCATTTGTAAAATCCAGGCGGCTTTTGGTGGCTTTCAGTTGAGTGAGTATCTGAGAAATTGTTTAACAGCAGGGCATGTTCCAACTTGTCCTTAAAGTTCCAACGGAGGTGTTTTTCCTGTGGCGGGCGTGCCGCGCCGGCTGCGAGCCGATGCGTCAATCCGTCTGCACGTCTTTCATTAAAAAAATCTCCTTTAACAGTGGAATGTCCGGATAAACTGCTGATTCCGACCTCTTCTGAAAGTTCTCTGTTCTCTCACGACGTCCTGGGTCAACAGAGGCTTAAATTTGGAGGTTTTCAGCTTGAAACAGGATGACGATGTCACCTCGGAGCGCTGCGCGACGTCCCGCTCCATGGGAAGTCCTTACAGCGATAGAAACAATCCAAAATCTCTCATCAGCCATTAAAATTTTCACCTAAAACCAGCTGAATTTCTTGAATGGTGTCCACTCGGATGTGCCTCACAGTTTTTGAAAAAATTTTGATCAAGCACAGCGCCAGTCTCTCAGCAACTTCTCAGACAAAGGAATTCCGACGAGGGGGCTGGACCACTGCTTCCACAAGGCATGCTCACAGGCGAATGACGTCACCCACAGGCGTGAAAAAACTCTCGCATGCCCACGAGGGTTCAAGCTTGGCTGATGTAATCACACGTGATTCAAATCCATATGGGTTTTTAAAAAAATAATAAGGTCAGATACTTTTCTCACAGACCTCGTATATATATATATATATATATATATATATATATATATATATATATATATATATATATATATATATATATATATACACACACACACACACACACACACACACACATACACTTTGGAAAAGCTTTAACTGAGCTCTAAAGTAACTTTACTACTCTAAAGTGGCCCAATTTTGACCAAGGTGTCACTCACAATGTTTTTCTTAGGTGTCAATGTGAAGACTAAACCAGACTAGATTGGCTTAGATGACAGCGCAGCTGCATAGGTCAAAGTGAAGGAAGGAGCGTGTGAGTGAGAAAGAGGGAGGGAGAGAGAGAGAGAGAGAGAGAGAGAGAGAGAGAGAGAGAGAGAGAGAGAGAGAGAAGAAATAGCAAATGAATGCAGATGCTGTAGAACACCTTGACAGGCACACATCTTGCTATGCGAGAGATTCACCTCAGGGGACATCTGGCTAATTTCCTGTGAAAACAGCAGACTACCGATGCAGGAGGCAGTGGATGGAGGTATAACAGAGAACAGCGAGGTAGTAAAACATTTTTCAAACTCTCCTCAGACTTTGTTCTGCTGCCAATACCGACACAGGCAGCTGGACGGTGAGATAGGTGGGGACGTAGGGCTGGTGTTGGGGCTGGCTGTGATGAAGAGCCTTTCACGTCTACAGGAGAGTGATGATGGGAGAAGATTATTCAGCATGATGAGACAATGTTTAAGATACTTTGTTCAGATCTTTACAGAAAAACACAATTAAAGCCTCCCACCACAAATACAGCACCTTAATGTTCTCAGGCTGTTCTAAGTCTCTATAAATGCGCACGTACATGTTGGGTTATGCTCAGACATCCCATACAGTGGCAGGTTAACATATAAAGTATAGAAGAGAATAGAAGTCCATAAAAAGCATTCCTGTTTCATATGGAATTAAACTTCTTTGCTAACATAAATACTTTTAACGTAACCTTTGGTTAAAAAATAAATAAATTAAAGAAACGCATTTTTGCATTTCTTTTGTACTTCTTCCATTGTATGTGAGATTGTTGCTTTGTTGGGTTTTATTCATTTGGTTCTTTTTTTGGGAATGAGATGAGAGACAAAAACCTTTTTAAACTGTCATTGTACATATATATTGGTCATATATACATATACGAGGTCTGTTAGAAAAGTATCGGACCTTTGGCTGGGAAAAAAAAACTGGCATACCTGGAGAGTTGGAAACCTAATCACCCTTAAAGTAGTCTCCTTGGGACTCCACACACTTCTCCCAGCGGTGCCGCCACTGTTGAAAGCATTCCAAGAAAGCCTCTTTTGAAATGGAGTTCAGCTCCGCTGTCATTGCAGGCATAATGTCCTCTCTTGTCTCAAATCTCGTTCCTTTCAATGGCATCTTGAGTTTGGGGAACAGCCAGAAGTCGCAAGGAGCCATATCAGGAGAGCAAGGAGCCTGTTGAACCACCGGAGTCTGTTTTTTTTGTCAAAAAATTCTGAATTAAGTGTGAAGAATGTGCTGGAGCATTGTCGTGGTGGATGCGCCAATTTCCTGTGGCCCACAACTCCAGTCTCTTGCGCTGCACAGCATTACGTAGGTGACGGAGGACATCCCTGTAGTACTCCTTGGTGATTGTTTGACCCTGTGGTGCGTACTCATGGTGTACCACACCACGGGAGTCAAAGAACACAGTCAGCATCACCTTAACGTTGCTGCGCACTTGGCGAGCCTTCTTTGGTCTTGGTGACGTGAAATGCTTCCACTATGATGACTGGAATTTGGTTTCCGGGTCATACCCGTACACCCAGGACTCATCACCAGTGATTATGGTGTCCATGAAGTCGGGGTCACTCTTTGAGAAATCCAGCATGTCCTGTGAGACTTCAACACGAAGTTGCTTTTGCTCCACAGTTAACAGCTTCGGCACAAATTTAGCTGCAACTCTTTTCATGGCCAAATCTTCTGTCACAATGGAATGTGCCGAAAAACTGGTGATGTCCACCTCTTCCGCAATTTCTCTAATAGTCACACAACGGTCCTGCATCACCACAGCATTCACTTTGTAAATGATCTCGTCATTTCGGCATGTTGATGGCCGACCGGGGCGCGGCTCGCTCTCCACCATTACGCAGTCGTCTTTAAACTGGTTGTACCACTCCTTAATCCGTCTAATGCTCATTGCATCATCTCCGAAAGCCGTCTGAATCTTCCGAATGGTTTCCACCTGGCTGTCGCCCAGTTTCTGGCAGAATTTGATGCAGTAGCGCTGCTCCAATCGTTCCATCATTTTCCTTGTAATAAAAATCTGCCCACCGCGCTCCACACGTCCTCACACAAAGGCTGCTTACCAGCAACTGACGCAATCGACAGGCGGGAAAAAATTCATGCATGCGCACGAAGGTTCAAGGTTTGCTCACCCAAGCACACTTGATTCAAATCCATCAGGTTTTTGAAGAAAATAAATAGGTCGAAACTTTTCTAACAGACCCCGTATACATATATATTAGCCTGCATGGTGGGGTTGGCTTGTTTTACGCCTTATGCCGTTCCTGACACAACCCTCCTATCAGGCATGGCCCAAACTGGAAGGACACAACTGCAAACTCACACGACTGATGGTTTAATAAATACAACAAGTAGGGGGTCGGTACACGGGTGGTCCAGCAGTGAGGCAAAGGTAGCAGACAGATGAAAGGCTAAGGCGTGGTTAAATAAACAGGCGCAGGTCAAAATAAACAGTGTTATGGCTATCAGAGGCAAGACAAACTCGAGGTCAAAAACAAGGCAAAGTCAAATTACTGGCAGGTGAAACAGGAAAAAAATGAAGCTAGGGATGAAGGCTAGAAAGTGACACGAAATCAACAATCTGGCAGTGAGCTATGGAATTGTGAGGGGTTAAATAGGGAGCAGGCTAATCAAGGTGTAAACAAGGGACCGCTGCGAGGTAGGTGCTGGAGGGGGCATGACTGAAAAAGACAAGGGCAGGTACAAGAGAGTGCAGTGAGATGAAAAGCAAAGCGGACTGGGGCAAGATAAATAAGTGACGGATACATTAACGGACATGCTCAAGACAAACCATACTTAACAAGAACAAAATAAAAGGGGAAAGACTAATCTAAAATGTGGAAAACAAGAAGGTCAATGATCAAAACTAGAACAGAACTGATACTGATTAAAGTATAAATGTAAATGCAAAAACCGATAATGAGATGACATAAACTACACCAAAAATAAATGAACAGAATGACAAAACCAGAGACTACAGAATAATAACAAAACAAAATAAATGATAAACAGAGAATGCAATAACAATCAGAACGTAATCAGATAAGAAACACTGAAGATAAATAATAACCAAAACCACTGACTAAAGCATAATACAATAACTGTGATAAACAGAACTACGACGGTTTGGAGACAAAGTCAGGGTGGCGAGATTGAGATGGTTTGGACATGTGCAGAAGAGGGACCCAGGGTACATAGGGAGAAGGATGCTGAGGATGGAGCTACCAGGCAGGAGGAGAAGAGGGAGTGTTATGGATGTGCTGAGGAAGGACATACAGGAGGTTGGTGTTACAGAAGAAGATTCAGAGGACAGAGTGAGATGGAAACGATTTATCTGCTGTGGCGACCCCTCACGGGAGCAGCCAAAAGCAAAAGAAGAAGATTGTACATATATACAATAAAATTTGTCCTCTGCATTTAACCCATCCTAATTACAGTTAGACACAATCCAACCACTAGGAGCTGTGGACAGCCACAGTCCAGCGCCTGGGGACCAACTCCAGATGTAGAGACGCTGCATTGGTCAGGAGCAGACCCTAAATAAGTCAAATGTGGTGAAAGTATCTACATACAAAGGGAAGCTTGCATTTTTGGGGATCTCCATATAAACCTGAATTGCATTTATAGATCTAAACAGGCTGCACAATGTGGTGGTAATTCAAGTCACACATTTCATCTAATCAACTTGTTTTGGCAGACACAATCACACTATTGGTTGCTGAAATTTGGGACATCTCAACATCTACGCGTCATAAGTATCCATGTCACATACTTGTACTGTAAAAAGGCAAAATCTTATGTATACGAGGTCTGTTAGAAAAGTATCTGACCTTATTATTATTTTTTAAAAACCATATGGATTTGAATCACGTGTGATTACATCAGCCAAGCTTGAACCCTCGTGGGCATGCGAGAGTTTTTTCACGCCTGTCGGTGGCGTCATTCGCCTGTGAGCACGCCTTGTGGAAGGAGTGGTCCAGCCCCCTCATCGGAATTCCTTTGTCTGAGAAGTTGCTGAGAGACTGGCGCTGTGCTTGATCAAAATTTTTTCAAAACTGTGAGGCACATCCGAGTGGACACCATTCGAGAAATTCAGCTGGTTTTCGGTGAAAATTTTAACGGCTGATGAGAGATTTTGCATTGTTTCTATCGCTGTAAGGACTTCCCACGGAGCGGGACGTCGCGCAGTGCTCCGAGGCGACGTCGTCATCCTGTTTCAAGCTGAAAACCTCCAAATTTAAGCCTCTGTTGACCCAGGACGTCGTGAGAGAACAGAGAACTTTCAGAAGAGGTCGGAATCAGCAGTTTATCCGGACATTCCACTGTTAAAGGAGATTTTTTTTAATGAAAGACGTGTGGACGGATTGGCGCGTTGGCTCGCAGCTGGCGCGGCGCGCCCGCCACAGGAAAAACACCTCCGTTGGAAGCCTTAAGGACAAGTTGGAACATGCCCTGCTGTTAAACAATTTCTCAGATACTCACTCAACTGAAAGCCACCAAAAGCCGCCTGGATTTGACAAATGGTTATCAACACGGAGGTGTTTTTCCTGTGGCGGTACGCCACGTCGGCTCGCCAATCCGGCTTAAATTTGGAGGTTTTCATCTTGAAACAGGATGACGACGTCGCCTCGGAGCGCTGCGTGACGTCCCGCTCCGTGACGTCCCGCTCCGTTCAAGCTTGGCTGATGTAATCGCACGTGATTCAAATCCATATAGTTTTTTTAAAAAATAAAACTGTTGGTTTCTTTTCTAATAGACCTCGTATTTGTCTAAATTCTTGTTAATTATCTAATCTGCACTGAAGGTAAGACACAATCACTTAACAAGCAACACTTCAGGAAGACAGCAGGACTTGTTTTTAGATAATAGAGCTTAAATGTTTTGTTGAGTGAAAGTGTGTTGGAAACATCTTGTTTTAGTCATACTTGAGATGAAGCAAGCGTTTCTGACTCACCTTAAGATTCTTAAGCTGCTGTGTTATTTCAAGAACTCTTGTTCAAAAAAAAAAACTTGTTACAGGTGAAAACACCTTGCTTTCAGGTTTTATATAGAATTAAATGAAAATAATAAAAATCCACCAATAGAACAAGTGAAAATTCACTTAAGATTTCCTAAAGTAAGACCACGAAATTAGCTGCTGAGAAAACTCATTTTGAGCTGTATTTTACTAATATTAGGAAGTGTTACTGTTATGTGGGCCGCTGAAGAGGAGGTACTGCTGGCCCACCACCACCAGAGGGCGCCCTGCTTGGAGTGCGGGCTCCAAGCACGAGAGGGCGCCGGACCCTGAAGAAGTGACAGCTGTCATTCATCCCCTGCACCAGCTGTCACTCGTTCATCATCATCATCACCATCTTAAAAGCCGGATCGTGACTCCACCTCCTCGCCGAGAAATCGACTACCGTGAGGTAATCTCTCCGCTGATTAACACGTTGTGTAGGATTCTGAACTTCTGTTGCAGCCGGTATCCTGTGGTGTTCACCCTTATCTGGGAAGTGGCGTGGAGCGTGACGACGACAACCGCGCTACAGATAAGTGGTCACACTAGGAGCTGCACGAGTGTGTGATTCGGAGGTGGAGGTTCTCCTCCTAACTGTGTACAGACTATAGACCGCTGAGTGTAAGGATTTACACTCATTCATCTTTTCTCTGCTTTCTGCCAGCAGTACCAGGGTCGACAGCCGAAGACAGAGGTCACCTGGGGATTCGGGACTTGGCGGCTCCGGTGTTCTTCAGACCGTTGGTGGTGGAGGCCGTGTGGGACGCGGTCTCTCTCTCGTCGGGGTCTTCTATCTTCGAGCCTGCCCACACGTCACCTGGTGTTCATTGACTTTGTAATTTCTGTACGTTTAGTTGTGTATTGTCACAACAGTAAATTGTTACCTTTTGGCTTACTCATTGTCCGTTCATTTGCGCCCCCTGTTGTGGGTCCGTGCTACGACACCTTCCCAACATGTTACATCTTTTACAAGTAACACAGCCGCTTAAATATCTCATGGTGAGTCACTAAAGCTTGTTTCTTCTCACATGGGATGTATGGGGTCCATGTGGGAGCTGCTTGAGAGCCAGAGTGTGCCTATGAATTAATGTATGATGATGTGCGGGAAGGAAATCAAACTGTGACTGTCTCGCCAGAGTTGGTTGTCTTTTGAGCCATCAGTCGCTGTGATAATGGGATTCGATATGTTTAATGGTTGCTGAGCTCCAACATTTTCTGTCTCTACATTTTTGACAATTCCTTGCTGCGATTTTATGTTATAAGATTGTTTTCTTTTTTGGATGGTAGGAGTGACTAAGTGGTTAGCACTGTTGTTTCACAGCAAGAAGGTTCTGGGATTGCTGCCCGCCTGATCCTTTCTGTGTGGGGTTTACATGTTTTCCCCGTATTAACGTAGGTTCCCTCTGGGTATTCTAGCTTCCTCCCACTTACAGTACAAAGACATGCAGTTGTGGTGAATTGGAAACTTTCAATTGACCGTAGGTGCGAGTGTTTGTGTGATTGAGTTTGTCTGTCTGTATGTAGCCCTGCGATAGACAGGCGCACTGTCTAGTGAATACCCTGCCTCGCACCCTATGGCTGCTGCAATAGGCTCCAGTACAACCATAACCATTAAATGGAGTAAGCAGGTATACAATATGAATGTTTTCTTTTTGTTAGTATTCGCCCAATTGACGTTTCAAATCCCGCAAAACCTCGGAGAGGTTGCTGCGCTGCGAGATCTCAGTCACACTGAGAACTGCATTGAGACGCTCTGATCATGCTGCACTTTAACCGCTGCACACAGACAACACCATTAACATCGCAACATAAAACTATTTTCATATTGTGCCTAAAACTCTCGTGAATATATTCTCTGGGTTTATAGACGTTGTTATTGCGTTTGTTTTATGTAAACGGGAGAATCACAGGCTGTCTCTCCGTTATTTTCAATGGGAGCTGCTGTGAGCTACGCTCGCTTCCTGTTCATGTCGTTCTGGGGGAAAGTGAAGTTTGCTCTTTAACGTCTTGATTATAGTTCTTTACAACACTGTTTGCCCACTTTGTTCCAGACTAATATATATATGTCTGAAATTCAGTTTGTGTTTATTAAATTCCACACAGATTAAACGTAACAAACACGGCTTATTTGTTACAATTGTTTTAGCAAGTTTTCACAGTATCATGCAGCAGTCTCTTATTAACGTGACGAAAAGCATAAAAAATACATTTTTGTAGTATAATATTAATTTAGGCAGCACGGTGGCTTAGTGGTTAGCACTGTTGCCTCACAGTGAGAAGGTCGTGGGTTCAATTCCCGTGGCCTTTCTGTGTGGAGTTTGCATGTTCTCCCTGTGTTTGCGTGGGTTTCCTCCGGGTGCTCCGATTTCCTCCCACATCCAAAGACATGCGGGTTAGGTGGATTAGAATCTTTAAAATTGTCCGTAGGTGTGTGTGTGGGTGTGTCTGTGTTTGGTTGTCTATTTGTGGCCCTGCGACAGACTGGCGTCCTGTCCTGGGTGCACCCCGCCTCATGCTCTATGACTGCTAGGATAGGCTCCAGTCCCCCGCGACCCTTAATTGGACTAAGCGGTAGAAGATGAATGAATGAATGAATATTAATTTACAACTGTCATCGTGTTGATTCTCTACATTGTTTGACTGCAGCGACTCTCTGGCACGCAAGGGATTATGGGATACGTCAATAGGGCGAATGACCAAAACTGTTTTGCCCTTTTATAATAATAATAAAAACCCTGATGGAGCTTTTCCTGACCATCATTGCCTGTCTGCTAGCTGAGGATGTGGGTAAGGCTGGGACTTAATCGTGTAGTACCTTGAGATTTTGTGTTGTTTTAATACTAGATTTAAGATTTGAACAGATATGATTAAAACAAGATGTTTCCAAGAGTCTTTCATTTAAGACTTTTAAGATGCATTATCGTAAAACAAGTCCTCATATTGTAATGAAATTTCAATTGTTAAATAACTGTGTCGAACATTAAGTAAATATTACATATTTTCACTCGTAATTAGACAAAATACACTTGATAAGATACTCCATGTTTTGCATTATGTCCAGAATCCACTCCAGGGAGACATTTTTTCAGCATGTATGTACACAAAAGCATAAAATGGACTTTAATTCTGCTTATTATCTCTCTGTTCTCTCTCTCATACATGCAGATATACAGGTTCCACACCAAATGGCACCAGGGGGAGGCACGCATTGAACAGCAAATGACAAATTCTTATAAATTCTCCTCTCTGCACGAGAAATACGGCTCCCCGGTCTCATGACACATGTGATATACAGCAATTGCAAATTAGCCATGAGGCTAGAACTGTGGGATGAATTGATATTCCAATCATCTGCATTATATAACCGCACACAGAACAATGGCAAAGTCATCTGCGTCGCCTTGATTAGTGAAGTACACAAGCAGGAGAATACAACTGTCTGCCTGCACACTAGAAGCACACTTGTTTCCCAGCAAAGGCCTGCGCCTAATAGATGCAGCCTCCAATAAATTTGTACAAATATTCCAACAGAAACAGGATGGCTGCTTCATCAGTGGGATGTGTTGATAAACAACGGCGGACTGGCGGTCTCTATTAGCAGACGCTGCTGTCAAGGACGTGCATGTCAGCTCTGCCAGACACGGGGAAAAGAGAGAGCGAGAGAGCAAAGGAAGAAACAGAAAAGCAAGAGAGCACCAGCGAAAAAGGGAAGGTGGGTGAAAGAGCAAAAACGGGGGTTGTTCTTAGAAAGGTCAGGCTGATTGTCTCTGCCCAAATATGCTGGCCTTTTCAAAATTAACTTGGCAAAGGCGATATTTTCCACAAAGCCCGCATCATGAATCAAAGAAGTGTCTATAGTTCATCTCCGAAAGCAAAGCACCTTCTCTCCCCTGCGCGCTACACTCTCTCCGCTGACACTACACCCACCTGCACGGAGCTGACATCTTCAGTAATTATGTCATTAACACCATGGCAGGCCTAATTTCAGAGATAGTGCATTATAATTGCGTTTAGGCGTTCATTAGTTAGGCTAAACATTCGATACAGTGTGCGCAGGTGCGGCGGGAGGCCAAAGGCTACTTGTTTTTTGGAACCCAACCATGCTGTCAATGACTTGATTGGTTTGTGCTTTATATCGCTGACAGGACAGTTTTTTTGTAATTCACCAATAATTACACTCACGCTTTGATACAAGGATCAAATCCATCACTGTGCATCCTTTCTGCTCCCTGCCTGCTGATGTGTTTGTCTGGTGTGAATAATGTCTAACGGGCCGTATTATAAATAGTATAGAGGAAGGGCAAAAAAAAATAAATAAATAAAGAATGTCATAAAAAAATAAGACATTTTGGCTTCCCAGTGCAGGTGTAATACTGTATTAAATGTACTGAAACAGCAATTACCTGAGTGATAGGAGCATGTTATGAAAACCAATGATACATGTGGTGTTCAAAATGATGTATTGCATTCATCAAAGCAGCACTGTGTCTCTGAGAGCTGTTTTAATGGGAATTTTCAACAACAGTGGCAGCTTATAAACACCATAAACATCACAGGAAGTAGCACGAACTGTGTCAATACAGTGGTAGGTTTAGATTTCTAATGAGCAACAACAGTAAACGGCTTTAAAAAAACACACCAGTATTAGCCATAACTAAGCTCTGGGCTAGCGCTATATTTTAATGCTAACTCCATGCGGCTAAATTATGTATTTTCTCGTTAGCCACAATTACGTTTTTTAAGTTCTTAGTCACTAAAAGTTTTTTAGGTTCGCAGTCACTAAAAGTAGTCAAATTCTTTAAGCAACATGACATATCTCTTCTTTATAGCATCTGGCAATGTGGCTAATGGGTAGCCCCAACCTCTGTAGCTAGTATTCCCCTTCATGACAACTGTATGGGTTTAATGTAGCTAATGTAAGCTATCTTACAATCACAACGGACCATCATAATTCAAATGGGTTTGGAAGTGGTCTGGATTTCCGTAATGAAACAGTTTCCTTGTGATTCGTAGATGGATAGGATCACACCATTATGATGTTACAGTCTGGTTAGGCAGACAGACAATTTGGTCCCACTAACACCAGATCTGTCACGGTCCCTGTGATGATTTCTTCAATTAAGCCTTCCTGGCAGAGGAGGCCAAATGCTTAACTAGGCAGAATTGGAGCTGCCACTAGCTAGCGGCAGCAATGGGCTCCACTTCAACAGCTCGTTCATCAGCCCCAGCGCTACCACTGGGCCACCTGTTCTGACACCACGCAGGGAAGGAGTCATTTGCATTCTGCTCCAACCGCCCTCTTTCCCTCTCCTTGCTTTCCACCCTCCTCATTCTCCCTTTTCTCCGCCTATACAACTTTAAAGTTCCTCAGCGGCAGCTCTGTTAGATAATTAAATACCAGGGTTTGATTTAGTTTGAAAATAAATCTGGGAAGGGGCTTTTCATTCATTATGCCCCAATCTTTGGGACTCTGCCTAAAAATCCCTCAAACTTTGGCACGGTCTCAGGCATTGTCAATTCAAAGTGAAATGAAGCAGCCCCGAGTTGGTCTGACAGGGTAGGAAAATATGACGGCTCAGGGAGGGTGTCTCCTCTCCTGTCCTGGGGAGTGTGTCTCCTCTTTGCTCTTTGTCACCACCAGGTGCTGCTGTGAAATAAGGAGAGAGGCAACAACAGGAGGAAGCCATGCACATAGCTTGACATTTTAGGCAACTCCCTGCAGACACACGTGGCAAGTGTGTGGGAGGATGCGTGTATGCCCTCATATGTTCAAATTTTTACTGCGTGAGAATGCATGCCTACGTTTTACTGTAGTTTTGAATGTGTGGGATCTGAATTTTCCATTCAGGCCACACAGTAATTTGTCTTCTGTTTCGCATTCTGATTGTTTCATATTTGTCTTCGTGACCACCTGACAGCGAGGCAGACGGAACGACCGTAATCATTTATAAATCACTACTATGCATAATGCAATGTGTTGCGCTGCATAATGGCGTATATTACAGTATGCATATTTTAAAACAACTTGGTGCTATTGTGAAGAAATATGGAAGGGTTTCAGCAGAGCACACTCAGTAAGCACTTTGCTGGTTTTAAGAAGACTCTGTAACAAACTGGACACATGAATACCAGCTTCCAATAAAGAGAAGTGATACCACTGAGTGAACAAGAGCACTTTAACTGAGAGGGATGCACAAATGGACACTTGGCCTCACACCCGGCATTGGGGACATCAGCGGCAGAGATCACTGCTGCTTTTCTCCACTTTAAAAGCAATTTCTTTCTTTAAAGCCGAACCCCCCACACCACCCACTGCCCACCCCCACCTCCCCAAACTCCCTTATCTTCTTGTGTGCTCCACTCAATTGTCAACTGACTGACTTTGGGCTGTGTTAGATTGTTAAAGCCCCCGGATATGGTAATCTGTGGGCCGCTCTGACCTTGGGAGAGTGTGTTTGCAGAGTGTCAGACCCCCTAATTCATCAGAGACAGGCCATTAGCTAGCTATCCAGCCACACAAATACACAATGGAACAAGAAGGAAAGTTCTCAGAGAAACAGCAGCAGCCTCCTTTCCTGAGATATCATTAGTTACTGCCTTTCAAAACTGCTGAATTGGGACACTTACCTGACTTGCCCCATTTTTTTGCACCACAAGTGCCAAGATGTTGATGAATGGTCTAAGAAACTGTCACTAACATAGAATGGAGAGAATAGGGTTAAGGACATATTCTAGTCCAACTCTTCAAGCTTAAGGACTAACGCAAAAGGAAGTCAAACACTTTGGCAAGTGGAGAAGAATGATCTGAAATTATGACAATGGCATAATCTCAGCACAGATAAACTGTATTTACAGTTCTATTTTGACAGTAGTGGCCACAGCTAATCTAAAAGTTCGCTTTAAAAACCCCTTATTTGCGAGCGATAACACTAAAGCCCTGGTCAAACCGAATAATAAAGCCATAAATAATGAACCACGTATGGATTTGTCAGAAACTGAAGTGATTACTCAAATAATGAGCCACGTATAAATCTGTCACGCATCTGCTACGAAGAAGCCTCTATGTACCTCGCATGTGCTAGGTACTGGCCTCTAAAGAGCCACGACTAACCTGTCATTTGTGCCTTGAATGGCTCGTACAGCCACGTATGATCCATGTAGAGCCACATATGAGCCCCAGAGCACCATGTAGCACCACGTTACGATACGTAGGGCCATGTTTAGGCAATGAGTTTGGCCTAACCTTCCACCCCTCCCAGTCTTGGTCCCTATATAAAGTGGGGGTTCTCAATTCACAGCATCCATTCAAGATGTTCAATCAATCAATCAAGTTTCATTTCTAAAGCGCTTTACAACAACCATAGTTGATCAAAGTGCTGTACACAGTTAAAAACAACCATAATATAAAACATATACATCTAAAATATATTACAGTTGTCAATTTGCCAGCAGTTACAGCTCTATGTGTCAAAGGCTAATTGAAACAAATAGGTTTTCAGCCTGGCTTTGAACAGGGGCAGGGATGAGATGGAGCGTAACTCTACAGGAAGAGAGTTCCAGAGTTTAGGACCTGCCACGGCAAAGGCACGATTGCTCCACTGTCTATACCTCAACCTTGGAACCACCAGCAGGTGTTGATCTGAGGAGCGCAAGGCTCTGCTGGGCTGGTGAGGGGTCAAAATGTCACTGAGGTAAGGTGGTGTGAGGCCATGGATTGAACTAAAGATGAACATCAAGAGTTTAAATTGTATTTGTTGTTGTCATATCAGGGGAAGGTCAAGATCTACAATTTAGCTGCTGCTGGTCTTTTGCTGCAGAAGGAGAAGAAGAAGCAAGAAGAACAAAAAAGGAAAACAGAAGAGGTGCTGGGTCAGACAATGGATCGTGCATAGGCCACTGCATGGACATAAGATGTTCTTCTGAAGGAACTGCAGGAAACAGATGTAAAGGCTACAAGGGCTTTCTCAGAGTGGAACCTGCTCTGTTGCAGGTCGCCTGTCCTGTCCTCGTACCTGCCAGGTACTCAGATAATGGGCCTCTAACAGCCTCATTTGTCCTCGCAGTACCTCGTACACAAATCGCCCCACGCTATTTTGGTAAATTTTAAACTTGACGAAATTAGCGCCACACGCAGAGAAGACCCTCGTTAGCCGAATAATCTCCCTCTAAGAGCCACTATTCCGCCACGTTTCTTTAATAACTGGACTCGCACAAAAAAATTCATGCTACACAACCCTGACAACAGACTTGGAGAGACAAAATTTTAAGGTTTTACCAGAAATCCAAAATGTATTAAGAAAAATGAAAGAATACAAATGCACATGGAAAGTCATTTAATAATCTAATTGATGCATTTACTCAGACTTGACCTCCTGGACCTCTATCTCCTCGAGGTGATGGGTACTGCCTTCATGCGATGTGCCATTTACTGGATTAGCGAATAAGCTCCAACAGGAACAAACACAGGATTTTAGGGTTTTTGACTGTTGAATTTGACTGTTGACTTTTGTCTCTCCCTTATTTAGCAGGAGTAGGGGAAAAACTACAGAGGATCTTCAGACAGCACAAAATCCCAGTTTACTTTAAACCGGTTAACACCTTGAGACAGAAATTAGTTCACCCTAAGGACAGGATCCCTAGTTACAAACAGAGCAATGTAGTGTATTCTATCAGATGTCAGGAAAACTGTAACAAACACTACATAGGTGAGACTAAGCAACCTTTACACAAAAGGCTATACCAGCACAGCAGAGAGGGTGCCAGTGGGCCTCAGTCTGCAGTTCATCCCCACCTTAAAGACACTAACCACATGTTTGAGGACAAGGAAGTTAAAATATTAGCCAGAGAGAAGAAATGGTTTGAGAGAGGAGTCAAGGAGGCATTCTTTGTGAAACATTTGAAACCCAGCCTTAACCGGGGAGGGGGTCTGAGACATGCTTTATCCCCTGTTTACAATGAGGTACTCAGGTCAAAGCAGTTTCAGTCTTTTGTTCATGGTAATGAGTCATTCATGTCATCAGCAGAGTCGTCAAGGGAGCCATCAGGAGAGGGACAGCTCCCCTGTCATTAGGAGGGTGCTAACTAGAGCACAATAGGTGCTAATTAGAGCTATTGTTTAGTCACTAGCCTATAGCAGTCTGCCTCTCGGTAGGAGGGGTCTGGTTAGGTTTAAAACTCCGGCTTTTGTGACTTCTTGATTATTCTTCTTTACAAGAGTCAAGACAGAAGTCAGACCACCAGAGCAAGAATTTTATCAATCAATCAATCAATTTTATTTATATAGCGCCAAATCACAACAAACAGTTGCCCCAAGGCGCTTTATATTGTAAGGCAAGGCCATACAATAATTACGCAAAAACCCCAACGGTCAAAACGACCCCCTGTGAGCAAGCACTTGGCGACAGTGGGAAGGAAAAACTCCCTTTTAACAGGAAGAAACCTCCAGCAGAACCAGGCTCAGGGAGGGGCAGTCTTCTGCTGGGACTGGTTGGGGCTGAGGGGACAGAATCGGGGAAAAGACATGCTGTGGAAGAGAGCAGAGATCAATCACTAATGATTAAATGCAGAGTGGTGCATACAGAGCAAAAAGAGAAAGAAACACTCAGTGCATCATGGGAACCCCCCAGCAGTCTAAGTCTATAGCAGCATAACTAAGGGATGGTTCAGGGTCACCTGATCCAGCCCTAACTATAAGCTTTAGCAAAAAGGAAAGTTTTAAGCCTAATCTTAAAAGTAGAGAGGGTGTCTGTCTCCCTAATCTGAATTGGGAGGTGGTTCCACAGGAGAGGAGCCTGTAAGCTGAAGGCTCTGTCTCCCATTCTACTATTACAAACCATAGGAACTACAAGTAAGCCTGCAGTCTGAGAGCGAAGCGCTCTATTGGGGTGATATGGTACTATGAGGTCCCTAAGATAAGATGGGACCTGATTATTCAAAACCTTATAAGTAAGAAGAAGAATTTTAAATTCTATTCTAGAATTAACAGGAAGCCAATGAAGAGAGGCCAATATGGGTGAGATATGCTCTCTCCTTCTAGTCCCCGTTAGTACTCTAGCTGCAGCATTTTGAATTAACTGAAGGCTTTTCAGGGAACTTTTAGGACAACCTGATAATAATGAATTACAATAGTCCAGCCTAGAGGAAATAAATGCATGAATTAGTTTTTCAGTGTCACTCTGAGACAAGACCTTTCTAATTTTAGAGATATTACGTAAATGCAAAAAAGCAGTCCTACATATTTGTTTAATATGCACATTGAATGACATATCCTGATCAAAAATGACTCCAAGATTTCTCACAGTATTACTAGAGGTCAGGGTAATGCCATCCAGAGTAAGGATCTGGTTAGACACCATGTTTCTAAGATTTGTGGGGCTAAGTACAATAACTTCAGTTTTATCTGAGTTTAAAAGCAGGAAATTAGAGGTCATCCATGTCTTTATGTCTGTAAGACAATCCTGCAGTTTAGCTAATTGGTGTGTGTCCTCTGGCTTCATGGATAGATAAAGCTGGGTATCATCTGCGTAACAATGAAAATTTAAGCAATGCCGTCTAATAATACTGCCTAAAGGAAGCATGTATAAAGTGAATAAAATTGGACCTAGCACAGAACCTTGTGGAACTCCATAATTAACTTTAGTCTGTGAAGAAGATTCCCCATTTACATGAACAAATTGTAATCTATTACATAAATATGATTCAAACCACCGCAGCGCAGTGCCTTTAATACCTATGGCATGCTCTAATCTCTGTAATAAAATTTTATGGTCAACAGTATCAAAAGCAACACTGAGGTCTAACAGAACAAGCACAGAGATGAGTCCACTGTCTGAGGCCATAAGAAGATCAATCAATTCAATCAATCAATCAATTTTATTTATATAGCGCCAAATCACAACAAACAGTTGCCCCAAGGCGCTTTATATTGTAAGGCAAGGCCATACAATAATTACAGAAAAACCCCAACTGTCAAAATGACCCCCTATGAGCAAGCACTTGGCGACAGTGGGAAGGAAAAACTCCCTTTTAACAGGAAGAAACCTCCAGCAGAACCAGGCTCAGGGAGGGGCAGTCTTCTGCTGGGACTGGTTGGGGCTGAGGGAGAGAACCAGGAAAAAGACATGCTGTGGAGGGGAGCAGAGATCAATCACTAATGATTAAATGCAGAGTGGTGCATACAGAGCAAAAAGAGAAAGAAACAGTGCATCATGGGAACCCCCCAGCAGTCTACGTCTATAGCAGCATAACTAAGGGATGGTTCAGGGTCACCTGATCCAGCCCTAACTATAAGCTTTAGCAAAAAGGAAAGTTTTAAGCCTAATCTTAAAAGTAGAGAGATCATTTGTAACCTTCACTAATGCTGTTTCTGTACTATGATGAATTCTAAAACCTGACTGAAACTCTTCAAATAGACCATTCCTCTGCAGATGATCAGTTAGCTGTTTTACAACTACCCTTTCAAGAATTTTTGAGAGAAAAGGAAGGTTGGAGATTGGCCTATAATTAGCTAAGATAGCTGGGTCAAATGATGGCTTTTTAAGTAATGGTTTAATTACTGCCACCTTAAAAGCCTGTGGTACATAGCCAACTAATAAAGATAGATTGATCATATTTAAGATCGAAGCATTAAATTTTAGCTGAGGAAGCTTCTGCGATTTGAAGCGAAACGTCCTCGCGTCAAGCAACCCAGTCCAGTCGAAGATTCAAGCTTCTCTACTGTTGAATTTTATTTTTAAAAAATGTCAGCAGACAAAATTTAATGGAAGGTAATCCACCAATGAAAATGTTAGCTTAGCTAATTAGCCGTTAGTTGATTAGATGAACTGTACCCACTGCTGTACTGTGATTACCTCTATGGAGGATTAGTGACTGAAGGAAAAATAACAAAACTGGGGATTTTCAAGCCATTTTATAGATTGCAAAGGGTTGCCACCAGAGGTGAGTGGTTGTGACGAGCCTCATATATCTAGATGCCAAGTGAGATGGAATAGTAATTACTCCTGTGCATCTTCATGCACAGACACAGCTTCTATCTTGTAAGCGCCAATGACTGACAGCCTCAATAAGAAGCTCCCACCACGCCCTCTGCCCTCCGGCCACACGCCCGGCAACAACTATTCAAACCCATCGCCTGGTGCCCCCTAGGTGGGGCATGGGTGACATCCCCCTCTGACAATCCTGCCCATCACATCCATCATGCCACCCGGCTCAACCCATGAGAGGGCACAACCGAGGGAATCTAATCAGGCGGTCTAATTGAGGAGCAGGGCTAGCCAATACCCGAGCTGGAAGGCTGGCTCTGCCTGGGCAGGCTCAGGGGACGTCAATAACACTCAGCAGGTGTCGATTCATCAGACCTCCTTAATGTCATTAGCCCTGAGAGGCTCGCTTCATCCCTCTCTCCTTTCTCACCCTCCTTCCCTCAATCCATCTCATTCTCTGCCTAAAACTTTCCTTGCTCTCTTACTTTTCTTCCACTGCCTCTAAATCTATCCATCTCCCATTCTCATTACCCTCCCTCTCACTAATCTTTCCATAGGCAATAATATGTTCACCTTGCATAACAAGTTCAACACTCGCCTAGAGAATACTACATTTGAGTGTCTGTATTTAGGAAATTTGCATGTGTACACTCTCACCGCCTCAACACCTTCCACTTTTAATCCTCCTCCTACCTTCGCTCCCAATTTCTAGCCCTCCCCTCTGCCCCAATATGCTCTTCCTCTTGCTCTCCAACAACATGTGGTTCATATTCCAGCTGTTTATTAAACAATGCCAGAGCTTGCTAGGAGCAGGTGATGCAGTCAATTACTCCATAATTACCTGCATAATTATGCAAAGGAGAAGAGACGTGAGCAGTAGCTGAGAGACAGAGGGGACCTTGGCGAATCGGCCATGTTGGCAGTGGTTGAGGCCCAGAATGGCAAACGATCAGGACCTTGAAGTCACGATGCCAGAGAGAGTGATGCTATAAAGGACAACATGCCCCCTCAGCTGCCAGAAACACACATACTCATGCTCACTTACACATTATCAACCACCAACGCTGAAGTTCCGTTTTTGTTTTACACTATAAGTATGGTGTTTGTGGTTTTTGCTCTATGGTGCACCTCCATTCCCGTGGTAATTAGGTGTCTTACACCTAAGAAACGAGACAAAAAAAAGGGCATAGAGGAAGGAGGTGTGCTGAGGACTGAAGAAAAAAAATAGTGGGTTAAAAAACAACAAAACAGTCTGTGGGAAGTTGCACGTGATACACTGGATGTGCATCATAATACTGATTAAAGCTAGTGTGTAGAGTTTAGTGTCATTTAGTGGAGAGGTTACAGATTGCATTCTCTTTCCCTTCACTTTTCAACCACTGATTCCTCTTCTTTTTTGTTTAGGCCTCTGGCCATGCTACAAAATGCAAAAGATGGAGTCAGTATACAACATGCAATGCCACATGGCGGCCCCCTTGAAGGAACCCACTCCCATGTGGATATGAAGGAGTCATTCTAAGCTTATGAAAGCACATTCATTCCTTGTTGCAGGTATTTATACTCAAATGAACAGATGGATATGAATGCTACAGCATATTCCACTTCTCCAAATAAACACCCCTAAATCATGCATACTGTATCTTTAAGTATGTTTCTTTGTCCACTTTACACTGTGTGTACATTACAAACAATGTATATTTGGTGACATATTGTGTTCTTTCCTTCTCAACCCAGGCAGAATGTCTAACAACCAGTGCTGCTTCACAATCATCCATGTGGACTGTTTCACATGTTGACAATGAAGCTCATGTCAAGCTGGCCTGTCAAGCATGTCTTGGAGTAAATTGAACCACACAGTGGCTATTCTGAAACAAAAAGTGTCAGATGGGAGAACAGGGCTTTGGTGCATTGCTGTCCATGGGAGCAACATGTACTTGGAGCAAAAAATATTTTCACAGCCAGGGTGAATAGTAAATTGCTTAGTGTCAGCTCATCACTTGAAGAGGACTGGTGGTGGCTAAAATATTTCCCAGCACATGGCTTCTCCAAATAGTGTCACACCAGTGAGCACCTCTTAACTATCTCCGAGCCTCCTGATGTGACTTTGGGACTGGTGTTCTGCCTGAGGACACAAAGCTTTCAGTTCCCCAAACTCGCCACTTTGACTCATTCGCCTCTGAGCTACAGACTAATTCATAAATTCCCCACCAAGAGGGAGTCTGACTGACCAGCCAAATTAAACATGTCTACATTTTACTGAGGCTCATGTTAAGGGAACACTTAGCTGGACTATAGGGGCAGCAACACCTCCAAATTAAGATAATGCCAACAAAATAAAACAAAATGTGTATCAGTTCAACAACTGGTAGTAGCATACAGAATAGTAATAAAAATAAAAACAAAAAGTCTTGAAAATTCAAAAAAATAGGGTCAAAACCCTGAGGTTTTTTTTTGACAAAGAAAGTGTCATTTTGACCAAACATGAGAAAAGTGGCATCAAGTCATTTGTATGGATTCACCTGAAACTGTTTACCCATCTGGAAAGCAGATGGGATTCAATTGGAAAGCCCAGCTTACCATGACCAGATAGTTGGAAAAATTTATTGAATACCTTTTAGGAAATCAGTGGATGGCAACAGGTTTTAGCTGAGCACAATATTCTTGACAAATTTCAATTTGGGTTTCGTCACTTGCAATCTACTGCAACAGCTCTTCTTAGAGTTTAAAATGGCATTCTAATGTGCAGAGATGCAGGTGAATATTCGGTACTTGTACTTTTGGATCTTGTCTGCAGCTTCTGACACAACTGATCATGGTGTGTTGATTGAGAGACTAAGAACATGGGTAGGCATCTTTGGGTCACCCCTAGATTGGTTTCATCCTATGTCTCTAACAGGCGTTTCTCATTTGCTACAGCTAAATATACATCTTTTGCTACTCTGTCCTCCGGTGTGCCCCAAGGTTCCATTCTGGGACCTTATTTTGTCCTATTGTATTTGCTCGCACTTGAACATCTAACATCTTGGGTTCCTTTGATGATGTTTCATATCATTGATATGCAGATGATATCCAGCTGTACATCTCGTTTGTTGTTCATTCAGCTGCTCCTGCTTTTTTTTGGGGGGGGGGGGGGGGGGTCGCCACAGCGGATACAGCCAGATCCGTATTGGTAATTGGCACAAGTTTTATGCTGGATGCCCTTCCTGACGCAACTCCAGTTTTACCTGGAGAAACACACACAGCCGCTGGTGTTCCAAAGAGGTCTCCCATCCAAGTACTAACCAGATCCTACTCTGCTTAGCTTCTGAGATCTGACGGGATCAGGCTGTACATCTCGTTTACTGCTCAGAATGTTACCAAGGTATCTTCCCTTCAAAATTGTTAATGTCATAATAAATTGGATAGCTGCTAACTATCTGCTGCTTAATACAGCAAAAACTGAAGTTTTTGTTTGTGCCCCTGATGAGTTTGTTCACTCAGTGATTAAGAACCTTGGTTCTCTGTCACTCAGCCATTAGAAATCTGGGTGTTACATTTGACGAGGCTCTCAATTTTGACACACGTTACCCATCTTGTGCAATCATGCTTCTTCCATTTACAGAACATTGCCTGTCTTAGAAACATTGTGTCTGAAGCTGAACTGGAAATGATCATCCATGTCTTTATTTTGTGATGTCTCAATTGTTTTAATTAGCTGTTCCCTAGCCTCAGTAAGTCTTCTCTGGATCGGTTACAAACGGTCCAGAATGCTGCTGCAAGGCTTCTTACAAAGTCATGTAAGAGGTCTCAGGTAACACCCATTCTGTCCTCTTTGCACTGGCTCCCCATTCAGTTCAGACTGCAATTTAAAATACTGGAGATGACTTTTAGAGCTATGCATGGTCAAATGCCTCTCTGCATCAGTGAACACCTCCACCCTTATATAACAAGCAGGTCTCTCAGGTCCTTGGACCAGAACCTGCTGGTTGTCCCTAGGTCAAGGCTGAAGACCAAAGGAGACTGTGTGTTTGAGGTTGCGGATCCCAAATTGTGGAATGCACCACCACTGTATCTACAATTTGTGGACTCCATTGAAACTTTTACAGAGAAACCCGAGACCTGCTTGCTTTCAACTAGTTTTATGTTCCTGCTGTGTTTCTATTTTATTTTATTTCACTGTAAAGGACTTTGTGATTTTATCTTGAAAGGTGCTATATAATTAAACTTTACTAACTTTTTTCTGGGGGGCCATGGGAACATTTTCAAGGTCAATGAAAATCTTTGTGCAGGTAGACCTTGATTCACAGAATCAAAATGCAGAATTATAGTAGTTTTGTGCAAAATGTCATTTTGGAGGGTCCTTCGAATGATTCAAGGACAATGACATGTTGCTTGACTATTGTCAGCCACTGAAAGAATCTTTCTTTGAAACTAGAGAAAAAAGTTATTGAACAGATTTTCTACAATAAATCAGTTTGAAAAATGGCTTTTTTTTTTTTTTAACTCTTATTGGGCAAATGGACTGCATTTATATAGCGCTTTTCCATCTGCATCAGACGCTCAAAGCGCTTTACAATTATGCCTCACATTCACCCCGATGTCAGGGTGCTGCCACACAAGGCGCTCACTACACACCGGGAGCAATAGGGGATTAAAGACCTTGCCCAAGGGCCCTTAGTGATTTTCCAGTCAGGCAGGGATTTGAACCCAGGATCTTCTGGTCTCAAGCCCAACACCTTAACCACTAGACCATCACCTCCCCTAAGAAAGTCCAACTTAGCATGACCAGACAGTCCTCCAAGGGTTGTTTGTACCAAATTTCTGAATCTTGATGGCATTTGTACAAAAAAACAAACAAACAAAAACCCAGAGAACAACAAATACAACCTGCAGCACATGTAACAATTTAATGTGATAACATTTCTGCCACAAATTCAGACAACACACAAACACTTTGCAAAGCCTCACAACACAACAGAAGTAGCAACAACACAAACAGTGGTTTCTGGCCAGAGGACTTTCAACTGATGGATTGTTTTGTGCATCCTGGTGTTATGCTCTTTATCTGTATCTGGTCAGTAGAGCTGAGTAAGTTTATTAATTCATGATTTTACAATCAGGCCAGCTATATTTTCACTTTTTTATGCCCCGTGCGGTGCTTGCACCGTGAGGCGGAGCATATAGCATCAGGGTTGTCCGTCCGTCTGTCCTTCCATCTGTCCATCTATCCATCCTTCCGTCTGTCCTGCCGCAATTCCTTCGCCGCAACGTAGCTTGCAAAAACTTCATATTTGGTGGGTACATGACTTGGAGGAGTACTTCGCATGGGTTCAAAGGCCGGGGACCTTGACCTACTTTTCAAGGTCACCAATGGTCACAACTGTCAAATCCTTCGCCACAACATTGCTCTGCACCCATTGCTCACAGAAACTTTATATTTGGTAGGTACATGCTTTGTAGGAGTACTTCACATGGGTTTGAAGGCCGGTGACCCTGACCTACTTTCCAAGGTCACCAATGTTCACAACTGTCAAATGTTTTGCCCCAACGTAGTTCAGCACCTGTCACAATCTCTCAAATCCTTTGCCTGAAATTTGTTCGCCACAATGTACCTCGGCACCTATTGCTTGCAAAAACTTCGTATTTGGTGGGTACATGCCTTAGAGGAGTACTTCGCATGGATTCGAAGGACGGTGACCTTGACCTACTTTTAAAAAATTACCAATAGTTGCATTTGTTCGAAGGCTACCGACTTTTTATGGTCACTGTTGGCCACATCCTCTAAATAAATATGATGTCAATCTCCAATTTTTCCACAGTGTATCCCAATTTACATCAAACATATGAGGGTTCAACCAAATACCTACCTTACAAATATACATATTACTGCACTTTACATGGAAAATAGTACTGCGCATGGGGCATTTCATGACAAATGTCTCTAGTTTTTTAGTTTCTTTGCAATGTATTGAAAAGTGGCAGCCAGTTAAAGTCCTCCGGGCACAAAGATGTGTTTGCACTGTGAGTAATTCTGTTGCGTCGTTGAGCTTTGCACAGCAATTCTGCGTTTGCATGTGTTGTCTGAATTTGCAGCAGACGTGTTATTAAATTAAACTGCTGCATGTGCTGTAGGTTATGTTTGCAATCTCAATGTTTACAAGCATTTTTCAATTTCCAGGGTGTTTTTTGATGCACCTACCTGCTGAATTGATGCTGTTTTTTTTTTTGTTTTTTTTTGTATTTGTGTTTTCTGCATTTGCCTGTCTTGTCTTAATTTGGAAGTGTTATGACCCTTTTCACCCATTGTAGAAAGCAAGGCAGGAAAAAAACAAACAAAACCTATTTGGCTTCAACACAGATGAGATGCTAAGTATTCTGTGATCATGAGGACAAACACAGGAAGACAAATTGTTAAAACAGCCAAGCACATTTGTCCTTGGCAGACTAATGTTCTTTTTCTTGCCTGTCTCTCCACCTGTGTGCCTCTCTGTGTTTAGCAAGGGGCAGAATTAGGTTGGTCTCATGACCGTTTTGTGTTAGTGAAGATGGGCACAAGGGAATTACCTCACAGCTCCGTATCTCAAATCTTTGGGATTAGGCTCCATTAAACATGGAGCGTTGCCGAGCTTTATCTTGGGATTTCACTCAGGGAGCACGAAGAGGCGGAGGAGAAGGAGGTGGAGGAGGAGGAGGGAGTTGGAAAGCGACAAACAGCGATGAAATGTCCTTCACCTTTATCGACCAAATTATATATATATATATATATATATATATATATATATATATATATATATATAAAGGATGAGGAAAAATTGCTTGCCTGTACCGGAGTACAATGGCAGAGGGGAGCGCTGTGCCGTCCAGTACGTGTGCGCGGCATTCTTAAACATGGTCAGTATCTGTGTCGCTGCTCGTGGCACACACGTGCGCACACACTATAAAATTCTCCTCCCTTAAGCTCATTGATCACTTGAACATAAATGATAACTGGTGAGCCCTCACCCTCTCACCACCTCCCCCCAACAGAAGACAAAACACGCTTACCATAACAGACACATATTCTATGGCTTGAAGGACCTAGCAAGATGATAAATTTAACTTTTTACTTTTTAGATGATAAAACTGAAAACTCATATTGACACTACTGTATTTTCAAATTAAATTCATGAGATTGTCATTGAGGAAGTGCCATAAAATGATCACAGGAGCATTTTAGTATTTACCTGTCCAGGGTAATGATGAGTACTCATCTGCATACTTCACTGAAGTAATCAGTTATTCATATTTCCTCCTTATGGTCAGGTGGTTTAGTGAAGTTACCATAACTAGGGGGATTTCTGGTATGATGATTCTTCCGGATCTAATATGTAATTTCAGTCTATAAAAAACAACAAATTGCAAATATGAGTAAAATACCACAAAAGAGTCTGTGTGAACGAGAGAGAAGAAAGAAGATCATATGGCTTTCACATTATATGTTGATATGGTACAGATTTAATGCTGGATGCCCTTCCTCACACAATTCCATGTAGAATAGACATGGGTGGTCTTGAATCCTGAAAATTCTGTTTTGAAACCATGTGTGCTGAGCCCTTGGCCACCACGGTACCCCAGGTGTAACATTTAACTGATAGCAATCCAAAACTGAGTTTCTAATGATAGGTATGACTGTATCAAAGCACAGATCCCTGAATTAATATGCCGTATTTACTCCATTACAGGCCCCCATCCTATTAAACGCCCCAGCTGATTTTTTTGGCACTTTGCATGTTATGAAATTGTGATTTCCTGAGAGGACAGAGTAAAATAAAACCTCACTGCCGCGAAATCTCTTCAAATCTGTTCTGCTGTTCTCCTTTTCTGGAGCCAATTAATCAGCTCCTCGTCAATGATCATGCTAGTGCTAATGCTATGATAGTGCTGATAATGCACTTTCCCTCCCCCACCAGGCAGCCACTTTGCTGTTCTGGCCAGGGTTGCAAGCTTATCCTTGTTCCTACACCACTCCCGTATGCATTTCCTATCAACTACAAGAATCCGATGGTGTTTATACTTCTCTTCCGTTTTTTTTTGTAACTTTAGCTTAAATGCTGCAGAGTAGCAGCATTTGCAATGAGCCATTTTATGTAACTGTGTAGCAGCTACTGCATGCAGAAAAACAGTTTCAAGTCTGCGCTGATTCTCTTGCATGCAGTACGCATGTCCATATGTACCGTAAGGCTGTACTGTGTACACCATGTATGCAAACAATCGTCCGTAAACGCCCCCTTCATGGAAATTGTAGGTTCCTGTGGTGTTTAATGAAGTAAATATGGTAAATGTACTGTGAACTGGTTGATCAGATTTAACATTATACATCGGTTGAATTGAGCTTGGCAGCATGACAGCTTGGTGGTTAGCACTGTTGCCTCACACTGACAAGGTCCTAAGTTCACTTCTAACCTGGGTCTTTCCCTGTGGAGTGTGCATGTTTGTGTAGGTTCCCTCTGGGTGCTCCGGCTTCCATCCACATCCAAAGACATGCAGGTTAATCATACTAGTGACTCTACACTGACTGGTGTGAGTGAGACTGTGACTGAGTTTATCTGTTTAGTATGCGTTGGCCCTGCAATAAACTAGTGGCCTGTCCAGGATGTACCCCACCTCTCCCCCAATGAGGGTTGGTGTAGGCTTCAACCCCCTGAATGGCAAAGAATCGCAAACCGGGACTGAAAAACAGAATCACAAAGAATCAAATCCTACAAGCTCGAAACATTCCATAATAAAAATATTTTCCATGATCGTACCAGCCTGTATACATCTAGATACAAGTATTAAATTCTTGAAAGGGTAGTTGTAAAACAGCTAACTGATCATCTGCAGAGGAATGGTCTATTTGAAGAGTTTCAGTCAGGTTTTAGAATTCATCATAGTACAGAAACAGCATTAGTGAAGGTTACAAATGATCTTCTTATGGCCTCGGACAGTGGACTCATCTCTGTGCTTGTTCTGTTAGACCTCAGTGCTGCTTTTGATACTGTTGACCATAAAATTTTATTACAGAGATTAGAGCATGCCATAGGTATTAAAGGCACTGCGCTGCGGTGGTTTGAATCATATTTGTCTAATAGATTACAATTTGTTCATGTAAATGGGGAATCTTCTTCACAGACTAAAGTTAATTATGGAGTTCCACAAGGTTCTGTGCTAGGACCAATTTTATTCACTTTATATATGCTTCCCTTAGGCAGTATTATTAGACGGTATTGCTTAAATTTTCATTGTTACGCAGATGATACCCAGCTTTATCTATCCATGAAGCCAGAGGACACACACCAATTAGCTAAACTGCAGGATTGTCTTACAGACATAAAGACATGGATGACCTCTAATTTCCTGCTTTTAAACTCAGATAAAACTGAAGTTATTGTACTTGGCCCCACAAATCTTAGAAACATGGTGTCTAACCAGATCCTTACTCTGGATGGCATTACCCTGACCTCTAGTAATACTGTGAGAAATCTTGGAGTCATTTTTGATCAGGATATGTCATTCAAAGCGCATATTAAACAAATATGTAGGACTGCTTTTTTGCATTTACGCAATATCTCTAAAATCAGAAAGGTCTTGTCTCAGAGTGATGCTGAAAAACTAATTCATGCATTTATTTCCTCTAGGCTGGACTATTGTAATTCATTATTATCAGGTTGTCCTAAAAGTTCCCTAAAAAGCCTTCAGTTAATTCAAAATGCTGCAGCTAGAGTACTGACGGGGACTAGAAGGAGAGAGCATATCTCACCCATATTGGCCTCTCTTCATTGGCTTCCTGTTAATTCTAGAATAGAATTTAAAATTCTTCTTCTTACTTATAAGGTTTTGAATAATCAGGTCCCATCTTATCTTAGGGACCTCGTAGTACCATATCACCCCAATAGAGCGCTTCGCTCTCAGACTGCAGGCTTACTTGTAGTTCCTAGGGTTTGTAAGAGTAGAATGGGAGGCAGAGCCTTCAGCTTTCAGGCTCCTCTCCTGTGGAACCAGCTCCCAAGTCAGATCAGGGAGACAGACACCCTCTCTACTTTTAAGATTAGGCTTAAAACTTTCCTTTTTGCTAAAGCTTATAGTTAGGGCTGGATCAGGTGACCCTGAACCATCCCTTAGTTATGCTGCTATAGACGTAGACTGCTGGGGGGTTCCCATGATGCATTGTTTCTTTCTCTTTTTGCTCTGTATGCACCACTCTGCATTTAATCATTAGTGATCGATCTCTGCTCCCCTCCACAGCATGTCTTTTTCCTGGTTCTCTCCCTCAGCCCCAACCAGTCCCAGCAGAAGACTGCCCCTCCCTGAGCCTGGTTCTGCTGGAGGTTTCTTCCTGTTAAAGGGAGTTTTTCCTTCCCACTGTAGCCAAGTGCTTGCTCACAGGGGGTCGTTTTGACCGTTGGGGTTTTACATAATTATTGTATGGCCTTGCCTTACAATATAAAGCGCCTTGGGGCAACTGTTTGTTGTGATTTGGCGCTATATAAAAAAAAAATTGATTGATTGATTGATTATAGTTTTATAAGGAAAGACAGAAAAGTGAGAGAGCAAGGTAGAGCAATTTTTACACTGAGGAGTCTCTTCAGTGGCTGATCAACCAGTTGGCCCATGCCTGGAGGATGTTTGGACTGACTATCAGCATCAAGAAAACAAATGTCATGGGTCAGGACATCCCAACACTGCCATCAATCAACACTGACAACTAGGTGCTCGAGGTCACTTCCCTTACCTAGGCTCCACCATCACCAGCAGCTTGATGCAGAAATCCTAAAATGCTTTACCAAGGCCACTGCTGCGATGTTAAAACCGAGCAAGAGCATGAAGGACAGCAGACAGCTTCCCTTGAACACCAAACTCGGGGTGTCTATCAGGCATACAGGCTCAGGTATCTGCTGTATCGCAGTGAGTCCTGGATGACATAAGCCAAACAGGAGAATCATTTGCAAAGCTTTTATATTTGCGTCCTCCAATAAATCTTCAACGTGCCATGGCATGGCAAAGTCATCAAGACAGCTACAAGGTAGTGCCAATTTAGTGTTGGTTTAACAATGTCAAAATAGTGCTGAGATTACCATAGCCTGTGCTGTGCGTTCTCAGATGCTGGATTACTGTGTGTTCCAAAGGTGAAGAAGAACTCAGCAGATCACAGAGCCTTTTCCCTATTATGCACCTGTTCTGTGGAATAGTCTGCCAAAAGTCTGACAAATACAGACTTTGCTGTACTGAATCTTTTTTTTTCCCCTCCACCTTGTGTTTATGTTCCTATTGGTGGAGTTGGACATAGTCCCACTACATCTACACTCTGTGTAATGTTAGCAAAATGTAGGACTCTGATGACAGTGATCACGTTAGCTCCCTGTTTCCAATTTTGTTGTTGTGGTATAGTGTTGCGTGTGTTGCTTGTTCCAGCTGATTGATTTCTGCTTTGTTCTCCAACTGAGATTTAATCTGATGGTGGGGCCACATAGCACATGGTGGTTTCTGCGGGATTGGGACATTGGAGATTTTCCAAAGGATCAAAACTGTCAAATCTCTGATGATCCTGTTTGTGTTCCATTTGGTGGCTCCATAATCTTAATGTTTGATTGTTTGGACAATTGGTTACTATGACCACTGGACTTTATAAGTAATTATATACTTAGCTGTGTCTTCGCTGTCTTGCATATTTGATAATTCTTTGTTGTACTTTGTTTTATTTTATTTTTGTTATTGCTAGTACGGGCATAGCAGATGGTCACCCCTTAAAGACTGGCCTGCTTGATGGTTCTTCCTACAATAAAAAAAAAAAAAAAAAAAATTGCCCGAGGGAGTTTATACTTAGCACGCTTGCTAATGTGCTTGCTTAGGGGTTGGGTAAGGTTAGATCGCACCTTTATGAGATGCCTTGAGGTGACCGATGTTGTGATTTGGTGCTACATAAATCAAATGAACTGAACAATTACCATACAAATTTCATCATTTACAGGAAATGTCATGTTCTTGTAACTCCCAGAACTAAAGAACCCAGATTAACCCCCACCCACCCACATTTCACTGATATCAATAATCTTGCAATTTCATGTTATCCACAAGGATTTTCTGGGGGCTCCTGGAATAAAATTAAGTGTTAAATCCAAAGGAAGCATCATCCAAAAATGGTTATTTTATCTGCATAGAGCATTAAGCCACCTATTAACACACTACCTGCACTTTATTCCAATTAAATATTTCCAGAGAAAATTTACCAGCCGTTATCTCTATGCATTAGCTGCACTATAGCCAGGAAAAAAAAAATCAAAAACATGAACAAGCTGGGAGTCAGGGTGGTCCAGTGATGAACACCTCCTGTGTCCTCCCTTCATCGTCTTTCTCTCTCTCTCTTACTCTTCTGCCTCCTCTGGGCTGTTATTGATCTGATCTCCTCTTCTCTCAACTGGAGCCATGATTCATGTTGTTCCGACTGTCCGACTGGCCCTCACTCACTGCACACAGACGCAGCTCAGTCATGCCCTCCCCTATCTATCTATCTATCTATCTATCTATCTATCTATCTATCTATCTATCTATCTATCTATCTATCTATCTATCTATCTATCTATCTATCTATCTATCTATCTATCTATCTATCTATCTATCTATCTATCTATCTATCTATCTATCTATCTATCTATCTATCTATCTATCTATCTATCTATCTATCTATCTGTCCATCTGTCTCTGCCTGCTGAACAAAAAAAAAAAAAAAGCCCACCACAGTCCGGTTTGCCAGAATTATTATTGATATTATTATATTATGCAAGTTATATGCATTTAAATCCTCTGCTCTGTAAATCTTCTTAAGGGATTTTCCTAATTTGAATCAACATCCAAAGTTGACAGTGAACCAACGTATAGAAGGTTAGAATCCGATTAAAAGGCATTCATTTCCTGTCTGAGCAGAGAATTGTGGCGTGGAATAGTTTTCAGTCATTGTTGGTGTGCATGCTATTTTTATGTATGATATTCCTCTGTTTATTGTGGCTTAATATTTCAAAGCGTTCCAGAGAGAGAGAGGAAGAGAGAAAGGTGTAAAGGCCTTCCAGCAGCAGGAGCACATAAAAGCCCGGCTTCAGCCAAGGCTCCTGCGCTAATGTGTAGAAATTAATTGAGTGAAAAAAATCTGCTGTTTAAGGTTGAAGTGGGTTATGGGAGGCAGTGTAACAATTGTTTTCTGTTTGCCAGGGGCTATATATCGTTCATTCCAGCTTTCTCTCTCCTTTACGCTCAACACTCACGCCTCCCTTCCTTCCTCCTTCCTTACATCCATCCACCTTCTAAGCCTCTCTCTCCTCTCCTTTTCATCAGTCTTTTATTTCCTGCTGTCTGCCATCTCTCTCTCTCTCTCTCTCTCTCTCTCTCTCTCTCTCTCTCTCTCTCTCTCTCTCTCTCTCTCTCTCTCTCTCTCTCTCTCTCTCTCTATATATATATATATATATATTAGGTGTGCTGGAGAAAATCTATTCACGTCCGAATCGCGATTCTTATTTATTAAGATTCTGAATCAATACAAAATGTCCAATAATCGATTTTTAAAAAGCATTTTTTAAAACATTTTCTTGCTTACTCGCTGCGTGTACTGTGTGTCAGGCAAGGGCCTCCGTACTACAGTGTCCCCGTGAGGGGGGGTTTCCGGCGTGCTTCAAACATTCGTGAGCTGCAGCTTAGCGTGGCAGACGAAGAGGTAATTCAGTCAGCACCGTCTTTGCTGAAGGCAAATGTTTAGGTACATTTTTGATTTTATTATTTGCTGCGTAAGAAGGAGCTTGACATGACTTATGCAGTGTGCAAAATCTGCAAAATGAAAGTCAAGTACTTAGGAAACACTTCAAATCCGCAAGCCCACATGCTACGCCATCACCCGGAGCTAAAAGAAGCAGAGCAGCGGTCTCTGCTGACTACTGATCAGCACTTTGCTAAACTGCCAGCCAACTCTGAACGAGCAAAGCAGATAAGTAAATTTACATCTAGAATCACTTAATTAACCTTGTAAAGCTGCGTTTTCTTAAGCATAAACATTTTTTAAGTAATATAACTATTTCTCAGAGCTCTTTGAATCGAAAATCGATTCTGAATTGAATCATCACCCCAAGAATCGGAATCGAATTGAATCGTGAGTTGTACGATTCATATCCCTAATGTGTGTATATATATATATATATATATATATATATATATATATATATATATATATATATATATACGAGATCTGTGAGAAAACTATCCGACCTTTTTATTTTTTTCAAAAACTATATGGATTTGAATCACGTGCGCTTGCATCAGACAAGCTTGAACCTTCGTGCGCATGCGTGAGTTTTTTACGCCTGTCGGTTGCGTCATTCACCTGTGGGCAGGCTTTGAGTGAGCACTGGTCCACCCCCCTCGTTGGATTTTTATTGTCAGGGAAATGGCTGAGAGGCTGCCGCTTTGCTCCATGAATTTTTTTGCAGAAACTGTTAGAGACAGCCAGTTGGAAATCATTCGAAACATTCAGATGGATTTCAGTGAAGATTCTGTCGGTATCACACGGATTAAGGACCATTAAAACTGGATTAAAAAACGGCCCACGGCGACGGAGGGCGCACCGCGCCCACGAGCGGCCATCGACAGGCTGGAACGAGCAGATCACTTCCAAATTTAAGGCTCTGTTGATGCAGGGCGTCGTGTGACTAGCAGAGAAGTTTCAGAGGAGGTCGGGATCAGCACTTTATTGGCACATTCTACTGTTAAAGGAGATTTTGTAATGAAAGACGTGTGGACGGATTCGCGCGTCACGACGCATCCACTCATGGCGCGGGACAAACAACACCTCCGTGTTGGAAGTCTCACAGGACAAGTTGGAACATGCCCAGCTGTTAAACAATTTCTCGGATACTCACTCGACTGAAAAGCCACCAAAAGCCATCTGGATCTTATGAATGGTTTCCAACACGGAGGTGTTGTTTGTCCCGCGCCATGAGCGGCTGCGTCGCGACACGTGAATCCGTCCGCACGTCTTTCATTACAAAATCTCCTTTAACAGTGGAATGTGCCACAAAAGTGCTATGTCCAGCTCTCTTGCCATTTCTGTGGTAGTCACACGACGTCCTGCATCAACAGAGCCTTAAATTTGGAAGTGATCTGCTCGTTCCAGCCTGTCGATGGCCGCTCGGGGCGCGGTGCACCCTCCGCCGCCATGGGCCGTTTTTAATCCAGTTTTAATGGTCCTAAATCCATGTGATACCAATAGAATCTTCACCGAAATCCATCTGAATCTTTCGAATGGTTTCCAACTGGCTGTCTCTAACAGTTTCTGAAAAAAATTTCATGGAGCAAAGCGGCAGCCTCTCAGCCATTTCCCTGACAATAAAAATCCGACGAGGGGGGTGCTCACTCAAAGCCTGCCCACAGGCGAATGACGCAACCGACAGGCATGAAAAAACTCACGCATGCGCACGAAGGTTCAAGCTTGTCTGATGCAAGTGCACATGATTCAAATCCATATAGTTTTTGAAAAAAATAAAAAGGTTGGATACTTTTCTCACAGACCTCGTATATATATATATATATATATATATATATATATATATATATATATATATATATATATACTTGTATGTGTGTGTGTAAAATCAGTGCTGTTTACTCCAGCCTGCTTGGCCCATGAATTAAGCCAGTGCATATCTCTTATGAATGTTAGAATGTCTTTCTAACATATACATACAACATAACACACACACACACACACATATATATATATATATATATATATATATATATATATATATATATATATATATATATATATATATATATATATATAAATTAAATAGTAATTTGTAATAGTCTCATTTGTGAAATGCATCCTTACTGCTAACAAAGAACTTTTTTGTTAACAATTAATCAACAGCAAATCAGCCAACTCCAAATAACATTGTAAAACAATAATTTGGCATCTAACAATTAACTGATAAGAATTGTTGTAAATGTACTGTGAACTGGTCTTCAAACTCTTGTAAAAGGTGAAAGGCCTTGTGAGGCTCTTGCAAGACTGGTCACAGGTACACTGAACTTTGCAAGGTCAAAAGAAACAAGTCCAATAGTGATAGGTGGTATAACAGATAAATGTACCCATTTGAACTTTATATAAAGTTCACACTTTGCTAATACTGTCATATTATATCAGAGCTGGAAATTTATTCTGTTTATGCCATGCTAACAACAGCTGGGTTCTTCTATGCTGCATCTGTTGCTGCAGCACAGTAGTAAAAACTTGAAGAAGGTCACAGATTTTTCATGAAATATATATTTGAAGGTCAGTAACGCCAATTTTGGCTCGTTCCAATTCAACGTGGAAGATGAATGTCTACATGAAAGAATAGTGTCACACTGCAATGTACTGCTTTGAAATGAATCTTCCCACAACAAAAAGTATCGCTGCTGAGTCGTCTCATAGTCCATGCATCTAGATATATATCATTTTCATTTTTATCATTAGAATTTGATGAAGGAGAGATGCACACCCCTAACATTTCAAAGTAATTTACAACAATAACTGGATCATTTGTGAAATAAAGCCTTACTATGTCTGCTTACGTCTACACTGAACTCAGAAATTCACGTCGACATGTGGCAGTTACTCTCATGAAGACTTTTTTTTTGCTAACAACGTCTCAGTTAAAATAAATAAATGTGGATGCAAATATTTGTTTATATGTGTGTATCTTGGTGCATCTGACTACGCACATGCATCATTATGTGGTGATTGGTGACATTAACAGGAGCCCAGCATCAACACAATAGAGAAGTTTAGCACCCCATTGGGCAAATGAGTCACTCTCTCACTGCATGCAAATGTGCAATAGAAAGTCGCAGATGTCTGTTGCAGTCTTTCATTTTAGTACAATCAAAACAACAATAATAAAAAAAAAGCCTTCAACCAAAACTGTGCTGAAAATCAATAGAAACTGAAGAAAAAACAGTGACAAAGATGCATGGGCTATACAGAAGGGAACATCTATTCAGATCACAGTGAAAAGAACAAGGTTAGCACTGATGTTTCAGCCAGGAATAGAATAAGAGAGAGTACAACAGAAAGTCTAGAAAAGACGACAGGAGGAAAGAAACAAAAGGCCAGAACAAAAGGTTACAACTCACAAAACTGATGAGGCCATTAATGAAGAATCTTTTATCTCTCCGAATATCTCCTCTGCTGCCCAAAGCAGAAAGCAGAAACCTGTTTCCTATGTTAAACTAGTCTTTAGTAGCCTTTCATGTAAAATATCAAACCTTTCAATATCACATTGAGGAAAATACAGTTGTGCACCCTGTGTAATTTTCCCCCCTTTTTTTTAGAAACACTTAACCATTCTCTTTGAACTTTGCAGCTCCACTCATTAAGCCTCCTTTGAAGAGTGAACGCTTGAACATTGGTACATTTTGATTTTGCAATTGCTAAATGCAACAGAGCTGTAATTTACTGCTAAAATTTGGTGTTACTAGTTAATAATACATTGGCCGTGTACAGTAGGCAGCAGTATAAATAGACAAAAAAGGGAGTCGACATGCAAGATGCTGGAGTGTTAATAAATTCATCCCGCTACAAGCGTCAACATACAAATATTTCGCATTGACGAGGCAGAAACACTCCTGTGTGACTGTGCAGACAGAAGTAATTTTTTGCATAAATCTCCCACTGCCCTAAACATCGCTGCCAACCATTACACCTGCATGTGACAGTGCTTTTTTTGTTCTTATGTAATTCAGTAATAACAGATTATTTAATTTTAGTCCTGTATAAGCCCAGAAGCCTACCGGTAATGGTGTTTATCCCTGGATTCTATAGCATAAAGCAGATAAGAGACTAAGATTCCCCATTGTTGGGACTCCACTACATTGCATGTTACTTCCGCAATCACAGTTGTTACCCCTTTACAGCCTGGTAGACTGGAATAATGTAGATGAAGTGTCTTGTCCAAGGACACAGCCCTGGAATGTGACCGGGAATTGAACTCAGGTCAAAATACTAGTAGCCTAACTTCTTTCCCACTGATCTACTCGCTCTGTTCATATTGGAAAAAATTGGTAAACAAAAATTGGAAATTGCTTGATTCAATACTTTAACCATCTTCAACAACATACCTGTAGTCCCCATGCATCCATCTTGATGTTTTCACTTTATCTAATCAAAATATGAACATCAAGAATGTCAAAAATAACATTGGCACGAGGAAATACAGTCCATGCAAGTTCATTTTTTACTTCTCTGCAGTGCCATCTTAATCATTTGATAAATGACAGCAGTATAAAATGAAACAGGATGTTCTACTATCGCATCAAATCTCATGGTGTCATAACATCATGTTATAATAATGTCCTATTTGTCCTATGTCCCTTTTCAGCAGCAACTGGAAATCCATGGACGTGAAAATGCAAATCATAACATGGCACAAAGATGCAGTCTTATACAACCCCTGGCAAAAATTCTGGAATCACCGGCCTCAGAGGATGTTCATTCAGTTGTTTAATTTTGTAGAAAAAAAGCAGATCACAGACATGACACAAAACTAAAGTCATTTCAAATGGCAACTTTCTGGCTTTAAGAAACACTATAAGAAATCAAGAAAAAAAGATTGTGGCAGTCAGTAACGGTTACTTTTTTAGACCAAGCAGAGGAAAAAAATATGGAATCACTCAATTCTGAGGAAAAAACTATGGAATCACCCTGTAAATGTTCATCCCCCAAATTAACACCTGCATCAAATCAGATCTGCTCATTGACATTGACCCTATGCCATGACATTGACCCTATGTGTCTTTTTGCAAGGAATGTTTTCACACTTTTTGCTCTATGGCAAGATGCATTATCATCTTGAAAAATAATTTCATCATCCCCAAACATCCTTTCAATTGTCCAAAATATCAACGTAAACTTGTGCATTTATTGATGATGTAATGACAGCCATCTCCCCAGTGCCTTTACCTGACATGCAGCCCCATATCATCAATGACTGTGGAAATGTACATGTTCTCTTCAGGCAGTCATCTTTATAAATCTCATTGGAAAGGCACCAAACAAAAGTTCCAGCATCATCACCTTGCCCAATGCAGATTCGAGATTCATCACTGAATATGACTTTCATCCAGTCATCCACAGTCCACAAATGCTTTTCCTTAGCCCATTGTAACCTTGTTTTTTTCTGTTTAGGTGTTAATGATGCCTTTCGTTTAGCTTTTCTGTATGTAAATCCCATTTCCTTTAGGCGGTTTCTTACAGTTCGGTCACAGACGTTGACTCCAGTTTCCTCTCATTCGTTCCTCATTTGTTTTGTTGTACATTTTTCGATTTTTGAGACATATTGCTTTAAGTTTTCTGTCTTGACGCTTTGATGTCTTGCTTGGTCTACCAGTATGTTTGCCTTTAACAACCTTCCCATGTTGTTTGTATTTCGTCCAGAGTTTAGACACAGCTGACTGTGAACAACCAACATCTTTTGCAACATTGCGTGATGATTTACTCTCTTTTAAGAGTTTGATAATCCTCTCCTTTGTTTCAATTGACATCTCTCATGTTGGAGCCATGATTCATGTCAGTCCACTTGGTGCAACAGCTCTCCAAGGTGTGTTCACTCCTTTTTAGATGCAGACTAACGAGCAGATCTGATATGATGCAGGTGTTAGTTTTGGGGATGAAAATTTACAGGGTGATTCCATAATTTTTTCCTCAGAATTGAGTGATTCCATATTTTTTTCCTCTGCTTGGTCTAAAAAAGTAACCGTTACTGACTGCCACAATCTTTTTTTCTTGATTTCTTATAGTGTTTCTTAAAGCCAGAAAGTTGCCATTTGAAATGACTTTAGTTTTGTGTCATGTCTGTGATCTGCTTTTTTTCTACAAAATTAAACAACTGAATGAACATCCTCCGAGGCCGGTGATTCCATAATTTTTGCCAGGGGTTGTACTATTATATGTTCAAACAAAAATACCTTTGTGAAGGCAAACCGCAAGTTTGAACTTATACCCTGCATTTCATAATGTCATATTTGTGACTTGTTTGCCATTGGCTCCTAAATATAAAAATACCAGAGCCAAATCAAATTTTCAGAAGCCAAAATATTGTGAGTCCCATAAAGCAATATGGCGTTTGCTACAGCACATGGTAAATAAATGAAAAATGGACTGCATTTATATAGCACTTTTTCATCTGCATCAGATGCTCAAAGCGCTTTACAATTATGCCTCACATTCACCCCGATGTCAGGGTGCTGCCATCCAAGGTACTTACTACACACCGGGAGCAACTAGGGGATTAAGGACCTTGCCCATGGGTCCTTAGTGATTTTCCGGTCAGGCTGGGATTTGAACCAAGGATCCTCTGGTCTCAAGCCCAATGCCTTAACCACTAGACCATCACCTCCCCAACACATGCACGCAAAATCAGCACTAGAGTTTTAGTTAGATGTTTCCTATTTCCTTAATCGACAAGTTGCTCCCAGTTTGTAGTAATTGCCTTGTATGGCAGCAACTTGACATCGGTGTGTGTGTGTGTGTGTGTGTGTGTGTGTGTGTGTGTGTGTGTGTGTGTGTGTGTGTGTGTGTGTGTGTGAGAGAGAGAGAGAGAGAGAGAGAGAGAGACAGAAAGAGAGAGAGAGAGAGAGAGAGAGAATAGGTTAATGTAAGGCTTTACTATATAATATTAATATATTATTATATTAATATAAGCTCAAATTTTAGGCAAAATGCTTACGTATACGTGTGTGTGTACATATATCACATAAAACATGAATTATGACCTTTGACACTGGTTGACCTTGAAAAGCCAGTAACTAGGACATAAATGCTTTCCTCAGATAGTGTGGAGCCAATAAGTATCAAACATGTTAGAAAGGTAGTGTGTTAGTCTCGGAAAACGTGCTTCAGTGTTAGAAATAACTGCTTAAATGTCAGGGCTGCACAAAACAATATATTATGGTATCACCAAATCACAATGAATGAATTTGCATGAATTGATGTCAAACATGGAAAGCGTGGGTGTTTCACTCTCTGACTGGCTGTTCTAGGATTTATTTTACAACCCCAATTCCAATGAAGTTGGGACGTTGTGAACAACTGTGTGAAAAAATAGTCCAACAATCTAACAACAATGTTTCTCAATGTTCAGTTGCAAGGAATTTAGGGATTCCATCATCTACAGTCCATAATATAATCAGAAGATTCAGAGAATCTGGAGAATCTGGCCGAAAGCCAACACTGAATGCCCGTGACCTTCGATCCACCAGGCAGCACTGCATTCAAAATTGGTATCATTGTGTAAAGGATCTTACCACGTGGGCTCAGGGACACTTCAGAAAAGCATTGTCAGTTAACACAGTTTGTCGCTGCACCTACAAATGCAAGTTAAAACTCTACCATGCAAAGCGAAAGCCATACATCAACAACATCCAGAAATGCCACTGCCTTCTCTGGGCCTGAGTTCATTTGAAATGGACAGACGCAAAGTGGAAAAGTGTGCTGTGGTCTGATGAGTCCACATTTCAAATTGTTTTTGGAGATCATGGACATTGTGTCCTCCGGGCAAAAGAGAAAAAAAGACCATCCAGATTGTTACCAGTGCAAAGTTCAAAAGCCAGCATCTGTGATGGTATGGGGGTGTGTTAGTGCCCATGGCATGGGCAACTTACACATCTGTGATGGCACCATCAATGCTGAAAGGTACATCCCTGTTTTGGAGCAACACATGCTGCCATCCAAGCAACGACTTTTTCAGGGACGTCCCTGCTTATTTCAGCAAGACAATGCCAAGTCACATTCTGTGTTACAACAGCGTGGCTTCATTGTAAAAGAGTGAGGGTACTAGACTGGCCTGCCTGCAGTCCAGACCTGTCGCCCATTGAAAATGTGTGGAACATTATGAAGCGCAAAATACGACAACAGAGACCCCGACCCGTTGAACAACTGAAGCCATACATCGAGCAAGAATGGGAAAGAATTCTACCTACAAAGCTTCAACAATTAGTGTCCTCAGTTCCCAAATGCTTATTGAGTGTTGTTAGAAGGAAAGGTGATGTAACACAGTGGTAAACATACCACTGTCCCAGCTTTTTTGAAACATGTTGCAGGCATCCATTTCAAAATGAGCAAATATTTGCACAAAAACAATAAAGTTTATCAGTTTGAACATTAAATATTTTGTCTTTGTGGTGTATTCAATTGAATATAGGTTGAAGAGGATTTGAAAATCATTGTACTCTGTTTATATTTACATTTTACACAACGTCCCAACTTCATTGTAATTGGGGTTGTAATACATTTGTCACTTTATGAATAGGATGAGACAATGTCACAGCCATAACGTAATCTGATATGTGAATGGCCACACATAAGCGCAGAACTTTGCACAAAAGTGTGAGATTAAATACCACACTATGCACTTTTAATAGACAATTTTCAGAGCCTTTTGGGGTTCCTTCATGTGGTAGGTGAGAGAAGGTGCCAAATGTCTCATTGTCAGGAATCTTGATATCAGCAGTAATTCCTCACAAATCAACTCCTTGTTTGCAAGGGAAGGTATCCATCTTTGGAGCTGCGGCATACTTACTGAGACGCCCAACAAATGCATTTGACTTTGCTAGATACCGCTGTAGAATCAGCATAATGTGATCGGGTACCTGGAGCTTGTGTTTGTACTTGGTGATTGTTGAAGATTGAAGAAGCCACTTTGGGTGCTACATCTTCTAATTAACTTCATGTAAAGTGTTAGCCGCTTTCTGGGGATTGCAAGTGATTTGCAAATGGTTGTACAGAATCTTTTTTCAGATTTTTTGAAGGTGGTGGTGCGAGCTATCAAGAGAACATCACATTTTCAGATATTCTCCCAAAATGCTGATGGATTAATTAAGGGACAAGAGATTTATACATTTCAGCGCCAGTAGAGGAACAAAACGGTGAGTCTAAAAAGTGCTTACAGCATCTGGAGCAAAACTGGCTCTTGACTTACAGTAAGGTTTGGTTTTGCCACAGGAATGGCCTTATATCAATACAGACCATTGAAGAAAATGACTTTTGCAGACTCAAGCAAATGGAGGTAACAGAGAGGGAGAGGGAGGGAGTCTGGGACCTTGCAAGATAAAGCCAGATAAGCAGAAAGGGAGAATCACAGATTCAGTACAACACATATCCCAAAGAGATTTCTGAGGAATTTCACAAAAAATCAGTATCATGCATTTCACAGGTTTTCAGTAATAGAAAACTCTGCTCAATACTCAGACCTCAACAGACCCTTGAGTTCTGACCTTTAGCCATAAGACCCCATCCCCAGGCCTTAGAAATGTGTAATCATTAAAGACTTTGCAGAGGACTTGGCCTCTCACACAAAGGAGGTGAGAGACTGACTGAGGCAAAAATTGCTTGCTTTCTTTTAAGCCCCTTTCACATTGGGCCAACGCAGAGTTGCGTAATGCGGTGTACCAATGATGCAGAGCTTATGCAGGCCTACGTGGAAATATGATGAGGGACACATAGGGTTCTGCGAAATGGATGCAAAAAAATGACATTCGGTGTAGAATACTGGACGCAGTGCTCTCCGCAAGTCTATGCAACACTCTGCTATTGTAGGCAAGTCTACGCAACATTGCACTACGGTACACCATGACTCCACAATTGTACTCTACCCTATGCCAGTTCGTGAACAATCCTTTGAGGTTTTTTATCAGTACATACCTGCATTGCTAGATTTTATTCATCCCACTGGACTCTGGTGAATTTTGCTGGCAGTGAAGCTTCAAACCCACAGAAGAAGAAGAGGCGGGTCAAGCTTTCCCCCGGGTGCAACATATGCAGCCATTCCTACGCAGCACAATACAACTCTACGTAGGCTCAGTGTGAAAGGGGCTTTAAACTCACTCACTCACTCATCTTCAACCACTTGCTACAATTAAGGGTCATGGGGAGCTGGAGCCTATCCCAGCAGTCATAGGGCGTGAGGTGGGGTGCACCCTGGACAGGACGCCAGTCTGTGGCAGGGCCACATATAGACAAACAAACACATTCACACGCACAAATATGGACAATACAAATATGGACAATATGACATTTCCAATTCACCAAACTTGCATGTTTTTGGATGTGGGAGGAAGCCGGAGCACCCAGAGGGAACCCACGCAAAAGGGATGAGAACATGCAAACCCCACACAGAAAGGCCACAGGTGGGAATCAATCCCATGACCTTCTTGCTGTGAGACAACATTGCTAACCACAACTTTGTGCAGAAAAAACACATCAAATTTGAATTGGAATTTGAGGTGTGAACCACTGTTTAGTGAAGAACGGCCTGACTGTTGGTGCTGACGTTTTCATTTTGGATTGGCGAGAGACCTTAGAGAAGGTAGAAGGCAGAAGCCTGAGTGAAAGTGTGTCATTAACATAAAACAAAGGCTCTGCGGTGTATACGGATCCATGGTTGTCTCACAAGACCAAACAAGTGAAGAGCAAAGCATGAGTCATGCAAACCCTCCTCCCTGCCGGCATCAGTTTCCTTCACCCTTTCTCCAAATAACCATTAGCCCCTACTTTGCATAGCTACTGCTAGTTCCATTTTGTTGGTCTCAAATATGTGCTAGCTCATTTGATTTGGTGTATCTTTAGCAATAATGGGGATAATGAGTGATGTGCAAAGAACAGCAAAGTGTCCTTGTTTCCATCTCAAAAGCGGTTCCTCTCCATAAGTATCACACAGTGTGTGTGTCCAACCATTCTTTCAAGTAACTCTGTCAGTGCACTGTGCTGCATAATTCAATTGTTTTTAACCAGAGTACCAATAAAGGAGGATTGTGCATCTTCTTATGTCCAGTTGTTACATCTACAGTCCATCAGTCAGGTTTAACCTCCTGCAGGTTTAACCTAATCAAAAAAGGATTAAATCCAGTCTATAAAGGCAAGTTTGTAAATTAAGTAACATACTACATTTCATCATGCCTTTATCAAGCAAACATTTTCTCCTTCCACTCACAATAAAGCACAGGACCCCTGTGGAGATGCCTCAGCATGACAACACAGCTACATTCGACAACAAGTGGCAAATAAAATTAGAAAAACTGTCGATAACGCACAATTCTTCAACAGCCTCATATACATTAACTCCCTGCAGCAACCTTTCCAAAATTAGCCCTTCAAATCCTGCTGCTAGATTGCAATAGTGACAGTGAGGTCAGCATGAAAGGCAGACCCAGGGTTTAACTGCTGCTGAGTGATTTGGCAATTGTAAGAAATAAGAGAGAAAAACTAATTACTGTGGGCTTAAAGAAAAACCATGGGTAAAGTGGACGCTTCCAGTGCTGGAGGTGAAGTGTTCATGTGGGAAGGCTTTAGCTCAGTCGCTAATAACAACAAAACAACCCCCATTAAACCATGATACAAGAGTGTATCACTGCTTTTATCTACTCTGGTGGGGAAAAGTGAAAATCACACAACAACTAAATAGATAGCCAGCTTCATCCTGATTTAAAGTCCATGGAAACATCAAAATCTAAATGTAGGAATTTTTTATGAAGGCCATGGAAATAATTTACTCTAAATATAGAGCAACTATGTTCATAATTGTTTGTTCCTCAGTTTACCTTATGTGTCTGAAATAAAGAATACAATTGTTAGCAACAGGATGATGTTGTGGCATCAACGCATACCCTGTTTGCAGCACTTGAGAGGCTGAGAGAGGAGTGGGCATACTTGGGTTTACAATTGTCCTGGATCAAGACTAGGACTCAGACATCAGAAGTGTATCTGTATGTGGTGAAAGTGTTGAACTTGTAGTGATAGGCACTTATCTCACCAGTGACCTTTCATGTCTCTGGATCCTCAGCCTTTGAAATTGAGAGAGAGCTGGCGAGAACCTACAGAGTCAAGAGGTCACTGGTCAGAGGTGTTTGGTGATGGAGAGAGAGCATTAGCTAGGACATTCTGGCCATGTAGTACGTTTCTCTATATGTGATCCACTACAGGTGTCTCAGTGTTGAGGATCCCGGCAGCTGGAGAAGGCCAAGGGGAGGCCCATGTTTCACCTGCCTGCGGCAGATAGATGGTTACTTTCAAGAGATAAGGATAGCCTAGATGTTTGCCATCCAGGACCAAGGGTGGTTCGGTACAGCAGGGGATATGGTGACACTTACTGCTAGTTTATGCTCCCAGAGCAGACTTGATGCCAACAATGGTGTATTTCGTGGGCATATGTGATCATGCACTACCAAAAAAAAGTTTTAAGAGTGATAACCATGGTAACCTTTCAGTAAAATATGCCACACAGACTGATCGTTAGTCTACCACAGTCAAGTAATTTAAAAAAAAGGAAGCATTACTGTGCTAGATTCAAGGCAAAGAAAGAAGAGCGAACAAAAGCAGCAGATTTCAAAAGACAATGGAAGCTGTAACTGATTTACTGTCTTTACAGAACCAGCGAGTGACTGCACTCCAACAGACAGGCAATATGTTTGTGTAAAAATGGAAAGCAGTAACTTTTTTGCTTTGGGCATTGTCTGTATCAGTAACGTGATCTTAATTTCACAGTTGACTTGGAGCACGGGCAGGAGGGAAAACGCATGGTTTCAGAAACAGGAGTTTGTTTAGTGCCCTCTCACATCTGTCCCCACAATCTGCTGGTATCAACATCTGTATCTAGAAATCGCTGTTACTGAAAACAAAAACTAGACGACCTGACACTGACATGCGGCAGCTAGTGTGATTTTGACTTGACAAAGTTTTCCACAGTGGCCATGAAACGCCCCCTCGCCAACACTTCTGCACAAACAGATAAAAAAGAAAAGAAAAAAATATATAGATTTGTTTGGAATTCTTGCAGCCTAAACAATATGTACTTTATAATCTTCTGCAGAAGTCAGGAGTTAAACAGAGGCATTAAATGTTGAAGGTTATGTGATATTGAAAGCCAATGCAGTGTAGCATACAGCATACATCTACTAGCATCCACTCCATTACAACATTAGCAACTAATGTTTTGACATTTGTCTTCATTATTATCAATGAACAGAGGCGATTGAGCCACCAGTATGCTCCATTACCTTCCTTCATTGCACAGTTGCACAGTTGAAATCACACATTAGGGTGGATCAAACATAAAATGACAAGTTACGGGGATAAGGACGCACAGGCTGATTATTTAGGTGACGGAGGGTGAGAGGGAGAAGAAAAGGGATGGTGAGGTGGAGCTGTATCAGGAAGGGGACTTTGGGAATTGGTAGAGAACTGTATTGGCATTAAGGTCTGGGGAGTGTGGGGGCACTGAGCAGCACAACACACCTTAAGAAGAGAAGCTCATTTCAATCGGTATAATTAGCCTGTGGTAATGAAATAAGTCAGAGGCACTGCCACCTTCACTTAAGAGAAAATCGATCTGCATTTGAGGGAGTTTATTAAAGCTTAGGAATAATGGAGAGAAAGGATGGGGGGGTGAAGAAGAGGAAGAAATGGGGAGGTGGGGCGGACTCACATTAACAGCTAATCAGTGAAGAAGAGGTGTTGGGATTGAGCTAAAAGTTTGACATGAAGCAGAACTGAGATCTGGCAGAGTCTGTCAAAGCAGATAACTCTGCTATTTCACGGCGAGAAGCCAGGGGATGCTAGAGCCGTGCACACTATATGAAACCCACAGCATGAACTGAGATGACATCATTCTGTGGGAAAATAAAGACAATCAAAATGTCCCATAACGAAGGAGAGGGTGATTGATAGACAGTCAGTGAACATCGTCACGGGAGTCGTTCCAAGGATCCCCATGGAGTTTGGCCGAAGCTGGAGCCAATGAAAAACGTGAGTTTGGTAGGAACGGGGTGTGGTGAGGTAATCGCTGATGGACATCTCTCCAAAAGCGCCATGAATGTATGCTGGTTGCTGTGGGTGCTGCTTGCTCATTTATCCAGCCGTCTGGCCAACTCACCTGGAGCGATGGGGTAGACGTCAGGAACGCAGGCTGCTATTTCACGGCCTGTTAAGCGCTAATGCCGAAACATGCCCCGCGCTCCAATTTTAGGGTACAGGGAGCATTACCGCTAAACTCAAGCTTCTGTCCGTCTGGACTGTGGAGTTGAAGGGTAGTGGAGGAAGGTCGGGGAGGGGAGAAAGAGCAGCAAGGAGGAACAAGAGGTGTGACCAAAGCGGGACAGTGAAAAGTCTGGCGCAGGAATCAAAAGGCTAAGAGGGAAAGAATGACATGGAGAGGGAGGAAGAGAAAGAGGCACAAAAAGACAATAAGATGGAGAGCGATCTGAGCTCTGGTTTACATGGGCTGCTGAGCCAGCACTGGCGAACAGAGAGGACAGCAGCGGCACACGCTGACACCTACTCTCGCCACGCTAGGCTGCCTCTTGCAGGCCCCTGAAGACCCATCGCTCCTGCAGCCACTGAACATCAGAAGCCTGAACCACCCACAACACGTGTCCTCTGTGTGCACTAAACTTGGCCCATGTAATAACCACAGAACCTCTATTAAGCACGGGATCTCTAGGGAACCAGAACGGCTACAGTACAGTGAGCAATGTAAAATTTCTCCGATGGAATAGGTGAGATTTTCCTCAAGTTATGATAAGTTTTGCATTAAGAAGACAGGGCGCGAATTGTACGCATGTTCCACCCTGCTTTCATTGAACACGGGGTAAAAGTTAAGTCATTCATATGCGTTGGGTGGGTCACGTATGTCCCACGAGGAGGTTACAGCAGTAGCGGATCGCCCTTTAATCTCCCTCTGTCAGTCTGGGAAGGTGGGCTGTTTAAAAGGCAAGTTGTGGACAGAGAGTATGGCGGCTGCACACTGCGCTTGGACTCAATTCTTGTAGTCTGATTTGTATGGGCTCTGATGGGGCTTTTGACATCCTCAGTCATTTAGCACTGCACATCCACATCCACGGTGCTCCTGTAGCCGTTGATGATAGCTCAGTGAACATTATGGTATTGCACTTTATGTGTGTGTTTTTCATTTTAGTACACACTTTATCTTGCGTTGTTGCACATGATGCAGACCACAGGATGAATTGCTGCTGAATGACATAAAATACTGTAATGCTCACCAGTGCGTTACTCAATGTTCACATCAAGTCAACGAGGATGTAAAGAGAAGCCAATTCAAAGCTATGGGCAGGAGGTGCATCGGCGTCATAGTCATAACAGGTGTGGTAGCGTGCCACAATATAGACTGCACAGTACTGTCAAACACACCAATATTGTGTGTGCATGGCCACTGCATTGCATATTAATTTTAATTTTGGTAGCGATGTTAAAGGCCCTGTCACACCTTGACGATTTAGCCAGCGTATGCCAATCATATTAAAAAACGCTGGCATAAGTTCAATAAGTTAAGAGTAAGTTTTTTATAAATTAAGAGCATGTTGAAGCACAATGAAACACAGTGAAGCTCGCTGATGTCTGTGGTGATAAGCTGAGTTCCTCAAAAAATTTTGGGCATGCTGAAAACTTTCAACGAGTGCCAGCGTGTGACTCACACGTCCCACACATGGTGGACATAAGTTGCAGGTAAGTTATGTGATTGTTGCCAGACCTTTCTTGTAATTTAATCAAAGGTCTAAATCTGTCCATTAATGCTGGCCACTGATTGGCTGAAAGCTGCAGTCCATATGCAGAATGACTGTTTCATTCATACACGGAAAAATATGAAGTCTGACATGTTCAGTCCATGTGTTCAGTTAATGTGTCCAGTCGGGACACATTAACCACCTCTGACTGGGGGATCTCGAAGCGTTCCCAGGCCAGTGTGGAGATATAATCTCTCCACCTAGTCCTGGGTCGTCCCTGGGGTCTTTTCTCAGCTGGACGTGCCTGGAACACCTCCCTAGGGAGGCAACCACGGCGCATCCCTACCAGATGCCCCAACCACCCCAGCTGGCTCCTTTCAACACGAAGGACCGGGCTTCTCACCCTATCTCAAAGGGACACCAGCCACGCTCCTGAGGAAAACCATTTCGGCCGCTTCTACCTGCGATCTAATTCTTTCAGTCATGACCCAACTCTGATGACAATAGGTGAGAGTAGAAAGGAAGACTAACCAGTAGATCGAGAGCTTCGCCTTTTGGCTCACTTTTCATCACAACAGTACAGCAGAGGGAATGCAGTACCGTCTCTGCTGCGCAGATTCTCCGGCCAATCCCCCCCACTGTCCCCTCACTTGTGAAGAAGACCGCATGGTACTTGAACTCCTTCACTAGGGTCAGGTTCAGGTTCAGGTTCAGGTTACTTTATTTGTACCCATAGGTAGATTTGACTTGCAGCAAACAGAAAAGGGTGTCCATGTTAGTCAAACACAACAATAACAATGAAAACACTAAAAACACTAACGAAGAACATATGCAAAACAAAATGTAACACAAACACCACCGGGGACTCACAAGCTTACTAAACCACTTAAAAAGAAGCATTTGGAAAAACCACTAAAAGATGGTCAGCATAAAACTGATGTGCAAAGGGCAAATAAATAAATAAATATATGAATATGTGCAAAACCTACTAAGATTTGTTCAAATGCACAATTGCCGCTGGGACAAAACTACTCCTGTAGCATTTTGTCCTACACCTTGGGACTTTAACTCTACAGCCAGAAGGTAGGAGCTGAAATTCATTAGCCAGGGGGTGGGAGTCATCAACTGTGATGCAGCTGGTTATCCGCTGTAATTGTTTGGTGTACAGGGACTCTACACTCAGCTGAGGGTCAAGACCACATTCCCTACCCAGAGTAAGCAATCCATCGGTTTCCTGCTGAGAACCATGGCCTCAGATATAGAGGTGCTGAACCTCATCCCAGCCACTTCAAACCCGGTTGCAAACCGACCCAGTGATTACTGGAGTTCACAGGTCGATGAAGCCAACAGAACCACATTGTCTGCAAAAAGCAGCGATGAGACCCTGAGCCCACCAAACTGAAGACTCCTCCCACCGACTACACCTCGACACCCTGTCCATGAAGATCACAAACAATATTGGTGACAAGGTGCTTACTGCCAAGAACCCGAACACAGCTCTCGCTTTGTGAGTACAGAGCTTGGATGACCCTGAGAAGGGAGCCCCTCACTCCATAATCCCGCAGCACCTCCAACAGTATCTCTCAGGGTATCATATGCCTTGTAAAAGTCCACAACACACATGTAGACTGGATGGGTATACTGCCAGGTCCCCCTCCAGGATCCTTGTGAGAGTGAAGAGCTGGCCGGTTGTTCTGTGGCCAGAACAGAACATCTGACCAGCTCGGTTGTTCAGTTGTTTCACGGCCAGAATGGATCAACCAACCACCTCTTCACTCTCACAAGGATCCTGGAGGGGGCCCTGGCATTATGTCCATCAAACAATTGAAAAAATTGGTCTGGTTACAAGAAGTCACTTTTGTTCTCTTCACTTTTCTGAACGCTCCTCAATTAAACTCTCAAAGAGCTCTATGACTCATAAAATGTAAATATAAAATATACAGTAGTGTTCAGAATAATAGTAGTGCTATGTGACTAAAAAGATTAATCCAGGTTTTGAGTATATTTCTTATTGTTACATGGGAAACAAGGTACCAGTAGAGTCAGTAGATTCTCACAAATCCATCAAGATGAAGCATTCATGATATGCATACTCTTAAGGCTACGAAATTGGGCTATTAGTAAAAAAGAAAAGTAGAAAAGGGGGTGTTCACAATAACAGCAGTGTGGCATTCAGTCAGTGAGTTCGTCAGTTTTGTGGAACAAACAGGTGTGAATCAGGTGTCCACTATTTAAGGATGAAGCCAGCACCTGTTGAACATGCTTTTGTCTTTGAAAGCCTGAGGAAAATGGGACGTTCAAGACATTGTTCAGAAGAACAGCGTAGATTGATTAAAAAGTTGATGGGGGAGGGAAAAACGTATGAGCAGGTGCACAATATTATAGGCTGTTCATCTACAATGATCTCCAATGCTTTAAAATGGACAAAAAAAAACCAGAGACGCGTGGAAGAAAACAGAAAACAACCATCAAAATGGATAGAAGAATAACCAGAATGACAAAGGCTCACCCATTGATCAGCTCCAGGATGATCAAAGACAGTCTGGAGTTACCTGTAAGTGCTGTGACAGTTAGAAGACACCTGTGTGAAGCAAATTTATTTGCAAGAATCCCCCGCAAAGTCCCTCTGTTAAATAAAAGACATGTGCAGAAGAGGTTACAATTTGCCAAAGAACACATCAACTGGCCTAAAGAGAAATAGAGGAATATTTTGTGGACTGATGAGAGCAAAATTGTTCTTTTTGGGTCCAAGGGCCACAGACAGTTTGTGAGACGATCCCCCAAACTCTGAATTCAAGCCACAGTTCACAGTGAAGACAGTGAAGCATGGTGATGCAAGCATCATGATATGGGCATGTTTCTCCTACTATGGTGTTGGGCCTATATATTGCATACCAGGTATCATGGATCAGTTTGGATATGTCAAAATACTTGAAGAGGTCATGTTGCCTTATGCTGAAGAGGACATACCCTTGAAATGGGTGTTTCAACAAGACAATGACCCCAAGCACACTAGTAAATGAGCAAAATCTTGGTTCCAAACCAACAAAATTAATACCTCGCAGATGTGAAGAAATCATGAAAAACTGTGGTTATACAACTAAATACTAGTTTAGTGATTCACAGGATTGCTAAAAAAAACAGTTTGAACATAATAGTTTTGAGTTTGTAGCGTTAACAGCAGATACTACTATTATTGTGAACACCCCCTTTTCTACTTTTTTTTTTACTAATAGCCCACTTTCATAGCCTTAAGAGTGTGCATATCATGAATGCTTGGTCTTGTTGGATATGTAAGAATCTACTGAATCTACTGGTACCTTGTTTCCCATGTAACAATAAGAAATATACGCAAAACCTGGATTAATCTTTTTAGTCACATAACACTATTATTATTCTGAACACTACTGTATGAAAATATGTTTGTTCAGATGCTAAGTCCATATGTATTTACCATATTTTCCGGCCTATAAGTCACATAGGAGTATAAGTCACATCTGTCAAAAACGTATCATGAAGAGAAAAAAACATATACAATTCAATTTATTTTTGAAACATATGTATCATAAGAACTCAAGAATAAAGCATTTTGTTACAATCTGGAAAGACCATTCACTCCCACACTAACATGCAGACCATAGGCTAAATATCTTTAATGTTGTGTTTCTTGTTTCCACTGTCCTGAAAACTACCAAACATGACTTTTGTGTACAGTTACACCCCCATTTATTAGGAAATAATCATTCCAGCACTCTGCAGCACAGATCTGTTTCCTGTTCTGAGGAGCTCTACATGAGTCAAAACACCTGTGAAATACTTTGGAGGAGGTGATGGTCTAGTGGTTAAGAGTTGGGCTTGAGACCAGAGGATCCTTGGTTCAAATCCCCGCCTGACTGGAAAATCAGTAAGGGCCCTTGGGCAAGGTCCTTAATCCCCTAGTTGCTCCCGGTGTATAGTGAGCACCTTGCATGGCAGCACCGTCACATCGGGGTGAATGTGAGGCATTATTGTAAAGCACTTTGAGCATCTGATGCAGATGGAAAAGCGCTATATAAATGCAGTCCATTTACCTTTTATGTAAGTAGCTATAAAGTCATTTTTACATTACAATATAAGTTAACAGTTATGAAAATATTGCTAAATTGTGGTTCTGTTGTGTGAGCCAATAGACTTTTGAGCTGCTCGCTTCTTTAAGCCTTAATGATCAGTAATTAAATGCAGGCATGGATTTGTTAAATGTAAAACTGCACATAAAAAAACAAAACAAACAAAAAACCTTTGATTTTTTTAAAGATTTGATCCAGATTTTAACTTTGAATGAGCAGATATGAAAATAAATATAGTCAAGATTGCTCAACTCTTTATTAAAGGAGCCATGTAACGCAAAACCAGTAATACCATCACATAAGATGTCAACTGTCCAAAAAAATATTAATATCATTATATGATATTAATTTTAAGTCAACCATTCCTGACTATATTTGGTTTTTATACAGTTTTTCTTGACAGTGATATGTACTACCTTGGGAGTTTTTGGGTACATATTTGAATCTAGGAAGTTGAACAATAAAAGGAACCTGCCACTCTTCTGATTTCAGTGATTGCTGCTTCGGCTTCAACCTCACGAAAGTTCAAATCATTTTGCAGCATACTGTAGTGGTGTCCAAGCACACATCAGACACACTGCAGCATGAAAAGTCACCAGAACTGCACAGCATATGAAGCATAATATGTACCATAGAAGTGAATCTGGAGTGCTGCCCTGGATTCAAGAGTCTATTATGTTTTTTCACTTGATACTTCACTTTAACAGTCAATCTCTTCAGTTATGGACTGCCAAGACATATCTTTTTCTTAACATTATCTTTATAAATCTGGGACTGCTGGTCACAGATGTCTAGATATTTTTACACCTTAAGAATTTGACCCTGGGTACATTATGACACGGGAGACAGCACAGAAGCCAAGGTTTTACCAACTTACACAGATTTGCAGGTTGACAGAGCACATATGAAAAAAATGCTTCTTTTCTACTGCAGTGACCAGGTGTCAGCAGTGGCAATGAAGTGACCAGGCGTTGACGCAGAAAACTAGGCCAGTGGTGAATTCTGTCATAGTGTAGTACTTACACTAGGCATATCCTGAACATGTTTTTGGTTCCCCAATCCAATCTAATCCAATCCAAGTCCTTTCTTTTTAAATGTTTGCAATATCAAGTATGAATTTTTTTTTAAATATTTTGTGTTTTTCCTGTGCAGTGATTAAAAAAATATTTGACAGCTTAATCATATCAATATGGAATTACATTAAATACAGCCTTAATAACTGTTTCTGATAATAGTAAAAGACTCAACCAGTCTGCTTCCTAAAGTCTGGCAGATTTCAATTTGTGACAAATTAAATAAACCTTGTATTTATCATTTTTAAAACTCTTATTAAATTTGTTCCAGCAGTTAATTATGGCGCTGCTGAAATTCACTGTGCTAATGATAAAAATATGGATGAGTGTGTGTGTGGGTGGTTTAAGACAACCAATGTGTAAGCACTCGTTTTGCACTCATCAATGTCACGTGTAATGTGTTACAAAGTAACGTTGTGTAATTACAATACATTTGCCTGGTTCCCAGTAATGTAATGCCTTACTGTTGTAATAACAGTCAACAGAAATGAATTTGCTAAACACAAACTAATAAATAAAGGTTATGACCAGTGGTGGGCACAGTTCCGCTAATCCGCTAAACGCTAATTAATGGAGCAAAAGTTTTCCTTAGCGGATTAGCTTTTCAGCTAATTTCGAAAAACATTAGGGGATCAATTAGCTTCTGCTAAATTTAGTTCCGCTAACTTTCAGTCTGCTAACATATTTTTTTTAAGTTTAACAGTCAAAAACATTTGCAAATCCTAAAATCATACCTGTTAGTTCCTGTCTGTTCTGTCAAGTTGAGCTCCCATTGAGTAAGAGGATGTAATGCCATTGTCTTATAATTGTCATGGCAACAGTAGCGCCTTTTTATAGTAAATGAAAGTGTGCATTCCACACATACTTTTGTATGGTCGGACAGTTACCAAATTTCAACAGAAATAGAGAGTTTTCACTTTTAAATCAGATATTAACCCTCTGGGGCCAATGCCGTCGTATACGATGGCTAAGACCAAGCTTTACTAAATTATAAATAACTTTTTAATGACATGAGATAGAAACGTACTCTTTTTTTGCTGAAAAGTTAACTCACTTGAAAAGCCAAAGATCGTTTTCAAGAGTGATATGTTACTAGTTGGCCCGTTTGAATAGCCCCCTGGGTGCTGCAATGAGTACATACTATTGGGCTCCAAATGCGCCCTGTGCCATTATGCACAGCGATCACTGACAGCAGACGGAGCAGACAGAGAGCCTCTGATGACAATCTCACGTGCTCAAACAAAGAGGGTGTAACTATCAGGATTGCTCCACTAGTTTGCAAGTGAATGTTACTGGATAACTCTGTTGCTTTTACCATGAAGACAAAAAAAAAAAAAAAAAAAAAAAAATGCATAGACCATTTTGTATATATTGTTCAAAATGTGCATTTGTGTTTATTGTTTGAACCTTTTTGTTGTACAGTCTTTCACACAAGACCTCAAATTACCTTTATAAAGTGTCAAAACAGTTGACTATTGTAGTTTGCTGTGTGTTTTGAATAAATGTGTGTGGAAAATTATTTTCTGCTTTACTTTTTCCTTCCTTATTTTTGACTGTAAACCTTTATTACACTTATAAAACACAACAAAAGCATATATATTATGAAAGCACAGGTTGTCCTGAAAAAAAAAGACATAAAACTTGATTGTGGGATACAGGGAGAGCTGTTAACAGTAATAATAAAACATTTATGCCAGGTGAGTGAACTGTCCAAAAAGTGCCCTCGGACCCCAGAGGGTTAATTGTCCAGTCCCGGTCTGAGCGTTGGCTGCCGCACGAAAAAGCTGCACTAATGAGGAATGAATGAAACCTTCGTTGGGACACAGCGGGCGAGTCTCGTTTCCTGCCCGCACCAAGACTCCTGGTTAACGACTTTAACCCATAAAAAGGTGAGTCACAATTGAAATCTTTAAAAGGCTTTGACAAAGTTTAACTAGCGGTACGCTATGTTTGTTTTATGAGTGAGAGCATTTTACCGATTCAATGTGAATAAGCCAGTTTCAAGTTTCTCAGTACGCATGTATTTTCAAATCGAGCGACAGTGTTACTTTGTACACAGTAGAAGAATATTGTCAGTTGCTTTAGGCCCTAATTTTGTATTTAATTGGCTGTACAGGCAGCGACAAAGCACCCTTTTGGTGCATTTACCGGATTAGAACCAACTGAAGTACTAAAGAAGACAAAGAAGTTCCCTTCCTTTTCACTTACTTTAAAATGGCGACAACAGCATGCCACAGATCACGTGACTGATGTCTCGATGTCTGTCTTCCTCAATAGCGTAAAATCGACAGATAGTGTGTTTGCTTTAAAGACAGTGTGTACATGCAAATCTTTAATTTTTTTTAAAGTGAAAAGACACTTATTGGTGTATTTTTATGTAAAGACAAAATGTATGTGGGTTTTCTTCTGTGGGGAAGCTTAACGGGACGGATGAGGTGTAGATTTTACCAGTCACACTGAACGCAACACGGGTGAGCCATTCCTGTGTTCATAAATATAATACAGAGATAAACTGGGACTACTGATACTGCAATTTACTGCTTTTTACAAAGACGGTAACCGTGTTTGGGGTTTTATTTTGTATTTACTTATTTTTCGTGTGTTCATTTTGTGTTTGTGATCCTGGAAATATACCCAGCAGGCCCTGCTGGCTTAGCAGTAGCTGATAGTGTAATCCCATGTGGCCGCGACCGAGTCAATACTAAAAGTCGGCAGTAACTTCCGCTAAATTTTTTAGTTGTTTATAAAAGTTAAGTTTTCAGTTATCAGATTAATGGTTATCGAAAGTTAAATTTTCAGTTAGCTGTGCCCACCACTGGTTATGACAAGTGATAAAGTGACAGCTTAGACTTCAAACAAAACTTGTTCATAATCTGCATTCACATATGAATACAACAGTTCCCTTCCAGAATGTGGAAAATACAAAGAGTGTAACAGTTAACTGCCAGTGTTGAACCAAATCAGCAGACGCAGCACTAATATGCTGCACAGACCAGTGAAAACCTGAAGAAAGTCCTGGACTTTCATGAAATTTGAATTTGAAGGTAATCAATGCCACATTGGCTTCTTCTAATTTATCACGGAAAATTAATGCTTTCGTATAAAAAAGATGTGCATCCATCAGCATCATGTCGCACCAAATTATATTACACTGAACTGAATTGTTTCATTATAAAAAGTATCGTTCCTGAATCAGGTCCCGTGTAGATAAACACACTGCATTGTTTTATAAGCGAGAGGTGCACATTCCTGCAAAATACTACAGGGCTCAGTCCCAAAATATGATCAGGCTGCTGCAGGGCCACAGATGACACTGAAGGAAGGGACCGTTGTGGAGTAGTAGGAACAGAGAGCAAGGCCCCTGTTGGGAGAATGCCTGAGCTTTGTCTCTGTCACACTGTGTGACACACACTCAAAACACCACTCCCTCAGGTGTGTGTGCTTGCTGCTGCTGCATGTGATATGTGTGTGCATGTATGCATGTGTGTGAGAGAGAGAACAAACTCTCCCACCCTCTCATCTCCACCTCTGCTCTTTCACCAGCCCGTCGCTTCCCGTGTCAGTGGTTGTGGCTAAACATGTGAAAGCTGCAAGCATCCAAAGAGAGTTCTGAAAGTGGTGTTGTGGGCGTGGTGATAAATTAACCAGGGTGCCAGCACTGCATTGCTGTCACCTCAGGTTGAGCAGGATTGAGCCTGGGTGAACCGAGGACAGATACAGCCGTGCCTTTTATGGCTGTGGCTGGTACCGGGAGCGAGCAGAAGGGAGGTAGGGGATAGCTGGCTCCACAGCGCTGCTTTGAACCAAGAAGATTAATGTAGGCTCTCTGGAGCAAAGGCAACATCCAGAGCCTTAATAAGGTACAAACAATCGGTTCCATTCCCCCACCTTTCCAGGGAAAACTATTGTTGTGCTGCTTTGTTTCTTGTTGAGGGTCCTTGGAGACACGGGCCAACTGCAGCATATGACCGTCTCCATTACAGCCAGGGGAGAGCTTACACTAGACCTGTGTTTATCTGTGTCAGGGTGAAGGTTGCGTCTCATCCCCCCCCCACAAAAAAAAGATAAACCCTTGTCATCCCTCTTACCTCAACTCCCTGCACTTTCAACTTCATGTGATCCTCCCGCGTGGTCTTGCCGTCTTTCCTCTTCTTCCAGCAGTAGCCATCCTTTCTGTATTTCACCTTCTTCCTATTGTACAATATCATCGACCCATTCTGCGGCCTGGACCCACGGAGACGAGGCAGAGAGAAAGAGCAAACAAGAAAGAGAGAGATGAGAAGAAATTTTAGGCAAAGCCATCGCACAGCTCTCGCTCTGGGACTCATTTCAGAGATGCACAAAGAGGCAGATGACGAATCTGCGCCAGGCAGAAAATGCACCACTGACTAAGATGACAAGACTTCTTTATAGTGTTTTTCAACAGTGATATGCATAGTCTGACAATGAACAATGGTCTTTCAGCATGCATTTCTTCTCACGGCAAATGTGCACGCTTTGAGCTGCTGCAGTGATGCTCCTCCTGGATGAAATTACATGAAGTCCAGTGTGTAAATCATGCAACATGGGGGTGAGAAGAGGCACTCAATGGGTTCTGGTGTTTGAAGTCCCGAGGGGGGAAAGGAAGATCCTCCCTCACGCTCCATTCATAATTCATTCTCCCTCCACTGGACCACAGCCTGTTGGCTCATAATGATATAATGTAACTATTTGATGATAATCTTAACATTCCACTTCGATTTGTATCGCAGGCAACTGTGACATAAAACATTGATGACTTATTCAACAATTAGTGGGCTGATGCACAGAGTTTAGTGAGTGTGTGCTCATATTTGCATGTATTAAAAGAATAGATATGGACAGTCAGCAATGTGCCACATCAGGTTCTGAGACACCCGTGCACACGCGCATAAACACATGTGCACATGCGCACGCTTTACACAGAGTTCTGCCAAAAGAGAACAGGTTTTCTTCAGTGTTTGGTGCCTTCACTCAGCCTGCTGAGGAGGTGCTGCAACTGCGGAGAAGAACGTAACCGCCGGAATCAACCGGTGAGCTTTTCACACACATGAGCATCAGATGCGTGGAAACTAGAAACACAAAGTTTGAGGGGAAAACGCACCGAAAATATCTGGAAAACCAAACAGTTGCTTTCCAATGTTTTGCTGTTTATCGTTACATTTATTGCGTGGTTTATTTATAAAACTGCATGCATCATTTTTCAGGCTGCCTTTGGGAACCGAGGCACCTGTTTATCTTGGTATCACTCATCAATCATTTTCCCGTCCAAATCTCAGGGGCCAGTGTAGAGGGAAGAGAAGAGAGAGGTGGGTTCCCTGCAGCCCCCCTCTGTGGCCCCTGACAGCACCTTCTAATGAGAGACGCCACTCAGACACCGACGTGCTCACTCCTTGCTCATCTCGCTTCCCCTCTTTTCTCTTCCCTTCCTCTCTTCTTGCCGTCAGTCAACTCCACCTGTCCACAGGGAACGTCTGTGTCTCCTCCCTCTTCCCAACTCCTGTTCTGCTTTCTCCTTCCTGTTTCATCTGCCCTGTGGATCCCACACCTCCACTCGCTCATACCTCCCTCGCCTCCAATGTCAAAGTCCTAATAATTTGAGGGGGAATCCTACTAAAGAGACATTTTATGATCAGTTTGCAAACTGCAACTGCTCACTGTCTATGTGAGATAAAAGGTCAATTGTAGGGATGTAACATTTAACCGATACAGTGGATCTAAATGTACTATGAAGCTGCTACTGGACTGATTTAAATGTTATGAGATTGTTGATTTAACTTTGTTTTGTGTTACTTCTGAGTCTAAAAGTTCAATGGTCAGTGGAACGTTCTTTGTGAAGTAACAACAAAAACGTCAATGGGAAAATGTACTCGTTTCAACTTTACGTTTGGTTCACAAATCGTTAATACTGAGATTGGAAAAGTTATACTATGCTAACAACAGCTGACATCTTCTTCTGGTGCTTCGATGCTCTGCTTTCTGCTGCTGTAGGTAGTGCTGCCTCCAGTGGTGAACAAACGATGAGCAGAAGCAGTGCCAATGTGCTGCAGCACAGTAGTAAAACAATGAAGAAAGTCCCTGGTTTTTCATTACATACTTGGAGGTGAGAAATACCATTTTTTCATGGAAAAAGAATGTCTACATTAAACACAAAATTGTATCGGATTTCATCATATGAGGTAGAATGGAATCACGTCAAACTGAACCGTTCCAGAATGAATTAAGTATTGTTCCAGAATCATATCGCGTATGCAGATATTTATCGCCCGAGTTTATGAGAGCAATGGACACCCCTAATAAAAAATGTAAAGTTGCTCACAGTACCAGCGTGATCATAAATGACACTCATGAACTAAGAACTTTGCAGACTGTTTTATATGTCTGTGACTTTATGTTCCAAAAGTCATCTGAAGGACTTTCATTTGACAGACGGCGCGTACATCAGCACTTGGTAAGAATCAAACATTGGAATGGCATCATATAACACTGTGATCCCGTTATTTGTTTCAATACCATTCTGGGTTTTGTCCTTCAAAAGATACAAGAGCGCTTGCTTCTTAAAATGTAGCCCTGCATGAGACAAAAAGATGGGCGCGGATGAGATAAGGCAGAAAATCAAATGACACAGGGCTATCTGATCTCCTCCAGAGCACTGGAAATTGGGGTGAGGCTTCGGTGTCAGAGGCTCCGCACCGTATTTATCGGCTCGCCGCAAAAACGTATTCGCTCAGCTATTTTTGAGGGACTGTTAGGTAGATGCTATTTTCAATTCAAGGTACTTTTAGACCAAGAGGAGGGAGCCTAGGCACCCACTCTGCAGTAGGTCTGAGGCCACTCTAAAAGGCACAGTTTAGAAGCATAATATGTGTCCTCATACTCTAGCTGCTCCCCCCCCCACACACACACACCCCCACCCCACGCTCAACTCATCATCAGCCACTGTGTGCTTTCAATTTAATTTCAATTAATCTTATCAGAATAAAACATATTTGTACATGAAGGGGGAATACTAACTGTTCTGTTATCAAAGAAGCATGACAGGGGGCCCTCTGTCTCAGATCCCTAAATGTAGCAGATTAATATGGAAATACGAGCCTCTGACAAAGTGCACACAAGTTACAAACCCGCCATGTTACTCTTTGGAGTTTGCAGCGATAATAAGCTTTACCCTCAAGGTGGTGTTAGGTCTTGTCAAGTCCTTTAGGAATCATTCATTTATCCAGGTAATGGCATTCGCTCCATCAGATTTGTTCATTTGAAAGACTGGAGGGTGGGTGCGTGGGAGGGTGTTATACGCATTCAGCATGTTAAATAAGACCAAAGTAGAGGAGTCCTGGTCCTGAGACAGGCACAACTCCACATCGCATGCTCCGTTTGACTGTTTTAGGCCTATAGGCACAAACAATTAGAAGATTGAAAGATCTGTGACAGAAAAAAATTAAGACGCAATCAAGAGAAATATCCACAGCTTCCATTAGTTAACCTAAACTTTGACAATGTCTCTTCCTGAGCATGCCAGTAAAATGTCTAACTAGAGCACCGCGCACATAGAGTGCAAACCTCCGCCAACGCTATTTTCCAATTCCATTCATTTTTACCATGGAAAAAAATTTTCAAGGTCAAAGTCCTGTTAGAAAGAGCTTTTCAGAAGCTAAATTAGATGTGATCAAATGTCAGGAGGATGTGTTTAGTTCATGCACTTGAATCAAAGTTTTTTGTGGGCGAAGAGGGAAGAGCCCAGCACCGACTCCCCGTCCGACAGGCGGGCGCGGGAAATGTGGCGTACGGAAGACCGCTGGCCCGGCGCGGGCCGGGGGCCTGAGTCCTTCTGATCGAGGCTCAGCCCGTGGACGGTGTGAGGCCGGTAACAGCCCCCGCCATGCCGGGGTCAGGTCTTCCCGGAGTCGGGTTGTTTGGGAATGCAGCCCAAAGCGGGTGGTAAACTCCATCTAAGGCTAAATACCGGCACGAGACCAATAGTCGACAAGTACCTTAAGGGAAAGTTGAAAAGAACTTTGAAGAGAGAGTTCAAGAGGGCGTGAAACCGTTGAGAGGTAAACGGGTGGGGTCCGCGCAGTCCGCCCGGGGGATTCAACTCGGCGGGCCAGGGGCGGCCGCACGGTGCTTCCGGGGGATCCCCTCGCGGGACCCCCGCCCGGCGCCGGCCGTCCCCCGCCGGGCACATTTCCTCCACGGCGGTGCGCCGTGACCGGCCCCGGCCGCCAGCTCTACAGCACCCCCCGCCCCCACCTCACCGCGTCCCGGGGCCGCGGACCGAGTGCTCGCTGCGCCCTCTCTCCACTCCCGGCGGTGGAGGCTCCCTAACCCCCACCCCCCACACACCCGGGATATCTTTTTTTTTTTCAACTTTTTTGGTTTCTGAATTTGTTTTCATATAATTTTCATAGAACATTAGTTATCTTTATGCACAATTTGTCATTGCTTTTTGGCACTTTGTTTCAGACTGGTAACTGGAAGCTAGACAAACAGGCATAAATTGGAACCTCCATCCAATTTTGGTGGTGTAGGTAAATCCATAACAGAAAAATGAGGGTGACTGAGGCACTATTGTTTGAGATATAATGCAAAATGTACACAAAATGGGCTTTTTAATATTAAATTCAAATGTCCACAAAATCCACAATCCGGATCAAACTTTGCCAGGTGATAGTGAGTGCCAGTCTGCACCTCACTTTCAAACATGAGAGTGATTAGGCCACATTTATTTAAGATTCAATGTAAAATATACATTAAATGGGGAATTCAATGTTAAATCTGAATGGCTACAAAATCTGTAATCTGGACCAGATCCGGATCAAACTTTGTCAGTTGATAAAGGATACCATCCTACATAACACTCCCAAAAATGAAAGACATTGGATCGTTTTTGACAGAGTTATGAATTTTTGAAAATTCATTGAATGTTAAAGGATAGGGATTTTTCCAATTTTTGAAGGTTTTTCCTCACTTTGGCCTTTGACCTATGATGCTGAAAATGGAATCAGTTCTTGCCTATCAGGATATGAATCCTCTGTAAAAGAAATTTCATAATATATTAAAAATTGTGGGTTCCAGACTGTTTACAAACAGACAAACGAACAAACAGGTGAAAACATAACCTCTGCCCAACTTTGTTGGCGGAGGTTAATATGAATTAACTTCAATTAAATAAATGTTATATGGTACTGTATTAAAGGAATTAAAAAGCCCTTTAACGTGACTAAAACCTGATCACTTTGGAGGTTCACAACCCAATGTGTGATTAAAGAAAGTCTCTCAGTGGGATAATAATGAGTATCTAATGATTTGAGCAATATGATGTTTTCAATTAAAAAATAGCTATTTTAAAGCTAAATGTACTTACAAGTCTTCAATGCTCAACACCCATCAATGTAAATTATTTGATGTTCGCCATTTATTCAGCATATTTTCTTTTGAGTTATTATTAATATTGTATATTGTTTTTTGCACGTGTCAATGATAAGAAGCAGCAAGCTGATGCAGTGGTCAGCATTCTTGTGTCCCACATCTGGAAGGTGCTGGGTTCAAGCCCACTAATACAGAGCTCTTGTTCATGTGGAGTGTCCATGTTCTCCTCATGTTTCTGCTGGGTTCCTGTGGGGTCTTGAGTTTGCCTGGAGGACATCAGACTACTATTATTTTCCTTCATGCACATCTTCACATGTTGTGCTACGTACCCCTGTGTGAAGTTTCATTAAAATGCATAAAATGGTTCAGGAGGAGCTGTGCTTCCGAAACCAGTGTCATATCGTGCATCAAACAAAGACAAAGTCTAATTATCTCCCCTTCAAGACGACGGAGATGGTATAAACATGCACTTTTGGTCCTTTTATTTTTCAGATGTGGAGTTGTATCAGGAAGGGCATCTGACATAAAATCCAAATGTGAATCATAAAATAAATAAATAAATAAAAATCTGACTTTCATTTATAATATTTGCCAGACTGGGTGAAATGGCAAAAACAAAAACAACAAAAAAAAAAAACCTGTAAATGATCATTCGGTTGAATATGAACAGGCAAAGCATTTATTTGTCGAAACACTAAACTTCTGCAGAAAATACTGCACCCATTTAAATAAGCAGCAACAATAAAATCAAACCCAGCATGCTTCCAAAGCATGAAATAAGTTACAACTGTATTACTGGACTAAAAACTACTCATCTGTATCGGGTGTACCTGTGTGTGAGACAAGCATACTGCGTTTTAATTGGCATTCCATCTTACGAAGGTAAGAATGTTGTACTGCTGGATAGATTCTTGTCCAAAGGGTTACAGTGAGTGAAATATTTCTGTCTTGGTGAACCAGTGTTGCTGTAATAGCTGAGCTTGAGCCCCGCTTTGCTCTCTGGCCTATTCCCCATGATGCCCCGGGTTTGATTAATACCATACATGCTGTTTTTCTCTTCAGCACGCTCAACTGGCAGTACGGCGGAGAGTTGAGAAGATTTGGCCAGAAGAGGCTTTGAAGATTGGAGGGCGAGCTGGTTGGGGCCTGAAGAGGCTCAGGAGGGAGGTGACACCTGCTGTTCTCAATTACCCATCAGAGCCTTCAGCTATCACAGCCTTTACCCCATTGTATCAACAACTCATTCAAACACACACACACATACACAAATCTTTATTAAGTGTAAATACAAAGCACAAACACTCCCTCGAGCCGCCACATAAATCACATACATGCACTACCTCTCACGGCACCACACGCATGTTACGCTTAAATTATGATCACTGTGAGATTCAAATAACCCTGTTGCTCCATTCGAGGTTGACATAAAAGCAAGCGGACATGACATCAATAACACAGTGATGCTATTCATTACTACTCATGTCAATCATGCGTAGCGCACAGGTCACAAGTGCGAAAACACCCTGCTTGTGTAATATAATTACACTTCAAGCGCGGTGCTCTATTAGAAGGCACATCATTTTTTTTTTTTTTTTGCGTGGGATGTGTGAGCACAGAGGTGCTGACGCTGTGATGGGCGCCCCTATCGAGACGCATCACGTGCAATTGATGACTCGAAGGATAAGTCGCTCCAGCCCTGCCAAAGAATGCATCAGGAAGTGGGGCGTTTGCTGAAACTACTTTAAATGTAAATCTGCCACAGCCTGGGGATTGAGATTCCTTGTCTGTGCTGCTCCAAAGCCCTCTAACTACCCCGCTAGGGTTCGAATGTCGAGATGGCGCGGGTCGCTAAGTTTCTCTTTGACTGCCAATGAGGCCTCGGCACGCTGTCTGTGTGATAGCCACAGCCTCGGGCCGGTCATACTGTCAACAATGCATGTTTAGATATAGATGCTAATTATCAGAATCACGCTGTGGTGCATCAGTAAGCTTATGGGACAACTTTGGATTAAATCACATCCTGCTATTCCTCTCTTTTATGTATCCTTCTATCCCCTCTCTCTTCTGGCCTGTGTTGGTGCTGCAGAAATGCATAATCATTTTGGAAATTTATTAAAAATAATCAACAGAGCAAACGGTCAGAGTGAATTAGATTGAGGTATATCATGAAAGCACATTTGCCAAACACGGTATCCAGTAGTGATCATCAAGGCTGTACAGATGGAACGCAATGTGTTCACGCAAATAAAGCAGTAATGATGAGATGGTGGCTGGGCCCCTGGAGTTGTAATTCAGGATAGCGAGACAGATCGTGCGCCTCTGTTCTTTCTCTCTATCTACACTGCCAGTGATTGCCATAGAACACAGGCCCTGGCCCTCTGCCTTCCAGCACAAAACAGATGTTCCCCCCGCACTTATCGCAGTGAAAAAGGAAAAAAAGAAGTCAGACAATTTACAAAGAATATAAATTACAGATGTAGCGACACATCAGTATCTGTGTCCCTAACAGACCTTGTAAAGGATGAATTGGTGTGGGAGGGTGGATGGAATATTTGGGGACAACATAAGGAGGATGGAAGCAGTTGGGGAGGAGGGTGTTGTATGTCCGTTGCACTTATCTGGTCCACAACAGCTCTGCAGAATGAGAAGGAGGCTAGTGACTGGCGGTGATGGTGCGCTGATAGCGCTAAGTCGGTTTCATGCACATTTCAGGGAGACTGCCATCACATCTCAGGCTTAAAGCCCTGAGTTTCAGACGTTATTTAATAGACATTATTTACAAATTACTAGGGGTGTAATAGTTAACCAATACGAATAGAATATCAATTTTAAAGAATTAGGTACAACTACATCAATACACAAACCGCTCAATCAATCGCGTCTTCTAATTTCATAGGAGTTCAAAGGTTGGTGCAAGGATCTCATAAGATTGGTCACGGGAACATTTAACTATGCCTGCGAGGTAACAACAAAATCAACATGTCTGATAATGACAGGCGGTACCCGTTTGAACTTTATTTTCCATTTACAATTTGTTGGAAATACTATCATATTGGTTCAGAACAGGAAAGTTATGTGATGTTATTTATGTTATGCTAACAGCAGCTGGCTTCTTCTTCTGTGCTTCTTCTATGCTGCACTTTGTTACTCTATGTGGTGCGGCCCCCAGTGGTTAACAAAAGGTGAGTAGAAGCAGTGCCAACATTCTGCATACACTAGTAAATAACGTAAGAAGATACTTGGTATTTCATGAAATATGTATTTGAAGGTAAGCAACCCCACGTTTGACAAATTCTAATTTATGATGGAAAAAGAATGTCTACATTAAATAAAGAATTCTAACCGATTGCAACAAATTATTATATAATAAACAGTATAATTCCTGAAGCATATAGCCCATGTATCTAGATACATACCGTAAAACATACAAATTAGCCTGTCGAACATCTGCTAACTCTGCCATCTAACAGATATGCGCATGGCGGTCAGGGTTAATGTGCACTTTTGTTGTATATCTTAGGCGACATCAAAATTGAATGACAGTGCTTTTAAGATTTTGAATCTGAAGGCACTTCTGAGTCACTTTGAAATGCACTGGCACTTTATGCGCGTGTGAGCGCATAATGTGGGCATAACTGGGCTGAAATGCTGACTTTCAACTGCTCTCTCAAAAGCCTGCCATGTCATATTTGTGGTGAATGCTACTCCAAGCCTTTAGCCACTATGCATATGCATGTTTATTTGGAACTAGTGATGATGAATCATACTTCACCTTCTGCACTCTAATCTTCACAAATCATTCTTAAATAAAGGCGCCATTAGACGTTCTGTTCTCATAGTCCAGATCCTGCTGACAACTGCATGCTGTGTTCATCCAGACTTAAGTCCTCTTGCACTGACACTTTGTAAAGAGGATGCTTTAGTTCCTTCAATAATGCATGGACAATATGGAATTACGAGCAGCCTGATTTCATGTCACGGGGTACCGAAGCAGTTTTAGCAGCTTACTCTAATAGTAAGAAAATAGTAACACAATTAAATCTAAGTTCAAGTACACTGCAACAAGAAAAGGTCAGGTAGTCAATATTAGTGACAATAGCCCTTTCCTCACCAAAAACAACAAGCAGAGTAATTCAGCCATTTGGTTAATGATGTGGTCATGCAGTTTCAAGAGTTTAAATCAAATTATCAAACATTTTCATTTATCTTTGTTGGTTTGCTTTTCCCACCAGATCTAACTGGTAATGCTCCACCTCCTGCATAAGCTCCGGTTCCTTCCCACACTGCGAGGTAGTGTTCTGTGCCCTCAGAGCTAGCCTCTGCCACCTGGCTCTGGTCCATCGAGGCCCTCGACTTTCACTGCCACCCATGGGACAATATGCCCGACATCAGAGATGGAAAGTCCATGTTGCTTTTTCTTGCTGTATCCGACCGGGCTCCATGGCAAGTACTTGAAGGATTTCATGTACCTCTGGGTCTTATTCATGAGTGAGAGGACAATGGAGCGTGTGACTGGCAGGATAATTGGTGCAGTAGAGATGCCATTGCATTCATTCTACTGTACTATAATGATGAAAAGGGAGCTGAGCTAAAAGGCGAAGCCCTCGATTTACTTCATTCCTACTCTCACCTGTAGTCATGAGGGTTGGGTCATGACTGAAAGAACTAGATTGCGGGTACAAACGGCCGAAATGGGTTTCCTCAGGAGGATGGCTGGTGTCTCCCTTAGAGATAAGGTGAGAAGCTAAGTCATTAGTGAGGAGCTCAGAATAGAGCCACTGCTCCTTCGCGTTGAAAGGAGCCAGCTGAGGTCGTTTGGGCATCTCGTAAGGATGTCCCCTGGGCACCTCCCTAGGGAGATGTTCCAGGCACGTCCATCTGGGAGGGAACCCCGGGGAAGACCAAGGACTAGAGTCCCTTAATTCAGAGAATAACGACATGACAATAAAAAAAAAAAGTTTCACGTGACTCGTGGTGTCATCCTGGGGTCAAAATAGCATTCACTGTTAATCTATCTGCATGTAAATCCAGGTATTTTATTTATTTAATCACTGAAAATGATGAGTTGCTGTGCATCTGGAGGCACAAATAGACACAACAAGGGGTTCAAGATGTACAGATTCCCTTCAGATCCAAACAGAATAAAAATTTGGGAAAATAAAGCCAGCCGTGTGGGAAGGAAGCGACTTCATCGTATTGAGAGGTAGGTAAATTTAGTGTTCAGTCCCATGGACAGTAAAAGTTGCCTAATGGTCATCACATAAACCGGATATTCGCAGTTACCGGACAAAAAAGTCCCACTGTTTTTGTATTATTTTCCATTTAATAAACGCTGTATATAACGGATTTTGTATAACAGATTTTTCGCTAACATCAGATAAACAGTCCTGTCCAATCGCAAAGTATTTCCATTAAAAATCCCTCGCATGTGGGACCGGAGTCATTTCCATGATTAAAAAAACGGCCGTCTATTTTGTAACACAGTGCTCCGACTCGGACCCACGGCCTGGATGTGCACCTGCTAAATCAGACACAGCACAAGGCTGTGATTTGACACTTTAATGCTTTCACTCCATTGTCTCCTCTCATATTTTAATAGGTTTTGCAGTGCGCACGCTGATTACAAATGAATCAGAAAAGTCCACAAATTTACAACACAGATCCGGTAAGAACTGGAGGTGATGATTGTAGAAAGAAAAGCTTGTTGAGGGTCAAATTAGTCTAGAATAAAGCAAAATCCAAAGACTGAGAACTTTAAAACTGTCGTAAACACTGGCGTAAATTCATGTAAATTTGATAGCTTAACTATTTTTATATTGATTTTGATAGCACCTGTACCTGGATGTGTTGCTGTATGTGGCTAACTCATTAAAAAACTTTCAAAACATAAAACATTCATTCAGTAGTTCAGCACAATTGGCCACAAAATGGCAGCATGTTCTTATTTCATGCTATTCTCTCAATAAAGGGACCCTACCCAGGACTAAGTAGAGAGATTATATCTCCACACTGGCCTGGGAAGGCCTCTGTATCCCCCAGTCAGAGGTGGTTAATGTATCCTGGGAAAGAGATGTTTTGGGTCCCCTGCTGGAGCTGTTGCCCCCGCGACCCAATCCTGGATATGCGATTGAAGATGAGAGATGAGGGTTTCCTGTTCATGCGACACTCCACAGGTAACATTTTTTAAGATCAAACTGTAAAAGCCATCATGGAAATAAAAGAGTAAGTGACTGGAACACAAACAAAAGAGAGAAGTTTGAAATGTTTGAAATCAAGATGAGAAAGATCAAGTAAATCAGATGAGCCACTGCTGAAAAAAGGATAAAAGGGAACTTGTGGCTTTAATGTAGTTAATCTGTCAACTGCAGAATATTGCTCTATAGCTGTTAGCGACTTATTAATATCTAAACAAATCAGTCTGTTCTGGCTTTACTTTTATATCAACGTGTGAATTAGCTTTGCTTAATATTCTTAGTCATTAAAAAATACAAGTGGAAGCACCGTGCCCAGATGGCATGATAATGGTAAGAGGACCTTGGACTCCAACTGAGGTCAGACCAGTCCATCAAAGACCAGGCCAGAGACAGGATGGGACAAGGACAAGTTCTCCTCTCCATAACACCTCATGCCAGACCTATATGGATCACCTGAATGTGGCCCTCCTTGTCTTGTTTTCAGAACAGTCACTGCCACCATACTGCCACTGACCTTCCCCTATTGATCTCTCAATGATGGAGCACAGCAAAGGCCAGCTATTGAACCACTTATGATTAATTCACAAATCCTGCCTTGTCCACAAAAAGTAAAAGATCACAGTGCAAGGAGTACAAACAACTTAAACACCCAGCAAGGTCAGAAAAGCTCAGTGGGTCAGGGCTGCAAAGCTGGTATTTTCGCACAAGTTGACCAAACTGTGATTATTGTTAAGGTTTTTGCGATACTGGTGGTAAACTGATATTTTAAAACCTGTGCCAGTGCCATAAACGGTGCTTGTACAGACACACTTTAAAAATAATAACAACACAAAGGTAAATTTTGTATTTTTTTTTTTACTGTATTCAAGCATCAGCCCACCCTTTTTGAAGAAAGTTGGTTAAACACCCACCTGAAATAATTTTTTATTAAACTTTATAAAATGCCCACCTACAATAATTCTGAGACCCCCAGCATATTGTATTACCAAAAACTAATGTGTTTTCACAATGTTTTTCTCCTCTTCCGTGTCGGACTTTGTCCTGTGGTCTTATTGTGAAAGACTCTTGTGCAAGAAATAAGATGTGTTGTGTGGCAATGTGGCTAGCTTTGTAGAAGCACGATGAAGGAGCTACTCTGTGTGTGTGTGTTCATTTTTGCCTGACAGAAGTCCATTTTCCAACCAGCAAAATGAGTTTCTTGTCAGCTGATGTCTGCAAAGTTTGTCAGAAAGTTTTGTGCATGTTTAAAACTTTGAGGGGAGTTTTTGCTGGCTAGATGTTTTTTGCTGTTTTGAGAATGAGAGAGTGGGACATAGAGCAACACACAGTATTTCTGAACTGAACGTGGAGAAAACTGACTTCACGTGTTGACAGTCTGGGACAGACTAGATGTACCGCTGTTTTTAATGAGAGGCTGACAGAAAAAACAGGTAGGAGCTTTTTGAAGCTTCCATATGAGCCATAAGAGTTTTCAGCATTAATATAAAAACTGTGCAAAATGTTTCAGTGACGTAAATTATTGTCTGTGTAGCAAATATTGAAAACTGTGTACTTACATCACTTTTTTTTTTTTTTTTTTTTTGCTGTACCAGACATCAGCTGACAAGGAACACATTTAATAAATGACAAAAGGATAGGAAAACACCAGACACAGACAGGTGATTTATTACGTCCAGATGACGATGATGTAATAACATCATTGTCATCAATATTTGATCAATATTTCACTTTATATAGGCTTTGAATGATTACATTAAAACAAACAAACAAACAAACTCCACCACAGCTTCTCACCAAATCTGCATCACAGATAGCTAGGGCATGATCCGGTTCCAAATTCTGGATCAGGATTTAAATTCGTACGCTTGTCAGATTTTGGGGATTATGTCAAAACTACTGAATGGATTTTCACCAAAGTTTGGCCTTGGAAGACTCCATTAAATTTTGGAGGTGATCTGGATCCATTAAATTTTGGAGGTGATCTGGTAGACTTTTAAGGATTACGTCAAAACTACTTCAAGGATACGACATCACGATGTAAAACCAAGACCAGGAAGACACTATTTTGTTTCACCTTGTGAATTAAATATCAGATTGCAACATCTTAATCACTTGGATCATTCTGGATCAGTATGCAACTATTGCACTGTATTGTAGAATCCGGATCATAACATCAGCTCATCTGACCATGTTAAAAATTTCAATTTCAGTCCAAAATATTGAGTATTCCAACATTTCAATCTTTACCGAAGCAAATCCCCATGTCCCCCCACCTACCCACCATGGATCTGCTCTTTTTCCATTTTACTACTCGCTGAAACATTATTCAAACTGTTGAAAATGTCTGTGTTCACTTCAGTGGTTCATTCTTGTTCAGACTTTCACAATAAAAATCTTTGCAGAGACACTGGCCCTGGTTTTACATTTAGCAAAATTAATTACCTGAGATATTGTTCATCTTTTCTACTTGTAGTAGTATCACAGACAGACCTGTCTCGGCAGTTTGAACTTTACTTTCATCAAAAAGTCGCCATTTTTGTTTACGAATCTCACGAAGAAAAGCTCTTCTATGACATTATTCACGTTTAGTTTGAACATATAGTTAGTTGGTTTGGTTGTATTCTCAGTGCTCCCACTGTACTCAGGCATTAACTTGGCACCAGAATGAGCGCTGGGATTACGTCCAGGAGGAACCAGTACCAAATCCAGAGTGGGTTTTGTGCTCAACCCTATAGCTATAAAGCACATCTCAGAATCTCATCCTATGAAATCCTCTCTAAAACAGTGATCGAGGAGTGTCGTCATGCCCTTGAAAAGAGACTCATAAAAAAGAGTGAAAAAGAAAAAGAAGCCATTCACTCTGCTCGTTCTCCTTTTCCTTGGTCCTATTTTAGTCACGAGGATAGACCAGTGAGGGTGAGAGGTTGAAATTGAGCTGTAAGTCTATCTGTGTGCTGGAGCGAATCAGAAAGTCTATCCCACCTTTCACCTGGGGAATCACAGCTCTTTCTGCGCCCTGTCTGGTCACTATACCAACCACAGCCAGGCATCATGGGATTAATTGGAGCCCAGGGCTCAATGGTGGCTCAGGAACAGATAGGGAGCGAGGTGGAGTAGGACGGACATCGGCTATAGTCAAGTGATGGCGGCCATGCAGATCAAATTGAATTTCAGGCATTGCTTGCGTTGCTGGGCTGATACACTAAACATATTGGGGACCGAGCCACCTCTGCAGTAACGCTTGGATTAGATTGCAGGATGAAGTTCACGGTATAGTGCATGTTTTCTTCTCTGATGTGTGTGTGTTTTGTGAGGATTGTACACAAACACTGACAGAGTCAGATAAGACAAGCTGTGCTAGAACGTTGACTATACAGAAACAGAAGGAATCCTACTGGAGCATCTCTTGTATGACCTTACGTACAAAACAACACACATACACCTTGTATAGTACTGTCTATGTTATGTATTTGCATAATGTTCTACTTAATGTTTACCATGTACAGTGCTGTGAAAAAGTGTTTGCCCCCTTGACCCTTTACATGTTAGATTTTTATTAGGACATCAAAAAACAAAACAAAAATTCAGACCTTGTATATTAGAATTTCCAAAATCATGCTCTTTAAACTCTCAGTGAAAGTAAATCTCTACAGTTTGATATAAATTAATTAAAAATCTAAAAGCCAAAATGATGGTGTGAATAAGTAAGTGCCCCCTTTAGTATAGCACATGTAAACCATCACTTTTATATACAGTTTTCTTCAGACAAGTCAGGGGATGGATACGTGAACATTCCCAAGACACTGACTATGTCTTGGACATTATTTAGGTGAATTAGGAAGAAATACAAACAGTATAGCACTCTGTGGTAAATTTGTGTGGAGTAGATGTTCTCAAAATCTGAGTGACTGTATAAGAAGGTGAAGAGTGAGGAAAGCCACCAAGACACCAGGACAACCCTGAAGAAGTTATAGACGTCTGTGGCTGTGATTGAAGAGATTGTGCAAAGTGCAGGTTTTGAGTGCTGCATCACCATTTAGACAGCTTCATGATGAAGTAGTATAGAGAAGGTTTCTATAAAAAAAGAAAGAGGAAAAAAAAAAAACACACTTGAAAGTTCAGCTACAATTTGCCAGAAGGCACATTGGAGATTCAAGCATAGATTTGTTTTGTTGAAAGAAAATTATTCTCTGTGCAACTCCACTATGAAGGCAGGAGTGGTGATACAAAATGCAAAACTTGCACTACAGAAGTCTATATTTCATCAGGGTTTTCCTGGTGTCTTGGTGGCTTTCCTCACTCTTCACCTTCTTATATAATCACTCAGATTTTGAGAACATCTACTCCACACAAATTTACCATAGAGTGCTATACTGTTTGTATTTCTTCATAATTCATGTAAATAATGTCCAAGACATAGTCAGTGTCTTGGAAATGTTCATGTATCCATCCCCTGACTTGTCTGAAGAAAACTGTATAAAAAAAGTGATGGTTTACATGTGTTCTACTAAAGGGGGCACTTACTTATTCACACCATCATTTTGGCTTTTAGATTTTTAATTCATTTATATCAAACTGTAGACATTTACTTTCACTGTGAGTTTAAAGAGAAGGATTTTGGAAATTCTAATATACAAGGTCTGAATTTTTGTTTCGTTTGTTGATGCCCTAATAAAAATCTAACATGTAAAGGGTCAAGGGAGCAAACACTTTTTCACAGCACTGTAAGTACTACGAAAGCAATACTAAATCGGAGTCAGACTCCCCGTATTTGCATACTTAATTGGCCAATAAAGCTGATTCTTATCCTGAAAATGAAATGAAAGTATGATAGCTGCAGATTAACAAATATAAATTAATTTGTCAATCAAAGTTTTGTTGGTTGATATCAGTTTGCAGATACAAAGCTCATCAAAGTTTTTTTGGGGGGAGTATTCTCATTTTGAAGTGGGGAAACTCTTCTTTCTTAAAACGTGTGAACAAAATCATTCTCTTGTGTTTCATAGTGGGAATGCACAGTACATAAGGGAAACCTTTGATTGTCTATGCAAAGCAACAAATTGTAAATGAGTGTATTTCTAGAAATTTCCCATCTAATACAGATGATCAAAGCACTTTACACTGATGCCTCACATAGACCCATGTGTGCAAGTGCAGACACATTAAAGACCTTACGCAAGGGACTTTCTTGATTCTCCTCTGATAGGAAGTTAAACCGAAGACCATCTGGTCAAAAATCTGCCTCTTTAACCTTTAGAAGATCACCTCCTCAACACATGCAACTTAAACAATGAGACAAACAAAAGACTTATGCATCTTTGTACCAATCAGAGGGAAGACTGTTATAACCAATCAGAGCAAACCAACTCCAATAATAAGTCAGCATACAACATTTTATTTTTAGATTTTAGATTTATTTTTGATTTATTCTAAGAGCATGCCACTTGAACTTCAAATTAAGTGCTGTTACATGCAGAAATGAGTGGTTCCTTGTACGTTGGAGGTACTTCATGTTAGCTTGGGTGTTCAAAACTCAAAATGGTTAGCAAGTACTTGCACAGTCAACTAGTAGCTAGCTAGAATTTATCAAGTTTACATGTACGATAACATGAATTAGCCCATTAGCTTCTGCTGGCTAACACAATGTTTGTGTTATAAATAAATAATGTGGCAATTAAATTCACTTTGCTTCTAAGTTGCAAGAAGCAATACCACCAGGTTTCATAGACCAGTGTGCCTTATGTTTTTTTAACTCTTCATAGTGCGTTTTTGAACAGATGCATCTCATACTCTGGTGCGACATCCTGTCCAATTAATATGGTAAGAGTACCACACACTCCAGGAAGGCCACTGCATTATATGATTTATAAAGGCCTACCCTTTCATAAATCTTAACCTTTGTCCAAGTGTCAGCTACATATCTGACTCACTGGGTTGGTACTATACCCTAGTAGGAGCTATGGACGTCTGTCTCCAGTTTTTCTCCATGAATTCCAATGACTAACTGATTACTAAACTGATCACTAACTATTCCATTCATCGATTATTCTGCATATTTGTTGAAAAAAATGGCCAAAGTCTCTGATTACAGCTTCATGAATTTGAATACTCCTGATTTCCTCACTAGTTTTTTAATCTAATAATAAACTGAATTATCTTTGGTTTATGGGGAAAACGAGACATTTGATGGCGTCTTCTTGGATTTTGGTAAACAGCGATTGGCTCGTCTCACCATTTTCAAACATTTATGAACAAAACAACCAATTAATTAATCAAAAAATAACTGACAGATTAGTCAATAAAGAAAATAATCAATTGCAGCAGCACCTCCTTTCGATGCAAAATTCTGCTGTGGTGTGCACTGTGAGAATGAAGGCGATGCATTTAAAATGTTCTCCTGTGACAATTTGAACGCAGCATTACACATGTTGAAAGGCTAAAGACATGACACATTTGCGTGTAATGAGTGCATTGATATTTGCACACCAAATGTGTAAAAGTAGATCTGCTGCCACTGTTACTTTACTGAGAGGTCAAATCAATATGGAAATGATAGCGATGGTATTTTACACCAAATTCCTATGACCATATTGCGTACAGCCGTATTTTGAGATATTCCGATAAACTGCAGTTTTTGAAATATTATGAACTTTATGATGGATTGCTGCAGGAATAGTCTGAAATGTTTTTATGCACATTTGAAAACATCTTTCTGCCTATAAAACCAAGCCGATCTGTCAGCCATAAAGCTCCGCTGACACATGACAAATCAGAACTCTATTATTAACAACAGATTTTATTAGGCTGTAGACTCCCCTGACCCTTAAATGGAATAAGTGGGGTTAGAGGATGGATGGATCTAGTAAAAAGCAGATCTTTGTAAATACCTATACCACTCAGACTAATGCACGCTATCCATCTTGGACTGACCAAAAAGGATGACGGTGTTTCATGTTCACATTTGTTTATGAAAAAAATACACCACCATTATAGCAGGAATGACAAGTACTGTGATTCATTTCCTTGTATTTTTACTTGGCATTTTCTTAACGTTTTTTCTTGACATTTTCTTAGCATATTCATGGCATTTATGCTTACTTTTGATAGACTTTGTCAGATGCTTCTTTGCATATTGTTGTGCTCTGTATGGTGCGCAATCAGGAGCTGTTCAACTGAGTGATCAAACGTGACCTTGATTTCAACCTTCAAGATGAGCCAAGATCAAATGCAACAGAAGATTTTAAAAGCACATATATGATTTCTCACTCATGTGAAATAATAATTATGAGTCTATGCAGCACAGCTGAGTCACCATACAGCCCTACATGATCATAGTTTGTGTGACCTTGATTTCAAGCTTCAAGGTCACTCATTACCTCACTGCCCAAGGTATATTTTGAAAGTAACTATGGGTCCACAACATACAATTCAGCCGTTGTAAATCTTTGAAAAATTTCCTCCTATTTATCTGCAGTGGGCCAAAATTTTGATCTTGCACTCTGACCTTGACCTCTGAAACATTCCAGCTCCATTAGTTTGTTGCCCTAGGGGTCTAATTTGCATGGTTGAAAATTCTGACTCACTAAGAACTCTAGGAGTAGCAGCAATTAGAAATAAAGGACAACAGAGAATCAGTAGAACCATAAGGTCCGATGATCAAAGCTGGAAAACCTGATTTGTTCCGAAATTTAACCAGTAGTTTATTGCTGTTTTCTGTCAAGCTTCAAACTTTAAATTGCTTAGTGATGAAAATAAACAATAGTTGCAACACCAGGTTCTCACCAGACTAGACTGGGGAGGAAAATGCAAAAGTCTGATGGAAGTTGTACTGAGAGGATGAACGATGGTGAGAAGGTGTGGGTAGTATGTGATGTTATGGGTGAGAGTGTTAGCCAAGTGGTCCCGAAGTCTTCAATTTCCTCTCACACTACTTCTCTGTGTTAGTTTGTATAGGATGACCTTTGACCTCGGCCCCTGGCACATGTCTGAGATCACTCTGCACGCCCACTGATGCATCAGCTCGGGTCAGGACCTTACACACTCGCATGCAGCGTGACTGCAGGAAGGAAGCAGAAGATAAGTCAACTTTGATTGTCCTTATACACGCCAACACGAGTAGGCTTTGCCCAGACAATGAAGATGATAGACTGCGTGTGTACCCTTGCTATGTTTATCTATTCACATCCAGCTACAGACTCACATAACCATCTACATGTGCATGTACGCACAGGCACACACATCTGATTACACTCATAAAGTAGTCAGCAAGGCACACCTCTAATAACGGCTACCTCTGCTTTCTCATTTTCCAAGTTCAGTGGCCCATGCAGCTCCCACACACTAAATCACATCAACACTCTCCTCCATAAATGACCCGCACAAATATTCTTTCTTTTCATCCTTTCTTTTATTTCTGTATATAAAAACATACTCGGATACACTGCAAATGCATGCATGCATAAACCGACATCCTCAGGTACAACTCGCATACTAACAGTCCCGGCATAATAAATCCCACACTGCTTCAGGTGGACCAAACACAGACACAATGAGCTTCAAGAGTCAGGTGAGGTGAAACCCTTTCCACACGCATGTGTTTATCCTCAGTCTGGCTGGGAGTATGACTTTTACACACTCTCTACAGCAGCAGTTCCAAACTACAGCGGCACGAAGGCCTGTCACACTGGCCGAGCTGATTGACTATTTCCCCCATATTTGACACACCAGTGAGCCTCCTCATCAGTCACCTCTGCAAGGAGGCAGTGAGGACTGTGGACGGGGAGGTGCAAACGGCACGTTGGCTGTGTGCCCCGTATACGGCCTGGCAAAAGGAAACGCACTCTCAGATGAAATCTATGTTTTATGCATCAACATGAAACACGGGGTTAGCGTACACAATTTTCCAATCAGACACTCGGATTCCTGCTCTGGATTTGCTCAGAACCGCTGAGAGGTGAGTGCGTGGGTGTGTGATGCATTACTGTCGCTCTGAGACCATGGTGATGTATAATACGTGTTATACACAAGTACAACCACGATCGAAGTACAGTGTTACCTGGAAAGTATTCACAGCTTTTCACTTTTTCCACATTTTGTTATGTTATAGCCTTAATTCCAAAATGGATTAAATGAATATTTTTTTTCCTCAAAATTCTACACACAATACCCCATAATGACAATGTGGAAAAATGTTTGTTTGCTGTTGTTTTTAGATTTTTGTAATTTATTAAAAATAAAATAAACTAAGAAATCATGTGATCTTTGAGATGTTTCTACAGCTTAATTGGATTCCACCTGGAGTAAATTCAGTTGACTGGACATGATTTGGAAGGGTACACACCTGTCTATATTAGGGATGGGTATTGATAAGATTTTATCAATATTGATGCCATTATCGTTTCTGCTTATCGATCGGATTCCTTATCGATTCCCTTATCGATACCTCGTGAATTTTGTACTAAATGTCGGCTTTACAGGTTTCCTATGTATTTCATTGAGTCTTAAACCAAATAAATATGAAATTGGTCACTGTATCCTTGATCTCTGGACATAAATAAAATCAACAAAACGGTGTTTCGCTTTGAAGTTATTAATTCTGACTGGATTCTATCATTCTAACTTGACTCGGCAGAGAGCTGCGCAGCATTTGGAGCTGTGTGAACAGAACGGAGGATGATTCTCATTTCTTTCTTGCAACAAGACAGTGACTTTAATCCGCACAAAGGTGACTCACGATTGACATATTCAGGGATAAAGTGGTGAGAAACAAAAAAAGCTGAAACCCAAAATTACCCCCAACACCACCTTTACGAAAATGTTTGAATTCTAGAAGCTCTAAAATGAAATCTGGGACTATTCCAGACAATAAACTGCAGTGAGTGGAGCATCCATTTAGGTGAGAATGTTATGTGTCGGACGCAGCTCGGAGAACCGACCAGCGTTTGAAGGACCCAGTATGAAATAAGCAGAGCACGGTACAAAGGCTAACTGAATTTAATACATAACAGTGATCATAATAATAATAAAAGGTGCGGTCTGGCGTGGTGCGCTCCCAGCAGCGCTAACGGTCCGGAGCCAGAAGCTGTTTCGGACCCAAGGACCCCGCCGACACCCCCCAGGTGGCCGCAACAACCGAGTCTGTGAAAGAAGGAACCATTATGTGAGTCCACACTCTACACACAGAACACTTAAAGGTGTACAAACAGCAAACACTTCCTGGCTTGATTACTGATCAGCTTCCAACCTGCAGGCATGGAACATCCCGTTCACAAATCACCACCGCAGTGGAAGCTGATACATGACTAACATACAGCTCAATACAATAAGGTGTGAGGGACACCACATTTACTGACTGTATAACTGTTAGTCACAAAATCCAACGTACCTCAGGAAGTGTGCTGACGAGCGTGAGACCTCACCCTCTCCTCTTTCACAGACCGTGCATCAAACCTGGACATTCTCAGCGTCCGCTGCTGATGAGATGGCTCCCAAGACGACGATCTCACCCGTCTGGTCACAAGGTCGAGTCTCTGGCAAATGCACACTGGGCACCTCAGTCTTAAATGCCAACATACTCCAATCCCTCCAGATGCACCTCAGCTGTGAGTCCTGACGAGTCGCAGGTGATCAGGGTGAAGTCCTAACAGCCTCAGCAACACAGCCACTCAGTCCCAAATGCATGCCACCTGGGAGGAAACACAAAAGGCAAACAAACCGGCAGCCAGGCCCCCCCAGCCATACAACAGAGAAAAAAAAAAGAACTTTCCTTATTCAAATTTATTCCAGTAGTATTCTGCTCTTACTAGGATGCAGCAGTTTTCTAGTTTGGCAGATAGTTCTGGAGGAAATCACTGAAGAAATTAACACACTGAAAATATGGTTTGACCGAAACAAACTGTCATTAAACTTAAATAAGACAGGGATGAAATGGAGGTGTAAGAGTCACTAGGTGTTCACAGGAAACACTTATTTACAACCCCTGGCAAAAATTATGGAATCACCGGCCTCGGAGGATGTTCATTCAGTTGTTTAATTTTGTGGAAAAAAAGCAGATCACAGACATGACACAAAGCTAAAGTCATTTCAAATGGCAACTTTCTGGCTTTAAGAAACACTATAAGAAATCAAGAAAAAAGATTGTGACAGTCAGCAACGGTTACTTTTTAGACCAAGCAGAGGAAAAAAATATGGAATCACTCAATTCTGAGGACTGAATTATGGAATCACCCTGTAAATTTCCATCCCCCAAACTAAAATCTGCATCAAATCAGATCTGCTCGTTGACATTGACCCTATGCCATGACATTGATCCTATGTGTCTTTTTGCAAGGAACATTTTCACAGTTTTTGCTCTATGGCAAGATGCATTATCATCTTGAAAAATGATTTCATCATCCCCAAACATCCTTTCAATTGTCCAAAATATCAACGTAAACTTGTGCATTTATTGATGATGTAATGACAGCCATCTCCCCAGTGCTTTTACCTGACATGCAGCCCCATATCATCAATGACTGTGGAAATTTAGATGTTCTCTTCAGGCAATCATCTTTATAAATCTCATTGGAACGGCACCAAACAAAAGTTCCAGCATCATCACCTTGCCCAATGCAGATTTGAGATTCATCACTGAATATCACTTTCATCCAGTCATCCACAGTCCACGATTGCTTTTCCTTAGCCCATTGTAACCTTGTTTATTCTGTTTAGGTGTTAATGATGGCTTTCGTTTAGCTTTTCTGTATGTAAATCCCATTTCCTTTAGGCGGTTTCTTACAGTTCAGTCATAGACGTTGACTCCAGTTTCCTCCCATTCGTTCCTCATTTGTTTTGTTGTGCATTTTTGGATTTTTGAGACATATTGCTTTAAGTTTTCTGTCTTGACGCTTTGATGTCTTCCTTGGTCTACCAGTATGTTTGCCTTTAACAACCTTCCCATGTTTTTTGTATTTGGTCCAGAGTTTAGACACAGCTGACTGTGAACAACCAACATCTTTTGCAACACTGCGTGATGATTTACTCTCTTTTAAGAGTTTGATAATCCTCTCCTTTGTTTCAACTGACATCTCTCGTGTTGGAGCCATGATTCATGTCAGTCCACTTGGTGCAACAGCTCTCCAAGGCGTGATCACTCCTTTTTAGATGCAGACTAATGAGCAGATCTGATATGATGCAGGTGTTAGTTTTGGGAATGAAAATTTACAGGGTGATTCCATAATTTTTTCTTCAGAATTGAGTGATTCCATATTTTTTTTCCTCTGCTTGGTCTAAAAAAGTAACCGTTACTGACTGCCACAATCTTTTTTTCTTGATTTCTTATAGTGTTTCTTAAAGCAAGAAAGTTGCCATTTGAAATGACTTTAGTTTTGTGTCATGTGTGTGATCTGCTTTTTTCTACAAAATTAAACAACTGAATGAACATCCTCCGAGACTGGTGATTCCATACTTTTTGCCAGGGGTTGTATTGCTGTATGTATGTATGTATTTATTTATTTATGTATGTTCATTGTTAGTTGGTTTTATATTTTCTGTTGTGTTTCTTTTCATGTTCTTTTTGTCTCTTTCTCAAAAATTGTATAGAATAACTAATCATTAGATTATTAATATATAAACAAAAATAAATTTAAAAACTATTACAATTTGTAATACATTTGACTCTTTTACGACAACAAATGCTTATTATACAGTAACAAATGCACCCGAACGTGATGACAGCTGTAACTGCTTAATGCTAACTTTAACATTGAAAATGCCATAGACATGCTAACGCGTTAGCATCTATCCCATTTTTATCTTATAAAATACATCTAGCAACTGTTTCAGAACACCATAACAAGTCAGTTTAACATAAAAAAGGTAAATAATACTCACAGACATACTGTATGCTCTTTAGGGTTTTAGCGGGGGAAAATTAAGATAAAGCGAAATAAAAAAATGAATAAACAAAGCAATAGATCGAAGCACTGCTTCAATCTGCGAACCACTGCTTCGATTGGTTCAAGGTTCAAAGCAAAGCCGTGCTGCAGAAAAGTTGATTACAGACCTGCTGCAGGGTCTGTAGAGAAAGTATCATTTTCCTGACAAACACCCCCAAAAACAACAGCCACTCTAAAGGACAGATAACGGAATCATTAAGCAAAACGTTTATTGATGTCGGTGGATCAAATCATTTCTTAACAATACCCGAAAGGAACCGGTTCTCAATACCCATCCCTAGTCTATATATAAGGTCCCAGTGTTGACAGTGCATGTCAGAGTACAAACCAAGCACAAAGTCAAAGGAACTGTCAACAGAGGGTTTTCATGTGACGTATCGGTCACGTCATTTTGTGTCCCGCGGCCATTCTGGATTACGACGCGGTGGCCACTGTGATACACTACGTGCATTTGGCAAACAATTGCAGAAGCTTCAACGTCGGTGTGAAGAAGCCTCACGGCACTGTGGCGCTGAGAGAGATCCGCCGCTACCAGAAATCCACTGCTCCCAGAATTTTATTTTATTTTATTCAGCAATAAAATTATATAAGAATACATAAAAATACTGCCGAGGATAACACAAGAACGCTTCCAATACGGATGCTTATTTACATTGTGGTCCTCGAGCACCGAGCTGCTGATCTGCAAGCTGCCCTTCTAGTGCTTGGTGAGAGAAATCGCTCAGGACTTCAAGACGACCTCCGCTTTCAGAGCTCCGCTGTGATGCTCTGCAGGAGGCCGGCGAGGCTGACCTGGTCGGCAGCTTCCTAGTTCACAATATCGCAGTGTGACACTGTCAGCCAGTTCGTTACATCACCACTAAATTCATTATCTGGTATAAGATATGGATCCACTGAACCAACTGCTACACATCTATCATGATCAATCAATCAATCAACTTTTTTCTTGTATAGCGCCAAATCACAACAAACAGTTGCCCCAAGGCGCTCCACATTGCAAGGCAAGGCCATACAATAATTATGAAACACAGTCTACGTCTAAAGCAACATAACCAAGGGATGGTCCAGGGTCACCCGATCCAGCCCTAACTATAAGCCTTAGCGAAAAGGAAAGTTTTAAGCCTAATCTTAAAAGTAGAGAGGGTATCTGTCTCCCTGATCTGAATTGGGAGCTGGTTCCACAGGAGAGGAGCCTGAAAGCTGAAGGCTCTGCCTCCCATTCTACTCTTACAAACCCTAGGAACTACAAGTAAGCCCGCAGTCTGAGAGCGAAGCGCTCTAATGGGGTAATATGGTACTACGAGGTCCCTAAGATAAGATGGGACCTGATTATTCAAAACCTTATAAGTAAGAAGAAGAATTTTAAATTCTATTCTAGCATTAACGGGAAACCAATGAAGGGAGGCCAACACGGGTGAGATATGCTCTCTCCTGCTAGTCCCCGTCAGTACTCTAGCTGCAGCATTCTGAACCAACTGAAGGCTTTTTAGGGAACTTTTAGGACAACCTGATAATAATGAATTACAATAGTCCAGCCTAGAGGAAACAAATGCATGAATTAGTTTTTCAGCATCACTCTGAGACAAGACCTTTCTGATTTTAGAGATATTGCGTAAATGCAAAAAGGCAGTCCTACATATTTGTTTAATATGCGCTTTGAATGACATATCCTGATCAAAAATAACTCCAAGATTTCTCACAGTATTACTAGAGATCAGGGAAATGCCATCCAGAGTAACGATCTGGTTAGACACCATGCTTCTAAGATTTGTGGGGCCAAGTACAATAACTTCAGTTTTATCTGAGTTTAAAAGCAGGAAATTAGAGGTCATCCATGTCTTTATGTCTGTAAGACAATCCTGCAGTTTAGCTAATTGGTGCGTATCCTCTGGCTTCATGGATAGATAAAGCTGGGTATCATCTGCGTAACAATGAAAATTTAAGCAATACCGTCTAATAATACTGCCCAAGGGAAGCATGTATAAAGTGAATAAAATTGGTCCTAGCACAGAACCTTGTGGAACTCCATAATTAACTTTAGTCTGTGAAGAAGATTCCCCATTTACATGAACAAACTGTAATCTATTAGACAAATATGATTCAAACCACCGCAGCGCAATGCCTTTAATACCTATGACATGCTCTAATCTCTGTAATAAAATTTTATGGTCAACAGTATCAAAAGCAGCACTGAGGTCCAACAGAACAAGCACAGAGATAAGTCCACTGTCCGAAGCCATAAGAAGATCATTTGTAACCTTCACTAATGCTGTTTCTGTACTATGATGAATTCTAAAACCTGACTGAAACTCTTCAAATAGACCATTCCTCTGCAGGTGATCAGTTAGCTGTTTTACAACTACCCTCTCAAGAATCTTTGAGAGAAAAGGAAGGTTGGAGATTGGCCTATAATTAGCTAAGATAGCTGGGTCAAGTGATGGCTTTTTAAGTAATGGTTTAATTACTGCCACCTTAAAGGCCTGTGGTACATAACCAACTAACAAAGATAGATTGATCATATTTAAGATCGAAGCATTAAATAATGGTAGGACTTCCTTGAGCAGCCTGGCAGGAATGGGGTCTAATAAGCATGTTGATGGTTTGGATGAAGTAACTAATGAAAATAACTCAGACAGAACAATCGGAGAGAAAGAGTCTAACCAAATACCGGCATCACTGAAAGCAGCCAAAGATAACGATACATCTTTGGGATGGTTATGAGTAATTTTTTCTCTAATAGTCAAAATTTTGTTAGCAAAGAAAGTCATGAAGTCATTACTAGTTAAAGTTAATGGAATACTCAGCTCAATAGAGCTCTGACTCTTTGTCAGCCTGGCTACAGTGCTGAAAAGAAACCTGGGGTTGTTCTTATTTTCTTCAATTAGTGATGAGTAGAAAAATGTCCTAGCTTCACGAAGGGCTTTCTTATAGAGCAACAAACTCTTTTTCCAGGCTAAGTGAAGATCTTCTAAATTAGTGAGACGCCATTTCCTCTCCAACTTACGGGTTATCTGCTTTAAGCTACGAGTTTGTGAGTTATACCACGGAGTCAGACACTTCTGATTTAAAGCTCTCTTTTTCAGAGGAGCTACAGCATCCAAAGTTGTCTTCAATGAGGATGTAAAACTATTGACAAGATACTCTAACTCCCTTACAGAGTTTAGGTAGCTACTCTGCTCTGTGTTGGTATATGACATTAGAGAACATAAAGAAGGAATCATATCCTTAAACCTAGTTACAGCGCTTTCTGAAAGACTTCTAGTGTAATGAAACTTATTCCCCACTGCAGGGTAGTCCATCAGGGTAAATGTAAATGTTATTAAAAAATGATCAGACAAAAGGGAGTTTTCAGGGAATACTGTTAAGTCTTCTATTTCCATACCATAAGTCAGAACAAGATCTAAAATATGATTAAAGTGGTGGGTGGACTCATTTACTTTTTGAGCAAAGCCGATAGAGTCTAATAATAGATTAAATGCAGTGTTGAGGCTGTCATTCTCAGCATCTGTGTGGATGTTAAAATCGCCCACTATAATTATCTTATCTGAGCTAAGCACTAAGTCAGACAAAAGGTCTGAAAATTCACAGAGAAACTCACAGTAACGACCAGGTGGACGATAGATAATAACAAATAAAACTGGTTTTTGGGACTTCCAATTTGGATGGACAAGACTAAGAGACAAGCTTTCAAATGAATTAAAGCTCTGTCTAGGTTTTTGATTAATTAATAAGCTGGAATGGAAGATTGCTGCTAATCCTCCGCCCCGGCCCGTGCTACGAGCATTCTGACAGTTAGTGTGACTCGGGGGTGTTGACTCATTTAAACTAACATATTCATCCTGCTGTAACCAAGTTTCTGTTAGGCAGAATAAATCAATACGTTGATCAATTATTATATCATTTACCAACAGGGACTTAGAAGAAAGAGACCTAATGTTTAATAGACCACATTTAACTGTTTTAGTCTGTGGTGCAATTGAAGGTGCTATATTATTTTTTCTTTTTGAATTTTTATGCTTAAATAGATTTTTGCTAGTTATTGGTGGTCTGGGAGCAGGCACCGTCTCTACGGGGATGGGGTAATAGGGGGATGGCAGGGGGAGAGAAGCTGCAGAGAGGTGTATAAGACCACAGCTCTGCCTCCTGGTCCCAACGCTAGACAGTCACAGTTTGGAGGATCCCAAAAAATTGGCCAGATTTCTAGAAATGAGAGCTGCTCCCTCTAAAGTGGGATGGATGCCGTCTCTCCTAACAAGACCAGGTTTTCCCCAGAAGCTTTGCCAATTATTAATGAAGCCCACCTCATTTTTTGGACACCACTCAGACAGCCAGCAATTCAAGGAGAACATGCGGCTAAACATGTCACTCCCGGTCTGATTGGGGAGGGGCCCAGAGAAAACAACAGAGTCCGACATTGTTTTTGCAAAGTTACACACCGATTCAATGTTAATTTTAGTGACCTCCGATTGGCGTAACCGAGTGTCATTACTGCCGACGTGAATTACAATCTTACCAAATTTACGCTTAGCCTTAGCCAGCAATTTCAAATGTCCTTCGATGTCGCCTGCTCTGGCCCCCGGAAGACAATTGACAATGGTTGCTGGTGTCGCTAACTTCACATTTCTCAAAACAGAGTCGCCAATAACCAGAGTTTGATGCTCGGCGAGTGTATCGTCGAGTGGGGAAAAACGGTTAGAGATGTGAACGGGTTGACGGTGTACACGGGGCTTCTGTTTAGGGCTACGCTTCCTCCTCACAGTCACCCAGTCAGCCTGCCTTCCCGACTGCACGGGGTCTGCCAGGGGGGAACTAACGGCGGCTAAGCTACCTTGGTCCGCACCGACTACAGGGGCCTGGCTAGCTGTAGAACCCTCCACGGTGCGGAGCCGAGCCTCCAATTCGCCCAGCCTGGCCTCCAAAGCTACGAATAAGCTGCACTTATTACATGTACCGTTACTGCTAAAAGAGGCCGAGGAATAACTAAACATTTCACACCCAGAGCAGAAAAGTACGGGAGAGACAGGAGAAGCCGCCATGCTAAAACGGCTAAGAGCTAGTAGCTATGCTAAGCTAGCGGATTCCCAAACAGGGAATCCGACACTAGACAGGCTGTGGAGCAGCACAGGTAACGCACGACAACAGTGCTAAAATAAAATAAAAATCCACTAGACAGGCTGTGGAGCAGCACAGGTAACGCACAACAACAGTGCTAAAAAATAAAATAAAATAAAAATAAAATAAAATGATAAATAGCTTTATCTCGAGGATTTGAAGCATCGTAATAACCGTACATTCCCTCCATTTTTCTATCACGCGCCAGCCTCCTTGTAATCCAGAATGGAGACGGCACCTGTCCTGCAGCAAATCGGTCACGTGATTGAAAACCCTCTATAGGCCTCCGAGACAGGATTGTATTGAGACACAAATCTGGGGAAGGGTACAGAAACATTTGTACTGCTTTGAAGGTCCTAATGAGCACAGTGGCCTCCATCATCTGTAAATGGAAGAAGTTTGGATCCACCAGGACTCTTCCTAGAGCTGTCCGCCTGTCTAAACTGAGCAATCAGGGGAGAAGGACCTTAGTCAGGGAGGTGCGCAAGAACCCAATGGTCACTCTGTCAGAGCGCCAGCATTCCTCTGTGGAGAGAGGAGAAGCTTTCAGAAGGACAGCCATCTCTGCAGCAATCCACCAATCAGGCCTGTATGGTAGAGTGGCTAAATGGAACTTACTCCTTAGTAAAAGGCACATTGCAGCCCACCTGGAGTTTGCCAAAAGGCACCTGAAGGACACTTAGACCATGAGAAACAAAATTCTCTGGTCTGATGAGACAAAGACTGAACTCTTTGGCGTGAATGCCAGGCATCATGTTTAGAGGAAACCAGACACCATTCCTATAGTGAAGCATGGTGGTGGCAGCATCATGGTATGGGGATGTTTTTAAGTAGCAGGAACTGGGAGACTAGTCAGGATTGAGGGCAAAATGAATGCAACAATGTACAGAGACATCCTGGCTGAAAACTTGCTCCACAGCGCTCTTGACCTCTGAGTGGGGCGACAGTTCATCTTTCAGCAGGACAATGTCCCTAAGCACATAGTCAAGATATCAAAGGAATGACTTCAGGACAACTCTGTGAATGTCCTTGAGTGGCCCAGCCAGAGCACAGACCCGAATCTGACTGAACATCTGTGGAGAGATCTGAAAATGGATGTGCACTGACGCTCCCCATACAACCTGATGGAGCTTGAGAGGTGTTGCATATTGAAGAAGTCTTGAGGCTGTAACTGCTGCTAAAGGTGCATCAACAAAGTAATGACCAAAGGCTGTGAATACTAAACATGTAATTTCTTAGTTTTTTTTTATTTTTAATAAATTTGAAAAAAAAACTTTTAATGTTGTCATTATGGGGTTCTGTGAGTAGAATTTTGAGGGAAAAAAATGAATGTACTCCATTTTGGAATTAGGCTGTAACATAACAAAATGTAGAAAGTGCTATGAATACTTTCCAGATGCACCGTATGGCCATAAGCATTTCTAGTTTCACAAAAACACAGAGCACTGCGGAGACAAACAAATACTCTTCATATGAAGAACATTACAGAAGTGGTGAGTCAGTGTTCTCTGAAAACTCTCAAACATCCAGAAAATTGTCTTAAATGCCTCATTACCCCATTTCTAGTCAAAGCCTGCTGTAACAGTGCAACCAGTTTTTGGATGCTAGGAATTCCTGAGTTGTGTCTTCAAACAAACAGAGGCGATCAGAAATACCCTCTCTGTGAAGGTGAGCGGAGCCCTGGGGTTTGGTGTTCATCTCTCCAGCAGAGTTCAGAGACAAGCAGAGTCTGTGAAGATGCACTAAAAATGCTCTGGTGCCTTGTGGCAGCATAACACCTGACAGAGCCACTTTATGTTGGTTTTCCTTTAATTTGTCGACCATCAGCATTTATGTACATTTCTAAATGCTTTTCCCCTGCGAGTTCACACTCGAGACATCTCAGGAAAATGGGCCAGCCTTGATAAAACACCAGGCCTGACCGAGATAGCTGATTTTTTTTTTCACTGTTTAGTGGACCTCCTACAACCAGCACACAGAAAAACATATTGTGCAACTGCTGCTAAAACACTAACCTTACTTTAAAACCACTACTTTAAAAATGTCAGTCAATTACATTTATTTTTTAAATCGGTTCTTTAATTTGGGATTTTGTGTGCATTTCTGTTGTGTATTTTTATTATTGATTTCTTTTATTTAATGTGTTAAGTCCTGTGAAAGCCCAATATAAATAGTTATTATTATTAACAAGCATGATTGTCAGTATATAAGTCACATGGGAGTATAAGTTGCAAGCCCCCCAAACTAGCAAAAAAAACAACAACAAAAAAAACAGCTTATACTCCCGTAAACACAGTAAATATGACAACTGTTAAGGGTTTTAAAATTTTCTAAGCTCTTTAAAAGTACATAAAGAGTTTGAACATGGAAAAATTTGCAAAACATATTCAACGATGTATCATTTGACCAGTGGTGGTGGCCAAGTGGTTAGTACTGTTGGGAAAGTGTAGTGACACGGACCCACAACAGGGGGCGTAAATGAACGGACAATAGAGGGAGTTAAATTAGAACACTTTACTGTTGTGAATGCCACAACCACACACAGCAGATTACAGAATGAATACAAGTCAATTAATGAAGGTGCTGTGTGGGCAGGCTCGACGATAGGAGACGCCCGTCTGGAGATGAACCGGAACCACACGATTTCCACCGCCACTGAACCCGAAGGATACTGGAGCCGCCAAGTCCCGAAGTCCCCAGGTGGCCACCGTCTCAGCATGTCGGATCTGGTACTGCTGGCGGAGAACAAAGACAGTCAAGTGTGGGTGTGTGTACACCTCATAACAATAATGGTGGGAAGGACGAAACAGTCGCGACCCACGCCGGTCCTCTGGTTGACAGCTGCAACACAATAGCTCTTGAAACACTGACTGCTGGCAGAGAATATTACTTCTCACAGAAGTCGATATCTCGGCGATGTGGTGGAGGTGTCATCCTGCTTTTATCCCGGGTGAGATGCAGATGATCGGTGACAGCTGTCACCTTGGCTGTTCCTGTAGGCGGCAGCGCCCTCTTGTGCCTGAAGCCCGCACTTCAGGCAGGGCGCCCTCTGGTGGTGGGCCAGCAGTACCTCCTCTTCTGGCGGCCCACACTATAGGACCCCCCCCTCAACGGGCGCCTCCTGGTGCCCGACCAGGCTTGTCCGGGTGGCGTCGGTAAAAATCGACCAGGAGGGCCGGGTCCAGGATGAAGCTCCTCTTCACCCAGGAGCGTTCTTAGGGTCCATACCCTTCCCAGTCCACCAAATATTGAAAGCCCCGGCCCATTCGACGGACATCCAAAAGCCGGCGTACTGTCCAAGCCGGCTCCCCGTCGATGATACGGGCAGGAGGCGGCGCCGGACTGGGTGCACAGGGGGGTGAAGTGTGATGTGGTTTCAACCTGGAGACGTGAAAAACTGGATGGATCTGCAGTGAGGCCGGGAGTTGGAGCCTCACTGCGGAGGGACTGAGGACTTTGAGGATGCGGAACGGCCCTATGTAGCGGTCTTTCAACTTCGGGGAAGCCACTTGGAGAGGTATGTCCTTGGTAGATAGCCATACCTCCTGCCCGGGCTGGTATGCGGGGGCCGGGGACCGTCGACGGTCTGCATGGGCTTTTGCCCTCATCCGGGCCCTCAACAAGGCCGAACGGGCGGTGCGCCACACCCAACGGCATCTCCGCAGGTGGGCCTGGACCGAGGGCACACCGACCTCTCCCTCCACCACAGGAAATAAAGGGGGTTGGTACCCCAGACACACCTCAAATGGGGAGAGGCCGGTGGCAGAGGACACTTGGCTGTTATGCGCATACTCGATCCAGGCCAGGTGTTCACTCCAAGCCGTCGGGTGTGCGGATGTTGTACAACGCAGGGCCTGCTCCAACTCTTGATTGGCCCATTCAGCCTGTCCGTTAGTCTGAGGGTGATACCCAGATGAGAGGCTCACGGTGGCCCCCAGTTCCCGGCAGAAACTCCTCCACACCTGCGAGGAGAACTGGGGACCGCGATCCGAAATGATGTCTGTTGGTATCCCATGCAGCCGGACGACATCGTGGACCAGGAGATCCGCCGTCTCCTGGGCCGATGGGAGCTTCGGGAGGGCCACGAAGTGGGCCGCCTTGGAGAACCGGTCCACTATCGTGAGGATGGTGGTGTGCCCCCGGGACGGCGGGAGGCCCGTGACGAAATCCAGACCGATGTGGGACCAGGGGCGATGAGGCACAGGAAGTGGCTGCAGGAGTCCCTGTGCCTTCTGGTGGTCCGCCTTGCCCCTGGCGCAGGTGGTGCAGGCCTGGATATAAGCCCGGACGTCAGCCTCCAGAGACGCCCACCAGAAGCGCTGCCGGACCACTGCCACGGTCCTACGCACCCCTGGGTGGCAGGAGAGCTTGGACCCGTGACAGAAGTCCAGGACGGCAGCTCTGGCTTCTGGTGGGACGTATAGTCTGTTTCTCGGTCCTGTTCCAGGAGCCGGGCTCCGTGCCAGGGCCTCCCGGACGGTCTTCTCCACGTCCCAGGTAAGGGTAGCCACGATAGTGGACTCCGGTAAGATGGGTTCCGGTGGATCCGACAGCTCGGTCTTGACTTCATGTTCGTGCACCCGGGACAGGGCATCCAACCTCTGGTTTTTGGTCCCGGGGTGGTAAGTGATCCGGAAGTCAAAACGCCCGAAAAACAGTGACCAGCGGGCTTGCCTGGGGTTCAGTCGCTTGGCGGTCCTGATATACTCCAGGTTCCGGTGGTCAGTAAAAACCGTGAAAGGCACTGACGCTCCCTCCACTCCTCAAGAGCCTCTTTCACTGGAGAAAAGATGAGAATATCGTCCAGATATACGAAGACGAATCGGTGCAGGAAGTCCCGCAAGACGTCGTTAACCAAGGCTTGGAACGTCGCGGGGGCGTTGGTGAGGCCGAACGGCATGACCAGGTACTCAAAGTGACCTAACAGGGTGTTAAATGCCGTCTTCCATTCGTCTCCCTTCCGGATCCGAACCAGGTGATACGCATTTCTAAGATCCAGCTTAGTAAAGATTTTGGCTCAATGCAGGGGGGTGAACACGGAATCCAACAATGTCAACGGGTATCGGTTGCAAACCGTAATCTCATTCAGCCCCCTGTAATCAATGCATGGACGGAGTCCGCCATCTTTCTTGCCCACAAAAAAGAAACCTGCACCCATTGGAGAGGTGGAGTTCCGGATCAGCCCGGCAGCTAATGAGTCCCGGATGTAGGTCTCCAGGTGGCCACCGTCTCAGCGTGTCGGATCTGGTACTGCTGGCGGAGAACAAAGACAGTCAAGTGTGGGTGTGTGTACACCCCGTAACAATAATGGTGGGAATTCCACCTCCACCTTTAACACACACTCGTGCAGCGTCTGTTTAACCACTTATGTGACGAGACAAAGGACGAAACAGTCGCGACCCACGCCGGTCCTCTGGTTGACAGCTGCAACACAATAGTTCTTGAAACACTGAATGCTGGCAGAGAATATTACCTCTCACAGAAGTCGATATCTCGGTGATGTGGTGGAGGTGTCATCCTGCTTTTATCCCGGGTGAGATGCAGATGATCGGTGACAGCTGTCACCGTTGATGAGTGACAGCTGTCACCTCGGCTGTTCCTGTAGGCGGCAGCGCCCTCTCGTGCCTGAAGCCCGCACTTCAGGCAGGGCGCCCTCTGGTGGTGGGCCAGCAGTACCTCCTCTTCTGGCGGCCCACACAACAAGTACACTTGGTTTCAGTGCCAGAAGGTTCTCAATTCAAAGCCCACCCCTGCCACACTTCTCCATGTAATGTGGAGTTGCGTTAGGAAAGGCATCAGGCATAAAACCTATGCCAAATCAACATGCAAGTCCACCTTGGATCTGTTGTGGGGACCCCAAGTGAAAATAACGGAGCAACCGAAGGGACTTACCATTCAATGATGTATCTTTTGTTAAACCTGAGACTATGGCCAACGGTAAGACAATGACTGGTGAAATGTATACACCTTACTGAACAGGGACTCGTGCATGGATGTTGGACATATACTTTGCTCCTCTGTGTAAAATGTGGCCCCTTAATGGCCCCTGATTAGGAAAAATTATAGCTCTGCTACTGTGATCATCTACTTCTGGATGCAATCATGCAAATGAACATCATCGGTTGACATTTAGACTGACACTCCATACGCTATCTGTGGGATGTCTGTTTAGTTTTTGAGTGTGCTTGTGTGTATACGTGTGCATGTGCGTGTGTGTGGAATTAAATATCTTTGTGTGACATTTAGCCTTGCTGTCATCCACATGGCACTCTGCAGGGAACAGCAACATAGGAATGCCAATCTTGAATCCTGCAACATATTATTTCGTTGTGTGTGTGTGTGTGTGTGTGTGTGTGTGTGTGTGTGTGTGTGTGTGTGTGTGTGTGTGTGTGTGTGTGTGTGTGTGTGTACAATGCCACTCATGTATCTTCAGAGGATGAGGAAACAAAACACCGTATATAGAAGACGAAAGGGAGAAACAGAGACTCACAACTAATGAGGAAGAGGAATGGAGTGGTGAAAGTGTCAAGGCACCCATTGTATTGCAGGGCAGGAGCCGTAAAGACAACCTAGTAGCCTCTGCAACTTTAAGATTGCCATTAAACTCCTGCCTTGCTTGTGTTTATGGTTGGCTTTGTGTGTTAGAGGAGAAGGGGATCGTAAAGCGAGGTTTTGTCTGTCTGCCATTGATTTATTTCCTTCGTTAGGGTGATGACACTGTATGCTTATGATGTCCTCGCGCAGACTGTAATTACACAGCACTTCTGCATTTATTGATGCCACTTTGTTAGTTTAATTATGCTATATTGGGTTTTAGAGATGTGGCAAGAGCAAACCTATGATGTAGGGCAAAAATCATCAATGGAACATCCTCTTTTGAAGATGTCGGGGGGCACAGAGTTGGAAGATAATTATTTCATCGTCAGTCATCTGAGATAGACCCTGCGTATCTCAACATCTACAAAGGCGAAGAGAAGGTAATCTGAAATTTAATGACTATTCCGTCTGACGGACCAAAGTCAGAGGGAGGAGGCTGAGAATGTGATGAGGGCTTTAATGGAAATGAAACACCTGGGTTCAACCTTGAGAGTGACTGTTTATATGCCCAGTCTCCATGTGCCGAGGTTGACAGAGTTAAACAGAATGAAACCCATTGTTGTGTGTGTATGTGTGAATTTGTGTGTACTGTATATGATGGCATGGTACCCACGGGAGAAGCAGTGCCATGTGAAGGTGACCCTTGATAGAAAGAAAAGGAGGGAGAGGCCACCTGCTTGCGGATGGTGGCGAAATGAGGGTGACAGTCATCCACCTGTCTGAGAACACACTCAGTCCAGTCCCCATCTGTCCATGTCCTTTGGGATATCTCCTCCCCAAGAGACCTTGTAACCCTCGCTATCGTCCTATCCACCAGGCCTTCGCTTCATGTCCCTCAAGCAGCCATGGTTCACCTCTGGCCAGAGGCCATCTTGGGCCGCTGTCGTACAGTCTAACACACAAGGTCTGCTTCAGCAGACATGGGCAGTTTTTCTCTGTTTCTCCTGTTCTTGTTTAAAAATTGTGATACAGAGGTCCAGGCCATGCGTGTCTGTCTGCATTATAACTCTCCTGGCTCGGCTGAATCATCACAGGTGGTCAATTGGGAAGGCCTCTATTTGTTTCCTTTAGCCCTGCCTCTGATGTTCTCTATAGTAGAAACTCATCATGGTGTCCTGTAGCAAAGATAATCACCAGCTAGTAACAGAACAATTTGGCAACTCAAACAATGGTCACATACAGTACACTGTCTATTTGTCACTTCTTTCTTTCTCTCTCTCCCTCTGTGCATGTAGCTGCCTGAGTTTCCTGCCATTGTAGAATGTAACACAAATGGAATTACATTCTCTCCCCAACCAATCCAGCAGATATATAGATAGTTACTCAGGTCTGTGTCTGTCTGTGGTCAGGCCTCTCTTTCTCTCCAATTGCTGTAGACCTCTGGCCAGCACCTATTGGCTGTGTTTGCTCTCTGTCAAGAGACTTCCAACACATAACTGATTAAGGTATTTGTGCAGAAGTCCCAACACATTTTTTGGACACATCATCTGATCTCCTGTGGCCCTAAGGGGCTGATGCATTCTTCTCACTTAAAGTAGGGTTGCAAAATAAATGAAGATGGACAGAATGCAAGAAAACTATCTTGTGCTAGATTATGGTGTATCCATAATTTAGGGTAATTGCCAAAAGTTGGTAATCAAGGCAACAATCAGCTTGAAGTAGCACCTTGTGATATTGAATTTTTTGTTTTTCTTGTATTCTATACAGTGTCTTACATTGTTGAAATTTATGCATTTTATTCTCGTCTTGTTATTATTGGCATTACCACAATTTGTTCATCAAGAATGTGTTCTGACTCCTATATTGTTCAATGCGTATCTGAGGAGCCCTCAATGCTTGCATAGACTGGGTGTTGTGTAAATCAGGAACTCTTTGTTGGTGAGGAAACATTTACTCAGTTTGACTTTGTAGACGATCACTGTGATCTTTGTGGAATCATTGGATGCCCCGATTGCAGCCCTTGAGAGGATGAGCGAGGAGACAGAGTGTTCAGGTCTGTGGTTGTCTTGGATCAAGACTAAGATTCAGGCTCTTAATGACTTCCTGAACTTGGCCAAACTATGCAATGAAAATGTCAAACTTGTCGAGAGGTGCACTTATTTCACTAGTGATGTTCATGTCTCTGAGTGCTTGGCCTCTGAGATTGACAGATACCTGGAAAGAGCTTATATAGTCATACTTACGGGGTCATGAGGTGTTGGGAGATGCTGATACCTTAGCTGGAGAATGACAGTCAAAGTATTTAGAGTTCTGTTACTTTCTGACTTGGATGCGAAGCAGTGACCTAAAACAAAGACTGGATATCTTTGGAACAAGGTCTTTATGGAGGCGCTTTGTGGACTGCTGTGAAGACTTTGTGTCAAACCAATGGTTTTGTAGGGACTGTCAGAAGAGGCGTACCACTCGCACTGTGAGATGATAGATCATCTATGACAATTTTGCCATGTGGTGTGTTTCACTGGGCATGATCCAGCATGCAGATGCCTCATTGTTGAAGATGCAAGTAACTATAAAATGCTGAGTGGATGACTTCATATCCACAACAGCAGATACATGTTTTTTTTCCCCAAGGTGTAGGGATGGATAGATATTCAGTTGTGAGATAACTATAGCAAAACCTAACTTTCCCAATGCCCTCCACATATGGTAGCTTTGGTCTAATTCTGAACTTTTCACTATTCAATAACACTGAGATGGAGATCTAAAAATATCCAAAGTTACAATGATAATATTTCCAAAACCTAATCAACTCACCCACTTCTTAAGGGCTAACATAGTAATATCAGGTGTGGAATGTGTATTAAGCTCGAGTTATTTTTTTTGTTTGCAAATTCAGAAAAATATCACAATGACACACCTGTTGCGCCATCTGGTCCACATAAGGTGCCAATAATATAAATATGAACATTCCACTGCTTTGGCCCAGTGGGATATCACCAGAACTCCAAAATGAGGGTGTCGTAATTACTGTGGAAATTTATGCAAACATCAATGTGACAATAGTGTGGCACTGTCTACTAGGGGTGTCACAATACAGTACATGTATTTGTATTGAACCGTATGAGCCAGAAGCAACGGTTTGGTGCACAGAACTGTATGCACAATACACAGTACTACACCGCACAGCGTGATTACACACCTGTGCGTATTTGTTTTCAAAGATACTGACATTTCAGCTAGTTGTGCTGCTCATGTCCATAGACTGCAACCCTATCGTCTCCTGCTCGGTGAAGGAAGCGGAGTCAGTCTGCTCTCAGTGTGTGATGGGGTCAGAGGGCACAGGAAACCATTCAGCTGAAGTGACGCCAAGGCATTATTCCAACCAGAAACAATGGAAGCATAAGTACAGGGTGAACACAAAAAACTCATTGGTTTCAAATACAGCTGAAACAACTAATCGAGTTAATCGATTAAAATCGATGATTAAAATAGTTGTCAACTAATTTAGTCATTGATTAGTTGCTAAATAACTTTGTTTTATTGTTTCGTTTCTTCCATATAATCAACCGAGCTGTGCTTTGAATCTTGAACCAATGAAGGAGTGCTTCGAGCTGGTGCTTCGTTGGTTTCATTTGTTTTATTTCAGAATCAGAATCAGAATCAGAAGAAGTTTATTGCCATTGCCAGTGAACAGGATTCACAGACTAGGAATTTGCTTCGGTACAATGGTGCAACATTAAGAAGAGATAAAATGCTAAGATAAAATATAACATATGTGTCAAAATAAGATAAAATGTAAGATAAAAAAAAGAAATATGAAATATGAAAGGCTGTGTGCAACAGAAAAACAGAGAAACAGAAAAAACAGTGCAGTGGGAGGAGTGCAATTAAAAACCAAAGTACATTGTCTAAAGTGACCCGTGATAAGATGATAAAGTGACAGAGTTAAGGTTAAGGTGACTGAGTTATGAGGAGTTCATGAGTCTAACGGCAGAGGGGAAGAAACTGTTCTTATGGCGCGAGGTTCTGCGGACCGTAGCCTCCTGCCCGAGGGGAGTGGTTTGAACAGACCGTGTCCAGGGTGAGAAGGGTCAGCTGTGATCCGACCTGCTCAGCCCAGAGTCCTGGAGACGTGCAGGTCGTGGAGAGATGGAAGGCTACAGCCGATCACCTTCTCAGCAGAGGCCACAATGCGCTGCAGTCTGTGCCTGTCCCTGGCTGTGGCCCCGGCGTACCACACCGTGATGGAGGAGCAGAGGATGGACTCGAAGATGGCCGTGTAAAACTGCACCATCAGCTGGACAGGCAGCTTGGCCTTCTTCAGCTGCTGCAGGAAGTTCATCCTCTGCTGGGCCTTCTTGAAGAGGGAGCTGATGGTTGACTCCCACTTGAGGTCCTGGGTGATGGTGATGCTGAGGAAGCGGTGACAGTCCACAGTGGTGATGGGGCTGTTGGTGAGGGCAAGGGAGGGCAGGGGGGCTGTGGCTTTCCTGAAGTCCACGATCATCTCCACTGTTTTCTGGGCGTTGAGCTCCAAGTTGTTGCTGGTGCACCAGGTCACCAGCAGGTCCACCTCCCTCCTGTAGGCAGACTCATCCCCATCCGAAATGAGTCCAATGAGGGTGGTGTCGTCCGCAAACTTGATGAGCTTTACAGAGTCGTGGCTGGAGGTGCAGCAGTTAGTGTAGAGGGAGAAGAGCAGAGGGGGAAGGACACAGCCCTGTGGAGATACTGTGCTGAGAGCCCGAGTGTTCGAGACATTTTTTCCCAGCCTCACACGCTGACTTCGGTCCGTCAGGAAGTCTGTGAACCACCTGCAGGTAGAGTTGGGCACGTGGAGCAGAGAAAGCTTGTCCTGGAGCAAAGCTGGAAGGATGGTGTTGAATGCAGAGCTGAAGTCCACAAACAGGATCCTAGCGTATGTTCCTGGGGAGTCCAGGTGCTGCAGGATGGAGTGCAGGGCCAGGTTTATGGCGTCATCTACAGACCTGTTGGCTCTGTAGGCAAACTGCAGGGGGTCCAGAAGGGGGTTGGTGATGGACTTCAGGTGGGATAAAACCAGGCATTCGAAGGTCTTCATGACTACAGACGTGAGAGCCACAGGCCTGTAGTCATTAAGTTCAGTGACGCGTGGTTTCTTGGGGACTGGAACTATGATTGAGGACTTGAAACAGACTGGAACATGGCATGACTCCAGGGAGGTGTTGAAGATCCCCGTGAAGACTAGGGCCAGCTCATCAGCACAGTGTCTCAGGGTGGCAGGAGAGACACAGTCTGGGCCGGGGCCTTACGTGGATTCAGCCTTTTGAAATGTCTCCTCACGTCCTCCTCTTGGACCGAGAGGGCAACAGGGGGAGTGGGGAGGGCAGCAGTGAGAGGGGGGAGGTCCAGAGTGTTTGAGTATCCAGTTGTGTGGGGGGTGGGGAGGTGTGAGTCCTTGTCTTCAAAGCGTGAATAGAAGATGTTCAGGTCGTTGGCCAGCTTGAGGTCGTCAATAGAACGAGGTGCTTTGGGCTTGTAGTTGGTGATCTCTTTCAACCCCCTCCACACAGAGGCTGAGTCGTTGGCAGAGAACCTTTGCTGCAGATGTGAACTGTACATGGATTTAGCCTTTGCCACCTCCTTGCTAAATCTGTACTTTGCACCTCTATAGTTGTCTCTGTCTCCTTCTCTGAAAGCCACCTCTTTCTGCTGACGGAGCTGCCGGAGTTTAGGTGTGAACCAGGGCTTGTCAATGTTATATCTCACCCTGGTACGCTGTGGGATGATGCTGTCTTCACAGAAATGAATATATGACGTCACAGTGTCCGTGTAGTCATCTAGACTGTCTGTTGAAGCCTCAAACATATCCCAATCCGTAGTGCCCAAGCACGCGCGTAGCTCCTCCACAGCTTCATTGCTCCACACTTTAGACGTCCTCATAACAGGTTTAGAGAGTTTAAGTCTCTGTCTGTACGTGGGGATCAAGTCGACCATCACGTGATCTGAGAGTCCCAAAGCTGTACGGGCCACCGCGCGGTAGGCGCCGCTCACTGTCGTGTAACAATGATCTAACGTGCTCCCTTCTCTGGTCGGGCATTTAACAAACTGTTTGTATTTTGGTAATTCCTGACTGAGATTCCCTTTGTTAAAATGACCGAGAATTATAACAAGAGAGTCCGGAAAGTCTCTCTCCACGCTCATAATCTGATCCGCGAGCGCGCGCTTGGCCTCGTGCACGTCCGCGCTCGGTAGAATATACACAGAGCAAAGTATGAAAGAGTTAAACTCACGTGGAGAGTAGAACGGTCTGCAGTTTATGAGGAGATATTCCAGAGAGGGACAGCAGTGTTGGGAGATCACAGTCACATCGGAGCACCAGGCCTTGTCGATATAGAAGCAGAGTCCACCCCCTCTAGTTTTTCCACCAGAGAGTGCTCGGTCTCTGTCTGCGCGGAGGAGTTGGAATCCCTCTAGTTGGAGCGCGCAGTCCGGTGTCTGTGCATTTAACCACGTCTCCGTGAAGCACAGTACACAAGATGAGGAGAAATCTCTATTCTTCTTCATCAGCAGTGCCAGCTCATCCATCTTGTTGTGAAGTGAGCGGACGTTGGAGAGAAATATCCCAGGTAGGGGTGTGCACGTGCCCCTTCGTCTGAGGGGCACGAGAGCTCCAGCTCGTTTTCCTCTCCGCCGTCGTCTCACTTTTTTGGCCAAAAAGTGAACCAGTTCAGCTGCAGGCACTAAAAAAACTGGCGTAATGTCCGTGGGTGTTGATGATTTGATGTTTAGAAGCTCCTTGTGGGTGTAGGGACACGATGACACACGATTCACGCACAAAAATTTCGCTTTATCTTAATTTTTCGCCACAAAAACCCTAAAGAGCATATGTCTGTGAGGAATATTTACCTTTTTTATGTTAAACTGACCTGTTATGGTCTTCTGAAACAGTTGATAGATGTATTTTATGCTAACGCCGATGCTAAGGCATTAGCATGTCTATGGCATTTTCGATGTTAAAGTTAGTATTAAGCTGCTGGTATTTCAGCATGTTTGTGCATTTGTTTTCTGTATAATAATTAATGGCTCAGCATTTGTTGTCGTAAAAGAGTCAAATGTATTGCAAATTCTAATATTTTTAAATTTATTTTATTTATATATTAATAATAATAGCAATAATCATAATAGTAATAATAACTAATAATGCTACAATACAATTTTAGAGAAAGAGACATGAGTCACATGTGTCATTGTGAAATGACCACATAGTTTACAAGTTATACAGAGAATGTTGCACATATAATGAGTCAGGCTACAGTTTTTGATTTAGGTTTATGGTTAACTGGTTATGCTAATTGCTCATTTGCAGCAACAAAAATACCTTTTTCACCATATATTTTATAATATTTATATGTTTCAATGTTGTTTTATGACAACTCAGCACTTTGATAAAACAATGCCATTTAAAATAATTCGTTTTGTTCTTTATTATAAACTGTTTTATTCTCTATTATTTTATATTTCAACAGCCAAGGGACATTTTACGAATTGTTGATTTTCAAGTATTTTAAGTTTTCAAATAATGTTGTGTTGTTAAATAAAGTGATGGAAGGAGAGAAAAATTGTTTCCCTGGCACTTTTTTAAAATTTCCCAGCTAATCCGATTACTCGATTAATCGTGTCGAAACCCCATCAGATTCATCGATGATGCAAATAATCGTTTGTTGCAGCCCTAGTTTCAAATATTTAGAATATCAAAAGTCACATGAATAATTTTACAATTTTGAAGAAGAATCTGCAAAGAGAAAAAAAAACGATGAGTTTCTGCAACTGTTGATACCAAAATTGTAAAATTATTCATGTGACTTTTGATATTATACATATTTGAAACCAAGGAGTGTTTTTGTGTTCACCCTGTAGAATGGGTTAATTTACCTTTTTCTTCTGAAATATGAGTCGAAACGTGAAAGTGCAAAGATCCATATGTGTATTGAATCACTGTACCCATATGAAATCAGACTGCATTTGGGTTTAAGCAGACAATGCCACAAGCTTATGAAAAAATTTGCTACTTTAAATGAATTCTTGTAAAATTTGACAGATGAGATGACCAGTGATTTCAAATCTGTACAGAGTGAGGTTTTATGAGATATCGTCATATGCACAAAACACAAACAAACTTAAAATGGACAAAATATTGAAAACAGTCTGGCTTAGCATGTCACACAACAGAAAAACTAACAGAAAAACAAAACAGCATGTTGCACAGTACATTCATTCAACACAAATGGCAAGAGATGTAAATCAAATTATAAACGCTTAAATCAAGATTCATTTGTTAATGACCACACCACAAGCTGGTGGAATTTGTTTCCAGTACAGTATGAAATGCTCACATCTCTGTGTCAACACACAACAAACAAACAATAAATAGACAAATACACATAAAAACATCAGTTAATGACATGGTTTAGTGTCCGTACAGCTGTTGGAAAAGAGCTGTTTTTGAATCTGACTGATTTTGTTGGCAGGGACCTGTAGCATCTTCCAGAAGGCAACAGTGTCGACAGGTGATATGCAGGGTGTGAGGGGTCAGAGGTGATTTTTACTGCCCGTTGTGTGATGCGTCTACGGTACAGTGTGTCAATGGAAGGGAAGGTGAGGCCTGTGATTTTAGATGATTTGTCTATTATACGTTGTCGTTTTTTGCATGAATAGGAGTCCAGATTTCCACACCAGATGATTATGGATGAGGTGAGAATACTTTGAATGATGACGGTGTAAAACTGAAACAGGATGTTGTGCCTGACTCTGAATTTTTTGAGTTGGCCGAGAAAAAAACAATCTTTTATTAGCTTTTTTGTAGATTTGAACAGAATGCAGTTTCCATTTGAGTGTGTTACTAATGTGTGTACCTAGGAATTTGAATGACTCAGTGATCGAGATGGGCTGAGTAGAAATGGAAATGGGGATTTTGTGAGAGGGTGAGCATGAGAAGTCGACTATGAGTTCTTGGGTTTTTGATGTGTAAAGCTGTAGGTTACTGTTTTGGCACCAAGTGACTGCTTGGGTGACCTGTTGAAGGTAGTTTGTTATTGTTAGTGATGAGTCCAATTATTGTAGTGTCATCTGCATATTTAAGAATGGAAACTGAACTATGGGTGGATGTGAGGGAGTTTGCGTAGATGGAGAAAAGCCAAGGGGAAAGAACAAAACCCTGAGGGACACCTGTGCTGAGGGTCAGAGGTTGGGACAGGAGGCTACCCATCCTGACTCTCTGTGTCCTTTGTGACCGGAAGTTATGGATCCAGTGGGAGAGAGTAGTGCCAATATCCATGTCCATGAGTTTATTGAAGAGGTTGACTGGGTTGATTGTGTTAAAAGCAGAGATGAAGTCAATGAACAGTAGCCGGGCGTAGGTGTGGGGGACTCCAGGTGTTGCATGATGTAATAAATGGCCAGGTTTATGAGAAAAGAAAGTTTATATTTACACTTTGTCTCACAATGTTAAAGTGCCAGACAGCAGCTTTCTGCTGCTCACAGGTTAAAGCGACTATATGTAAGTTTTGAACATGGTAACAAACACTATGTCCCTCCAATATTGTTGTGTTTTTAACCTTTTAAACATTATTCATGACCTATGCATAACATCAAATGGCATGATATGTCTCATCCAAGATATGGTCGAAATGGTTGAATGATTTTAGTTTATACTGGTCAACCCATTTCTAGTACCAAAACACTTCCTCCAAATGAATAAAAGTGTATTTTTAATAAAGATTTGAGGAATTTTCAAAAACCAAACTCATACCGAACGTCACTTCTGTGTACCGTGACACTACTACTGTTGACTCCACACAAGGACCAAATGGAGTTCTCTGAAATTTCTACTTCTCTCATTAGCATCCACATTTTAGCAAAAACACTGTTCTATCACCAACTGTGCAAAATCTGCTGCATACTGGATTTGCACGGTGTAAATCTCCTTTTGATCATTCAGTACTTCTACTGAGATACTGTTCATTCATAGGCAAGTTCATGCATGAAACTTCCCAATAAAATAATTAGCTCATCTAAGCACCACTATTGTTTTGAGGTATTGCTTTCAAATAGAGGTACACAGGTCCAAGCATCGTGACAACATGTCCTGCATACTGTTGTATGTCAGTGTTAACAGGATGTTAAAAAGCTGATGAAGACCTAAGACAGCCCAATAGAATTTCTCCACAAAGTTAAGATGTGCCAGAGAATGTGCCAACACCATCAAGTGTTATTCAAATGGCCTTTTCATACACGAAAGCCAAATCATTGCAAACATTTCTTTTCATTTTCAAACAAACATCTCCTTTATCATGAGATTTTCTCTTGGCTCTATTCAAATATGAACAAACCATTAAGGAAAAGACGAAGAGGAGAGAGGAAAAAAAAATTCTCACTCAGTATTTGCCATCTGTTCGGTAATATTTAACAAAACAGCAAGTTGCACATGGAACTCACAAGATAGTTCATTCTGCTGCCTCGTTATCTTGTCCTTTGTGCAGATGGAGAGCAGTTTACCAATTTCAGCAACAAATTCTGAACCTTTTTTTTTTTTTAAGTTATATTCTGGAAAGATCCTATCCAGGCTTCTATCTGCTTCTTGTAAATGGATCTCTGTGATCATGGTGCAAACTGGCAAGCATCACTTTTGTGACAATGCGGGTGCCATCGAGAAGAAAGTCTGATGGAAATTCTATGACTGATTTAAGGCGTAAATTGCATGTCTGAAAGAGGTTACACATGTATGGAATATATGGTTGTGAATATGTATAGAATATATGCTATCTGGAAAGAGAATTCACTGGAGGAACAAAGAGGAGGACACAAAATGGCTGGATAACAGGAGGATAGGAATGACTAAATAAAGAAAAAATAAAACAGAACATGAGATGATGTGAGACCCAAAAAAGGATGACAAATGGTAGGATGTTCACAAAAATGACAAAACAAAACAAAAACAGGGCTGATGCTATAACAACTGATTTTAAAGGGTCAATGTTGTGGGTCAACGTCGCAATGTTAATGTACGTAGACGAGGACACCTTGCACTAGTAAAATAATAATAATATTAACAATAGGGGAGGTGATGGTCTAGTGGGTAAGGTGTTGAGCTTGAGTCCAGAAGATCATGGGTTCAAATCCCCGCCTGACTGGAAAATCACTAAGGGGCCCTTGGGCAAGGCCTTTAATCCGGTGTGTAGTGAGCGCCTTGTATGGCAGCACTTTGAGCATCTGATGCAGATGGAAAAGCGCTATATAAATGCAGTCCATTTAACAATCCGCCAACCTGGATCTGGTGTCGCCGATCAAATGGGCCCCCCTTAAAAATTGGTCCGCCTGCCTTCACTGTGCATGCGTCATTTGGGACCACAGCAGCTTGTCTGAGACTGACTCTCTACATCCAAAGTGATCAAAGGGAATAATGTGATCACCTCCAAAATTCAGCAGAGTCTTCCATGCTTTAACATCTATTTGTGGTGAGAATCCTTGAAGTAGTTTTGAAGTAATTCTTCAAAGACTATATAAAGGGAACTCTTGATCCAGAATTTGGATCCAGATCCGGATCACCTCCAAATTCTGTGGAGTCTTCCATAGCCTAATATCTACTGTATCTGTGGTGCAAATTTGGTGAGAATCTGTGATTAGTTTTGAAGTAATCCACCAAAAAAGTGAAATCTTCATCCAGATCCTGGATGAAGAGTCCAGAGCGCTTTATTCTTGGTAAGATATTCAAAGCGGCATTATTATTCATTCGCTTTCACGTTCGTTTCACATTGGTGGTGGTAAGTTACTAGTGCAGCCACAGCTGCCGTGGGGCAGACTGACTGAAGCGTAGCTGCCAGTCTGTGCCTACGACCCCCTCAACCACCACCTCATTCATACACATTCATAAATAAGCATCTTTTTGATTGTGGGAGGAGACGGGAGTGCCCGGAGGAAACCCACACCAACACGGGGAGAACGTGCAAACTCCAAGTAATCCCACAACCTTCTTGCTGTGAGTCAACAGTGCTAACCACTAATCCACTGTGCCGCCAAGCACGGTGGATTAGAAATGATTTGGGGACTTGTGCCTTTGTGGATCTCACAACTGTGCAAACAAGACAATCCTCGGTAAAACACGAGACACATTTTGTGGACATTTTTGAGATAATATTGTGGAATAGTGTTCTTTGACCAAAGGCAAGTGAGAGTAATTGACAATAAAAGGGTTTATTATAGGATGGCAGGAGGCACAGTGAGGAATAGATATACTGACAGAGAGGAAAGGCGATACAGTGTGAATAAAAAGCACCGGGACATGGAGAAAAATGTCCGAGAAGAAAGTGGGACTTTGAACAAGTAAGAAGAAAAGTAAGCAGTGTGGTGCGAGGACGATGACGACAACAATGAGAGGGAAGGTTGCTCTCATTATTACTCAACCTTCTCTTTCCCTCCAGGCCCGAGTGACCCCAGCTCTTGAGCACCACGCCTTGCACACCACTAATCATTTGGTATTAATCACCAGGATATTCGCCCCCTTGGCTCCCCCTGAACCCCCCAACCTCTCTTCCAGCCGTAGCCTTTGCCAAGGTCCAGCTAATTTTATTCTAATTGGCTGCAGCGTGGGCTGAGACCAATCTGCTTCACTGTCCTCATCCATCCGTCCATCCTGTCTCAGCTCATCTTTCCGTCCTTTCTGCTCTTCCTCTGCTTCTGTCACCTTTTGCTGGTGCTTCTTTCAAAAACTCACACCTGTGCGTGTTTCTTCATCTTCTTACTGCCTCCTCTCCCCACCTCATCTCTCTTTCACTTCTAATTTTTCTGTGTATTCATATGCCCCCGCCCCGTGTGCCTTTCTGAGGGTTCACTGACATCACAGTAGCGAGAGCGTTTTCTAATTTCTGTTCTCCCTCTCCGGTTGACCTTACATTCCGCCAGACAAAACAAATAGCCTTGATGTTGTCTGCCAACATAAAGCTTTGTGCGACTGCCTTGATCGGCGCACAATAGCATGAAAGAGAAATGTGAAGCTGTGCAATTAGCTAAACCTGACGTCTGAAGTCTGATGTGCTCGTGCTTTTTATGTAGGGATGAGAAGACAAGGCTGTTCAAATAACACACACACACACACACACACACACACACACACACACACACACACACACACACACACACACACACACACACACACACACACACACACACACACACACACACACACACACAAAACAGTGTATAGTATGAAGACCAAAGGATGATAAACTGCTCACTGGTCAAATCCCACACAAAATCAGAAGGTAAGGTTTTCAAGATTGTGTGTCATCTGATGGCAAAAACATCATCCAAGATTTTATATATATATATATATATATATATATATATATATATTAGGGGTGGGCAAACATAAAAAATCTTAATCGCATTAACTCAATGACTTTCTGTGATTAATCATGATTAATCGCATGGTATATGTGAAACCCAAAAATGAATTCAAAAGCCGCTTAAAAGCACAGTTTTATTTGAAAATGTAAATGAACATTGCATAAATTTGAAAATGTAAATTTCAACTGAAACACACTAATGAAATCAAATATAAAACCACTGGCAGGTCATTTGTTATCCTGTTTCATATCAAAATAACAATATTCATGTCCATGACTAAATGTACTAAAACAAATACGTCACAATTGTACACATACCACAATTTGATATGTGTACAATTGTGATGTATTTGTTTTAGTATATTTAGATTTTGTTGTGATCTGGCACTTTATAAGCCGGTTAAATTGAATTGAAATTGAACATTTACTCTACATGGTGAATCCTTGATATCTGGACATAAATAGGAATAAACAAAATCTGTAGTTTTTGTCAAAAGCATTTCCTTTCAGACATTGGCATGAATGTGTTTCCATATAACTGAGCTGAGCTTACAGCTGCTGTGCTTCACTTCAGGATGTAATTTGAAAAGAAAACACAGCACGTTTCATTTTGGGAGGAAAAAAAACGTTTTAGTCGATTGTAGTTTCTTGTCTGTATTACATTTGGAAAGAGGTGTCATTTTATTTAAAGCGGCGATTCATTTTGAAGTTATTAATTCCGACCGGACTCTGTCTCATCCGCGCAGCGTTTCGAGCTGTGTGAACGGAACGGAGGACGATTCTCGTTTCTTGACAGCAACAAGACAAGAGTCCCAGTTAGTGACTTTAATCCACACAAAAGTGACTGACGATATTTTAATGGCTTTGCGAGGGGTTAAGAAGCGGCTTGCCGTTTCTGAAGAGCAGTGAATCAAAGAACCAACGAGCTACTGGATCGAAGCATTGCTTCAATGGTTCGTGGTTTCAAAGTGGAGCCGCACTGCAGAAATAGTTTATTACAGACCAAACCCTGAATATCCGACTTTATTTGTACGTCCGTATGACTCTGAAACTCGGAAAAATCCGTATCATTTACGGACTATAGGTTGACATGAAAACCACAGAAAAGCTGTGTTCACGGCAGGGACACGTTCGGCTATGCAGCTGCATCGGTCCAAACCGGTCTGGATCCGGGCCTGATCCTGTAGAACTTTGTACTGAAAATGTCCATTCAAAAGTTCGGCGTCTTTCTGCATTTTGTTTTGTTGTGCATTGCATAGCCTGTACTTTTCTCGATCCTCGTGTCATTTTCTGTGTGAACTCAGCTATCTGTTGTGTGGGCCGCCAGAAGAGGAGGTACTGCTGAAGTGCGGGCTTCAGGCACGAGAGGGCGCTGCCGCCTCACAGGAACAGCCGAGGTGACAGCTGTCACTCATCAACTATGACAGCTGTCACCGATCATCTGCACTTCACCCTGGATAAAAGCAGGATGACACCTCCACCACGTCGCCGAGATATCGTTCTCCTACGGAGGTAATACTCTCAGCCTGAATATTCCAATACTGATTCCAGTAGATACATTGTTGCAGCTGTCTCCCCGGAGGACCGGCGTGGGCCGCGACTGCTTCGCTCTGCTTTCCGTCAGATAAGTGTTTGAGACAGGAGCTGCACGAGTGTATTAGAGGTGGAGGTGGAATTCCCACCGTTGTTGTTACTGGGTGTACACACACCCACACTTGACTGTCTTTGCTCTTCGCCAGCAGTACCAGATCCGACACACGGAGACGGTGGCCACCTGGGGGACTCGGGACCTGGCGGCTCCAGTATCCTTCGGGTTCGGTGGCGGAGGAAATCGTGTGGTTCCGGTTCTTCTCTAGACGGGCGTCTCCTATCGTCGAGCCTGCCCACACGACACCTTTATCCATTGACTTTGTATTTATTCTATAATCTGCTGTGTGTGGTTGTGGCATTCACAACAGTAAAGTGTTCAAATTTAACTCCTTGTATTGTCCATTCATTTACGCCCCCTGTTGTGGGTCCGTGTCACTACACTTTCCCAACACTATCAGCAGGAAGCAGCAGCATAAGCTTGCCCCCGACTGACGCTTTCAAAATAAAAGGCAATGAGCAACAGTCATAAAAGGCAAAAAAAAAACAAAAAAAAAAAAAACGCAGCGTTAAGGGGAGGAACAAAATTGTCGGCGATAATGACCTCAATAATTAACGCAACGTTAGCGCGTTAACGTTGCCCAGCCCTAATATATATATATATATATATATATACACATACATTTACTTCATAACATTCTGTATTTTGTATGAACAAGATTTGCTGTAAGTGCAGCATTTATAGTTGTACAGGATGCACAAGAGGAATGCCTCATAGTGTAGCAGATAACTGAAACAATCGTGCAAATGGTGATACAAGCACCAAAGTTGGTACAAATACTCCTTAGATGTTACTCTTTTGAAAAAAATGACTGGCCACTTGAGTTTCAATAGGCGGCCAGGTAGGGGTCAATTGAAGAATTACACAGGGGTCAAAATTAAAAATGCTCAAATCATTTTGAAAACTATACCAAATTATTTGTCTGATCATAAAGATTTCAAAAATGTATAGTTTGGACTGTCTGTGATGGAATGTTATGGAGTTATGGGGTAAAAACAGCAAAAATGATGACAAAGGTTAGTTTCAGTTTGTACAGGGGTCAAAAGTTAAAGTTCCTTCAATTTTGGTAAAAAGTGATGCAAATTATTGGTTGAGCTAATAGGATTAATAAATGGAAGTAAAGGTAAAACAAGGTCAACGTCCATTGGATTCTATGACATGTGACATAAGTTACCCTGTAACATGATAACTAAGCATGATACATGGTCCAAACTATTCCTTTTTAAAACCCTGATAACTCAACTAATAATTTGTATCATTTTTTTACCAAAATTGGAGCAACTTTAACTTTTGACTCCTGTACAAACTGACACTGACTGTTGTCACCATTTTTGCTGTTTTTACCCCATAACTCCTGATCATTCAGTCATAGATAGTCCAAACTATACCTTTTTGGAATCTTTACGATCAGACAAATAATGTGGTGTAGTTTTCAAAATGATGAGCATTTTTAATTATGACCCCTGTGTAATTCTTCAATTGACCCCTACCTGGCCGCCGATTGAAAATTCAAGTGGCCAGTCGGTTTTTTCAAAAGAGTAATGTTTACGGAGTATTTGTGCCAACTTTGGTGCTTGTATCACCATTTGCACGATTTTGCTCTAAATATTCTCTTAGCTGCTGCACTATCAGGGTTGAGCTTGATGAAGGCAATTTTTCTGTTACTGTTGTTAGACTTGAAATATTTTCAAGTGATGATGTTAAAAATAATCAAATATGCAGAAGAGGATTGATGTCATAAGTCAAAAAGAATGGATTAACTTCCAAAATATTGGTGATGATGCGCTTGGTTACGCAATGTTGCCACTGGTTGCTGAACAGAAAGGTATAATTCATTCCTTCACTTTCGAAATGATCCGGACTCAAGTCAAGCTTGTTAAGCATGCGCATGGCACCACATAGTCATCTATCTGCTGCACCAGGTGGAACGTGGGCACCCCCGTTTGGCTGCTAGAGTCCTCAACACTGAGGCATCTGTGTGCTGGTTTATACCCAGAGAAATTTGCCACATGGCCAAAATGTTGAAGATGACGCTCCCTCACAATGCAAGTGATACTCCTCATCTTGTTCGTAAAAAGCAACCGCTCATTTGACACAAGATCATTCTTGTGGTACCCAAAGGTGCCTTGACACTTGCACGCATTTTGGCTCAGCACTCCTGCGCACTTTGTCGTGACAATGCTACCCGCTTTGTTCCCAGCTGGGTGACGCGCTTTGTGCCACTGGATGCTGTGTATATAAAAGAATTATTTCGTAGCGGATTAATCATTTTCTCTCAGTATGGCTATTGAAAACACCTCTAATTGCTTCCAAAAACACAGAGAATCGCTCAAGCTGCCGCTTCTCTATGTTTATGATAGATTGAAAGTATGTTTATGATAGACTGAACATTTCGTTATAATCGTTCTGATGAGCTGCGCTGTGATGCATTCACTCGCAATCACTCGCACTTGGTGTTTTTTAATCATTTGCACAATGTTCAAGTGAGGTTCACATAATTAATTCGTGACAGATTTTGAACATTTCATAATTTTTTGCGCACTTGCACGAAGCCGCGCACAGTTTACGAGTTTACTCTCCTGCATGGCAGATTACGTGCAAATGTGCGGATCAGATTCGTGCAAGTGTCAAGGTGCCTCAACTATTCATCAAAGAGACTTGGTAGCAATGCTATCTAGTTGCCGTAGGTCACTAGTTAGTGTCAAAATCGCACAACCATACAGTAAGACAGGAAGCACCAATATCCTAGATTTGGACATTTATGCTCTTGCAAGATATCAGCATCACTAAACTTCTCTGTCTGTGACCTGATGACTCCATAAGCTCTTGCCAGGCACTGCCCAATCTCAAAGGCTGAGGACCCACTGCCGAGATATGTGAATGTCTCCACAAGTTCAACACTTTTAATGCATAGAGAAATACTTCTGATGGCCAAGTCCAGGGAAGTCATTGAAAGTGGGGATATGGTCATGATCCAGGACAACTGCAAATCCAGACCCCCTGATGTTTCATAAAGAATCTTGAGAACATATATATATATATATATATATATATATATAAAATTATTATTTTGTTTGTTTTTTCAGCTATGAACCATTAAAAACCATCTGCTCAGTCTCAAACTTTATTTTATTTCTAAGTGGGCCTGGGAGATAAATGTGTTAATGTTTGTGATAACACATTGCTTTTTGCTTTCATTGTTCCAGCTGTAATACTTTTGAGGAAATTAGCACACCTCCACACATCTTGCATAAGATTACTGCAGCACAAACAACAACCCTGCTGTTAACACCTAATGCCTATTACAGACAGATTGTCTCTTAATATGCGATTTACAAATCTAACACTTTCCACAAGAATTTGGAAAAACTTTTCATTACATCAAACTGTTAAGCAAATTTAAAAACAACACAATAAGAGACTGTAGCTTATTGTAGGCATTATTCAAATAATGCTAACGATCAGGACTGTAAACTAATTTTACACAAGGGTATAAGAATAAATTGAATCTGAATCTGGACTGCTGAGGTCAGGCATCGTTATTTATTTATTTATTTGTTTATTTTTATCTGTAGTTATTGTTCGTTTCAATTTGGGTGAACTAATAAATAGAAAATTCTAGCATGCAAAATTCTTGCCTCAACTTCTCACTGCCTCAGTTAAAGTAAAACCAACTTTAAGTCAAAACAACTGGGAATTAAATTGGCTTTTATTTCTAAGTTTACATGGAGAAAATGAGGCAACTGGTTTCCCAACTCTTGAAGTAAATTTAACGCAGTAGAATTTACAGCACAGCATATGGACAGCAGTGGAAAGTGGACATGCCTACTCATAGCAAGGATGTTCCAACTGTCCACCCACAGGAGTTGCCATGTTTCGACCTGGGTGGTGCTGTGCAGTGGATGTTATCCCACAGCACCACACAGACAACACCCTTGGTGCTTTCCTGTAGTTTGTTCTTGCAGAGAGATGAGGCTTCAAACAGCCTTCCCTCAACACCCCGCCGTCACAGCACGCTGACCTCCAATGGAAGGCAGCTGCAGAATTACTCCCACAGAGAGCGGAAACAAGAATTTTACTTTTGGACCATCTAGCTTTGCAAGATATTTTTAACAGCAGCTGGAGTGCTAATCACACTACAAACCCCCCAAAAAGGTTTACCTGTGGGCTGGTGGACCACCTACAGTACCCAGATCCAGAGAACAGCATGCCCAAGCTGTACACACATAAAATATAGTGCATTATAGCAAAATTAAGAAAAGTAAAATATTTATAAACATAAAAACATGATGGTTGCTGACTCACAAGGAGCTTATCTGCACGTTTGTTTGTGATTGTTCTGGATCAATACTAAAATCCAGGCTTTCAATGACTTCCTAGATGTAATCATCAAAGGTGTTTCTTTATGTGGTGAAAGGCATGAACTTTTAGAGACATTCTATTATCTCGACAGTGACAGTAATGCCTCTGGGTCCTCGGTGTTTGAGATGGGGAGATAGCTGGGAAGGGCTTACAGAGTCAAGAGGTCACTGGAAATAGGTGTTTGGCAATACTGCTTTCTTTGAAGGAAAACAAAGTCTTTTGGGGCCTGGTGCCTCCTAGCTTACTGTATGGTTGTGAGACTTGAACACCAACCGGCGACCTAAGGCAGTGACTGGATATCTTTTGTTGCAGGTCTCTTTGAAGGATCCTTTGGTACTGTTGGAATGAATTTGTGATACAATAAATGAACAGTTACTTAGAGAAATATTACTTGCATTGTGTGGGAGAACCAGGTATTTTGGTCATGTGGTACGTTTCTCTGTGCATGATCCAACATGCAAATGCCTTGATACTGAGGACCCCAATGGATGGAGCCATGTTTTACCTGGCCGTGGCATATAGCTGGGTAATTTCGAGTGGTGGAGATGAAGTGGTTGTCTGCCTGGATGGTTGCCATCGTGGACCTGGTGGCAAATCTGTGGTGTGATGGATGCAGTGACACGCGGTGCTAGCACATGCTCCCAGACTTGACTAGAACCCATCCCTCAACAGCTATCCTTGCAACATAACAAGCACAAGCTTCATGATCTAAGCCTTCACATAATGCTGACAGCATTGACATTTTGTATGATTGAAAAATCACTTCTAAATAAACACAAATGAAATTCCAGCAGCAACAATAATGCTGTTAGGAAGCATGATCACCAAAATGGCATCTCAGCAAGAGCGCAGGGAGTGATGCTGTTGCATGCAAAACCTCTGTACAGCACACACACACACACACACACACACACACACACACACACACACACACACACACACACACACACACACACACACACACACACACACACACACACAAAATATTCATCACTAATCTGGCCAGTGCTTTCAACTTTGAAGCCAAATCTCCTGGTCATCACGGCAGCTTTTACCTGTCGCTGCAAGAAAAGAAACAGATGGAAATCCTGCATTACAATCACACTCTACAAATCCTCTACTTTTCTTTTCTCCTACGGATCAACAACTCCAATAAATTTTCATTACACCTGTGTGAAGAGCTTCAAATAGAGCCACAGAAGCAGAAACTAATTACTTTCTAATTTATTGACTAATGGCCACAGCCCTGGGAGACAGCTGCAATTGTTCTAACAGTCCTGCTGCTCCGACTACACTCAGGTCCACTTTAGATTCATAACCAAAATAATTTATCATTACAAGCACATTAAATTGAACCATATAGACCATAACAAAGGTAATCCATAACATTTTGTGGTTGGGGATCCTTTTCTCTCCAAAGTTTTGAATGTATATAATTGTTTGTATGTGATGGGTTCTTTCAGCGGGCAGTTATTGCATATGACAGCTTAGCTCCGTTCTTCAGAGAACAATTTTGTGCTTCATCGCTATTTGTTCGAACCTCAAGTAGACAACGAACCAAGAAAGTGTTTAGATAAGCTTGAGCATAAAATTCTGTATCACACATCAGCAACATGACAGCCAAGGTGGAAGACAATCGCCATTCCTTACATGCTGTATATACAGAGAGGACCATTTAAGCAGGAACACAAATTGAAGATAAGCTGGCTCGGTATTTGTGTGGGCTGCATTTTACTGTCATGATTTACATTCTGGATTCCCTTGGTCTGCCAGGCAATTCCTATACTGATGATATAATGATTTTGAGCAATTGCTTTTATCCCATAATGCATTCCTTTCCTGATGGGAACAGTGCTTTCCAGGATGTCAATGTCCCAATCAACAAGACATAAATGGTCACCCAGTGGTTTGAACAGCATGATAAGAGCATTAGCCATGTGTCAAGGCTTTCCTAATCACTACAGATGATGCCATTTGTGCATTTATAAGATATTCTGAAACACGGCATTGATGTCGTTTAGATGGAATGTCCGTATCATCATGCAAATTCGTTATGTAAGCAGTGATTAGCATCGGCCTTGCCCTCTAGGAGGTGAGCGATTTGAAACAGTGCCAGCTAAAGTGCAGCGTGTTGACAGACCAAATTTAGGAATAGAAGAGAGTGGAACAAAATCATCAATTTGTGGTAAAAAAAAAAAAAGGAAAATAAGGACGTTTTGAATAATAATAATAGTAATAATATTAACAATAACAACAAAAACAATAATGAGCACTTTCACTTTTTGTACTTTAAGAATATTTTAATACTTTTACTATGATTTTACTTCAACAACATTTTCAATGCAGGAATATTACTTTGTTGCTTTGTCAGTCTGCTGTTACAAACTCTGATCCAGTTGGTGACATTAAGGCAATAACAGGTTTGTCGGGGAGGGTCCACTAGTCCTAGGATCTACTGGTGCCAACCTTTTCATATTATTTGATGGTATATATTACAACCCAGAGACTGATTTTAAAGTTCACAAATAAATGTAATACTTTCAAATAGCTAACAAACCAGATCCAATTTTGTTAAAGTTACAAAATAAAACATCCATCCATCCATCCATTTTCTTCCGCTTTATCCGGAGTCGGGTCGCGGGGGCAGCAGCTCAAGCAAAGCCGCCCAGACCTCCCGATCCACACACACCTCCTCCAGCTCCTCCGGGGGAACCCCAAGGCCTTCCCAAGCCAGACAAGAGATGTAGTCCCTCCAGCGTGTCCTGGGTCTTCCCCGGGGCCTCCTCCCAGTGGGACGTGCCCGGAACACCTCTCCAGCGAGGCGTCCAGGGGGCATCCGGAAAAGATGCCCGAGCCACCTCAACTGACTCCTTTCGACGTGGAGGAGCAGCGGCTCGACTCCGAGCTCCTCCCAAGTGATCGAGCTCCTCACCCTGTCTCTAAGGGAGCGCCTAGCCACCCTGCGGAGGAAACTCATCTCGGCCGCTTGTACTCGCGATCTCGTTCTTTCGGTCATGAGCCAAATCTCATGACCATAGGTGAGGATTGGAACGTAGATCGATCGGTAAATCGAGAGCTTTGCCCCCCTACTCAGCTCTCTCTTCACCACGACGGTCCGATACAGTGACCGCATCACTGCAGATGCTGCAGCGATCCGTCTATCGATCTCACGCTCCATCCGTCCCTCACTCGTGAACAAGACCCCGAGATACTTAAACTCCTCCACTTGAGGCAAGGACACTCCACCGACCTGAAGAGGGCAAAGCACCTTTTTCCGGTTGAGAACCATGGCCTCGGATTTGGAGGTGCTGATTTTCATCCCGGACGCCTCACACTCAGCTGCAAACCGCCCCAGTGCACGGTGAAGGTCCTGATTTGACAAAGCCAACAGAACCACATCGTCCGCAAACAGCAGAGACGAGATCCTGTGGTTCCCAAACCAGACCCCTTCAACACCCTGGCTGCGCCTAGAAATTCTGTCCATAAAAATAACGAACAGAACCGGTGACAAAGGGCAGTCCTGGCGGAGGCCAACGTGCACTGGAAACAGGTTTGACTTACTACCGGCAAAGCGAACCAAGCTCCTGCTGCGGTCATACAGGGACCGGATAGCCCTTAGCAAAGGACCCCGGACCCCGTACTCCCGGAGCACTCCCCACAGGGTGCGCCGAGGGACACGGTCAAATGCCTTCTCCAGATCCACAAAACACATGTGGACTGGTTGGGCAAACTCCCATGAACCCTCGAGCACCCGATGGAGCGTGTAGAGCTGGTCCAGTGTGCCGCAACCAGGACGAAAACCACACTGCTCCTCCTGAATCTGAGGTTCAACCATCGGTTGAATTCTCCTCTCCAGTACTCTGGAATAGAGCTTACCAGGGAGGCTGAGGAGTGTGATCCCCCTATAGTTGGAACACACCCTCCGGTCCCCCTTCTTAAACAGATGGACCACCACCCCGGTCTGCCAATCCAGAGGCACTGTCCCCGATCGCCACGCGATGCTGCAGAGGCGTGTAAGCCAAGACAGCCCCACAACATCCAGAGACTTAAGGTACTCAGGACGGATTTCATCCACCCCAGGAGCCTTGCCACCAAGGAGCTTTCTAACCACCTCGGTGACTTCGGCCTGGGTAATGGATGAGTCCGCCTCCGAGTCCCCAGTCTCTGCTTCCTCTTCGGAAGACGTGACGATGGGATTGAGGAGATCCTCGAAGTACTCCTTCCACCGCCCGACAACATCCCAGTCAGGGTCAACAGCACCCCACCCGCACCGTAAACAGTGCGGGTGGAGAGCTGCTTCTGCCTCCCGAGGCATCGGACGGTTTGCCAGAATGTCTTCGAGGCCGATCGATACTCCTCCTCCATAGCCTCCCCGAACTCCTCCCAGACCCGAGTTTTTGCCTCTGCGACCGCACGGGCTGCGGCACGCTTGGGCTGCCGGTACCTGTCAGCTGCCTCTGGGGTCCCACCTACCAACAAAGATAAGTAGGACTCCTTCTTCAGCTTGATGGCATCCCTTACTTCCGGTGTCCACCACCGGGTTCGGGGATTACTGCCGCGACAGGCACCAGAGACCTTGCGACCACAGCTACGAGCAGCCGCATCGACAATGGAGGTGGAGAACATGGTCCACTTGGACTCCATGTCTCCAACCTCTCCCGGGATCTGGGAGAAGCTCTCCCGGAGGTGGGAGTTGAAGACCTCGCTGACAGAGGGTTCCACCAGTCATTCCCAGCAGACCCTCATGATACGTTTGGGCCTGCCAGGTCTTACCGGCTTCCTACCCTCCCAGCGGATCCAACTCACCACCAGGAGGTGATTAGTCGACAGCTCTGCCCCTCTCTTCACTCGAGTGTCCGAGACATGTGGCCGAAGGTCAGATGATACGACTACAATGTCGATCATCGACCTCCGGCTCAGGGTGTCCTGGTGCCACGTGCACTTATGGACACCCTTGTGCTCGAACGTGGTGTTCGTGATGGACAAACTGTGACTAGCACAGAAGTCCAACAACTGAACACCACTCGGGTTCAGATCGGGGAGGCCGTGCTTCCCGATCACCCCCCTCCAGGTCTCACTGTCGCCGCCCACATGGGAGTTGAAATCCCCCAGGAGAACAATGGAGTTCCCAGTCGGAGCGCTATCTAGTACCCCTCCCAGGGACTCCAGGAAGGTCGGGTACTCTGCACTGGTGCTCGGCCCGTAGGCCGAGACAACGGTGAGAGACCTGTCCCCGACCCGAAGGCGTAGAGACGCGACCCTCTCGTTCACCGGAGTGAACTCCAACACTTGACGACTGAGCTGGGGAGCAATAAGCAATGCGACCCCAGCTCTCCGCCTCTCCCCGTGGGCGACGCCAGAAAAATGAAGCGTCCAGCCCCTCTCCAGGAGTTGGGTACCAGAGCCCAAGCTGTGCATGGAGGTGAGCCCGACTATCTCTAGTCGGTATCTCTCAACCTCCCGCACAAGCTCAGGCTCCTTCCCCCCTAGCGAGGTGACATTCCACGTCCCAACAGCCAGGGGCTGTGAGCATGGACCGGGCTACCCGCCCTCGACCGAATGGTCGTTTTGACCATTGGGGTTTTTACGTAATTATTGTATGGCCTTGCCTTACAATATAAAGCGCCTTGGGGCAACTGTTTGTTGTGATTTGGCGCTATATAAATAAAATTGATTGAACTGATTGATTGATTGACCGCCACCCAATCCTCTCTGCACCCGACCCCCATGGCCCCTTCTGCAGGTGGTGAACCCACAGGAGGGCATACTGTTGACATATATCATTAATCACCTTTAATTGCACTGTTGTCAATAAATCTGTTGAATTGAAAATCAACAAAAAAAAAGGTAATTCACCATAATTAAGTGGGTTTTTTTTTTCATTGTCACACTTTTGTAACATTACTTAACTTACTTTAGTACAACGTATAGCTTACCATAAATGTAAAAACAACTTCATCAAGCTCTCCTTAATTCTAGGTGTAGTGGATCCTAGGACTAGTGGGAAGTTCCCAGTTTGTCAACCACTGTCAAAGTTACAAGAATAAGACAGCACTAATATCATGCTAACATAGCAATGATGGGTTGGCCTCTACTGGTGGTTGGCTCTCACTGCGGTATTGTATCACTTCCTGTTCCGGAGCACAGCGGTGTTTTTCTGTATCTGTTAGCTGTTTAATCTGCGCAGTTAGATTGATCTAGTTATCTAGATTACGATTTGTTTCCCAGTATAATCTTTACGTGCCTTAACTAAAGCACTCCTTTTGCTGAATCACCTCTAAATTATTTACACATTATTCACTTTGCGTGTTTTTAGGAATCCGCTAGCTTAGCGTAGCTACTAGCTCTTAGCTGATTTAGCATGGCGGCTTCTCCTGTCTCTCCCGCACTTTTCTGCTCTGGGTGTGAAATGTTTAGTTATTCCTCGGCCTCCTTTAGCAGTAACGGTACTTGTAATAAGTGTAGCTTATTCGTAGCTTTGGAGGCCAGGCTGGGCGAATTGGAGACTCGGCTCCGCACCGTGGAAAATTCTACAGTTAGCCAGGCCCCTGTAGTCGGTGCGGACCAAGGTAGCTTAGCCGCCGTTAGTTACCCCCTGGCAGATCCCGAGCAGCCGGGAAAGCAGGCCGACTGGGTGACTGTGAGGAGGAAGCGTAGCCCTAAACTGAAGCCCCGTGTACACTGCCAACCTGTTCACATCTCTAACCGTTTTTCCCCACTCGACGACACACCCGCCGAGGATCAAACTCTGGTTATTGGCGACTCTGTTTTGAGAAATGTGAAGTTAGCGACACCAGCAGCCATAGTCAATTGTCTTCCGGGGGCCAGAGCAGGCGACATTGAAGGAAATTTGAAACTGCTGGCTAAGGCTAAGCGTAAATTTGGTAAGATTGTAATTCACGTCGGCAGTAATGACACCCGGTTACGCCAATCGGAGGTCACTAAAATTAAGATTAAATCGGTGTGTAACTTTGCAAAAACAATGCCGGACTCTGTAGTTTTCTCTGGGCCCCTCCCCAATCAGACCGGGAGTGACATGTTTAGCCGCATGTTCTCCTTGAATTGCTGGCTGTCTGAGTGGTGTCCAAAAAATGAGGTGGGTTTCATAGATAATTGGCAAAGCTTCTGGGGAAAACCTGGTCTTGTTAGGAGAGACGGCATCCATCCCACTTTGGATGGAGCAGCTCTCATTTCTAGAAATCTGGCCAATTTTCTTAAATCCTCCAAACCGTGACTATCCAGGGTTGGGACCAGGAAGCAGAGTTGTAGTCTTACACACCTCTCTGCAGCTTCTCTCCCCCTGCCATCACCTCATTACCCCATCCCCGTAGAGACGGTGCCTGCTCCCAGACCACCAATAACCAGCAAAAATCTATTTAAGCATAAAAATTCAAAAAGAAAAAATAATATAGCACCTTCAACTGCACCACAGACTAAAACAGTTAAATGTGGTCTATTAAACATTAGGTCTCTCTCTTCTAAGTCCCTGCTGGTAAATGATATAATAATTGATCAACATATTGATTTATTCTGCCTTACAGAAACCTGGTTACAGCAGGATGAATATGTTAGTTTAAATGAGTCAACACCCCCGAGTCACACTAACTGTCAGAATGCTCGTAGCACGGGCCGGGGCGGAGGATTAGCAGCATTCCAGCTTATTAATTAATCAAAAACCCAGACAGAGTTTTAATTCATTTGAAAGCTTGACTCTTAGTCTTGTCCATCCAAATTGGAAGTCCCAAAAAACAGTTTTATTTGTTATTATCTATCGTCCACCTGGTCGTTACTGTGAGTTTCTCTGTGAATTTTCAGACCTTTTGTCTGACTTGGTGCTTAGCACAGATAAGATAATTATAGTGGGCGATTTTAACATCCACACAGATGCTGAGAATGACTGCCTCAACACTGCATTTAATCTATTATTAGACTCTATTGGCTTTGCTCAAAAAGTAAATAAGTCCACCCACCACTTTAATCATATCTTAGATCTTGTTCTGACTTATGGTATGGAAATAGAAGACTTAACAGTATTCCCTCAAAACTCCCTTCTGTCTGATCATTTCTTAATAACATTTACATTTACTCTGATGGACTACCCAGCAGTGGGGAATAAGTTTCATTACACTAGAAGTCTTTCAGAAAGCGCTGTAACTAGGTTTAAGGATATGATTCCTTCTTTATGTTCTCTAATGCCATATACCAACACAGTGCAGAGTAGCTACCTAAACTCTGTAAGTGAGATAGAGTATCTCGTCAATAGTTTTACATCCTCATTGAAGACAACTTTGGATGCTGTAGCTCCTCTAAAAAAGAGAGCTTTAAATCAGAAGTGCCTGACTCCGTGGTATAACTCACAAACTCGTAGCTTAAAGCAGATAACCCGTAAGTTGGAGAGGAAATGGCGTCTCACTAATTTAGAAGATCTTCACTTAGCCTGGAAAAAGAGTCTGTTGCTCTATAAAAAGTCCTCCGTAAAGCTAGGACATCTTTCTACTCATCACTAATTGAAGAAAATAAGAACAACCCCAGGTTTCTTTTCAGCACTGTAGCCAGGCTGACAAAGAGTCAGAGCTCTATTGAGCTGAGTATTCCATTAACTTTAACTAGTAATGACTTCATGACTTTCTTTGCTAACAAAATTTTAACTATTAGAGAAAAAATTACTCATAACCATCCCAAAGACGTATCGTTATCTTTGGCTGCTTTCAGTGATGCCGGTATTTGGTTAGACTCTTTCTCTCCGATTGTTCTGTCTGAGTTATCTTCATCCAAACCATCAACATGTTTATTAGACCCCATTCCTACCAGGCTGCTCAAGGAAGCCCTACCATTATTTAATGCTTCGATCTTAAATATGATCAATCTATCTTTGTTAGTTGGCTATGTACCACAGGCTTTTAAGGTGGCAGTAATTAAACCATTACTTTAAAAGCCATCACTTGACCCAGCTATCTTAGCTAATTATAGGCCAATCTCCAACCTTCCTTTTCTCTCAAAAATTCTTGAAAGGGTAGTTGTAAAACAGCTAACTGATCATCTGCAGAGGAATGGTCTATTTGAAGAGTTTCAGTCAGGTTTTAGAATTCATCATAGTACAGAAACAGCATTAGTGAAGGTTACAAATGATCTTCTTATGGCCTCGGACAGTGGACTCATCTCTGTGCTTGTTCTGTTAGACCTCAGTGCTGCTTTTGATACTGTTGACCATAAAATTTTATTACAGAGATTAGAGCATGCCATAGGTATTAAAGGCACTGCGCTGCGGTGGTTTGAATCATATTTGTCTAATAGATTACAATTTGTTCATGTAAATGGGGAATCTTCTTCACAGACTAAAGTTAATTATTGAGTTCCACAAGGTTCTGTGCTAGGACCAATTTTATTCACTTTATACATGCTTCCCTTAGGCAGTATTATTAGATGGTATTGCTTAAATTTTCATTGTTATGCAGATGATACCCAGCTTTATCTATCCATGAAGCCAGAGGACACACACCAATTAGCTAAACTGCAGGATTGTCTTACAGACATAAAGACATGGATGACCTCTAATTTCCTGCTTTTAAACTCAGATAAAACTGAAGTTATTGTACTTGGCCCCACAAATCTTAGAAACATGGTGTCTAACCAGATCCTTACTCTGGATGGCATTACCCTGACCTCTAGTAATACTGTGAGAAATCTTGGAGTCATTTTTGATCAGGATATGTCATTCAAAGCGCATATTAAACAAATATGTAGGACTGCTTTTTTGCATTTACGCAATATCTCTAAAATCAGAAAGGTCTTGTCTCAGAGTGATGCTGAAAAACTAATTCATGCATTTATTTCCTCTAGGCTGGACTATTGTAATTCATTATTATCAGGTTGTCCTAAAAGTTCCCTAAAAAGCCTTCAGTTAATTCAAAATGCTGCAGCTAGAGTACTGACGGGGACTAGAAGGAGAGAGCATATCTCACCCATATTGGCCTCTCTTCATTGGCTTCCTGTTAATTCTAGAATAGAATTTAAAATTCTTCTTCTTACTTATAAGGTTTTGAATAATCAGGTCCCATCTTATCTTAGGGACCTCGTAGTACCATATCACCCCAATAGAGCGCTTCGCTCTCAGACTGCAGGCTTACTTGTAGTTCCTAGGGTTTGTAAGAGTAGAATGGGAGGCAGAGCCTTCAGCTTTCAGGCTCCTCTCCTGTGGAACCAGCTCCCAATTCAGATCAGGGAGACAGACACCCTCTCTACTTTTAAGATTAGGCTTAAAACTTTCCTTTTTGCTAAAGCTTATAGTTAGGGCTGGATCAGGTGACCCTGAACCATCCCTTAGTTATGCTGCTATAGATGTAGACTGCCTGGAGGTTCCCATGATGCACTGTTTCTTTCTCTTTTTGCTCTGTATGCACCACTCTGCATTTAATCATTAGTGATCGATCTCTGCTCCCCTCCACAGCATGTCTTTTTCCTGGTTCTCTCCCTCAGCCCCAACCAGTCCCAGCAGAAGACTGCCCCTCCCTGAGCCTGGTTCTGCTGGAGGTTTCTTCCTGTTAAAAGGGAGTTTTTCCTTCCCACTGTAGCCAAGTGCTTGCTCACAGGGGGTCGTTTTGACCGTTGGGGTTTTACATAATTATTGTATGGCCTTGCCTTACAATATAAAGCGCCTTGGGGCAACTGTTTGTTGTGATTTGGCGCTATATAAAAAAATTGATTGATTGATTGATTGATAGCAATGATCATTTCTGTAGTCATGCTATCTTACAGTGACGATAGAAACATTGGGACTAGTTATGTTTCTTAACATTGCTTCAAAGCCAAAGCTTTGATGTTGACAGCAGCAGCTATAAGATTAAGTTGTCGACACGACACAATGACGTTAGTTATTTAAGCATACCCAAAACTCCACAAAATGTTCTACAGACACCCAATAGACACTTACAATCCTGATCAGGTGTCCTATCAAACTAGCTGAATTTTGTGCTGTGCTGTCTGTCGTGTGGTCAAATAAGCTAAACTACAAAACTAGCTGCAGCCCTATTCACTTCCTGGAACATTTTATCAAGAAGAAAGAAGAAGAAAGAACTTTCTTCTCTTTTAATTCCAAATTAATCACAATAACACATCCTGACAACACATATTCATCTTTCTTCACGCTGCATTTTGGTTCTACCTTCTATCCACCCTTTTCAGGTTTCAAATCCCGCAAAACCTCGGAGAGGTCACCGCACTGCGAGATCTCAGTAACATTGAGAACTGCATTGAGACACTCTGGTCACGCTGCACTTTAACCGTTGCACACGGACAACAGCATTAACATCGCAACTTAAAACTATATTTATATTATGCCTAAAACTCTCATGAATATATTCTCTGGGTTTATAGACGTTGTTATTGCATTTGTTTTATGTAAACATGCGAGAATCACAGGCTGTCTCTCCGTAATTTTCAATGGGAGCTGCTGTGAGCTACGCTTGCTTCCTGTTCATGTCGTTCTGGGGAAAAGTGACGTTTGCTCTTTAACGTCTTGATTATTGTTCTTTACAACACTGTTTGTCCTCTTTGTTCCAGACTAATATATATATAATATGTCTGAAATTCGGTTTGCATTTATTAAATTCCACGCAGATTAAACATAGCAGACACAGATGATTTGTTCTAATTGTTTTAGCAAGTTTTCAGGGTATCATGCAGCAGTCTCTTATTAACGTGATGAAAAGCATAAAAAATACATTTTGTAGTATAATATTAATTTACAATTGTCATCATGTGGATTCTCTATGTTGTTTTGACTGCAGCGACTCTCTGGCGCGCAAGGGATTATGGGATACATGAAAATCCTGGATGCACCACGTAAGACTCTTGAGGATGAGGACTGTTGCCAAATTTCATCTGCAAGATCACCGCACACCATCTACTGAATGAATTCCAATCTCCCATAACAAACATCAGTCCGACCTTGATAATATTGCCCATATTGCCGTTTGTTGTGTTGACGGTTGTGTGGTCCTGAGGGAGGGTCTGAACAGTAGCAGGCAGTCTCAGAGGGAAGCAACCTCCTTTCATACCTCCCTGTGCATGGACATATCAAATGCTCAAATTTACATATCTGCCAGTGTTTCAACCTTTAGAGCCCCCCCAACACACACACACACACACACACATACACACACACACACACACACACACACACACACACACACACACACACACACACACACCACACACACACACACACACACACACACACACACACACACACACACACACAATAAATAAATAAAAATCTAACTTGAGTTTGCAGCCTGTAATAAATTGTTAGCCTTTCACCTTCATGTTTCTTTTAAATTTGTTTTCTTGCACTTTTGCTCATCTATTACAAACTTCAAATCAAAAGCAAAAAGACTATTTCTTTTTGCTGAATCCTTGTTCATAGACTCTTTTCTGTTAACATCTTGCCAATGTGATTATAAAACATCTGAATGGGAAACACTTTTGGTGGATAAATACACCAAAGAAGAAATACTGAACTTAACAAATTTAGTCCAATTAAATTTTGATGATATGTGATGTACATTTTGATCAACATACAACTCCCAGTCCTGGGAATTTCACGTAAAATGAAGTATTGGTAATAAGCATGATCAGAGACCTTTTAACAAGCAGACTAATGTATTTACTAATTTAGATAAAGCTGGTGCCAACCTATAATCCAATTGCTGACATTTCACATTACACTGTGTTGGTTCTATACTGCACAACAGTGCCCGAGGTTGGCCAAGTGCCATAAGGTGTACAGAATTGTAATTTGCTCATACAAGTGAAGACCTATAAACAGGTTTTGCTTCTGGTTGACAATGAAATTTGCAGTCTATGAATTTGGTACAAGTGAACACGCATACAGTAGTGTTCAGAATAATAGTAGTGCTATGTGACTAAAAAGATTAATCCAGGTTTTGAGTATATTTCTTATTGTTACATGGAAACAAGGTACCAGTAGATTCAGTAGATTCTCACAAATCCAACAAGACCAAGCATTCATGACATGCACACTCTTAAGGCTATGAAATTGGGCTATTAGTAAAAAAAGTAGAAAAGGGGGTGTTCACAGTAATAGTAGTGTGGCATTCAGTCAGTGAGTTCGTCAATTTTGTGGAATAAACAGGTGTGAATCAGGTGTCCCCTATTTAAGGATGAAGCCAACACCTGTTGAACATGCTTTTCTCTTTGAAAGCCTGAGGAAAATGGGACGTTCAAGACACTGTTCAGAAGAACAGCGTAGTTTGATTAAAAAGTTGATTGGAGAGGGGAAAACTTATACGCAGGTGCAAAAAATTATAGACTGTTCATCTACAATGATCTCCAATGCTTTAAAATGGACAAAAAACCAGAGACGCGTGGTGGAAGAAAACGGAAAACAACCATCAAAATGGATAGAAGAATAACCAGAATGGCAAAGGCTCACCCATTGATCAGCTCCAGGATGATCAAAGACAGTCTGGAGTTACCTGTTAGTGCTGTGACAGTTAGAAGACGCTGTGTGAAGCTAATTGATTTGCAAGAATCCCCTTCAAAGTGCCTCTGTTAAATAAAAGACATGTGCAAAAGAGGTTACAATTTGCCAAAGAACACATCAACTGGCCTAAAGAGAAATGGAGGAATATTTTGTGGACTGATGAGAGTAAAATTGTTCTTTTTGGGTCTAAGGGCCGCAGACAGTTTGTGAGACGACCCCCAAACTCTGAATTCAAGCCAGAGTTCACAGTGAAGACAGTGAAGCATGGTGGTGCAAGCATCATGATATGGGCATGTTTCTCCTACTATGGTGTTGGGCCTATATATCGCATACCAGGTATCATGGATCAGTTTGGATATGTCAAAATACTTGAAGAGGTCATGTTGCCTTACGCTGAAGAGGACATGCCCTTGAAATGGGTGTTTCAACAAGACAATGACCCCAAGCACACTAGTAAATGAGCAAAATCTTGGTTCCAAACCAACAAAATTAATGCCTTGCAGATGTGAAGAAATCATGAAAAACTGTGGTTATACAGCTAAATACTAGTTTAGTGATTCACAGGATTGCTAAAAAAGCAGTTTGAACATAATAGTTTTGAGTTTGTAGCGTCAACAGCAGATGCTACTATTATTGTGAACGTGTCCAACTCCACCTGCACGTGGATCACAGACTTCCTGACGGACCGGAGTCAGCGTGTGAGGCTGGGAAAAAAATGTCTCGAACACTTGGGCTCTCAGCACAGGAGCTCCACAGGGCTGTGTCCTTTCCCCTCTGCTCTTCTCCCTCTACACTAACTGCTGCAGCTCCAGCCACGACTCTGTAAAGCTCATCAAGTTTGAGGATGACACCACCCTCATCGGACTCATTTCAGATGGGGATGAGTCTGCCTACAGGAGGGAGGTGGACCGGCTGGTGACCTGGTGCAGCAGCAACAACTTGGAGCTCAACGCCCAGAAAACAGTGGAGATGATCGTGGACTTCAGGAAAGCCACAGCCCCCCCGCCCTCCCTCGCCCTCACCAACAGGCTACGGTCCATCCGGACCAGAACCTCCCGCCATAAGAACAGTTTCTTCCCCTTTGCCGTTAGACTCATGAACACCTTAAGCTTAACTCTGTCACTTTATCATTTTATCACGGGTCACTTTAGACAAATGTACTTTGGTTTTTAATTGCACTCCTCCCACTGCACTGTTTTTTCTGTTTCTCTGTTTTTCTGTTGCACACAGCCTTTCATATTTCATATCTCTTTTTTTTAATCTTATATTTTATCTTATTTTGACACATATGTTATATTTTATCTTAGCATTTTCTCTTCTTAATGTTGCACCATTGTACCGAAGCAAATTCCTAGTCTGTGAATCCTGTTCACTGGAAATGGCAATAAACAACTTCTTCTTCTTCTTCTTCTTCTTCAGGATTATGGCCCCAAAGTCACTGAAATATTCAGAAGTTTAGAAAACCATTCTGTAACCAATGCCATCTGTATGTTTATTCATTATTGCCAGCTGCACATATGAAAATCTGTGCTTTAGAAATCGTATGTAAACAGAATAAGGCCAGGGGTGGCGCCAGTGAGTTATCATTCTTTTGCAGACGTGACTGGTGAAATGCACCGTGATTTGCTGACATACACACAGGGAAGGGGAAATACATTCTGGGTAATGTGATTTGTTTGGGCTTTTACAGTTACGCTGCAGAAAATGTTTTAAAGTTTTGCTTCACACAGTGGCTAACGACTTGAGCTAGGACAGAGACAGAGATTAACGATGCATTACATCGTTCATATGACATCTTTTAGAACTCGCTCAGTTTGCACGCCGTGAGGAATAATGGCTCCGGCAAACCAGGACCGTTGCCCTGCTTGGGCGGCACATGATGTAAGCACCTGGCTCTGTGTTGCACACGGTGCAATAAGTGTTGTTTAGCGTTGCCTCCGATGTGAGAGACGTAAAGAGACATCCCACAGAGACACACACACACACACACACACACACACACTGACAAGGCATCGTTTCTGTCTGTCTTTTTCTGTCATTCTCTTCAAACATTTAAAGCTTTCACAACCTGGAGTCCAATGGAGTCCAGCAGGCCCAAACATAGAGTTTGTGTGTGTGTGTGGGGGGGGGGGGGCAAGAGAGAGACAATGAGGACACTGACAGTAAGATAGATACCACAAAACATACACAAACACACAACCCGTCCTATATTCCTGAGCCAAACAGTGACGTCAGTCTCCTGTTTAAGGCACAGCCCACCTAATGGAGCACCATCAAGGCAAGATGGGTGTGTGTGTGTGTGTGTGTGTGTGTGTGTGTGTGTGTGTGTGTGTGTGTGTGTGTGTGTGTGTGTGTGTGTGTGTGTGTGTGTGTGTGTGTGTGTGTGTAATAATGTCAGACTGAAACCATTTATCCACAAGAGCAGGGAAAAAGGAAGGACACGTCACTACAGGAAAAAAACACACAGTCGGGCACAATAGCTATTAAATCAAAAGCAATCTGTTCCTGCAATTCATACAAAGAACGATGCTGTTGTAGACGCATGCACCTGCACATGCACGCAAACACAACTGACATAACCACTTGTCAATATGCTGCAATACTATTACGGTGTATTTAAAGTCTGCAAAGACATGTGGATGGAAATGAACGACATTTTAACATTTTGTATTTTTTTTTTGCATAGGAGATATGGAGAGAAATCAATTTCAGGGCCAAGTATGGTGCCAAGGACATCGAGAAGGGCACGGCTCTGTTGATATGTTCATATCAATTTGCTTCCTCCTGCAGATGGAGAACGCCACAGTGCAGCGCTGCATCTTTAAGGAATATCACCCTGATAACAGCACCATAAAAAACATCATTTTACAGTCAAACCATCTCTGTCTCAAATGCACTTGGAGCAGAAGACATTTTCAAGCAACATAAACTTTAACATGGCGCTACATCTGCCGAGCTGCTAGCTTCCACGCTACATGGCATTGGGCGATTTAATTAGGAGAGTTGATGTCATTGTGAGAGACCGCACTGAGGCCTGCACTCTGGAAGCTGTTCTGGTCTCAACTGAAATTATAGTTGTATCTTATAGCTGCGCTCATTTACAGTACAGCACTGATGATGTACAGTGACAATGATTCAAAAGCCCCCTGTAATTAGTTTGTCATTAAATGCAAGCTACAACATTTCGATACATTCTACATGCATGTGATTATACAGTTGTGCACACAACTGTATAATCGCATACGTGTATACAGTTGTGCACACAAGATGACATGCACTCATCATGGACATAAATGAGCTTTTAAGTATTTCTTTGAACTGTTCTTTTTCTGAGGCAGATTATCTATCTATCTATTCTCTGAACCCACTTATTCCAGTTAAGGGTCACCGAGTATCCCAGCAGTCATTGGGAGAGAGGTGGGGCACACTTTGGACAAACCGCCACTTGCATTGCATTGCATGACCAACACGCTCACTCACAGCTATGGTTAACGTAGAGTCACCAGTTCACCGAACCTGCATGTCTTTGGAAGTTGGATGAAACCCACAATGTCCTATTTGAAGTACGTTTGCGCTGATCTGTACATTAGAGTTTTAAATAATGGTTCCTGGGATAGGAAGTAGGATTGTGCATTAATGTCATGGTGGCATTGCTATTCAGTGTTATTTATTCATTTTCATTCACTATATTGTCAGCATTTTCCTTTTAACCATATGTGGGAGACGGCTGTGCAATAGGGTTATGTGTAGTTTAGATATGTATATTAGGGATATGTGCAATATGCATGAACCATCTGTGCAAGACTGTTGTGCAAACTGGGTATGTGCAATATTGGTGTGTGTATTAAGTTATGTGCAATATGCATGCGTTATGTAACTATGTTATGGCAGTTTATCTGTACAAATTTCCCAGAGGGGACAATAAAGTGTATCGTATCATATCATATCGTATCGTATCGTATCTGCCAATCCACCATTGCTATTCCGAAGAAGGGAAATGTGGAGAGGCATGTTCGGATTGTTCATAAAAACTGACACTGACTTCCCTCCGAAAAGCGAGCTAAGAAAGGGAAAGGTGAAGGAACTAAAATCACAGACAGCAGTCATTTTTCTCACACCTGACTTCAAAAGTGAAGGCAGCCACTGAAACATCCTTCCGGGTGAGTCACTCCATCATTAAGTATAAGAAGTCCTTCCAAGATGGAGAGATGAAGAGGCATTTGTTGAAGTAGACGACTCGTTGTTTCAGTACTTTAACAACAAACCGGAAACATTATCTTCAATCAAAGCTCTCCAGCTATCAAAAGCACCGCTACATGGCACTGTGAAGTCATGGTTGAGGACCTGACACAGCAGCTTTGGAAGGACGTTTCTCACTGCAATTGGACGAATCTAGAGACGTGAGTGATGCAGCCCAGCTGTGCATTTTTATTTGAATGGTGTTTACAGGTATGACTGCAAAAGAGGAGCTGTTAACAATACTGCCCATGAAAGAACACACACAGGGAGATGACATTTTTCAGTCTTTCAAAAACTTTATTGAGAAAACCCAGCTCCCAGTGTGCAAACTGGAGTCAATCCCCACAGATGGCGCACCTGCAGTGATTGGCCACGTCACGGGATTTATTGCCAAGAGCAGGGAAGATGATGCTTTCCCAGACTTCCTTAATTACCACTGCATAATACACCAGCATGCATTATGCGCAAAAATGTTAAACATGAAAGAGATAATAGATGTGGCAATGAAGATGGCCTGTTCTATTCGAGCTAGAAGAAGGCTGACTGCGGCCACTCTGAGTTACTGCTATACACTGATGTGAAATGGCTTAGTAAAGGGAAATTCCTGCAGAGATTCCGAGAGCTTTGTCCAGAGATGAAGGAGTTCCTCTTTGTCGATAAAGATGCAGAATACAAACAACTAAATGATGATCAGTGGCTACTAGGCTTGGCATTTTTAACTGATCTGACCAACATGTTGAATGGGATTAATTTAGAGCTGCAAGGAAAAGTCAAAACCATAGTCAATATACAACCCCAATTCCAATGAAGTTGGGACGTGTAAAATGTAAATAAAAACAGAATAGAATGATTTGAAAATCCTTTAAACCTATATTCAATTGAATACACCACAAAAACAAGATATTTAATGTTCAAACTGATAAACTTTGTTGTACAGTTGAGTGTCATGATTCGGTATAAAAGGAGAATCCCCAAAAGGCTCAGCCATTCACAAGCAAAGATGGGGCGACGATCACCAGTTTGTGAGCAACTGCATGGAAAAACAGTCCAACAGTTTAAGAACAATGTTTCTCAACAGTCAACTGTAAGAAATTTAGGGATTCCATCATCTAAAGTCTATAATATATTCAGAAGATTCAGAGAATCTGGAGAGAGCTTCAACAATTAGTGTCCTCCGTTCCCAAATGCTTACTGTGTGTTGTTAGAAGGAAAGGTGATACCACTGTCCCGGTTTTTTTGAAACGTGTTGTAGGCATCCATTTCAAAATTAGCAAATATTTGCACAAAAACAAAGTTTATCAGTTTGAACATTAAATATCTTGTCTTTGTGGTGTATTCAATTGGATATAGGTTGAAGAGGATTTGCAAATCATTGTATTCTGTTTTCATTTACATTTTACACAACGTCCCAACTTCATTGGAATTGGGGTTGTAATCAACTCAGTTAATGCTTTCAAATGAAAAATGCAACATCTGGCCTCAAAGCTGAAGTTGGAGATGCAACGGAAGGTGTGTACTCAACTTGACATTTCGCGCTACACATTGCAAACTGACAGTTGCCTGTCAGAGTTTGCCAAGCACTTTCAAGACTTTACTTCATTTGAGCCAGTCACTACATTTATGTGCTACCCATTTTGTGAAAATGCTGAGGTTGATGCACTTGCATCAAAAATTGCAATACTATTTCACCTGAATTCCTCTAAAGTGGAGGATGAGATTTTGACACTACAAGATGACACTGAACTGTAGTCCAGAACTCATGGGCAGTTCTGGAACTTACTCACAGAGGAAAACTACCCAAACATGACGAAATGTGCTACCTCCTTGACTGCATTATTTGGCTCCACTTACTTATTTGAGACAGCCTTTTCCCACATGAAGATGGTTAAGACCAAATACCGTTCTACCAGGACTGATTACCAATTGGACATCTGCTTCAGGCTGACTACCAGCAGCTACTGTCCGGACTATGCAACCCTGGCTGATTCCATTCAGTGCAAGTCATCATAAGTCATAAGGACCAACAATGTACAAAGTTGTATTGTGCCACATGGATTCATGCATTTGTGCAAGATACACCAACATACACTCAACAAAAATATAAACACAACACTTTTGGTTTTGCTCCCATTTTGTATGAGATGAACTCAAAGATCTAAAACTTTTTCCACATACACAATATCACCATTTCCCTCAAATATTGTTCCCTCAAATATTGTATTATTATTGTGGACAGTCTAAGGCACACCTGTGCACTAATCATGGTGTCTAATCAGCATCTTGATATGGCACACCTGTGAGGTGGGATGGATTATCTCAGCAAAGGAGAAGTGCTCACTATCACAGATTTAGACTGGTTTGTGAACAATATTTGAGGGAAATGGTGATATTGTGTATGTGGAAAAGGTTTTAGATCTTTGAGTTCATCTCATACAAAATGGGAGCAAAACCAAAAGTGTTGCGTTTATATTTTTGTTGAGTGTATATTGTACATATAAAGAATACTCAGTGTTTTTTAGCATTTGTAATGTAGGGTGATCATTTGAACTTGGTCATTTTAAAAGTAGTTTGTAAGCCGAAAAAGTGTGGCCACCCCTGGTCCAGACTCAAACTTTGAAGAAAAAAGCAGATGCACATGCACCCAGAAATTTGTCAGTGATGACTGGAAGCATTTTGACAATAAATACACACATTTAATTTTGCTTATACCAAATAAACTGTTTGCTGTTGGGAGTGTAGTGGTTAGTGATGCTGAAATGGAGTGATCCTTGTATTTGAGTATTCTTCAATCTGAAAAATACCTATATATTTTTCCATCAGAAGTAGTGTTCTTAAAACAACAATAATCAAGCTTTTCAGGACTGTGGCAGGATTACATTAACTTATTTTCCTTCAGGCACATTGCCATATGGTGTGCTAATGTTGTGTAAAGTTTAGTTGAAATCAAGGAGGAGTTGTACTTACATAATTCATGGACAGAAGGACAGTGTGATTTCTAAACCTTCTTCACATTTTTACTTGAGGGGAGTATATTTTAAACTTGTGCACGACATTGTCGTTTTATTTCTCGTGAAGATTTATGTTGTCCAAACACTCTACCCCAGAGAAAAAAACAGTTCATAGAAATAATTGAAAGCCTAATATTGATGTCATTCAAATCCTTGATAAATGGATGTCAAAGTCTGACCACAAATGTACATATAAATAGCTAGTTTACATCAGCCTTCCAACTTCCATGTCTTAAACACAGAAAATACAATGATTTATAATATTTCCTCCTAATGATTATATGATAATGTGAAACATAACATTTTTAGTTAGAGATGGATTCATTGTGGTGCTCTTATTAAAAAGAGACTAAAATATTAACACTGATACATTTCTGACAATTTAACCATCTTACCAAGACAAAATGCAAAATTTTAAATAGGTATTTTCAGCATGACGACACATTCAAAATAAACCCATTTAAATGCCTGAGTGATTTTTCAGCTTGAAAATAAAGAAGTGCTTTAGACGAGCAGCGGCACCATTTCCTTGTGGGTCAATGTGTGCATTTCACACATGCTTTGATATGGTTGGGGATTCAGCAAATTTCAACAGAAACTGAGAATTTTCACTTGTAAAATGAGCTACCAGTAGCAGGATAATTTTGTTGGTGAGGAGTTAGTAAACGGTGTGTCGTCACGGGTAAGTTACTGTTGTTTTCTCGTAGTAAGAGAGATTGTATTTGTTAGTGATTTTCTTTGGCAACTGGGCTTGAAACACGCTCCAGCAGACAGCTCGAAGCAACCGAATAACCGGGCTCGAAGAGCTGCCAGCTCGAGCGGAGAGGGAGAGAGAGCTTCTCACAGTCGGACCCGGAGAAGAGACGGTCGGTAACAGACGTTAAAATATGGTGACAGCAGCAGAGAACGAGTCATTTGGAGGAAAAGTGCTTAATCAGTGAAGTTCCACAAAAACAAAGCACAAAGGATATAATTGCTGTTTTCTTTTACACAAGGGTTCGTAACTCCAGCTTGGCAGTGATATTAATGGTCCAGTCCACGACTGAGAGCTGTTGTGTGCTGCCCCACGAAAAAACGCGCATTAATGTGGGGAGGTGATGGTCTAGTGGTTAAGGTGTTGGGCTTGAGTCCAGAAGATCATGGGTTCAAATTCCCGCCTGACTGGAAAATCACTAAGGGCCCTTGGGCAAGGCCTTTAATCCCCTATTGCTCCCGGTGTGTAGTGAGCGCCTTGTATGGCAGCACCCTGACATCGGGGTGAATGTGAGGCATAATTGTAAAGCGCTTTGAGCGTCTGATACAGATGAAAAAGCGCTATATAAATACAGTCCATTTACCATTTAATGTGGATTGAATAAAAACGGTCTGGTGTGACACGGTGGATGATTCTTGTTTCTTGCCCACAACAAGAGTCCTAGTTAACGACGTTAATCAGCAGAAAGGCAAGACATGATATCTTTAAATGGCTTTGACCAAGGTTGATGAATAATTGACTGGTGAAACTTGTGGTACGGTACGTTTAAGACAGAAAGCATCTTACCGATTAAATGTGAATGGAGTTATTTTAAACAGGTGACAGTGTTACTTTGCACTCAGCAGAAAAAAATGTTGTCAACTGCTTTAGGACCTAATTTTGTACAGCCCGTGTCGTAGCTCCAATATCACTCAAACTGCTACAAAACACACAGAGAAGCTCGCTGTGTTTTCATTTACTAAAAAATGGAGACCGCGCTGCTATGCAGGTCACATGACCAATGCCCCGGATGTCCGTCTTCCTCCTATAGAAAGGACTCCTCTCTGAAACTGGAATATTTATCAAGAAAATCACCTGTTTTCTTATTGCAAATTAACTATAAGCTTCAACAGGAATAAATGTATGATTTACCGTTGACAAATATTTTGACCATTTAACAAGTTTGCTTCATGTTAGCTGTTAGCGGATTAGCAGGACTGTGCCAACGACTGGCATTGACTGATTATACCACTTTGAATAAAAGAAAAACCCTAAAACATATTCTTAAAAAATGTAGCTTTGTTTCAATATTCCACAAGAAACTGTGGCTCTAAAATAAGTGTCACTGCCTAAATCTGTGCACAAAGGTTACAAATGGGGTTGTGGGAGGTTAGGTTGGCCAAATGGAGAAAGTCAAAAGGGCAATTAAAAATGCTCGGAAAATCAATTTGTTTGCATTAATTACTTTGTTAATGTGTTGAACGTATTTAGAAGGAAAGCTCCCGTACCACATTTTCTGTTTTGATAAAGGAGCTGCGGGGAGGGATGGGGTGCTGTGCTGGTTTGAGTGCCTTTTAAACGGCTCACCCTCTGGTTCTAAACACAGTGCTCAGTGTTCTTGCTCGCATGTCCCAAAGTCTCTTTTGTGGGACGTGCTCCACTCCTCTGTTGGTGCAGAAAAGCGCACCCCCGCCATGTCCTGACATTCTGACAGATAGAAGCCTCGGAAAGCATATGGCCAACATGGCAATGCCTCTAACATCCTCCAAACTGTCGTAAGGCTCAGGCATAATGAGAGGAAGAGAGATGAGCACACGTCCTACATACAGGAGATATTAGTCATCACATTCTTCCTCATCTACCGCGAATTGAAGAGACCAAAAAAAAAAATCTCTTACCTTGGATAACAGTTAAGAGATCCAGGCACTCTTCGTGATGATACTTTGCTAGTGTGACTCCCAGATACACTGGTTTTATTAAACAAATTGAGTTCTTGCAGACGTATAGTATAAAACAATTAGAATTTGCCGTTGGGATCGCTTGGGAGTTGCCCTGGCATCTCTGCAGTGTCACAACATGGAGTGAAGAATCCGTCATTCAGGGTAGAAACAAAGAGGGATGTCACTGACTGAGGCAGGAGTGAGTGATGGTGTGCTGGGCCAGGAAGTGGCCGTTTTCCACGTCAGCTGTCAATGGTGTTAGTGTCCAGAAACTGAATTCCAAAGCGACGAGCCGTTATTTCAGATAAGGTGCCCATCCGGCCAGACACTCAACCAGGCCTGCCTCTGGTCCAGACTCCCCTGCTAGTGTCCTTCTCTCTCTCTGTCTAGTCACCTCCCAGCATACTTTCCTTCATCTTAGCCAGCACAGGTTAATCCCAACACTTCTGCTTTCCTTTGCTCAATACTGCATCGCCACACTAGCTGGACGCAGAGAGGGACTAAAACAGAACAATGCCAGGCTGTTTTCTCATTCAAACTATTCGCTCATCAGGTCAAGTTTGGGAGCATGTGCTGCTGTCGCACGTCACTGCATCCACCACGCCATGGAACCACCTTACTTCCTGGATGACAACCACCCAGGCAGACAACCTGTCCATTCCGATTTCTCAAAAGTAAACATCTAGCTGCTACAGCGTAAGAGAGACCCCTTGGCCGCCTCCAGCCGCAGTGGTTCCCAACATATTCACTAGAAAGTTTGTAAACTGCGACTCAGTATAAACTTTAGCCACCTTTGTATCCACCGGGATCTCTCCTGATACAAAGTAGTGCACAGAGCAGCACAGATGTCATTGGTAGTGCACAACTGATGCAGTTGTTATTTTCACACAAAGCCTCCTCGTCATGTACAGTAGTGTTCAGAATAATAGTAGTGCTATGTGACTAAAAAGATTAATCCAGGTTTTGAGTATATTTCTTATTGTTACATGGGAAACATGTAACAATACGTTACCAGTAGATTCAGTAGATTCTCACAAATCCAACAAGACCAAGCATTCATGATATGCACACTCTTAAGGCTATGAAATTGGGCTATTAGTAAAAAAAAAAGTAGAAAAGGGGGTGTTCACAATAATAGTAACATCTGCTGTTGACGCTACAAACTCAAAACTATTATGTTCAAAATGCTTTTTTAGCAATCCTGTGAATCACTAAACTAGTATTTAGTTGTATAACCACAGTTTTTCATGATTTCTTCACATCTAGGTAAGTCCCTTCGGCTGCTCCATTGTTTGCACTTGGGGTCGCCACAGCAAATCCAAAGTGGATCTTTATGTTGAATTGGCACAGAAGATGAACCCGGAGCCTTCTGAACTGAAACCAAGTGCATTAACCACTTGGCCACCACCCCTGCCTATGATTTCTTCATATCTGCGAGGCATTAATTTTGTTGGTTTGGAACCAAGATTTTGCTCGTTTAGTGTGCTTGGGGTCATTGTCTTGTTGAAACACCCATTTGAAGGGCATGTCCTCTTCAGCATAAGGCAACATCTTCAAGTATTTTGACATATCCAAACTGATCCATGATACCTGGTATGCGATATGTAGGCCCAACACCATAGTAGGAGAAACATGCCCATATCATGATGCTTGCACCACCATGCTTCACTGTCTTCACTGTGAACTGTGGCTTGAATACAGAGTTTGGGGGTCGTCTCACAAACTGTCTGCGGCCCTTGGACCCAAAAAGAACAATTTTACTCTCATTAGTCCACAAAATATTCCTCCATTTCTCTTTAGGCAAGTTGATGTGTTCTTTGGCAAATTGTAACCTCTTCTGCACATGTCTTTTATTTAACAGAGGGACTTTGCAGGGGATTCTTGCAAATAAATTAGCTTCACACAGGCGACTTCTAACTATCACAGCATTTACAGGTAACTCCAGACTGTCTTTGATCATCCTGGAGCTGATCAATGGGTGAGCCTTTGCCATTCTGGTTATTCTTCTATCCATTTTGATGGTTGTTTTCCATTTTCTTCCACGTGTCTCTGGTTTTTTTTGTCCATTTTAAAGCATTGGAGATCATTGTAGATGAACAGCCTATAATTTTTTGCACCTGGGTATAGATTTTCCCCTCTCCAATCAACTTTTTAATCAAACTACGCTGTTCTTCTGAACAATGTCTTGAACGTCCCATTTTCCTCAGGCTTTCAAAGAGAAAAGCATGTTCAACAGGTGCTGGTTTCATCCTTAAATAGGGGACACCTGATTCGCACCTGTTTGTTCCACAAAATTGACAAACTCACTGACTGAATGCCACACTACTATTATTGTGAACACCCCCTTTTCTACTTTTTTTTTTACTAAGCCGAATTTCATAGCCTTAAGAGTGTGCATATCATGAATGCTTGGTCTTGTTGGATTTGTGAGAATCTACTGAATCTACTGGTACCTTGTTTCCCATGTAACAATAAGAAATATACTCAAACCTGGATTAATCTTTTCAGTCACATAGCACTACTATTATTCTGTACTACTGTAAGTAACAAGTACAAATGTGCTCAGTTGGGTGCCCACGGGGATGCCGGTCTTTAAAAGAAGTCCACTACCACTGCATTGCATTTGGGTGCCACCATAAAACAACTGTCCCACAGACCTGCAAAAGTCGAGCGCAGAGATGTTTTTTAATGACGTCGATAGATCCATATCGCACATACAATATGACCGTGCATACGAGAATGTGCATTGTTGCGTTGTTCTATGACTGCACTGAACCACGACTGCACTAAACTGAGAACAGAAAATAAAAGTAAAAGAAAATCTTTAAATACTGGTTTGTACTAAAGTTTGCCTGAAGTTGGCAAGACTGGCGACAGTATGCTCTACCATACAAAGCTTTGGTGAATGGCTGCTGCTCCCACTCCTGCACTGACACTTTGCAAATCACATCCTTTCCGAACCAGACATCCTTTCACTTCTGAGTCCACCATCCATGTAACAATGGACCAGCACGTAGGGCATTTGTGTTTTAAAGGGAATGAATGATAACATGACGAATGATTTATCTCACTGTATGCCAAATCACAACCATGACTAATTAAGGGACTAAACACAATAGACCCGTGAACCCTCCACCCTACTTTGCACTCAGATTATGTACCGTGTAAATAACAAAACAGATATCAACATGTCCCAACTGCACATGCACTATTCGCTATAGACCATTCACCGAAGATCATAAAGATAGGGCAGACAGCATCAAGGGCTGACAAAAGATGACAGAAGTCTTATGCAGGCCCTGGGGCCCATCAATCCAGTTCTTATTCCCAGATACCATAGTGTGAAGGGCATGAGAACCTATGACTCACCCCAGACAGAGCATGGGTCCACCACAGGTTACTTCCCCAGCAAATGCTGATACACATTTACAGATGGGTGGACAGGGACAATGGAGATGAAGTGTTGTCTCCAAGGACACCGTACAAACCTGGGACTGAATATTGGTCATCCAACCGCTATCCCGTGGGGTCACTTGTTCTGCTATGAACACCTTTTATTTTACTTTTGTTTTTCATGTCTGATGGATTAGACAGCAGCTAAAAGTGTGTCTTACATTCATTTAATATTCATTTTTGGTTCTGCTCAAGCAGGTTTTTTAGTTGTTACTATGTTAAGTTGAACAAAAATATTTAAAAAATCCATATTAATTTAATTTTCTTACACCAAATTAATGTTGTTTACTTAATGAAGAAGATTTGTTTCAGAATTTACATGCTGTGTGAGATTACAAATTGAAAACAGTGTTTCGTTTTCATCAGCCTTTGATCAGTAATATAAAAAGTTGCATTCAATCATTAACTGTACATAATAACACAGTGCATACAATGAAACAAATATTCATCCTGATCAATGTCTCAATTTCATATTTGGTGAAAGTGTACAACATCTGGATTTTTTAATCACTGCTGTGTTGTTCTTTGTGAGCTATGTGAGGGAAGGGAACTGCCCGAGAGGTGGGAAAAAAGAAATATTTTTCATTTGGTTGTCTCCGTTCTGGAACCACAAAGAAAAGCCCCTGAATTGGAGAAGTAATGATGAACCTCGGTGCAATTCACGGCTGCAGATATTCACCCATAATCATCACAAAAAATGGTAAATAAAAATAATAAGAAGCCAAAAAAACATTTTTTAAACACTCAATTATTTACAATATTTGCAGTGTGTCAATGCCAAATTCTATGTTACATCTACATAGTAGGTTTGTGTGTATAAAGAGAATCAATATTTTAATAAGAAATGCGAAATGAGTGGCTGCTTTGTTTGTTCTATTCAGTCTCACCTTTTCTTTTATGTCTATGCCTAAAATATGTATGAGGTACACACATTCTCACTGCACATTTATTCTTTTAAAATTTAAATGCAAGTGATTACTTGAGGGAGCGTTTATGGCTAAAGATGGGTGCAGAATAAATGGGTGGAGAAAGGGTGGAGATGGAGAATGGATGAATGAATGGGTAAATGGTTGTCAAGGATACATACAAAGAGGTACGTCTACTCACAACACACCATAATGACATGAAAAAAGTGTTTGTTTGAAAAAAAAACAAACAAAGAAATCACATGTAAATGAGTATTCACACCCTTTACTCAATACTTTGTTGACGCAACTTTGGCAGCAATTACAGCCTTACGTATTTTGAATATGAAGCCACAAGTTTGGTGCACCTGTCTTTGGGCAGTTTTGCTCATTCCTCTTTGCAGCACCTCTCAAGCTCCGTCAGGTTGGATGGGGAGTGTTGGTGCACAGACATTTTCAGATCTCTCCAGAGATGTTCAATTGGATTCAGGTCTGGGCTCTGGCTGGACCACTCAAGTACATTCACAGAGTTGTCCTGAAGCCACTCCTTTGATATCTTGGCTGTGTGCTTAGGGTCATTGTCCTGCTGAGAGATGAACCATCAGCCCAGTCTGAGCGTTCTGGAGCAGATATTCATGCAGGATGTGTCTGTACATTGTTGTTTTCATCTTTCCCTCAATCCTGACTAGTCTCCCAGTTCCTGCCACTGAAAAACATCCCCACAGCATGATGCTGCCACCACCATGCTTCAATGTAGAGATGGTGCCCGGCCTCCTCCAAACATGACACCAGGCACGCACACCAAAGAGTTCAATCTTTGTCTCATCAGACCAGAGATTTTTGTTTCTCATGGTCTGAGGTGGGCTGCCATGTGCCATTTACTAAGGAGTGGCTTCTGTCTGGCCACTCTACCATACAGGCCTGATTGGTGGATTGCTGCACAGATGGTTGTCCTTCTGGAAGGTTCTCCTCTCTCCACAGAGGAATGCTGGAGCTCTGACAAAGTGACCGTCACGTTTTTGGTCACCTCCCTGACTAAGGACCTTCTCACCTGATCGCTCAGTTTAGACAGGCTGCCAGCTCTAGGAAGAGTCCTGGTGAATTTGAACTTCTTCCATTTATGGATGATGGAGGTCACTGTGCTGATTGCGACCTTCAAAGCAGCAGAAATGTTTCTGCACCCTTCTCCAGATTTGTTCCTTGACACAATCCTGTCTTGTAGGTCTACAGACAATTCCTTTGACTTCATGCATGATTTGAGCTCAAGTTTGAGCTTCATGACAAAGGCTGTGAATACTTAGAGATGGTACATGTGATTTCTTATTTTTTAAATCAATTTTAAAAAACCTAAAAAAAAAAAAAAAACATTTTTTTTTTCACATTGTCAATATGGAGTATTGTGTGTAGAAGTTTGAGAAAAAAATAATTTCATCCATTTTGGAATAAGGCTGTAAAACATAAAAAATGTGGAAAAAGTGTAGTGCTGCGAATACTTTCTGGATGCACCGTATACTCATAATTCCCTGCTGTGTGTTGCACTTTACATCTTCCTGGAACATTTTTTGCATCTGCACCATTTCACATATGCGCAGAGCCGGAGCCCTCACGTCCATGACTGAGCTCTATTGAATTACATGGATTAAATCAGAGATCCTTAATTAGGCTCCAATAAAAGCGTCATGTGGTTTTTGAACCCTCTGAGCATGCCATGATTGGATAAAAATGTGAAAACACACTAAATGAAATTGGTTTACCGCTGAGTGCGCGCTCCACGACTCTTGAGTAGAGCAGCAAAGCAGGAGGAAATGAAGAGAGGAGGAATAAGAGACAGAGAGAGAGAGAGAGAGAGAGAGAGAGAGAGAGAGAGAGAGAGAGAGAGAGAGAGAGAGAAGAAAGAGATAGAGGCATTGGAGAAAGAAGGAAAGGGAAATCTCTGGGCAAGTCACACCTCTTTGCCTCAGAAAAGCTCTTAAATTCCATGTGTGACCTAAGGGAGAGAGCTCTTAAGAGTTGGCCTAAGATGCTGTGATACAGAATTTAACTGTTGCGCGGCAGCGAGCTAATACAGTCTGCCATAAGCCAAGCTGGGACGTGCTGCAGGCATTGGGGGGGGAGGAAAGGCCAATCCTTACACCCTCGCACATATGTACACATGAAACCCAAACCCAAACATTTGTCCGTGCACAGCTGGGACTAGCGTCTCTCTGCAAACTGGAGCACGATGCCTCCCTGCACGTCTGGACCCTCGCATCCCTTAGTGTCAGGATGCCGAAAAACTTCTTAAGTGCTTTAAACTCATGATAACCCTAATGCGTCGCCTCCCCCTGCGAGCGCTGTGTTTGTCAGAAGGAAAATGAAATTCAGCTGAAACAGATGCAAAGATGGAGGGCGTTCAGACATTTTGGGGGACTGTGGCGTCTGTGCAGGCATTAAGCGAAAGTAAACGGGCTCAGAGGACGCGTTACGTGGTGACAGGGACAGCACATTCACACGCTGACTGTCCTCTCCGTGCATATTACATCGTTATGTTGTTTGTGGTATATCTTTTTTTAACAATGTGGGGATGGGGGGGGCAGCGGCACGTGTATTTGCCACAATGCACAAACAGTCAGATCATAAACAAAAAAAAACAGCCCCTAACCACCTTCCCATTCGCCACTAATCCACTCCTGCCCTAATTGTAGGTGCAGTCGCCTCAGATTCACTTGTTCTGTGAGAGAAGGAGAGACCATCAGAAGAAAGAGAGAGAGAGCCAGAAGAGAAGAGAGTGAGAGGAGGGTTTGGCTGAGACCACCCTGTCTACCCCTAAAAATGACGCTCTCTGCCAGGAGCCAGTAGAACAGTAGGTGGTACTCTCTCTCCATTACATTTCCCTTTTATCTCCCCTTCTCTTTTGCCTCTCTACTTTCCTGTCATCCCCCCCCTCACTTCTCTCTTATGCTTTCTCTCCATCTCTCCATTTCTTCTCTTTCTACTGTAAACTGCCTGAGGTGTTTATGAATTGTGATGATTTGGGGTGGGGAAGGCGAATCCCTGTCTTTGTTTCCTTAAAATAGATTTAATATACTATAGCACAGTGGTATCCAAACCGTGGGGAGCAAAGCTATTGCACTGGGGGGGCGTGAACATCTGCTGGAAAAAAAAACATGATGTGCAACAACAACTGAATAAGCCTGATTCATGTTGGCGTAATTAATCGCTAATTAATTGTGATGCAACAAAGGCCATCGGGACTCAGGCTGGCAACATTTACTCAAACAGAACAACATCACACAAACTGTACACTCATATTTGACAGAACAAAAAAAAAAAGGAAAGAAAAAAACATAGTTGCACCTTTATTTTGAGAGATTTTGGCCAAATGTGTAGTACTGTGGAAAAGTCTATGTTGGTTTGATGTTTTTCCTCCCTACGTTATTATGTCACTAAAAGACGGGCTGGTGGCCAAGCGGTTAAATAGGCTTGTTGCTAGTGCAGGAGGTTCCTGGTTCAATGCCACCTCTGCCCGTTACGTCAGGAAGGGCATCTGGTGAAAAACCTGTGCCAAATCAACATGCTGATCTGCTGTGGCCACAATGAACAAAAAGGGAGAAGCTGAAAGAGCTTTTTATTGTGAGATGTCACAATTAAGGACCTATGTTTTCTTTGTGTTGTACTTGAGTGTGAAAGAAGCTCTTCTCTGTGATGAACCAGCAGAACTAAGCTGAAAATGAGTGAATCAAGAGAAACACACAGAAAAGGCTGCAAAGTAAAATCAACGTCAGTTATACAGAATTAGTTCTGGTCTAGACAGGATGACTCATTCATTCATTTTCTGCCGCTTATCCAGCTCTGGGTCTCTGTGGCAGCAGACCAAGCAGCTCATCCAACACTTCTCTATCCTCAGCCAAGTCCTGTAACACTTCCTGGAGGATCCCAAGGCATTCTCAAGTTAGCTGGGAAATATAATCCCTCCAGTGTTGTATGGGTCTTCCCGGGGGCCTCCATCCAGTTGGATGTGGCTGGGAGACCTCGCACCAGGGTGCATCCTCACCAGATGTCTGAACACCTCAGCTAGCTCCTTAAGATACAAAGAAGCAGCTCCACTCCATCTTACTATGTTCCTGAGTACAAGCCCAAATACCCGATGGAGATATATCTCCTTTCTTTGTTCTTTCATTCTTTTAGTCATTAACTATCCTCACTACATCACCCTCACCTATGGTTGATGACCACAGATGAGGACAGGAGTGTAAATCACCTGGTAAATCGAGAGTCTTGCCTTCTGGCTCAGCTCTTTCTTTACCATGATGGCACAGCATCTCCAGAAGCAGCTGTAAAGGATGATGTTGACCAAAAACAGTAATCTCGTTGTACAGCCTTTCAAAAATTTTGGGGCAGATGCCTTCTAATACAAAATCACCCTAATCATTCTAGTTTTTCCAAATAGAGCTTTCCAAGTTATATATGGGGTAAATGGACTGCGTTTATATAGCGTTGTTCCATCTGCTTCAGACGCTCAAAGCGCTTTACAATTATGCCTCACATTCACCCATTCACACAGACACACTCGCACACGATGTCAGGGCGCTGCCATACAGGGTGCTCAATACACACCAGGAGCAACTAGGGGATTAAGGACCTTGCCCAAGAGCCCTTAGTGATTTTCCAGTCAGGCTGGGATTTGAACCGAGGATCCTCTGGTCTAAAGCCCAATGCTTAACCACTAAACCATCACCTCCCCAATTTACAGGGGTAAATTCCTGTATTTTCTCAGACCAAAATATATATTGCAGACAAAAGCTAATATTGCAGTGTCAATTTTTTCCAGTACTGTGCAGCCCTACGACAAACAGTTTAAATTAAATTTAGGGTCTGTGCACTCTATACAGTTATTTTATCTCTTGTGAATGCAGGATTTGGCTGCATGCACAAGACTGGTGGTTGGCTCTCACTGCGGTATTGTATCACTTCCTGTTCCGGAGCACAGCGGTGTTTTTCTGTATCTGTTAGCTGTTTAATCTGTGCAGTTAGATTGATCTAGTTATCTAGATTACGATTTGTTTCCCAGTGTAATCTTTACGTGCCTTAACTAAAGCACTCCTTCTGCTGAATCACCTCTAAATTATTTACACATTATTCACTTTGCGTGTTTTTAGGAATCCGCTAGCTTAGCGTAGCTACTAGCTCTTAGCCGATTTAGCATGGCGGCTTCTCCTGTCTCTCCCGCACTTTTCTGCTCTGGGTGTGAAATGTTTAGTTATTCCTCGGCCTCCTTTAGCAGTAATGGTACTTGTAATAAGTGTAGCTTATTCGTAGCTTTGGAGGCCAGGCTGGGTGAATTGGAGACTCGGCTCCGCACCGTGGAAAATTCTACAGCTAGCCAGGCCCCTGTAGTCGGTGCGGACCAAGGTAGCTTAGACGCCGTTAGTTACCCCCTGGCAGATCCCGAGCAGCCGGGAAAGCAGGCCGACTGGGTGACTGTGAGGAGGAAGCGTAGTTCTAAACAGAAGCCCCGTGTACACCGCCAACCCGTTCACATCTCTAACCGTTTTTCCCCACTCGGCGACACACCCGCCGAGGATCAAACTCTGGTTATTGGCGACTCTGTTTTGCGAAATGTGAAGTTAGCAACACCAGCAACCATAGTCAATTGTCTTCCGGGGGCCAGAGCAGGCGACATTGAAGGAAATTTGAAACTGCTGGCTAAGGCTAAGCGTAAATTTGGTAAGATTGTAATTCACGTCGGCAGTAATGACACCCGGTTACGCCAATCGGAGGTCACTAAAATTAACATTAAATCGGTGTGTAACTTTGCAAAAACAATGTCGGACTCTGTAGTTTTCTCTGGGCCCCTCCCCAATCAGACCGGGAGTGACATGTTTAGCCGCATGTTCTCCTTGAATTGCTGGCTGTCTGAGTGGTGTCCAAAAAATGAGGTGGGCTTCATAGATAATTGGCAAAGCTTCTGGGGAAAACCTGGTCTTGTTAGGAGAGACGGCATCCATCCCACTTTGGATGGAGCAGCTCTCATTTCTAGAAATCTGGCCAATTTTCTTAAATCCTCCAAACCGTGACTATCCAGGGTTGGGACCAGGAAGCAGAGTTGTAGTCTTACACACCTCTCTGCAGCTTCTCTCCCCCTGCCATCCCCTCATTACCCCATCCCCGTAGAGACGGTGCCTGCTCCCAAACTACCAATAACCAGCAAAAATCTATTTAAGCATAAAAATTCAAAAAGAAAAAATAATATAGCACCTTCAACTGCACCACAGACTAAAACAGTTAAATGTGGTCTATTAAACATTAGGTCTCTCTCTTCTAAGTCCCTGTTGGTAATGATATAATAATTGATCAACATATTGATTTATTCTGCCTTACAAAAACCTGGTTACAGCAGGATGAATATGTTAGTTTAAATGAGTCAACACCCCCGAGTCACACTAACTGTCAGAATGCTCGTAGCACGGGCCGGGGCGGAGGATTAGCAGCAATCTTCCATTCCAGCTTATTAATTAATCAAAAACCCAGACAGAGCTTTAATTCATTTGAAAGCTTGACTCTTAGTCTTGTCCATCCAAATTGGAAGTCCCAAAAACCAGTTTTATTTGTTATTATCTATCGTCCACCTGGTCGTTACTGTGAGTTTCTCTGTGAATTTTCAGACCTTTTGTCTGACTTAGTGCTTAGCTCAGATAAGATAATTATAGTGGGCGATTTTAACATCCACACAGATGCTGAGAATGACAGCCTCAACACTGCATTTAATCTATTATTAGACTCTATTGGCTTTGCTCAAAAAGTAAATGAGTCCACCCACCACTTTAATCATATCTTAGATCTTGTTCTGACTTATGGTATGGAAATAGAAGACTTAACAGTATTCCCTGAAAACTCCCTTCTGTCTGATCATTTCTTAATAACATTTACATTTACTCTGATGGACTACCCAGCAGTGGGGAATAAGTTTCATTACACTAGAAGTCTTTCAGAAAGCGCTGTAACTAGGTTTAAGGATATGATTCCTTCTTTATGTTCTCTAATGCCATATACCAACACAGTGCAGAGTAGCTACCTAAACTCTGTAAGTGAGATAGAGTATCTCATCAATAGTTTTACATCCTCATTGAAGACAACTTTGGATGCTGTAGCTCCTCTAAAAAAGAGAGCTTTAAATCAGAAGTGCCTGACTCCGTGGTATAACTCACAAACTCGTAGCTTAAAGCAGATAACCCGTAAGTTGGAGAGGAAATGGCGTCTCACTAATTTAGAAGATCTTCACTTAGCCTGGAAAAAGAGTCTGTTGCTCTATAAAAAAAAGCCCTCCATAAAGCTAGGACATCTTTCTACTCATCACTAATTGAAGAAAATAAGAACAATCCCAGGTTTCTTTTCAGCACTGTAGCCAGGCTGACAAAGAGTCAGAGCTCTATTGAGGTGAGTATTCCATTAACTTTAACTAGTAATGACTTCAAGACTTTCTTTGCTAACAAAATTTTAACTATTAGAGAAAAAATTACTCATAACCATCCCAAAGACGTATCGTTATCTTTGGCTGCTTTCAGTGATGCCGGTATTTGGTTAGACTCTTTCTCTCCGATTGTTCTGTCTGAGTTATTTTCATTAGTTACTTCATCCAAACCATCAACATGTTTATTAGACCCCATTCCTACCAGGCTGCTCAAGGAAGCCCTACCATTATTTAATGCTTCGATCTTAAATATGATCAATCTATCTTTGTTAGTTGGCTATGTACCACAGGCTTTTAAGGTGGCAGTAATTAAACCATTACTTAAAAAGCCATCACTTGACCCAGCTATCTTAGCTAATTATAGGCCAATCTCCAACCTTCCTTTTCTCTCAAAAATTCTTGAAAGGGTAGTTGTAAAACAGCTAACTGATCATCTGCAGAGGAATGGTCTATTTGAAGAGTTTCAGTCAGGTTTTAGAATTCATCATAGTACAGAAACAGCATTAGTGAAGGTTACAAATGATCTTCTTATGGCCTCGGACAGTGGACTCATCTCTGTGCTTGTTCTGTTAGACCTCAGTGCTGCTTTTGATACTGTTGACCATAAAATTTTATTACAGAGATTAGAGCATGCCATAGGTATTAAAGGCACTGCGCTGCGGTGGTTTGAATCATATTTGTCTAATAGATTACAATTTGTTCATGTAAATGGGGAATCTTCTTCACAGACTAAAGTTAATTATGGAGTTCCACAAGGTTCTGTGCTAGGACCAATTTTATTCACTTTATACATGCTTCCCTTAGGCAGTATTATTAGACGGTATTGCTTAAATTTTCATTGTTACGCAGATGATACCCAGCTTTATCTATCCATGAAGCCAGAGGACACACACCAATTAGCTAAACTGCAGGATTGTCTTACAGACATAAAGACATGGATGACCTCTAATTTCCTGCTTTTAAACTCAGATAAAACTGAAGTTATTGTACTTGGCCCCACAAATCTTAGAAACATGGTGTCTAACCAGATCCTTACTCTGGATGGCATTACCCTGACCTCTAGTAATACTGTGAGAAATCTTGGAGTCATTTTTGATCAGGATATGTCATTCAAAGCGCATATTAAACAAATATGTAGGACTGCTTTTTTGCATTTATGCAATATCTCTAAAATTGGCTTCCTGTTAATTCTAGAATAGAATTTAAAATTCTTCTTCTTACTTATAAGGTTTTGAATAATCAGGTCCCATCTTATCTTAGGGACCTCGTAGTACCATATCACCCCAATAGAGCGCTTCGCTCTCAGACTGCAGGCTTACTTGTAGTTCCTAGGGTTTGTAAGAGTAGAATGGGAGGCAGAGCCTTCAGCTTTCAGGCTCCTCTCCTGTGGAACCAGCTCCCAATTCAGATCAGGGAGACAGACACCCTCTCTACTTTTAAGATTAGGCTTAAAACTTTCCTTTTTGCTAAAGCTTATAGTTAGGGCTGGATCAGGTGACCCTGAACCATCCCTTAGTTATGCTGCTATAGACGTAGACTGCTGGGGGGTTCCCATTGATGCACTGTTTCTTTCTCTTTTTGCTCTGTATGCACCACTCTGCATTTAATCATTAGTGATCGATCTCTGCTCCCCTCCACAGCATGTCTTTTTCCTGGTTCTCTCCCTCAGCCCCAACCAGTCCCAGCAGAAGACTGCCCCTCCCTGAGCCTGGTTCTGCTGGAGGTTTCTTCCTGTTAAAAGGGAGTTTTTCCTTCCCACTGTAGCCAAGTGCTTGCTCACAGGGGGTCATTTTGACCGTTGGGGTTTTACATAATTATTGTATGGCCTTGCCTTACAATATAAAGCGCCTTGGGGCAACTGTTGTTGTGATTTGGCGCTATATAAAAAAATTGATTGATTGATTGATTGATTTGCCGTTAGCGCTGGGCTAAAGATCCATAAAACAGACATTTATTCAGTGCCACGTTATAATTCATCAAACGTCTGAGTGATTACATTGTAGGCTGGCGTGCAGACAGCACTGAATTTAACACGGTGGACTTCATTACAGAAAGAGGAAACCAGCAGGTTGCTCAGTGCCTACTGGTGATATTAACTCTCTTTTGGGGTTTAGGGCCGGAATGTGGCATCAATCAGGTTTTGCATATCCAGCAGGATATGTGACAAATCACACAGACTCACTGGAGACACATTAAAACAGGTAATTAAACTCTGGCATTTGATTTCTTTTAATCAAAAGGGCTATCAGTCAACTGAGCAGAGTCCCACAACGCAAACCACTAAAGGAGACGCTACAAAGGAGCCAGCGATTGGTTGTTGGCTGTGCGTCGCTACTGCTGGGGGAAGCTGCACTGGAGCACGGCCATGTCAATCTTCACAGCTGCTTTTTATTCTCCTGTCTGCTTGTCTGTCTCTCTTTCACCATACCGCTCATGCGCGATGCGTCTGTATGTTGGTCTCACACTCCCTTCTCTCTCGAGCACAAAACGAAAGGCGTGCAATTAGGTGCTGGTGCTGCACATTTTGATGCTTGGCTGTCACTGTGTCATTGTCTGGTGACATAACGCGCAGTAAAGCACTGAGCAGTGATGAAGTGGAGCGGTTTCAAACCTGCACTTACTGGCACAGTTCTTGCTTTTCTACCAATGTCATTTGGAGAGTGTCATCATCCCGCTATGAGACGAGTCAACCCCCATTTCCCCGCCCAAAACGCAGAAGACGCAGAGACACAGAGGGGACGAGTGACAGAGCTTCATTCTTTGTCGTGCTGACTTCATTATTCCGCTGGAGGCTTTATTAGACAAGAGGGGATAATTTATGTGCCACTTCATTGCAAATTCCACGCACACATCACCTGTAAATAATTGAAATCCTTCACGTGTCCATTCCGACATAATCATATTGCTATCATGTTAATGTATCCAGCAGTGTTTTTCCTTTAGGTCAGGCACTGAGCAACTTTAAATCTTCTCCTGGGTGTCTCCACCCAGCACTACCTCCCAGATAACAGGAATAAAAAAATAAATAACGACACCGCCGAAGGAATAATAAAAAATTGAGAATACACAAAACAAATACATTTCTCAGCACGTCCGCATTGGGGTGAAGGAGGCGGCACATATGTTGCAGCGGTTTAATTGACATTCCTTGTGATGTGAGTAAAGGAGTGTCATCATCTAATTTTTTTTAAAAATTCTTCTGCCTCATAATTCTATCAGTCAACTGATGATATGAACCATTCGGATGGTAGAAGCAATTATAATGAGTCGAGTAGAAACGGCTCAAGAAGACAAATCAAAGAAGACAAATCAAACCATTTGGTTTTAATTGTGAGGAATCTAAGCAGGTGATCCTTTTAACACTGAGTGAAATAACTCTTTCAAGCTCTACTAATTGCACCAGTGTTAAAAAAAAAAACTTCCAATGGACAACTATTTTTCTTACTTAATTTTAAAACGTTATGAATATTAATTATCCAATCTGAAATGGTTCTCACCTTTCTGTCTGTGCGCTCCCCTCAAATGCATTTGACAAAAAACTTGAATAATTTATCAATTGACTTATATTTGAATTGATTAATTCGCTGATGCAAAATTAATACATGGCTATCCTCCACATTTCACTGACCCCATCCTCTCCCGTCTTTAATGAAGCAGTTTAAGAAGAAAAGGTCTTGCCTGAGGTAAAGTACTGACTGACTACTGGCTGAGGGATGAGGCTGGGATATGTAACTAATATGAATGTGCATTAATGAAGATGTCTCATCTGAATCAACAGGTTCTGCAGGCTAGCGTCACGCTGACGCAGAAAAGAAAGGGGCTGCTTGGTCATTTGTGGAAGCCTGAGTGGAAACCAAACTATGTAAGGGTGGTGAAAGGAAAAATCCCAAAGGTACTTATACCCCCACGAGGTCACTAGACAGATATGTGATATCTTGGCAGAAGAACAATGATCAAGGTTTTGAGGTTCCTGGTGCTTCCTATCTCACCGTACTGCAAGACTTGCATGCTGTCAACTAACCAAAGGCAAAGACTGGATGCTTTTGGTGCTCGCTCTTGATAGAGGATCCTCACCACTGGAAATACTTTCTGTCAAGTAAGACATTACTTGGAGATACTCAAATGAGTAATATCACTTGCATTGTGACATTCTGGCCATGCGGTGTGTTTCTCTGTGCATGATCCAACATTTACATAGGTACCTCAGTGTTGGAAGACCCCAGTGGCTGGAAAAGACCAAGGGGACAACCTGGCTGTAGTAGATACATGGTTACATTCAAGGGCCTGACACTTTCTCCAGCCTCCTCATGATCCTTAATTGGAGTTAGTGGGGACAGCAAATGAAAAAAATGTCCTTGTCCAAAATCTTGAGGATCTACTCCCAAACATTTGTTTGCTTGGTTTCACTTCCATCCAAAACTACCTACTCACCAAGTTTCCTGAAAACAATTTGATTAGATTTTTTTTGGGTTTTTTCCTGCTAATAAACCTAACAAACTGATGTCTACTAAACCAAAGCGCCCCCTCCTTGTGTATAAGCATATGATGGCCACAGTTAACTTTATTCCTTTTAGTTGTTGTGTTTTTTGATCACTAAATGTTAACTGCACATTTTCGGTCCTGCAATTTGACACTTTCACTCGCTGAACAATGCCATCATGTACTGCACTTCATGCATTGTCAAAGCTCAGTTGGGGCAGAGAAATGGGACAGAATGTGATCCAGTGTGCATGTGCTAGTGTTTGTGCATGTTCATATTGTGCATATTCCTTGCTGGTGATTCACTCAGCTCTCTGGCAGCCATCCAGGACCTATTTTCTCCTTCTCTTTACATAACGGTAGCACTAAAGCTGTGTCCTGTCCTTGCTCTGCTTCCTCATCCTCTTGTTCATGCTGCTTCCTGTTTTTCCTTCTATTCTCCTGCTTTCTTTCTGTGCAGGTGCTTTCAGGATTCCCGTGCACTGCACTTAGTGGTACCACTATACCACCCATGGGATGCTGAACAGATCATTTGGTAATTTCTCATTTCTCTCTAACCACACCCATGGCATAGATTCCAAGCTATGACATGGAGTATGGAGAGAGGCTGTTGTTTTCCTGGATGGCTCCCCGCCCCCAGAGCTGTATAAACGTCCAGAATCTAGGATCAGCTGCACCATATGCCCACAGGACAGCACCCAACCGGGCCACAGGCTGAAAATAGGGACACTCTGCTCACAATCGGCACCGTTCTGGCCAACATACGGTCACTCGACACCAACAGAGCAGAGCGGGGCTACGTGTGCTAGAAGTGGGAAAGGATGGGGCGTGGAGAGCAGTGTGTTTGAAAGCAGAACATCAAGACGGTGACGGGAGAGTTTACTCTGTGGGCGGAATCAGGCAGTGTGTCTGTGTGTGTGGACTGCTCAGAGGATCAGATATGAATAATACGCTGGGGCTACTCCGTGTGTGTGTGTGTTACTGCAACAGTGCGCCAAAAGGGGAGAGCGATAGAGCGCGATGAAGTACTGGCACGGTTTAAAGCTGGTGGCGGAGGGTCTGCAGCCTGCAAACCTGCACGCTGCTCACCGGTGCAGGAGCACTAATTGAATTAAGTCTTTATTATCAGGCTGCAGAGGCAGCACTTTTCCCCATCCCGGGCCGCTTGGCTGACACTTTCTCCTTGAACACCTGCTTGACATCAACTTCCCCCTGTATTTATTTATCCCCTCATCCTGTGGCCAGCCACTGGCCTGCACTCCTTCCCCTCCTCTGTGTTGGCATTGCAAGCGAAAGCCCTGCTTGTTTTCATGTTGCGCGGCCGTCTACCTGTACCGCACAAAACTGCACAGCTTGCTTAAACTCAGTGTTACACAATAAAACCATACTTTATTGCAACTCCCTTTTTTTCAAAGGCGACGGAGCCATACGGGTGACAACGTGCCTGATGAGTCTCTATTAAAATGCTTTTGCAGGGCGGTATGCATTTTCAGAGGCCCTCCGTCCATGCCCAGTTGCCCAAAATGACCAATATTCACCCTCGTCTAACTCAACTCAATATTGGTCATTTTGGGTGACTGGGCATGGACGGAGGGACTCAGAAAATGCATACCGCACAACAACTGCATGTTATTTGCATTATTATCACTTACTGAGATATACAACACGTGGAATCACATTAACAATATTTAATGTAATTTCAAAACGCACAACACCCAGCAAACACATACATAAAAAGTTGGCTCACTTTAACTTTTGTCGTGTTGGCTAGTATGGTGCTGCTCTCCAAATTCGCCAGGGCGTCCTCAGCAAGCTGGCTGCTGTTCATTGTCGTACTATCCATGATAAAATCATCCGGAATATCCATATTGGGACCAACACACACTTCTCGCCTTTTCATGTTATCATCTGCAGACAGTTCTTTGGTTGCGCATGCTATGAGGTCATCACTTTATGCACAGCGGGCGGATATAGACAGGTAGCATAAATGTAAATCTATGCTATCGGCCCAGCAACGCCTTAGTTTTTGATAATAATCCCTATTACCATACAAAAAGGGACAGATAATAAAAAAGGATTAATTCTTCAAGCTGATGCTGCCCTGTCTGGCCTTCAGCATCAGTCCTGGTGGGGTAGAGGGAATAAAGGCGATAAAGGTAGATGACGTTCAATGTTGTGTTGAATAGTCTCTGGTGGGCAAGTTGGCAGGGGAAATATACAGCAGCTGGGATGAGAACTAACATATATCTAGTCCCCTGTCCGTATCTACTAGCCTGGGGCTCAGGCCCCTTCCCCAGGCTTATCTCGGGCATTATTTTAGAGGACAGACAAACAAGTAGCCCCATAAAGTTGGCTAAGAGTCTGAGGCTCAAACACTTGGCGCAACACAAGCTGAAATCTATTAACTTCTTTTTTTTTTTTGCATTCTTCCTCTCAGGCCCCAAAACCACAGGACTTCTCTCTGTCAGTCGAATCCATTGCTCACCTCCCTCCATCTGTATCTTCTGTTTACACACATTGTTTTTCTTTTCTTTTTTTCTTCTTCACTTGCCCCCTGTCAGCTCAATCCCCCTCTATTCCATCTTTCTCCTGGTCTTTCATCTGTTTGCGTAAATCCTCTCCCCCGTCACTGTTTCTCCTCCTCATCCAATCCATCACTATCCCTCCCATCTCCATCTTGTCTGTTCCCTTCTCTTATCGACATGTTTCCATTTTCTGAACTCCTCTTACTCCATCATATTCACTCTTCTTCCGATGATCATTTTTCATTTTCTCTTCATCATTCACTCTTACCCCATAGTCCCTGCCTATGCCTCACCCGTGGCTTCTCAGCTTTCCCTGGTGGGTGTTATTTCACCCTGCCTGCAAGGCCCCAGGTGGGCATAGCTGTCCTTGATGGGGCTGATGACTGGGTGGAAGCAGCATGCGACAGTCTCCTCCAGGGCCCAAAAGTGTCACAATGAAACACACTAATCTTTCTTCAACATGAGTTTGGGAAACAACACCAGAGGACAGGAAGTACACTAGACTTCTGTGAGCACGCTCACAAAAGATTACCACCACACTGTACCATAAAATTCCTTGTGTATATATATATATATATATATATATATATATCTTAGTCAGTGGTAGTAAATCCTTTGTGGTGAAATACTTGAATTAAACTGGTGGTGAACCTCTCTATTGAAGAGTCCAATAGGTCTGTTTATACATATAACTGACAATATCATCTATTTAAAAAATAAATGGCATTTAAAATTAAATTATTTTGATTAAAGACCAAACTGAATTATCGATCAAGCTCTAGCGAAGATTAAAAGCATTTCATGGTATCAGTGCTCATTCAATCATTACTTGTCTGAACAGCATTTGCTTTGTCTCGTTCGTTGCTCTTGCTTAATTCTGGTAGGGTTGTCTCCATTCTTTTATCCTTAGGTGATCAGTGCTGTTGTCCTACAATGTGTATTTTTAATGCTCAATCCTCTTGGCAAAACATAACACAGATGAGCTGTTCATGCTGGATTCATCATACACCCACCTATTCCTATGAAAGCTATTTTTTTTTGCAGCTTTTCTTAGGTTGTTCTCTTTGTATCTTTTGAAATAGTTTTGTTAGAAGTGCATTAAGTCTGTCTGGGGTATCTGGAATCTTAGTACACGTGCGACGTACTAGGAATAGGGCGATTCCTGTACATCCTTGTACAGAGGTGGATCTAGTTCCAGGTGAAGGATGGAGTTGTGGCTTGGGAGAGTGTGCCCCCCCAACCAAGACATTTTTTCTCTATGCATGATATAGCATGTAGGTGCCTCAGTGTTAAGGACCCAAATAGCTGGAGAAGGTCTAGGGGGCATTCATGTTAGATGGTTACTTTTCCAAGGTGGGGATGGATTGTTATCTGTCTGGGTGGTTGCCCCCCAGGCTCAAGGCACTTATGTGGTGTTGTGTTTACCAGTGTGGCACCAGGGCATACTAGCAGACGTGACTTGAGCAAATACCCCACATGATGCAATGCAACTTTTACCTGTGTCCTACCTGCAGATAGTTCAGTGGGATAAGGAGCTGCGCTACCAATAAGTAGACCTGAGTTCAATTCTCTGTTACACTACCTGTCTGCATCCTTGGACAAGACACTATAACGCCATTGTCTCAGCCCACTCAACTGAAAATGGGTATCAGCCTTGGTGCTACAGAATTTGGGGATTATCTATGGGCGCATATGGGACTTTATTTTCTACTCTGCGTAGACCAGCCTGGAAGCTTAGTGAGAATGTGACTTACTGCAGGTCCTGCAGCCAATATTCTGTGGTCATTGTGGAGTTAATAACTATACACACATATCTAACATCTGGAAATGAGAATCACTGTAATGCTGCCCCGTGAACACATAGTAGCAGATTACATTGTTTGCTCACAAACAAGTTTGCGTGCTAGCTTTGTAACTACCCATATAATATACAAATTATTTGATGGGAAAGTGTTTGAAAACTACAGCACACCAATCTTGTTTCTGGAAAAGTTTTAAATCTTTTAGAGCCGGATTTTTTTTTTTTTTTAAACGCTGGATTACATGTACTAGCCACAGTAACCATGATGCAACGTCATTTTCATTGTGGACACAGTTGACCTGCGTCACGCCAAAGGTCAGCAGCATCGTGACAGTTTAGTTTTTGGCAAAGTTGAACTCTACACATAACGTCAAATTACATTTTGAACTGAATTGTAATCTCATCCAAAAACATGGTACCAAAATGCTGGCATGCCCAGCTCCATCTTTATTTATTTATTTTGGCTGGCATTAAAAAATCTGAGGTGTCTTCTTTGGGCCTTTTCCTCGCTCTCTCGTCCCCGTGCATTCCTGTCTCTTCCAGTGCTCCCGTCCTTTTCCGCTCTCCTCTGAAACACTGCCAGCCAACAAGTGCCACAAAGCATTAGGACCAAACATTATCACACGGCCTTCTCAGGCACATCGAAACATATCATCCCGACATGCACACATGCACGCAGAAAGCTCTGCGCCTCTCTGCAACATGTGCCAGACTAGGTGACAGAAGAAGAGTTTGCATGTTGACTTTGGAAGGTCTTATTCACAGTGACAGATTCACCCAGATACCACACACACACACACACACACTGTAAACACACATACTGCACATATAAATCCACTATGTCCATTGCAAAGCAAACCCGCTCACTTCCTCTGGTAATTACACACATGGACACCATCCCAATGCACTCATAAATACATGCATATGTTCATCCACAATGTTCTTTTTAAATGCATAATCACGCTTGCTCACTTCTCAAGCCAACACACACTGGGTGCATACACAAGGGGACGTTTACACACGCAGAAACAAAATCTCCACTCTCGCTCACTTTGCCTCGTTGACACACATGCATGGCTACACATCCTGCATCTGCACAAATTCTCTGGCTGCAGACACAATAGCAAACACCATACAAAATAGCAAACAAACAGTCATTAGTAGATTTCAGGCTGCCTCTCAGTTCGGCGCCGCTCTCTTGTTGGTGTGCGCCTGCGCCTCTGGGGTGGCGCGGTTGCTGTAGGTTTTAATAAAAGCATTGTCTTTGGAAGCTGTCTGAAGGGACTTGGTTTCATTTTGGAGTGCTGCCGCTGCTGCTGCCGCTGTTGCTGTGGATGTGGGAGGAGAGAGGGCTATTGCGCTGGGATGTGGGGGCGGCAAGGTTCAGTGTCATTGCTGGGCTCTCCGAGGACTGGTGCTTATTGTTTGATAGTTTCAATATACAAGATATGTGTGCGCGCATCGTCTTTATGTGCACATGGATTCTGTGTTTACGCACAAGGCGGAGCGAATTTTAACGCTGCCCACCGCTCCCAACTTTTCAACAGCTACAACAAGTCTAAAGGCAGGTTTGTATTCTGTGCAAAATGACACAAATAAAACGGGGATAAAAGATTTTCGAAGACGTGCCTCTGTTGTGCTTGGCGATGGCCTGCTATTAACAGACAATCCTGTAAAACAAAGAGAGGACAAAAAGGAAGCCCACTCATGAATCTGTAATATGCGCCATTTGAAGAATACTTTGGATAACGAGCTATTTTCAAACGACACACAGGTGTCCATTAGCTCGACGTGCTCGTCGGTCTGTGGTACCCTCCAGTCAACAGTTTTTCCATCTGTCAGCATACAAGCACCTCTGAGAAGGCACCTCAAGGAGACATTTGTGTCATTTATGATGGACAAAGACTGGCTGCTCACAATAGGGGCACAATGTGACGGCCATGATGAGGTCAAATGATGTGCGGTTGTCTCGATTTGAAACATTTCATTGCGTCCTACTGCATTTTTGCTCTGGCTACACAGAAACATCGATAAAAAATGTGACGAGGAAGAGTGAGTGCATCTCCCTGCGAGGATGTAGCAGCGGAAAATCCTAATTGTCCCTTTAAGTGTGTTCCCCCTCCTATGGAGTAAAGGTGCAGGGTAACGGCCATCTTAAATCACAGCCTGGCCATGGCCTTCATTAAAGCCATAATGCCAGACTCTCCCTTTAATGGAAATGGAAGCCGGTGAGGCTGTGGGTGTAAATTAAAGTGTAAGGCCCGAGTAGGGAAAGATTTCCCCAGCTCTGACAGGTGCGGCCTGAATTAGCTGTAGTGCTGTTCAAGCAGTCAGTGGGAGAACACTGGTATCGATTTTAAGCACTGTTGCACTTCCTATCTGAAAGCGAATGTGTATTGCTTGAGTTCGGCACATCAATCACTCAGCATTCCACCGGTTTCCTTTGGCACGCTTCAGATTTTGAAATGATAAACAAACAGACACACACACAAAAAAAGTGGCACAGGCTTTAACTGGTACAGTACCGGCCTGGCTGACGTGTGTGTGAGTGAACTGGCCTAGTAAAACTCATCTGTGCTTTCTTTCTTTCTTTCCCGTCCTTTTCGTGTTGACAGGATGCCATCTCTATTCGGGGCATGTCCTGTATTGTGCGTGTCACCTTGGTCAAACAGCTGGCATCAGCTCCTTGAGCTCTAGCCATAGCCGACTCCCATGTTTACGACTTGCAGGTGTCAGAGTTGTTGCGTGCAAGTGAAGCAGCCATGCAGTGCGGCGCCTCTCTGTGTACAACCCTGCTGCTTATCTCCTCCTGCCATCACACCCCTCTGACCCTGTCTACAGGCACTGGCAGGGGAAGAATTAGCCTACTTAGCCTGTTCCCCACAGGGGTCAAACCACACACAGACGGTTCTGACAGCACATTCGGAAACATGCACACAAACCTCAAGAAGGCTGATGCCAAACGATAAGGCGGCACTTAACCGCAGGTGTCCCACGTATGACCTTTCACCTATGACATTGAGCACAAAGCGTTGTATAAAAGCCAGACATCAATCAGCGCACATCAATCATAAATATATGTTATGCCTTCCCCCAACCCCAACCTCCCTGGCACAAACATCCATCACTACGCGCTACCCTTTCCCTGACATCTGGGAAAACACAAACACTTCACAACCGCTTCCTGCCTCTCAGGTCCTGAAATGCACATTCATGTCCACACACACCCACACTCACACAAATCCCGTCTGTAATGGCACAACTGAAAAATGAGATGTGTTGTAAGGTGATGTGCAGGTGTGCACGACAGACTGTTGCTTTGTGACATGTTTGCCAAGATGTCAGCACCACAGAGGGGTGGGAAGCTGAAATTGCTGGGCCCAGTGGGAGTTGAGACCACTGCAAGGAGAGCGTGCCAGCAGTGACTGTCTTTCCCTATGAGCATCCTCAGGACGAATGGCCTTGAAAGTCACAGTGTCAAAATTCTGTCACAGCTATCAGTACCCTTGCCAAAGGCAGCCGGGACGTCTAACTTTATGTACAGTAACGTGAAAAGGATGTGGGATATAGCCATCAAACATGAAACCGAAAGAGTGGTAGTCAAGGTCTATAGACGCTTTGCATTTGGGCTCAAGTGGTCAAAGAGGTTAATGTAGGGGATTGTAGAACCGCAATTCCAATGAAGTTGGGACATTGTGTGAAATGTAAATAAAAATAGAATACAATGATTTGCAAATCCTCTTCAACCTATATTCACGTGAATACACCACAAAGACAAAATATTTAATGTTCAAATTGATAAACTCTATTGTTTTTCTGCAAATATTTGCTCATTTTGAAATGGATGCCTGCAGCACGTTTCAAAAAAGCTGGGACAGTGGTATGTTTACCACTGTGTTACATCACCTTTCCTTCTAACAACACTCAATAAGCATTTGGAAACTGAGGACACTAACTGGGAGTGTCATGATTGGGTATTAAAGGAACCAAAAGGCTGAGCCTTTCACAAGCAAGAATGGGGCAAATATCACCACTTTGTGAACAACTGCGTGAAAAAATAGTCCAACAGTTTAAGAACAATGTTTCTTCAAAGTTCAATTGCATGGAATTTAGGGATTCCATCATCTACAGTCCATAATATAATCAGAAGATTCAGAGAATCTGGAGAACTTTCTACATGTAAACGGCAAGGCAGAAATCCATCATTGAATGCCCGTGACCTATGATCCCTCAGGCAGCACTGCATTAAAAACCAACATCATTGTGTAAAGGATCTTACCGCGTGGGCTCAGGAACACTTCAGAAAACCATTGTCAGTTAACACTAGGGATGGGTATTGATAAGATTTTAGCGATATCGATGACATTATCGATTCCGCTTAGTGATCCAATTCCTTATTGATTCCCTTATCGATACCTCTTGTGAACTTTCTGTACACTAAAAGTAGGCTTTATAGGTTTTCTATGTCAACAACATTTTAAATTGGTCACTGGAAAATGATCTCTGGACATAAATAAAAATAAACAAAATCTGTAGATTTGTCAAAAGCATTTCCTTTCAGACATTTTGGCATGAATGTCTCTCCGTACCTCTGAGATGAGCCCAGCAGGCTGCTGCACGTCAGCGCAGGACGTCTAATTTTGGGAGAAAAAAAATGTTTTGATCGATTGCACTTTGTTTGTATTACAACATTTGGAAAGAGGTGTCATTTGATTTAAACGTCGTTTCGCTTTGAAGCTATTAATTCTGACTGGACTCTATCATTCTAACTTGACTCGGCAGAGAGCCGCGCAGTGTTTGGAGCTGTGTGAACAGAACGGAGGACGATTCTCGTTTCTTTCTGGCAACAACACAGGAGTCCCTGTTAGTGACTTTAATCCGCACAAAAGTAACTCACGAATGACATATTCAGGGATGAAAGTGGTGAAAAACAAAAAAAGCTGAAACCCAAAATTACCCCCAAAACCACCCACACAAAAATGTTTGAATTCTAGAAGCTCTGAAATGCAACCTGGGACTATTCCAGACAATAAACTGCAGTGAGTGCAGCATCAATTTTGGTGATTAAAAACCCAATTTTCCTTATTCAAATTCATTCCAGTAGTATTCTGCTCTTACTAGGATGCAGCAGTTTTCTAGTTTGGCAGATAGTTCTGGAGGAAATCACTGAAGAAATTAACACATTGAAAATATGGTTTGACCGAAACAAACTGTCATTAAACTTAAATAAGACAGGGATGAAATGGAGGTGTAAGAGTCACTAGGTGTTCACAGGAAACATTTATTTATTTCTATATTTATTTATGTTCATTGTTAGCTGGTTTTATATTTTCTGTTGTGTTTTTTAATCAGGTTCTTTTTGTCTCTTTCTCTAAAATTGTATTGTAGCATTATTAGTTATTATTACTATTATTGTTGTCTTTATTATTAATATGTAAATAAAAATAAATTTAAAAAATATTACTATTTGTAATACATTTGACTTGTACGACAACAAACGCTGAGCTACAAATTATTATATAGAAAAGAAATGCTGAGATGCTTAATGCTAATTTTAACACTGAAAACATCATAGACATGCTAACACATTAGCATCGATCCCATTTTTAAGTTATAAAATACATCCATCAACTCTTCCAGAAGACCATAACAGGTCGGTTTAACATAAAAAAAAGGCAAATATTACTCACATATGCTCAAAATGAGCAAATATTTGCACAAAACCAACAAAGTTTATCAGTTTGAACATTAAATATCTTGTCTTTGTGGTGTATTCAATTAAATATAGGTTGAAGAGGATTTGCAAATCATTGTATTCTGTTTTTATTTACATTTTACACAGCATCCCAACTTCACTGGAATTGGGGTTGTAGAATACAGTATGTGGCATTACTCGAGGCTGGCGATAGTTTGTTGGATGGCATGACTGTTTGGCTGAGTATAAAGATGCTCTGCCAGCTTCCAAGACAGTTTCTGATTATGGATTAATTATTAATAAGCATAATCCTGGATTTTTGTTTGATACTGTGGTAAAACTGACTTGCAGCCACGAGCCTGGAAGTTGTTCAAATTTTCTGGCTATGATTTTATGGATTTTTTTTTAAATAGTAGAATAAAGGATATTAGAACTATTCCACAGCCTTTCCTAGCCATGGCAGGAAATCATTTAGTATTATCCAATCCACTTTCTTCTCACAAAAAATTCTATGCCTGAGTCTGACGGTTTTTCTTTACAGAATCTGCCTAATGTTGTGATGGGTGCAAAAACCACTACCAGGCTTGTAAAAGATCTCTGGTTGACACAGGGGCACTCTATCCTGTATACTGTTAACTTATTGCCTTGTACTGTAAGTGTTCATTCTAGCATTAAAAGTGCCAAGATACAAATCTCTTCTTAAGTCACCCAGTTTGGACTTGGGGTTCCTGGAAAATTATAGACTTATTTCAAATTGATCCCCCCCCCAACAGTGCTGTAAAAATGAACTCCCTACATATTTGTTGAATCATTTTCAATATTTACAGTTGTCAGCTGGAGTACATCATTCCAGAGAGACTGCACTCACTTAAATGGTGAATGGTTTGTTGCTCACTGTCGATGCAGACTCAAAATCAGTGTTATTGTTATTGGAAGTATGTGGCGTCTTTGATGCAGTTGATCACTGTATACTGTTTGAGAGAATTTAATTTGGTTTATTTGTTTTGCCTTTCCACTCCACTGGAGGCAAGGACACTCCACCGACCTGAAGAGGGCAACCCACCTTTTTCCGGTCGAGAACCATGGTCTCGGATTTGGAGGTGCTAATTTTCATCTCAGACGCTTCACACTCGGCTGCACACCGCCCCAGTGCACGCTGAAGATCCTGATTTGATGAAGCCAACAGAACCACATCGTCCACAAACAGCAGAGATGAGATTCTGTGGTTCCCAAGCCGGACTCCCTCTACACCCTGGCTGCGCCTAGAAATTCTGTCCATAAAGGTAATGAACAGAACCGGTGACAAAGGGCAGCCCTGGTGGAGGCCAACATGCACTGGAAACAGGCAGTGGAGGAGTTTAAGTATCTCGGGGACAGATGGAGCTTGAGATCGACAGACGGATCGGTGCAGCGTCTGCAGTGACGCGGTCGCTGTATCGGACCGTCATGGTGAAGAGAGAGCTGAGCAGGGGGGCAAAGCTCTCGATTTACTGATCAATCTACGTTCCGACCCTCACTTATGGTCATGAGATTTGGCTCATGACTGAAAGAACGAGTTCACGGGTACAAGCGGCCAAGATGAGTTTCCTCCGCAGGGTGGCTGGGCGCTCCTTTGGAGATAGGGTGAGGAGCTCGGTCACTTGGGAGGAGCTCGGAGTCGAGCCATTGCTCCTCCATGTCTGAGGAGGCTCAGGCATCTTTTCCGGATGCCCCCTGGAGAGGTCTTCCAGGCACATCCCATTTGGAGGAGGCCCAGGGGAAGACCCAGGACACGCTGGAGGGACTACGTCTCTTGGCTGGCTTGGGAACGCCACGGGGTTCCCCCAGAGGAGCTGGGGGAGGTGTGTGTGGATCAGGAGGTCTGGGTGGCTTTGCTTGAGCTGCTGCCCCCGCGACCCGACTCCGAATAAAGCGGAAGAAAATGGATGGATGGATGGATGGATGTTTTGCCTTTCCTGGTTGTATGCTTTTATGGCTGAAAACTTACTTGACAGGTTGATTCCAGTCTGTTATAATTTTACAACAGCTGAAATTACAACGAGATAGGGGGAACCCATTGGTTTCATCCTGGTTCCACTGTTGTTTTGTCTTTATGTCGGATGCCTTGACTAGATTATTCATCACCATACACAGTAAATTTTGCTGAGTAAAATATACTCTGCCAGGATAACATTTGGTTCCAGTCTAAACAGAGCAAAAATACACTCTATTATAGAGTGAAATCAGCTCTACCATTTTGTCAAATCAAGTGTTTTTACTCCAATAAGAGTTGATTTTACACTGTGATTTTGCACAGTAAAATTTTACTCTGCAAAATTTACTGTGTAGGATTGACTTTCACGGCTATGCAGATGTTTATACGTGTTTATGTTGGTGACGTCTCTCTCATTGGAAAAGTTGGGTCATGCCTGGCTGCAGTAAAAAGCTGGATGTCTTCTTAATTTCTACTTTTGAATGCAGTGAAGACTGAGATGATTACTGATGCTCCTACTACTGAAAAGTATAACTGGGTGACTATGCAATTCAACATAGCAACAGAGTTAAAGTTCTTGGTATAATATTTGATTAAACACTGTTTTTTGACCTGCATATTAGAGAGATGGTCAAGAACATCCACCGTTTACCACATATGAGTACGAGATGTGTTGAGATGATTCATAGTATGGCTGTTAAATTTTGGACTAAACCCAGGTACATCACACCTCTGTTGGCTTCCTTTCACTGGCTTCCTGACAGCAGGTTTTCAAGGTCCTCTTACCTTCAACATCTTATTGAGCCTCAGGTACTACGTCATGCCCTACAGCCTCAGGATATAAGTTTACTTTGTGTTTCAAGGCTTAAAAGCATCACAGCAGGATGAAGCAAACATCAACTGTAGGACCAGTCCACTTCTGTTGAATATTTTAAGGTAAATCTTAAAACACATTAGTTTTCTTTTGCTTATAATTGGCATTTATTTGCATGTATGTATTTTTTGAACTGAATTTGTTCCTATGAATATTTACATAGGAATATTTTTTTTAAACTTCTGTGTTTTTATGTTTTCTTATGCAACAATAATAATAACAACAATTAGGGACGTCCAGATCAGTTCGAAGACATAAGAGTGGGCCTGATCAAGAACATTTTTTGGTTGTTCGGAAAATCGGAAAACAAATCGGAAAATTAAACCTGAGTGACCAAATAAGGGTGTTTTCTCTGCTTTGCTTTATAAGTCTGGAACCAGCACAGCAAAGACACAGTCAGGGCTGCTGGTGATTCTCCACAGATTCTTGGTACACGTTTGAAAAGCACATTAACACTCTCTTTCGATTTAAATATGCAATAAGTGCATTTTATGCACACAGATTCTCAATAGTGTGTCAGTCTGTCTCATAACTGCAGCATGATAATAGGCAGTGCGATCTCAGTGAAGCAACTGTGCAAGTTTTAAAAATGTATTTATAACTCTGCTGCGCTTCAAATACACTCCAAGTCTCTTTCTGACAGACAGTACGTGATACAACTTCCTTATTGACCAATCAGGTAGCGATTTCCACAAGAAATACAGTAGCGTTCAGAATAATAGTAGTGCTATGTGACTAAAAAGATTAATCCAGGTTTTGAGTATATTGTTCTATTAGTAAAAAAAGTAGAAAAGGGGGTGTTCACAATAGTTTTGTCAATTTTGTGGAACAAGCAGGTGTGAATCAGATGACCCCCAAAACTCTGAATTCAAGCCACAGTTCACAGTGAAGACAGTGAAGCATGGTGGTGCAAGCATCATTATATGGGCATGTTTCTCCTACTATGGTGTTGGGCCTATATATCGCATACCAGGTATCATGGATCAGTTTGGATATGTAAAAATACTTGAAGAGGACATGCCCTTGAAATGGGTGTTTCAACAAGACAATGACCCCAAGCACACTAGTAAACGAGCAAAATCTTGGTTCCAAACCAACAAAATTAATGCCTCGCAGATGTGAAGAAATCATGAAAAACTGTGGTTATACAACTAAATACTAGTTTAGTGATTCACAGGATTGCTAAAAAAGCAGTTTGAACATAACAGTTTTGAGTTTGTAGCGTCAACAGCAGATGCTACTATTACTGTGAACACCCCCCTTTTCTACTTTTTTTTTTTTACTAATAGCCCAATTTCATAGCCTTAAGAGTGTGCATATCATGAATGCTTGGTCTTGTTGGATTTGTGAGAATCTACTGAATCCATTGGTACCTTGTTTCCCATGTAACAATAAGAAATATACTCAAACCTGGATTCATTTTTTTATTCACATAGCACTACTATTATTCTGAACACTACTGTAAATACGTTTTTTCTCATTGTGTCTTTTACTCTTTCTTACACAGACTGTGCATGCGTATCATTGGGGGCCGAGGTGTTGGAAGCCCGGAATTAAGGCCCAGAATCAAGGTGAAATGGTCATGATCCTTTTCAAAGATGTATATGAGCAGATGACATGGATGCAAGTGGTGTTTAGTCTATAGAACTGTGTCCTCTCAAGTGTGAGATTTTCAAAATAAATACCATACTCTGTGTGACACCAGGGCAACTGGTGCGGGACTGCAACTCTGTTGAATGCACTTTTATTTTTATCCACAGCCAGATGTAAAACTAGAAGGGTGATATACTGTACAACTGCACTACACCAATCCATCTATGTGTCAGTTGCACTTTCTTGTGCACATTTCAACTTTAACAAAATATATGATTTTCACCTAATTTGAAAAGGACATTCTAAATGAGTTTGAATTTAAAGATGACTGAGTTTCACCAAGAGCTTTTACAGACTGCCCCCCCACCCCAGATTTTTTTTTTTTTTTGTCAGTATCAGTTGGATCTTTTTTAAATTTCTACCCTACTCCATCATCCACAACAAGAAGATGAAGATGAAGAAGTAAAGCATTTATATTTGGTTAACATAGCTAAATGATAAAACTTCCAGCTTTAAATCTGGAAAGCAAAAATGCCAATACTGGATTTACTCATATCCCAATTTGTTAGCTTGGTTGGGGCAGTAACACAGCTGCTTGTTTTACCTCCAAATACAGCAGCAGAACACAAAAGACCTGATTTCAGAATATCTTGTAATTTAGATGCCAAAGTGATCAAGCCAACAAATTTTTGGTGGGCAATGCTCAGTGCACAAGTGTGACTTCATGCTGTTGTGTGTGTGGGTTGGTGGTGGTGGTGGTGGTGGTGGTTGGGGGGGCAGTACCAGATAAGTCCACTTGAGGCCAGCTTCCTGTATCCTAGGGCATGACACTTTTTCACTATGTCCAACTCCACCCAGGAGCAAATGGGTACCAGACTTAGCTGGGCAGTAGTAGCAACCCAACCAGGGGGAGTCATAGACTCTGATGCAGGTCACGCTATGGAAACCTAAGATAAGCATGGGCCCAGTCAGCCACAGGGCCTGGAAAGGATTCTCTCTAATGCCAACTATGCAGACCATATTTCATGAATAAAATAAGCCTCACTTTAGTTTCATTTTTGGTGAGTTAGAGTATAGGCTTGGGAGCAGTGGTGGTGGTGATGTTGGGGGGGTATTATTCTTGATTAAAAAAAGGTGAGCACAGTGCTCTTTTGGCCCATGCTCCATAATTACACCAGAGTGTATTCTAATTGGCAGTGTCTTTATGCAGAACTATTATCAATATCCCTCAGAGGCAGTGAAAGAGAAGAGGGGTGGAGAGAATGATGTAAAGAATGGGTTCTACATCAGTGATCCCAGGGTCCATTTGCACACGGATAAGGATGGCTAATAATAATGACAGCATAGCAGGAATAACTCACAGACAGAGAAGCAGAAAGATTTGACATATTGAGCAAACGACATATGAATGAACACGGAAAGTACAGTAAAAAAAAGAGACACTGTGTGAACAAACTGTATTTGTGCTACCAGTGGAATTATGTGGCATAACAAATGCATCAGTAATATTAGGAACAGTGTTAAACAGCCAGCCCCGAACGTAAGAATGCCACAGCCCGCGTTGAAATCTGAAAATGTTCTGCAGCCCACGTAACCCATCCATCCATCCATCTTCTACCGCTTAGTCCAATTAAGGGTCGCGGGGGGCTGGAGTCTATCCCAGCAGTCATAGAGCGCGAGGCGGGGTACACCCAGGACAGGACGCTAGTCTGTCGCAGGGAAACAAATAGACAAACAAACACAGACACACCAACACACACACCTACGGACAATTTTAAAGATTCCAATCCACCTAACCTGCATGAGACTAAGAAGACATATTTCCATCTGTATTTTATGTTAAAATAAGTCAGAAAAATGACGAATAACTGGTAATAACTTTAAATGGTTGCTTTGTTTGAATACATTTCTAAATGATTCTGAAATGTTTTGGGGTAATCTTAAACTTTATTACAAAATTGAAAATCAAAGATTTTGAAGATCAACAACCTCTCACAGCCCACCTGCAGTACATACTAATTGTGAGTGTCATGATTGGGTATAAAAGGAGCATAACCAAAGGCTCAGCTGTTCACAGGCAAAGATGGGGTGAAGTTCACCACTTTGTGAGCAACTGCATGAAAAAATAGTCCAGCAGTTTAAGAACGTTTCTCAATGTTCAATTGCAAGGAATTTAGGGATTCCATAATCTACAGTCCATAAAATAATCAGAAGATTCAGAGAATCTGGAGAACTTTCTACACATAAGTTGCAAGGCTGAAAACCAATATTGAATGCCTGTGGCCTTCAATCCCTCAGGTGGCACTGCATTAGAAACTGATATCATTGTGTAAAGGATCTTACTGCATGGGCTCAGGAACACTTCAGAAAACCATTGTCAGTTAACACAATTTGTCGCTACATTTACAAGTGCAAGTTAAAACTCTACTATGCAAAGCGAAAGCCACACATCAACAACATCCAGAAATGCCACCACCTTCTCTGGGCCCGAGCTCATTTGAAATGGACAGACGCAAAGTGGAAAAGTGTGCTGTGGTCTGATGAGTCCACATTTCAAATTGTTTTTGGAAATCATGTACAGTAGTGTTCAGAATAATAGTAGTGCTATGTGACTAAAAAGATTAATCTAGGTTTTGAGTATATTTCTTATTGTTACATGGGAAACAAGGTACCAGTAGATTCAGTAGATTCTCACAAAACCAACAAGACCAAGCATTCATGATATGCACATTCTTAAGGCTATGAAATTGGGCTATTAGTAAAAAAAAGTAGAAAAGGGGGTGTTCACAATAATAGTAGCATCTGCTGTTGATGCTACAAACTCAAAACTATTATGTTCAAACTGCTTTTTTAGCAATCCTGTGAATCACTAAACTAGTATTTAGTTGTATAACCACAGTTCTTCATGATTTCTTCACATCTGCGAGGCATTAATTTTATTGGTTTGGAACCAAGATTTTGCTCATTTACTAGTGTGCTTGGGGTCACTATCTTGTTGAAGCACCCATTGCAAGGGCATGTCCTCTTCAGCATAAGGCAACATGACCTCTTCAAGTATTTTGACATATCCAAACGGATCCATGATACCTGGTATGCGATATATAGGCCCAACACCATAGTAGGAGAAACATGCCCATATCATGATGCTTCTTGCACCACCATGCATTACTGTCTTCACTGTGAACTGTGGCTTGAATTCAGAGTTTGGGGGTCATCTCACAAACTGTCTGCAGCCCTTGGACCCAAAAAGAACAATTTTACTCTCATCAGTCCACAAAATATTCCTCAATTTCTCTTTAGGCCAGATGATGTGTTCTTTGGCAAATTGTAACCTCTTCTGCACATGTCTTTTATTTAACAGAGGGACTTTGCGGGGGATTCTTGCAAATAAATTAGCTTCACACAGGCATCTTCTAACTGTCACAGCACTTACAGGTAACTCCAGACTGTCTTTGATCATCCTGGAGCTGATCAGTGGGTGAGCCTTTGCCATTTTGGTTATTCTTCTGTCCATTTTGATGGTTGTTTTCCATTTTCTTCCAGGCGTCTCTGTTTTTTTTTTGTCCATTTTAAAGTATTGGAGATCATTGTAGATGAACAGCCTATAATTTTTTTGCACCTGCGTATAAGTTTTCCCCTCTCCAATCAACTTTTTAATCAAACTACGCTGTTCTTCTGAACAATGTCTTGAACGACCCATTTTCCTCAGGCTTTCAAAGAGAAAAGCATGTTCAACAGGTGCTGGCTTCATCCTTACATAGGGGACACCTGATTCACATCTGTTTGTTCCACAAAACTGACGGACTCACTGACTGAATGCCACACTACTATTATTGTGAACACCCCCTTTTCAATTATTTTTTTTTTTACTAAGAGCCCAATTTCATAGTCTTAAGAGTGCGCATGTCATGAATGCTTGGTCTTGTTGGATTTGTGAGAATCTACTGAATCTACTGGTACCTTGTTTCCCATGTAACAATAAGAAATATACTCAAAACCTGGATTAATCTTTTTAGTCACATAGCACTACTATTATTCTGAACACTACTGTACGTCGTGTCCTCCGGACAAAAGAGGAAAAAGAGTTATCAGTGCAAAGTTCAAAAGCCAGCATCTGTGATGTTATGGGGGTGTGCCAGTGCACATGGCATGGGCAACTGTGATGGCACCCTCAATGATGAAAGGTACATCCAGGTTTTGGAGCAACACATGCTGCCATCCAAGCTTTTTCAGGGATGTCCCTGCTTATTTCAGTCCAGACCTGTCGCCCACTGAAAATGTGTGGCACATTACAACACACAAAATACGACAATGGAGACCCCGGACTATTGAACTGATGTCATACATCAAGCACGAATGGGAAAGAATTCCACCAAGCTTCAACAATTAGTGTCCTCAGTTCCCATAGACTTATTGAGTGTTGTTAGAAGGAAAGGTGATGTAACACAGTGGTAAACATACCACTGTCTCAGCTTTTTTGAAATGTACTGCAGGCATCCATTTCAAAATGAGCAAATATTTGCACAAAAACAATAAAGTTTATCAGTTTGAACATTAAAGATCTTGTCTTTGTGATGTATTCAATTGAATATAGGTTGAAGAGGATTTGCAAATCATTGTATTCTGTTTTTATTTACATTTTACACAATGTCCCAACTTCATTGGAATTTGGGTTGTATGTCAACAACCCATATTATGCCCCTGACAAGTTAGGTAAAAAATTATTTTTGAGAAAATTGCCTTTAAGTGCTCAAAATGGCTATTTTTGGCAAAAAATGGCCACCATTTCCAAACAAACGAATCTATGAATGTGATCTTTAGACGGGAACAATATCAATGACCCATATTATGCCCTTGCTAAATTAGAAAAGAAGTTAACAGACAGTTTTTGGGATATCGCAATAAATGGACAACAACAACTACGACAGACATAGGTTAATAGCCTATCATCCAGTAACCCCAAAAAACCCAAAAACAATGAACATGTCCACCAGTCCCTCATATACGAACAGGCTTTGTTGCTTCTCCAAAAGTGATGTGTCTGAAAGACTACACACACAGGAGGGTTAAGGTTTCCACCCTTTGTGACAGACAATAATAGACAGTTTGCATGAGCATTCAAAGGCCTTATAGTCTAAAAACGTCCCAGAGTTCAAGGAGAATGCCCTGTATGTATCTGCATGTAGCAACAAAATATATTAACTGTAATAATGGTACCTTTATTTTACATATTACAGTGGTTCTCAGCATTTAGTTTCACATGTGGGTGTAACCTTTGACCCAGACACACACACACCCCAGATTCAACACTGTTATTGAGTCATGGAAACACAGACCCTCAGAGAGCAGATGCTGCACTAATGTGTGTGCTATGCTAATTGTGTTGCTAAAAGGCAATTATTAGTTGTATTAGCATTCTACATTTAGCTGAAAACTGCAAACTTTTCTCAACAGCCATCAGCAGCTGCTGAACATCCTACACTAAAATTGAAGTGGACTCCAAACTGCACATAAGGGAATTGGGGTTGGAAAGAGCAAATGCATGTAAAACTAACAAAGTAACTTGACTGTCATACTTTCAGTAGGGATGTTGATCTTTCCCTTATAAAATGATACTATATATATATATATATATATATACATATATATATATATATATATATATATATATATAGTAAGGGTGTAACAGTACATCTATTTGGATTGAACCGTTTTGGTACGGGACGTTTGGTTCGGTACAGGGCTGTGCATGGGTGAGCTTGTGTTGTGTGTGTTTACATTTAGTGTTGCCAACTTAGCAACTTTCTCGCTAAATCTGGCGACTTTCCAAACCCTCTTGATGACTTGTTTTCTCAAAAGTGACTAGCAACAAATCTAGCTATTTTTCCTGGCGTTACCGGAGACTTTTCTGATGTTTGGCGGCTGAAAGTGGAAGTCTCTGTTGTCACCGAGCAGCAGCGGGTCTCCCCCTCCTCTGCAGCGCTGCCTGCAGCAGCCTGAAAGCACTGAGCGGAGAGATATCTATAATCCTCCTCACTTGGACTCGCTCAGCCTACTGACCTCGTTTGCTGCGCTGTGATTAAATAGTCCCCAGACTTTGAGAAGCCCTGGCCTTGAGAAGTTACTTTATTTTAATAAGTGATGACCAATTTTAATGGCAAAATAAATAAACAGAATCAAGTTTATTTGTGGTTCTAAATATTTTAAAGTGGTTTTACTCACGTTTTTGCCTCTCCCACAATGCTTTGTTTTCAAAACTTTATTTAAAAAGATATATTAACAAACATTAAACGAACAGTTAATAGAAAGAGATAGAAAATAAAATAAATTGTAGAAAAGTAAAGGGATTCTTTAACATTAATTCTCTTGTTAAAAAATTCCCTTATAGAGTGTGACAGTTTTGGACAAGTTCATTTTTCTGGCAAAAAAATATGAAGGTTGAAAAAAACTGAACAGGGCTTCACGCTGGAACCGTTGTGCTGCCTTTTACTTGTGGAAAGGTTTTGTTAAAAGCTGTTTACTAGGAATGTATTTTTTTAAATAATATTTCATACATTTGTCATTTATGTGAAAACATTTTATAGAACTTATTACCAGGCAGCACTTTGCAATTATTTTATTTGCCTGTTTGTATAATGTAACAAAAATTGTTGGTTTAAACAACAAGCAAATTTAGGTTTTGCATTTTGTTCCCATACTGTACCGAAAATGAACCGAACCGTGACCTCAGAACCGAGGTACATAAAGAATCGTGATTTCTGTGTATCTTTACACCCCTAATATATAGTATCTCGATACTACACTGATCCAACTTCATGATTTCTGTGTCAAATCAATGACAAACTTCAATGTTGGATCATTGTCATTGTGGTTCCTGGGAGGGACCCTCAGATTTTTATTTATGATTAGTGTGTGCAGCACATTGCTTCTGCCTCTGTTCACCACTGGGGGCAGTACCACATACAGTTGTAAAAACCACAGCACAGAAGAAGCCCAAAAGAAATCAACTGTTGTGAGCTTAGCAGAAATAGTGTAGAAGAACCTCCCCAATCAGAACCAATAAGACAGTATTGTGAAATGAATGCAAAGTTAAAAAGTGTACATTTACCGTCATACCACCTACCACTATCTGACATGTGGATTTTGATTTTTACTTCATAAAGTTACCATTCCTGTGACCAAATCTTTTAAGTTTCACAAAACTTTGAAGATCCGGAAGTAGCAGCGAAACAAGTTTAATTCATCTGATTTATAATGTTAAAACTGACCCATTCGGATAGTCGTACATTTAGATCTACTCAGGGATCAATGTAGTTTTATCTATTAATTCATAATTAATTTTCAGTCGATATGGGTTAACTGTTACACCCCTAATTTTCGGAGGTTATTGCACTAAACTTGTGCTTTATAGGCTGGCAGGAACTTAATTGACTTACCTGGTTTTAGGGGATGTCGTTAGCCATTCTTCATGCTTTTCAAATGTTATCAAGTAAGCTGCAATCTCCTGTGAAAAAGAGAGGAGAGAGAGAGCGAGAAAGGGGAGTGAGGCTTAGATATGTCATCTTTAATCACTGTTCGCTTGTGTTTGTAATACATTGGTGAGACTGCTTCATTGATATTCAGACAGTCTAACCAGCAGCACAAACACGGAAAAGACGGAAGCAGAGCCGAGCTCAGGCAGGTAAACGAGAGCGGTAAAAGTAAAGTGAAAGACATAAGTAGAATGCGGTTGAGGTCAGATCAGCTTACGAGACCGTCCTCGTTGTGAAAGCTTTGATCAAGTTCTCCTTAAAGGACATCAAGGTATTCTCAGAAAGATTGACGTCTCTGTGTTTGAAAGTGAGCAGCTTTTAACATTTTTGGTCCGATCCTCCCCCAAATCCTTCTGATCTGCCCTTGACGCTCCTCTATGGATCAATCCTCTATTTAACCTTTAAATAATAATTACACGGCAGTCTCATATTATTGACATGCATGCATACAACTGCACTGAGAACGGGGTGCAGATCCTTTGGACTCAGTTGTGTACAAAGAGATGCTGTCGACATTGAAGTAGGAGGAAAAAAAGCCAAGCTGCCACTGGCATAAATAGAGACACTTCAAATACTTTCATGTTTCCCATGCTCGCTCTGCCTGCTGCATCAGTCTGAGACTAAGGGGGTACACGCTAGACCATATTCGGCCATTTTCTCAGCAAACTAATGGGTAGAAATAAAAGCACTTTGGATGTTGGTCGACAACCTAATGATTACCAGCGACAGCCTGCAATTCAGTCCTCAGTAAAAAACATTTGTCAGTTCCACAAACTGCAGACTTGATAGGCAAAAGCACAGACCTGCGGCCATCTTTCGTAAAACAATCACCTTTTCAGTTTCACATCTCTCCACATGTTGGTAGTGTCAACAAATCTCAAGGATGTTGCTGATGTATTCTTTGGTCTGTGGTGCTTGCTTTAAAACAGCTACTTGATTACATATGCAAGGCAAAAACACCTCCAAAACTACACAAAAAAGGGAAGACTAGTGTTTTTTGAGCAAGCTACAAAATGACCCCAACCCCCAAATTTTTTATATATATACTAGCTGGGGTACTCGGCGCTGCTCGGGTTAACCTGTTTTAGACATAGGCCAAATGCCAATCATTTCAATCAAAACAATTGCCCAACATTTGTTTTTGTAATGCTGATATCTTACAAATGTAATATTTAATGGGCTAAAGTTTGTCCAGCAGAAATATAAGAGGTGGACTCCCAAAACTAAGTGGAAATACTTGGTTAAAAGACAAACACATTTGAAGTCCTTCATGCAGACTTTGTTTTGCAATCAAATTTATAACAAAATTACACACAAAAGATAGGTAACAGTAAATGTAAATATCAATGAATCATAGAGAATAAGTCTATAGATCTATAGATCTATAGACCTTGGCAACCAGAGCAGATTGACCTGCGTGCCCAGTAATTCCATAAAAGATAAATAGATAAAGAGAATAGATTAAGTTTTTGGTTACGTTCAACTTTTAAAAAATGGTACCAGTTTGTTCCACATGTAATGAAGATTCAGAATATACATAGTTTTTAGGGCTACATATTATAGTTTGGGAGTTTATCCCGGACAGACAGACAGAATTAGCCCTTTGTATATATATATATATATATATATATATATATATATATATATATATATATATATATATATATATACATACACACACACACACACACACACACACACACACACACAGGGCACACAGGGTGGGCCAATAAAATGTTACCACTTTTTATTTACAGAAAACTAACATTTGATACCAAAGGCTTCCCACTTTGTCTCTTGTTTTCCGCACAGTTCAATAATTGATGACATGTTCAATCCATGCTCGTCTTCTTGGGATTACAGCAGAACACGCACATTGAAGTTTGTGATGACATTACCACACATCTCAAGAGGGATTCTCCAAATTTCCTGACAGATGTTGGTCTTCAGGGCCTCAATGGTCTGTGGGTTGTTGTAGTACACTCTCTAATTGTATGAATTAAAAAAAGTGGTAACATTTTATTGGCCCACCCTGTATATATATATATATATATATATATATATATATATATATATATATATATATATATATATATATATACACACACACACACACACAGTGGGGAAAATAAGTATTTGACCCCGTCAGTTTTGCAGGTTTTCCCACCTACAAAGAACGGAGAGGTCTGTAATTTTTATCGTAGGTACACTTCAACTATGAGAGACAGAATCTAAAAAAAAAAACAAACAGAAAATCACATTGTATGATTTTAAATAATTAATTTGCATTTTATTGCATAAAATAAGCATTTGACCCCCTACCAACCAGCAACAATTCTGGCTCTCACAGACCTGTTAATTTTTCTTTAAGAAGCCCTCTTATTCTGCACTCTTTACCTGTATTAAGTGCACCTGTTTGAACTTGTTACCTGTATAAAAGACACCTGTTCACACACTCAATCAACCTTGTTCACACACTCAATCCACACCTCCACACACACTCCAACTTGTCCACTATAGCCAAGACCAAAGAGCTGTCTAAGGACACCAGGGACAAAACTGTAGACCTGCACAAGGCTGGGATGGGCTACAGGACAACAGGTAAGCAGCTTGGTAGAAGACAACAACTGTTATGATTATTTATTAGAAAGTGGAAGAAACACAAGATGACTGTCAATCTCCCTCGGTCTGGGATTCCATGCAAGATCTCACTTTGTGGGGTAAGGATGATTCTGAGAAAGCTCAGAACTACACAGGAGGACCTGGTCAATGACCTGAAGAGAGCTGGGACCACAGTCACAAAGATTACATTCGTAACACACCAACTCTACTTACCATGTTTAGAGGATGAGAACAACCATAAGAAAACCATTCCAACTGTGAAGCATGGGGGTGGAAACATCATACTCTGGGGGTGCTCTTCTGCAAAGGGGACAGAACGACTGCACCGTATTGAAGGGAGGATGGATGGGGTCATGTATTGCGAGATTTTGGCAAACAACCTCCCTCCCTCAGTAAGAGCATTGAAGATGGGTCATGGCTGGGTCTTCCAGCATGACAATGACCCCAAACACACAGCCAGGGCAACTAAGGAGCAGCTCCGTAAGAAGTATTTCAAGGTCCTGGAGTGGCCTGGCCAGCCTCCAGACCTGAACTCAATAGAAAATCTTTGGAGGGAGCTGAAACTCCAAACCTGAAAGATTTGGAGAAGATCTGTATGGAGGAGTGGACCAAAATCCCTGTTGCAGTGTGTGAAAACTTGGTCAAGAACTACAGGAAACGTCTGACCTCTGTAATGGCAGACAAATGTACCAATTGTTAAGCTCTGTTTTTCTAGGGGGTCAAATACTTATTTTATGCAATAAAATGCAAATTAATTATTTAAAAATCATACAATGTGATTTACTGGATTTTTTTTTTTTCTTTAACATTCTGTCTCTCACAGTTGAAGTGTACCTACGATAAAAATTACAGACCTCTCCATTCTTTGTAGGTGGGAAAACCTGCAAAACTGACAGGGGGTACTTATTTTCCCCACTGCACGTGTGTGTGTTAACAATCCTTTTGTGATATCTGCACTGAAGAACCCAGTAGGTCTGTTTAAACATGTAACTGGCAAATGTGATGTTTGAAGATGTTGGACTGGAATTATTTTCCTTCCTGCACATCTTCACATGGTGTTCAACCACTGAAATCTATAAACTGGTTTTGGAGGAGCCACACTTATGATGTCAATCCAGAAGTCCTATGAAAGACACCAGAGGGCTGACATATACACTGAAATTTAAGTTTCTATTACGAATTATTAGGACTTTTTGTCAGCAATACATGAAGTGAGCTTTAAAGGACCATGCATAGTTGAGTAAAATGTGTGGGTGTTTTTTTTTTTTTGAGAGAGAGAGAGAGAAATATATAACTTCACAAAAATGTCACTACCGAGACATGTGAATTCATGTCTCTGAGTCCTCAGCCTTTGAGATCGAGAACCCTTAGGAAGAGCTTTTGGAGTCATGAGTTGGATGGACAGAGATGTTTGGCAATGCTGTGATCTTTCCAGGATAATGAAGACTTTTGAGTCCTGGTGTTGTCTGTCTTACTGTATGGTTGTGAGACGTGGATGCTAACCAGTCCCCTAAAGTGCTAACTGGATGTTTGGTGCTAGGTGAGAGACTAAGATGAGGAATTTCACTTGCATTGTGAGGGACATTTTGAACATGTGGCACATTTCTCTGTGCATGATCCAGAACATAGGTGCCTGAGTGTTGAGGATCTCAGTGGCTGGAGAAGCCAAGGGAATTCCCACATGTCACCTGGCTGCAGCAGACACACTGTAAAATATAATAAGTTAACTTTTCTAAAAAAAAAAAAAAAACATATGCAAACTTGCTGCCTTAAAAAAACTATTTTATGTTGGCTTAAATGAATCGGATTTGATTAACTTAATTATTGAGAGTGTGCAGTATTAAATTAATTTAAATAACTGGATAATAGTAACTTGTTCATTTTGATTTAGCAGTACTCAAATAAACTTAAAAGCATAGATTATAGTAACTTGTTTGAATTTGCAGTGCTGAAATAAATTAGATTAGAGTAACACATTTACTGTGAGCATCCAGTACTCAAGTGACAGCTTAATTCTCTTTAGTTTTGCTCATTCATCATATTAAGGTCAACTTAATTTTTTTGAAGCTACAGCTAACCGCTAACTTTTAGTATTGACTCTCGTACACGTCAGCTACTGACAAGCCAGTTTTGCGTTTAAACACTGACAATGCTTCTGAGTAAAAACAGAGGTAATCACAAATTCACCACAAACAAGTCAGAGCTTCTGTTTTTGAGTGCCCTGCCCACTGCTATAAGAAAGAGTCATTTACTTTCAACATGGAACAGTACTGACATGTCGCATGAGGCATTACAAGCAAAGCAGTTTTGACTTATGGTTTTGATTTATAAGCCAAACTAATTCCGGACAGTTTATCAATAATGAGTGCAAAACAGGTTGAAGAGAGTCTGGTAGTCCAAACATGGGCTCACCATGGACGTGTGCGGGCAGATCTGCGCATGTCTGAAAGAATGCCCCAAAGGACACTGGGTACGAAAAACTAATTTTCTAATTTGGCTTAATTGGGATATATCAATTAAAGCATGTTTTCCAATTTAAAAGTACTACTTACTTATTTAATGGCCCAGTCACACGGCAGTTAACGAAGGGCAACGAAGCCCAAACAAAACAAGAAATCTGGACTTTCACTGACTTTCGTTGGCATCATTTAACCTTCACGCAGCTTCGTTCCTGCACTTGGCGCTTCTTCAGGATTTTTAAACTGTTGAACAATTTGAACAAATGCCACCGAAAACCTCAATTCATCCGTATTTCATTTTGCTGTTGTTCTTGACTTTTTTTTTTTTAGCGTTTGCTTAGTTTTTGTAATGTTAGCGTTTAGTTTGACTTCGTTCAACCAGCTGAATGTTTTCACACAGTATTGTATAATCCCATTTCATGCCGTGTGACTGGGCCATAAAATGAGTATTCATAGCAGGTTGACGAAAACTGAGTTTGGTTAACTTATCATACTTAATTAATTTGTATGTTAGCATTTACAGTGTAGATGGTTATTTTACAGGTGTGGGGATGTAGTTGTCTGCCTGAGTGGTTGCCATCCAGGACCGGGATGAGGTCGTGGATGCGGTGAAGCGTGGTACCAGCCCATGCTCCCAGATATGACTCGATATTAATTCATTTTATGACTTTTTTGTGATTTTGTCATGGATTCAATTATTCCAATCAATCACAAATATTTTACTTATCAATACGAACTTTTGATCAAATCTCTGGAAACACCAGTACTGGAGATTTGACGGTAAATGTGTGCATAGGGTTTTTTGAGCTATGTTTTACTTCACCTTGACCAATCTGTTTCCAAAGTTAATCATATGAGGATATTAACCCAAGTAATAATTTTAATAATAGCAGGAGAAGCGATGCTGTTGTGGTTAAAGCGTTGGGCTTAGGACCAAAGGATCCTCGGTTCAAATCCCAGCCTGACTGGAAAATCACTAAGGGCCCTTGGGCAAGGTCCTCAAACCCGTAGTTGCTCCCGGTGTGTAGTGGGCGATACCCTGATATCACATGGCAATACCCTGATATCAGGGTGAATGGAGGCATTGATGTGTAAAGCGCTTTGAGTGTCTGATGCAGATGGAAAAGTGCTATATAAACACAGTCCATTTAACATTTAACATTCCCACCATTTGGTGAAATTCTGCCAACCTGTTTTTAGTTATTTTGATCAAAAACACACACACACACACACATACACAGGCGCAATTATAATACCATGCTCACGCACGTGTGGTAATTATCCATCCATCCATCCATTTTCTTCCGCTTTATCCGGAGTCGGGTCGCGGGGGCAGCAGCTCAAGCAAAGCCACCCAGACCTCCCAATCCACACATAACTCCCCCAGCTCCTCTGGGGGAACCCCAAGGCATTCCCAAGCCAGCCGAGAGACGTAGTGTCCTGGGTCTTCCCCAGGGCCTCCTCCCGATGGAACGTGCCCGGAACACCTCTCCAGCGAGGCGTCCAGGGGGCATCTGGAAAAGATGCCCGAGCCACCTCAACTGGCTTCTTTCGATGTGGAGGAGCAGCGGCTCGACTCCGAGCTCCTCCCGAGTGACCGAGCTCCTCACCCTATCTCTAACAGAGCACCCAGCCACCCTGCAGAGGAAACTCATCTCGGCCATGAGCCAAATCTCATGACCATAGGTGAGGATCGGAATGTAGATCGATCGGTAAATCGAGAGCTTTGCCCCTCTACTCGGCTCTCTCTTCACCATGACGGTCCGATAGTGACCGCATCACTGCAGATGCTGCACCGATCCGTCTGTCGAACTCACGCTCCATCCGTCCCTCACTTGTGAACAAGACCCCAAGATACTTAAACTCCACTTGAGGCAAGGACACTCCACTGACCTGAAGAGGGCAAAGCACTTTTTTCCGGTCGAGAACCATGGTCTCGGATTTGGAGGTGCTGATTTTCATCCTGGACGCTTCACACTCGGCTGCAAACCGCCCCAGTGCACACTGAAGGTCCTGATTTGACGAAGCCAACAGAACTACATCGTCCGCAAACAGCAGAGATGAGATTCTGTGGTTCCCAAACCAGATCCCCTCCACACCCTGGCTGCGCCTAGAAATTCTGTCCATAAAGATAATGAACAGAACCGGTGACAAAGGGCAGCCCTGGTGGAGGCCAACCTGCACTGGAAACAGGTTTGACTTACTATCAGGTTTGACTTACTTACAATGCAAACCAAGCTCCTGCTGCGGTCGTACAGGGACCGGACAGCCCCTAGCAAAAGACCCCGGACCCCGTACTCCCGGAGCACCCCCCACAGGGTGCCCTGAGGAACACGGTCGAACGCCTTCTCCAGATCCACAAAGCACATGTGGACTGGTTGGGCGAACTCCAATGAACCCTCGAGCACCCGATGGAGCGTGTAGAGCTGGTCCAGTGTGCCGCGACCAGGACGAAAACCACATTGCTCCTCCTGAATCCAAGGTTCTCCCCTTAAAGATGTCAGCCCAGAATAATTTTCGTTCATACACGTCTCCACATAGTGTGCGGCCACTGTGTGAAGTTTCATTTAAATCCTCCAGCATGTCGAGGAGAAGCTGCACTTAAAAGACTCCTGGACAGGCGGACAGGCAGTTGGATGCACAGGATAACTCCCACATGCTCAACCAAATTGTTGTCTCAGCGACGGTGTAAATGTAGGGCACATGTGGGAGCAGAGATCAATCCTTCCTTCCAATTTCTTTGCTCAAACACACGCTGGCACATTAATTCGCTAAAGTATACACAGCTGGACGATGATAAGCTCCCGCTGGCTCATCAAGGCTGTGTCAGAAGTGTGACCGGCCAGTACAACAAGCCGCATGCCTTGGGGTACTATGGTGCGAGGGGTTCTCAGGCTGGCAGGGGTCCCAACAGGGAAATGGGGGGGGGGGGGGTGTTGGCTGACTGGCACCCTTGCCTGCAGGTGCAGGCTTGGAGACAATACTGGTTTGATTAAACTCTTCTCCTGCCATAATGACCAGAGGCAGTGAAATGCTGACAAGAAGAAGTCTTGAATTAAATGAAATTTCAGAAGCAAGTGAGGCTGTGGTGCTGAGTTCAGGGGTGCCCCTCCCCTTTATAGATTTCCTTATACATTGTTATGTTGTGTGCAAGAAAATAATAACACATTTTAAAAAGCAAAAAAGGCACAAACACATCCGCAGTGCAGCATCCTGCTGACAAAGCGTACATTTAGTTCTTGTTCTACAAAACTGGGAACATATGGAATAATGTAATGTTAGTTGTGTCAACAGCAATTAAAATTGTGTACAGAGGGAAAGAAAAATAATGATTCACTCCCAGGGTCACAATAGAGCTCTTTTTCTGCATTCATTTGTAAGCAAATTAGAGAAACACAGCAGTGATTAGATTAATCCAGCTTTTCGATGTTCATTTTGAGGAGGAGTGAACGGCAGCGGGGAAGCTCCTTCAGTGACCTCTGTGCCTGTTAGCACGCAGCCCCTTCCATCACTCTTGTCTTAATAATTCAGCCGCAGCCCCAGCCTCAGTGGTACAAGATGAAATAAGAGGCCGCATGGTCTCGTATTAAAAAAAAAAAAAAAAAAAAAAAAAAAAAATCAGAGTGAGCCTCTACCTCTGGCTCTTTGCACACTCCTCCCTCTCTGAACAGATGCCAGGGATTATTCCAACCCCCCGACCAACCATAAAGGTGCAATAATCTTATGGTGAGGAAACAAACAAAAACAGGCGTGCAGCCATTAAACAGCTGCAAAGAGACAAAGTTTGCATGGGCAGCATAATGAGAGGCTAGCGCTCGTTCAGGTTGAGCGCACACGCTTGCGGGTTAGTGCACGAGGGTGGAGGGGGGAAGCAGGAAAGTGGTGTGTTGAACACTGATGGTGCATCAAAGTCAAAGCAGCAGCTGTCAGTGGACTCTGGACTCTATCTACTGACCTCAGCGCCGCTGGCCTGCTGTCGAACACTGGGGAAATATTCAGGAGGCACAGCTCTGTAAACACAGCTTCTCATTCTACCTGTTAGGTAAGAATCCTCCATTGGGAACAGCTGTTTGTACTCTTCCTTCCCTGAAATTCAGGCCTTCTCACGGACATGATTCTTGCCAGAGTTGTATCTCCAAATGCTACTCAAACAGAATTCACCGGTAAGGGTTGCGTTCTTCATAGCTTCTGTTGAAGTAAACTCTCTGCCAAGTCAAGTCTGAGAAGATGCGCTTGATTGCCCTGGGTCTTGGATGGAAACCACCTAGGCAACCAGTCCATCCCAACCTCTTGAAAGTAATCATCTATCTGCCGCAGGCAGGTGAAATTTGGGTGTCCCTTTGTTCTGGTCAACACTGAGGCACCTACATGCTGAATCATGCACAAAGAAACGCACCAAAACATCCACAGTATCATAGTTGATGCTTCCACACAATCCAAGTCATACGTCTCATATGAAAGTGTTTACCGATCTTGGTCCTCGAGACCCAAAGTACTGCTCATTTTCCATTTGTCCCTCCACTAATCAGAGCATATCAGCTCAGTCAGGTGTGTTCAGCTAATCAACAACTTTAACAGCTAACTGAACAATGAAAATAAAATGAATTAATTTGAATGAACAGTTTGACACATATTTATTCCACTAGCTCAAAGAAACATCAGGAAACGCCAAAGACATCCAATGACATCCATCCAGTCTTGCCATTGCCTTTAGTCACTGGTTGCTCTCCAAGTTTCATGACCACACAGTACGAAAGGCAGCACCAAGATCCGAAAGACTTGGACCTCCATTCTATTGTAAAGATACTGCCATCGCCAAACATCTCTGTTCAGTAATCTTACAACTCCACAAGTTCTTCCAAGGCATGGCTCAGTCTCAAAGGCTGAGGACCCAAAGCTATGAATGCATCTACAAGTTCAACACATTTGCTCCATATAGACAGACTTGTGATGGCCAAGTCCAATAAAGTAAGTCCCTTCGGCTGCTCCCTTGTTTGCACTCGGGGTCGCCACAGCAAATCCAAGGTGGATCTGCATGTTGAACTGGCACAGGTTTAACGCCGGATGCCCTTCCTGACGCAACTCCACATTACATGGAGAAATGTGGCAGGGGTGGGATTTGAACCTGGAACCTTCTGCACTGAAACCAAGCGCATTAACCACTTGGCCACCAAGTCCAATAAGTCACTGAAAGTCTGGCTCTTAGTCTTAATCCTGGACAAACACAAACCCAGATAATCGAAATCCTTGCTCAGTTTTCAAATGATGCAATTATTTTAAAAAACCCACCCTGGTTTCAGAGGTTCTCTACAACTACAGGCCCATTTCCAATCTTCTATTTCTGTCAAAAGGTCTGAAGAAAAAAAAAACAGTTGCAGCACAACTTCACATTCACCTTAAACACAATAACCTTTTTGACAAGTTTCAGTCTGGTTTCCACTTTGGCCATAGCACAGAAAAAGCCTTGGTTACAGTCACCAACAACCTTCTGATGGCAGCAGATACTGGTTTTCCATCTCTACTCATCCTGACACAGCAGACCACAACATTCTCCTCCACCACCTGCAATAAACTATTGGATTCTCAGAAAATGTTCAGTTTATCTCATATCTGACCGGCAGAACCGAGCATGGCCCCTTGGGTAAAGCCAAATCTTATACCCACAACGTCACTTGTGGTGTCCCTCAGGGCTCAGTGCTGGGCCCCACCCTTTTCATTATCTACAAGCTCCCCCTTGGAAATGTCATTAGCAGACATGGAATATTCCATTGTTATGTTGATCATACACAGCTTTACCTCAGGACAACTCCCACTTCTTCTGCTCCCCTGCCAACATCCACATCGACTACTCGCCTAGAGGAGATAAAGCATGGATGAAGCTCAACTTCCTTCAGCTGAACAGCTCCAAAATGGAAGCCATCTTAGTTGGCACACCACATCAGCTTCGCTCTTCCACCATCAATAATATTACTTTCTCTGGCCAAACCATCTCTCTCTCCTCATCTGTCACCAACTTGGGTGTTAAAATGGACCCTCAACTCACCTTTGATACCCACATCAAACATCTCTGTAAGACGTCATTCTACCACCTCAAGAACATTGCCAAACCCTGTCCAATACTTACTCTGGCAGATTCAGGAAAGCTCGTCCATGCATTTGTCTCCTCCAGGCTGGACTACTGTAATGCACTCATCACCGGGATCTCTGGCAAGAGTATCCAGAGATTACAATACATCCAGAACAGAACTGCCAGGATTCTGGTGAGGGTGCGCAAGCATGATTACATCACCCCATGCTGAAATCCCTTCACTGGCTCCCTGTTCCACTCACAATTGATCACAAGGTCTCCCTCCTCACCCACAGTGCAGGGGTGCCCAAGTTCGGTCCTCGAGATATACCTTCCTGACACTCCTAGTTGTCTCCCTGTTCCAACATACCTGAATCCAATGAAAGGCTCATTAAAAGCCTGCTAACGGGTCTTTAGATCTCGAGGACCAAACCTGGGCACCCCTGCACCAGTGCATTCAGAACATGTCCAACTTTACCTCTAGGAACTCCTCACCCCCAACCACCTCACATACCCTCCATTCTGCAACTACAAACACCCTCCAAGCTCCTAGAACCAAGCTTCACAGCATGGGTTATTGGGCATTTTCCTCTGCTGCTCCAAGGCTGTGGACGCCCTCCCTAACCACCTGAGGACCCCACAGACTATAGACGTTTTTAAAAACTTATCTTTTTAAAAAAGCATTTTGCTAAATATATTTTAGAAGTTCTCCTTGACCTTGATACTTTTTTAATTGCATTAATTTTAATTGTTTTTTCTGTTCTGTAACACTTTGAGATTGCTGAAATGTAAAGTGCAATACAAAATTATTATTATTACTATAATAATCAGGATATTTATTAATTCCACAATGATCACAGCATTGTCTGCCAAGTCAAAGTCAGGAAACTTTTTCTTGCCAGCTAAGTCACCAAAGCTATAACTGTACCCAACACCCAGCCCATGTAAGCACTGGACAGTGTAGCAACCAGAACACATCCCTGATGAACACCAGTTTTCAGTAGAAACAATTCAGAATTTCTGACCCCACTTCATACAGCACTCACAGTATCTGTGTTTCAGCTGGCTTTGATGTCCAGCAATGTCTTAGGGATTACACAAATTCTGAGGATGTTCTAGACAGCAGCCTGATCAACCTAATCAAATGCCTGCACGGTGGTGCACGGGTCTAAACCTGAGACAGATCATGCAGGTTGGCACCTGGAACATACTTTCCAAGTCTGATCTAAATAAACAGCAATCAATATACGATAGTGAAACAGAGTGAAAATAAGGAACACCTCCTCAAACTGACAAGGTGGATTAAAAGGGGGGGCGGGGGGTAGCTTTTCATTTACCAGTGGGGAGAAAAAAAAAACAACCTGAAGCTGTTTGTTGTAACCAAGCCATCTCATTTGTTTCTTTTGTCTCCGTAAAAGCTACGACACACCGTTAGAAAAAGAGAACATGATGGAGCAGTCGAGCACTTTATGAGCTGATGGAGACTGAGGGCCCGGAGTGATTATGTGTTTCTGTCTGGTGTGGTACAATCGGGGGGTCTGATTACTAGTTAGCTGTCTCGGCCTGGCACATTATTAGCATGCTCCTGAAGAGATGTCACTCCTGTACCCATCACTGTTTCTCGTCTCTAGTTCTCTCTCTGCCGAGCCTCCAGACATCTTCTCCTCTCACTCATAAACTCTGAGGTGAAAGGAAAGGCACTGCACGAATTTTTTTTTTTATTATTATTTTGAGATGACTGGCTTTTACTGTCTTGTCTTTCAAATGATATTTTCACTCTGGTGGTACAACTTTTTTTTTTTTCCCAGAGAGAATCAGCTTTTGAAATGTCTACCTATTTGAAATTGAAGATGACACTAACATATTCATCCCATTTCACTTCTTTGCACCACAAAGAGGGATGTGGAAGCAGCTGAAGTCAACTTTGAGAAATAAAAAAACTGTTTGACACCCCCCCCCCCCCCACGACCGTATCTGATTGTCTGAGTCAGCTGGTACGACAATTTCGGTGGCTTTGGAGCCACGATCAGATGGATTTTATTAGACTCCCTTTCTTGTTTCACATCTTGTACACAAAGCAGTCAAATACAATGCCAGTGTTTCGTGGTGATATTCCATGTGGTAGACTCACTGTTCTGGAATGACCTGAGGCTAAATTGTTTTACTGCTCCCTTTCATTCTCTCTCACTCACAGCTTTGATTTATGGGAGAAAAGAGAGGCGTGGAGAGGACTGATGCAGCAGCATTTGGATGACAGACCTGATCACTTGAAACAACTGTCGCTGCTCCATTAGAAGAAGAGATAGGAGTCTTTTGGCATTATCTCAGGATGCATCAGACACCTGTCTCTAAACCTCATCCATAACGGCTCCCCCTTTTTTCCGCCTTCCACCGCGCACTTCAACTGACAGAAAATGAAACATCAGAGGTGGGAAAGGTATAGAGCCAAGAAGATTAAGCGATGAAGCACATTCCCTCAGCACCACACCTCCTACATTTAAATCCCAACAGATTACATCACTGTTTTACAACTGAAGCTGAATTTTTGAATTCTGTGATTTGATGAAGACATTATGTATAAATAAGGGCAGGTAATGACAATAATAAGAGGTTGGATGTTTAATAAAACAGGTTTTCAACACCTGAAAAAGGCATCAAGGTCCATTTCCGCTGCCAGAACTCAACCTACTTTCCCCAAGTCGCCAATGTTCAAAGGAACAGCCCCATAGTAGGTCTTCTCAGCTGTTGTGTCTCCACTGCAGTGAAGAAACACTGAGCTCGTAATAATGTATGTACATTTTCTCTTTATGCCTCTTCTTCTTCTTCTTCTTTTTCTTCTCTTGGCTGCTTCCATTGGGGGTCACCACAGCAAATGGATTGTTTCCATCTCGCCCTGTCCTGTGCATCTTCCTCTGTCCTTGTCCTTCTGTCTGGAGGCTCCATCCTCAGCATCCTTCTCCCTATATACTCAGTCAGACAGAACGCTGATCAGAACTGTAATGTTGAGTTGTCTGCTCCTCGTGCACATTCTGCTGTGCTCGAACAGTTTGAGCCCATTTCTTTTGCATCTCTCGCTGATGTTGTAAAACATAAAATCTACAAGTTGTCCTTTTGATGTTGTTCCAGCTAAGGTGCTGAAGGAGGCTTTTAATACTGTTGGGGCGGGTCTCCTAACTTTTATCAATGCTTGCCTTACATCAGGGTCTGTTCCAGCTGCTTTTAAACATGCTGTGGTTCGACCTCTTCTTAAAAAACCTCACCTGGACTCATCAGTTTTATCCAATTTTAGACCTGTCTCTCATCTGCCATTTCTATCTAAGGTTTTAGAAAAGGTTGTCTTTTTACAGTTACAATCATTTTTAGAAGACAATCTCATCCTTGAAAAATTCCAGTCTGGGTTTAGATCGCGACACAGCACTGAGTCAGCACTTTTAAAAGTTCATAATGATATTACTCTGTCGGTGGATGCAGGGAATTCTGCTGTGCTGGTTCTGTTGGACCTCACAGCAGCCTTTGATACTGTGGATCACACAGTACTTGTTTCCCGGTTGGAACATTTTATTGGCATTCATGGTATTGCACTTGAGTGGTTTAGATCATATTTGGCTGAAAGGAGCTTTTCTGTCATGATTGGGGACCTTTCCTCATCAACTGCTCCTCTGTGCTGTGGAGTGCCGCAGGGATCTGTCCTTGGGCCGATTCTATTTTCTTTATACATTCTGCCATTGGGGTCAATTATAACCCAGCACAATTTGTCCTTTCATTGTTATGCAGATGATCTGCAAATCTATCTGCCTGTGAGGACTAATGGGAGTGATGCTTTGTCATCATTATTTAATTGTATTCGTGATGTAAAGCAGTGGCTGTCCCGAAACTTCCTTTACCTGAATGATGGTAAAACTGAGATCATGGTGTTTGAGCGCACTGGCATACCAAATGTGGTAACACCAAATTTTGGTGCTTTGGCTAACTATGTAAAACCAGCTGTCAAGAATTTGGGAGTGATATTTGACAGCTGTTTGAGGTTCGATCAACAGATAAATTCTGTTGTCAAAGCTAGGTTTTTCCAACTTCGCCTCTTGGCTAAAATAAAGCACTTCTCAGTAGACGTGATCTTGAGACGGCCATTCATGCTTTCATCAGCTCCAGACTTGATTATTGTAATGCACTTTATGTGGGCATTAATCAGTCGTTTCTTGCGCGTCTCCAGTTGGTGCAGAATGCTGCTGCTCGTCGTTTGACAAACACTTCTAGACGTGAGCATATTGCGCCCATCCTATACTCACTCCACTGGCTTCCAGTTCGTTTTAGAATTGATTTTAAAATTTTAATGTTTGTTTTTAAAGCTATTTATGGCCTTGCACCTCCCTACTTGTCTGAAATTTTAACTTTGCGCACCTACAGTAGGACGTTAAGGGCGTCTGGCCAGCTTTACTTAGATGTTCCAAGGTCAAGATATAAACGCTGGGGTGATCATGCTTTCGCGGTAGCTGGCCCCAGACTGTGGAATGAGCTACCTCTTGAGTTACGTACTATTCCTGACCTAGCACTTTTTAAATCTAAGTTAAAGACTTATTTATTTAAACTGGCTTTTAACACTTAGTGGGGAGGTGACATGTTCTGTTATTTTTATGTTTTTTTTTATGTGTTGTTTTAAAATTTAATTTTATATGTGTTTTATTTTGTAAATTTGTGTTTTTAATGTTAAGCACTTTGGACACCAGTCGGTGCTGTAAAGCGCTTTATAAATAAATGTTGATTGTTGATTGATATACCCTCTGTCCCTCTTCTGCACATGCCCAGATCCTCTCAATGTCACCTCTCCAAACTGTCTTACCTGTGCTGTTTTTCTGACATACTCATTCTTAATCCTGTCCATTTTTGTCACTCCCAAAGAAAATTGCATCATCTTCAGCTCTGCCTGCTATCTTTTTTTAGTGCCAACATCTCTAAGCTATACAGCATAGCTTATTTTATTTTCTTATTCCACCTCAAGGATTGTACTCACTGGACCTCGACCATCCAGACGAAAGACAACAGAGCCTATACGTCCTCCTTGGGCCATCCATGTTAACTCAGTTCTTCCACTCTTGCTTTGCTAGTCTGGCGTGTTACTTGTTGTTGACTTCTCCAGCTTGTGTTAACGACCAATCAGTGTCCAGCCCAAGTCGACAGTTTTTCATGGCACACAGAAGTACCGACCCCAGAGCAGGGGCTTATCTCACCTTACGAAAAAAGGCCCCAGCGAGTTCCTGCAGTGGGAACGGTCACTGTTACTGCAGTATGTCTGGCCGTTACCGTAGTATTCCAGCTGTATTGGTGCACCAGTGGCACTAATGAAAAGGCATTTAATGAATAGCTGTATTAGGAAAAAAAATAACTTTAGCAACAGTATTGATTGTGGTAAAAGCTTGAACTAATGAAATGAATATGAGAGTGCACAAGATGTGAAAGAAAAGCTGGAGCAAAGTCTGGTTGGAGAGCAGAGCACAGTGCCTCCAGCCAGCCTTGTGGCAAAGTCTGCAGAATGTATCCTCAAAGCTTTGACCTTGCTCTGCACTTGAAAGCAGGAAGTGAAAGAGAGAGGGCAAGGGATTGATATGGTGAGAGGAGCCCTCCCTGATGACCCATGCGTGCCGTGGAGTGCCAGGTCATCTGATATTTCCTCTAGGACAGCCCAGGAAACCAACCTGGGGGGTGGAAGAGGGGGACGTGGGGAGTCGTTGCCATAGCTCCGGGCTATCACAAGATTAAACCAGAAAAAAATTCAAATGCAATTAGACACAGACAAGATAAAGAAGGCCACTTGTGAGACGGGTGGAGAAGTGAGGCGGGAGAGCTACTGGAATCATAATCAAAAAGGAGGGAGCAGGAACAAAGTTTAAATCGTCCCCCCGGCCATGACAATGATAAATACATGAATGTACGGTGATTAAAAAAGTGCATGTTGGTTCGATTCTGCAAGCAAAAGCACGTTTGCTGAATCTTTTTGTGTTGTTGTTTGTTTGTTTACAGTTCATGAATTTTTAATGCATGGGAGCGATGTATCACACATAGTATCTATGTAATCTCATATGGCCATATTACTCTTTTAAAGTGGGGGAAAGCAGAGAACTCCATTGAATTTATTTCAGCGAGCTTTAACCTCCAGCTAGACTTTCAGGCTGTTAGGGCTCGGCTTATAATAGCATGCAGTGGATCTGCGATTGAGATGAACGGTCAGGACAGAAGCAATAAGAGAGAGTGTGCAGAAGGGCTGAGAAAGGAAGCCAGACAGAAACAAAGACATAGGTGGCGAGCGTGAGAGCCGTGAAAGCAACAACAGAGTACGGAGCTGTTGACAGCTGCACTTGGCATCTGTTGAAGAGGAGTAAAGCTGTTCTCGGAGTCCCTGTGCTGGGTTAAAAAGATGCCCTCTCCAGCACACTGCTCATTAGGGCTTGCAGGGGGGCGTTCCAAGGATGCCCAGGCCAAACAGGGAGGAGTGAAGTCTACACTCTGTCCACCTATTGAGAAACAGCAATGCTTTGTCTGAGCCCACTGACATGCTTGTCAAAGCTACCCGACAGTGCCTGGTTGGAGACACTTTGAGATTTAGGCTCAGTATGTTGGCAGAAAATCTGGCAGATAGTCATGATGCAATTTACAGTGCATTCACACCTACCTCATTTGGTCCAGACCTTCAGATGTTTTAGTTTGGTATGGACCAACAGAATCAAACCGTGGGCAGACCAAAAGAGATGGTCTCAGTCTGGTTCAAACTGAACTATGGTCCATATTTGTTTACAGTGTGAAAACACTTTTTTGTTGGTTCAGACTTTCGGATAAATTACAGGAAGTTGAGGCAGGTTATCATTACCATTAAACAGTAGAATAAAATAATCTGAAAATGAAAGATACAAAAGTGTGTTGGTATTTTGCTCAGTGTTATATTAAAACAGGAAGCTTTAGCTCTGAAGGGTGCTTAAAACTTCAACTTTTTGTGAGATTACAGCTGAAGCCCTCTCTGTAATATCACAAATTATTGACCTTTACCTGATTAAATGCAGGTGACTCTCTGCACTTAAATAGTCCATCTCTCTCTTTTGTTAAAATAAAACATCTGTTTTGTCTTAGTCACTGCAGCAGGTGGTGACAAACTGAAAATGACTTTTGACTTTTGGACAGCATGTGCTGTTGCATGCTGCTGATAAAAATACCACAGGGCTCTCCCCAAAAATTTAGAGCATGGTGGTATGGTGGTGCGGTGGTGCTTGGGTGGGTGGGGGGTACAGACGGTGAGTACTGCTAGAGATGGCACAAAAAAAACCCCAATAAAACAATCCTCTGAGCTGCAGGCTTTGTGCACCGTTTGCACGTTGTCATGATTCACACAAACAATGATTCAGCTAATGGTGTTTGTGAACTTTCCCCGTGGAAATGAAGCCCTTAAACCTTTGCGTGAGGTCAGATGTTCCACTAATAACAGCGCTTAATTTTTTTGTGTGACGGTTAACCAGACCAGTCTTGCATGCTGAATCATCGCAAGACAACTGCTTTACAAGATTACAACAGGAAAGCAATGGAGACAAGAGAAATCACTCCACCTGGCTGCAAACTGACAAATTTCAATAAATTTAATCTAAATTACCAGAGGAAACACAGAATAAACACTGTAAATTTGAAAATTGGCATGATGTCACAGATTATAACAACCAGACCAACCTTAGTTTGAACCTTAGTTTGGACCTTGTTCCAGACCTTCAGGTTGTCTACTTTCACAGCAAACCCTATTAAGCTTGGGCTTTCAGACTTTTCAGTTTGGTCTGAGTGGTATAAAAGCTCCCCCCAACCAAGGTCCAGACGAGAAAGATGATTTTTGGTCCAACCAAAAGGGATGGTATCAATCAGGAACAAACTGTACCATAGTTTGGTCCATTTTGTGGATGATTATGACTTTCAGACCAACTACAGGAAGTTCCAGCAAAGAAGGCTGGCGTGACTCACCTTATTAGTCTCTTGCAAAAGAAAATTATGGCAGATTGCTGAATTACTTGAACTATAGTCCTACTTTCCTGTTGGGAATGACACAATTTTTGCAAGGTTTATTGTGAACGGAGTAGCCTCAAGCATTGTATTATAAAGTTGTTGCTACCATTAATAAAATCATAATGATGCTATGAAAACAACAGTAACATTAACTAAAAATTAACTTGCGTACACTTTTCTTTAAGGACTTACTATGACCAGTGACCCCAATGCAGAGAACGACATTGGTGAGTACATGATTTTTTTTTATTCAGTGCTGAAGTGTCTCTGTGGCGAACACGTCTGTGAGGGGTTAGGCTGAAGCAAATCCTTTAAATAAGCAGTTAGTTCAGTTCAGAAAAAGGCCATCAGACCAGGCAAATAAATCCACAGAGAGCAGGTGAGGGACACAAGAAACCACTGGAAGTAATCACTGGCCAGCACAAGTACAATACTAGGAAATAAGATTTTGTCAAGATTCAACCAAGTTGTTCTGGCAAGGTGAAATGGGACAGCGATGTTACAATGCATGAGGATGATGACTGAAATAGCCAGTTTGCTAAATAAATGAGGAGAAAGTAACTAGAAATAAACAAAAAGGCAATGTCACAATAAAACAGGAAGTGAGAGCAGAAATTAAAATAGACCACACTGTAACACTTTTGTCTATTGACATACTCCTGAAATGGAGAAAACGCCAATGTCAGACACTCATGTGTTTCAGATTAATTGCAAGTATTGGAACTCCCATGAACAGTCATGAAGGATGACTGACATACTTGCAGAAATGCAATGTGGAACCTTCTGGTCTTAAACACCCCTCAAACTTGCTGTAAGTCTTCACCACCAGTGCTGCCACAGTTACTTTGAAAAAGTAATCCAATTACAGATTACTCCTTAAAAAACTTGAAGTAACTTAGTTACTTTACAGATTACTCAATTTTAAAAGTAGCAGTTAGATTACTAGTTACTTTCAGCAGCTGCTGACAACACCCCCTCACCACCTCAACACGAAAATGATAAACTGTTTTGCCAAAACTCACTTTATAGTCACCCTTTCTTGATTTCAATGAACATAAATACTTGTTTTACAAAAAAATAAAATAAAGACATCTTTCTTGACCTCATATTTAACTGCTGACAGCACTGTAACGCTAAAACTTACAATTTCTAACCTACATTATTTATAAATGTAAGTATTAAAGTCTTTCTAACATTTTTCTAACATTTAAATTCTTTCTAAACACTTTAGTTGTTGAAATTATTATTATTATTATTATTATTATTATTATTATTATTATTATTATAAGTAGTATTAGTCATAGTAATAGTAGGAAAAATGTCTTCAGAAGTGGACTTTTAATCTGCGCTACTTTCCCGCATGGATTTGCCCCTGGCTTGCTTTTTGAACAGAAGAATGGATAACGTCTGTTGTCCTCAGAAAGAGACTTGGATGCATTTGAGTGGGAAAAAAAGCGTTAGTATTTGCATGTCGTGGATCAGATATTTTTAATGGGGACATGCACAGAGCAGCACAGTTTTAAAGGAAAAAAGCATAAAAATGTCTTTGTGAAACCACACCTCTGAGCATCACCGCAGTTTGAGAGACAACTGTTTTCAACTCAGAGCTGAGCTGCACAGTGGATGCGGCTCTGCGCAGCAGCTCGCTGAAAGCGGGCAGCTCAGACTTCCCCCTGAATCTCGTCAACACACCTGTTTTAAAGATGTAATCAACCCACAATACAAAAATAATTGTAACGCACAGTGACTCTGAGAAGTAACTTTAATCCGATTACTGATTTGGCAAGATTAGCGCGTTAGATTACTCGTCACAGAAAAAAGCGGTCAGAATAGAGTAGCGCGTTACTAAGTACGCGTTATTAGTACCAGCATCACTGTTCACTACAACCATAAAGGTCATAAAACAGCATTATTACTTGAGATTTTTCCAGAGAAATAATAATATGCTGCAAGTTATTTCACAGGTAACACTTGAGAAAATATGTTCCCTTGGACTGAAAATACCACCCACAAGGACTTTTCTGCAAGAACCTACGGTCTGTTTCTTACAACTGACACATCGGATTCATAAAAAGTAACAAATGATATCATGGGCCTGTGAATGAAAACTACACAATCGTGCATCACGTTCAGCTTTCACAAAAAGGACATACTATATGTTTAAGACACACCTCAGGCAACTGTCTTCTGTTTCTCTCTCCAGCTGAGTACGTACCTCCTCAGCTCATCCGTCCTGGAGGAGCTCCTTGCTATACTAGAAGTTTAAAGAGGAATGCAAGCCATCCACTGGCCTACAGTATACATAGTTCTGGAATCAATTTGGCATCGATCCCAGATAGCTTAGATATTTTCCAGTAGCTGGTCAATTCCTCTCTTCACATTTCTGTTTGGCATGCTGGCCACAAGACTGTTCTGAAAAAGGAGACATTCTCCTGGGGTGCCTCCACCCCATGCTCCATGCCTCCCTGCTCCCACAATCAATGCTGCTCACAGCAGCTGCTCTGCAAGCATTTTTTGTTGTTAACATCACTTCTGTACATTCTATACTTTGATACAAGCAGAAAAGTTACACAGTAACAGGGGAAAGACTTAAAAAAAAAAAAGTGCTTTTATTGGCTTATTCATACTTGCTATCAAATAAAAGTGGACACCTGCATAAGACGGATCCGAGCCTTTTCTATGAATGTTCTATCAGAGAAGAGCGTACACATGTACAATATAATGTGTCCTCTGCATTTAGCCCATCCTAATTTATAGCTGGACACAATCCAACCACTCTTAGCAGTGGGCAGCACCAGGGGACCAACTCCAGGTTGAGACACTGCCTTGGTCAAGACCAGTCATAGGAGGAAACTAGAGTACATGGAAGACACTCACATGGATAAGGGGAAAATATGCAAACTCCGGCTGTCCAGTGTTGGAATTGAACCCTGGGCCTTCTCGCTCAGAAACAAGAATGCTAAACGCTGCCCCACACTAAATTTAATGTGGCACACTTGCAAGGCACAACACTCACACCCCAGCAGACACACCTTTCAATTCTTCATGAAGCTCAAAGCATGCAGGTGAAGACCCATTCTTACGTTCATAGATAGGCATCCTACAAGCACACAGTTTGAAACATTGTCCTTACTTTGGAAACCGGAACACACTGTGTGTGTGTGTGTGTGTGCATGCACGTGGGCAGTTTTTTAAAACTGTCATGCGCTCAACAGCACCTACCTGAAAGCACCTAACGTGGAGCGTCTTAATATATAAACTTAAAAATAAAAATAGGTATATGAAGTAGATGTACATACACTCATCATCAACTGTGTCCTTTCATATAATCTGTATAATTCATGGTTGTGAGTTGTTTCCAGTCAACATCCAGTAAAAGGTGTTAATTATTTACTGTGGAATGCACTAACACTGCATCTACAGTCTGTGGACTCTGTTGGAACGTTTAAAGAGAAGCTCAAGACCCACTTGTACAGGTTTGCTTTTATGTTACTGCTGGTTTTAATTGATCTGTTTCTATCTTATTTTATCTACTGTGAAGCACCTTGTCTTTTATCTTGAAAGGTGCTACACAAACTTTACTTACTATGATGTCAAAATTACATTTTTCTTCACTTTTCTGTTTGTTTTTGTTGTGTGCCACTCACACCCTGCATGAAAAGTAGGTGTTGGGTCTATTCTCTAGAGAGGAGATGTTTCACATGATGCAACACTCGCGTCTGGGACGTGTCCCTCATGCTGTCTATGTTCAAGGTTTAATCAGTTAGCACAAGTGCAGTGCCAGTAGGAAGTTTGTACTGCTATAGAAAATTGGGAGCTTAAGTAGATTTCTCATGGAAGGTCGTATGAGGCTGTGTTTGAAGGTGGGATGTACAAAGAGGTATACTTGTGTTTTATCATATACCTATAAATGATATGCCAATATGACTGGATAAAACACTAAAGAATAAATAGCAATACACCCTTTTTGTGGAGTGGTAATATTTTTCATACCACCCAAGTAAAACCCACAAAATGAATGTCGCCTTGGTAATCAGCCAATCCAAACAGTGGAGTGGGGCCACGACAAAGAGACGCGGTCAGAGGAACTGTCAAATACTGGTGAGTCACTATTAATAATTTCTTATGTGTCCAACCTCGTAGGTTGATCGTTAAAATTAAATTAGTTAGTTCTAAAAGCCATCATAATAATTTAGAGGAAAATGTTCTATTATTTTCTACTAAGGTTTGAACTTTGAGAGTGTTGACACACGAGAGAAAAGTGAGAAAATGCTAATGCCTGTTTGAGAAAAGTGTATAAAGTGTGTAGTGAGGGGTTTTACAGCCTTAAAACATCTATAATAATTGTAAAAAATAACGCTGACTACTTCACGGATTTCGCCTATCGCGGGTTATTTTTAGAACGTAACTCCCGCGATAAACGAAAACCATACACCAAGGTGTATGGTTTTCTGAAGGGTGTAAAAAGCCATATTCATTGGTGAACAACTTGATAACTGATAATATCATATTATTATTTGAATATAGTATTTCATATTGTTTTAAAAAAGATTATCAATTATATGAAAATAAAAGGATTCCTATTAAACAGGCTATTGGAAGAGAATCAGACAAAATTAAACAGAACATTTAGAATATTTGAAACAGCAAATCCTCAGTATCCCAACTCCTGAACACAGTTTATTTAAACTTGAACTTACAGCAAATATATGATTTTATTCCGTTTATGTACTTACTGAAATGTTGTACAAATTGTGAGAAAATATAATATTTTATTCAGCTTGAAATTTTGTACAAATTGTGGAAAAATATAAGATTTTATTCAGCTTATGTACTAACTGAAATGTTGTAGAAATAGTGAGAAATTTGTTGGTGTTAGCAAAAAATGGATTTTAGCTAACGTCTCCTCAGTGTTGTCAAGTTAAACCCAGTTGCAAGGAACACTGACAGCATGCGCGTCACAGTAAAAGTATTTGCTGGGATGCTGGCATTAAACATTTTGTTGTGAAATGGTGCAAGCAACATCAACTATCCGGTGTTGTTTAACTCTGCTACCAGTAACATCAGCAAGCCATGTCATCTTGGAAGTACGAATGTAACAATGTTAATCAAAAAAAAGGTTTTGAAAATGTTGTACAAATTGTGGGAAAATACAAGATTTTATTCAGCTTATGTACTTCCTGAAATGTTGTACAAATTGTGGGAAAATATAAGATTTTATTCAGCTAATGTAGTAACTGAAACGTTGTAGAAATAGTGAGAAATTTGTTGGTGTTAGCCATATCCGAAAGCTCAGACCGATTTGACAAATAGAGAGATATGCGAGCCATATATTCACACTCACACAGATGCTTCTTGCTTTATAGATAGATGGACGCTTAAATAAAAATCAACACATAACACAGCCATAGTGTTAGCATGATGCTTGCTGTGTGTTTCAGGCCTTAGGCAGTCCAAGAGGGTGTCTATGGTGAACCAGTCTACCCCATCATTGTGCTACACTCCTTTTATTGATGGCTGAATTTTCAAATGTGCTAAAAATGTATTTTCTTCTGTTGACCTTGAATGGGCTTTAGTAACCCTGTAACATCATACATCCCCATTCGAAAGCACCACTCTTGTGCTGAAGTTATTCTATGGGTGTGTTTTTTTGCACAGGTCACATGATACACACCATGAACTAGATCATATTCATAAACACCTGTAATCTTCACACGTCCGTTTGTCACATATATCCAAATGTGCATCATTGGTTTCTAGAATTCATAGCCATGAGAGTGAGAACCAGGCTCAAGTATGTGAACAACCGTGTCCATACTGTGTGCGCATGTCATGCAGTGAGTCACGTTTGAATAGCCTAACCTGAATTAAGATTAGTGCAATAATTAGAATCTTAAAACATAAAGTTGAAATGGAAAAAGTGAGAAGAAAGAAGGAATCTGTTCTGTGGCTATTATAAGATATATTATCAGTTTTATTGCATAAATGTGTTGGTTAATGCAGAGCTCCTGTGTTTTATAGTAACACAAAGATATAAGGATTCCATTTTTTGAAAACAGGTATTCAATCAAAACACTGTCACAAAACCTGTTTCGCCACAAATTTTTGGTGGCTTTAAAAAGGCTGTTTTGTCTGCACTATCAAAAACCACATATGCAACATAGAAATTACCATAATGCTGCCACCAAAAACTCAATTTAGATAGATTCATTAATTAAAGTGAGCAAAATTTATCAGCAAACCGAGTTATAAAGTCACTTTTTGTTTTTTTAAGAGACAAAGCAAAAACCGAATAATTAGTTAAATCATTTCACAAAATGCATCAACCAAACACATTTACACAATAAAATTGATAATGTAAATTATCATAGTCAAAGAACAGATTCTGTCTTTCTACTCACTTTGTCATTTCAGCTTTATGCCAAACCAGCTCAGGCTGACTGAGGGACAAATTAAATTCATGGTGTCAGACTGAAGTGACGGATTGTCAACATTACAGAATAAGATTCAATTAATTTAATTATGTGGCCAATTATACTGTAATTTGAGAAATGTTTGCTTGTTTATTTGCATGTGTGTTTCTTCCCATTTACACCAAACTTAATATGTGGGTGACAATCATCACCGGAATTGACATCAGAATTATCAAAAGGCAGTAACCTGCAACAAACCTTTCACTCATATTAGAGGTGGGTTCCAGAATTGTCCAGCCAGGTCAAATGTATCAAAGCTCAATCATTAGGATCAAAGTCTTTTGGGTTAATGTCAAAAAAAAATTTCACAGCGATTTCCATCAGATATGGCACACATACAGTACAGAGGTGGGTTCCAGAATTGTCCAACAAGGTCAAATTTGCCAAAGGTGAATCATTTGGGTCAAAGAGCATTGGGTTAAAAAAAAAAAAAAATCAAAATTTGTTTCTCAATTTGATTTGCATCAAACTTGGCACACACATGGAGGTGGGTTCCGGAATTGCCCAGCAAGGCCAGATTTGTCAAAGGTCAACCAAGGTCTTTTGGATCAAGGTCAAAATTTGTTTTTGACTGCGATTTGCATCAGACTTGGTACATATGTAGGAGGTGGGTTATGGGAATTGACCACCAAGGTCAAATTTGCCAAAGGTCAATCACTGGACTTAAAGATCTTTGGATTGCACACACATCTTCAACTGCTTATCAAAGACTGGGTCACGGGGGGCTGGAGCCTATCCCATCAGGTATAGGGCATGAGGCAGGGTACACCGTGGACAGGACGCCAGTCTGTCGCAGGGCCGCATATACGAGGTCTGTTAGAAAAGTATCAAACCTTTTTATTTTTTTCAAAAACCTGATGGATTTGAATCAGGTGTGCTTGCATGAGCCAACCTTGAACCTTCGTGCGCATGTGTGAGTTTTTTCAAGCCTGTCGATTGCGTCATTTGCTTGTAAGCAGCCTTTGTGTGAGGATGGGTGGAGTCTCTCGTCGTTTTTTCTTTGCAAGGAAAATGGCGGAACGACTGGAGCAGCGCAACTGCATCAAATTTTGCCAGAAACTGGGCGACAGCCAGGTGGAAACCATTCGGATTATTCAGACGGCTTCCGGTGACAATGCTATGGGCATCACACAGATTAAGGAGCGGTACAACAGGTTTAAAGAGGGCTGCACAATGGTGGAGAGCGCACCGTGCTCCGGTCGGCCATCAACATGCTGAAATAACCGGATCATTTCCAAAGTGAATGCTGTGGTGATGTGGGACCATCGTGTGACTATCCGAGAAATTGCGGAAGAGGTGGACATCAGCACTTTTTCAGCACATTCCACTGTGACAGAAGATTTTGCCATGAAAACAGTTGCAGCGAAATTCATGCCGATGGCTTTGGCACAAAGCTGATGGCGGAGCAAAAGCGCCATCGTGTTGAAGCCTCACAGGACATGCTGTAACATGCCCACCTCGTCCACAATTTCTCGGATAGTCACACGACTGAAAAGCCACCGAAAGCCGTCTAAATCTTCTGAATGGTGGAAGAGCTGGGCATGTCACAACATGTCCTGTGAGGCTTCAACACGAAGGCGCTTTTGCTGCGCCATCAGCTTCGTGCCGATGAATTTCGCTGCAACTCTTTTCAAGGCCAAATCTTCTGTCACAGTGGAATGTACCGAAAAAGTGCTGATGTCCACCTCTTCCACAATTTCTCGGATAGTCACACGACGGTCCCGCATCACCACAGCATTCACTTTGGAAATGATCCGGTTATTTCAGCATGTTGATGGCCGACCGGAGCACGGTGCGCTCTCCACCATTGTGCAGCCCTCTTTAAACCTGTTGTACCGCTCCTTAATCTGTGTGATGCCCATAGCATTGTCACCGGAAGCCGTCTGAATAATCCGAATGGTTTCCACCTGCCTGTCGCCCAGTTTCTGGCAAAATTTGATGCAGTCGCGCTGCTCCAGTCGTTCCGCCATTTTCCTTGCAAAGAAAAAAAGACTCCACCCATCCTCACACAAAGGCTGCTTACCAGCAAATGACGCAATCGACAGGCGTGAAAAAACTCACGCATGTGCACGAAGGTTCAAGGTTGGCTCATGCAAGCACACGTGATTCAAATCCATCAGGTTTTTGAAAAAAATAAAAAGGTCGGATACTTTTCTAACAGACCTCGTAGACAAACAAACACTTTCACACCCGCACACACACCTACAATTTAAAGTTTCCAATTCACCTAATCTGCATGTCTTTGGATGTGGGAGGAAACCGCAGCACCCAGAGGGAACCCATGCACACACGGGGAGAAAATGCAAACTCCACACAGAAAGGCCACAGGTGGGAATTGATCCCATGACCTTCTTGCTGTGAAGCAAAAGTGCTAACCACTAAACCACCGTGATGCCCAGATCATTGAATTAAAAGGCCAAAATTTGTTTTTCAGTTTGATCTGCATCAAACGTGGTACACACATGGAGGTGGGTACTGGACGGCCAAATTTGCCAAATGTGTGGTCAAAGTTTTTCATTTGCACTGAACCTGGCACACATATGGAGAAAGGTTCTGGAATTGCCTAGCAAGGTCAAACTTGTCAAAGGTCAATTATTGGGGGTCATGTCTGTCTTCCCAGTTCCTTATGCTAGTATCTACCAGCTTGGTATGTCAATAAAGGTTTGCCCTGAAATTGCCCTTAATTTTAACAAGTGGAAACAAGGAATTTCCTGTTGAACCAGATGTGGACCAAAGGTGGCACACACTGAGGTGGATTTCAGAATTATCCTGACAAGGTCAGCCAAAGGTGAACCATTTGGGTGAAATTCAAGCTCATTAGGATCAAATGTCAGATAGCCATAGTTTTTTCTGTCTTCATGCCCTCCAGTACTCGTACTTAGTAAAGATGAAAATCTCCCCAAAATGATCACAACTGGTCTTCCTAATGTGCTGTAGGTAATTTGCATCTTTCTAGGAGGCAAGTTCCCCTTCATTTAATAAACTCCCCTCCTTAAGAGTGAGAAACTGCAGCCATGTGCAAGAAAGAAACATGACGGCACTGTTTTGGCTTTGGTTTGGATTTGAGTGTACACCTTAAGTGTTGTTTAATAGGATGTCAGTACTTGGCCACTCAGTCACAGCCTGCCGCACATTAAAAGCTCGATGCACGTGCTGATAAAAACATTCTGTGTTGCACCTACGATTAGTGATTGTGTGCTTGCGGTAGCTGTTCTCTGGGTCATTTGCAGTGTGTCAGGGCTGAAGAATCAGCAGTGAAGATGGATTAGAGAGGAGGAAAATCGGAGATTACTGTATAACCAAATCTAAGTCTAAGACACACCTGGAGGACTGGGTACAAGTGTTTAGGGAGGAAAGGATCCATAGGATGCGGTGCATTAAGGATGCAGAATGAGAATTAGACATATAGTTGACTGAGACGAAAAGCATCCATCTTTGTCGGCCATAATTAGGCAGCGGTGTGACCCTGTGGTTCTTGCTATGGATTTGTGTTACTGCTGATGTAAAAGCCCATATGGTACCCCCCACTGATATACCCTTGAGAAATGCATCTTGGGTAATGATTCTATTACACCTTTTTCTTCATCAACCCCCCCCCCTTCCGTTTCCCCTTGCTCCGGCTGTAACTTCGGGCAATACTTTTAGATGTGTTGGCATCAGTGTGATGCAGTAAACAAGCAAACAGGCCAAGAGATGTGCGAGCACGTGCACGTCGACACATTGCACTGCAGGGCATGGCGGGAAGGGACCAGGTTCACTTCCTGACCGCCCGTGGCTGTCTGACCTCTGGCTTCTGCTCTGCACGTCCTCTTCATCATCGATGCAGCAGGATGCCCCCCCCCAACCCCCATTCCCCCGCTGACGACCCAACCAAGGAGAACGGCGAACAGTGGCGCCTCCATGATGCCGACCTCACTTCAGACTTCAGGCTGTTGCCCCACTTTGCTGCCAAACTTCTCCTCCCACTCATCCTGCAGGAAGAGCCTAACTTCGGAGAAGAAGCGGTTCTCCTCGTGTCTTCTCGCTCTCTGTAATTCCTTACAGCAGATCTTCTATTTGACAGATTCTTGTTACAGTAGATAGCAGATATTGAAAGTGCCATGTCAAATACAGCCAAGAGCCGCGAGGCTTGTTTGATTTCTAATGCAATTTCACAATTTGATAGTGACTAAAGACAGGAATGTTACATTCTTTGCTTACTTATGCTTTGTGTGAGGAAGCTATTGCAGGGAGAAATCCACTGAGGGGGCATTAAATGTCATCTACATATAATTGAGGTGAGATTTCTCTGTGTAGAGATTGGAAGAATCCAAGCTCAGTATTCGCAAATATCATCTAAATTCCCTCACAAGTCAAGGAATGATAGTATCATGCATAAATGAAGTGACAGCTGAATCCAGAAGGTCACCATTCACTTCATATCAATCAACGGATGTCAGCTTTTATTTAAGTGCTCCTGCAGGACCTATGCAAAGAGGGGAGGGAGGAGAAGGAGAAACTCCACCATCCTTGGCACAAATGAACTAAGTTCTGTCTCATGTAAGGCTGAAAGCTTATTTATTTCAGTCTCCAGTATCAATTAATGCCCACATTATCCTCTGAATTTCACTATTCAGTGCAGCCAAATGACTGGGGCACCCTTGCATGAAACCAATTTCTAACTTTCAATCTGAGACACACCCTGCAAGCAACGAGACAGGTCTTCTGCAGCTATTGTTCACCTTAGAGCCATCTTTAAACACTTGGTTTGGATATATTGAAGTAGTACAGGTGTCAGTGCAAGAGGAAAAGTCATTCCTCTCGTGCAAAAAAAAAAAAACTTAAAAAGTCTTTCATGGCTTCAGCTGTGAGATTTTGGCTTTCCTGGTGTAAAAACTTGTCACTTTTGTCAACAGCTTCCAAGTGAAATTGTGACACTGCACAGGTTGAGTGACTGTCAAATTTTCTCTGGGATCATTCAGCGGTACTGCTCCTATTGCTGTCGAGTTAGCATGTTCATAGCATGGTAGTAGGAAAACTCAATGAACAATCACAGTAAATGGTGACTGTGGTTGTAGGAAGCCTATCCCAGCTGTCATAGCGTGAAAGTTGGGTACACCCTGGGTAGGCCCCCAGTAGATTAAATATTTGTTCCACTGAAAGAAAGTCAAAACATTCATTATTTGTTTTACATAAAGGCTAAAATAGATGCATGTCATTTGATAGTATATTCAGTTATAAACAACAGAAAAGGGACTTAGATTTTGGTGTGGTGCTTTGACATCAACAGTCAAACACAAACTTTAGGGCCCCTTCACACATAGTACAAATAAGTAAAATTCAGGGTGAATCACGGTGGAACAGCTCGTATGAGCGAACCACAAAAACATCAAGCCGATGGGCAGGCGTGAACGATGGTGCTGCGATGGTTTCGTGCACGTGGGAACACAATGTGCGCTGCTGTGAAAATAAAAAATAAAAAAATACATGCCACCCACGGGATTCGAACCTGCACTTTTCAAAAGCTCTGACTGACCGTCAGAAACTTTAAAACAAGCTACCATCGCTGTCCTGTAAAAGGTGTGGGAAAATGCCTGATATCAAGAAGGACATGGACGTATTAAAAAAAATAATAAAACCACACACCATATAAAAACATCACATTTTATTTAATCCCTCTTATCAAGCGGGTGATACGAGTATGATCCGTCTGTTCCTCTGTAGGTGACCCATGGTCACAGACGTACAGTCATGAATTGACATGAATGAGAAGCAGATAGATAGATAAATACTTTATTAATCCTGAGGGAAATTGTGTAAGGGCGCTCATATCATGTCCACATCTGCTGGCAGCATGTCCTACCTGACATGCGTGTTTTGTGGACACCGCGCCGTGGGACAGACACCGCGTCATGTGGAACAGAGCTCACGTGGGTGATGTGACATTCAGATAACCTGCTGCATGTTATGATCTGAAGGCCCGTTTCACCTGGGACAGTCTGTCAATGTGTGCACCGTGCATGTGCTCATTGCAGCCCATTGGAACAGTGATATATGTTTTTACATATGTCCACGTGAGGACAACAAGCAGACACACGTGTCACAGTGGACAGTTGTTAGTTCTTGTCTGTCCAAACACAGTACGTGTTCTCCAGCTGGGACGTCCAGAACCACAGATCTCCACAGCCGTTCCTGTGGGCGGCCACACCCCCTGTCAGTTTAGCACACACACACCAAAGTGTCACTGTGTCTGTTTGTAAAGACACACTAGTGGGGGCACTTAGACAAACTTCACATCCAGTTCAACTGTGATCGTCTGCTGACTGTTGTCACACTAATAGTGCAAATGGCCACATATTTTCTAAGTGCCAAGCGAGTGGTTTTAGAAGTTCATGTTTGTCAGCTGGAATATGGCCAACACCTGCCACGAGAGGGTTCGATGGGCTCTCACAGCACACACTCTGCCTTTCAGCCGTTGGTATGCTCAAATAGTTGTAGCAACAGGTGTACGAGGCATTGGAGGTAGCTACGATTTTACACATATTGCATACGATTCCTGCTTCATGTGCAATTTGACTACATTTGTACTATGTGTGAAGGGGCCCTAAAATAGGAGTCCAAAATTGTTCTCAATCAACTTGGAAAAACAGATAGTCCGTGATACTACTACTACTACAAAAAAAAGATTTTGTGTACTTCCTCAGTCCTCCAGATGGCTTATGGCGTAGTGGATTTGTTTTGTGTGTGTGTGTGTGTGTGTGTGTGTGTGTGTGTGTGTGTGTGTGTGTGTGTGTGTGTGTGTGTGTGTGTGTGTGTGTGTGTGTGTGTGTGTCTGTCTGTCTGTGTTAGAATTAGCACAGTTGTTAGTTCAAATTGTCGTCCGTCAGCAAAACAACCTCCACTATGTTTGGCTGAATGCCGCCCCCATAGTGTGTGTGTGGGCGGGGTTCACAGCATGTAATGGTACAAAACGTATGGAACCAAATTTGCACGGTAAATGGAACCATATTTGCACGCTAAATGCAATGCAATATTAAAGGGACGAATAATCCATGTCACATGACATACAAAGCACCAATCAAATGACAAGGATCCACTCAGCTGTTACATAAAAAGCACCTAATTCACCTAATCAAAATGTCTTTGGAAGTGGGAGGAAGCTGGAGTACCTGAAGAGAACCCACACACAAACATGCGGTGAATATGCAAAGCCACAAAGGAATGACAAAGTGGGAAGTGATCCCACTAAACCACCGTATTTAATGAATTTCTGTGTGGAAGTACTCCATCTCACGGACTACAATCACTGCATGCATGTCTCTCAACCACTTCTCTTACTCTTTTCCCTTTCAGAGCTAAATTCATATAAATCCTTTCTGCGGGGTTGTGTGGAGTTGCATTATTGGAGTGAAACAATCAGAAAGCAATAGTTTACTTCTACATTTCTGCTTAGAATCCATCATCCACAATCCTTCCAGCAGGTGGCAGACACATCTAAGGGATATTACACAGGCAAAACAAAGTTGCTTTTCCGATTGATGTGGTGCATAAACGCTCACCAGATGTGAGCTTATCCTCATTATATGCCCTTTTAATCTAGTTAGTTACAAGATGATATCAGTTATTGTTTTTGAGTTGTCAAGTTAACAAGAGGAGATGGACTCATTTATCTATCTATTCGCTCACTGCAGTTTTGAGGTTACGTGTCTCCAATGCTGAGGAAAAATATGCGTCTGGAGAACAAATGTACTGTCTCCATCTCAGTTTTATCAGTTTTTTTAATTGCTAAACCAAGTTGTGAACCACACTCTCTGCCTTCCTGTACTCCAGCAGTTGTGGCTCTGTGTATTGGTTACCTTGACATGAAGCAAGTCAGTAAAAGAGAAAGAGCTCAGTTCTTCTGCATTATAATGCACATTCACCACTCTGTTCTTTTTGTCAATATATTGGTGTCTAGGGCCCAAAATAACCATTTTAAAGACTCCAATTTTCAAGTCAAAAGAGCTGTGGCTTTAATTACTGGCCAAGTTGTGTTATTAATAAGCAGTAAGAAGTAATACCCTGCATGCCTGCTGCGTGACGTTTTGCTGCTCTGTGAAGGCCTCAGTTCATGTTCGCGTTTGTCTGACAAAAGTAATTTTCCCATCTGCAAAATGTGCACCTTATCCGTTGATGTTAAGCCCCTGTCCCACTGGGGAGAGGATTAATTGCGCATGAATTGAGTATACAAATTGTGGGCGTTCGTTGTCGTCTGCAACAAAAATGGCCCAAAATGACAAATGTCCCAGTATGAATTACGGATATATTAATAATATATAGCGAATATATGATGAACAATCACGGTGATATAATGCATGTAGTGAGGAAACTGATCCGACACATTGAGATTATCACGGCAGTATTACGGGTGTATTATGAATGCATAGCGCACGTGTTGCGCGTGCATGGCATCTGCATTGTGGTCATAAAAGAAGCGCACTCGGGCCATCGGCATCACTATTCACACCAACAATACAGTCTCTGGAGCATTTGCTGGACTTGGACAAGTTGATCACAGAGTGTTGTCATGCAAGGGTTAACTGTTCATGAGTTTAGGAAGTGGGAGGGAGGAAGCCGCTTGGGGTGTGAGATGGTGTTTTTTTGTTTTTTTGGAGTGAGTTGTGGCTAAACAGCAACTCTTCCTTTTGTTGGTGTTAAATAAAAGTCCTGGATTGCAGCAGCTACGTCTTTGTGGATTTACACAGCCAGACTGGCAATGACTGGCAGGTATGTCGCTTCTGCCACATATAATACTTTGGGTTTATGTGACGTGTTTGTTATGCATTCACAGATTGTCCGCAAATCAGCTGCAAAGCAGATGTAATAAAAACACTTTATTCGTGGCCAATTTGTATGCATTCGCTACAACTTATTTTAGTTTGTGATGTGGACATGATGGGCACGATATATATCTGTTTTACACACTGTCCCAGTCCGCTGCCAAGCTGCAAATCCCCATCAGTTGCGGATATCAGCGGTTAACGGCAGATATACAGCGCATACAGTGAGTATGTATTGTGTATGAATTGAGTATACAACCCCTGGCAAAAATTATGGAATCACCGGCCTCGGAGGATGTTCATTCAGTTGTTTAATTTTGTAGAAAAAAAGCAGATCACAGACATGACACAAAACTAAAGTCATTTCAAATGGCAACTTTCTGGCTTTAAGAAACACTATAAGAAATCAAGAAAAAAAATTGTGGCAGTCAGTAATGGTTACTTTTTTATACCAAGCAGAGGGAAAAAAATATGGAATCACTCAATTCTGAGGAATAAATTATGGAATCATGAAAAACAAAAGAACGCTCCAACACATCACTAGTATTTTGTTGCACCACATCTGGCTTTTATAACAGCTTGCAGTCTCTGAGGCATGGACTTAATGAGTGACAAACAGTACTCTTCATCAATCTGGCTCCAACTTTCTCTGATTGCTGCTGCCAGATCAGCTTTGCAGGTTGGAGCCTTGTCATGGACCATTTTCTTCAACTTCCACCAAAGATTTTCAATTGGATTAAGATCTGGACTATTTGCAGGCCATGACATTGACCTTATGTGTCTTTTTGCAAGGAATGTTTTCACAGTTTTTGCTCTATGGCAAGATGCATTATCATCTTGAAAAATGATTTTATCATCCCCAAACATCCTTTCAATTGATGGGATAAGAAAACTGTCCAAAATATCAACGTAAACTTGTGCATTTATTGATGATGTAATGACAGCCATCTCCCCAGTGCCTTTACCTGACATGCCGCCCCGTATCAAATCAAATCAAATCAATTTTATTTATATAGCGCCAAATCACAACAAACAGTTGCCCCAAGGCGCTTTATATTGTAAGGCAAAGCCATACAATAATTACGGAAAAACCCCAACGGTCAAAACGACCCCCTGTGAGCAAGCACTTGGCGACAGTGGGAAGGAAAAACTCCCTTTTAACACGAAGAAACCTCCAGCAGAACCAGGCTCAGGAGGGGCAGTCTTCTGCTGGGACTGGTTGGGGCTGAGGGAGAGAACCAGCAAAAAGACATGCTGTGGAGGGGAGCAGAGATCAATCACTAATGATTAAATGCAGAGTGATGCATACAGAGCAAAAAGAGAAAGAAACACTCAGTGCATCATGGGAACCCCCAGCAGTCTAAGTCTATAGCAGCATAACTAAGGGATGGTTCAAGGTCACCTGATCCAGCCCTAACTATAAGCGTTAGCAAAAAGGAAAGTTTTAAGCTTAATCTTAAAAGTAGAGAGGGTGTCTGTCTCCCTGATCAGAATTGGGAGCTGGTTCCAGAGGAGAGGAGCCTGAAAGCTGAAGGCTCTGGCTCCCATTCTACTCTTACAAACCCTAGGAACTACAAGTAAGCCTGCAGTCTGAGAGCGAAGCGCTCTATTGGGGTGATATGGTACTACGAGGTCCCTAAGATAAGATGGGACCTGATTATTCAAAACCTTATAAGTAAGAAGAAGAATTTTAAATTCTATTCTAGAATTAACAGGAAGCCAATGAAGAGAGGCCAATATGGGTGAGATATGCTCTCTCCTTCTAGTCCCCGTCAGCACTCTAGCTGCAGCATTTTGAATTAACTGAAGGCTTTTTAGGGAACTTTTAGGACAACCTGATAATAATGAATTACAATAGTCCAGCCTAGAGGAAATAAATGCATGAATTAGTTTTTCAGCATCACTCTGAGACAAGACCTTTCTGATTTTAGAGATATTGCGTAAATGCAAAAAAGCAGTCCTATATATTTGTTTAATATGCGCTTTGAATGACATATCCTGATCAAAAATGACTCCAAGATTTCTCACAGTATTACTAGAGGTCAGGGTAATGCCATCCAGAGTAAGGATCTGGTTAGACACCATGTTTCTAAGATTTGTGGGGCCAAGAACAATAACTTCAGTTTTATCTGAGTTTAAAAGCAGGAAATTAGAGGTCATCCATGTCTTTATGTCTGTAAGACAATCCTGCAGTTTAGCTAATTGGTGTGTGTCCTCTGGCTTCATGGATAGATAAAGCTGGGTATCATCTGCGTAACAATGAAAATTTAAGCAATACCGTCTAATAATACTGCCTAAGGGAAGCATATATAAAGTGAATAAAATTGGTCCTAGCACAGAACCTTGTGGAACTCCATAATTAACTTTAGTCTGTGAAGAAGATTCCCCATTTACATGAACAAATTGTAATCTATTAGACAAATATGATTCAAACCACCGCAGCGCAGTGCCTTTAATACCTATGGCATGCTCTAATCTCTGTAATAAAATTTTATGGTCAACAGTATCAAAAGCAGCACTGAGGTCTAACAGAACAAGCACAGAGATGAGTCCACTGTCCGAGGCCATAAGAAGATCATTTGTAACCTTCACTAATGCTGTTTCTGTACTATGATGAATTCTAAAACCTGACTGAAACTCTTCAAATAGACCATTCCTCTGCAGATGATCAGTTAGCTGTTTTACAACTACCCTTTCAAGAATTTTTGAGAGAAAAGGAAGGTTGGAGATTGGCCTATAATTAGCTAAGATAGCTGGGTCAAGTGATGGCTTTTTAAGTAATGGTTTAATTACTGCCACCTTAAAAGCCTGTGGTACATAGCCAACTAACAAAGATAGATTGATCATATTTAAGATCGAAGCATTAAATAATGGTAGGGCTTCCTTGAGCAGCCTGGTAGGAATGGGGTCTAATAAACATGTTGATGGTTTGGATGAAGTAACTAATGAAAATAACTCAGACAGAACAATCGGAGAGAAAGAGTCTAACCAAATACCGGCATCACTGAAAGCAGCCAAAGATAACGATACGTCTTTGGGATGGTTATGAGTAATTTTTTCTCTAATAGTTAAAATTTTGTTAGCAAAGAAAGTCATGAACTCATTACTAGTTAAAGATAATGGAATACTCAGCTCAATAGAGCTCTGACTCTTTGTCAGCCTGGCTACAGTGCTGAAAAGAAACCTGGGGTTGTTCTTATTTTCTTCAATTAGTGATGAGTAGAAAGATGTCCTAGCTTTACGGAGGGCTTTTTTATAGAGCAACAGACTCTTTTTCCAGGCTAAGTGAAGATCTTCTAAATTAGTGAGACGCCATTTCCTCTCCAACTTACGGGTTATCTGCTTTAAGCTACGAGTTTGAGAGTTATACCATGGAGTCAGACACTTCTGATTTAAAGCTCTCTTTTTCAGAGGAGCTACAGCATCCAAAGTTGTCTTCAATGAGGATGTAAAACTATTGACGAGATACTCTATCTCCCTTACAGAGTTTAGGTAGCTACTCTGCACTGTGTTGTTATATGGCATTAGAGAACATAAAGAAGGAATCATATCCTTAAACCTAGTTACAGCGCTTTCTGAAAGACTTCTAGTGTAATGAAACTTATTCCCTACTGCTGGGTAGTCCATCAGAGTAAATGTAAATGTTATTAAAAAATGATCAGACAGAAGGGAGTTTTCAGGGAATACTGTTAAGTCTTCTATTTCCATACCATAAGTCAGAACAAGATCTAAGATATGATTAAAGTGGTGGGTGGACTCATTTACTTTTTGAGCAAAGCCAATAGAGTCTAATAATAGATTAAATGCAGTGTTGAGGCTGTCATTCTCAGCATCTGTGTGGATGTTAAAATCGCCCACTATAATTATCTTATCTGAGCTAAGCACTAAGTCAGACAAAAGGTCTGAAAATTCACAGAGAAACTCACAGTAACGACCAGGTGGACGATAGATAATAACAAATAAAACTGGTTTTTGGGACTTCCAATTTGGATGGACAAGACTAAGAGACAAGCTTTCAAATGAATTAAAGCTCTGTCTGGGTTTTTGATTAATTAATAAGCTGGAATGGAAGATTGCTGCTAATCCACCGCCCCGGCCCGTGCTACGAGCATTCTGACAGTTAGTGTGACTCGGGGGTGTTGACTCATTTAAACTAACATATTCATCCTGCTGTAACCAGGTTTCTGTTAGGCAGAATAAATCAATATGTTGATCAATTATTATATCATTTACCAACAGGGACTTAGAAGAGAGAGACCTAATGTTTAATAGACCACATTTAACTGTTTTAGTCTGTGGTGCAGTAGAAGGTGCTATATTATTTTTTCTTTTTGAATTTTTATGCTTAAATAGATTTTTGCTGGTTATTGGTAGTCTGGGAGCAGGCACCGTCTCTACGGGGATGGGGTAATGAGGGGATGGCAGGGGGAGAGAAGCTGCAGAGAGGTGTGTAAGACTACAACTCTGCTTCCTGGTCCCAACCCTGGATAGTCACGGTTTGGAGGATTTAAGAAAATTAGCCAGATTTCTAGAAATGAGAGCTGCTCCATCCAAAGTGGGATGGATGCCGTCTCTCCTAACAAGACCAGGTTTTCCCCAGAAGCTTTGCCAATTATCTATGAAGCCCACCTCATTTTTTGGACACCACTCAGACAGCCAGCAATTCAAGGAGAACATGCGGCTAAACATGTCACTCCCGGTCTGATTGGGGAGGGGCCCAGAGAAAACTACAGAGTCCGACATTGTTTTTGCAAAGTTACACACCGATTTAATGTTAATTTTAGTGACCTCCGATTGGCGTAACCGGGTGTCATTACTGCCGACGTGAATTACAATCTTACCAAATTTACGCTTAGCCTTAACCAGCAGTTTCAAATTTCCTTCAATGTCGCCTGCTCTGGCCCCCGGAAGACAATTGACTATGGTTGCTGGTGTCGCTAACTTCACATTTCTCAAAACAGAGTCGCCAATAACCAGAGTTTGATCCTCGGCGGGTGTGTCGTCGAGTGGGGAAAAACGGTTAGAAATGTGAACGGGTTGGCGGTGTACACGGGGCTTCTGTTTAGGGCTACGCTTCCTCCTCACAGTCACCCAGTCAGCCTGCTTTCCCGGCTGCTCGGGATCTGCCAGAGGGGAACTAACGGCGGCTAAGCTACCTTGGTCCGCACCGACTACAGGGGCCTGGCTAGCTGTAGAATTTTCCACGGTGCGGAGCCGAGTCTCCAATTCGCCCAGCCTGGCCTCCAAAGCTACGAATAAGCTACACTTATTACAAGTACCATTACTGCTAAAGGAGGCCGAGGAATAACTAAACATTTCACACCCAGAGCAGAAAAGTGCGGGAGAGACAGGAGAAGCCGCCATGCTAAATCGGCTAAGAGCTAGTAGCTACGCTAAGCTAGCGGATTCCTAAAAACACGCAAAGTGAATAATGTGTAAATAATTTAGAGGTGATTCAGCAGAATGAGTGCTTTAGTTAAGGCACGTAAAGATTACAGATACCCTTTTGCCCAATTCACTCCTGTCACTTTTGTCCACCCTGCTTGCACTCTGTTCTTCACCTCTCTACCACACTCTCCATTACTTCAGATAAAGTAATGCCACATGGAAAATGAATGTCGACATTAAATAAAGAGCATCACACCAAATCAAGGCTGGGCGTTCCATAGAAAATAAAATTCCTTGAATTGTATAGTAGCTGTGTATATATACACACGTGTCATACTGTTTTATAAGGGAGCTATGCACACCCATATAAATAAGTAACAGCAAATTAAACAAACAATAATTCATTTATTATTTAATGTATAAAATTCCAAAGCGGAAAACATATGTACAAACTACAGCCCCCCTTTCCCAGTTTCATCATCCATCACAATGTTTTGGTGCAGAAATTTGAATTTTCCAATTAAGCAGACTTTGCCCAACCTTAAACTACACTGTCAGATGTAACTTCTCAAAGGGATTTTTTAATTTAGTGTTAATGTCATAATGTCACTGTATAGTAGAACTTGTCATGTATTAGAAAATGAGAAATAATTAGTAGTTGATTTTATCTTGAAAGTGTGTTTATTTTCATGTAAGGACAGGAGTTTCAATGCCAATACAGACATTGGAGATTTTCACCGCTCAATTTTTCAACTCTATTTGTATGTAGCGGATATAAATTAAAACAATATTTAATTATATCTGAAATTTATTTAAATACCTCGAAAGGGGCACCACCTGCATACGTAGGAACTTGATCATGTTATGATCAATATTAATCAATCTTTGTTCTGAAAGTCAAAAAGCTCTGGATACGATTGATTAAACATCTCTCTTCAACTGGACACAAGACAAACATCGAGCATAATATTTACATATGTATTTGCATATGTACAGGTACAAACAAATGTGACTGAGATTTTGACAATATGGGTAATGACTGGGGCAGCATGGTGGCTTGGTGGTTAGCACTGCTGCCTCACAACAAGAAGGTCATAGGATCGATTTCCTCCTGTGGCCTTCCTCTATGGAGTTTGCATGTTCTGCCTGTGTTTGTGTGGGTTCCCTCCAGGTGCTCCGGCTTCCTCCCACATCCAAAGACATGTAGGTTAGGTGGACTGGAATCTTTAAATTGTACATAGGTATGTGTGTGGGTGTGAATGTGTTTGTTTGTCTATATGTGGCCCTGTGACAGATTGGCATCCTGTCCTGAGTGTACCCTGCCTCACACCCTTTTTTTTATTTTTTTTTTTTTATGTAGATGTAAATTAATATTCAAAGTTTTCAGCTAGTTCAGCAGGGCTGTACAATATGGCCAAATTATCGTATGTAAATGTATGCATGCATGTAAATATCACTTATATACATGCTGTCCATATTCTTGAGCCACTTAGGTGGGTAAGGAGAGTTCCCATGGGATAAAAAAGCTTTTCAACCTACCATCCCTGGTTCTCAAGACCAGGCACCTAAGTGGCGCAACTCTCTCTTTTTTTTAAAGATATTTAGATGTACCTTAGTAAACACTAGTAGAGTTCCACCTTAGATTTGGAATGTATAATAAAAGATACCTTACTGAATTTTCATATCAACATGATATACTATGACTATGATTTGACACAAAGTGCAGCAACAGTGAAAATTAAACATTCTTAAAACAGTAATAATACCACACTAATTTTGCACTCATCATAAGGTTAGGATACTGTGCCCTCCAAAAGTATTGAAACACTTGGAATTTCACACATTTTAATTTGTTTATGCCATTTTAAATACAAGAAAAACAAAAAATAAAGGATAAAAATTTCTAAAATTATCTTCCTCAAATTCAAACTGAAAGCAAATCTCTAAAACTTGCTAAAACCTGTAAATAATAATCAGTTTTACGTATTGCCAGTTTTCTTTGACTTTATTTACATCAATTATGAAGAAATACAAAAGTTTCTTTCACCAAAACATCAAATCTAGGCTTTCATCTCAAATGTACTTTCTGGAAAATTGTAGCTGAACTTTCAGGTCTTCTTTTTAAGAAAATCCTCCTCAACACCACTTCATCGGGAAGCTGGATTTTATATTTTTAATTCATTTTTATCAAGTTTTAGAGATTTGCTTTCAGTTTGAGTTAAGGAAGATAATTTTAGGAAAAAAAGTATTTAAAATGGAATAAACAAATTAAAATGTGTGAAATACCAAGTGTTCCAATACTTTTGAGGGCAACTGAGAAACACTGAGGAGCAGCATCTTACATCTCATATATAGTGCAGCAGATAAGAAAAATATTTAGAGTGGAATCCTGCAAATGGTGATACAAGCATCAAATTCGACACAAATAATCCATAGACACAAACTCTTTTGAAAAAACTGACTGGCCACTTGAATTTTCAATAGGCAGCCAGGTAGAGGTCAATTGAAGAATTACACAGGGGTCAAAATTAAAAGATGCTCCAATCATATAGAAAACTACACCACATTATTTGCCTGATCATAAAAATTCCAAAAAAGGTATAGTTTGGACAATTTGTGACTGAATGTTATGGAGTTATGAGGTAAAAGCAGCAAGATTGGTGACAAAGGTCAGTTTCAGTTTGTACAGGGGTCAAAAGTTAAAGTTGTTCCATTAATTTTGCTCCAGCTGTATTTGTGCTGAATTTGATGCTTGTATCACCATTTGAAGGATTGTTTCAGTTATCTGCTGCGCTAATAAGCCAACAAAGCATGAACCAGCTGCTGTCTGTTAGCTTAAACATGCATATATAAGGCAACCCGAATTCAAGGAGAAATGCTGCTTTTAATAACCTGGACCTCATTTCTGGCATAAAATATGGTCGTTTACTCACCAATATAAGTTTGGTGTCATTAGAAGTCCATAGTTCAAACGACATGTTCAGTTCAAATCTGAAGCAAACATTTTTCTTCTTCTACTAAGATGGATTACAACTTTTTGTGGTACACAGCACAAACTACTGGACAGGAGAAACCTAGCAGTCAATATGACTCACTGATTTGAAAATGCAGCTCTTTCAATCAGACGTGTGGTGCCGTGACATGTCAATCATCTGTGTCCAATCAAATTTCAGGGGAGTCCAGTGAAACCCCGGCCTCCGCTCTAGCTCCACCCATGCCAGGAAGTGTTCAACACTGGACATTTCCTGTTTCACTGTGACTGAGATTTCAGCACTTCCTGCTTGAGTGTGAGCTTCCCACTGAGTTCCTGCAAGATTCCATGGGATCTCAACTGTCAATCCAGGAAGTGTTTGACATTTGAACATTTCCTGTTTTACTGTGGATTTGAATTTTAGCAATTCCTGTTTAAGATGCCCTGTACCGTAAGTGAGCTTCACGCCGCTGCGTGCCGCTTCGTTCATATTATTACTAAAAATAATTAAACAAAGAAAGCCACTTTGCATCACTGACAGCAAAGACCATCAGAACAGTTGAAGGTTCACTTATCTGGGTCCTTTGGATTGGGTGTAGTGGAAAGGTTCAGCCTTTTGCTGGCCTTCTTTCTTTGACCTGCATCAAGGTAAACCCACTGGGTTTCCCAAATGACTACAGGCCTGTGGACTGCTTGTTGGTTTTCCAGAAGGACTGAATGTGATGGTTTGGCAGTTGTATAGAAGGTAGTTCACCGACCGATCGAAGATGAAAGTTTTGGTGTTTGCTATCAAAAATGCTCCAGTAGCTTCCAAAACTTGTAGAAGATCAATTTAAAGTTTTTGTAAGAATTCAGAAAATGTTCACGAATGCAAAGAAAGTTGTGGAGAAAAATAAAGTAAAAACAAAACAAAAAAAAAACTTTTGGCATTGAAAGGAAAATGAAAAATTTGGAGACTCGCAAATTTGCTCTTAATTTGAAAATCTCACCTAGGAAGTTGTCTTTGAAATGTAGAGGACTTGACTCATGCCTTAAAAGTTATTAAAAACCTTCTTCTTTGTCTTTCGGCTGTTCCCGTTAGGGGTCGCCACAGCAGATCAATCATTTCCATCTCACCCTGTCCTCTGTATCTTCCTCTGTCACACCAACCACCTGCATGTCCTCTCTCAGCACATCCATGAACCTCCTCTTTGGTCTCCCTCTTCTCCTCCTGCCTAGTGGCTCCATCCTCAGCATCCTTCTCCCTATATATCCTGGGTCCCTCCTCTGCACATGTCCAAACCATCTCAATCTCGCCTCTCTGACTTTGTCTCCAAACCGTCCCACCTGAGCTGTCCCTCTATGTTCATTCCTAATCTTGTCCATTCTTGTCACTACCAAAGAGAATCTCAACATCTTCAGCTCTGCCACTTCCAGCTCTGCCTCCTGTCTTTTTGTTAGTGCCACTGTCTCTAAACCATACAACATAGCTGGTCTCACTACTGTTTTGTAAACTTTCCCCTTCACTCTTGCTGATATTCTTCGGTCACAAATCACTCCTGCCACCTTTCTAAACCACTGCATTAAAAAAAGTTACGGAACAAAAAGTAACACAACAACTAGAGATAGCCCCGCGCACAGTATTATTTTCCATGCAAAGTGCAGTAATATGTACTTGTATGGGGTGGGTATTTTTATGTGTTTGATGCAAACTGGGCTATACAATGAAAAAATTGGAGATTGGCATAATATTTATTTAGAGGATGTGACAAACAGTGACCATAAACACTCGGTCACGGTCGCCAGCCTTCAAAACAAATGCAAATACTGGTGACCTTGAAACGGAGGTCAAGGTCACCGGCCTTCGAACCAATGTGAAGTACTCTGATAACCCACATTAATTCATACTCTTGCCCACATTTATTTTATATCTATTTGTTAATATCGTTACTGTAGGTTTAACTACGCTATTATAGTTTATACACTAATTATCGTTTTTGTGGCTTATTCATGGCTAACTTAGCTCTTCTACCATAACTAGCTTATTTTTACCATTTACAATTCTATTTTACATGGTGTAGCTTTTTAATGATTCATCAGTTTAGCCTACTAACTATATTTGATTTCACTACTAGTCTACATACTAATTACCTTTACTACAATCTTCTCCTGTGATGTCTTATCCTTCTTATGTCTTATTATTTATTATATTATATATCCTTTTTCTTGAGCCGCTTGGATGGGTAGGGAGAGTTCCCATGGGATAAAAAAGCTTTTTAACCTACCATCCCTGGTTCTCAAGACCAGGCACCTAAGTGGCTCTACTCTACTCTTTTCTACTCTCCTATTTTACCCCTCCTTTTTAGATATACCTTAGTATAATTGACATAGTTCCACCTTAGAATTAGAATATAATATATAAGATATACCTTACTGAATTTTCATGTACCCACCAAATCTGAAGTTTCTAGGAGCAAAAGGTGCCGAGCTACGTTGTGGCAAAGGATTTGACAGTTGTGACCATTGGTGACCTTGAAAAGTAGGTCAAGGTCACTGGCCTTTGAACCCATGCAAAGTACTCCTCCAAGGCATGTACCCACCAACAAGGTTGGAGAGGATTACTTTGAAAGAATACATGTGGATCACATGTATGTATGTACTTACATCTGGATTACTTGCAATCTGATTACTTTTGGATTACATTTCAAAGTAATCCTACCCAACCTTGCCCACCAAATATGAAGTTTCTGCGAGCAATAGGTGCCGGACTACTTTGAGGCAAAGGATTTGATTGACAGTTGTGACCACTGGTGACATTGAAAAGTAGGTCAAGGTCACTGGCCTTCGAACACATGTGAAGTACTCCTCCAAAGCATGTACCCACCAAATATGAAGTTTCTGTGAGAAATAGGTGCGAAGCTACGTTGCGGTGAAGGATTTGACAGTTGTGACCACTGGTGACCTTGAAAAGTAGGTCAAGGTCACCGGCCTTCGAACCCATGTGAAGTACTCCTCCTCCGAGTACTTCAATATGACGCTTTGGCGAGCAATAGGTGCCAAGCTACGTTGCGGCGAACGAATTGTGGCCGGACAGACGGATGGATGGATGGATGGACGAACTGACGGACAACCAGGATGCTATATGACCCGCCATAAAAAACAAAAGCCACGAGCGAAGACTAAGGACTTGTAAAATGAAGAAATACATAGAAGCGCATGGACGAGTTGAAGAGTATTCCTTTGTTTCAGGGTCAATTGAAGAGTATTCCTTTGTTTCAGGGTCATTTTAAAGAAGCTACACACATGGACATAAGCTCCGCCCATTTGGCCTCAGGTTTCTCCCAAAGAAGGTTATTTAAAAAACACACCAGATACAATGACATATACCTTCTTTACTCTTTGGCTAACAAAATATAAGCTGACTGAGTCATCTTCTAACCATTCTAGAAGAAGGGAAGTGATTACCGGAAATACTGTTTTCACCATGACAATTCATTACTAAATTCAAGGCTGTGAAATGAAAAATTGTGAAATCCGAGGAAAATTTGCACGGGGTCTGGGAGGCGCAGACCAAATTAATTTTTGTATCTAATGATACATTTTCAGCATTTCCTGGAAGAAAAAAAATCTCAAAACAAGTGCATATTTAAATGATCCTAGATTAAACCTTTCATTTGAACTGTCAATGATAATGTTAAAGTAACAGAATATGAGGTGGAAGTAGGACCTGGAATTATTTTACTTTTAAATGTAAACCAAATTATGCATTAACTCAGAACAATTAAACAATATATTCATGAAGACTGAAAAGACTGTTAAAGCATTTCAAAAATCACAGCTAACGCTTAAGGAATATTTTTTTTAATTATTGTAAAATATCAATAACATACCTTATAGTAAAAAAGTCACATATCCTTGTGTAAATTTCTGTAAATCCATTCAAAGCTACAATGTCTTTTTTCCAATGAAAGAAAGTCAACATTAATAAAAAAAAAAGTCACCTAATCTTGTCTGTAATCCTGTTTGAACAGCACAATGTTTATTATCCAAAGATTAAAAAAAAATATTATTGTGTTTCTTGAGGGCACAAGATGCAGTGAGCTTTTCCTGTTTCTTTTATCTGTGTTCATGATGATGAACTTTAAATTCAACCCAGCGCCAATTCCACGGATTCTTGTCCTTATTAAACTTTTTCAAACCGTGTTTCTCACCATCTTCCCTCTCTCCGACATTGCTCCGTGACAAAGACATGCTGCAAAATCTTTCCTTTAAAAATCTGGTAGCTCTTAAAGTATGTGTTGTCCACATGCTACGTTTAACTGTCGCAACAGCCATACTTTGAGAGAGGGATTTTTCTCCGTGGAGTTCCGCAGATCCGAGGACACAGATTTGTAGCTTTTATACAGATCAGTGCCCGCAAACTTATAAAAAACTTGCACGATGTCATAAACGATAGGCATTTTAAAAACTCAGTGGCGATCCCGATGACAGAGTACATTAGCACTCCCCATGATGAAATCATGAAATTCCTCGGATCCGCTGAGTTTTCACAGCCCTGTAAATTAAACAAATAACATTTAAACATGCACCAAGCATTATATCGGGAATACTCATGGCATCACATGAAAGAAACCTGCAAAAGATTAAATTGGAATATAAATGTTTGGTCAACTATAACAACAGGAAAAGAAATTACAATTTCTCTCTTTTGTTAAAAGAAAGTACATTCATGTATTGACGAGTGTGTCCTTCCTCAAAGTGGCACTGTGATTCCATCATAATGTTGGTCGTTTTTATGACCTTTGATCTTTTGCCATCTGGCTGATTGGCAGTCTAGGTTTATTGAGCTGTTATCTGTAAGAATGTTCTGTTGGTGTCTGGACGTTCTCTGATTTGGACAGGTTTCATTAAACTGTCTAATAAATTCAAATTGAACTGGAGTGACCTGGAACCGTTTCAACAAGTGTCTTTGATCCATAGGGACTGCTCACTGAAGCTTTCCGGAGGCATCGTAAATTCAAACAGGAAATGTTTGGAAGACTGGTCACTTTGTGAGAAAGGAGGATTTTGGTGCAAGGTGATAACATCGAGTCAGTCCAGTGCCAAACATTCCAACCTTGTCTGGAGAGTCAGTCCATTGCTAAAACCGGAAAGTCAAGGCAACTTTTGATTCCGTATAGATATAGCTGTGGCAACGTTTCACACTGTTCTCTTTCCACAGCTACAGAGAAAAGTATTGAAAATACAGTACATATAGAAATGGTGAATGCTATGACAGGAGAGAGATTTACGAGGCTCCTGCACGGAACAAACTGTGATACACTCAATCTATACCATGTCTGCCATGTTTGAGGCAGGAAGAGGAAAATGTGACGCAGGAGCGGAGGAAGCAGCAGCATAAAGGGAGATGAAAGAAACAGATTAAGGGCAACGTGTATTTACTCTGACTACAGTACACGTTGTGAAGAGAACAAGACAAAAATACGGAGACCAGACTTGTCCAGTCCATCCACAGAGAGCGACACACTCTGCACTGGATACAGAAAAAAGACACGAAGACAAGTCTGTAATTTCACCAAAGGGACAGCCAGATCTCCAGCGCTGGCCAATTAGCCGACAGAAACTCTCTTCTTCTATTCCCCCCCCCTCTCGAATACTTGTCAGCATGAAAGGATCACCCATTGTCTGTCAAACCCTTTATCCTCCATTGCTACTCCACGTACACAGTCTGTAAAGTGCACACACACACACACACACTTTTAAATTCTTACAAAAACAAGTTACATTCTTGTTCTTCTCTTTTCTGTTCCTGTCATCTTCCTGTACGCCTGTCAGCACATCCATGTCCAGAAAGAACACACATAAACACGCAGCACCAGCCAAATTCTCACATGAACTGCTCTAGTTTTATCTCCTCTCAGCTGCTGCCGTCTCACTGACTGATGTGATTGTTAGTTCTGGAGGAGGGATCGTTTTAATTGAAGTGTGTGCATGTGTGCACCGTAACGGCTATCTGTGCAGAGCATCGTCTAGCCGTAGTCTGTATTGTTTGGCCCATCAGACAAGCTGATGAGCTCGCTCTCGCTCTCACTCTCTTTCTCGCTGTGTGTTCGTGTTACAATAACGGGAAGATCGGTCTGTGAAGGTCAGAGACGTCTAACATCAAACCAGCTGATTTAGCCTCCTTGCAAAAAATCACACCACATATTGTAAGGAATGTGGCACAAAGTGACCGGATGAGCACTCCTCTGTGACCGCTGATCACTTCCATTTCCAAGGTTATTTTTAATCAAAGTGATGTAGGGTTGCAATTAAGTTTTTTCCACTATAGATTAATCTGTATTAAGAAGGAAATTATTCATTTCATTGCCTATAAAATACATAGTAAAAGTGAAAAATGCATCGCAAAATATATCTTCACAATAATTGTTTTCAGAACACAACTCCCAACGCAAAAGCCTTTAACTGACAAAAATATTAAAACAGAAATGCATCAAATCTTTGCTAAATGACCAAAATGTTACTTTTAGCACCTCATTATGTGATCGATGAGGTTTCACCTTTACATATTGTCCTACAAAGTGAGAGAGCTTGTAACCATGTTCATGCTGCTGAAACAGTTCTATTTAATTGTACAGGACTGACAATAATGAGTCCTGAGTAGATCGGGAGGGACAAGCAGTATATAAAATTGCAGCACAGTCTCACGTTTTTTTTTTTTTTTTTTGTGCACCCGTCATGAAATAAGCCAAATTTTCTTGTTGGTTTCTTTTTAAACTCACTATTACTAACCCTACTCCTACCCCCGACCTGAACCGTAACCACCCCCGACCTCCTGCTTCACTTTTAATTTTGTGCAGCCATCACAGAATGAATTAGAATGAATTTGTGCTGCCGAGACGAAAATGAGGCGCTTTCGTCACAATATCACGAACCAAAAGATTATCATAACTTGCCGTGAGACTGGGTTGAAAATTGGCTGTTATGAATTTGGCTGACGGCATGGATTGTGTTTATACAGTACTAACCAGTAGAGTAGACTTCGTCATCATCAGTTTGGACCCGAGAATCCTGTGGAAAACCTGAGAGCAACGCATGGTACTTTTAGGCACACATTCAGTCTATGAGAGCTCCACCATGGGAGCAAATTTCACTCATTTCTTTTGGCTTCCTTTGATTTTTGCTCACAGTCTCCACAGGATCTTGTTGACTCCTTTTTGTGCTCAGTCATGATTGAATGAACAAGAGAGTGCGAGAGAGAGAGAGCGCGGTGATGGCTGAGCAAGCTACAATGTGAATGCAGACAGAGAGGCTGCCATCCACTAAACCACAGCTTTGAAACAGAAATAAAACCACATTTTGTGACTGTTTCACAGTGACCACATTGCAAAGCACAAATAAACTTGTTCCTCCTTTATTACATGGTCATGCAGCTGTGTTTAAACAGGGCTGCCCATCGTAGAGCCTCTTCTCTTTTGGTTTGCCACGGTACTTGACAAGCTCTTCAGAAAGGAATAAATTATTGCTCAGTGGGTTAAAGATGTTGAAGAAGTTTTATTTTAGATTTAGAATGATAATTTTCTACATAAAACATGTTGTATTTTATTGTAATGGAATTGTATGAAATTCACAAAATATCAACACATTTTACTGGTCAATGACCATCCAATCAGAATAATTTATGGCCCTTCAAAGTAATGAATTGATGCACCTCTGTGTTTAAAGTGAAGCAAAAGTAAACATAATACAATAACTGATCCATAAGATATGGCTTCCTTCAAACAGCCCTTATTTTCACACTATGTAGGTTTTTATTGTGTAGCTATTTATTGTGTAATTTTGTGTCTTGCATTGTGTATGTTGGGGAAAAGGTTATAGTGGAGGTTTTGCTCCCCCCCACTTATTTATTGCAGTTGCACTATTTCTCATATGTATTACAGTTTAACAATAAATAATACCACAGAATACGGTATATCACTTGATTATATTTTGTGAACTATCTCGTATTTCACATGATACAGCGCATCCAGAAAGTATTCACAGCGCTTCAAAAAGTGAAGTGCTGTGAATATGATGTTACAGCCTTATTCCAAAATGGAGTAAATTCATTTTGTCCCTCATAATTCTGTTCACAACACTTCACAGTGGGAATGTGAAAAAGGTTTTTGATTTTTTTGCAAATGTATTAATAATAAAAAATAAACCTAAGAAATCACATGTACATAAGTATCTTGGATAAGCGTTTAAAGATGTGTGTGTGTATGTGTGTGTGTGTGCTCAATACTTTGTTGATGCACCTTTGGCAGCAATTACAGCCTAAAGTCTTCTGGTATATGATGCCACAAGCTTGATGCACCTATCTTTGCGTGGTTTTGTCCATTCCTCTTTGCAGCACCTCTCAAGCTCCTGTTGTGTGGGCCGCTGAAGAGGAGGTACTGCTGGCCCACCACCACCAGAGGGCACCCTGCCTGGAGTGCGGGCTCCAGGCACAAGAGGGCGCTGCCGCCTCACAAGAGCAGCCGGGGTGACAGCTGACACTCATCACCTGTGACAGCTGTCACCACTCATCTGAGCTGCATCGGTATATCAGCAAGACGTCATCTCCACCTCTTTGCCGAGATATCGTTATACCTGAAAGGTAATATCCTCAGCCTGACTGCTTGATAGAAAGCCCTTTTTTTTGTGCTTTTTGTGAGTGATAACAGACTTTTTCTCCAACGAGAGGTGGAGGTAGCTTCCCTGCCGTGCAGATTGCTGGGTGCAGACGCACCCACGTTTAATTGTGTTTTTGTTCCTCGCCAGCAGTACCAGGTCCGACACGCGGAGGCAGTGGCCACCTGGGAGTTCGGGACTTGGCGGCTCCAGTATTCCCGGGGTCTGGTGGCGGAGGAAATCGTGTGGTTCCGGTTCTGCTTTGGACAGACGTCTCCTATCTTCGAGCCTGCCCACACGACACCTTGTAATTTGACCGCTGATCTATTGTGTAATCTGTTGTGTTTGTTGTGCACGTTCGCAACAGTAAAGTGTTGTTATTTGACCTATTCCATTGTCCGTTCATTTGCGCCCCCTGTTGTGGGTCCGTGTACTTACACTTTCCCAACAGCTCCATCAGGTTGGATGGGAAGCGTCGGTGCACAGACATTTTCAGATCTCTCCAGAGATGTTTAATCAGATTCAGGTCTCGGCTCTGGCTGGATCACTCAAGGACATTCACAGAGTTGTCCTGAAACTGCTCCTTTGATATCTTGGCTGTGTGCTTAGGGTCATTGTCCTACTGAAAGATGAACTGTCGCCCCAGTCTGAGGTCAAGAGCACCAGGGCCCGGTTTCATAAAGCAGTCTAGCCTTGTTTAGTCAACTAAACTCACTTAGTTGACTAATTTTTTGAAGTTAGCCATTGCACAAAGTCAGCTAAGGTTTCGCATTACCTGACTAAAGTTTTTAGTGTGGTACAGAGGAGGCTAATCTTATTTTAATCGACAAAACTTCAGTGTTTTACCTCAAAAAAGGTGGCTATCATGTACCACTACTTGATGGAACACTCAAGAGTACTTGTATGCCGTTGGTATTCTCCAAAAGGAGAACTTCCTTCGCTTTTGGCCATGGTTGGAGCAGATGATGATGTATTTGTGACAGTTCCCACATTAGCCACATGGTGTCGCTGTTACGCTAAGCAGCGTTGTGTGCACAAAAAGGTTTGACAGAAAGTGTAGAAGAAGAAACTGAAGAGTGAAAGTGCTAGGCTAAGAGCTAAGCACATCGTTCTACAGTCCGTATAGGTCTGTAAATGTTAATAAAGCCAGTTCATGAAACAAAGGCTGGATAGTTCATGACAACGTCCAACCCGGAAGTGAACAAAACTGTCGTGCATTGGAGGTGTTTCTTGGCAACAGAGCTTGTGAGGATGTTATGCCTGTAAAAATTGTTGACTAATGTAAAATGGCTAATCTAGCAGTTTAGCTGTCGATGTGAAATTGTGATTAGATGGATAATGTTGGGTGAAGAACCGTAGTCGAGTAATTAAGTTTAATAGATTAAAAGACTTCACTGCTTTATGAAACGGGGCCCAGGATGTCTCTGTACAGTGCTGCATTCATCTTTCCCTCAATCCTGACTAGCCTTCCAGTTCCTGCCTCTGAAAAACATCCCCACAGCATGATGCTGTCACCACCATGCTTCACTGTAGGGGTGGTGCCTGGTTTGTCCAAACATGACGCCTGGCATTCATGCCAAAGTGTTCAACCTTTGTCTCATCAGACCAGAAAATTTTGCCTCTCATGGCATGAGAGTCCTTCAGGTGCCTTTTGGCAAACTCCACGTGGGTTGCCATGTGCCTTTTTCTAATGAGTGGCTTCCATTTGGCCACTCTACCATACAGGCCTGATTGGTGGATTGCTGCAGAGATGGTTGTCCTTCTGGAAGGTTCTTGTCTCTCCACAGAGGAATGCTGAAGCTCTGACACAGTGATCATCTGGTTCTGGGTCACCTCCCTGAATAAGGTCCTTCTCCCCCAAACGCTCAGTTTAGACAGCCAGCCAGCTCTAGGAAGAGTTCTTCCATTTAGGGATGATGGGACCTTCAAAGCAGCAGAAATGTTTCTGTACCCTTCCCCAGATTTGTGCCTTTAGACAATCCTGTCCCAGAGGTCTACAGACAATTCCTTTGACTTCATGCTTGGTTTGTGCTCTGACATGCACTGACAACTGTGGGGCCAATCAACTGAATTTTCCCCAGGCAGACTCTAATTAAGCTGTAGAAACATCTCAAGGATGATTGCTGGAAACGGGATGCACTTGAGCTCAATTTTGAGCTTCATGGCAAAGGCTGTGAATACTTATATACATGTGATTTTACAGTGTTTTTTTATTTTTTAAATAAATTTGCAAAAATCTCCAAAAGGAAAAAAAAACTACTTTTTTTCACATTCTCATTATGCGGTATTGTGCGTAGAATTTTGAGGGGAAAAAATAAATTTCATCCATTTTGGAATAAGGCTGTAACATAAAATGTGGAAAAAGTGAAGCGCTGTGAATACCTTCCGAATGCATTATGTGAAATATGCATAAGTAATATAGTCAAGAATACAGTAGAAGATGTCATGCCGTTGCTATGGCAGTACTTAGCAGAAGCATTAACATTGAAATTAAGACAAAATGTCTACCAATATCATCAGTGCTTCAAAGTTATACTGTGACATAAATTTTAGACCACATTGCCCTGCCCTATTCAGGGGAATGTCTAGTTCATTTGAGCCCAGTTACTAATGAAGTTTAGGATATTTGTGATTTTGGTAACGTCCGCCCAGTTTTTATTAACTAATTTTTCTGTTCTAAAAATAAAATGATTTCATAATTCATTTCATAATTCCATTTTGTTTGTCCGTGTTTCTTTTGTTGATTAAAAATTTAGCTTGACTATCGGAAGCAGTTTATTATGCATTATATACAATATTTTAAAATAAACAAAAAAAAATATATATATATATATATATATGTGTGTGTGTGTGTGTGTGTGTGTGTGTGTGTGTGTGTGTGTGTGTGTATTATTTCTACCACATTTTCTTTTTTTATTGTATTGTTACAAGTATTAGTATTATTATTATTGCTTATCTTTGCACACACTGTTTGATGCATATTTTCCTCTACTCGCACTCATCGTGTGTTTTTTTTAAGAGTTAACGTAACATGTGAATTTCTCCACTGTGAGTTCAATAAAGTCTTATCTTGTCTTAAAAGACACTGGAAATAAGTAAGAAAATTTTAAAAGCACTGTCACAAAATTTCTCAATTCACGAATGCAAATTGCCCATGAACACTGCTCTTCATTCCATGACAATTTGAAGTTATCATGTCAAATCTGGCTGGTATGTCAAACAACCTTAAAACAAATAATTGTTCATCAATGGAAAACACACAAGAACTGAAAAATTTACCTGCAACTTTTTCTGGATTAATGATGTTTGATGAAAACCTACAGAAATATAGACAAATGCAATTACATCAGTAAAGAATCGTTGACTGGAGTGATGGTTTACTGAAGTTTTGGAAGATGGGTTTGTAATCTGTGTCACTCTGTTATAATTACACTTAGAATTATGCACGTCAGGGAATTTGATCATTGGGAGATGAGTTGTAAGGGCTCTCTGGGGATGGGAAAGGTAGAAGATGTATGCAATATTTATTACACAGCACGAACATGAATAATGTGGTATAGCCTGCTGGAATTTGGGGTAGACCACAAACAACTGGGTGGTCTGAAACCAGTGGATTTCTGTTGTTGTTCAAGACTATTCAACAAATTGAATAATTGATTCAACATAAACTGAATTAAGCATAAAGTGAAATGTACCTATGTATGTAGGTGCAAATGTAGGTTTGAGTTTGACTTTTTTCCCCACTGAGCTAACTTTTCCTCAACTTTTCTACTGTGTGGGTCTCTATCTGCATAGTCCCATCTGCCTTGTGTGCATTATCAGTCTCACATCTCTTCCCTCTCAAAGTTTCATCCGCTGAGACAGGAGAAGCGGGTTTCTTTTTGTGAAGGCAGCCCTCTGCAGACGGTAAGGAATCGATCAGCCAGACGCTCCATTGGCCTGTTCCTTTGTGAGCTCAGTCTGGCTCTGTGCAGCTCGCCTCTGTTTATCTCCCTCACGTCGCTCCCTGGCTACATGCTCTTAATTAAACATGCCGCATGGCTATTAATTGTCAACCAGATTCAATTTGTTCCCTGGGCAGTTCTTGAATGGGCCTCTCTTCCCAGAACAAAGGTGTCCGAACAACCATGTCAGAGTTGAACAAAAGGCCCAAGGCATCACTTCTATCTCCCGGAGCCCGAGCCGCTACAGCTGGCAGGCAGCTGTTGAATGAGGTGTTATCCCGGCAGGTTTTCAGGCAGATGTTCAGGAGATGTTCCAGAGAAATCGTCTTGCCACCCCATCTTTTTCTCACCCAGTGACATTTCGGCAGAAACAAAGTACTCCATCAGAATTCAGAAGAAAAAACCATTGCAAGCCATCATGATACCTTTACCAGCACACACACCTATTTGGTAAAATACTCTAAAGTGGGCTCATTTATAAATCTTGTTAAGTTGTTTTTTTTCTGTTACATGGGAACTCCTTGATAAATTGTGGAAACAAATAAATAAATAATGCAATGACTGCCGAGATGAATCTAGGAGTAAGCAGCTGCCAAGGCGTAATATAATTCGTGGCCATGCATCAATGTAACCGAAGACTGCTCCAGCACCCAGCCAGAACCCACACTCAGGTGCCAAGGCATATATCCCCAAGCAATTCCCTCATCCGTCCTAACTCTCAGTCAGGACAGTCATCACCCCATTCTGTGCAGCTTTCCCCCAAAAACAGAGAAAGCTCTGGAGCCCAGCTGATGCCAACGTGTTCTGGGTGGTGCTGTTGTGTCCTTACCCAAAACCTTGCTTCGATACAGGTGTGACTCTAAACCTGTGATGTCATAGGATTGTATTTTGGAATGTGTTTGCGCATTTCATCACTATTTTGCACCACATCCCATTTTAATTCTTTTATACATTTCAGGAATTTCACAGTAATCAGTACATCTGGAATGTGTGTACAGCAATAGCAATTTTGTTTCAACTAGGGGAAAAAAACTGTAAGCTATTATATAGATCATGTTACGTTAAAGAGTCCAAAATGCACCTGAAAATACTGTTAGACTCTCCTCAGTACTCAGCATTGCCCTCATGCTGGTGTCTGTTGATATAGCTGGAGCAACATGTCGTAGAACATCTGCAAACTGGTCAAAGTCCAGCTGCTGACATCCTCAGTAACAGTCAATGCGGAACCATGAAAACTGGAACTAGTAAATGGAAAAAATAAAAAATTTTGGACTGCAGTACTGCAGGTGGCCCATAGCACCCTGGTGGACTGTGAAAGTACTGCAGATCGGTCATGAGAGTTCATTAAAGTTTTTCATTTATTGGTACTATTACTGTTACTCCCATTACTATGAGTACTACTAATAACAATAATATGGATCCCACAGGCAACACGCTAGTTTTTGTTAATTCTGCTTTTATTTTGATTCTCTTTTCTGCAAAAAGTACCGATAAGAAAACCGTTAAAGTACAGGACTGTGAAGCAGTATTGCAAAGAGTAGTAGTACTTTAAATATCTTAACAATACCCATCCCTACTCGTAAATCACTCTCCTCATCGCAGGGCCACATATAGACATCTTGGTCCCAATGGTTGATCAAAATTGTGATTAAATGTTTGGATGGTCTCACATGATTTTATAATGGGCCACAGCTTTACACTTGGGAATGGCTGTTTTATGCCTTTCATTAATGCAATACACCCACCATCTTTTCACTCTCGTAATCTCGACTTTTCTGACTACAGCCATCAACATTTCATTGTCTTCCTACCCCTCATCAAGAAGATGGAGAGGTTAGTTGGCCTGGACATAAAATGGCATAGTCACTGCTATGGCACAACTGCAAAATTCTACTATTTTCCGATTTTGTATCAACCACACACTGTTCGCCACTACCGCTATATGCTATACACGACACGGACACTCCATGTGGACAAGGCCCTACACCCAGATCTGTCCCACCAATATAGTTGTGACAGAAAAAGATTTTTAAAGTTGTAATAACAACAGGCAGGAGCAGTATTATAGTACAGAATATAGCATTGTGTGGCGAGGCTTGTTCAAACACTGCATTGTAGAATTTTTAATAAGCACTGGGCGAAGGTGCTGTATATGAGCATACAAGAGGAGATCTGTTCCCCTGTGTGCCTCTGTGCCTGCCTTTTCAGCAATCCCAATATTTTGCTGCTGGTGAACTCACTGAGCAGTTGAGGAATTACTTATTTAAAAGATAAGGTTTCCTCTGTTGTCAGCAAAAACCGCCTCTTGTCCATAACAGGAGAAAACCAATGCAGTGTGAAATCAAAGGTCACCCAGAGACAAAAAGCACTAACAGGCAAGAGCAGGGGGTGACAAACGTTCCCTCTCTGCACTCACCAAATTAATTAAGAGCGGAGATTCAACATGGCATCTCCGACACAAAGGCGAGCACGCAGCCTTGTTGTTTCAGCAATGCTTTAAAGAGAACAAACACAATGCCTTTCTCTAGGTTGCAATCAAAGCATGTTTACCTGCTTCTCTCAAATGACTCTTTCATTCAAGGTTTATATGGCAGATTTATACAGAGGCTCCGAGAACCCCTGATTTCAATCGAGGCTATAAGATGCCTCTCTGGAGTTTGCTTTAGCCCCAGTCAGACTCGGCCTGCCTTCAGCTTAGGATCCTTTGGGCACTGCATTAAATGCTTTACCACAGGCAGCCTGCTAATCCACAGCATTCGCAGGTGTCTGTCTGGCTGTGACCACACGATAAGCCAGAGCCTGGAGGAGACGGCAGCTCGCAGTAAACACAAAGTGCACATATGAGTGTGTCTCTGTAACCGCTTCACAGCCAGTCACCCAGTTGAGGAGATGGGCTGAAAACAGCAGGTCTGAGACCAAGCCCGGATAATGACACCTCATCTGGGAACAGCTAGCGAGAAACATCTGCATCCCCTTATCTGCAATGGCTGCACTGTCTAAACAACATGCAGATCATTTACTAGATTACCCTACAGTAAGCTGCTGCCTGATGTTCTTTCACAGATCAGTGTAGTGGAAATGTATACACGGTACAAGCTCTGATGGGAAAGATGTCTAAATGTTTTAGATAAGCATGAAACACCAGCGCGCCTGCTTCAGGCATGGATCGCTGTGCACTCACCCTGTGTCTATCCTGGTCACAGTGTTCAGTCAGCCACTCGTAGACAAGAAAAGTGAATAAAATGTGGTACAAGTTTAATTTGTCCAAAATGTGGTGTTAACTGAACCTGCTGCCTTACAGAGAAGGTAAATGTACAACCCCAATTCCTATGAAGTTGGGACGTTGTGTAAAATGAAAATAACAGAATACAATGATTTGCAAGTCCTCTTCAACCTATATTCAATTGAATACACCACTAAAACAAGATATTTAATGTTCAAACTGATAAACTTTATTGTTTTTGTGCAAATATTTGCTCATTTTGAAATGGATACCTGCAACACGTTTCAAAAAAGTTGGGACAGTGGCAACAAAAGACTGGGAAAGTTGAAGAATGCTCAAAGAACACCTGTTTGGAAACAGGTGAGTGTCATGATTGGGTATAAAAGGAGCATCCCCAAAATGCTCAGCCGTTCACAAACAAAGATGGGGTGAGGATCACCACTTTGTGAACAACTGTGTGAAAAAATAGTCCAACAGTTTAAGAACAATGTTTCTCAACGTTCTATTGCAAGGAATTTAGGGATTCCATCATCTACAGTCCATAATATAATCAGAAGATTCAGAGAATCTGGAGAACTTTCTACACGTAAGTGGCAAGGCCGAAAACCAACACTGAATGCCCGTGACCTTCGATGCCTCAGGTGGCACTGCATTAAAAACCGACATCATTGTGTAAAGGATCTTACCGCGTGGGCTCAGGAACACTTCAGAAAACCATTGTCAGTTAACACAGTTCGTTGCTACATCTACAAGTGCAAGTTAAAACTCTACCATGTACCAGGTACATCCAGGTTTTGGAGCAACACATGCTGCCATCCAAACAACGTCTTTTTCAGGGACGTCCCTGCTTATTTCAGCAAGACAATGCCAAGCCACATTCTGCATGTGTTACAACAGTGTGGCTTCGTAGTAAAAGAGTGCGGATACTAGACTGGAAATGTGCTGCAGGCATCCATTAAAAAATTAGCAAATATTTCCTCAAAAACAATAAAGTTTATCAGTTTGAACATCAAATACCTTGTCTTTGTGGTGTATTCAATTGAATTTAGGTTGAAGAGGATTTGCAAATCATTGTATTCTGTTTTTATTTTCATTTTACACAATGTCCCAACTTCATTGGAATTGGAGTTGTATCTGCTTGTCTGAATAACTGTGGTCAGGTTAGCAAAGCCATGCCATATTTTTTTATTTATTTTTTTTTATGTCTAGGCTTTTGGCCTGGTAAAAATCAAGACTGTACTTATGTTATGAATCTAGAGCAGCTTTTGCAAAAATTTAAAGGATGCTTGACATTCAATAAAAGAGTGCGTAATGCAGAGCAACCATCGCTGTGGGAAAGGAGATGGACTACCAATATGAAGACCTGGGCCCGGTTTCATAAAGCAGTCTAATCTTTTTTAGTTGACTAAACTCACTTAGTCGACTCATCTTTTGACATTAGTCATTGCACAAAGCCCTTAGTCAGTTAAAGTTACCTGACGTTACCTGACGACACTTCATCTGCACTGTTCCAGTCTATCCAGGTGTACGTTGGTACCAGCCTTGGCTGGGGAAGTAATGTGTTACTGACTGGCATGCTGTCCAGGAGTAGTTGTAGACTCTCATCAGCTTCACACTGAAGAATCGGAGGATAAGTTCTGACCCAATGGGCCTCACATACTGTACTCCTTTTTCTTCTTTCCATTAAATGAAAGTGCCATAGGGAAATATTATGGCTTCTAGTTCCTGAAACGCCTGTGACTGATTTGAAAATTTTACACAAGGTCGAAGTCACTGTGGCTTAGTGCTCCCACATGAATTAGGATCCAGACTGTACAACTTCTTATTGCACTCTATTAACCACAGTATTTTAATCATTTTGTCGACTATTTCTGGTAACATGACAATCCTCAGTTAAAGAAGAGTGAGAGGGATTACTTGTCCTGTCATAGTCATAGTCAGAGTTTAGAAAAGCACTCAAGAAACAGTAAAACCAGAAGAGCTTCAACCTAGACAAGATACTAAACATGTATCTGTAATTCTGAATGCTCAGATTTTAGGTTTGATTATTTGCTTTCGGGTATGCCGACCTGACCTTATTTAATTGCAGAACTGTTAATTCCATGCAAAAGGTTTGCTTAATCAGATTTACTCCGAAGAGCAGTCTGTTTATCACTATTTAATATTCAACTAATATATTGTCGGTAATAAATATTTAATTCGTATTACATAAACACTGACAGGTCTGTGCCCTTGGTGTTATTGAAATACGAGAAGAGGAGTTCGCAGCATAAAGTCGGAATGTACCAATCACAAGTAAGGTCATGTTTAGCTGTAGCTTTTGGCCTTTTAATGGCTATTTATTGTGCATCAAGTGTGTGTATGCCTACAGGTTTAGAAGTGTGTGTGTGGACGCACGCTGGATGTGTTCGGGGTGGGGGGGCAGTACCACTCTGGCCCCACTGCCTCCACCCACTCATCCATCCCACTTCTTGTCTAATTAAACATCGTTAACATTCATCCCAAGGTCTTATGCAGATGAGCACAGAGGGAACGTGGTGCACTGCGCATTAAGAAAACAACTTGGGGGGGTGGCAGAGAGGTGAGCGCAGGAATGAGACGGGGCAGTTTCTGAATTGAGACGTGCCTGGATATCTCCGATTTGACCTCATTCATCAATTAATTACCACCATTAGTAAGAAATGATGTGGAACCAAAGCTGAAATCAGTGCACCGTTGCGACTCCACCACCAGTTTGTTGACTTTTGTGCATGCGGGAATACATGTATGACAGACAGGCACCCATTAAGCATTGAGCCAGGTAGGTTTGAGTGAATGTGCCTACAGTATGACCAGAAAGGCAGGTAGACAGACACACTGGCAGCACTGCCATCAATGTGCCTACACTGAGCTGTGATCACGGCTCGGTCCTTTCATGCGGTTGTCATTCTATCGCTCACAGTAACGCACGCATGCCGCAGCCACGCTGCGTCTCAGACGCTATGGTCTTGTACCAAAAGATGTTCTACGTTCCTCAGCGCGGTGCTCCTATGATCGAGTGACGTGTTTTGTGTGCATAGGCAAGAACACACTTTAAAATGCAGCACTTAACCTTTTGCACACATTAAATTCCTTCAATGAAGATGAAAACACAATAAGTCTATGTCAGGTTGAGTTTTTGGCAAACAAGAAAATATGAGTGGAAGACAATGTTTTGATGAAGGTTGTTTAAGATATTACAAGAACCAAGAGGGAAGGTGATGGGTTCCAGGCTAGACAGGTGGGGTTGTAACGAAAGGATCCTTGCAGCTTTCTCACCAGGATATTTTCACAGCATAGGGGGGATCTTAGCGGGGCATAGCCACGCGACAAGAGTTGCAGACGTGACTATTGTAGGAGAGTCCGGGGAATTTTGAAATTTATAAACCTTTGAAACACTATTTCCTGCATTTTGAGGGCCACTTTGTGTTGCTAACTGGGACGTTAAATAACATGCGACATGTCCTTTAAAAAGAAAAACAAAAAGAAAAAAAAAGCCCCCATATGCTGGTTAAATCACACCATAGAAGCCCAAATCACAGCATAGGGGGCCCCAATGCTCAACTGCGCTGGCGAGAACCCTGCCTTGGTTCAATTCCCTGTTAGACAGGAAAATTATTAAGGTCCTTTGGGCAAAGTCCTTAATCCCCAAGTTCCTTCCAGCGTGCAATGAAACAAATAGCAAGAATGTGTGAATGTGAAACCTTGCTGTAAAATGGGCTGCAACTAATGATTATTTTCTTATTTGATCCATTATTTTCTAGATTACTCGTGAGGTCCATAAAATAGTGAAAAATGTCACTGAATGATTTATAGAGCCCAACATTATGCCTACCAATGTCTTATTTTGTGCACAACCCAGAGATATTCACCTTACTGTCTCACATGATTCAAGAAACTAGTCAAATAAAGCACAAAGTATTCACATTCAAGAAGTTAAAGACTCAAAGCAATCGAATGTTAAAATGCTGTCAATGAATATAATTGTTGATTAATATTCGATTAATCATTGCAGCCCTACTGTAAAGTGTTTTGAGGGTCTACATCAGTGCTATAGAAGAAGGTGTATCGTATACAGGCCCTTTGGTACCAACTTATTTCTGGATTCCATAGGACGAAGTAGATGAGAGTCTACAACTCCTTTTTGACAGGACATCAGTCCAACTCAGGTTAGTAGTCAATTTAATGTCCATTTATGTGATTCTCCATTCATTTTCAACAAGAGTAAAGTCCCCAGCACACGTTAGCCTCAGATCTGACTGTTAACTCTATTGGACCAAAGATCTCAATGTGCATGTGTGTATGTGTGCAATAGTCAAAAAAATATTTTGCAGTAGCCTTAATGTTCAAGTACGGGCCACCTTAGAACAAGCAATCCAGGAGCCTAAAATTCAGTTTAAGGGTTTTCGGTAGCTATTGCGGACTGAGGAAGCGTTTGCCAGTGCAGAGGGGTGGGTGTGGCAGCAAGACTGTGAGTTATGCTTGCTGCATGTAGGGTCATTTTTTGGTGGGGTCTGGGCTGATGGCTGGCCATGCATGGAAGCACAGCACAGCACTTCCCAAGATCCTGTTTGTAACTGTCTGCAGAACAAGAGCCTGAGGGAGGAGTCTGCCAGCAGCAGATGCATCTCTGTGCATGGCATGACTCCTACATCCATAAGAGAGGTACACTCGGAAGAAGCTGCGAGCACGCACAAGCCACATCAATTGTATGCAAACATAGCGCAGGGTCAGGACACCGCATGTGGGTCGTGGCAAAAATAAAGAGCCTTCCTCAAAGGACCTGTGTTAAACAAGCATGCATGAAAAAGTACTAAGAACATTTTGTGCTGCTGCATACAGTACACACTGTATCTGATGTTCACTACTAGCCAAGGTCAGGTTAAAACACTTTCCCCACCAGCAGCCACTGGAATCACCTTCAAGGATCGCCAGCTTTTGTATGGCACTTTGCATGCCCCTTCTACAAACGTTCAATTTTGCTCGAGTTCCGTGAAGCCTACCGGAGTGATAACCACTGCACCCTTGCTTTCAAGTGCCATAGCTGAAACTAGGAGCAGGGGGTGCTGTGGAGACATTCAGGCATTGGCAGTGATGGTGAGCGGGAGGGCTCAGGAAACGATGATGAAGTGCAGCATTAGTGTGGTGATTAACTCCTTTTCCCGCTCTTCCTCCTCTCGTTCAGTCCCATTTCCTCCCACTGTAGGATGGAAGAGGGGCTTCTGATCGCTGCATGTGAGATTCCCTTGACACACCGTCCGTCTGTGTGCTCTGGCATTGCCTTCAACAGCATGCTGTCAGAACCCTCTCACACCTCTCCTCTCAGGCCTCTCCAAACAGCACTGGAACTTTGATGAGACAGTGCCCTATTTAGAATTACAGAAGGCCAAGATGTGACTGAGGATAAATACAGAAAAACAACTTTGATCTATGTGCCACACAATTGTAATGAAATTAGTATTACATACATTGGGACTGAATGCAATAATAGAGTGTGTGAATTATTTCTTTCTTGTAGTCTCTACACTCATTTTCCATCTGTCGTCTATAAAGCCGAGCCTGTGAAATGCTGTCATGCACACCAGAGTTATGCAGTATTTGTATAGGTTAGCGCAACGGTCGTCAACCACTGGGACGCGACAATACATTGTTTGGTTGTACATCAAAAGAAAGATTTGTGCCTATAATAATCAGCTTTAATCCATTCACCTTGAGGTGGGTTATCAATCCCACTGCTACTCTCATTCTGGGTGCACACATTAACTACAAATTACACCATCAACACCTTAATATCTACATTGCCGTAACTACCACATAACAACAACTATGATAAATGTACACAACTGTACGGCGGATGAATAATGAAACAAAGGGTCATTAATCCGGTGCAGCTTGGGAAAGGGCGGACATGGCCGTGGACACCATAGTGCCGTTTTGCAGATATGGACCTTTATGTTCTGGCTCACAAGAAAAATCATAGCAAAATAAAAGAACTCTGAGAAGCTCTTTACTGAAGAATTTATTTTCTGCGCTGCCACTGAAGCGTCACAGCTTTTTGGGAAAGTGGCACATTGCCAGATAGTGCAGGTTCTTCTTTCAGCTGTCAAAGCAGATTAATGTTATAGCTGAGAATATTGAGGATCTATTGTTTGAAGGGTGCAATGAACATCTGGTAGCTTTGTAGTCAAACATCAGGTAATGTGTACCTAAAGTGAGGTAACCATTCTTCACAGCAAACCAACAAGCTGGACTGAAAAAAGAATGAAAGAGCTGATTAATGTAGTCTAACTACACTTCAAAATATTAATCATGATCAGAGAAAGCACATACTGGTTAAAAAAATGATGCACATCTAGATACAGGGGCTGTGATACAAACTTTTAATTATGGAATGATTCGGTTCGATGCGATGCAAACCAACGCAATTCTTTAATGCAGACATTCATTTCCCATAGTAAATTAGAACAAGTCAGTAGTGCCATTGCTTACCTTCAAATACATATTTTGTGGAAAAAAAACATGGATTCTTCAGGTTTTTGTCACTATGCTGCAACAAGTTGCCCAGAATCCCAGAAAAAGCCGACCAACAAGATAAACTGAAATGCAAATAAATGCATTCATCAGTTGCTTATTAAGAAGAATACAGATCTGATATAAAATTTGAAAAAAAAAAAAAAACTTGCAAAGGAAAAGAGGCAAGCAGAGGTGGAGAAAACAGACCAGTTTTTCTGCTCGTGATCAAGGGGTTATGTGGCTGTGGAAAATTGCTCCACTTGATTGAGCAACTACTTTAGCAGAAAGGCTGTTTTGTGATCACATAGCCACTCGTATGACACTGCATCATTACCTGCCACAGGAGTTAAAAAAAGAAGACATTTTTTTCTTTTCACAGGTGAAAAAAAAAGCCCACAACAGTGGAATGTCAGTAAAACTGAAGCACAATGTGAGTCAAACCTCGTTTACTGGAACGTCTGCAGATTCTGTCTCCTCCAGATGACAATGAAAGAAGCTCCTAAGAACAGATTCTTTTTACGCTTTTGGTATTTTTATTATTTACAATAAACAGACAAGAGCAAATTAAAGCCAGTTCACATAAAGGGTCTCTTACAATCTATGGCTCATGGTCTCAGGCATGTAGTGCTTCCATGCATATAGGCAGGTTCAACACCAATTTTCTACTTAGGCGGTTGCAATATCTAAATACGAAACTGTGGTGAGATGTTAGAATTAGTCTCCCTAATACTCGTGGGAATGTTCTGAGCATAATATGAATAAAGCAATCAGAGTAATATATGTCATTTCCTTTATGACACACAAGTCTGCCAGGTGCTGCCTCACTGACATTTAGTTTTCTGGCAAAGACACAACACAAGCAAGTGACAGCAGTAGGCAAAAGAGGTACGGACAACATAACAACTCCACTCAAAGTATCAGAAAATACTGGAAGCCACACGTGTAGTGACTGATATGAGACTTGGCACATCTGCTGCTATCAACAATCTACTACTGTCCTTGTGGAATCATTAGATGTTCTAATTGCAGCACTTGAGAAACTGAGTGAGGAGTCTGAGTGTCTGGGTTTAAGACTGGCCTGGATCAAGATTAAAGCCCCCGTCACACATAGCAGGAATGTGCAGGAACCAGCCAGACAAAGCAAATAGTACCATAATCCGACGCACTCGGGAGAAAAAGAGGCGTGGTCAGCCGTGTCAGAACACATCCGGAGTACCTCGTCCACACCTGCACTATGGCAACAGGTAGATGACACAGACTACTCTCAGATGGCCATAAAAGGCGCTGCAGACTGCCCGATGACCAAACGTCTGGATGGCAAACATGGGACTGGAGCGCTGTGGGGCTGCAATTATCACTCAGCTGTGTGTATGCATAACACTGCATGAGCCGCGGGGCGTGCGTGCTTAGTGCCACTGGACAGCTTCACTGAAAGTTTGCTGGCAGTGGGCCATGTTGTCCCCTGGGTAATACAAAGCCTTTCCAGTGAACTTTAATTTATTTTTTTCTTTTTTGCTCACTTTAGGAGCACAACGCAACTCTGGACACTGTGATAGTTGGATTATCACATGGGATGTATTTTTTATTTTGGGTGAGAGGATTTTAACCACAGGCTGCGGTCCCGGTTTCACGTCCATGTCCGTGCTGTGAAACACTCCTGGACCGCTGTTGGAGGTGAGATTCATGTTTATTAATTCTGTCATGGCCTGGCACAACAGTTCCATGTCATATCTCCTACAGAGTTAGAAGATGATCATTTATTACGGCGTGAGATCCATTCAGCTCTGAGCCTGATGAGTGCAATGATGCGTTACTACATGAGAGCACAGAGAGGCGCAGCTACCCTTGTTATATACAGTTATGATGGAGATGATAGTTCACATTATTTACATCACCCATGGAAGGAATGGACAAATATCTGGACTGCAATGTCTATTGTGGATAAAACACCTGTTCAGAATTTGCAGCGGAGGTGCGCAGTAGCGCACAGTGCTTTCGGTTTGATAGCCGCTGTTCACATTCACTGTACATGATAATAATTCAAAATTATTATCATGATGAAGCGTGCCACATACATCTCAACAGTTCCTCTGCACTCCGGGGGTGGACATTATTATACGTGGCATGTGGAGGTTATACTGGCAAGTTTTGCCGTGCCAGATCCATCTCGAGGTTCCCTCATATGTGCTCAAATTGTTTCGGATCCTGTTTTGCTGCCATTGCAATATGTAAATTGTGGGTCACACGGTCTTCAGATTGCACATGGACCGCCGTCGGATAGGTGTCCCATCTCAAACAGCGCCTGAACAGGTTTTGAACATGTGCGTCACACTCGGGGCCGAGTGTGATTTTGACTAACTGTGTGGACTTCCGCAAATGGCTGTTGGAATCCAACACTTTTTGGATGTGCATGATTCGTCATTCTGACGCCATTCTGAGTGAGTCGGCTGTGTGACAGGGGTATTACAACCCCCTGGCAAAAATTATGGAATCACTGGCCTCGGAGGATTGTTTATTCAGTTGTTAATTTTGTAGACAAAAAGCAGATCACAGACATGACACAAACTAAAGTCATTTCAATGGAAACTTTCTGGCTTTAAGAACACTATAAGAAATCAGGAAAAAAATTGTGGCAATAAGTAAAGGTTACGTTTTTAGACCAAGCAGAGGGAAAAAAAATATGGAATCACTCAATTCTGAGGAAAAAACTATGGAATCATGAAAAACAAAAGAATGCTCCAACGCATCACTAGGATTTTGTTGCACCACCTCTGGCTTTTATAACAGCTTGCAGTCTCTGAAGCATGGACTTAATGAGTGACAAACAGTAATCTTCATCAATCTGGCTCCAACTTTCTCTGATTGCTGTTGCCAGATCAGCTTTGCAGGTTGGAGCCTTGTCATAGACCATTTTCTTCAACTTCCACCAAAGATTTTCAATTGGATTAAGATCCTGACTATTTGCAGGCCATGACATTGACCCTATGTGTCTTTTTGCAAGGAATGTTTTCACAGTTTTTGCTCTATGGCAAGATGCATTATCATCTTGAAAAATGATTTCATCATCCCCAAACATCCTTTCAATTGATGGGATAAGAAAAGTGTCCAAAATATCAATGTAAACTTGTGTATTTATTGATGATGTAATGACAGCCATCTCCCCAGTGCCTTTACCTGACATGCAGCCCCATATCATCAATGACTGTGGAAATTTACATGTTCTCTTCAGGCAGTCATCTTTATAAATCTCATTGGAATGGCACCAAACAAAAGTTCCAGCATCATCACCTTGCCCAATGCAGATTCAAGATTCATCACTGAATATGACTTTCATCCAGTCATCCACAGTCCACGATTGCTTTTCCTTAGCCCATTGTAACTTTGTTTTTTTCTGTTTGGTGTTAATGATGGCTTTCATTTAGCTTTTCTGTATGTAAATCCCATTTCCTTTAGGCGGTTTCTTACAGTTCGGTCACAGACGTTGACTCCAGTTTCCTCCCATTCGTTCCTCATTTGTTTTGTTGTGCATTTTCGATTTTTGAGACATATTGCTTTAAGTTTTCTGTTTTGACGCTTTGATGTCTTCCTTGGTCTACCAGTATGTTTGCCTTTAACAACCTTCCCATGTTGTTTGTATTTGGTCCAGAGTTTAGACACAGCTGACTGTGAACAACAACATCTTTTGCAACATTGCGTGATGATTTACTCTCTTTTAAGAGTTTGATAATCCTCCCCTTTGTTTCAAATGACATCTCTTGTGTTGGAGCCATGATTCATGTCAGTCCACTTGGTGCAACAGCTCTCCAAGGTGTGATCACTCCTTTTTAGATGCAGACTAATGAGCAGATCTGATTTGATGCAGGTGTTAGTTTTGGGGATGAAAATTTACAGGGTGATTCCATAATTTATTCCTCAGAATTGAGTGATTCCATATTTTCTTCCCCTCTGCTTGGTCTAAAAAAGTAACCGTTACTGACTGCCACAATTTTTTTCCCTGATTTCTTATAGTGTTTCTTAAAGCTAGAAAGTTGCCATTTGAAATTACTTTAGTTTTGTGTCATGTCTGTGATCTGCTTTTTTTCTACAAAATTAAACAACTGAATGAACATCCTCTGAGGCCGGTGATTCCATAATTATTGCCAGTGGTTGTAGATGCAAGCTTTCAAAGACATCCCGTAATCAGCCATCACAAGTGTAACTGCATGTGGTAAAAGTCTTTGGTACTAGGCCTCTTCAAAAGACCTATGAGTACTGCTGGATCTTGTTCAACTTTATGCCAAACAAACAGTTACCCAGGGACACTCACATGAGGTATACCACTTGCAATGTGAGGGGATGTCCGTTACAACATTTTGGCCAAGTTTCCCGCTTCCGCTCCAGGTTTTGAGTATATTTCTTATTGTTACATGGGAAACAAGGTACCAGTAGATTCAGTAGATTCTCACAAATCCAACAAGACCAAGCATTCATGATATGCACACTCTTAAGGCTATGAAATTGGGCTATTAGTAAAAAAAAGTAGAAAAGGGGGTGTTCACAATAATAGTAGTGTGGCAGTCAGTCAGTGAGTTTGTCAATTTTGTGGAACAAACAGGTGTGAATCAGGTGTCCCCTATTTAAGGATGAAGCCAGCACCTGTTGAACATGCTTTTCTCTTTGAAAGCCTGAGGAAAATGGGATGTTCAAGACATTGTTAAGAAGAACCGCGTAGTTTGATTAAAAAGTTGATTGGAGAGGGGAAAACCTATACGCAGGTGCAAAAAATTATGGGCTCTTCATCTACAATGATCTCCAATGCTTTAAAATGGACAAAAAAAAAAGAGACGCGTGGAAGAAAACGGAAAACAACCATCAAAATGAATAGAAGAATAACCAGAAGGGCAAAGGCTCACCCATTGATCAGCTCCAGGATGATCAAAGACAGTCTGGAGTTACCTGTAAGTGCTGTGACAATTAGAAGACGCCTGTGTGAAGATAATTTATTTGCAAGAATCCCCTGCAAAGTCCCTCTATTAAATAAAAGACATGCAGAAGAGGTTACAATTTGCCAAAGAACACATCAACTGGCCTAAAGAGAAATGGAGGAATATTTTGTGGACTGATGAGAGCAAAATTGTTCTTTTTGGGTCCAAGGGCCGCAGACAGTTTGTGAGACAACCCCCAAACTCCCAAGCATGGTGATGCAAGCATCATGATATGGGCATGTTTCTCCTACTATGGTGTTGGGCCTATATATTGCATACCAGGTATCATGGATCAGTTTGGATATGTAAAAATACTTAAAGAGGTCATGTTGCCTTATGCTGAAGAGGACATGCCCTTGAAATGGTGTTTCAACAAGACAGTGACCCCAAGCACACTAGTAAATGAGCAAAATCTTGGTTCCAAACCAACAAAATTAATGCCTCACAGATGTGAAGAAATCATGAAAAACTGTGGTTATACAACTAAATACTAGTTTAGTGATTCACAGGATTGCTAAAAAAGCAGTTTGAACATAATAGTTTTGAGTTTGTAGCGTCAACAGCAGATGCTACTATTATTGTGAACACCCCCTTTTCTACTTTTTTTTTTACTAATAGCCCAATTTCATAGCCTTAAGAGTGTGCATATCATGAATGCTTGGTCTTGTTGGATTTGTGAGAATCTACTGAATCTACTGGTACCTTGTTTCCCATGTAACAATAAGAAATATACTCAAAACCTGGATTAATCTTTTTAGTCACATAGCACTACTATTATTCTGAACACTACTGTATGAAAGGATAGTGATCATTGGAGAATCCACACTCAGTCGCCTGCAACACCACTAAAAGGTAAGATAAAAACAGTTCATTCTGACACACAATTTAAAATGCTCTCCGCTCTCTGCGCTGCACTCTGACACAGACATGGAGTGAGTCAGTCTTTCTTTTTCTGTCGAGTTTGGAGTGTGCAATTAATGTTCAAAGTGTCACAGCACTGGATGTTGTGCATCTCAATGAACCCTGTGGAAAAAAAAAATCATCCGGCTAATGTTTGCGCGCCAACTCGCAGTATGTACTAACGCTGGTTAGACACCTACTATCCAACCATTGCCATAATATGTACTTGAAGCAAGCAAGAATGTAGTAGGGACACCATTAGGATGTACCATGCTGCTGCCGGCTTACCTGTCCTACAACCCAAATGTTGACTTTTTGTATAGTTCCTGATACTCCATAAATGTATATTTGTACAAAAGCATGGCCCCTTGGATGTCACTAACATTTTCATATGTATCTGCTATCATCTTTGAATGTTCCAAGAAAGTTTTTTTTTATGGTTCCGATGCTCCAGTTGCCTCATGGGATGGCATAGTGAAGTCCATATGCACATTATGGGAATAGTAGATCAATGACTCCTACTAAATTTGTACTAAACATTTAACATACTGCTTTTTGCCTTCTATATAACTAGGGATAGTTAGTTAACTAGTATGAGTAACCGTATATAGTCTTCCTTAATTTGTCGCCTACTCCAACATTTTGTGGCAGATCCATGCTGGTATACCTGATTAGTTTGAAACTTTTATAGGTATACAAGGAGGAGGGTAACCAAACACAAGAGAGGTCTTGACTTCACTCAAGCACAGCCTCGGGAGCAGCGGTGGCGATGCTGAACGTGTTTCCAACAGCCGTCTGATATGCAGATAGAGAATTATGCCCTATGATCAGCACACCGTGTGCGCCTCTTGTGAAGCATTCAAAGAGCTTTGTAACGAATCACAGTGTCAAAACAAACTCCCCCTCTTTGATTACGCCAGAATTCCAAACCCAATTCATTCATCATTTAAAGAGTGCCGTCACTGTTTCCTCTTTCACACAGTCTAGCAGTCAACCTTAATAACAACAGCACTTACAATGTTTTGAAGATTTTGTATTCACCTGCTATAACCATCATTATTAGGTTTCTTGCAGTAAAGACGCTTCTCACAGCGGGATGTATATCTCCTCATGTCTCTGTTTCTCTCCTGTGCCCTTATAAATTCTCGACAATTACATGCCATGGCCCCCCCACCCCCTTTTTTTTTTTCCTCCAAGAGCAGAAATTACAGCTGTCTCTCTCTCTCTCTCTTATCCTGGCATCGCTCATCTATTATTCAGTTTTTAATTTGGCTATTTGAGGTTTGTTCCCTCGTTTGGCGACAAGTAAGCCTCTGCTAAACAGGCACCTTATCCATTACACTAAATCTAGCACACGGCAGACAGCATTCTGGAATTGACCATTAAAGGGGTTATTGATATAACCACCATTCCCTCTCGTCATTATCCCTCTAATTTATCCGTAATTGTATAGCAGTCTTTTGGAATTATTCTCACCTTGGATGCAAAGAGAAAGCATCTTCACTTTCTGAAACATATTGCTGTGTAGTCTGCACAAAAACATACCCATTCAAATACAGAGGGACAGTACTCAGTGTAGGCTAATCCGAGCTACCATTTATGCCATTTTGCTCAAGAACCTTTGTGTTTATGACAAAAGTTTCCAAATTGCTGTCGACTTTACCCGGGGTACCATTGCAGTTGTGGTCATTGTTACAGAGAGCTAAGTCTGCCATACTAATCTTTAGACTCCTATAATCATATGCAATTGTTGTAAGTGAAAAGAAATGCATGGCTCTTTGCTGGGATCTATGACTCATTGTATTCCATGTGCCACATGAGCCAAGGATCAATAGTAATCAATAGCCTATTAATAGGGAAGTCTTGGCTCTGTTCAGATGACAGCACCAGCCTGTCCACTAGACCAGGCCATGAAAAGACGAGAGTGAAATAGAAACCAATCCCCGCTTTTCTGTTAACAGTGAAAGCCTCTTAATCATCTGTTGACTCACTCTTCCGTACGTCTCCCTCTCTCAATGAAGCCCAGTCTTCAAGGAGATGGTTAACCAGCCCCCCACCTCCTTGTCTTGCTACAGGGAAGATGACTCTGTCTCTTGAGAAGTTCGGAAGTGGGTTCAAGGAGGTTTGCATAGTTCCCAAATGGACTACCGCGTTTGAGTAACGCCTCAAAATACCTTTAGTGCTCATGCATGCCTTGGTAAAAGTGCCATATTCAAGCATAAAATTAGATTATATCAAAGGCCTGTCTCCACACTCAGCTCTGATGATAACAAGCTGCCCTAAAATAGAGTGATTACTGATATGCACTTGGACAAGAACAAGAGCATCTCCATCTTAAGTGTAAGTGATCTGCTTAATAGACCATTGTATGTACTTATGTGACAGAGACAGTCACCAAAACCAGACTCCACTCAGTCAGTCATGCAGGCAATCAAGGGACACCTGAGTAATATAAAACAAATATTGCCATTGATCTGCAGTCTCTAATTCCCTCCCACCTCCAGTAATGTTGAAAACCAAATAGACTTTCAGGCCCGACACTATTTACCATCTAACACAGATTACTGCATCAATTCTGGTCGAAGATCTATTGATGAATTCTTTGTGTTTGTATGAGTCTGTTATTATGTCGAGAGCCTTTATGAAACACCGCAATTGGTTTAAAGAAGTATTTCCCCTAATTTGCTTTCATGAAAAAGAATTACATACTTTGGGCGTAGTCTGCTGAGTCGTGGTGTACAATAGCACTGGCGCTGTTTGTTTAGTGGGAAGACGAGTGGCTTATCTGAAATTCTTCTCTCTCCTCTCTTCCACCACCTTTGGCTCAGCCAGTAGGGGATGTAACTAGGACTGGGAGGTGGTCAGCATCACATGATCTCCCCTCGGTATTTGAGAACCGCCCCCCTTTTGCGGGAAGGGGGCTGTCACATTCGTCTTTGTCATGGCGTGGTGTGCCACCCATTCATCAGGCCTGCCAGCGATGGCATCCCTTTCCTCTGTGTGCCAGAGACTGGGCATGTCTGGGCCTGACTGCATCCCAGATACACACAGAGAGCAACACACAAGACACTCTGATGGATTCATTTATTAGGCTTTTCATTACCCAGGGGGCCAATGGTGAATCACAATGCACCGAATGCCACAGCAATGCACGGCAACGCTGTTGCCCTCTAGTGCTAAGAGACGGACTTTCAGAAGAGTACGTTTCTGGACAGTGTCTCACTAGGCCGGAGAAGCATTTGGATTGCAAAAATGAAAATTCCAACATAAAGAACAATCTGATGTCAGTCTTTACATTATTTTCCACAAATACTTTTATAAAGAATATCAGTTCAACAAAACAGGCTACGGCTAATTAGCAAAGTTAACCTTTTTTTGGGATTAGCTTTTCAACAAACTTTAAAAACCATTAGCAAACCTATTATTGCCACTAAATTTAGTTTTAAATTTAATTTTTAAATATTTTGAACAAAGTTAGCAGTAAGGAATATTTGTAAGCCCTAAAATCATGCATGTTTGTTTCTGTTGGAACTTAGAGAGTAATCCAATAATCAAAAGAGACACATCACGCAAAGCCAACAAGCATTGCCTCAAGGAGATGGAGTAGATAAAACTGGAGTAAAGGTGTTAATTAGATTATTCAAATTATTTTTCACATGTATTTTTATTTCATAATATTTCTTATTCATTTAATACTTTCTGTACTGTGAATAAACTGTTTTCTGAATGGAAACTACGGTTTCATTTCATTTGTTCATTTAATAATTAATGTACATTTTGCTCATCATCTGGTCTTGGCATGCTAATGTTTTGGGAACCTCCGTGTTTACACTTTAACATATTAAAAGTTCAGCTGCTGAAAAAGCAAACAAACAAAAAATTCAAAGAAACAAGCCAAAGTTAATTCAGATCATAAAAATGAGCAGTTAGCGGCTAACGGTAGCATGAGCTAAATGATTTTTGTGGTTTATTGGTTTAGCGTCACCACAGATAAATTTTCAGATTGCGGATTAGCGGTTATCGAAGCGAGCTTTAGGCTAGCTGTGCCTACCACTGAAGAATACTGTTTTAGCTCTTCATATTGTGTGAGCTGAAGCATGATTCTTCTCAGATTTTACTTGACTAAGCTGGGCAGAAGGACATACCCTTTGTTTTACTATGTGGCCCAGTTTGCACATTCCCCTCCCGCTTTATAAACCTTGTGTTTAAAAGCCACCTCAAAATCACTTCTTTTGTACGTGACAGCCTGCACATTCTAAAGCAATCAGGGAGAAACCATCCACCGAGTAGATGTGTGAGAAGAGTTCAATACTGCCTGAAAATCTTAGTATTATTGATTGCTCAGGATGGTAAATTCAATATAGTCTAAAGAAGTTAGAATTGTGGCTCTACAAGCCAAGCAATTTAATAGTGTTCATCTCAAGCAATGGGGAGGATCTGGGCACTGTCTGATTCAATCCCAGAAGCTGTGGAGATGGCTAGCAAGGATGGAAGAGCCAACAAATGCAATACGCTGCAGCTTCAGAGAGGATCTTTGCAGTCAACAAATTTAATAGAGCCACTTTATCCCCTCATATGTTCACCCAACTAGATTTAGAGTGTGGAAGTTCCTCCTGTGAAGCTCTCGGGAGCCGTGGGGTTTATCCAAAATAAACTGTCATCTTTATTGCCTCTTTATCCAAGTCCAAGCCAAGCCCTGGTTTAATTATGACAAATCCATAGCGTGTGTTCTCATGTTTGTCAGTAATGAGGGATGTGCAGAAGAAAACAGCTCCTGTCAACAATAGCGGGAGACAGTCGACGTCTTCTGCCTTTCAGCGTTTTAAGTTTTACTGAAATCCTCGTCTTGGTTCTGTTCAGGGGTGAATAAGCAGATGAGGAAAACTGTCACAACGATAAAGAGGTTTTCATTCGAGCAGAGAGAGACTCGTCTGAGAGCAGCACAGCTGAAATTCAAAATCATCCAATCCTACGAGACCATGTACGACTCAGGCACGGGCACAATTGTGACAAGACTCTCATCTCACCCTGGACATTTACAATCAAGGCCAAATTAAATGTGGCATAAATTAGCCGCCGATAACGTAAGCCGGCGCACAAGGGATGGAAGAAGGATATGATGTACGCCACTCGAGAGGATACGATACGTTTCTTTTCAATTAGGAGTCCGAACAACGTTAAATCCTTGCTTTAATCTTGCCTATAATAAAAAGAGCTGCCTTTTATATCACCTCCATTCTCTCAAGATATTGGGCCAAGGAATGACTCGTTAAAAATCAACAGGAGAGAAGAAATGCGATAAGCAATTCTAATTGCAGCTACGTTTGTTTGATAATATGTGGCCAGCGACACTAAATGGTGTAGTCTGCAAACATAAAAAGGAAACTGCAGAACCATTAAAGTGTGTGCCGTGAGGAAGCAGCTGCGTGCTGGGAATGCTCAAACACAAATTTAGCTGTGAGGAACCCCGAATAACACAAATGCCGGTTGTAATCCCGACACTATGCTGCACTGTCAAGCGGCTAATAAAAATAGGCTGGTGGCAGATCAAGTCTGATTCAAATACATTCAAAGCCTCTCTTAACTGAACTGCAAAAATCCCATTCTGGTTCATTTTCAGTCCTTTTTTTTTTTGCCCTCTGTGTGACTATTTGTTCCTCCTCTTCTCGCTGCTCTCTATGGCGCTCTCCCTCGCTTCGCTCTCACTCCTGCTCCCCGTCTCTCCTCTCGCAGTATCATTGCTAAATCTATTTGGAGCCACCGCTGGGAGCAATTGAGCAGAAATGGGTTTGTGCACATCTCGAAAACTGTGTCTGTCATAAAAACACAAAAGGTTGAGCACAAAGAACTGGTTAAATGTCCATGCGTCTGACCACTGGTAGCCTGCAGGTGTCCTTAGATAAGGCAACCGTTGACTTGGAACATCATGGGCAGCACACCAACTGTACTCCAGCTTTGCTTTATCAAGGTGTATGTAGTGCAAAAATCAATTTCCTGTCCATCTGGGATCGCTGTGTGTACGACACAGGCTATTACACAGCTTTGCCATGCTGAAAGCTAGCTTGGATAACCAGCAAGTGGAAACAAACAAACAAACAAACAAAATAACAACACCCCAGGACAAACAGCAGCACATCAGTGCCCAGTGCTGGGCAACGTTCAGCTAATCAGCTAACAGCTAATTAGCAAAGCCAACTTTCATAAGCAGATTAGCTTTTCAGCTAACTTTGAAAGTCATTAGTGGACCATTTAGCCCATACTAAGTTTAGTTCCGCCAACTTTAAGTTAGAAAACCTTTTTCTGAATAAAGTTTAACCCTCTGGGGCCGACGCCGTCATATACAACGACTGAGACCAAGCGTTACTAAATTATAAATAACTTTTGCTGAAAAGTTAACTCCGCAGACTTTCGAGCCAGCCATTGGCCATCTTTGTACTCCTCATAGAAGCTGTGTGATGACGTGCTCAATGTGAGTGTCCAATCGGAATTGGTTCACTGTCACATGGCTTTCCAAAATTCAATCGTAGGGCAGATTTACGTCACGTGAAAAGCCAAAGATCGTTTTCAGGAGTGATGTGTTACTAGTTGGCCCGTCTGAATAGCCCCCTGGGTGCTCCAATGAGTACATACTATTAGTACATACTCAGTGTGCCCTGCGCCATTACGCACAGCGATCAGTGAAAGCAGATGGAGAGCCTCTGATGACAATCTCACGTGGTCAAACAAAGAGTGTGTAACTATCAGGATTGCTCCACTAATTTGCATGTGAATGTTACTGGATAACTCTGTTGCTTTCTCTGCGTAAAGCACTGTTTACCATATCAATGGACAACAAAACGCATAGACCATTTTGTATATATTGTTCAAAATGTGCATTTGTGTTTATTGTTTGAACCTTTTTGTTGTACAGTTTTTCACACAAGACCTCAAATTACCTTTATAAAGTGTCAAAACAGTTGTTATTATAGTTTGCTGTGTGTTTTGAATAAACGTGTATGGAAAATTATTTTTCGCTTTATTTTTTCCTTGCCTGTTTTTGATTGTAAACCTTTATTACACTTATAAACACAACAAAAACATATATATTCTGAAAGCACAGGTTGTCCTGAAAAAAAGAGACATAAAACTTGATTGTGGGATGCAGGGAGAGCTGTTAACAGCAATAATAAAGCATTTATGCCAGGGGAGTGAACTGTCCAAAAAATGCCCTCGGACCCCAGAAGGTTAATGGGCTGAAAGTTTGTAAAGCATAAATCATACGTTTGTTCCTGTTGGAGTTTATACACTCATCCAATAAGAGAAACTGACACCACACGAAGGCAACAAGCATCACCTCGAGAAGATGTTGGAGCAGGAGGTCAAGCCAGAGTGAATTAGAACTCAACAGACTCAACAGAACTCAATAACATTCATACATAGCACAGCCTTGATATGTTATGGTTAGGTGTTAGGATGGTGTAAGGGTGCTAAGATTAGTAGTCGTGGTTAATGTAGTTTAGGAATCTATGTATCAATAGCAAATACATGTACAAGTATATGGCCTCATGATCATATGACCTATATTGACCAATGACACAGACTCTACGTCCCAATAGAAGTTCACTATACGAATACGGCTACGTACGGATAGCCATTGTCATTAGAATTTCTGCTTTTTAGGTCTATTTTTCAGAGTTACAGATACCAAAGGAGTTCAAAACACCAAGCCAAAGGTAAATTCATATACTAAAGGTTAGCGGCTATCAGTAGCTTCAGATAACAGGTTCTTAAGGTTAAACCTTATTTGTGTGAAGTGCCTTGAGGCAGCTTTGCTGTGATTTGGAGCTATACAAATGAAATAAATTAAAACTGAATTGAAAGTGTAAAATAAATAAACAAACAAATAGATAAAATGAAAATGATAAAAAAACAAAAACAAACTGGACACTATACCACAATCTCCGGTAAAGAGACGGATGACAGGAGATAACAGGTTTATTTGTTTATCCATTTAGTTTTATCACAGGTAACTTTTCAGTTAGCGGATTAGCAGTTAACAAAGCTAACTCTTAGGTTAGCTTTGCTGTCCGTGGCTGGAAAGATGTCATATTCTCTCTTTTTATGAATCAAGTTATGAAGGTGGCACCACGTGAAAGCCTTGCTCCTCTTTGTCAGAGCGAGATAACACTTCAGCTTACGACCTATGAACCTCAAAAAGTATGTTCTTCTCCGTGACTTTGAATTTATTACATATCAAAGATAAGTCTCCCTTTTTTTTCTTAAGACATGGAGTTCTATTTGTCAGTGTCATCACACAAGAGAGAGGGGTAACTTATTCATGCCAAACATGCCTCCAGTTTCAACTTTTGGTTGCCCCCTTGAGCAGTTTTTTTAATTAAAAAGGTTCCCTTTCTTCTCCCTGTCTTTTTAAAAAGGAAAAACAGGAATGTCTCTTTGATACTGCTCTCCTCAGCTTGAAATGGTAACGATAACGTATCTTTCAATTACACTTTTAATGTGAATACCACCCAGTTGCCATTCAACCCCCCTCTCTCATCTTCAAGACACCGCGTACCTGCAAAGTGGAAAACTGACACAAGGGCCTGCATAGAAATGACGGCCCCAATGGCTTTTATCTACTGGGTGATGGGAACGACGCAATGCCTGAAGAGAAGCTGTGAGGTGGCGGTGCGTGAGGGGGAGGGGTTACTTGATGAGTGAAACGGGATGCAATGCGAGGGGACAGAGATGACCCAACTCCCTTCATCCCATACCTCGCTGCTTCCCTCTTCACATTGACAGGGAGTAGATTGAGGGCTAAGATTAGCAGCCACTTTTCTCACAGAAGGCCAGGGAGATACAGTATTGAGAAGAATGGCCACGTCATGTTGTCAATGTTGTAACCTTGGCAACAGACAAAGTACTATTTTAGTCCCCCCCACTGGCCACCAAGCAAGAGGAACCAAGCCTTCACTGCCCTTACAGTTCACGCACATATGAGCTTCATAATCACGTGTCTCACACACACATTTCACACAATTATCAATCAATACTTCAGTGCATTTACATTTTAGGTGTGTCAGCAAACCAGATGGAAGAAAAACAAAAAAGTCAATCACTGGATTCTGCTCATGCACATCTGTTAATACGCTTCAAGTTTTGCTTAATCTTGACAAATATATAGTTTATGAGTGTTTTTAGTGTTATTAAAACAGTGGTTGCTTTCAATTCAGTAGGTTATAACTACTTTGACCACTAGGAAAAGATGGATGACAACATAAAAACAAACTAGTATTCATGATGGTTGAGGAACGTCACGTTTATTGCAAAATACTGCCTTGGTGAGTCATGCTGTGACATTGTGCCTGCTGGAAGGAGCACAGTGGTATTTCTCTTTAGTACAGATCTTGATAATTAGACAAATGTCTGCAAAAAGCATCTTTAGAATGAGCCTAAATTTCATTGACGGCCTGGACAGCGATGAACAATCCCGATATTTTGCTGAAATAAAGTATGCAATCATAAATTTAGCCAGACTGTGCAGACAGCTGGAAAGATGACCATAAAACACTGACAAAGGTGGCTTCTACGTCTGTTACTGCTAACATCACAGTGGCGCTGATAGTCCAACCAACAAAGTCTGTGGTTCAAAGTCAAGGATGGAAATGAAGTGGTCAAACAAAGCTTCTGGAATTGACCTGGGAGTGGGGAGGGGTGTTGCATGCTGTGCAGCAGTTTGTTCTTAAACACTGCGCTAGAGGGCTGTAAAATGTAATTCATTCATTTATTCCATCATTCATTTTCTGCCCCTTGTCCGGGTCCAGGTCGTAGTGGCAGAAGACCAAGCAACTATTCCCACCATTTCCAATCCTTGGACACAACCTCTTCCTCTTCCGGAGGGATCCTGAAGCAGTCCCAAGCCATCTGGGAGACATAATCCTTCCAATGTGTCCTGGGTCTTCCTGGGGCCTCCTCCCACTTGAACATGCCTGGAAGACCTCCCTTGAGAGGCAACCAGGGGGTATCCTCATAAATGCCCCAGCCACCTGAGCTGGCTCCTATCAATGTGAAGAAGCAGCGGCTCTACTCTGAGCTCCTTGTGGATACTAGGGCTTTTCATCCTGTCCCTGAGCATAAGGCTGGAGGAATCTCATCTCTGACACTTGTAGCCACAGTCTTGTTCTTCTGGTCATTACCCAAAGGTCTGGACCATAGGTAAAATGTAGCTATAGTGCATGCACAAATGAAATAAATTTGTTTGTTGGTTTGGTGAGGACAGTCTCAAGCTAATTGAGAAAGCAATCATTTCTGCTGTAATGTTTTGACCAACATACTAGGTCTTCCTGGCTGAAATGACTGTGTACTTAGGAAGGCACAGATGAAGCATGCCATTTGACTTATGACATTATGGTCATGCAACGCATTTTTGTGAGCATGATCTAATGTGTAGTTGCCTCAGCAGGTGCTAAAGCTAAGAACACACCCATATATCAACTGACTACAGCAGATAGGTCGCTACTTTCGCAAAGAAGAGAAGAACCAGTGGTCTGCCTGGGTGGATGCCAATCAGTTCCTCAGGCATTTTCCTCGTGTGGTGGATGCAAAGACATATGGAACTAGTGCATCCTCCCAAACGCATAAATGTCAAACAATGAACAAACCCGTTAAGATCTGAACGCCTATGATCCACGTTTCCTTGCTCATATTTCATAGACAAATACTCCTGAAACGTGGTGATCTCCCTGTGGAAAAGTGAAGAAAGTTCTGAGAAGGGTAGGAATATATACCTCAAATTGTAGATGTAATAATACTCCAATATTTTCTTGAAGAAGAAGTAGGGCCTTAATTTTCATTGTACATGCTGTACATATATACAAGAAAATTTGTCCTTTGCATTTAACCGATCCTCATCACAGTTACACATAATCCAACCACTAGAAGCAGTGGGAAGCCACAGTCTGGTCCCCAGGGACCAAGTCCAAATGTAGAGACACTGCCTTGGTCAAGGGCAGTCACCAATGCTGACTGTGAGATCTGGTGCCCCCCCGCAACACTTTTTTTTTTTAGGATGCAGCTTCCAAGATTCTTTTTTGGATGTTTTCCCAAAAGTTGGTGTCGATCTCCACATCAACAGTGTCAAATATGAAATGTGTCATTTCTGGAAAGATGTCTTCATCCAAAGCACCACATTGGTTTTTGTATTTACGAAGAAATCTGAATAAAAGCAGCATGCTGGAACAATTAAAACCACTGAGGTGACAGATGTGCGAGTTGAGCTGCATCATTTCAGGTTATATCCTCTCTTCTGTTATCTTGTATTTTTACTTTAAGTTACCACATCAGCTCAAACTGTAACACAGATGCGGACACTGGAGACATGTCGGGGTGTGTGTCTCTCCTCATGAAGGGCAAAATGGCATAATCAGTTTGTGTTGTGTGAAATAATCCTAATTTGTTTTTCCCTGTGATTATTTTGCAAGCAGAGGAAAGTCAAAGCGCTGTATTAAAATCTAATCTTCAAACACCAACCTGGTTTCTACTGATCAACCCCGGGCTATTCATCACTGCCATTACCTCACCACACATTTTTATCCTCCTCCTCCATGGCTGCTGGCCAGTTCGCCTCCTTCTCTTTCTCCATCTGACTGACCTCACCCCTTTTTCCCTCCATCCTGACTCCCTCCTTTGATTTACAGCCTCCTGCTCAGCCCATTCTTTGCTCTTTTTTCCTCTCAACACCTTTCTTCCATTCAGTCATTACTTCCTTCCACTTGGTGCCCATTTTTTTCCATCTTCATTTATACTGCTCCCCTCTTTTTTCCCATTAACTCCTTTCCATTCTAATTATGCTTCATGCATACAGGCCAACAATTGTCTTTGACGTTGTTTGCAGCAGCTTGGAGGACTCCTAAGTCGGAAGAATGTAGGCCGTGATACAAAAGCAGAAGGGCATGGGGCTAAAGAGGTCGCATGAATTAATTCTGTGTGGATTTATGCAATATTATTGCAGCTACTGCTAAGTAATTTACAATTTTCACACTGTTCAAAACAAGTCAACCTGTCCAATAAGATTAGCCACTTCAACTGTTAAACACTGTTAAAACAGCATTGCACAGTACTAAAAGCAATTTCTTTGTTTTTATTTCTTTATATTTCTTTCTTTCTCATGAGTTCACAACAAAGCAGGTCACTAAATGGATCAAGAACTACAAGGGCCCCATCTTGACGATCTATAAAGCAGGACGCAACAGGGTTGTATTTCGTCCCCTTATTAGTCTTGGGCATTTTTTCTGCACAAAATGAAATGAACCAATCAGAGTGCCATCTGTTATTCCCTTCCATTCACAAGCGTTCTAGCAGTTAGAGTATTGCTGTTTAGATAGAGAACTCAGAAAAGGGAGGTTTTCTGCACAGGAAATGATTCTATACCCATGTCAAAGCATGCAAGCGGAAGCGGCAAGCAAAAGAGAGGCGGGACACACAAAAATACTTGCCGAGGTTCCACAAAATGCTGAAAGACATATTAAGCATAATGACTGATAGGAGAATTAGATTATCACTTTGTGAATCCACTGCATTGTGTGCAGATTCATTCTCAGTGCTGTGGGGTGTCTCAAGCAGTGGTGGGCATAGTTCCACTAATTCACTAACCGCTTAATTAGCTTTTCAGCTAACTTGAAAGCCATCAGCGGACCAATTAACTTCCGCTAAATTTAGTTCTGATAACCTTTGAACCACTAACATATTTTTGTGGGCATAGTGAATAAAGCTTAACAGTTAAAAACATTTGTAAAGTCTGAAATCATATATTTTAGTTCCTGTCTGTTACGTGTTTTGCCATGAACATTGCCATCTACTGGATGGGAGTGTGAATACCAATTTCCACACATTCGCTACATGCTGAATCACACTTACCCAACATAATTTTCAGCTTTCAAATTGCTTTTTTTTTTACAAATTAAAAAAATGACATATTTACAAATAGATTTATTTGTAAAAACCAACACACGTTATAGTAAGTATAGCAGCATCATTTTCCCATAATGCCTTTTGGCATGTGTGTCTGTAAATGCTCAAACCTTCAAAATTAGTGCATTACATTAAAACAAACATATAGCTGATATTTTCACTTTGTAAAAATGACAGAGGTGACGTTAATTTCAATTACTTGTTCGGAATTAGTTTGTTTCAAATGTTAACCATAAGTCAAAACTGTCTTGCTGTGCATGTCTCCTGTGACATGTCTGCAAGACTGTATGCCTGTGAAAATAAATGATCATTTTTTTTCTCTCTCTCCTTTTATCTTCTCTGATCACCAGGTCTCTTTTGCTGAGAGAAGGCTGATCTTAGACAAAAGAGCTGGCTCGTTGTTGTTTGTGATTGCCTTTGAATCTACTCAGAAGTATCAGTAGCTGCCAGTGTACTTCAGGCAATACTAAAAATGACTGGTTTAGCTTTTAGCTGTGGCTTCCGCTAAATTGTTTAGGGGTTTATCGGTTTAGCTTTATAAAAGTTAACTTTTCAGTTAGTGGCTTAACGGTCATCAAAGCTAACTTTTTGGTTAGCTGTGCCCACCACTGGTCTTAAGTGATGACCGCCAGCTGCTGAGCGATGCAACTGATGGTGCAGCTGGTTCACTTGGTGAACCAGCTGGTCCTCAGGAAATACACATTGTGATGCATCAGCTGCACCTCTTTAACAGGTAAGATAAAAACAGTTCACTTTGACCCAAAGTGAAAATGCTTATCTCTGTCTACGGCGATGCAGACACAGAGCGAGTGAGTTTTTCTTTTTCTGTTCAGGCTGAAGTGTGTGATTCGACTTGTAAGGTGTTTTTGTATCAAAACACAGGTTGTTACACAAAATGGTGTATTATCAGTAGCCTACGTTTTCTTGTCACATTGTAAAAGTACATGCAGCACGTTTCAAAAATGTTTCAAGTCCGGACCCCCTGTGAAAACTAAATGCTCACTTTGTTCTGGTTGTGAAGCTGAGCAGCGTTCATCCACTACAGCTCCATGATGTGAAGCATTTCAGCTTCTTGTTCCCACAATACATGCTCTGCCTCTCAATCCCCTCCATATCCCACCAGGCGCAGACTAAACGAGCAAAAATGAAAGTAGCGGTTGTAACTAGTAATGACACTTGCAATGCACTGTGTGCTGCTTTGTGCCAGGTGGAAGATAAGCCTCAATGTCGACCTGTATGTGATTTCTTTTCAGGAAGGGCACAACTTTTTGGCTTAATTCTGGACAGGTGGAATAAAATGCATAAAATAAATGAACTACAAAAGCATAAATTAACTACAAAGGATTTGTGGTTGCAGGTAATCAGAAGGCCGGGTTCCATTGCCCTTCAACTTGCACAATGTGAAGTAGCAAATTGAAAATACACTTAATAGAAAGAGGTGTATTTTCAAAACGCTCAAGTATTGCAACAAAATGTTTTCACGCTCACGAGTTGATTGCACAAGCAATTCAAAAAATAATTTTGATCAATACTGGTTTACTGTCTACTTCTGTTCCTGTCCTCTGTCTTCCTGTTACTCCCCCCGAAACAATTTTCCTGCAATTATAGGTCACAAAACATACAGAAAGAGCCACATGACATTCTGACATACATGGCTCATATTCAGCAGGACGTGTATATCATTTGCCAAGACTCTTGACAGCTATCGCAAGAGGACAAAACCCAGTAGTGGCAGAACATCACCCAACAGAAAAGTCATTTCACAGTTTTGGCTTGTTGACATTCCGAAAATATTGCTTAAATATTATGAAAATCTGTCATGTAAACCTGCTACAGTTGTTCCATTAGTTAACATTTAAGTGTTGTCAAAGTTCTACCATAAAACATTGGCACAACAATACTGCAGAATGAATGACAGCACAGGTCACGTCTTGGAGTATACAATGCAACCGAGAGATGCCGCATGCACCACACCATAGAACGACCATGGATACTGGATGGCAACAACCCAGGCAGAAAACCCGCCATCCACATCTTTTGAAAGTATCCATCTAGCTGCTACAGCCAGGTGAAATGTGGTCGTCCCCTTGGCCTTCTACAGTTGCTGGGGTACACAAAGCTGAAGCATCTGCATGCTGGATCAGGCCTAGAGGTGCACATTTCATGGCCAAAATAGTCTTGAGGCACACACATACATACCCTTAAAAAAAAATCTAGTGAAAAAAATAAATCTAAAAAAATCATAAATAAATAAATAAATAAATAAATAAATAAATAAATAAATAAATAAATAAATAAAGTGAAATGTACACTTGTTGTTACTGGCTGATGTAGGCAGAACTAAATTTGGTTCTCCTACCTGCAATGCATTATCAAGCAAACCAATCGAGTTTTATTTGTATAGGCCTTTACACAGCCCAAAAGGCGACCAAAGTGCTTTACAGTGAATCTAAAAACAGACAACACACGGACAAAATACAATAAGTAAGTCCCTTCAGCTGCTCCCTTGTTTTTACACTCGGGGTCTCCACAGCAGATCCAAGATTCCAACAAGTTTTACGCCAGCTGCCCTTCCTGACGCAATGCCACATTACATGGAGAAATCCCCCCCCCCTTGCAAGGAAGAAATACAATGACAAAATAAAATCAAGAATAAAAAATAAGTGTGCACATAAAACCAGAATCAAATTCCACAACACTATGAAGTGTTAAAAGCCATTTTAAAAAGAAAAGTCTTTAGTTTTAAAAAGACCCAGATCAATGATGACGCATAGATCAGGGTGGAGATTGTTCCAAAATTTGGGCCAAGCGACTGAGAAAGCCCGGTCATCCCAATGTTTCAAATTAGATCTGGAGATCTCTAACAGACAAGAGATTGGATGACCTCAGAACTCTGCCGTGGTCACGCAGCACCAATAACTTACTCAAATATGGTGGTGCAAGACTATCAAGAACTTTAAAAGCAAATATTAAGATTTTAAAATTCATTCAACAGCAGATGGGAAGGCAGTGCAGAGAGTAGAGGATAGGGGTGATGTACTCATATCTGGGGGCTCCTCACTTGGGGGAGTAACAGGAAGACAGGGGACAGGAACAGAAGTAAACCAGTATTGATCAGTATGTCTGTATTTATATTTATAAACTTTTTTAAACTTTCACTTAACCTGTGTGCTGCAATACAATCCTGCTAGAACCTCAATTTCCTTGAGAGAGCCTTCCCAAGGGATCAATAAATTTTTATCTAATCTAATCTGCAGTGTTTTGGCCCAGCTGCTGGAAATTAATCACGGATTGACAAACACCAGTATAAAGTACATTACAGTAGTTGAGTGTTGAGCTGATGAAACCACGAATAGCTTTTTCAACATCTGAACGCCTAAGAAAAGGTTTGACTTTTGTTAAAAGGTGCAACTCAAAAAAAGATAGATCCAACTACTGCGTCAATTTGTCTGCCAAATTTAAAAACTGTGAAATGTTATAGAAAGATTCTTAACAGTAGTTTTAAAATCAGATGGCAAAGAACAAAAAAACAGACATTTCCCAATCCCCAAACAAAATGCATTCAGTTTTATCCCCATTGATATTAGCAATACAATCCATAACAGTTAGTTGTTTTTCTTTGCTTGTCCCACAGGAAATTAAATTTGAACATAATCTGCATAGCAATGGAAAGATGTATGCTTAACAATAACTGACCCAAGTGGTAGTATACAAAGCAAAAACAGTGTAGGGCCAAGAATTGAACCTTGTGGTACCCCACAAGAGAGTGAAGCACTAGAGGAAGACATAACCATAATGTAAAAACCTCAGTCAGTCGGGGAAGAAAAGAACCCCTTAAGTGCATTGCCATGGATGCCAACATAATGGCTGAGGCTGGATAAGACGACTGAGTGGTCCACAGTATCATAGACTGCTGTGAGATCTACCACCACTAGTAACACAGGGCGTTTGACATCCACAGACAAAGCAATGTCATTATGCACCTTTAGTAGAGCCAACTCAGTACTATGACGAGACCTGAAACCAAATATATATATATATATATATATATATATATATATATATATATATATATACACTCAACAAAAATATAAACGCAACACTTTTGGTTTTGCTCCCATTTTGTATGAGATGAACTCAAAGATCTAAAACTTTTTCCACATACACAATATCACCATTTCCCTCAAATATTGTTCACAAACCAGTCTAAATCTGTGATAGTGAGCACTTCTCTTTTGCTGAGATAATCCATCCCACCTCACAAGTGTGCCATATCAAGATGCTGATTAGACACCATGATTAGTGCACAGGTGTGCCTTAGACTGCCCACAATAAAAGGCCACTCTGAAAGGTGCAGTTTTATCACACAGCACAATGCCACATATGTCGCAAGATTTGAGGGAACGTGCAATTGGCATGCTGACAGCAGGAATGTCAACCAGAGCTGTTGCTCGTGTATTGAATGTTCATTTCTCTACCATAAGCCGTCTCCAAAGGAGTTTCAGAGAATTTGGCAGTACATCCAACCAGCCTCACAACCGCAGACCATGTGTAACCACACCAGCCCAGGACCTCCATATCCAGCATGTTCACCTCCAAGATCGTCTGAGACCAGCCACTCGGACAGCTGCTGAAACAATCGGTTTGCATAACCAAAGAATTTCTGCACAAACTGTCAGAAACCGTCTCAGGGAAGCTCATCTGCATGCTCGTCGTCCTCATCGGGGTCTCGACCTGACTCCAGTTCGTCGTCGTAACCGACTTGAGTGGGCAAATGCTCACATTCGCTGGCGTTTGGCACGTTGGAGAGGTGTTCTCTTCACGGATGAATCCCGGTTCACACTGTTCAGGGCAGATGGCAGACAGCGTGTGTGGTGTCGTGTGGGTGAGCAGTTTTCTGATGTCAATGTTGTGGATCGAGTGGCCCATGGTGGTGGTGGGGTTATGGTATGGGCAGGCGTCTGTTACGGACAAAGAACACAGGTGCATTTTATTGATGGCATTTTGAATGCACAGAGATACCATGACGAGATCCTGACGCCCATTGTTGTGCCATAAATCCAAGAACATCACCTCATGTTGCAGCAGGATAATGCACGGCCCCATGTTGCAAGGATCTGTACACAATTCTTGGAAGCTGAAAATGTCCCAGTTCTTGCATGGCCGACATACTCACCGGACATGTCACCCATTGAGCATGTTTGGGATGCTCTGGGCCGGCGTATATGACAGCGTGTACCAGTTCCTGCCAATATCCAGCAACTTTGCACAGCCATTGAAGAGGAGTGGACCAACATTCCACAGGCCCCAATTGACAACCTGATCAACTCTATGCGAAGGAGATGTGTTGCACTGCATGAGGCAAATGGTGGTCACACCAGATACTGACTGGTATCCCCCCCCAATAAAACAAAACTGCACCTTTCAGAGTGGCCTTTTATTGTGGGCAGTCGAAGGCACACCTGTGCACTAATCATGGTGTCTAATCAGCATCTTGATATGGCACACCTGTGAGGTGGGATGGATTATCTCAGCAAAGGAGAAGTGCTCACTGTCACAGATTTAGACTGGTTTGTGAACAATATTTGAGGGAAATGGTGATACTGTGTATGTGGAAAAGGTTTTAGGTCTTTGAGTTCATCTCACACAAAATGGGAGCAAAAACCAAAAGTGTTGCGTTTATATTTTTGTTGAGTGTATATATATAGTAGGAGCCTAAATGCAGTTTATTTTAGTTGGAATATTTTTTATTTAAAAAGATGCAAGTTCATAAGTAAGATAAATATTGTTCGTAATTTCATGACTGAACAAGATTTAAAATACTATTTACATATGTACATTTCATTGATAGTGTATGAGTAAGATAGGACTTTTATTGTGACATTTAAAAACCCACCAGTGGGGTGACTTAGTTTGGTTGCCATGGGCGCGGGGTTAGTAGGAATCAGAAAGGAGATTGAAGCGCAATAGTTTTTTGACCTCTCTTCCCAGGCTCTCTCCATTTGACTTTGAAAGCCTTGTAATCGTGGATATCTTTTCAGTTTTTGTAATGTTGTTTAAGTTTTTCAAGTAAACAGTTAAAATCAAGAAGTGGACTCGTGGATTTATTTTTGGAGTGTTTTTGATACAAGGGAGTCAGACGAGCGTATATATATATATTCGCTCTCAGATTTCGCTCTCAGACTGCAGGCTTACTTGTAGTTTCTAGGGTTTGTAAGAGTAGAATGGGAGGCAGAGCCTTCAGCTTTCAGGCTCCTCTCCTGTGGAACCAGCTCCCTATTCGGATCAGGGAGACAGACACCCTCTCTACTTTTAAGATTAGGCTTAAAACTTTCCTTTTTGCTAAAGCTTATAGTTAGGGCTGGATCAGGTGACCCTGAACCATCCCTTAGTTATGCTGCTATAGACGTAGACTGCTGGGGGGTTCCCATGATGCACTGAGTGTTTCTTTCTCTTTTTGCTCTGTATGCACCACTCTGCATTTAATCATTAGTGATTGATCTCTGCTCCCCTCCACAGCATGTCTTTTTCCTGGTTCTCTCCCTCAGCCCCAACCAGTCCCAGCAGAAGACTGCCCCTCCCTGAGCCTGGTTCTGCTGGAGGTTTCTTCCTGTTAAAAGGGAGTTTTTCCTTTTTCATTTTGACAGTTGGGGTTTTTCTGTAATTATTGTATGGCCTTGCCTTACAATATAAAGTGCCTTGGGGCAACTGTTTGTTGTGATTTGGCGCTATATAAATAAAATTGATTGATTGATATATATATATATATATATATATATATATATATATATATATATATATATATATATATATATATATATATCAATCATAGGTCTCCAGTGCTTTCTTCTTCTAATTTTCCAAGTCAGGGTACACACCCCCAGCAAACGGTGCCACTTTTTCACTTTATAAAAAAGTAAAAATAGCACCACTCCAGGGCAGTATAGATACAAGTGCATTTCCTTACCTTTTTGTCTGCAATTGGAAATGCTCAGAGAGAGGCTGGCTGCTGAATGTGGAGGATTAGTGAGACAGCTCTTTGATCAGACCTGGGTGAGCTCTTAGATCTCTTTTCCTCCATCTCTCTCCCTCATTTCTTCATATTCCCCTCTGTTTTTCCCATCCTTCTGTCTCATATGGCCTTGTTCCTGCTTCTTTTGTTTTGCCTCCATCTACTTCCCTCCATGGTGTGGCCAGACTTTGGCCATGCCTTCTGGCACCCCATGAGTCCTGGACAGGAGGTGGCAGTGTGACACAGTTGAGACAAAAAAGGTGCACTGAGGGTGGCATCACGGACATATAAGCACGGGTGAAGAGGAAGGGGGGGATAAGGGCAGCACATGAACTACATGCTTTGGAACAAATGACACAGGGAATAAGTAATCCCTGGCCCATTCTGGTCTGACTCAGCAGTCATTTTTCTCTCTCCCCTCTGGAGATAAGTCTAATGGAATTGCAGCATTAGAGAAGCTGCATCGCCACGGTTGGGTAAAACTCACAAAACGCCTCTTTCTGTTATGACACAGATTTGTTTGCTGTTACTGCCTACTGAAGGGCATGTGTTGTAGGCAGCTGCTCTTCCTAACATACGCTTTAGAAAAGTGTAAGAGGCGTTCTGAGCGCAGCAGAAGAAGATGCTGGGCCGAGCTTAAAAAAGGAGCCTCTCGGTTATCAAGTCTGTTTTGGTTCCTCTGGTCGACGAGGTGTGGGGATTACGATCCACTGCTACGTAACGGCAAAATGCTGAGAAGCCACGAGGAGTTATACAGACAGCAACACATCTGTGGGCCGATAAAATATTCAGTGGGAAGACAGTTCTCCAGAGGAGAGCAAACTACAACTCCTCGACACCTCATCCACCACCGTTAATGATTTATCAATAACTCTACGCTCTCACAGACTGCCTGGGTTGCACTTTATTAAAAAAATACCTGCTTGACACAGGGAGGAACCGGACATCAAAAATAGATCTGTCCAAAATATGGGAGGGGGTGGAGCCATTCTCACCCGAGCAGCAGCTTTACCGTCAGAGATGGAGAAATTTAGTTCTCGCAGCACATGATTGCTCACTACAAAATCCCAGCTATGAACACAGCCCAAAGTCATGTAGGAGTAGAAGCCGTGATGCACAGCATCGTGTCAACGCTTCCACCGCCCTTAATAGAGATTTCTTAGGCATCATACGGTACGCCAACGCAGAAAAGCTCAGGATGATGTGAACTTTAGTAAAGAACAGCAAAACTAGAATTTGGTGATGTCTAACCGCTACACCAATTCTCTGACAAAGTCAACACTGCATGAGTGCAATCATACGTATACATTTGCATTGATTGCACCAGTGTGGTCTTCCTTCTCTTTTTTAGTACTCCTACTCTGCCTCTGACTGGCTGTGGCCCTGACCCTACTTTTGAATTTATAATAATGTATTTTGACACATTCTTGAATGTTGCATGTGGGGAAAAAATAATAATAATGTACTCCTCCTCCTCAAGCAACAATACAGCCTTAAAGTATCCTGATGATTCAAAATGAACAGAACTATCCATTTGATTTATTTATTGCAAAAAACAAATGCTGCAGTGGCTGTTGAATCTCTTCCCAGCCCTGAAAGACTGAGCCTAGACTCAACATCACTGGAGTACCTACCAGATCCCCGATCCGCCAAGTGGATATCATGGATATGTGGCCAAGATCTCATTCAAAATATGACGCTTTTCTATGTTAACTATTGCCGTGATAGTAGCATGGAAAAAGACACTAAAAACATAATTTTGGTTCTCACTTTTATAGATTCCAGAAGATTATGGTCTGAAACCTTGTCTATAGCTCGGAAATCTTTAGACGGTCCGACAGGGGGGTGTGTGATAATTAGGATATTTCACCATTGTGCCATGATCTTGTGTTACCTGTGGAGGGATATTTAAGATGTGATAATATTCATTTTTTTCTGTTGTGTACTTTGATATTCTTTGGTATCCCGTCCTTGTGAACACTGGCCTATTTATGCTTGTCTAGCTGCAACATTTCTGTTGCTGCCTTGTTAGTAATGACCATAGCAGATGGTCAACCGCACTAAGCCTGGTCTGCTTGAAGGTTCTCTCAGGCTGGATGGTCAGAAACTTCTGAACACAAATGCACAGCTCAAACAGACAGCTCTGGTTGTAAAAGGCTTTGCTCAGGTCAGTACACAAGAAGGCAGTCTAGGAAAAGCAGCAGTACAATAATCATCAGGCTTGAGGCGTGGTTGAAGCAACAGGCTGGAGTCAGGAACACTAGAGGCAGGTAGGACTATGGAACGCAGGAACAGAGCTGGGAAGTGGCACAAGGCACAACAATCTGGTGAGGGACTAACACACCCAGTGAGCTTACATAACCCCAGGTGATGAGCAGCAAATCAGGAACAGGCGTGCATGGAAGACACCAGAACAAGGGCGTGGTCAGGGAGAGAGAAACATCCACCACCAAGAACCAAGAAACAGGCAAGAGAGATAGAGACAGCAAAGCCCCAAGCAGAAAAAACCCCCACAAGAGAATAAACATACAGAAAACCAAAGAAACAGAAAATAACAAAACAGACCAGAAAATAAAAACAAATAACCCAAACAGAATTCAAACCCTGACAGGTTCTTCCTATAATAAAAATGCAGAAGGAGTTTTCCCCCTTATAATGGCCATCAATGTTCTTGCTCATGGCATTGGTAAGGTATTGACCTTAATTGTGTATGGCACCTTGAGGTGACTTATATTGTTAGTTGGAGCTGTATAAACAAAGAAAATTGAACTGATAGTCTTTTGCTTTTGAAATGGAGCTTGTAACATAGTTGCACATGCAGTGACATCACTGGAAGATTTTCTGGAAAGTACCAAGGTTGTGCTAAAGTTATACTTTTGACAAAACTATAATTGCTTTTGCACATGACATGGTACAAGGTCTGTGTTTATGTCATCTAACCTTGAGCTAGATCACATTCGTGGGCAACTCGACTCTTCATTTGCCAATTTGTCTCAGTTATAGCCCAGACCTTCCAGGATGCATATCTGTGAAAGTGAAAATGTTGCTTTATTCACATTCATACCTTTCAAATGCTAATTTTTTCACATTCATACCTTTCAAAATATATATTAGCACCTTTACTTCTGCTTACAACTATTTTATATAATGTCTTAAGAAATTACCAATTTGTATGGGAATTAGCAAAAAGGTAACACTTAAAAAGTATTATTGCAGTAGTACATACATTTTTTGGGGGGGGGGGGGGGTACACCTAAAATCATGTGCTGGTGCACCCCAAAAAAGTGAGGCACACAAATAACTAATCCAAAAGTTAGTCTGGAATCCTGTAAAGTTGTGCTGTACCATGACACAAAACATTCATTTTGCAGGTTTCTTTTTTTGAAAATGTCTAATTACTTGCTCAAGTGGACCATAGCACAGTGATTACACCAATATTTCAGGTAATGGTCCAAAAATCATCCCAATTTCCACTACATCAAAGCTGCAACTGTATGATAATAGTCACTCCCCCACAACTGACAGGAATATTCCTTTTTATAGAGGGGCGGTATCGAGGTAGGAAGGTATCTGAGGGAGGTGATGGAAATGAGGAGGTCGGATCTTTACTGTTAATGTGAATGTTGAATCTATAAAAGCAGTGGGTCGACTCATATAGGAGGAAAAAAAGGGAGGGGCGGGCGCAAAAAGTTCATAACCATAGAGGAAGCCTATTAACCTTGGTTGGTACTTTAAATGTCATTATTTTTAGCTGACACAACAAAAAGGCCTGCGAGAGCTGTTCGCTTAGCGATGCGCCATGTAAATCACTTTTGCAAAAAGGAAATTACTTCCTGGGGCCCAATGTTATTAATCTAAATTCTCTGGTTAGTCAAATTGTTGCACATAATAAATATGGAGCAGCTCGTGATGTTTATCTGCTGTGACAACCCATTCTCGCCAAAACATTTTTTCCCACCGTTTTCTCTTTATTCATGTCTGGAACGCGTTCTTGAAGGAGACAGCTCTACTAAACAGCGCTAAAACTGGAGGAGTTGGATGGGTGTGGGGCTTGTCTCTTTCTGTCTTATACCCATCTTCTCATCTCCTGCTTATATGATGCTTGTCCTAGCTGGATTCTCTCTCTTGCATGTCTTCATCTATCCTGCGTCGTGGACTGTCTGGCTTGATGACACACACACACACACACACACACACACACACACACACACACACACACACACACACACACACACACACACACACACACACACACACACAGTTGAGCTCCTCTAACCTCTAGCTGGCAGCTGCAGATCTGGTTGCCAATATAAAACAGACCAGATAACTCACTACACTGTCATATTAGAATAAGCAGCCTTGACAGACAGATCATTTGCATGAACCACTTCACCAAATACTAAGTTGTTGCCTGTTTTGCACAGCAGCCGTGCCACCAGACTGCAGGAAGTGACACACAGACTGAGGCAGAAAAAGGGGTAAAGGTAACAGAAGGGTAGGGAAAAGAAACACAGAAAGAGGAGACAATAGTGCATACACATAATTGTGCAATCAAACAAAAGAATGTTGTAATTACTTCACTGGAAAAAAAAAAAAAAAACAGCCCCTCTGCTAGATTTAGACACATAATGTGTATATGGTAAGACTACTGCTGCAACTGGCTCTGGTGGGTACATGGCTGCCACTCCAGTTGTGGGTCCTTTGGGTGCTGTCAATGATGCATTGTGTGCATTTACACAAGTGTGTGCATGTGTGTCCTGATTATGCAGGTATAATTGTGGGGAGGTGGGGAAAGCAGAGCCTCAAGGTCAGAGTGGTGTGGCTCACCAGCTATAGCCTCTATCACTTTAATTAACTCCTCCGAGGGGCTTAGGAAAAGGCCCTTGTTACAAATTCACCACAATGGAGTTGACAACCATTGTACATTAGGGAAGGGCAACATACAGGATGCTAAAAATACCTCTTCTAAGCACAGCTCATGACTACTAAGATGGACCATTATGTAATTTCAATAGGTAGGAAACTAGACGGAATTCAGTCAGTGTTCACTTCTCTATAACTTTTGTCAACATGAACAAATTAAGAAACTCAATTTAAAAAGGTGCTCAATACAGATCCTATGCTGTTCTTGATTCCTGCAGTTCTACATAAAAAAAGAGAAGGACACAGCAGTGATGCCACGTCAGCAGAGCTGCCTCTCGGAGACCTTACCCTGAAGAAATGGGAGGACATTGGTTGCTTGGCCAGAACTCAGAGACAGAGAGATCTGTCCTGAATGACAAGGATCTAGCAGGTATTTCCAGTCCAAGTATATGCACTTGGACTGTAAATGAAATTGGTTGTAGTGGTCCTATAATCTGCTAATGTAATGGGGATAGCCTAATGCTATATATGATTTGTGATCTTTCCATGTCTTGCATTTTCCCTTTCTTTAGATTCAAGAGGGGGCCTTGTGCTGATTGAATCATATGTGCAAGTACACTCCAAAAACCTCATCTATCTTGGCACATTCATAAATTATTTTAAAATTTATTGCTTGTGCCCCCCGTATGAAATCGATAGATGGATTGTAGCTGTGTCTGATGTTTTACAGATGTGATACTGGACCAATGTGGTGAAGAAAAATCTGAGCCAGAAGGCGAGACTCTTGATTTAAGCTCTGATCCTCACCTATGGCCATGAGCTTTGGGTAATGACAGAAAGAACCAGGTCACGGAAACATGTGGCGGAAATGAGATTCCTCCTTCGGGTAACTGGGCTTGCACTTTGAGACAGGGTGAGAAGCTCAAATATCCAGGAGGGATTCAGAGAAAAGCTGCTGCTTCTTTGCATCAAAGGGAACCAGCTGAGGTGGTTCCAGCAACTAGTGGGGATGCCCCCTGGTCATCTCCCTAGGGTGGTCTTCCAGGTCCATCCAACTGGGAAGAGGCCCCAGTGAAGACCCAGGACATGCTGGGGGGGATCACATTTCCCAGCTGGCTTGGGAACGCATGTGGATCCCTCAGGAAGAGTTAGAGGACTGGACCAAGGATAAGGAAGTGTGGGTTGATTTGCCTGGTCTACTGCCACAGTGACCCGCAGAAAATAAATGAATGAATGAATGAATGCCCCCAGTAAATTTTAGGTTATTTATTCCACAGCAGTACCAACCTCTTTTCACAAAATTTTGCGAAAATGGTTTCCGTTTAATGAGACGTGAGTAGAAAATATACTTTGTTGCCACAGTTACAATGCTTGTAATATTGTTTAAACATTGTAACTGCAATGTATCCATCAAGTTGTGACACAGACACAAAGGAAGCCCTACACTTGAGTTTTTTTTTGTTTTGTTTTGTTTTTTTGATAACTTTGGTTCCCACTATTTTAACTTTGGTTTCCATTTACCCTCAAAATGTATCAAAGACCTGTTTCTTCAAACTTGCATTTTGTCCAACCTTTTTGTCATTTCAACATGAATGCTCATCAAACACACCTAAACAATGTACATTAAGTCCCAGTTTCATGTAATAATCTGCTGATACAACCATCACCATAATCAATGCTTGAGGTGATCTAATGGATTCCACTGCTGGTGTCAGGAAACAACCACAACTGCTGCTTTATGAGGCCATTATGAGGCAGTTGCCACAATGAGACAAGCTGCTGAGGGTGGCAGAGGACAGATCTGTATCACATTGTTTTGCGGATCAATTTGAGAACTTTAATTAGCCAGGGGGTCAGGCCAGCCAGTGCAGCAGGTCCAGGTAAAGCTCATCAGTGAGGGGGGGCTTACAGGTGCCTTCGGCCCTAATCTCTCCGCCCATCTTGCTGAAATTAAAGCGGCAAATGGGAAATTGATTTCTAGCCCCCCTGTCCATGGCAATATCTCCTTTTGTCTTAAGGACATTAGGGAGGTTTGCACTTGCCTAAGCTGTTCTTTAAAATGTTCATTATTGATACAAAGGTCTTTGCTGGCAGACAGCCACAGCAACCCTGAAGAAGAGGAAGAGGAGAAGAACCGGCCTATTCAAGCCTTCAAGTCTTTCACCAAACAATCCTCAACAAAAACTGCGTGTAGAGGATCGTTTTGACCTCTACTTCCAGCCTGATGTGATTGCTGACACAGCATCTCCTGAAAGATGGAGGAGGTCTGACCACAGTGAAAAAGCTGGCTCAATGTTACAAACAGAACTTCTCAACTTCATCTGGTCAATCAGTTAAATCAAATGTTCATTCTCAGCCACTCTCATCAGCTTGCCAAGTTGAAAAAAATACAAAGCTGCCCAACGGCAACCTATGGAAGCAGTAGATTGGCTCTGGAGAACAGGAGTGAGTCAGCAGAATCTTCAAAAACCGGCAGGACGGCGACTCTACTGCTACTGATATCACACAGAATCAAATGAAGTCTAATTCATTTCCCGCCCTGCATGTCACTTCCCTCAGATCAAGGTTTCTGTTGTGCCGTGTTGATGTTTTCCACTTTATGGCAGGATGCTATTTGTCATTCTAATGAACTTCTCTGTGGGAAAAAAAAGATCCCAGGGAACATTTCTCAAGTTGTCAGGGAGCAGAGAATGTAAAGTGTGTAACACAGTTAATTCAAGTGGGCCTGCCCTGCAGGCAAAAGGCCTGCTTATGTATCAGTTCTTAACAGGGACAATTTATGCCAATTTAAGGCAGGGAATAGAGAATTTAGGAACAGGTCCAAAATGCTGTGCTGGAAAAAAAAAAAACCCTGTGCTTGTCAATTGGGAAAATCTGACAACAGCCTTCACAGTACCTTTTCATTAAGCAGCTTTAGGTTGTCCAGGGATCGTCTTGGGGACACACCACACAAGTGATGGACAGGTGTGAAAAGTGAATTTTTATACATTATGTAGCACAGAATCCTGCCGCCCCTTTATTCCGGAGACAATGATGCCCAAACTGCCCTTGGCCAAAGCTGCTGTTCGGGCAGTGCAGGAGTGTGTCTTTTGCACCGAGAGGTACAAACGACATAGCTGGTCTGTTGTATGCATGTGATAAATCTGCTGGTGTGCCAAGGCTCTTTTCTCATTTGTTAGTCAGCCATGTGTGAAAATGTTAATGAAGGCCCATATAATCTAGGAAATTCTCACCATTAGAATTTCCTTCACGTAGCCAGGCTTTCTGCTTACACACTGACTATTGTGCGCATCAATCCTTCCACTGTCGTACTAATAATAGACCTAATTGCCTCAGTCAGCCCACTGGCTGTCTCTGCCTCTCTATGCATCTCAAAACGAAGTCAAGGACTATCTTATGACAAGACCATGGTATAGTACAAGAAGTGTGTGTGTGTATATACACATATATATGTATATACACATATAGATAGATAGACAGATAGATATACCAGTGGTGCTCTGGATAGTGTCTATCACCAGCTAGGTTCCATCATCTTATCTACTGAAATATTAAACATCCAAATGCCAAAATATTTGCCAGAGCTCTGCCGGGCTTTGCAATGCTTTTTCTCCTCTATCTCATCTATTATAAATTGGATGCATGGAGTAACACTAGCAACATGATGTCTCCCTCTGAAATCAATGACCTATCCTATTTGTCTGGCTGTGCTGTTGAGCAAGGTCTAAATGCAGTGAAATATACCTTTCTTAACAATATTTATATTACACATTGTCCTTTGACACTTGATGTGAATTCCTTTTGAATGGCTTGCTTGAATGAAAATCCAGCTTTTTTCACGCTCTTTTCTCTCAGACAGGCTGAACTGTGTAATTACTATGAACAGAGAGAGAGAGAGTGGTGACAGTGGGACCAAAACATCCATAAACCTGCAGGAAAGCACGAACACATCAGTGCATGTTGGACCTGCACTACATCACAGCCGTCAGCATCGCCAAAAACACCAGTGCATCTAGTGTTTTCAGAGACAGGCTGAGAGAAAAGCAAGCCTTGAAACCACTGTTCATTAAGTCACCTAGTAATAGTTACCTGCATCTGATTCATCTGGAAATGACATTATTTTGCATGACAAAAAAAAAAAAAAAAAAAAGTGCATCGGGAAAGGATTCACAGCGCTCCACATTTTCCACATTTTGTTATGATACAGCCTTATTCCAAAATAGAGATTTATTTTTTTTACTCAAAATTATAGTCACAACAACCCATTATGACAACATGGAAAAGATTTTTTTTTACATTTTTGCAAATTTATTAAAAATAAAAAACTAAAAAAATCTCATGTGCATAAGTATTCACACCCTTTGCTCAATACTTTGTTGATGCACTTTTGGCAGCAATTACAGCCTCAAGTTTTGTCCATTCCTCTTTGCAGCACCTGTCAAGCTCCATCAGGTTGGATGTGGAGCGTCGGTGCACAGCCATTTTCAGATCTCTCCAGAGATGTTCAATCAGATTCAGGTCTGGGCTCTGACTGGACCACTCAAGGACATTCACAGAGTTGTCACAAAGGTGTGCTTTGGATCATTGTCCTGCTGAAAGATGAACCGTCACTCCAGTCTCAGGAGCGCTGTGTGGAGCAGGTTTTCATCCAGGATGTCTCTGTACATTGCTGCATTCATCTTGCCCTCAATCCTGACTCGTCTCCCAGTTCATGTGGCTGATAAACATCCCCACAGCATGATGCTGCCACCACCATGCTTCACTGTAGGGTTGATGCCTGGTTTCCTCCAAACATGACACCTGGCATTCACACTGAAGAGTTCAATCTCCTTCAATGACAAACTGATTCATCCAAAGTGTGTGAAGGAGAGGTGTCACAGGTCTTTCCTTCCTGCTACTATTAGACTGTATAATCAGCACTACCCCCAGTAAGTGTATATATTTTACTTATGGATATGTGATATGTTTGTTTTTCAGCTGCGCTTGTTTGTACAAGGTTTCCACAGTGGATCTACTACAGATCCACATAGGGATCTGGCAGATGTTTTAATCCAGATACTCTTCCTGATGCAACTCCAAATTTACTTGGAGAAATTCAATTCAATTTATTTTATTTACATAGCACCAAATCCCAACAAAGTTGCCTCAAAGCACTTCCCATGAGTTAGGGCTAACCTTACCAACCCCCTGAGCAAGCACACAGGTGACAGTGGTCAGGAAAAATTCCCTCTGATGATAATGAGGAAGAAACCTCAAGCAGACCAGACTCAGAGGGGTGACCCACTGCTTTGGCCATTCTAACAGTTACAAGATTTTTACAAAAGTTTACCTATTTTTTACAAACAGAAGAAAAAGATAACAGGAAAAAAAAAGAACAGCAACAAAAACAGTCTGTTATTGAGGCACTCAGTCATTGGTACAGCAGGCAGGGCATCCTTAGTCCAGCATCCTGGGATGCATGGCCAGCAACCACTGAATGTCTCGTCAGTGCCACACACACACTTGAGAAACAAGTGACAGGATCAGTCATACACAGAACAGGTTGGCTGCCATCAACACACTGTGCACACGTGTGTCCTGCTTATAATACAGTATTTCTCTATTATCCTTTCCCTTGATTTGCCATGCCCAGGAATTTACCCTGCCTTCTATTTGCACATTTTAATCTGCCCTTCTGTTGGCCAATTTTCATTACCACTGTTGATTACTTGTTACAAGTACCCCCCCCCCCCCCTCCCCCGGTCTTAAAAATAAAAAAATGCCTTATTTTCTTGTTTTAAAAAGCTCCCTTGATCTTCAAAACTGAGTCATCTACATGCTGCATCATGCCCAGAGAAATGCACCACATGGCCAAAACATCATCACTGGTGTTCCCTCACAATAGAATTGGTATGCCTCATCTTAGTCAAAGTAATTCCAGTAGTACCCAAGGAGCCTCAGAAAAGACCAAATACCAAAGACATCCAGTCATCACCTGAGGTCACTAGTTAGCATCCCAGTCTTGCAAACCATAAACTAAGACAGGAAGTATAAAGACTCTTAGGGTTAGAACCATCAATCTCTTGCAAAGGTATCAGCATCGGCAAACACCTCTGTCCACCAAATTTGAAATGCCACAAACTTTGCTGTCAAAGACTCTAATCTAGGATGGCAATATTAACATGTTAAGGGCCCCTTCACACATAGTGCGAAGTTTGGACGGTGTTTGGATATTAACGGCGAAACAGCGCGAAACAGCGCGAAACAGTTCGAAATTAGCGCACAAAACATCGCGCACGAACCCGGTGCGAGAGTTCTTGCACGCGCCGGTGTTCGTCAAGCAGGAACAGTGCAAGGTGCACCACATGGCGCCGCTTATGTGGAAGAAATAAAAACCAGCTGGTACATGTGGAACCACATCGCGCCACTTATGTGGAATAATAAAAAAGAAAAAAGAAAAAACACACCACCCGGGACGCGAACTCACACCTTTCAAAACCTCTGATCCCGTCAGAAACTTTACCACTGAACTTCGGAGCTCAGTGGTAAAGTCCTGTAATGCCCTTCCTGTTGCACCAATGACTGACTGCCTTTTATCTCTTTGAAAGCTGCAGGGAGCTGCCTCATATCAGGAAGGACATGGAAGTATTACAAAAAAAATTAAAATCCCACACCTTATGAAAACGCTGCATTTAGCAACCGTCTGTTCTTCTGGTGATGACCCATGGTCACAGACATAGTCATGAAATGACATGAATGAGAAGCAGTGTGCTCTTAATTTACTGGTCAGGTGCGTCCAGTCAGCCACGCATGTGTTCTGCTCGACACACGTATTGTGGATGGCGCGCCACAGCATAGACACTGTGTCATGTGGAACAGAGCTCATGTGGGTGACCTGACGGTCAGATTTCCCGCTGCGTGTTCTGACTGACGGTTCGTTTCAACCTGGAGAGCTGTCAATGTCCCCGCTGTGCGCACACTCGCCTGCTGCAGCTTGTCGCCACCACAGCGATATATGTTTTTATTTCTGTCCATGTAAATCCAGCAATCAGATACATGCGCCTCACAGTGGACAGTTGTTAGTCCATAACTGTCCAAACACAGTAGGTGATGTGCAGCTGGAATGTCCAGAATGACAGATCACCCCAGCTGCTTCTGCCGGAAGCCACGCCTCCCGTGAGTGGAGCACACATACGCACGTGTCAGTGTGTGTTTGCAAAGTCACACTCGGGGGGAACTTTGACAAATTTCACAGCAGTACGACAGTGATCATCTGAAGTCTCTTGTCATGCCAAGAGTGCTACTGGCCACACATTTTCTAAGTGCCATGCGAGTGGTGTTAGATGTTCATGCGTGTCACCTGGAATTTGGCCGGCACCTGCCGCGAGAAGGTGCGATGGGTTCGCACAGCACACACTTTGTCTTTCAGGCACTTGTGTGTGCAAATAGTTGTAGCAACAGGTGTACTAGGCGTTGGCGACAGGGACGACACACCAGTTTGCACACCATTCCTGCGTTATGCGCACTAAGTGTGCACTTCGTCCAAACTTTGCGTTATGTGTGAAGGGGCCCTAACATATAGTTTCTGCATGCAATGCAGATATCGTCAGATTTCGCTCATTCAAAAAAAGGCTGGTTTGTTGTTATTCTGACTGTTACTTAATTCTGAATACTCCACTCCAATTTTGAATTCGATTTTCTGTTTTTATTATGCCGTGTGAAGCACCTTGAGGCGATCTCATTGCGAACTGGCGCTATGTAAATGAATAAATTTGATTTGATTTGACAAGATGAGGGACCAGAACCTGGACCAGCACCTCCTGCTTTGTCTGAAACTAAAGGCCATGAGGTTCATAATGTTAATATTACATTCTGATAATACATTTTTTTTATTGTAAAAAGTTTAACCAATTTGTGTGTGTGCCTGTATTTTTGTAGGCAGGTGAGTGTGCAACTGGACTGTGGTCATATTATATCCTACAGCAGGCTAATGCATGTTTTTTCTGTCATTGTAATGAAACAGACTTTTCCAAATCTGCACATATATAATGAAAGGGACAGCGCTAAATACACACAGTTATTTTTATCATTTGCGTAATTAATTTGCTATAAATTCGCTAACAACCAGTGGAAAGTCAGGGGAGACTGGGTCAAGACATTTGATTTTCTTGCAGCAGAAGTAAGCTGTTCTGCTCCTGTCCTGCTCCTGTCCTGCTCCTGTCCTGCTCCTGCCTTGCTCCTGTCCTGTGTGTCGTCACAGCAGCCGCCGCGTGCTGCTCCGTGTCTCCCTCCCTCCCCCCCACGTGGACTGTGTCCCCCATGGGGGGAGATGAGCAGAGCTGCGGCTGCTTGTTTAGTTATTTTGCCACCAAATCCGGTGTGGGTTTATCGTGTCTTTCCCTGTTAAACTGTGAAGTTTATATGTCCTCAGTGCTGATATTAGCAAGTTTCCTGCATGCACATTAAGATAGTTTTCAAGCTCACCTCTCTTCTCAAAGAATTTGGTTAGCAGCTGTTTTCCCTCATTTAGTTTTCTTTTGTCTCTTCTTTTTTGAAATCCGGACTTTGATTTTTTTTTTAAAATTTATTTATTTAGAAAGACGTCTTATTTCAGCCTGAAAACCTCTATCCAAGCTGTCAGATCCCCTTTGGGATGTGTGTGTGTGTGTGGGGGGGGGGGGGGGGGGGGGGGGGGGATGCCTCCTGTGTGCCTGGACTAAACCATTGTACAACTGTGCAGGGGTGCGAAGGGCCCTCAGAGATCTTTCAGTATTATTGTTAGAGCAGAATTATGTTTCGCAACATTTATACATTCATTCTAATTATATTCTTTTACAACATGAATTGTATGGACATTAATGAAATGCAACACAAAAATGTATTTAATGCCAGTTTTTTGTGGGTTTGCCAGTTTTTCGCTGACAAATGGCTGCAACACCAAGTACAAATGATACTATATCACCGACAGATGGCAGCAGCTCACACAATTGTTCAACAAATTAAAATGGCGAGGAAGATGTCCTACGACACTTCTTGTTTTTGTTCTCATTGACGAGAAGCGTCCGAGGAGAAAGATTAAAATGAAAAACTGGTTTTAAACGTTTTTCGGACAGTATGGACTAATGCTGCTTAATCACTGGCGTTCTCACACACACTCCCAGAGGACACCTCACCAAAACCGATTGCTAATCAGCTAGGCGTGTGTTAGCAAAAGCTAGGCTACAGCTGCATTGGCTAACCGTTTTCGTACCGAATCTAACTGCTTAATGTATTCTAAGGTTGAAAATCATCAAATGGACACTTTGTTTCCGTCCAAGGGGCTATCCGCTTGATCAATGTGAATTTATACCGTCGGATGTAAAACCCCGTTAGCTTTTTAAGACCAGTTAGCCGATCAGTCGCTATCGCTTAGCGGCTAATGGCGACCCGTTCTGAACCCATGTTTAGCTATTGGTTAGCAATTAATGGTGGTGCAATTACTCGCAAATCGACACCACCTCCTAAACGAACATCACTTTAACATTTCACGTATATATATAAAATATATACTCAACAAAAATATAAACGCAACACTTTTGGTTTTGCTCCCATTTTGTATGAGATGACCTCAAAGATCTAAAACTTTTTCCTCATACACAATATCACCATTTCCCTCAAATATTGTTCACAAACCAGTCGAAATCTGTGATAGTGAGCACTTCTCCTTTGCTGAGATAATCCATCCCACCTCACAGGTGTGCCATATCAAGATGCTGATTAGACACCATGATTAGTGCACAGGTGTGCCTTAGACTGCCCACAATAAAAGGCCACCCTGAAAGGTGCAGTTTTGTTTTATTGGGGGGGGGGGGATACCAGTCAGTATCTGGAGTGACCACCATTTGCCTCATGCAGTGCAACACATCTCCTTCGCATCATCCGTGAAGAGAACACCTCTCCAACGTGCCAAATGCCAGCGAATGTAAGCATTTGCCCACTCAAGTCGGTTACGACGACGAACTGGAGTCAGGTCGAGACCCCGATGAGGATGACGAGCATGCAGATGAGCTTCCCTGAGACGGTTTCTGACAGTTTGTGCAGAAATTCTTTGGTTATGCAAACCGATTGTTCCAGCAGCTGTCCGAGTGGCTGGTCTCAGATGATCTTGGAGGTGAACATGCTGGATGTGGAGGTCCTGGGCTGGTGTGGTTACACGTGGTCTGCGGTTGTGAGGCTGGTTGGATGTACTGCCAAATTCTCTGAAATGCCTTTGGAGACGGCTTATGGTAGAGAAATGAACATTCAATACACGAGCAACAGCTCTGGTTGTCATTCCTGCTGTCAGCATGCCAATTGCACACTCCCTCAAATCTTGCGACATCTGTGGCATTGTGCTCTGTGATAAAACTGCACCTTTCAGAGTGGCCTTTTATTGTGGGCAGTCTAAGGCACACCTGTGCACTAATCATGGTGTCTAATCAGTATCTTGATATGGCACACCTGTGAGGTGGGATGGATTATCTCAGCAAAGGAGAAGTGCTCACTATCACAGCTTTAGACTGGTTTGTGAACAATATTTGAGGGAAATGGTGATATTGGGTATGTGGAAAAAGTTTTAGATCTTTGAGTTCATCTCATACAAAATGGGAGCAAAACCAAAAGTGTTGCGTTTATATTTTTGTTGAGTGTATATTAAGCATATACAAATGAGTTATAAAACAAATTTAATCACCACAAGGATATTACAAATGCTTAACTAATGCTCAGCTAAGGCTTGTTCGTACACTGAAAGAAGAATTTGTACATAGATAAAGTTTTTAAAACTGCATACTTATAGTGATGGGGAAAGAGACTTGAGCTTTGTACATTATTAACAAATGATACATAAAGTACTGAGGAAAAAGGAAAAGTAGTTAATGCAATCTTTACAAATGTTATAACTGATACACTGAGCATCAACTAATGGTTTATTAATGCTTAGTAAAGGCTTAATAATTTGTTAGGAAAAAATGTAAAGACAATAAAAATATGATTTGTAAAGTTTTTTTTATCTCTAACGAATAGTGCCTGATTTACATTTATAAATGATGAACTATTAATGATCAACTTTTCTTAAATGGTTTATTCACCTTATTCAGGAAGTCAGGGTGGGCGGCTCCATTTTGTCAAGCAACTTCCGGTTTGCCACTGTGTCTGATGATTAGCTACGTGGGAACACAGTACACTAAAAGTGTCCGACCATGAGCAGCATTAATTGTTGAGTTTGTGGGTGCCACAACTGGAAGAAGAGGAAACTATCGCTTTCAGAATGATGTTTTGAACATGGAAAGCAGAGATCTGAGTGCTGTGGACGAGCATTTATCTTGTTCCCTCCTCCGTTGAAAGACAAGGATCTCCAGTGCTAGCTAAAGGCGCTGAATTTGAAAAATCCACCCAAAGTCCATATGTCTGTTCTTTTTTTATGGAGAAAAAACCTATATCACTGGATCTTTACCCAGAGAATGGTTGGACTACAATGCTCTGTTGAACTAGCCACGGTGGATGCTAGTAAGATAAATGGGTAAGCTGTGTTTGTAGCGTTAGCTGTGATCTTATTTACTCATTTTTTTGGAGTTTGATACAACAAAGGACTGCATGAAATAACACCATATGTATATTAACATTACGTAGTCTTGGCAATACAGTGGTACTACTTGTTGGGTAGTATTTTAACTTGATTGTGCTTTTATACGAGCTCTGCACCGCTGTGGGGCACGGAGCTCGTAGTTCCTCATAGCCAAACCGTTCACGCCAATTATGACCTGTGGGTGAGCCAAAGTCGTTCCCTTTGAGCTCACACACAGCTCACTGGAAGTCCTAAGACAAAACGGAAATGCCTCTGTTGTAAAAGTGAGTGGGGCTGAATAGAGAATTAAAGAATAATTTATAATGTTTTATAAAGACATTACATATTTTGTTATTAATAATTATTAAGTCATCTATTTATGTTCTTACCAATGAGTAGCTAATAAAAAAGAATGCTTTGTAAATATTTTACAAGTAGTTATTTAAGCATTTACTTACACTTTATAAATTCTTTACTAATGCTTTATAGCATGCAGTTAGTATAAAGTGTTACCAAAAAAAAAAAAAACCTATTAAGGTGTCATATAATTCGCATTAGAGAAGTTATGACATTCACCATATTATTAACTTCGATAACAGATAATCAGATAACTGAAAAGTTATCTTTGATAAAGATAAAACGATAAACCACCCAAAAATGTATTGGAAGTTACAGATAACCGATAAATTCCTGTATTGTCTCTGGTACATTTGCAACTACTAATAAACTGAATTTGAGTTTTAACACCACGATCGCTTCTCGTAGCATCAAAAGCGACAACAGACCCAAACAATGAGCCCACACTTCTGTCTTTGAACATCTTGCCCCCTGCTGGAAGCTCTTGTTTACTACATGGCTTCCAGCACAGCAGCAAGCTGAGAGCAGCCAAAGCCCAGCTCTGTACCCAATCACAACGCTCCGGTCAAGCGGAGGTCTTGGAAAATAAAGCAGTGCTGACTTATGGTTTTGATTTATAAATAACAGTAATACCAATAGAATAACTCAATTAATGTCAATTCTGTCATTTGAACAAAGTTAAAATATAACATACGAGGTCTGTCCATAAAGTATAGGTCCTTTTTATTTTTTTCAAAAACTATATAAACTATAAACTATAGCGCGACATCTCGCACCGTGGGAAGTCCTTAAAGCGACAGAATCACCTCAAAATCTCTCCTCAGCCGTTAAAATTTTCACTGAAAACCAGCTTAATTTTTCGAACCATGTCCACTTCGATGTGTCTCACAGGTTTAGAAAAAATTTTGATCAAACAAAGCGCCAGTCTCTCAGCAACTTCTCAGACAAAGGAATTCCGACGAGGGGCTGGACGACTCCGCCCACAAGGAGTGCTCACAGGCGAATGACGTCACCAACAGGCGTGGAAAAACTCACGCATGCGCACAAGGGTTCATGCATGTCTGACGTAAAAACATATGAATGAAATCCATATAGTTTTTGAAAAAATAAAAAGGACCTATACTTTATGGACAGCCCTCGTATATCTTTTAATGTTGAATAATGCTGAGGTTTTGTAACAAACACAGACAGATCGCAAAGGATTCTGGGTAAAATGTGCCTTTGCTAAACACTGATTGGTTTAGTCATTCATTATGTAAACCAACACGTTAATGTGACGTGTGTCGTGTGTTGGTGTTTACAGATAAATGTGCTTTTGTAAAATATTCCATTTTTTATTTGTAAAAACAGGCATTTTTACGGAGTGTCATTGCAAAATGTTTTGCATGTGGAGAGAATGTGCGCTCATTTTATTATATTGTGCTGTGCACACGTTTTATGATCTTGTGTGCACATTTTATTATATTGTGCACACTTTTTATTATATTGTAAAATGTGCACTCAATATTGTCTTGACACATAAATGTTTTGGCCCTTTTTCAGATTCGTGCGAGAAATTTTTGGACCGAGTTTCAGGTTTATTGCGCGTCCTGCATCGTGTAGTGTACATGGAGTAACAAGCTGCATTTAACATCTCACGACCACCTCCTGATCGCCAATCGTATGGTCGAATGAAAATCAAACCTGTTTGATATTACTCTGGTCGGCCGTCGTAAGGGTATCCTGTTGCTGAAGAGCTACAAGCGTCCAACCGCTTGCACTGGGCATGTGCAAACACCGCAGAGCTGTCTTGTAATGTGTTTTTGTTGTTTTGTTTTTAAACTTTGATGTCTCCCATCGAGAGTTTTTGTAAATTAAGTTTGAAAAAAAGCTTACGTTTTGCTTCTGGAAACACGAGTCCGGTTTTTGAATGTACATTGTGTGTGAGAACATAAATCAGGCACTCTGAACTTTTACACCGTGCGGTTCTGTGATACAGTTTGAACTGAAACCGAGTACAGTGATTAAAAATACATATACAATCATACAATCATACAGTGTCTGCCCAGCTACAGGACAAATACTGCCACGAACTGCCATGAACAGTACTAGCCAGTAGATGGCAGTGGAGACCGTGAAAACTTGCCAAAACAAAATTCCAGATAATCTGTGTCTGCTACATTTAAGATGCGTGGAATTTAACAAACGCAAATACAATAACAGCGTCTATAAACCCAGAGAATATATTCACGAGAGTTTTAGGCACTAGAGTTTAATGCTGTTGTCCGTGGAGCCTGAACAGAGTGTCTGAAATGCATTAGTCCTGTCGTGAATGTACTGAGATTACCCTATCCTATCCATAATGCACTGCTGGCCACAGCATGTGCTCACTAAAACCTTACAAATTAGCGCATTACTTTAAAACTAAAACATATATCTGATATTTTCACTTTATAAAATTTCAGACATGACAGTAATTTTAAATAACTTGTCCAAAATTAGTTTGGTTAAAATTTGAACCATAAGTTAAAAATGTATGCTTCTGGATGACTTGGGTGATATTGCCAGTGTATCAGTATGGTGTTAAAGGAAATTTTTTTTGTTGTTGTTGTGTGTGACCAGTTCTCCTTTGCCTGCAGAAGACAGAGCAGTTTCTCATAGAAGCAGCTCTCTTCTGTTTGCAGAGGATAGAACTATACATCTGTTAGGAAACTTTTAACAGGTAGGTGCTCAACAGATTTAAAATTTTAAAAATGTTTTTCGCTGTTCAACTTTGTTTACTACATTATCGGTCTCAAAGTTATCGGAGAAAAATTTATCGGAAGATAATTAGTCCGATAATGGTTTTTAAAGTTATCTAAAAAGATAATCTGATAATGAAAACATTATCTTTGATAATTAACTGTTATCGGATTATCGGAACTGTGCCCACCACTGCGCACGCACACACACACACACACACACACACACACACACACACACACACACACACACACACACACACACACACACACACACACACACACACACACACACACACACACACACACACACACAAACTGTTGACAGGTATGAGGTACCTCAGACTTCTCTTTCAGGTCCTTTTTATATTTTTGAGTTATACAGCATCTCTTGGACACATACCAGAAAGCTTTAGAATTATTTTCAGTCTTATAATGACACTGAGCTACGCACGCCCATAAGCGCCAATCATTTCTGTCATATTATGAATTAAGAAGATTGTCTGCCTTCAGTGAAAAACTGGAAGTCATGTAATTTTCTACTTTCAAGCGATGACTGAGATGATGCTCACTGCTCACATGAGATGTAGACGGTATGACATAAGCAGATATGTGTGATTTTTCATTGGGATAAAGCTAAAAATCTTGGGGTAAGCTTTGATCTCACACTGTCCTTTGACTATTGTCCAGAAAGATTACCATGAAAACCTTTTCCCATTTGTGTAATATAGCAAGGGGTCAGCCTAGTCTTTCCATGCAGATGCAGTTACACTGGTCTCTCATCTCATGCTTTTTTTTAATCTCGAAAGATTATTGTAAAGACTTATTTTCTCACTTTCTATAGAGTAGGGCTTCAATTTGATAAGGATGTTGGTGCCAGAGTCCTAACAAACAGAAAAAATTTGACCCTATCAAAATTTTAGCCACACTAATTTGCTTTCTGTTCATATGAAGACAGATTTTAAGATTTTGCTGTTGACAAATAATCTGAATGGTCAACTGGCCATTTTTCTGGTCGATCTTGTGAACCCTTACATACCTTCCTGTGCTCTGCATTCTCATTATGAGAGTTTAACTTGTGTGCAAATGTTTAAAAAAAAGGCAGCAGTTAAAGAGCTTTCCCTTACAGGGCTCCTTTTCTGTTGAATAGTCTGCTTATTCAGGTAAGAGATCAATTCCACTGAGTCCTTTAAATTTCGACTGAAGACACATTCGTTCTCTTTAACTTATATAAAGGGAACTGAACTTTACTCTCATTTTACAGGTTGACTGTTAACACCAACCTTATCAAAGTCATTTGTCTCAGGACTTGTTGAACATCTCTAAAATGCTCTTTTGTCTGTGCTGGAGTGACACTGTTTTCTGAAAGGTTAATTGCTTCTCATAGTAATAAAAGGCCAGATTCAGAGCTGTGATTAACATAAATAGAGGTGCTCTCCCTCCACACAAAACTTTTTGACTATGTCCATCCTCACTGCGGGGTCAGATTCAGACAATTGTGATTTATTATTAATGACATTCAGTGCACTTCTTGTGACATTCCTTTTATTGGGTTTTGTCCTTTTATGCGTTTCATCTGAGAAAGACGCCTGCCCGCCCATGCCCAGCTTTATAGCTCATGAGGGAATAAATTTTCCATTGTCACAGCCACAACCAACAACAACTTATTTGATGCTAAAGACCAAATGATTCATTCTGTGATTGTGCATGAAAATTTACTTTTAAGCAACAACAATACCAACAGCAGTGCAATAAATCTTTTGCCTCTCCACATGGTGATTACTCTCTGTCTGCATAGTATTGGACTTTGCACACAGTCAGGAACAGAGATTTGACACAGCCATTTGCTTATTTAGCCTGCTCTGAAGACAAAGCTGGGGATAAATTGGGCAGATGAGAGTTTAAAAACTGTAGACAGGGAACAAAAAAATAAGAATAGCTTGGGAAAACTGATTTGTATTCACCCCGTAGAGCCTGCGTGACGTCATCCATTGGTTTGGGTGCTTATTAATTACTATTTTTGGGGACTGCACAGCGATTCTCATAATGCGTTACTTTGGTGTGGACAGAAAATGTTATCTTCCACGTATTTCCTCAGTTATTGTGCATTAAGTGGACCTACCTACAGCTGCTAAACTGCTAATATTGTTATCATACAATATTAAACAAGATGAGAGTTTATAATCCGCTACGACATTTCACTGCACAACAATTATTCTGTATTATTCCAAGTGTTTGGAATAAAATACTCCAAACAGACACAAAAGCGAGTGGCTCTGTTCTAGTCAAAGACTATGAGGGGAGGAGCTGATGGACACATCCCCTGTCACTCAAAGCAACCACACCCACATTAAAACGTCTTAAACTAAGACGTTACAAAAACAATTCACCCCCGTACGATTGTCATAGAGGAGGAAACTATCTTTAGAGACCAAAACCGTTTTTTTGTATCAGGCTGTAAACATGTTTATTTCTACGTTTTAAAAATGGGCTTCTATGGGAATGTGCTCTGTTTTGGAGCCAGACTCAAATGGCCGATCAAGGAACTGCACTTCCTGATTGGGATCAAAATGTGAGCTTGAGTGTTGCCGCTTGATTCACTCCTCAGTCCACAAATTCCCCCGTAGCAGCTTTAGGGTTGTGAGATTTTGAAAGTTTAGAGACGTGTGCATTACAGAGTGATACACAAGTGTGTATGGGATGTGGAAGTTCAACCTGCAATGGCTCAGCTGGGTTTTTTTGCAGACACACTTGCAAGCACATGCCAGGCCTGAAGGTCATGCTACCTCCTCTTCAGCCATTCTGTGCCGGCCACACAGAGCACAAAGCAGCTGGAGAACCGGGGTGCACGCCGGCCTGTCTGTGACCACCAGTCCCTGCCTAATTACCCCCCTGCCCTGGCCCTGTGTTCATCCAGACCTCTCTGGTAAGTAAAGCTGGTCTCCTGAAATGGCTGAGAGCCTAGCCTCATTAGATCCCACAGAGTCCCTTGGAGTGGGGCATCACATGCCATGAGACACCATCAAACAATTCTGGGCTTAAAGGGAGGCAGATCATGTAGTAAACAAATAGGGACATACCAGATCCACATACCTAATAATGCACACAGGAAAAATTTAGTTATAAGTGAAACTAATTTCATCAAGTACTCAAATGATTTGTATCTTAAAATTTACAAAGCAAAGTTTCTGCTCCACAGAAGCAGTTTTGTCATTAGTACAGTCCTGGTTATAATTACTGGCACCCTTAACGTTTAAGCACAGAATGTAAAATGACTCAACTTTAAGTGCCCCTTCACACATAGTGCGAATATTTACAATTCAGGGCAACTCACGGCGTAGAGCTTGTATGATTACACCATGAAACATCGCGCCGACGGGCAGACGTGCACGATGCCGGTGGGACGATTTGTGCATGCGACAGTGTCTTGTGAGCAGGAACACAGTGCGAGTAGCTGCAGCAGCTCGCACTGTGTTCCTGGGACGAGGTGCACCACATCGTGCCACTGATCTGGAGGAAAATAAAATAAAAACCAGCTGTATAATTAGTGAATAGCACTGGGTTGATATAAATAATACATAAATTAGACACAGCAAAAGGCTGTGATTTGACACTTTTCTGCTTTCACTCTTTCCTCTCATATTTTAATAGTTTTTGCAGAGCGCACGCTGTTTACATTTCAGGATCACATTCATTTGGCAGAAAAGTCTGCCAATTTATAACACAGAGTCGGAAAAAAAAGGAAACTGTACACCTTACCTTTGATAATTGTAGAAAGAAAATTTTGTTGAGGGACAAATTAGTCCAGAATAATCTTGTTGTTAAGTTTGCAGACAATACAGCAGTGATCGGTGGTGCGGAGACAACAACCTCATCCTCAACACCCAGAAGACCAAGGAAATAGTTGTTGACTTCCACAGGTCAGCCCCCACCACCCCCTCTCCCCTCTACATCAATGGAGCTGCGGTGGAGATCGTCTCCTCCATCAGGTATCTTGGAGTCCACTTCTCTAACACTCTCACCTGGCACACCAACTCCACGGCTGTCATCAAGAAAGCCCACCACCGTCTCTTTTTTGAGGAAATTGGGAAGGGCCGGACTGAACACCGAGGTCCTCAGGGCCTTCTACAGCTGTGCAGTGGAGAGTGTCCTGTCCTGCTGCCTCCCTGTGTGGTATGGTGGCTGCATGGTGGCGGAGAAGAAAGCGCTGCAGGGGGTGGTGAAGTCTGCACAGAGGACCATCGGATGCAGCTTACCACCCATTGGGGACATCTACATCTCTGGATGTAGAGACAAAGCCACCTGCATCCTCCGAGACTCCACCCACCCTGCACACAGTCTGTTCACACCCCTTCCCTCTGGAAGGAGGCTGTGCAGCATCCAGGCAAAAACGTCCAGACTGAAAAACAGCTTCTACCCGAATGCTGTCAGACTGTTGAACAGATCAGCATTCACCACCAAACTGTGAACATTGCACTACATGCACATTGTCACCTTCTTAATACTATAACGCTGCTACTGCTGCTGCTGCTGCTGCTGCTGCTGCTGCTGCCGACCCTGTGCCTTGTATATATATATTCTATGGCCACAGGGGTGTGCATATTGTACATTGCAAAAGTTTATATTGCAAAAGTTTATACAATAGGTTAGGTAAAAAAAAAAAAAAATTGTCCCAGTTAACTACACCAAGACCTGGAGAAACTGCATTTCGTTCTGCCTGTAAGGGTCAAGTGACCATAAAAGTGAGTCTGAGTCTGAGAATAAAGCATAATCCAGTGACGGAGGCCTTTAAAGCTGTCACACACGTCGGCGTCATGACGCAGAGTTACAGCTGTGCAGAAACATAAATCAGACTTTAAATTAATTAAATAAATCATCATGAATTGTACATTCTTGTAAATTTGATAGCCTAACTAATTATATACTTATTTTGATAGTACCTGTACCTGGATGTGTTGCTGTATGTGGTTAACTGATAAAAAAAATAAAAAAATAAATAAATGTTGAAAACAAAACTTTCATTCAGCAGTTCGGCACAATTGGCCCCAAAATGGCGCATGTTCTCAGTTGTCGCTACTGTCTGAATAAAGGGACTCTAATTTTCCTGGACTGGTTAAATGCCCTCTTGGACACGGTAAAGTTGTGTGCTCTCTGTCCGATGGGAGAGGCAGTTTCAGATAATATGTATTATTGCAAAACAATGGCTACATATCCACAGGGACGTCCATATGTGTCTTACAGGAAGACTATGTGACACAGCGTTTGTGTGTGTGTGTGCGTTTGTTTTCTGTACAAACAAGCATATTTAAATGATAACCCTTTTTATTCTTAATGTTGTCACACAATCAAAACTACAACTCATTTTCTTTGGGAATGCAGTTTTAGTCAGTTTTTTTTTTTTTTTTTTGGTACGACATTAATCTTTTTTTTAAAAATGTATAACTTTTTTTTTAGAAAATTACATCTTCCTTCTTCTTTCAGCTGCTCCCGTTAGGGGTCGCCACAGCAGATCAGTCGTTTCCATCTCACTCTGTCCTCTGTAACTTCTTGTGTCACACCAACCACCTGCATGTCCTCCCTCAACACATCCATAAACCTCCTCTTTGGCCTACCTCTTCTCCTCCTGACTGGTGGCTCCATCACAGGATCCTTCTCCCTATATATCCTGGGTCCCTCCTCTGCACATGTCCAAACCATCTCAATCTCACCTCTCTGACTCCATTCTCGTCACTCCCAAAAAGAATTGCAACATCTTCAGCTCTGCCACTTTCAGCTCTGCCTCCTGTCTTTTTGTTAGTGCCATCATTTCTAAGCTGGTCTCACTACTGTCTTGGACACTTTACCTTTCACTCTTGCTGATATTCTTCGGCCTGCCTCCTTCTACCCTCCTCATTTATCCTTTATGATTGAATACTTTATTTTGTTCCTTTGCTGATGAAATGCCTGTCATGAAATATTTCAGACACCCCACCAAATTTGTAAGAACAGACAATGTTGTCATCGTCAAATGCTGTTTAAAATCCTACCTGCACAAACTTAAAAGCTGTGAAAACTAGAGCCTTGTGGAAGGAAGCTTGTGTACATAGCACTTAAAATAAAACAAAATAGCACACAAAAACTCCAATAATATAAGAATAAATGCCAGTCATAAAAATATAGAACAATAATGCACAAAAATCCCAAATTAAAGAGCTCATAACATAGAAAATGGTGAGATTTATAGTCTGGTGCAACACATTTATGTTTTTTTTTTCCTCTTCAAGAGCTATTTTTTGACAGGTGTGACTTATACACCAGTCTGACTTAGACTTTGGAAAATACAATAATTTAAAGAGTATAGATTGGGGATGAAGTTATTCAACACAAGAATTGTAAAAGACACTTTGCTCTGTCTATGTACTATCTCATAGACCTCGCTGTTAACTGAGTATCAGCTAAACTAGCAACTGGAGAGAGAAAGGTGATACCCACCTCTTGGCCAACTGTGGTTTAAAATATAATTTATATGAAAGAGTGAATAGAATGTGTGGCTGGGGATACCAATACTTTTCGTATTTACTTCAAATTAGTGATGGACAACTTGAACCACTATTATCCAATGTTGACAACTTTGGAATGGCGACGTTTTGAAACCTTCCACAATTATATGAAAAAGGACACATCCACATAGGCCTACAACTTCTTTCTTCTGGGTTGTCTTGGTGGCTTTCCTCACTCTTCTTCTTCTTGCCCAGCCACAGCCATACTGTTTGTATTTCTTCATAATTGATGTAAATAAAGTCCAAGACATATTCAGTGGCAGCTTTACCATGAGAGAGCCTTGTCCACAACTACCACAAAAGACTCCAAGCTGTCACAGATGTTAAAGGGGCAACACATGATATTAAGAACGGAGGTATGTAAACTTCTGAACAGGGTCATTTGGGTAGTTTCTGTTGTCATCCATCCATCCATCCATTTTCTTCCGCTTTATCCGGAGTCGGGTCGCGGGGGGCAGCAGCTCAAGCAAAGCCGCACACACCTCCCCCAGCTCCTCCGGGGGAACCCCAAGGCGTTCCCAAGCCAGCCGAGAGATGTAGTCCCTCCAGCGTGTCCTGGGTCTTCCCCGGGGCCTCCTCCTAATGGGACCTGCCCGGAACACCTCTCCAGCGAGGCGTCCAGGGGGCATCCAGAAAAGATGCCTGAGCCACCTCAACTGACTCCTTTCGACGTGGAGGAGCAGCTGCTCGACTTCGAGCTCCTCCTGAGTGACCGAGCTCCTCACCCTATCTCTAAGGGAGCGCCCGGCCATCCTGCGGAGGAAACTTATCTCAGCCGCTTGTACTCGCGATCTTGTTCTTTCGGTCATGAGCCAAATCTCATGACCATAGGTGAGGATCGGAACGTAGATCGATCGGTAAATCAAGAGCTTTGCCCCCTACTCAGCTCTCTCCTCACCACGACGGCCCGATACAGCGACCGCATCACTGCAGATGCTGCACCGATCCGTCTATCGATCTCACGCTCCATCCGTCCCTCACTCGTAAACAAGACCCCGAGATACTTAAACTCCTCCACTTGAGGCAAGGACACTCCACCGACCTGAAGAGGGCAAAGCACCTTTTTCCGGTCGAGAACCATGGCCTCGGATTTGGAGGTGCTGATCTTCATCCCGGACGCTTCACACTCGGCTGCAAACTGCAACCCTATATTCAATTGAATACACCACAAAGACAAGATATTTAATGTTCAAACTGATAAATTTTATTGTTTTTGTGCAAATATTTGCTCATTTTGAAATGGATACCTGCAACACTTTTCAAAAAAGCTGGGACAGTGGTATGTTTACCACTGTGTTACTTCACCTTTCCTTCTAACAACACTCAATAAGCATTTTGGAAGTGAGGACCCTAATTGTTGAAGCTTTGTAGGTGGAATTCTTTCCCATTCTTGTTCGATGTACGACTTCAGTTGTGCTTCATAACGCGTCACACATTTTCAATGGGCAACAGGTCTGGACTGCAGGCAGGCCAGTCTAGTACCTGCACTCTTTTACTATGAAGCCACGCTGTTGTAACACGCGCAGAATGTGGCTTGGCATTGTCTTGCTGAAATAAGCAGGGACGTCCCTGAAAAAGACACTGCTTGGATGGCAGCATGTGTTGCTCCTAAACATGGATGTACCTTTCAGCATTGATGGTGCCATCACAGATGTGTAAGTTGCCCATGTCATGGCCACTAACACACCCCCATACATCACAGATGCTGGTTTTTGAACTTTGCGCTGGTAACAATCTGGATGGTCTTTTTCCTCTTTTGTCCGAAGGACACAGCGTCCATGATCTCCAAAAACAATCTGAAATGTGGACTCATCAGACCACAGCACACTTTTCCACTTTGCGTCTGTCCATTTCAAATGAACTCGGGCCCAGAGAAGGCGGCTGTGTTTCTGGATGTTGTTGATGTATGGCTTTCGCTTTGCATGGTAGAGTTTTAACTTGCACTTGTAGATGTAACGACGAACTGTGTTAACTGACAATGGTATTCTGAAGTGTTCCTGAGCCCACGCAGTAAGATCCTTTACACAATGATGTCGGTTTTTGGTACAGTGCCGCCTGAGGGACCGACGGTCACGGGCATTCAGTGTTGGTTTTCGGCCTTGCCGCTTACCTGTAGAAAGTTCTCCAGATTCTCTGAATATTCTGATTATATTATGGACTGTAGATAATGGGATCCCTAAATTCCTTGCAACTGAACATTGAGAAATATTGTTCTTAAACTGTTGGACTAGTTTTTCACTCAGTTGTTCACAAAGTGGTGATCCTCACCCCATCTTTGCTTGTGAACGGCTGAGCCTTTTGGGGATGCTCCTTTTATACCCAATCATGACACTCACCTGTTTCCAATTAACCTCTTCACCTATGGAATGTTCTAAACAGGTGTTCTCTGAGCATTCATCAACCTTCCCAGTTTTTGTTGCTACTGTCCCAGCTTTTTTGAAACGTGTTGCAGGCATCCATTTCAAAATGAGCAAATATTTGCAAAAAAAAACAAAAAGTCTATCAGTTTGAACATTAAATATCTTGTCTTTGTGGTGTATTCAATTGAATATAGGTTGAAGAGGATTTGCAAATCATTGTATTCTGTTTTTAGTTACATTTTACACAACGTCCCAACTTCACTGGAATTGTAAATGTAAAACAATAGTAAGTAGTTTTACAGTGAAAGGTATGGTAAGTGGTAGCGTGGAGGAGGAGGTTCAAGTGACAGGCTTGTGACCAGAGGACTGTCGGTTTACAGTAGTGTTCAGAATAATAGCAGTGCAATGTGACTAAAAAGATTAGTCCAGGTTTTGAGTATATTTCTTAATGTTACATGGGAAACAAGGTACCAGTAGATTCAGTAGATTCTCACAAATCCAACAAGACCAAGCATTCATGATAAGCACACTCTTATGGTTATGAAATTGGGCTATTAGTAAAAAAAAGTAGAAAAGGGGGTGTTCACAATAATAGTAGCATCTGCTCTTGATGCTACAAACTCAAAACTATTATGTTCAAACTGCTTTTTTAGCAATCCTGTGAATCACTAAACTAGTATTTAGTTGTATAACCACAGTTTTTCATGTTTTCTTCATATCTGCGAGGCATTAATTTCGTTGGTTTGGAACCAAGATATTGCTCGTTTACTAGTGTGCTTGGGGGTCATTGTCTTGTTGAAACACCCATTTCAAGGGCATGTCCTCTTCAGCATAAGGCAACATGACCTCTTCAAGTATTCTGACATATCCAAACTGATCCATGATACCTGGCATGCGATATATAGGCCCAACACCATAGTAGGAGAAACATGCCCATATCATGATGCTTGCACCACCATGCTTCACTGTCTTCACTGTGAACTGTGGCTTGAATTCAGAGTTTGGGGGTCGTCTCACAAGCTGTCGGTGGCCCTTGGACCCAAAAAGAACAATTTTACTCTCATCAGTCCACAAAATATTCCTCCATTTCTCTTTAGGCCAGTTGATGTGTTCTTTGGCAAATTGTAACCTCTTCTGCACATGTCTTTTATTTAACAGAGGGACTTTGCGGGGGATTCTTGCAAATAAATTAGCTTCACACGGGCATCTTCTAACTGTCACAGCACTTATAGGTAACTCCAGACTGTCTTCGATCATCCTGGAGCTGATCAATGGGTGAGCTTTTGCCATTCTGTTTATTCTTCTATCCATTTTGATGGTTGTTTTCTGTTTTCTTCCATGCGTCTGTTTTTTTTTTTGTCCATTTTAAAGCATTGGAGATCATTGTAGATGAACAGCCTATAATTTTTTGCACCTGCGTATAAGTTTTCCCCTCTCCAATCAACTTTTTAATCAAACTACGTTGTTCTTCTGAACAATGTTTTGAACGTCCCATTTTCCTCAGGCTTTCAAAGAGAAAAGCATGTTCAACAGGTGCTGGCTTCATCCTTAAATAGGGGACACCTGATTCACACCTGTTTGTTCCACAAAATTGACAAACTCATTGACTGAATGCCACACTACTATTATTGTGAACACCCCCTTTTCTACTTTTTGTTTACTAATAGCCCAATTTCATAGCCTTAAGAGTTGCATATCATGAATGCTTGGTCTTGTTGGATTTGTGAGAATCTACTGAATCTACTGGTACCTTGTTTCCCATGTAACAATAAGAAATATACTCAAAACCTGGATTAATCTTTTTAGTCAGATAACACTACCATTATTCTGAACACTACTGTAAATGGCTATAAGACAGTCAGCTGACTTTAGCAATGTCCTTAATCCCCAAGTTGTTCCCAATGTGCAGCTGAGCACTGCTACGTGAGTGTGAATGTGAGGTATCATTGTAAAGCACTTTGAGTGTCTGCATCAGATGGAGAGCACTCGGTTTTTGGATTTTTAATTACTGGGTTGAATTTCTGTGGGGAGCTTTGGCTACCTACAAGTTGCATTCTGAGATGTCCTTCACTTCCTGATCAAACTAACTGACAGACACCGCCCTAATATGAGTCATTTGAAATCTTCCACATGGTAGGCAGCCTCTGGCTGGGTATGATGGAGCACCAACAGTCAGCGGGTTTTACAGCAATCAAAGCATCCATCAGCTGAAACCCAACTTTGAAAAGAGACGATGAATTCACAAGAGAAATCACCTGCTGATGTAATCGCTTGGAACAAAAACCTGCAGACTGTTGGGCCTTCGTGACACATGGTTTGAGACCACTGCGGTAGATGCACAATATTTAAATTAGGACACAACACTTTCTATTTCCATTTTTACACAGGTGTTGTGCTTGCGAACCATGCATGCTGCATCTATGCCGCTGTCCTCTCATGTGTTCACTAAGCATACACGCAAATCAACACGCCACCGCCATCACCTCCTGCTACAACTTTGATTCCCCACCCACGTCAGCAAAGTTTCCCCCGTCTCCATCTTCCCTGCTGCGTCTGAGATGGAAAAAGCTACTTTAGGTACATCACGGTCTTATTTGTTTTCCTGTTTGTTTCCTTGTGGCGCCTTTCATCTTTATGTTTTAGAACTGCCCCTTTCTCTTCTCCAAACTCCCCAGAGACAGGCAGTGGGGAGAGGGTGCCGGGGAGCCAGGCAGGAGAAAGGCTGGGGGGACAAAAGCGGGAGAACAAAACTGAACATGGCTGGTGTTGTAAGGGGGGGGGATAAAGAAAGCCAATCTACTTACAAGTGCAGAGAAGTGGGAGAAGAAGGTGGAGGATGTGGACGGAGAAGGAGAGAGTGGAAAATTAGAGCTGTGTATCTCTAGCTTTAAAAGAGAGAACTTACACGTAATAACGTAAAGTACTGTTTGAAGTACGACTGTCATCCAATAATTCCTACCCATCTCCACCGTGCTGAGACAGCCAGGCTGCCAGTGCAGGCAGAGGCCACAGGGAGGTGCTGTGACAGAGGGGCCTTTGACAATAACCAGCAGCACTGTCATCAAGCAGTGTGCCACTCCAGAGCACAAGCTGTTTTCTCACAGAGACAGAACTGTAACGATACAAATAGATCCTATAAAACCCTTTTTGCTCACGTAATGAGAATGGATGGCAGGTGAAGTTTCAAACGGCTTTTGCTTTATCGCCTTTTTTGATATTCCTACCCAACGTTGTTACGGCATCTCATCATCTTCATGCAGATTTGTAATTAAGATTGTCGCTCCCGCCGTTCATCATCACTCTTTGTTTTACTATTTGCAGTTTTCCTGCGGTCTCTCGTTTTGCCCATCCGCCAGATTGTGACCGTCATAACTGCATTGCGCGAACAGAATCAAAAGGAGCGAGTCAAGTGAGAAAACAAGGCAGGAGAAGACTCTACAAATGCTCTGATCTAAACTAAATGAGGAACTACCAGCTCTTCATTCGTGCACCTTCATCCTTGATCACTTTTCAAGCACTGATGACTGCCATTTATATATTTTTTCCCTGTCTAATTTGTTTAGCTGCTACACTCTAGGGCATCCTCGTGCCATAATGAAGAAGGCAGTGATTTGTTTTCTTTCTCTTTCATCGGCATGCCGCATATGTCGTCCCTGATGATTCAGTCCATACAGCACCTGAAGGAAGTGAGTCAGTACATTCATCAAAGTGTTGATAAGGCCAAGCATCCCACATACTGCTGGATCCCGCTGGTCTGCAACGTGACCCTTCTCAAAATCCACTCTGCTGCACGGGGTCGTTTACAGTGTCCAATAGTGGCCGCAACACAAGCAAAAGCAGAAAACATAAACACAAACATCTGCATCAATTCAAGTAACAGGTATTTGCACCAAAAAAAAACTGTCTTGTAGATTGAAAAAAAAAGTTTGAAACAGAGAACACAAACAAATATAACCTGCAGCAAATGCAGCAATTGAATTAGTCTGAGTGTTGGTGAAGAGGCAAGCAGGGTATTGTTTTCACTGATGTGTGTGTGTGTGTGTGTGTGTGTGTGTGTGTGCGTGCATGTGTGTGTGTGTGTGTGTGTGTGTGTGGACAAGATAACTCAAAAATGGCTCAAAAACAGATTTCTTCAAACTTGGCTGGAATATTATGTGGACAGGTTTCTAGAGGTGATTATATTTAAGTGTGGTCTGGTCAAAGGTCAAGGAAAACATGGTCTGAAAAACACCAATTTTTTTGTACATCTCAAAAACCAAGACGCCCAGATGGATGATTAGATTTTGGAGTAGTTTGGTCAAAGGTCAACATGGTCTGAATATATTATTATTATTATTATTACTTTTAATATCTCAACAACCAAGAAGACTACATGGATCATTAGACTGGAGTAGTTTGGTCAAAAGTCAAGAAGAAAACATGATATGTAAAACACCTTTTTTTAAATTTAGTTTTAATCTCAACAATCAAGAAGACCAGATGAATGAGCTAAAGCATTTCATGATCACCAAAGTATTTGTGTAAATGACTTCAAAATGAAGTCACACAGAAGTCATATGATGAAGTCATACACCACACAACCTAAAACATCATAACAAACATATGTACGAGGTCTGTTAGAAAAGTATCCGACCTTATTATTTAAAAAAAAAACATATGGATTTGAATCACATGTGATTGCGTCAGACAAGCTTGAACCCTCGTGCGCATGCGTGAGTTTTTTCATGCCTGTCGGTTGCGTCATTCGAGTGAGGTGTGGTCCACCCCTCTCGTCTATTTTTTATTGCGAATAAGTGTCTGAACAATATGGATCTTTGCTGCATTAATTTTTTTCCAGAAACTGTGAGAGACCTCCAGGTGGACACCGTTCGCAAAATTAATATGGCTTTCAGGGACGATTTTATGGGGATTAAACAGATTACAGGGTGTTACTGCCCCTTTAAGGACGGCCCACAACTGCTGAGAGCGCGGCACGCTCTCAGCCCGCATCGACAGGCTGACACCATGCACAAACAACCATATCATTTCCAACGTGAAAGCTTTGTTGATCCGGGACCTCGTCTGACTTTCACAAAAAGGAAGAAGATGTGGACATCAGCACTTTATCGGCACATTCCACCGTTACAGGAGTTTTTTTCATGGAAAAAGACGCGGAGGGATGCGCCACGGAGCCGCTCATGGCGCGGCACAAAACCACCTCGATGTTTGTCTCACAGGACAGCTTAAAGGTGGATTTCAGACGGCTGTCGGTTGCTTTTCAGTCGTGTGATTGTCCGATTGTGATTATGCATGAGCTGGACCTGCCCCAACATGTACTGGAAGGCTTCATCACGGCGTTGCTTTGCGCCGAGCGGCTGCGCGGTGGAGCAGCTTCTCTTTCCATGACAAAAACTCCTGTAACAGTGAAATGTGCCGTTCATTTTTAAACTAGACGCTGTCTTGATCCGGTCTGTCATCTGACTAGCACAGGAATTGTGAAAAGACGTGGACATCAGCACTTTTCCGGCACATTCCACCATTACAGGAGTTTTTTTCATGGAAAGAAAAGCGGAGGGACGCGCCACGGAGCCGTTCATTACGCGGGACAAAACCACCTAGGTGTTGGTCTCTCAGGACAGCTTTCAGGTGGATTTCAGACGGATTCCGGTTGCTTTCCAGTCGTGTGAATATCCGATTGTGATTGTGCATGAGGTGGACATGCCAGAACATGTCCCGTGAGGCTTCATCACGGCGTTGCTTTGCGCCGAGCGGCTGCACCGCGACGCGCGGAACTCCTCCGCACGTCTTATCAGATTAGATAATTTCTTGTTTAACATAAGGAACCTTGGACATTTATTTTTAGACAAATAAAATAACATGGAAATTTGTACATTTTTTAAGTCTGGTGGATTATTACTTGATTGTTCAAGCTACCTCAAGGAGAAGTGCACTGTTTAAGTGATAAATAATAAAATAAGGTGATTAAAATCAAAATATTATATATTTAACATTTGTTCATTGTTCATTCAGCTTTTTAAAGTATCGGATCGAGACTCAGTATCGGCAGACACTCAAAATCAGATGACTCGGAATCGTATCAAGGCCAAAAAACTTGATCGGGACATCCCTTGTTTTTATTATTATTATTATTATTATTATTATTATTATTATTATTATTATTATTATTATTATTATTATTTTATTTAAGTTTCAGTGTTTGTGAAGTGTTATGTGTTGCCCAAAAAGCGAAAATTAAAAGGCGAAACAGTGCGAGTCTGAGCAAAACACAGAAGGAAGCGTGGACTTCTTCCAGAGACAGTCAGTGTGGCCGTGGATGGAGCTGTGAGGGCAGTGCTGAGCCACTCACACCAGGCAGAGAGAGGCAGCCACCGGCCGCCGCGCGAATAATCACCCACCACATAGAGCCGAAAGCAGGCAGGGGACAAAATGGTGTTTGTTTAATTAACAGACAAAACACCGCTTCACTTTAAATGCGCAGTAAACTATTTCAAATGATCAGCGTGGACCATTTTTCTCCGAAAAGGCTTTATTACAATCTATGTGTCGCCTTAGAAAACTGTAGTTATTGTGCTAATTTGATTAGCGCTTGCACGGCTTATGCATGCTCTAGTCTTCTTCTGTTTGCTTTTCTGGGGATGTTACAGCACCACACACAGGCCTGGCATATGTACTACAATGTTAAATGAAGCTTCGAAGCACAGAATTTGCCTCGAACATTTTTTGTAATCGAATTACTCCAACGACTCTAATCGTTTCAGCCCTACACTGGAGCAGATGTCACTTAAAGTCCTCCAGATAGAAACTTTGGTTTGTGTTGTGCAGCTTCGTGTGTTTATGTGTGTTTTAGGTTAATTTGCAGCACATGTCACGTGATGCAGGTTATGTCTGTATTCTGGATGTTTGCAAGCCTTTTTTCCAATTTGTAAGACATTTTTCCATGCATCTGATGTAGGGTTGTTTGTATTCATTAATGTTTTCATCACTGTAGCTGTCCTTTAATGATGAAAAGCAAAATGCAGACTTCTCTTTATATACATCCAGTCTACGACAGCTCAGACTGCTTACAGGAGACAGTCACTGAAAGCAGTTCCGAAATCATGCCCTTGACTCTGACCTTCACCTACCTACTGCGCACTTAAGTGCACGAACGGTGAGCTTTACTTGTCAGACCTGACCTACAAAATGAGTTGGAAAAAGCTAACCCTGGACAAACCCCGTGGGCTGCTCCGGCCCCTTGATGAACTGAGGTCAGCCCTTCGGCAGCCAGTCTGACGCTGAATCTCCTCAGAGCTTTTCTCCCTTTGCAGTGAAAAGCTGTTTCCCACAGCAAGTGAAATCAAACTCCGCACATCATCTTTGCTCTCCTCCTTTTTCTGTGTAGCTCAGTGAATTCCTCCTCGGTTACTTTATTATGCTTTACACTTATGTCTTTATGGACTGTGACCCTTTTCACTGATTGCTGCGCTGCATTTTTCTTTCTCTCAACCTCACTCGCAACTGTTCTGCTTTCCAAGGCCTTTTGAGAGGGCCATTCAACCCCCCCGGCCCCCCCAGGCATTTACAAATAAAATAAATGAAAACCACTGGTACGCGACTCCTCTACAGGGAGATGCTCCATTATACCTCACTTTACTTAAACACAAGCCTTTCTGTGATTGGCTGTGAGCTGGGACAGCAGGCTGAGAAGGAGTTACGTTACATAGCGGGGAAAAAAATGCAAGGATGTGGAATAATGGCAGGCTTAGAGAGAGAGAGCACTGTCCAATTTTTTTCCCCCCAGCTGTTTAAAAATTGATTTATTCTCACCGATCCAACAAACTCCATGTATTCTCAAGCAAAGGATGAAGGATGAAAGGTATAATTTGTCAGAAATCCATTGGTCCACTCACAGGAACACAGATTGTTTGCGAGTAGGAATAAAAATTCTGAATGTACACGCCGCAGTTATATGTCATCTAAGTTGCCTCTTCGCCAAGAAATGTGTTCAAATATTTTGTGAGAAGGAAAACTGCTATACATTTCCTCACCAGTGCTCTGTAAATTAGATTTTAGTCAAATGGCTTTATTAAGATGTGAAATGCTATGAAAGAATGGCGTAATAGAGAGCCTTTCCAAAGACCGTTCAACCTTTTCTGTGTTGTATTAAAAAAACGTGAACTTCCTTTCATACTGTAACCCAGTTATATTTTCCTCTCCCCTGAGGAGGAGTTAACAACCTTGACGCTTTGTAAACATCAACTGTATGTGGAATAAAAAGTCGACTATCAAAGGGATAGTTCTTAGGAAAGCAAACATCTGCTATGATAACTTATCATCATCCTTTATCTCTTGATCAATTCACACGGCAGTTTTCTTCTGTGTGACTACACACGTTTTCCATTTTGTATCGCCGTTATCTTGATAAACAATGATGTTTATCACACTCTGACAATTGTTTTGATTTATTCATGTTTTTCGGCTCATTAACTGATGGGGCAAACGAAGGAAGTGGCAAAAAAAAACAAAACACAAATCTTGTATTTGCCAGTATCGGTGGAGAGAGCGGGGAAGTCAAATTAGTGAGGAAATAAAACAAGATGCCTTTGTGGAGGAAAAACCTCAGCAGATGCCAATCAAGCAATCTGAAAGGCAGCTCTCAGTCCTGGGAGAGACGTAATGGAGTTCAATGTGAAGGCAAGGACGCACTCCTCGGCAGATGACAAAACAGCGTTACTCAGAGCAGTGTGCTAAAATAAAATGCAATCAATTCAAACAACGCTGCAACTGTGCTGGGACCCCCATCTCCAGGCTTTCAGTCTGTCAGAATCCTGCACTGAAAGCTGGCCCATCCTGCCTCACATCACCTCCCTTCCTCCCCGACTGTCTCTCTGTTCATATCCAGCCTCGCTTCCTCCCATCACAAATCTGGATAAATCCACAAACCACTGTCTGGCATGTTCCATCTGTCTCTTTCAGTCATGTACCGCAAGAGAAAACCTCTCTGCATCCCTGCCTGCCAGCAGGCTGTCCTCTAGGCTCACTTTAAAAAAAAGAATAAAACGGGAGGGGGGGGGGGGGGGGTACACTTATAGAAGACAGGTTGAAGACCCTCCTCTACATTATGCCCATTATACTGTTACTCATCTTAGAAGAGGGGGAAAAAATAGCCTTCAAATAGGATTACCAAAACCCAAATTCATGTTTACTCTTCCATAATGCAATGTAATAAAGCCAGCCAGACCACCAGACATGTGGAATCTGTGCAATCTGAATTATATATATATATATATATATATATATATATATATATATATATATATATATATATATAGGCCCTGTGACAGACTGGCGTTCTGTCCTGTGTGTACCCCTCCTCGTGCTCTATGATTTCTGGCATAGGCTCCAGCCCCCCACAACCCTTAATTGGACTGGCCAGTTGAAGATGAGTGTGTGTGTGTGTGTGTGTGTGTGTGTGTGTGTGTGTGTGTGTGTGTGTGTGTGTGTGTGTGTGTGTGTGTGTGTGTGTGTGTGTGTGTGTGTGTGTATAGATATGATTCAACCTTTATTTAACTACGTTAGTCCCACTGAGGTCAAGATCTCTTCGCAAGGGAGACCTGCACAGTTATAAAGTTTCCAAATCACCTAACATGTCTTTTAAATGTGGGAGGAAACCAGAGCATCTGGAGGAAACCCAGGGAGAACATGCAAACTCCACACAGAAAGGCCACAGGTGGGAATCGAACCCCTGATCTTCTTGCTGTGAGGCAACAGTGCTAACCACTAATCCACCGTGCTGCCAATATATATTATATATATATACACACACACACACACACACACACACACACACACACACACACACACACACACACACACACACACACACACACACACACACACACACACACAAACACAGTTGTATGCAAGTTTGGGCGCCCCTGATCATTTTCATGATTTCACTTTCTAAATCATTGGTTTCAGTTAAATTCAGTTAAATATATCATATAGCAGAAGAACACACTGATATTTGAGAAGTGAAATTAAGTTTCTAGTATTTACAGAAAGTGAGCAATAATTATTTAATCAAAATTAAGCAGGTGCATAAATTTGGGCACCCTTGTCATTTTATTGATTTGAATAGATTCAGCACTAATTATTGGAGCACAAAATTGGTTTGGTAAGCTTACTGACCCTTGACCTCCTTACACAGGTGAAGCCAATCATGAGAAAAGGCATTTAAGGAGGCCATCTGCAAATGTTTCCCCTCTCTGCGTCTCTTCTCATGAGTGGCAACATGGGAGCCTCTAAACAACTCTCAAATGAGCTGAAAACAAAGATTGTTCAACATCATGTTTTAGGGGAAGGATACAAAAAGCTCAGAGATTTCAGCTGTCAGTTTCCACTGTGAGGAACATAGTGAGGAAATGGAAGACTGCAGGCACAGTACTAGTTAAGGCCAACAGTGGCAGGCCAAGAAAAATCTCAGATATGCTGAAGCGAAGGATGGTGAGAACAGTCATAGTCAACCCACAGACCTGCTCCAAAGACCTACAACATGATCTTGCTGCAGATAGTATCTCTGTGCATCTTTCAACTATACAGCTCACTTTGCACAAAGGGATGCTCTATGATGCTGTAATGCAGAGGAAGCCTTTTTCTGTGTACACGCCACAGAGTTGCTTGAGGTATGCTAAAGCACATTTGAACAAGCCAGCTTCATTTTGAAATAAGGTGCTGTGGACTGATGAAACTAAAATTGAGTTAATTGGACATAATAAGGGGTGGTATGTATGGCTGAAAAAGAACACAGCATTCCAAGAAAAATACTTGCTACCTACAGTAAAATCTGGAGGTGGTTCCATCATGCTGTGTGGCTGTGTGGCCAGTGCAGGTACTGGGAATCTTGTTAAAGTTGAGGGTCACATGGATTCCAGTCAATATCAGCAGATTCTTGAGAACAATGTTCACGAATCAGTGACAAAGTTGAAGTTGCACCGGGATTGGATGTTTCAACAAGACCATGACCTTAAACACTGCTCAAAATCTACTAAGGCATTCATGCAGAGGAACAAGTACAACGTTCTGGAACGGCCATCTCAGTCCCCAGACCTGAATATTATTGAAAATGTGTGATGTGATTTTAAGCGGGCTGTTCATGCTCGGAAAGCAACAAACCTGAGATGTTTTGTAAAGAAGAATGGTCCAAAATACCTTCAACCAGAATCCAGACTCTCACTGGAAGCTATAGGAAGCATTTAGAGGCTGTTATTTCTGCAAAAGGAGGATCTACTAAATATTAATGTATTTTTTTCTGTTGGGGTGCCCAAATTTATGCATCTGCCTAATTTTGTTTAAAGAATTATTGCACACTTTCTGTAAATCCTATAAACTTCATTTCACTTCTCAAATATCATTGTGTTTGTCTGCTATATGATATATTTAACTGAAACTGCTGATCCAAACAACCAATGATTTATAAAGGAAAATCATGATAATTATCAGGGGTGCCCAAACTTTTACATACAACTGTATATAAATTAATTAATTTTGTCAGTCAAATAAACTTATGAGCTAATTATTCATCAAGACAATACTATTTTTTTTTATCCCATTTATAATTCATACATTGAAGATCAAGAGATATCTGGGAAGAGCTTGTGGAGTCATGACATTACTGAACGTAGGTGTTTGGTGATGCTGATTTGCTTGCAACAGAATGAAGGTCCAAGTCTTTTGGAGGTGCTTCCTGTCTTACTGTAACCTGAAGTGGTGACTAGATATCTCTGGCATCTGGCCTCTTTGGAGTAACCTTGGATGCTGTTGGAATAACTCTGTGTCAAACAAGCGATTGCTTCGAGAGATTCAAATGAGGAGTATCATTGATGTTGTAAGGGAGCGTCACTGACATTTTGGACATTCTGGCCATTCTGGCCACATATTTCTCTGTGCTTGATCCTGCACTTAGGTGCCTCAGTGTGAAGGAACCCAGTGGGAGGAGAAGGCCATTGGCGAAGATGTTTACTTTTTAGTGGTGGGATGGGCCGTTTGTCTGCCTGGATGGTTTCTATCCAGGACTCAAGGTGGTTCTGTGGAGTCAAGGCATAACTCTAGGAAAACCAGACCAGTCATTCCTCAAAGAGGTGCACTAAACTAGGAGCAGACCAGGCCTTTGAATGATACTGAAATGGAACCCCCCCCCCCCCCCCCAAAAAAAAAGTACTGTGATAATTTCCCAATTAAAATATAAATTTGGAATTTATGTTGTGTTAAAGGGTTAAAGGGAGACTGTTTTTTTGTTTGTTTGTTTCATCGAGAGCATTGCTTTATTTTATCCCCTTCCCTTCTCCTGTCCCCCCCCAATAGTTGCCCAAAATACGCCCTCACTCTAACCCACTGGTGCAGGTAACTGCCAACAGTATGTGCAGGCAGGCAGGCTATATGTGTGTTGTCAACCCATTTATATAAGGTGCGTCAGCGTGTTGCTCTTTAAATAAAGAAATACACAGCTGTGGAGTTAATGCTGCGTTTACGCATAACGACGACAAGTCACGAATGCCACGAAGTACACATTCTTGGCCGCTGATCACGAATGTAATGATTCCGGGCAGAGGCGTCAGGTGTCCTCAGGAACTGCTGCAACCTGTTACCACACGTTACGATTAATGGCACATGTTGCTGGAGAATGATCAGGAACCATTACGCACGGTCAAGAATAGTGTTCCACTTTGTTGTGTGCTACTGCGCGTAACAGCGCATCGTTAATTTCTGTCACGTTGTGAACGAGGTGAATTGTCTCCACACACACACCCATATTCATCCAACCGAATTCAGATCGCTCCAGTTTTTCAGAAGAACTTTGTGACTGCATGCGTAGTTGGGCTCTGCCATGGAGTGGCGCAGAGAGGAGGAGGAGGACAGAGCCACATGTGTGGCTTCATGCGGCTGTCGTCTCGCGCATTTTCCCAAACATCAGGTGCATGCAGCAGGTAGAACACCTGCAGGAGCGCGCTGAAGAGCACTGAAATTAGACTTTTAGCCGACTTGGTGTCAGCAATCAAACTGAATGCGGTGCAGCAGGGTTTAATTGTGCGCGCGCTTCTTCCTCCGCAGGACTGGAGGAGGTGCAGAAATGTCTGGCTGCACGTGAGTCTCCTCTTGCTCCTCTGGTTCAGACTCGTTCTCCCGCTCATCGGTTACAGCAGGTGGAACACCTGCAGGAGCGTCCTGAGGAGCTTCAGCAGGAACTGTGGACCGACATTTAATTGTGCGAACGTGACAGAAAACTGATCCGTCGTGGCGTGCAGTGAAATGTGACGCCGCGTTACAAGTCGTGTCAAAACTTGACAGTTTCCATGTCACTTCATTATAACGCGTGACAGTTTGGGCTCCAAGAACCATCACAGGAACCACTACGAACGTTGTCACGTTCTATTAAGGATCAATACTCATTAAGACGGATCAATACGTTCAGTCGCGACCTCCACGACGTGAGACGAAATGAGGGTGGTGTGTGACATTCGTGGAAGATTTTTTTGACAGGCAAAAACATGCTCCATGAATATCAAGAATATCACGCATCAACACGCACTATTAAGAAACCTATTCAGATGGGTTAAGTCACATTAAGAATGTCAAGAATGTGTCACAAATGACAGAAAAATGACATTCGTAACGTGCCTTGGTTATGTGTAAACGCACCTTTAGATCAGGTTTTTGGGAGTCTAATGCTGCATTTACACATAGGCAAGACACGTTACGAATGTCATATTTGCGTCATTCTTGGCACATTCCTGACATTCTTAATGTGACTTAACGCATCTGAATAGGTTTCTTACTAGCACAGGTTGGTGCGTGATATTCGTGATTTTTGTGGAGCATGTTTTTGACTGTCAAAAAAATCTTCCACGAATGTCACGCATCACCCTCATTTCGCCTTATGTCGTGGAGGTCGCAATTGAGCGTGTTGATCCGTCTTAATTAGTGGTGATCCTTAATAGAGCGTGACAGCGTTCTTCTCTGACGTGCGCACAATTAAACCCTGCTGCACCGCAATCACTTTCATTGCTGCACTATGCTGAAGAAGGACAGTGACGCCAAGTCGGCTATAAGTTTTGTTCAAATGCACATCAGTGCGCTCCTGCAGGTGTTCCACCTGCTGCTGCATGTGCCTAATGTTTGGGAAAATGAGCAAGACAAGAGCAGTGTGGAGCCAGACATCTGGCTCTCTGTCTCCTCCTCCTCCTCTCTGCGCCACTGCATGGCACAGAGCCCAACTAAGCATGCAATCACAAAGGTCTTATGCTGTAGATTTTGAGAAGCAAACTGGAGCGATCTGAATTGTTCAGCAGCTGATGGATGAATATGGGTGTGTGTGGAGACAATTGGCCTCATTCACAACGTGACAGAAAGTAACAATGCACTGTTATGTGCAATAGTGTGGAACAGCGTGCAACAGAACATTATTCTTTACTGTGAGTAATGGTTCTTGAAGATTTGCCAGCAACACCTGCCATTAATTGTAATGCGTGGTAACAGGTTGTAGCAGTTCCTGAAGACACCTGACGCCTCTGCCTCAAATCATCACAAAGCCAGAAAAACACATGCACATAGCCACACACATACAGTATGCACGCACAAAACCTGCTTCAACAGACAGCCCAGCAGCTCAGACTGGGCTCATCACACATCACCCGTCCTGCCTTATCACTACCACCACGGTCCTGGCCATACAGTGGGTCAATGCCCAGCCACAGGAGGCCATGTGTTAGCATTCAGCAGAGGGAGAAAAAAAAAACACCAGTGGGCTCATATCATCATCCACCTCACAGCTTCCAACACCTGACATCTTCTCACAGTTCTATTGTTTCGCCTGAGCGCTGCTCTCTTGCCCTTTTCTCTCCAGTACAGCGCTCAGGAAAGGGCTGGACACTCAAGAGGTGGGGGCTTGTTTTGACAGCAGGGGACCCATCCTGCACTTAGGCACTCAGTGGCAAACATCAAATATGACTGGTCAAGGGGGGAAAAGACGAGTTTGACAAAAATATCTACCCATCTATCCATCTATGTGTGTGTGTATATACTGTATATGGCATGTGAATCTCATCACTGACGACGATTCGAGACGCACCTTGATACACTACCAGTGATGATACATATAGCGATTAGGGCTGCCACGACTAGTCGACTAGTCATGACTATGTCAACTACTGAAACCGTTGACAACTAATTTAGTTGTCGACGAGTCATTTGCTTTGAACCTTGAACCAATGAAGCAGTGCTTCGATCCGCTGCTTCGTTGGATCTTTGCTTCGCTCCTCGTCAGAAGTGGCAACTCCGCTTCTTGTGCCCTCTCAAAGCCTTTAAAATATGTCAATCGCAAGTCACTTTTGTGCAGATTAAAGTGAGTAACTGAGACTCCTGTCTTGTTGTGAGAAAGAAACGAGAATCGTCCAACATTCTGTTGCTCCAAACGCTGCGCTGCCGAGTCAAGTTAGAAAGATAGAGTCCGCTCGGAATTAATAACTTCAAATGACACCTTAATAAAAATCAAATGACACCTCTTTCCAAACTTTGTAATACAAGCAATAAACTGCAATCCATCAGAATATTTTCCCCCCCTCCCAAAATGAGACATCCTGGCTGATGTGCAGCAACTCAAGACTGTATGGCTGCAGACCTGCAGACTCCAGCAGCCAGCTGAGCTCAGCTCAGATGTATGGAGTGACATCCATGCCGTTAATGTCTGAAAGGAAATACTTTTGACAAAAACTACAGATTTTTTTCTATCTATGTCCAGAGATCAAGGATCCACCATGTACAGTTTATTTATGTTCAGAGATCAAGGATCCAGTGACCAATTTCATATTTATTTACTTTAAGACTCAATAAAATGTTGTTTACATAGAAACCCTGTAAAGCCTACTTGTGGCACACAGAAAATTCACGGGAGGTATCAATAAGGGAATCAATAAGGAATCGGCTTGATAAGCAGAATCAATAATGAATAATGATATCAATAAAATGCTGTAAGCTGCAATTTACGTATGATCCGACTAGTCGACTAATTGCAAAAATAATCGTTGACTAGTCCACTATCAAAACAGTCGTTTGTGGCAACTCTAATAGTGATACAAGATGATACATGACAATTCTGACAATACGATGCGACACGATTCACCCCTGTTCCCGATTTGATGCAATTTGATCTGTATTTGATGGTGATTCAATTCCTCATAGTGCGATACGGTTTGGTGTGATATGATGTGATTCAACATGATGCAAAGAAATTATATCAAAAATTTAAAAAAAAAATGAGAAGCTGCAATTCAATATGGTACTATGGTATTCTTCTTCTGATTTGATTTGATTTAGAGGATTTGTTTTACTCCTTATAAGCAGCAAATTTACCAGATTCAACATTAAGGAACAGGAATCGGTTCCCTCATATTTGGAACCTGTTTGATCAAACTGTCAGAACTTAAACAGTACATTAGACAGTAAGACAACATCACTGTCAATGAGTGACTTAAAGTGAGTCACTCATTGTCAGAGTACTGCCTTAGCAAAAGAAATTTGAGATATTTTCTCACCAGTTTTGCTAGAGCTCGGTTTACAATCTGCCTCAGAGGAATCCGAGCGGAGCAGCAGCAGCCGTATGGTTTAGCAGCACGGCATTCTTTTCAAATGACCTGCGTCTTGTCAAGTTTCCCATCTTTTGAAAGAAAGCAAGTATCTCCAAATGCCTGATTTAAATGTTTTAGGTGCGTCAAAAATATTGGGCTTTCTGGCTTCCGTCCGTGTTCAAAACACAACACTAAGTGGTCAGGTGGATAAGCATAAGAATCGTTTAAATTGTACATAAAGCATAAACACTGGCCTGAAAGTAGTATTTGACCTGAGGATCTAGAAAAAAAATGGAACACAGAAGAAAGTGACTCCTGGTGGCCACAGTAGCAAAATCTAACATGGCCGCCAAAATTGTTATTTTTTTTTTTTTTTACATTATTTTCAACTTGAATTGCACATGTATTTTAAATGTGTTTTTACCATACTTTCAGCATCACTGTACATTGTGAAAGTTACTGAAATGCTGTAGTCAGATGGCAGCCATCTTGGATTTCAAAATGACTGCCAAAATGTGTTTTTTTTTTTTTTACAATATGCAACATTAATCATTATAGTACAGCACATAAATGTATTTTAAACTGTGGTAAATGTTACTGTGACACACAGGATCCTGGCGCAGTAGCCTGGGTGTGAGTATGATCACATATGCCTCATATTATTTAAGTTCAATTTAGCGGTAAGCGAGGGATTGGATAGGATCATTGGTTCCCTAGACCTTGTAACAGCTGGCGCCACATTTGCAAAGTTGTGAACATGGAAGGCCTGCTTTGAAGCAATTGCCTGTGCAAGACTTTGTGCATTTGCAGGAAATAAGTTCTTGGCAGGCCTTCTCTGCTATAGGCAGTCTGTCCAGTGAGGCTTTTATCCACTTCCAGAAGATTGCCACCCCCAGTCACTAGGCTCTGGAAGTGATGGCTTGGGTACCAAGCACTGGCCCCATACGTATCCTGCCTGATAAACAGCCCGTTTTGTATGTTGCAGCAGTGTGGCCTTTGTTGGCGGAATATTTGTAATGTCCCCTGACATCTTGCAGAACAGTGTCATCCGGGCTGAGTTGACATCCATCTCATCGCTTGTTTGACTGTACATTAGAACAATGAACCGCTCCAGTTGCTGGAAGACATCATCTGACAGGGTGGGTGGCGATGTTGATGAGAGAAGCGAGAAAACATCTGTGATCTGTGGAAGCACAAGCCAGATTTGCGAAGCTAACTTTTTCCCGCAGTTGGCAAAATATGTTGTGGTATCACATCCAGTCAAAGTGTGGAAAAATGGAAGACCTTTGGCCATCTGGCGATCACGGAACTCTTGGAAGTGTGAAATAGCCAAGACTACATTGGTATCCACTGTCTGGATCAGGAGTGTTTGACAGCCACTTTTCATGCCATCCATAACACGAAGGAGAATTCTGGTATCTGCCTCCTCTTGCATGCAGGGCTGTATTCCATCCATGTCCACGTCATTTCTAGAACAAACAACCATCTCACCAACTGTAGATACAATGGTTTTGTCTCCTGTGTCCTGAGCAACACTCTCAATGGCCCGAAAACAGAAGAGTTCCTCTTTGTTCTTGCCATTTCCTAAGAAATTCTTCCAATTTCGCAGCAGCTTGCCATGCACAGTGACTTGTTTATGTGTGCCAGTCCTGCGGTTTTCTCTGGTTGAATTCTTCAGACTGTCCTTCAGGTATACATCCCATACCACATCAACTCCATCGGCTGTCTCCGGGTGAGTTGCTAAGGTGTGAACACTTGGTGTGCATATTCTTCAAACGTGCTTGTGTCTTTTGTGAACAAGAACTGGACAACAGCAGCACCATCAAGCATTTGAGATTCTATCCGAGGAAGCCATTGACTCTAGGCATCCAACGAAATCGGACTTGTTGACTTGTCTCAGCTTACCAACTGAGGTGAGGGTAGGTGGGTATTTGAGGTTCTCAAGTTCAAAGAATTCAGCAAGAACGCCGTCTCTGTTCTGACTGACAATGTAAAGCCTTGAGAACAATGCAGTCACTCTTGAGTTCACCAAACTTCACTTGCTGATTGGAAGGGTCAGACGTCTTTGGACATCTAAACGTCGGCAGTGAATTTTGATGAAGAGTGACGCTGACTGGTGTGTCATTCGTGATCAACCTCTCCTGCACATAAGATGCGTACTGTCTTTCCCCAATACACCAAGTGTGGTCTGGCCATCATCCATCGTCGAAGGGCAATAGGGTTCTCAGTTAAGCCAATGGCACCGCCGTCACACATGTATTCATCTGTTCGTGAGCATGGTCAAGACTGATCGCAGAGAAGGCATCCCCTGTCTTATTGGAAGTGAAGGCACCTTGCAGGAAGTTTTTGTAAACCAGTACTATGGAAATGGCTATTTTGGAGGCCATTTTTAATATCAATATGGCAGGCAGCAGGGGTGCAAATTTTTGTGTTCCATTCTTTTTTTCTGGTTCTGTAGGTCTTGTAGTACCTCTGTGCAAATTTTGATGCTTTATTTAGGTACTGAACAATTCTGGTGATATTTTGAACTTAGCGGCCTGACTAAAGCAGTTATGGTGTGTTTGATGTGCCTCGGAAAAAAATCAATGCGAGCGCACACACCGAGTGATGCATCACGATTTCACCCGTCAACTGAATCGATGCACACTGAATGAATCAATACACTCGCATCGCGCACGTTTGTATCTAGATACCGATTGGTACTGATTAATTTCAGCATCCCTAATATATATATATATATATATATATATATATATATATATATGTATATATATATATATATATATATATATATATATATATATATATATATATATATATATATATATATATATATATCCATCCATCCATTTTCTTCCTCTTTATCCGGAGTCGGGTCGCGGGGGCAGCAGCTCAAGCAAAGCCGCCCAGACCTCCTGATCCACACACACCTACCCCAGCTCCTCCGGGGGAACCCCAAGGCGTTCCCAAGCCAGCCGAGAGATGTAGTCCCTCCAGCGTGTCCTGGGTCTTCCCCGGGGCCTCATCCCAATGGGACGTGCCCGGAACACCTCTCCAGCGAGGCGTCCAGGGGGCATCCGGAAAAGATGCCCGAGCCACCTCAACTGACTCCTTTCGACGTGGAGGAGCAGCGGAGTGTATGTATATATATATATATATATATATATATATATATATATATATATATATATATATATATATATATATATATATAGATAGATAGATAGATAGATAGATAGATAGATAGATAGATAGATAGATAAAGGGCAGGTACACCCTGGACAGCCAGCCAGTCTATCATAGGACTGACAAATAGAGACAGACAAACATATTCACACTCTTACTCACATCTGTGGTCAAAATAAAGTCAGTAACTTGCATATCTTTGGAAGTGGGAGAAAGCCGAAACACCCGCAGGGAAACCATGCAAACATGGGGAGAACATGCAAACTGCACATCTATACGTATTTTGAAAGTCAGCATGTCAGAGTAGGAGAATTGTTTACCTGTTGACGATGATGACAACCCAGGACGATCCAACAGGCAGGGGGAGGAGAGAAGGAAGAAAACTATTAGTTATGTTTGATGCATATGCATTTATCATCCATAAACAATCCATAGAGATTAACAACTGACTCAAGCCTTTTTGTTGGGCTTTACTATTTACAGCTGAGTAGAATTTTGGGACCCCGCGACCCAATCTTGGATAAGCGGTTGAAGATGAGTGAGTGAGTGACTGAGTGAGAATTTTGGGGGAAAATTGGACCCGGACAGTCAACAGACTATGTGTGATGAACCTCAAAGACTATTCCACAGCTGCCTGTAGGTGTACTACATCTAAAATATGATTTGGGACCTGCTCTGACCTTGGTTTGACCTGCCCAAGGACACTATGGAGACCACAGTGAAACTGGCTGCTGCAAGCCACCCAATTTACTGTATGAGGCTCATGACATGTATTGATAGATGTATGCACTTCCCAGGGCTACATCCAGGGTATAAATCACAAGGGCACAGCACTTTTCTCAGGGTGGGGAGTGAAAGGGCATGTTCACAGCAAAAAATAAATAAATAAGAACTAAAACAACTTTCACACTCGCTGTAATGAATGATGATTTATGGGGTCTATCTACTAAAGTGCATTTATGACAAATATTCCTCACTCACCATCCCTCTATATTGACAGGAAGACTCGAGTCTAATAGCCTGTGGGTGTTTGCTGGTGAAAGGTTGTGGTCTCCAGCTAGTAGTACTCATTCAGTATTAGTGTGATTATAATAATCTCTAGGAAAACTAAGCATGAGCTCGCCATCCCAAATGACATTCCTCACGGACATGAGGAATGTCATTTGGGAAAAAAAACACCTCTTATATATGCGATGGCACCAACTGATTTATTCATATCATGCAGCCAACTGCTTATCCTTCAATACAGGACCCTCCAGAGTTCCTTGCAATCGACTACTAAATTCACAGAACAACAGCTAGGATTTTACATTCTGCGTGACGGTTCTGCAGAAAGAACGCCACCTGTCATCAACACAAACAGCCTGCTATCAACAAAAACAAACTGAAAACTGTGTCACGCCATTAATATAGGCTGCTGATGCAAAACCACATCTCTCGCCATGATCGTGTTTGTGCTCTTCTCTAACATCGCTTTCTTTGGTTCCTCCTTTTCTTGTCTGCATGAAATGGAAACAATTTATTTATTCTTTACAAATACTACACTGATGATGAAACTAGCAAGGGCTTCTGGTGTGCTGTCTCTTGCAAGACAGGAGAGCCATTGAATTTCATGAATAAATGAATGAATTAAAATTCTTCTAATCATGCTTCAGGAATCCAACCAAACCACCCGCACAGCAAGAATGCCAAGGAACCTCCGTCAGTAGTTTCGCATGCAAAAAAATACACATAATCTCAGCACACAATGAGGGGGGTTCGCTATGGCAACAACACGTATCACCTTTTGCAATGTGTCTCTTTGTGCGTGCTTCATTAGGATTCATGGATCATCAATGAAAACAACTGTTTGCCTTTCATTTGTCATCGCATGAATGACTATTTTCACACTAATACAAGAAAGTCAGCATTTCTCATTTCCGGAAATACGTTTTTTTAAAAAGAGATCACCAAAAGCCAAGGATGCATCGTCTTGAAACCATGATTGAATTCCTTTATAACCAAAATGCATTTTAATGAAATTCTGACGCAGCATCTCTACCTGATCTATGAAAACGAAGCTTCAAATACAACCAAGTATAGTTCTGTGCAAAGAAAAAACCTGTGCAGTTTTTCAATAAATGTGTTTTTAACATTTTTTTTTTCTTTTTATTCAGTCATTAATTTTTACGTAAAATAAATTGGAGACTGTAAAGTGGTGGCAGGGGAGAGTGTAGCTAGACAGCACCAGATGGTTGTTCGCAGCGTTCGAGCTGAAGAAGAAGAAAAGAGGGAGAGGTCAACAAAGGATCAGATGGTGGAACCTGAAGGAGGAAACGTGTCAAATTCAGAGAGGAGGTGAGACGAGCACTGGATGGAGGTGAAGCAGGTGAAGCAACTGCAAAAGTACTGCAGATGTGGTCAGGCAGACAGCTAGGAAGGTGCTAGGTGTGACATCTGGACAGTGGAAGAAGGACAAGGAGAGTTGGTGGAATGAAGATGTTTAGGAAAGCATGAAGAGAGAGGTTAATGAAAAAGAATTGGGATAGTTTAGTGGCGCAGATAACTGTAACAATGGTTCATTTCTGGAAAAACGAGCACCAAAATTGAAACACATACTCCTTAGACATTACACTTTTGAAAAAAAACGACTGTTCATTTGAATTTGGACACGGGGTAAAAATTAAAAGATGCTCCAATCTTATTACAAAATATATCACATTATTTGTCTGATCACAGAGATTCCAGAAAGATATAGTTTGGACTATCTCTGACTGAATGTTCTGGGGTTATGGGGTAAAAACAGCAAGAATGGTGACAAAGGTCAATTTCAGTTTGTACTGGGGTCAAAGGATAAAGGTGCGCTAATTCTGGTAAAAAAAAGTAATGCAAATTATTGTTTGAGTTAATAGGATTTTAAAAAGGAATAGTTTGCACCATGTGTCATGCTTAGTTATCATATTACAGGGTAACATATGTCACATGTCATAGAATCCAATGGATGTCGACATTGTTTGACCTTTACAGATCAAGCATTCAACACAGTCAAGACTATTCCATTTATTGATCCTATTGCCTCAACTATCCTATTAGCTGAACGATTCCTCTGCAAATATTCTGTTACGTGCTGCACTAGTTAGAGAGATGAAGAAAGTAGGCAGGAGTACAAGGAGGTGGAGCATAAGGGATAAAGAGAAGTTGCAAAAGCTAAGGAAAAGTCCTATAGTGAGCTATACAAGAAGTTGAGTGATTTAACACAAATATGGATCTGTATAGATCTGGCTTTTATGTTCCTAGTTTGGAAGAAAATAGTGACAAACAAATTCCATCTATTTTTCCAAACATTCCAGATGCAGTGACGCAGGGTGCCACTCTAGTTCAGTTTATGCACACACACACACACACACACACACACACATACACACACACACACTTAAAGCACCTAGACACTTGCACACATTTAACACCTGCACTGCTGCGCAATTCGTCTAGCCAGTGCGACCCGCTGTCTTCCACTGGATGCTGCGTTTTGTGCTGCTGGACACTGCGTTATATAAAATAATTATTTAAGCTCTCTCTCTCTCTCCCCATGACATGGAGAACACATTTAGAATAGAGTCTAAAAGGTAATATGTATTGTAATATTTATATTGTAATGGCTTGGTGAAACTGTTGTATTTTCATTGCTTCTTATGAGTATCTGTAAAATTATGTTTATGATAGATTTAACATCTTGTCATAATCGTTCAGCGCTGCGCCGTGATGTGACTCACACTGACACTCAGTGTTTTTTAATTGTTTGTGCAATGTTCACGTGTAGTTCACATAATTAATGTGTGCTAGAGATTTTGAACATTTCTAAATTTTCTTTGCGCACTTGCACAAAGCCGTGCACAGGTTACAACGAGTTTACTCTCTGGCACGGCAGATTGCAGTGCACGGATCAAATTCGTGCAAGTGTCAAGGCACCTTTAGTCCTCCTCTGCAAACGGCAGGAAACGGACAGAAGCAACCCGCTGATCAGCAGTGAGGAAAAGCAAACAAAAAACAAAGTTGATGCTATAAATTTTTTTTTTTTTTACATTTGGAATTGATTTTGAATCATTAAGGATAAGAATTTTTTTCCAACTCTCCTATGTGAGAATACAAAAAATTATAAGAAAATGAATCTAAACTGCTGAAATGTGAGACAATGTTTATTTGATGTTTGATGACTTGATGAGGAGATGACGTTTGCGTTGGAGTTAAAGAAACAAATTAATTTCTTGTTTATTTATTTGTTTTTGAAGCAGAGAAAGCAGAAGCAGAGAATACAAGATTTATTGTCTTTCGGTTCCTTTTTGTCCATGGAAAATGTTCATGAGAAATTACACTAATTGACATGAATGAATGAATGATTGAACAAATAAACAAGATTCTCAGCATTATTATTATTATGCGCGTAAGTGCAAGGCACTTGGGGCTTAATCAGTAAGAGAGTTTGGTAAGAGAGTACACACGAGAACAAGAGGGACCAGTGCCACTATTAACCAGTTTACAAAAAAAACCTGAACAAGAGTACATGCCATATCTAATACCCCGATCACACAGAATGGCGTCAGGATGACGAATTGGTGCACATCCAAAAAGTGTCGGATTTCAGTTGCAAAACGCACGTGCATGTGCGTGCACCCACAGCAAAGTTTAGCTGGCAATAAAACTGTCCAGTGACAGCTGAGTACATGTGTGCACATGTACTCAGCTGGGAAAAAGGGGATGAGCGAAGGAGTGACTGAACAGGAGTGGGTGACACACAGATGGACACATATGGCATGAGTCCGGCCCATACGTTGGTTGTTCTTGGATGTCCAGTACAGGTCCTGTGCAAAGGCAGAACAGAACGCTGCCACTCCAGTCCCGTGTTTGCCACGCAGACATTTGGAGATTGGCCAGTCTTCAGCACCTTTTACGGCTGTCTGACAGCAGTCTGTGTCATCTACAAACGCTTTGGATGTGATCTGACAGGTGTGGACGAGGTAGTCTGTCTGCGTTCTGACACGGCTGACCACGCCTCTTTTCCTCCTGACTGCATCTGTATTATGTCCATTTTTGCTGTGTCGGCCTGCTTCCTGCACATTCTTGCTATGTGTGACGGGGTCTTAAGAATGCGCAATTCCTCAAAAATGTATTTTAGTATTAAAACAAAACTAGGAAAATAACACGTTGTCAGATTAAGACAAACCTTGTACTGTATATTTACCAGGGCTGTGAAATGAAAATTGTGAAATCCGAGGAAAATTCGCAGGTGGTCTGCTCCCCCCCCCCGCCCAAGGAGCGGGGGTCTTGGGCCTTGTGGGGCCCCAGAAACCAAATTAAATTTTCATCTACTGATACATTTTCAACATCTGCTGGAAGAACAAATCTCAAAATTAGTGCATATTTAAATGATCCTCGATTCAACCTTTCATAACAGAATATGACATGGAAGTAGGACCTGGAATGATTTTCCTTTTAATTGTAAACCAAATTATGCATTAACTCAGAACAATTAAACTACATGAAATTCATGAAGACTGAAAAGACTGGTAAAGCATATCTAAAACCACAGCTAAAGATTGTAGAATATTAAAAAAAAAATCAGGGTAAAATATCAATAACATACCTAATAATAAAAAGCCACACATTCTTGTGTAAATTCCTGTAAATCCACTCAAAGCCACAATGTCTTTTTTCCCATGAAAAAAGTCTACATTAAAAACTAATTTACATTGTTGTGTAAATTCATGTAGCCTAAATTCATTCAAAGCCACAATGTCTTTTTTTCAATCAAAGAAAGTCTAGCTTAATGGAAGAAAAAAAAGGCACATAATCTTTTCTGAAATCCTGTTTGAACAGCACAATTTTTATTTTCCAGAGAGAGAAAAAAAATTCTTACCAGTTCGCTTTTCCCGTTTATCTTTCAGGTGTGTTCATGAAGCCAGCAACAATTCCACGGATTCTTGTCCTTATGTCTGATGCCTGTCTGATGTTGCACCGTGACCCAGACATGCTGCAAAATTCTTCTTTTAAAAACTTGAAAGTTCTAAAAGTTTGCAATGTCCACATACTACGTTCAGCTAGCTTCGCACAGGAGCCACATAGCGTCACTGCAGCAACCAACCAGTCCCGCTTTACGACAACTGTCGTAACAGCCAGGCTTTGAGTAGCATTTATTTTCCTCGAAACTCGGCGGATCCGAGGAAACTGATTTGTATCTGTAACACACAGATCAGTGTCCACAGACTTATAAAACATGCATGATGTCGTAAAAAAAGAGAATGCTTTGCGATAAACATTTTAAAAACTCAGTAACGATCACAATTAAAGAGTACAACACTGACACTCCCGCACCCCTCCTCATGATGAAATCCGCAGAATTCCGAGGATCCGCGGAGTTTTCACAGCCCTGATTTACAATCCAACACATGATTTCACAAAAACAACAAACTCGGGATAAACATTAGTGATTAATGAATTAATGCAGATGATATTCTGGTAAAACCTTGGGATGTTCGACCAAAATGAGTTGTTTTCAGGGAAGAAAAAAATTCTTACATGATCATACTGATGATAACGTGATAACTGTTACGCTACATATTCAGTTCATGGAGACTTCAATACTTTAAACTCTTTTTGGTGAAACTGTTGAATATTCAACTGCAAAGCCACTGCTCCTTCACGTTGAAATGAGCCAGCTGAGGTGGTTCAGGCATCTGGTAAGGATGCCCCCTGGGCGCTCCCCTAGGAAGGTGTTCCAGGCAGCTAAGAGGAAACCCTGGGGAAGACCCAGGACTACCCTGGCCTGGAAACTCCTCGGTGTCCTGAGGAGGAGCACCTTGAAGCACCTTTGTTGTGATTTGGCACTGTATAAATGAAATAAATTGAAAGTGAAATTAGCCCCCAATCAGTGGTGGTTAATGTGACCCAGCAAGGGGAGGTTTGGGGTCCCCTGCTGGAGCTGTGGCCCCCATGACCCAGTCCCAGATAAGCGGTTGAAGATTACATGAGATGTTGAATATTCATAAGCTTTTTGGTATTTCTTAAAAGTATTTTGCTTTATAATAGTCATAAATCATGACAAAAATGTTTGTGCAATGACATACATCTAGATACAAACAGACAAATGACACACAAATGAATTGATTTTGTGTGCTAATTAAATTATATGCTGCGTAACACATAGAATGATTGGCTTAATAACAGCTTAACACATGAATTACATTATACATTTCAAAGTGTGTGATGACAACAATTAACTTATCAACACTACAACTCTTAGTTTTGAAGTAGAGCGATTTATTCAAATGCATTCAAAAAATAACGTTAAGTGTAGGTGGCCAAGCTTTACGTTTGTGAACTTATTCCTTTCCGACAGGGCTACATGAGCAAGCGGTTTCAAAATGAGTTTGGAGACCACAACATGCTCTAATTGATATGACCTTTAATTGCTCATTCAGTGCAGGGAAAAGAAGAGGAAGACATCAAGCCAGTCCACTGTGGCTCGGGCTAAAGAGGTGCTGTGTAGATTGTCCTACACTCTCAGGCCCCGTGGACATAATTAAACCTGCATAACAAACACAAGTGCTCGTCTCTCTCGGACAAGATTCTGAAAATATCCCGGACATCGTCTCCCTGCTCCTTTAGCTAGTGCCTCAATCTGAGTGGATTTCTCCTTGTGCTGAGAATATAATTGGAGTCCGGACAATTATGTGTAACATAAAATGAGGCTGTATTATCCATGGATGAAATCTGGTTTGTTCTAACGAAACTTTAAGTTTGCAGCTCATTTAAATTACACAGAATATTTGTCTCACAAAAAGTTAAGAAAAAGTAAAGATAAAAGAAACATTTAACAAATGCTACAGAGGGAAAAAACTGCAGTGTTTTTCTGTTGCGTTGCCACTGCATTAAATCTATCTATAAAGCAAGAAACGTCTGTGTGTGTGTGTGTGTGTGTGTGTGTGTGTGTGTGTGTGTGTGTGTGTGTGTGTGTGTGTGTGTGTGTGTGTGTGTGTGTGTGTGTGTGTGTGTGTGTGGGCTCACATATCTCGCTGTTTGTCAGATCAGCCTCAGCTTTAAGATATGGCTGGCGCATGGTATGATGATGTGCCTCCTTTATTATGAAACTTTTGGGGAATAACTTTCAAAACCTTTGTTTTGAAAGCTTTATTTTCATTACAGGGTTGGCCTGCTCAGGAAATGCATTGCTTCTCCAAATGTGCCTGTGAATAAAATCACGTTTTTGAGGGTGTTTTATCGGGAAAATGATCATTTCTTTACGCTGACTGCAGACCCTACAGCGGGTTTGTAATCAACCGATTCTGCAACGGCTGTTCTTGAAGCTTGAACCAACAAAGCAGTGCTCTGACCCACTGCTTCGTTGGTTCATTGCTTTGCCGCTTTTCAGAAGCGGCAAGTGCGCTTCTTAAACCCTCTCAAAAAATGTCAATTGTGAGTTACTTTTGTGCAGATTAAAGTCACTAACTGGGATTCTTGTGTTGTTGCAGGCATGAAATGAGAATCGTCCTCTGTTCTGTTCGCACAGCTCCAAATGCTGCACCGCTCCATGCCGAGTTACGTTAGAGTCCGGTCAGAATTAATAACTTCAAAGCGAATCACCTCTTTCCAAACGCTGTAACACAGACAACAAACTACAACAGACTAAAATGTTTTTTCCTCCCAAAAAGATACGTCCTGCATTCTTTATGAATTACATTGATGATTTGCAGCACAGCCGGCTGCAAGAGCTCAGCTCAGAGGTATGGAGTGACATTCATTCCATTAATGTCGGAAAGGAAATGCTTTTGAGAAAAACTATATTTTGTTTATTTTTATTTATGTCCAGAGATCAAGGATCCAGTGACCAATTTCATATTTATTTACTTTAAGACTCAATAAAATGTTATAGACATAGAAAACATGTAAAGCCTACTTTTAGTACACAGAAAATTCACAGGAGGTATTGATAAGGAAATTGATAAGGAATCAGATCGATGAACAGAATCGATAGATAAAATCTTATCAAGATTATGTTTACTAGGAGATCAGTCATTAATTCCAGGAATTACAAAATATGAATATGTGGTCTTGAAGACAGGAGTCACAACAGCAGTACGGGTAATTTTAACAGTGTGGAAGGATCCCTCTCTTCCAACTTTTGATAGATGGATGGATATCACAATGAAGGTAGTTTCATATGAGAAGTTATTGGCAAGGTTAAACAACAATTCAGACATTTATTCTAAATCATGGGGACATATTTTTGATTAAATAGTGGGGTTGGTGTGGGAGGAGATACTTGAGGCAAAACTTTTTCCTTTTTGGAGTAGTGGTAATTTTGTATAAAATCAATATAGGCTATATTAAATTCTACTATACCAAATTGAATTATTAGGCAGTAATTAGGCAGTTTTTTCATGGAACGAAAAGCGGACGGACCGCTCCTCTTTCCATGACAAAAACTCCTGTAACAGTGGAATGTGCCATTCATTTCCAAACTGGACGCTGTGTTTTATCCGGGACGTCCTCTGACTAGCACAGGAATTGCGGAAGGCGTGGACATCAGCACTTTTTCGGCACATTGAGACAGTCGTGCAGAGGAATTCTGCACGTCGCGGTGGAGCCGTATGGCGCAAAGTAACGCCGTGATGAAGCCTCACAGGACATGTTCTGGCATGTCCAGCTCATCCACAATTTCTCGGTTAGTCACGCGACTGAAAACCCACCGACAGCCATCTGAAAGCCACCTGAAAGCTGTCCTGTGAGACCAACACGGAGGTGGTTTTGTGGCGCATCCGTCCGCTTTTCTTTCCATGAAAAAAAACTCCTGCAACAGTGGAATGTGCCGAAAAAGTGCTGATGTCCATGCCTTATGCCTTTTTTGTGCAAGTCAGACGATGTCCCGGATCAACAAAGCCTTCACGTTGGAAATGATCTGGTTGTTTCAGCGGGGTTTCAGCCTGTCGATCGGCACTCGGAGCACGGCGCGCTTTCAGTAGCTGTGGGCAGTCTTTAAACTGACTGGAGCACTCCTTAATTTGTGTAATCCCCATAAAATCGTCTGTCAAAGCCATTTGAATTTTCCGAATGGTTACCACCTGGAGGTCTCTCACAGTTTCTGGAAAAAAGTTGATGCAGCAAAGCTCCAAATCGTTCAGACATTTATTCGCAATAAAAATCCGACGAGAGGGGTGGACCACTGCTCACACAAAGCCTGCTCACAGGCGAATGACGCAACCGACAGGTGTGAAAAACTCACGCATGCGCACGAAGGTTCAAGCTTGGCTGATGCAATCACACGTGATTCAAATCCATATGGTTTTTGAAAAAAATAAAAAGGTCGGATACTTTTCTAACAGACCTCGTATTTATATTTTGCAGGTTATTGTTTATTTTATGAAGGGGACACGAATTGTTCAAGGTTGTGTCAATTTTGCCTGCAGTACCTCTTTCTCAGTACTACTGGGGGGACTCTGTATGAATATTGTACACTTATGGCATAAACTTTATTTTATATAGATTTTTTAAAATTTTATTTATTATTATTATTATTATTATTATTATTACTTTTTATTTTATTTTTCTTTAATTCCCTTGGGCCCAGTAGGAAATGTATAATTTGGGTTGCTGTCTGTTATGTTTAAATGTTAAAAATGAAAAAATAAATAAAAACTTGAATTACAAAAAAAAAACATAAAGAGATGTTTAAATGTTTTTTTTAAACGATGTTTAAAATATGACAAAAGAAAAAAAATAGAAGAATAGAAAGTTCTTTAAAAACACGTTTAAAATGTTTGAAAAGGGTGTAACACAAATACTTTAAAATTTGTTTAAGATGTGTAAAAGAATAAAAAGAAACACACGAAGATGTTGAAATTGTGAATTGTGTGTATGTGTGTCGGTGGGAGCGGGGGGGGGGGGAGCAGTTATTCATTTGTTCTCTTAGGGGCCTCACTCCCTCACACTTTGAAAACCCTGTTCTATGGTGTTAAGTGCACCAGTTTAATTGGCTAATGTTATCTTAGCCTTAACTGAACAATCAATGGGTCCCAGGATTTATTAAGACTGACCCAGACTGACTGCAAATATGAGTACATGAAGTACTTTTATTTATTTTTGGTGGGGTTTTTTGTGGCATTTTGTAAAAGCATAAATCTGGCCTGTCGTCAAAACGTACCCCTGTGAACAAATCAAGTGCACCTCTCTTCTTCTATGGCATATAATGGCAGTCGGCATCCTTATTGTTGCATTGCTGCCACCTTCTGCATCAGTCCGTCTGCATAAATCCTCTCAATGAGTCCAGTGTCTTTCAAATACTTAACCCTCTGGGGTCCGAGGGCATTTTTTGGACAGTTCACTCACCTGGAATAAATGTTTTATTATTGCTGTTAACAGCTCACTCTGCATCCCATAATCAAGTGCTCTCTCTTTTTTTCAGTACAACCTGTACTTTCAGAATATATATGCTATAGTTGTGTTTTTATAAGTGTAATAAAGGTTTACAATCAGAAATAAGAAAGGAAAAAATAAAGCGGGAATTATTTTTGCACACATTTATTCAAAACACACAGCAAACTATAATAAACAACTATTCTGACAATTTATGAAGGTAGTTTGGGATCTTGTTTGGGATCTTGTCTTGGGATCTATTTAAGCATAAGTGCTTGCTCACAGGGGGTCGTTTTGACCGTTGGGGTTTTTCCGTAATTATTGTATGGCTTTGCCTTACAATATAAAGCGCCTTGGGGCAACTGTTTGTTGTGATTTGGTGCTATATAAATAAAATTGATTTGATTTGATTTGTACAAAAAGAATTTACAAAATAAATGTTCTAACGATAAACACAAATGCACATTTTGAACAATATATACAAAATGGTCCATGCGTTTTGTTTGTCTTTATGCCACATCTCAAAGCAATTTCTGTCTGCTATTACACAAAGGCTCACAACACAAACTTTTTAATTCTATGGAGTTGACTCCCTCTTAGATTGCTTGCAATGAAGTCTTTGGTCCACCACGTGAGGTTGTATGAGACCCTCTTATGCTGATCACTTCATTCATAGGCACAGCGTTGCACTTTTACGCATGGAGCCAGCAGCAAGAGGGCTGTTCAAACAGCATCACTGCTCCTAACAATCTTTAGTCAACCATGTGAGACTGCTCTGCCCTACGACTGGATATTGGAAAACAATGTGACAGTGAAGCAATTCCGATTGGACACTCACATTGCGCATGTCATCACACAGCTTCTATGATTCCATGACAAACTCTCCACAATTTCACTGATACTTACTGGACTGGTAAGCATTGAAAGCCAAGACAGACATGTCCAAACTTGTCCTCTGACACGCCGAAACGGAGGTGTTCCTTTGTCTCGCTTCCAAAGCGAATCGGTCTTTACGCGTGAAGCCTCCGCGCGGCTTTCCATGACAAAATCTCTTGTTAAAAGTGAACTCTGCGGGAAAATGGCTGATGTCCAGCTCTTGTGATAACCAGAGAAAGAGCACACGATGGTCTCGTATCCACAGAGCCATCCGTTTAGAAATGGTTCGGTGGCTTGTGCCGCGTCATTGCAGCTCGAAGCGCAGCATGCCGAGGGCCATTGTGGGCCGTCCATAAAGCTGTAGTAATAGTCCTTATTCTCTGTGAAGCCCGTAAAATTTTCACCGAAAGCCAGATAAATTTTTCGAATGGTTTCCAGGTGCCAGTCTCTAACAGCTTCTGAAAAAAATTCTGATGGAAAAAAAGTCCAAATCATTCCGCCATTTCCAGACAATGAAAATCCGACGAGGGGACGGGGCCACTCCTTCCCAAGGCGTGCTGACAGGCGAATGACATCACCGACAGGCGTGGAAAAACCCACGCATGCGCACGAGGGTTCAAGCATGTCTGACGTAAAAACATATGAATGAAATCCATATAGTTTTTGAAAAAAATAAAAAGGACCGTTACTTTATTGACAGACCTCGTATATGTTTGTGCTTTATATACACTGTGTTTATTCCTTCCTATATCTCTGTGTGTGTATATACAACCCCTGGCAAAAATTATGGAATCACCAGCCTCGGAGGATGTTCATTCAGTTGTTTAATTTTGTAGAAAAAAGCAGATCACGGACATGACACAAAACTAAAGTCATTTCAAATGGCAACTTTCTGGCTTTAAGAAACACTATAAGAAATCAAGAAAAAAATTGTGGCAGTCAGTAACGGTTACTTTTTTAGACCAAGCAGAGGGAAAAAAATATGGACTCACTCAATTCTGAGGAATAAATTATGGAATCACCCTGTAAATTTTCATCCCCAAAACTAACACCTGCATTAAATCAGATCTGCTCGTTAGTCTGCATCTAAAAAGGAATGATCACACCTTGGAGAGCTGTTGCACCAAGTGGACTGACATGAATCATGGATCCAACATGAGAGATGTCAATTGAAACAAAGGAGAGGATTATCAAACTCTTAAAAGAGGGTAAATCATCACGCAATGTTGCAAAAGATGTTGGTTGTTCACAGTCAGCTGTGTCTAAACTCTGGACCAAATACAAACAGCATGGGAAGGTTGTTAAAGGCAAACATACTGGTAGACCAAGGAAGACATCAAAGCGTCAAGACAGAAAACTTAAAGCAATATGTCTCAAAAATCGAAAATGCACAACAAAACAAATGAGGAATGAATGGGAGGAAACTGGAGTCAACGTCTGTGACCGAACTGTAAGAAACCGCCTAAAGGAAATGGGATTTACATACAGAAAAGCTAAACGAAAGCCATCATTAACACCTAAACAGAAAAAAACAAGGTTACAATGGGCTAAGGAAAAGCAATCGTGGACTGTGGATGACTGGATGAAAGTCATATTCAGTGATGAATCTCGAATCTGCATTGGGCAAGGTGATGATGCTGGAACTTTTGTTTGGTGCCGTTCCAATGAGATTTATAAAGATGACTGCCTGAAGAGAACATGTAAATTTCCACAGTCATTGATGATATAGGGCTGCATGTCAAGTAAAGGCACTGGGGAGATGGCTGTCATTACATCATCAATAAATGCACAAGTTTACGTTGATATTTTGGACACTTTTCTTATCCCATCAATTGAAAGGATGTTTGGGGATGATGAAATCATTTTTCAAGATGATAATGCATCTTGCCATAGAGCAAAAACTGTGAAAACATTCCTTGCAAAAAGACATATAGGGTCAATGTCATGGCCTGCAAATAGTCCGGATCTTAATCCAATTGAAAATCTTTGGTGGAAGTTGAAGAAAATGGTCCATGACAAGGCTCCAACCTGCAAAGCTGATCTGGCAACAGCAATCAGAGAAAGTTGGAGCCAGATTGATGAAGAGTACTGTTTGTCACTCATTAAGTCCATGCCTCAGAGACTGCAAGCTGTTATAAAAGCCAGAGGTGGTGCAACAAAATACTGGTGATGTGTTGGAGCGTTCTTTTGATTCCATATTTTTTTCCCTCTGCTTGGTCTAAAAAAGTAGCCGTTACTGACTGCCACAATTATTTTTCCTGATTTCTTATAGTGTTTCTTAAAGCCAGAAAGTTGCCATTTGAAATGACTTTAGTTTTGTGTCATGTCTGTGATCTGCTTTTTTTTCTACAAAATTAAACAACTGAATGAACATCATCCGAGGCCGGTGATTCCATAATTTTTGCCAGGGGTTGTATGTCTGACCATGTCAACCCTTTTCTTAAAATAACTGCATTTGCGTGTCTCTTTGTACCTTAATGTCAACCATGCCTTAACAAAGGTACACTTTGTCTGTTAAAACTATGTAAGAGTAAGTACACATCCCACCTTCAAACACAACCTCATACGACCATCCATGAAAAATCTACTTATGCTCCCAATTTTCTATAGGAATACAAACTTCCTACAGGCACTGCACTAGTACACTAGATTCAAAGGAATAACGAAACAAAAATGCTGTTTACAATTTAAACAACACTCATCTGAAGGAGCCAGAAAACTGATCACACACTCAGTGGCCACAAAAATAGAAATGCTTACTGACTCAAATGCAATATAACAAACCAGTCCTCCATAAACTAACCATTTTTAGTTTCTGTCAGCAAGATCACAGAGGTGTTCATTCAACTCTTTTTTTTTAAGACTGAGGTCTGTGGTGCTGTGTTGGCAGACTGCATTACACTGTAATTAAGGCTGCAAATAATTATTTTGTAACAAAAAATTGTATTGATTTTTTTGTGTGTATTGATTATTTTCAGATGAGTCAATTAACTTTTTGTTAATCTACCAGTAAATCACAACCACAAATTCTACCAACAACTTTCAACCTTGCATATTTTGTCATAAAAAGCAGTTATTCTACAATTAATGAACTAATCAATTAACAATTATGAAATCTAATCATTGGTAGCGCTCTAATTATAAGACATTTCTAGCCGTGTTTCTCCACGTATGTGTATGTGAAAGATGTAGAACAATTCTGAACACCACTTCATATAGTACACAATGCTTCCATATAAACTATTAAAGCATATAAACTATTAAACTAACTGAATATTTAACTAATGTAAGATTCATTACAGTGTTTTGGATTACATTTTTTTCACATTTATGTGTAGGCAAATCTATTTTCCTCTTTCACTCAGCCACTGGTGTCTCATATCAACTGGATATTATTATTTTGCACAGACGTCTACATGCTTCTTGTATGGGCGCTAAGCTTCAGGTAGCTATGGATTCAAGACCTGCTGGGACATGGCAGCAGTGTTTTTAACTGCTATGTATTCAGACCAGCATTCAGACTGTTGGTGACCAGATGAACCCCCACAGGAGGTCTCAGTGCTGGCCTTTCACAAACCTCCATCATCTCCACCTGCAGTCTGCCTGCACACCAGAGACCTCCTGCTAGCTCAGCAGCAAATGCTGGATGTCTAGACAAGGGGTTCATTAGCTTTCCTGCACCTCACCAGCTTCTGGTTTGCAGAAGCCTAACCTGCCTTGCCTGGAGGGAGGGGACAGCTCTGATTGAGAGTGTGCTTTATTACAAGGGCTTAGGAGGGGGCCTCAGGATTAACGCATAAGTCTTCCACCTTCAGGGGTGTGAAGAGGACTTGCAGTGCTTGGTGCAGACCGGCGAACGAAACATCTTCTTTCACTCCGCGTGGATAAACTGACCAGAGGCTTAACTCACAACATCCTGCAGGTCCGGTTGGATTTGGGTTACTTACAGCAGTCAATCTGAATCTCTGAAGGGCATCAAGAAGTTTTGGTAATGTTAATTTGAGTTAATTACTTTTAATAACTTTGGCTTCACTGTGTGAGCCTGTGTGTTAATGTGTGTCTAACATTTTCAGACAGCACTGGAGGAAAGACCTCACAGTGGCCTGTAATTGTTTCAGCTCTGTTTTTCACCGCAGGGGATAGTAGGTCATAGGAGTGGCAGTCGGTGCCCTTTCCTCTCACGGCTTACACTGAGCTGCCCTTCAAACTGATGCCTGACTATAAGTTACAGGTGAGTGACATGGCCCCTTCAGTATTTTATGCCTTATGACATGTTGAGGCTCTTTTAAAGTATGAGCATGCTCCTAAATTCCACAACTGCTGATGATCTAGCAAAACATTTAACATTTTATTTTGATCATCTCTAAAGGATAAATTCTGGCATGCTTTAAAGCTACAGTGTGTAGGATTCATTGTCATCTAGTGGTGAAGTTGCAGATTTATGCAAACGCAAGCAAATCATTGATTCCTTTCATGTTTTCTTACAAGGAGTCACGTTGTGACAAGCAATATACACTCACTGGCCACTTTATTAGGTACACCAGTTCAACTACTTTTTGCGCCTCAACAACCAATGCTGCCTCTACTCTTTATAATGTCTATGTTCGGCCCAAGATGGCGGCCGTATTTCTTGCGCCTCCACAACCAATGCTGCGTCTACTCTTTTTACAATGTTTATGTTCATCGTTTATGGCTTTTTACGGATTTTCCGACAACAGTTTGTGACTTTTTCCCCACTGTGGAGATTTTTTGTGTCATTTCGGGTTTGTGCCTTCGTCTACCATAGAGCGAGCCTCACGCCACTGTGCGGCGCTCCGCTCTTATGAATGCTATATCCCATTTCTGCTAAGAAATGGGAAATAAGAAATAAATGGTAAATGGACTGCATTTATATAGCGCTTTTCCATCTGCATCATACGCTCAAAGCGCTTTACAATTATGCATCACATTCACCCCGATGTCAGGGTGCTGCCGTACAAGGCGCTCACTACACACCGGGAGCAATAGGAGATTAAAGGCCTTGCCCAAGGGCAAGGGCCCTTAGTGATTTTCCAGTTAGGCGGGGATTTGAACTCATGATCTTCTGGACTCAAGCCCAACACCTTAACCACTAGACCATCACCTCCTGAAACATCCCTAAATCCTACAAACTGTAGCTTTAAAAGCTGGAATTTGTGCATTTGTGAGTGAATCTTCTGTTTAGTTAAAGAAAAACAAAATCAATCTGAACTGCAACACCTGAGCTGTTTGTGTGCCTGGAGATGCAGTGTGAATGGCCATATTTCCAATCTAACTTTGAGATAGCTTTCATGCCTTTTGTTTACAGTCAACAAACGCTCACACCTCTCTATATATTACCACAACCACTTTCCTGAGATGATTAAGTGATAAAAAAAAGAAAGTCAAAACAATAGTGGAACAAACAACTTTTCTCTGCTGACCCTTTTGCATAATGATGATGCCTGAAGGCCATCTGATTCACTGAAATCTGTTCTCTGTAGGGGGAGGGACACCTAAAATAGCAGCCTCTGATTGTCACACAACTGGCTTATACTGCACTCTGCAGCTGTGCTCTGAGCCTGTCTGTCTGTCATTTAACTGATTGCCGCGCGACTGCCAACCTATCAGGTGCATCATCAGTGGAATGTGCTCTATGCTCGCCACACAATTTATCCCAGACTCCTTCTAGAAACACGGGGTCAAAAACTGTGTATATACAGAGAACAGTGCGCGGCTGCATTCGGCATTAAACATTGCTTCAAAATGTATTCCATTTTTGATTACCATAATGCCACAGTGGCAGAGTTCAAAGCGTGGATTATACAGCTGCAGATATGAACAATAGTGCCCAGATTCATATTACGAGAGATTACAGTTGTGGTTAATTACAGGGGTACAAGCATGATAAAACACCCGTCTACCTCTGAGACCTATTACGTCCAACCAATACCTTCATCAGTGTTTGCACAGTCCATAATTTGTTAAAAAAAAAAACATGCCTCCTGGTACCAATCTTCTACCATATTGGACAGCAGATTGGTACAAAGAAACCTCTACTTCAATTTGTCATCACTTGAGACTTCAATGTGCATGACTCAAACCCCATAAAAAAAAAATTAAGTACACGTACGATGAACGGACCCGGCACCACAAGGGGGCGTTTGGGGGCGACGCCCCCTGACATCATCAACCTCGCCCCCTCGGATGTGAGAGATTTCAAAAATAAAAATAAAAAAGAAAGAAAAAGAAATACTGGAAAATATAGCGCCTTGCAGTTTCGCTGATTTTTTTAGTCCAATTTTGCATGCTTTTTTCTTTTTTTTTACAGCGCATTGCGTCCTCATCAAGGAGGCCGGTGTTCTGTCGAGATGACGGGACACCTGTTGCGGCACCGCGAAGGGAGAGTACGTGCATTGTGTTCTGTGTGTCTGTTTATAAAAATCTTCTCGCTCAGATGAAAAAAGAGCGCCAACAACTACCCATAACTGTGTTCTTCACTCGGAAAAAGACACCTGCAGCGAGGTGTGAGTGGAAAAAGGTGCGACAGTGGCGCGGCGCCAGGACGAAGAGGCGCGATCAGAGGAACTGTGAAATACTGGTCAGTCACTATTAATAATTTCTTATGTGTCCAACCTCGTAGGTTGATCGTTAAAATTAAATGCGTTAGTTCTAAAAGCCATCATAATTATTTATAGGAAAACATTCTATTTTTATTTCTCAAACAAATGTTTGGGCCTGAAAACAGGTTGGTCTTATTTTTCTACTAAGGTTTGAACTTTGAGAGTGTTTACACACGAGAGAAAAGAGAGAAAATGTTAAAAGTGTATAAAGTGTGTAGTGAGGGGTTTTACAGCCTTAAAACGTCTACAATAATTGTAAAAAATAACGCTGACTACTTCGCGGATTTCGCCTATTGCGGGCTATTTTTAGAATGTAACTCCCGCGATAAACGAGGGACCACTGTATATCTACATGAAAGGTTTATCTTTGACCCGTTGTGTGACTGTCATGCCCAATTGTGCTGTGTTTGCGCTTGTGATGGAGGGCTGTATGTGGGGTTAATCTACTGTCTCGTGTCGTTTCTCAGATCAGTTGTTGGTTTGGTTCTGTGGTATGCAGGAGATCACTTGACCGAGGGTCTATACATTCAAATAATAATTAAAAAAATACTGTCAACACTCTTTACTCTTACTCAGTCAGTCTCTTACAACGGTGTAGCCTAAATACACAAGCTTTCTAGGACTGCACCCAATTCATTACGCACGCTCAGAGGCAGGTACCCTCCAGTGCGCACTTTTTTTGGACCACGCCCCGTGTGATAAACTCATCTCCCCCTTAATATTTTTTTTCTGGTGCCGGGCCTGACGATGAATTTTTCTCAAAGATGTTACATTTCATGTCTCCATTTGCTTTTGTGTTCCCATATATAGTTTCTTCTGACAATTTAGGTTTTAAAAAGTTATTGATATAAAAAGGAAAGCAACTTTTAACACATAGTGATAGTCCTATTACAGCTGTAATTAAAAGTTGCTCTTACTCAACCTGAGGTTTGTGCAGCCACGCCTCTCTAAATACTGCGACTCGCTAAATACCGCTCACGTGTTCGTGCACAGAAAGACAAACGCAATAAAGCTGACTGGACAGTGTGAATTTGCATTTTGCTGTTTGCATCAGCTGTTTTCTTCTTTGTCGCATGATGAGAAGTACGAAATGATGCTACAAGGTTCATTTTGTGCAAATTGTGGATGACTTGCAAATTTCTGTCACAGTTTGCTTTATTACTTTATTACTTTTATATTTCACGACTTAACATTGGTGTTAAAGTTGCATTATGGAGCTTTCATAAAATATATATATATATATATATATATATATATATATATATATATATATATATATATATATATATATATATATATACACACACACACACGCTATATAACTTTTTCAGATGATGATATGTCCAACCTGGTCTCACGGTAAGTTGTGATTCAGCAGCATGAAATATACATTAATCTACTGGTTCGTGAAATTGTGACGAAAAGCACCTCATTTTTGTCACGGCAGCACGAATTCATTCTAATTCATTCCGTGATGGCTGCACGAAATTAGAAGTGACGCGGGGGGTCGGGGTGGCTATGATTAGGGTGGTTAAGGTTAGGGTTGGGGGTAGACGTAGGGCTGGGAATAGTGAGTAAAAAAAAAAAACAGTCACAAAAATTTGACTCATTTCATCACGGGAGAACAAAAAAAAAAAAACGTGAGACTGGGTTGATATGTCAGTGTTAGTGAGCTAGCTATCTGTTTATTAACTGATTGGCATTAGCATGCAAGCTAATGTTATTGAACTTAGACAAAAACACAAAATGATACTATAGAAATGTTTTTCAGCAATGGTAACCGAGCTGCCAAAATGAAAGCCAACTCAGGGTGGGGTTTGATCAAACAAACCAAACCTGTGTGCAGGAACAGATCCACTGAGTGGCTCGATTACCCCCCCCCCCCCCCCCCCCCCACCCACCCCGGACGGTGAACTGGACGTCTGCATGGACTCTCATCAAATGTTGTTGTGTTTTGTATTGTAAACCTTTTTGGTAGAATGACCCAAGCAGAGAGACACCCCTTTGAGTCTGGTCTGCTTGAGGTTTCTTCCTCAATATCATCAGAGGGAGTTTTTCCTTACCACTGTCACCTGTGTGCTTGCTCTTGGGGTTGTTAAGGTTAGACCTTACTTGTGTGGAGTGCCTTGAGGCAGCTTTGTGATTTGGCGCTATATAAACTAAATAAATTGAACTGAATTGAAGATCTCACACTTGACAGCACATGCCAGAGCACTGGCAAACTCCAGGTGGGCTGCCATGTGCCTTTTACTAAGGACTGGCTTGTGTCTGGGCACTCTACCATACAGGCCTGATTGGTGGATTGCTGCAGAGATGGTTGTCCTTCTGGAAGGTTCTCCTCTCTCCACAGAATAATGCTGAAGCTCTGACAGAGTGACCATAGGGTTCTTGGTCACCTCCCTGACTAAGGCTCTTCTCCCCCAATCGCTCAGTTTAGACGGGCGACCAGCTCTAGAAAGAGGCCTGGTTGATCCGAACTTCTTCCATTTATGGATGATGGAGGCCACTGTGCTCATTGGAACTTCAAAGCAGTCGAAATGTTTCTGTACCCTTCCCTAGATTTGTGTCTCAAGACAATCCTCTCAACAGACAAGCACTTTGACTTCATGATTGATTTGTGTTCTGACATGCACTGCAACATAAAAAAATATGGAAAAAGTGCAGTGCTGTGAATACTTTCTGGATGCACCGTATGTTTAGACTGAATAGGGGGAAAGAAATTGCAAAAACAAATCTGTCCATCCATCAATTTTCTACAACTGTTAGGAGTTGCAGTGGTTGCTGGTGCCCATCCCAGCATACACTGGGAGAGAGGTAAGGTACACACCGGACTGGTGACCACCCAGAGAGCCCTGTGGCCCATCCTTACCTACAAAAAGTAACCATTTATCTGTCACAGCCAGGTGTTACATGGGCATCCCCTTGGCCTGGTCCTGTCCCTGGTGTCCTCGGCAACAAGGCACCTGCGTGCTGGATCGTGCTCTGGGAAAACGAGCCACATGACCAAAGTGCTGCAGCTGATAATCCCTCACAATGGATGTAATCAGCCTCATCCGGGTCTCATTAAACAACTGCTCATCTGATTAAAAAATAATAATTCCAGTCACAGACAAAGAATCTCTGTAGCTGACACATACAAAAATAAAATACTGGAACAGGCTCAGGAAAATGCGCCACATGCACATGACAATGCTTTGCACAAAAAAGTATTTTCTGTCATTTGAATGCCTTCTGCACATTTATTACACTGGTTATGACATCCTTGTAACATGAAAATGATTGCCCTGCAGCAGTTCCTAGCAATGGATTATGATGAGTGCAGCATATATATGTATGTATGTATGTATGTGTGTATGTATATATATATATATATATATATATATATATATATATATATATATATATATATATATATATATATGTGTGTGTGTGTGTGTGTGTGTCATGTTCTAATCATGTTGGTGTGTAAATGCATGGCAGCATTGCCAAATATTAATTAGCCTCATCTGTGTATCTGATTACTGACATGCCTGAAGTGAGGAAGATAAAAATGGAGTGTGGTTTATCTGCTTGCTTTTCCATTGAAAGGAAGGTACAGATAAAACTGGTATCATGAGGTTCATGCATGGTGAATCATGTCCACAGTATTTTCTCTCTCTTCCGAAGTCAATAGGCCTGTAACGTGAGCACAGCGCCGGGCCGTCCCTTGGCAGGCTGACTGAGCTCACTAATGAAAACAGAGGAAAGGAACAGAGAGAAAAGGAAACCGAAAGTTCTGTGAGTCTGGAGAAATGCACGAGGAATACCTTCAAGGTCATTGCCTCAGAATAAAAAAAAAGGAAGTGCGAGTAAAGGAGAGAGAGCGAAAGACAGGATGAAGAGATGAGTAATGTGATGATGACATTATTAATTTTATCTCAGAAGATGCAATACAAAACAGAATTAATTTTTACTTTACATTTTAGTTCTGGCTAAGGCTGAACATCAAAATATTACGAAAAATGAAATTAAATTACCACATATTATTTTAATATTTCAGTTATATTTTTGAAACCTTCATGACCTAATAGTGATTTTGACTAGTTTTTGCCTAAATGACATACTGAAATGTAAAGACTTATTACTAGAGAGCATATGACAAAGCAGTCACTTTGTGCTAACAGACACAGAATCTTTTGAAATTTCAGGGAAATTAGTCTGCATCAAATTTAGTGTGAACTTTGATACTACAATTGCTAAAATATTTAGGCAAACCTACTTGCTACTTGGTTTGTGGCACTGCTAAGTAAGTAAACTCAACTGCAAAAAAAAGACAAAGTGAAACAAGCAGTGCACACACAGACCCTGGGCAGACCGCAGCTTTGACAAATGAAATTCATCATCTGAAATGTTTGTATGCTCTTGGGTGCCACTGTTCAGCACGCCTTCCTTTTGATACGAACTCCAGATCAATGATTCCAAGCAGGTATCAAAATATTTCTGAACCATTTTGAGGTTCACATCACTAATTTGCAGTTTTGCTACATCCCCTGCCACACATTCTATCTATAATTTAATTCTCCCCACGAGTGCTTGCTTAAAGTTGACACCGATGTGATGGTGAGCACTGGTGGGTGGACTGCATCTAAAAGCATGCAGTGTGCACAGTGATTAGCAGGTGGCAGACAAAGTACATATATAGCAAGTTGTACAACAGCTGTTTCAGATTTTACATAATCCATCCAGCTTCCACTCAAGATCCACCAGGTAGCAGACATGGCTATGCAATTTTACAGGTATAAAAAAACTACTTCTAAGACTGATCTGGTCCACTAAAGGTCACCACAAACTAATCACTTCATCCTCATGATATTATCTTTTCATTTTGGTGAGGTACAGGATGATAGCACTTAACTCTTTTTCAGTTACTGTCTACACAAGCTGGCTGGGATGAACCAATTCTCGGTCTCGCCTAGGGATGGGTATCGGGAACCAGTTCTCTTTGGGTATTGTTAAGAAATGATTCGATCCACCAACATCAATAGCCTTTTTGCTTAATGATTCCCTTATCAGTCCTTCAGAGTGGCCGTTGTTTTTGGGGGTGTTTGTCAGGAAAAGGATCATGTCTCTACACTTATTACAGAACCCCTGCAGGGTCTGTAATCAACCATTTCTGCAGCGCAGCTCTTCTTTGAAGCTTGAAGCAATGAAGCATTGATCTGACCCGCTGCTTTGTTGGTTTTATTTCGCTTTATCTTCATTTTTCTCTGCTAAAACCCCAAAGAGCATATGTCTGTGAGTAATATTTACTTTTTTATGTTAAACCGACCTGTTATGGTCTTCTGAAACAGTTGATAGATGTATTTTATAACTTAAAAACAGGACCGACGCTAACGTGTTAGCATATCTATGGCATTTTCAATGTTAAAGTTAGCATTAAGCTGTTCACATCTTAGCACGTTTGTGTGCATTTGTTTTCTGTATAATAATTAATGGCTCACCATTTGTTGTTGTAGAAGAGTCAAATGTATTACAAATTGTAATATTTTTTACATTTATTAGTTTAGATATTAACAACAACAATAATAGTAATAATAACTAATAATGCTACAAACAGTTTTAGAGAAAGAGACAAAAAGAACCTGATTAAAACAACAGAAAATATAAAACCAACTTACAATGAACATAAATAAATACAAAGTGGATATTTTTTCCGGATACGGCAAACACACACCTAGCGCTATTTGACCGGATCTCCTCGCCGATTGGCGAGTTCAAATGACGTCATCGAAGAGTTTATTTCAACATGGCGGTGCCCTTGGCAAAGTTAAACTGCACGATATTTCACCAGTTCAACTGAGTAGTTGAACTGGCGGCAACTGTATCAGTTGCTGGATACAGCAACTGTGGTTGCTGTATCCGGCAAAATATCCGCTGCCAAATAAATATAGAAATAACTGTTTCCTGTGAACACCTCGTGACTCTTACACCTCCACTCCATCCCTGTTTTATTTAAGTTTAATGACAGTTTGTCAAACCATATTTTCAATTTGTTAATTTCTTCAGTGATTTCCTCCAGGACTATCTGCCAAACTATAAAACTGCTGCTTTTTAGTAAGAGCAGAATACTACTGGAATGAATCTGAGTAAGGAAAGTTGGGGTTTTTTTTCTCACCAAAATAGATGCTGCACTCACTGTAATTTATTGTCTGGAATAACCCCAGATTGCATTTCAGAGATTCTAGAATTCAAATATTTTCATGCGAGTGGTGTTGGGGGGTAATTTTGGGTTTCAGCTTTTTTTGTTTTTCACCACTTTCATCCCTGAATATGTCAATCGTGAGTCACTTTTGTGCGGCTTAAAGTCAACAACTGTCTTGTTGCGAGAAAGAAACGAGAATCGTCCTCCGTTCTGTTCACACAGCTCTAAATGCTGCGCAGCTCTCTGACGAGTCAAGTTAGAACGATAGAGTCCAGTCAGAATTAATAAATTCAAAGCAAAACCCTGCTTAAATCAATTGATACCTCTTTCCAAATGTTGTAATACAACCAAACTGCAGTCAATCAAAACATTTTTTTCTCCAAAAATGAGACATCCTGCGCTGACGTGCAGCAGCTGGCTGAGCTCAGCTCAGAGGTATGGAGAGACATTCATGCCAAAATGTCTGAAAGGAAATAATTTTGACAAAAAAAAAAAACGCACATTTTGTTTATTTTTATTTATGTCCAGAGATCAAGGATCCAGTGACCAATTTCATATTTATTTACTTTAAGACTCAATAAATGTTGACATAGAAAACCTGTAAAGCCTACTTTTAGTACACAGAAAATTCACAAGAGGTATCAATAAGGGAATCGATAAGGAATCAGATCGATAAGCAGAATCGATAATGGCATCGAATCTATATGCAGAATTCTTGAAAAAGCCGTTTTTCCAGCAATAAATTGAGAAGTCATTAAAATGTCATTTTGGTACTTTTGGGGAGCCCTTAGGTTTCAAGGAGAATTCATTTTTTCTTGCCTGTAGGCAGCCTCTAAAGATTATCTATGTATAATTAGAGAAAGTTACTGAACAGACTTTTCTGCAATAAATAAAAATGTGAAAAATGGTAGTTTTCGATATTGTTTTTGGGGGGGGGCACAGTGATTCAATCAGAAAGTCTAGTTTACCATGATCAGATTTTCTGTACCAAATTTCAGAAAAATTCTTTGAACAGAAAACTTTTTTTTTTTTAAATGCCCTCCCCCCTCTCTTTTTTTGCCTTTTGGGGGGGGGGGGGGGGGGGGGGGCTGGAGGCCAGTAAAAACATTTTTTGTCAGGAAAAAGCCTTGCACCACATGTGAATCTTGATTACATTAGCTCTCTGGATCATTGATGAAAAACCTATGACATTTGAGTCTCAGTTCTGTTTGGCACAGAATGGATATGGTGCTTGCTTTGTGTAAATGAATAAATAAATTCACAATTTGGCACATATTGGGGGAAAAAAAAAACCCTTTACTTTTAACTTTTTCCATCATGCACAACTATTTGCCCAAAGGAAGAACCCATTATAGGAAAACATGGCTAAACGAAAGCTAATAGGGCCACCAATCCATCAATCAAATCCACCATGAAAAACTTTCAAATTGAAAACTTTCTACCAAGTCACTGGGAATTGAAGGTGCTATGTTTTAACCCGGAGACTAATTTGTGTATTTGTTGGACTTTAATCTGGATCACGGTGTTAGAAAATGTATTGCATGAGCTCATTTTGTTCAGGAAGGTCTCTATTGTCACATGGTTGACAAATAGTATATCTAAGAGGTTGAGAATGTGACTTACACAATGCTGGGTCCACCAGTGATGCGCGTCGGTTTTAAAAGGTTAAGTGTACAAGAATACACAAACTGTAAAATGGCAACACAAAGGTAAAGGTACGCACTATAGAGAAAAACAAGCAGAATTGGCCTTCGTTTCACATTAGCATTTTAATATTACTTTATCAATAACAAATCACACAGTTTGATAGCTCAGCACTCACAGTAATAGCCAACAGAGAGACCCATGGAGCATGCTAAAATTGGTAAAATGGGCTCTGGCTACAGAGCCGTGTAACGGAAAAAGAAATGGGAAGATGCCTGTCATAAGTACGTCAGAAACTGGACTGTTCCAGAAATGCCCAAGTGTGGACATACACTCAGGCGTGACGTTACAGAAAACCTATTATCTACTATTCTGTCACTTTGGGTTTTTTTCACTACAAACTTGGGATAAGATTCAATTTCAGCACCTAAGATGTGTGCTTCCCCGACCATCACATGAGCACTCTCGCTTGCTCTTCCTGAGTGGGTGTGTCCCCTCAGGGAAAAGATTAGGCTTTTTGTAGCACTTCACTCAACCTTAAAAAACAAACAAACAAAAAAAACAAAAAACAAATAAACAAAAAAAACACTTACCGCCACATAATGTTAAAGGTGTCAGTAGGGGCACTAATCAAAATCTTGCCAGCTAAAATAAACACGTTTGAGTTTGCAGCTGCTACAAAAGATAACCACTCAAAGGGAAACCTTTCAGGGCAGTGCAGTCATTCAGCTTTCAGGGATGTTGCAGGGAATGTGTGATATGGCTATGAGACATTACATCAAAAAATTTCAGGATAACAATTGAGTCTTAGGGAGATTATCATTAAAATGCCATCACTGCTTTGGCGTAGGTAAGACGGCAGAAGACATGCCCAGCATCTAAAGACAGTCGGCCTTGCATCACAGAGCGGTGTGTGCTCCAGCCCCAGCTTTTGATCTCTTCCTTTACCTGCTTGAAAAACATGCCAAAAATGGACCTGTCAGAAAAAAAAAGCAAACTTTCATGTGACTCCAGGCTGTCTGACTGTGTCTACCCAGGTCATAGTATCCCTCCAAACATCCATAAACAGGCCACTTTATGCCACTCTGACAGATCAAATAAAAACACCTACCACAAGATTTCTCCAGCACATGGTTCCCAATCTTAGGGTTGGGGTCCTATTTGACGAACCTCAGGGGTTTTGAGTATAATCAAGAGAAGTGAAGCCATGTATCTATAGCTCTGTAGTGGTTGGCTGCAGTAGAGCTCAACAGTATCTGCTCACTTTTTTTTAAGGATTCCGGGACCCAAAGCAAAGATTCTATTCTTTTTCTCCATTGACATTTCAGAAGATCCTTATATGAAATGTTTGAAGTACTGATCCAATTGTTTAATATAAATTATATTATGCAATAATAGTTACGCATATATTTTGTAGTTTATGTGTGTGTATAGTAAAATACAGCCTAGCCATCAATGTGGTATTGAGCTTCATTCCTGATTGTAACTCACAAACATGCTTCTGGTCACTGCCAAGTCGCATAACACATCTCCTGCGGTGAATAAAATAACTTTTAGATCATGTCAAAACTACTTTATTGACATAAATAAATCAGTTCTGTAAATTCCAGTTGAGCTGGATTCGAACTCACTGCAGAAATAGTATTGTGGAGTGTATAGTTCTTTTCTGTGACACTGCAAATAAAACATGCTTTTGTGAAAATAAGGTTGATATCCTACAGACTTGAGGCTTCTTCAGGACCACATGCCATAGAGTGTTCTATAATTTATGTCTGTAGCATGACCCAAGCAGAGGGTCACCCCTTTGAGTCTGGTCTGCTTGAGGTTTCTTCCTCAGAGGGAGTTTTCCCAGAGGGAGTTACTCTGGGGGTTGGTAAGGTTAGACCTTACTTGTGTGAAGCGCCTTGAGGCAACTCTGTTGTGATTTGGTGCTATATAAATGAAATTAAATTGAAAAAATTGAAACTGAATTGAAATTGTTACATGATGTCAATCAATCAATCAATTTTATTTATATAGCGCCAAATCACAACAAACAGTTGCCCCAAGGCGCTTTATATTGTAAGGCAAGGCCATACAATAATTACGTAAAAACCCCAACGGTCAAAACGACCCCCTGTGAGCAAGCACTTGGCGACAGTGGGAAGGAAAATATGTGTCGGACGCAGGACGGAGAACCGACCAGCGTTTGAAGGACCCAGTATGAAATAAGCAGAGCACGGTACAAAGGATAACTGAATTTAATAAACATAACAGTGACGTGAAGAAAGTACAAACAAATAAGTGCGCGGTCTGCGAGGTGGATTACGGTGCGCTCCCAGCTGCACAAACGGTCCGGAGCCAGAAACAGTTCGGACCCAAGGACCCCGCCGACACCCCCCAGGTGGCCGCGACAAACCGAGTCTGTGAAAGAAGAAACCATCATGTGAGTCCACACTCCACACACAGAGAGACCACTCAAAGGTGTACATAAACAGCAAACACTTCCTGGCTTAATCACTAATCAGCTTCCCACCCTGCAGGCATGGAACACCCTGTTCACCTACTCAACTGCAGTGGAAGCTGATTAAACGACTAACATAACAGCTCAATATAATAAGGTGTGAGGGACACCACATTTACTGACTGTACTAATGTTAGTCACAAAACCTAACGTACCTCAGGAAGTGTGCTGACGAGCGTGAGACCTCACCCCCTCCTCTTTCACAGACCATGGCATCAAACCTGGACGTTCTCTGCATCCATAATGATGAGATGGCTCTCAAGACGACGATCTCACCCGTCTGGTCACAAGGTCGAGTCTCTGGCAAATACACACTGTGTACTCCAGACTTAAATGCCACCATGCTCCAATCCGTGTAGATGCACCACAGCTGTGAGTCCTGACGAGCTGCACATGATCAACCTCAGGTGATCAGGGTGAGGTCCTGGTAACTCAGCCACACAGCCACTCAGTCCTAAACGCGTACCACCTGGAAGGAAAAACAAAAGACAGAAACAGAAGGCAGAAACAAAAGGCAGCCAGGCACGCCAGGCACCCCAGCCACAACAGCACCCCACCCTCACGGGAAACCTCCCGGCGACCACACAAACCTGGCCCAGGAGAAACACCCCCCTCCAGGGACCATGGCTGGAAACCGTATCTGCATTCATCTTCCAACAGAATCTTCATCTAACAGAACGGTTGACGTCTTCTCCTCTGGCTGCATCTTTGCCTTTGTTTCTGTCAGTCAATTTGCACAGGTGTGGCCAGGAGTTCTTGAACCTGTGCGGTCAGCCTTTGTTCAACCATGTTCAAAGTCTGATTAGTCATAAAACAAAAAAGACAAACACAAACAACCAAACCACCCCCCCTCCCCAGAGGACCGTCCCATCAAACCCCGGGAAGAGGAGAAAAGAAAAACAACCCAAACTTAAGCTCGCAAATAAAAACGCTAACACCCCCCCCCCCCCCCCCCCCCCCCGATGACATGTAGGGACCAACACCCCCCAGAGGACATCCCGCCAGCTCCAGGAGTAATAACCACAGCCGAGGTCCCTCTGGGATCCAAAGTCACCCACGGAGACTCCCAGCGCCTCCCAGAGGACCGTTCCATCAACCCCAGGAGATGCCCCCCCTCATGACCAACGGACCCAGCCCCGGCCATCTATGGCTAGATGGACCCACAGCCCTTTCCCCCCCAGAGGACACCACAGTCAACCCTGAGGGCGGAAACTGGGGGGAAAAACAAAAGGAAAAAAAAACATACAAATAAAACAACCCCAACCCCACCCCCTCGGCGCAGTGGAAACTGGAAGCACGTCCAGCGTCACCAACCATGACTATACCCCAGAAGTCAACCGGGAGGAGTGGAACAGCGGTTATGGCAGACGGCACAAAACGGCGCCACCCCTCCGACTTCCAAACCAGCCACCAGCTGCGGGTATATTCCACTGCCCCAAACCTCAGCCACGCCGATGGCAGACGGCTCAAAGGCGCGCTGAAGCCGGAGGTGGAACAGGGAATCAACAAAAAAAAACAACAACACGAACCCCCCCCCTAGGTGCAGAGGTTACCTGGGAAACGCCCAGCATAACCAACTGCACCAACGGCTCACACGGCTGGAGCCAGAGGAGAAGAGAGGGAATAAAAAAAAATACCCCAAACCCCCCCCTCCCGGGTGCAGAGGTTACCTGGGAAATGCCCAGCATAACCAAACTGCACCACTCCAGCAACGCCGACACGTACGGCTCACACGGCTGGAGCCAGAGGAGAAGAGAGGGCACAACAAAAACAAAAAAAAGAAAGAAAAAACAACCCAATTACCCCCCCATCACCCCCCAGGGGACCGTCCCATCAAACCCTGGGAGGTGAAACCAAAAGAAATAAAAAAAAAAGACTAACAGACTAACATAAAGTTAACTGGGTCCTTTTTATGCTCCAGACAGACTGCTGGGTCACGACCCCAGAACACTAAATAGTGTAAAAAATCTCACACAAAATCCAACTCAAAAAACACCCACAAAAAAATGAACCAACACAAAACTAATAAGTGATTTATACCGTCAAGCTGAAACAAATGGAACACACCTGTTCCACCTTAAGAGCTATGACGGTAATGTGACTCAGTTACCAACAGAGGGAGCCAAAGTGCTAAAAATAAACACCCCTTTGCTAACAGAGAAAACAAACTCATGCTGCTTTTTTTTTGTGCGCAGCTATGTGTAAACACACAACCAAAACGTGCTTCAACTAAATTACGCCGGAGCTGACAAAACAGACGCAGTAGCTATCCTTACCCGGGGAAACGGGGCTACAACTGTAACACAGGAAGCACAGCGACCCGTGCCACAGAGCTCCGCCGTGCGCGTTCACCCATTACAGACACACTCATGCAGCTCCCGTTTAAACCTCTTATCCGGTCGAAGTGTGACGCGAAGCTGTCGCTAGTCACACTCCACCACGACCCTCGGATAAGGCACAACACAGGAACACGGCTGCAAGAGAGCTCAAATCAGTATTCGATAATGGGTTCTCAAACATGCACCATCCGGGCGGAGAGCACCCGCAACTGATCCGGATAACTTCTGAACGACTGTTGCCGCCTTCCCGGCGCGGTACCGCCTCTGCTACCGCTGGGTCCGTGATGTTTGGCCAGAGACTACTGTTATGTGTCGGACGCAGGGTGGAGAACCGACCAGCGTTTGAAGGACCCAGTATGAAATAAGCAGAGCACGGTACAAAGGATAACAAAATTTAATAACATAACAGTGATGTGATAATACAAACAAATAAGTGCGCGGTCTGGCGTGGTGGATAAGCGGTGCGCTCCTAGCAGCACAAACGGTCCAGAGCCAGAACCAGTTCGGACCCAAGGACCCCGCCGACGCCCCCCAGGTGGCCGCGACAAACCGAGTCTGTGAAAGAAGAAACCATCATGTGAGTCCACACTCCACACACAGAGAGACCACTCAAAGGTGTACATAAACAGCAAACACTTCCTGGCTTAATCTAATCAGCTTCCCACCCTGCAGGCATGGAACACCCTGTTCACCTACTCAACTGCAGTGGAAGCTGATTAAACGACTAACATAACAGCTCAATATAATAAGGTGTGAGGGACACCACATTTACTGACTGTACTAATGTTAGTCACAAAACCTAACGTACCTCAGGAAGTGTGCTGACGAGCGTGAGACCTCACCCCCTCCTCTTTCACAGACCATGGCATCAAACCTGGACGTTCTCTGCATCCATAATGATGAGATGGCTCTCAAGACGACGATCTCACCCGTCTGGTCACAAGGTCGAGTCTCTGGCAAATACACACTGTGTACTCCAGACTTAAATGCCACCATGCTCCAATCCGTGTAGATGCACCACAGCTGTGAGTCCTGACGAGATGCACATGATCAGCCTCAGGTGATCAGGGTGAGGTCCTGGTAACTCAGCCACACAGCCACTCAGTCCTAAACGCGTACCACCTGGAAGGAAAAACAAAAGACAGAAACAGAAGGCAGAAACAAAAGGCAGCCAGGCATGCCAGGCACCCCAGCCACAACAGCAAAACTCCCTTTTACCAGGAAGAAACCTTCAGCAGAACCAGGCTCAGGGAGGGGCAGTCTTCTGCTGGGACTGGTTGGGGCTAAGGGAGAGAACCAGGAAAAAGACATGCTGTGGAGGAGAGCATGTCATAGCGCTTATCAAGTTTATTTAGGAAGGTTACAACTTTACAGCCCATAATTTAAATCCCTATTCTGAATGGGATTTTTACTTCAGGAACTGCACTCCTGCACTCTACAGAGGTCATTATCAGTGCATCTCTCCAGGAATTTCAAGTAAATTTATCATTTGTTCCAAGGGTGAATTAAAAAGTCTGTGGGGTATAGAGCCTTCTCTTACCGTGGCCCTGCTCTCTGGAACGATCTACCATCATAGTACAGAAACAGCATTAGTGAAGGTTACAAATGATCTTCTTATGGCCTCGGACAGTGGACTCATCTCTGTGCTTGTTCTGTTAGACCTCAGTGCTGCTTTTGATACTGTTGACCATAAAATTTTATTACAGAGATTAGAGCATGCCATAGGTATTAAAGGCACTGCGCTGCGGTGGTTTGAATCATATTTGTCTAATAGATTACAATTTGTTCATGTAAATGGGGAATCTTCACAGACTAAAGTTAATTATGGAGTTCCACAAGGTTCTGTGCTAGGACCAATTTTATTCACTTTATACATGCTTCCCTTAGGCAGTATTATTAGACGGTATTGCTTAAATTTTCATTGTTACGCAGATGATACCCAGCTTTATCTATCCATGAAGCCAGAGGACACACACCAATTAGCTAAACTGCAGGATTGTCTTACAGACATAAAGACATGGATGACCTCTAATTTCCTGCTTTTAAACTCAGATAAAACTGAAGTTATTGTACTTGGCCCCACAAATCTTAGAAACATGGTGTCTAACCAGATCCTTACTCTGGATGGCATTACCCTGACCTCTAGTAATACTGTGAGAAATCTTGGAGTCATTTTTGATCAGGATATGTCATTCAAAGCGCATATTAAACAAATATGTAGGACTGCTTTTTTGCATTTACACAATATCTCTAAAATCAGAAAGGTCTTGTCTCAGAGTGATGCTGAAAAACTAATTCATGCATTTATTTCCTCTAGGCTGGACTATTGTAATTCATTATTATCAGGTTGTCCTAAAAGTTCCCTAAAAAGCCTTCAGTTAATTCAAAATGCTGCAGCTAGAGTACTGACGGGGACTAGAAGGAGAGAACATATCTCACCCATATTGGCCTCTCTTCATTGGCTTCCTGTTAATTCTAGAATAGAATTTAAAATTCTTCTTCTTACTTATAAGGTTTTGAATAATCAGGTCCCATCTTATCTTAGGGACCTCGTAGTACCATATCACCCCAATAGAGCGCTTCGCTCTCAGACTGCAGGCTTACTTGTAGTTCCTAGGGTTTGTAAGAGTAGAATGGGAGGCAGAGCCTTCAGCTTTCAGGCTCCTCTCCTGTGGAACCAGCTCCCATCCCTTAGTTATGCTGCTATAGACGTAGACTGCTGGGGGGTTCCCATGATGCACTATTTCTTTCTCTTTTTGCTCTGTATGCACCACTCTGCATTTAATCATTAGTGATTGATCTCTGCTCCCCTCCACAGCATGTCTTTTTCCTGGTTCTCTCCCTCAGCCCCAACCAGTCCCAGCAGAAGACTGCCCCTCCCTGAGCCTGGTTCTGCTGGAGGTTTCTTCCTGTTAAAAGGGAGTTTTTCCTTCCCACTGTAGCCAAGTGCTTGCTCACAGGGGGTCGTTTTGACCGTTGGGGTTTTACATAATTACTGTATGGCCTTGCCTTACAATATAAAGCGCCTTGGGGCAACTGTTTGTTGTGATTTGGCGCTATATAAAAAAATTGATTGATTGATTGATCTATAAGGCAGTCCGACACAGTGGAGACTTTTAAATCAAGATTGAAGACCCACTTTTTTAGACTGTCTTATCATTAATTTATTATGTTTTTATGTTTGCTTTGTAATTTATTTTTATTCTACTATGTTTTACCTTTTTACTGTGCCCTTTTCAATTTTAATTCACTTTGTGCTGCTATGAATTGTGTGTTGTGTGAAGCGCCTTGAGGCGACTCTGCTGTGAGATGGCGCTATATAAATTAATAAAATTGAATTGAATTTGTTCATAAATAATAAAAAATAAACAAATTTTGTTAAATCAGAATAGTTAATAAAATCTCCATAGTTATGGAACAACAAGAACTCTGTTGTAAAGGACCATTTGGTCTCCCCAAAAACTAGTAGTGTAGAGTAGAGCAAAAGTTATTTGCAGAAACCCCTAAAGATTTTTGATTGCTGCAGTGCAGGAGACAGATTTGGAAGAGCAAGCCACTCTTCAACCTGCGACTAGACAAATGTGGGTGTAGCTTTGTGTTAAGATGTTACAGCCATTAATATCTTTTATTGGCACACAGAACATGCAACATGTCTCCATCCAAGCAATTATAGACACTCCATCTGACTATTCCATGGGCAACACGTTGGGATGGCAACCCCAGGTCAACATGATTGTTGAAAGACATAAGCCTTTCAGTGTCAATGGTCCTTTGTTTCCAGGTTTTTTTTCTTACCTCTTCTCTCTGAGGCTACATTTGGCAAGAGGCTCTAAAAGCTCAACATTTCACTCGATCAGGCTTTTGTCAAAAGGGCCGCCTGTTCAGTATTATACTCACAGTGGAGAATTAAGGAAACACAGATCCAACCAGAGGACTCCCGGGCCTCTCACGTTCTTCAATCAATAGGCAGGATAACACAAGGCGGCATCATGGGGGTCAAGGAGGACGTACAAATCAACACAGACGTTAGCACTGTGACAATCCCTACACAGATACACCCCACTTTTAACAAGGTTGTCTGAAAGGGCATTGCTGAGTACTTGAGAATATAATCGTGCAATTTTGGAAGCTGTTGTCTCGATGCAAGAACACATCGGCTCGGATTGTGCATAAAAGCCAAACGCGCAGGCAAACCTTGTTTCCAATGGGCGCTGCTGTCTTGATACATGGGTGCCTTCAGTTTCAGAGGTAGCCACTTTAGATAATTCAAGTGTCCCTCCAGACTTTGCACAGTCATACCCTGACTCAATAAAAGTCTGATTCTGTGTTTCTCAGCTGGTGCAGCCAATTAGTGTGAAATCTGGTGACAGAATGGTGGAGGAGCCAGAACAGTCCATGTGTAATTATTGATCTAAGTTTACTTGCCTGCTTGGCTACATGTGGGGAGGAGATGACATAGTACAGGGTTGCTCTCATACACAGCCTAATTAACTATGACATCATATGATAGTATAGCTTAAAGTTGTTGAGGATTTCTGATCTCCCTGCTGGCCTGTGGACTTAAGAGTGCTCCTCTAATTGCAAAGCTTTGGCTCGGTGTCACAATTAGAGTGGAAACTAGCCTTATTATATCCACTGTTATAATCTCTGCCAGCCCCTATTTACCCCTGCTCTAGTTTGGTTTCTTTTCTTTTGACACGGAATACAGACACTAATCCCCAGGACTGCAGGATTTTAATGGGGGCTCACACAGGGCCATACACTGGCACACAGTCTGGATTCTTGCAGCAAAGGTGCAATAAGTATAGTGATGAAAATAAAACCAGAATAGCATCTTGTAAAGTAAAAGAGGTATATTTTCACAGGGAGCATGTACCAGTTTGGATGGGCGAATGAGTGGGGGTGGGGGTTTGGGTTGATTTTTCCAATTAATCGCATTTCCTCAGGCACACTATCAAATTCAATTCTTAAAATACCAAAATCACCCTTATTTATCTGGCATATGACTCATTGTGGTACGTCTTAAGCTGTTTTGCTGATTATTGTGTACTATTGTTTGCTAGTACCTTCCTTGAAATGGGTGTGGTGTCTGCTTTGGAAACCCTCCTGTCCTGTGCACCTATTTCCTCTATACTGTTTTGTGAATTGTTTTGTCATTTCTGTTGGTAGCATGGCCCAAGCAGAGGGTCACCCCTTTGAGTCTGGTCTGCTTGAGGTTTCTTCCTCAGAGGGAGTTTTTCCTTACCACTGTCGCCTGTGTGCTTGCTCTGGGGGTTGGTAAGGTTAGAGGCAACTTTTTTTGTGATTTGGCGCTATATAAATTAGAATAAATTGAATTAGGACTGCAATGTGTTGCCCGTTTCTTGTCCCAGTGTTTCCTCAGCCTCTTTGCCTACCACCTATTGGATTAGTTTGTGCACAACCCAGAAGTGTCACAGTTTGATTGCTTTTCTGTGGTATTAACAGGAGTGCACATAACTGGTGCCGTTATGCTAATGTGCGTGTGCATCCTAAAAATAGATTATGTGCACCAGAAACAACTACATTTCTGCAGAAGAAATTGATGACAACAGATTGCAAGAAAAGCACTTAACTCCGTGTTATCTGCTGTGGCTCATTTATCTAACATGCAGGAGGACCAGTTGTGTGCAAGATGGCTTATGAAGCTTGGAGCCTGTATCAGTGATTCTGCCACATATCCCTAAAGGACATCTCAGCCTCACTGACGAATCACCTGTGTATGACCTTGGCTTGCCTCACATTTCTGATTTAAGAACTTTGGACTTCAAACTTGCTGTCATGTCTGCACTGGTATCACCAGATGACTGATTAGGTTTAGCACCAGGTCACTCTAGAAAGTACTTGGGTTCTGCTGGCATTATTTTGGGTCACATAAGCAGTTACTTAAGAGAGACCCATATGAAGGACAGTACTCGTATTGCGAGCTAACGGAAATTTGCAAACTAAAGCCATGTAGCGCATTCTTTAAACATAATTCAGATGCCTCAGTATTGAGGACCACAGCTTTGGATCCTCATGTATCACCTGTCTGTAGCAAATAGATGCATAGTTTCTAGTCTCTAGAGGTAGAGATGGACCACTGGTCTGCCTTGGTGGATGCATACTGTGATACAAGCAACCTGGTCTCACGGCAAGTCGTGATTCAGCAGCACAAAATATACATTAATCTATTGGTTCCTGATATTGTTATGAAAAGCGTCCCATTTTTGTCACGGCAGTACAAATTCATTCTAATTCATTCCATGATGACTGCACAAAATTAAAAGTGAAGCGGGGGGTCGGGGTGGTTATGGTTAGGGTTGGGGGTAGGCGTAGGATTAGTAATAGTGAGTTAAAAAAAATCCCATCACGAAAATTTGACTCATTTTGTGACGGAAGCATGAAACAGAAACGTGAGACTGGGCTGGATACAAGACTGTTCCATAGGCCGATGATTACTGCAATGAATAGCCCCAGCCAATGATCCTAGTCTTCACCTGATTTGTATATATTGTACAAATATGAAGGCTGATGACTAAAGCATCACCAAGTAAAGTAACAAAACTAATTTCTGACAAGCATTCATTTTGTATACCCGCTTATTCCAATTAAGGGTCACAAGGACTGGATCCGATAACTCAGCCACATGGGGTGTGCAGCCAGTACATTCTGAGTGCCGGTCCCAAGCCCGGATAAATGAGGAGGGTTGCGTCAGGGCATCCGGCGTAAAACAAGCCAACCCAACTATGCAGACTCAGAATCGAATTCCCATACTGGATCGGTCGCGGCCCGGGTTAACAACGTCCGCCACCGGTGCTATTGCCCAACAGGGTGCCGGTGGAAATTGGGCTACTGCTGGGCGAAGACGACGAAGAAGAAGAGGAGGAAAATGTTGCCACGAACAGCGGGAGAAGAAGAAAACTAGAAGGGTGGAAATGAGAGTGGGGACTCTGAATGTTGGTAGTATGACTGGTAAAGGGAGAGAGCTGGCTGATATGATGGAGAGGAGAAAGGTAGACATATTGTGTGTGCAAGAGACCAAGTGGAAGGGAAGTAAGAGCAGGAGCATCGGCGGTGGGTACAAGTTGTTGTACCATGGTGAGGACAGGAAGAGAAATGGTGTTGGGGTCATTTTAAAGGAAGAGTATGTTAAAAGTGTGTTGGAGGTTAAGCGAGTGTCTGACAGGGTGATGAGTGTGAAGTTGGAAATTGAAGGGGTGATGATGAATATCATCAGTGCATATGCCCCACAGGTAGGTTGTGAGATGAAGGAGAAAGAAGATTTCTGGAGTGTGTTAGATGAGGTGGTGGAGAGTGTGCCCAAGCATGAAAGAGTGGTGATAGGAGCAGACTTCAATGGGCATGTTGGTGAAGGGAACAGAGGTGATGAGGAAGTAATGGGTAGATATGGTATCAAGGATAGGAATGGGGAAGGACAGATGGTAGTTGATTTTGCAAAAAGGATGGAAATGGCTGTGGTGAATACCTACTTTAATAAAAGGGAGGAGCACAGGGTAACATATAAGAGTGGAGGAAGGTGCACACAGGTGGACTACATTCCTTATAAGAGATGCAAGCTAAAAGAAATCACAGACTGTAAGGTGGTAGCAGGAGAGAGTGTTACTAGACAGCATAGGATGGCTGTTTGTAGGATGACTTTAGAGGTAAAGAAGAAGAAGAGAGTGAGAGCTCAACAAAGGATCAGATGGTGGAAGCTGAAGGAGGAAGACTGTTGTGTGAAATTTAGCGAGCAGGTGAGAGAAGCACCAGTTGGAGGGGAAGCAATTTTGGACAACTGGAAATGTACTGCAGATGTGGTGAGGGAGACAGCTAGGGCAGTACTGGGTATGACATCTGGACAGTGGAAGGAAGACAAGGAGACTTGGTGGTGGAATGAAGAGGTCCAGGAAAGCATAAGGAGAAAAAGGTTGGCAAAAAAGTTTTGTGATAGTCGGAGAGATGAAGAAAGTAGACAGGAGTACAAGGAGATGCGGCGTAAGGCGAGAAGAGAAGTGGCAAAAGCAAAGGAAAAGGCATATTGCGAGCTGTACAAGAAGTTGAATAGTAAGGAAGGAGAAAAGGACTTGTACCGATTGGCCAGACAAAGGGACAGAGCTGGAAAGGATGTGCAGCAGGTTAGGGTGGTAAAAGATGCACATGGTAATCAATCAATCAATTTCAATCAATTTTTTTTATATAGCGCCAAATCACAACAAACAGTTGCCCCAAGGCGCTTTATATTGTAAGGCAAGGCCATACAATAATTATGTAAAACCCCAACGGTCAAAACGACCCCCTGTAAGCAAGCACTTGGCTACAGTGGGAAGGAAAAACATGGTAATGTGCTGACAAGTGAGTGTGTGCTGAGAAGGTGGAGGGAATATTTTGAAGAGTTGATGAATAAAGAAAATGAGCGAGAGAAAAGGCTGGATGATGTGGTGAGAGTAAATCAGGAAGTAAAAGAGATTAACAAGGAAGAAGTGAGGGCTGCTATGAAGAGGATGAAGAGTGGAAAGGCAGTTGGTCCAGATGACATTCCAATGGAGGCATGGAAATGTCTAGGAGAGATGGCAGTAGAGTTTCTAACCAGATTGTTTAATAAAATCTTGGAAAGTGAGAGGATGCCTGAGGAGTGGAGTCGAAGTGTGCTGGTTCCTATTTTCAAGAACAAGGGTGATGTGCAGAGCTGCAGTAACTACAGAGGCATAAAGCTGATCAGCCACAGCATGAAGTTATGGGAAAGAGTAATATGGTTTCATGCTGAGAAAGAGCACTACAGATGCAATGTTTGCTCTGAGAATACTGTTGGAAAAGTACAGAGAAGGACAGAAAGAGTTACATTGTGTGTTTGTGGACTTAGAAAAAGCTTATGATAGGGTGCCAAGAGAAGAGTTGTGGCATTGTATGAGGAAGTCTGGAGTGGCAGAGAAGTATGTTAGGGTAGTGCAGAACATGTACAAGAATAGTGTGACAGCGTTGAGATGCGCAGTCGGAATGACAGACTCATTCAAGGTGGAGGTGGGATTACACCAAGGATCAGCTCTGAGTCCTTTCTTGTTTGCAGTGGTGATGGACAGGTTGACAGATGAGATCAGACAGGAGTCCCCATGGACTATGATGTTTGCAGATGACATTGTGATCTGTAGTGAGAGTAGAGAGCAAGTTGAGTCTAGTCTGGAGAAGTGGAGATATGCTTTGGAGAGAAGGGGAATGAAAGTCAGTAGAAGCAAGACTGAGTACATGTGTGTGAATGAGAGGGAGCCCAGTGGAATAGTGCAGTTACAAGGAGTAGAAGTGGTGAAAGTAGATGAGTTTAAATATTTGGGGTCAACTGTTCAAAGTAATGGAGAGTGTGGTAGAGAGGTGAAGAAGAGAGTGCAGGTAGGGTGGAGTGGGTGGAGAAAGGTGGCAGGAGTGATTTGTGACCGAAGAATATCAGCAAGAGTGAAGGGGAAAGTTTACAAAACAGTAGTGAGACCAACTATGTTGTATGGTTTAGAGACAGTGGCACTAATAAAAAGACAGGAGGCAGAGCTGGAGGTGGCAGAGCTGAAGATGTTGAGATTCTCTTTGGGAGTGACAAGAATGGACAAGATTAGGAATGAACATATCAGAGGGACAGCTCAGGTGGGACGGTTTGGAGACAAAGTCAGAGAGGTGAGATTGAGATGGTTTGGACATGTGCAGAGGAGGGACCCAGGGTATATAGATAGAAGGATGCTGAGGATGGAGCCACCAGGCAGGAGGAGAAGAGGGAGACCAAAGAGGAGGTTCATGGATGTGCTGAGAGAGGACATGCAGGTGGTTGGTGTGACAGAGGAAGATACAGAGGACAGGGTGAGATGGAAACGACTGATCTGCTGTGGCGACCCCTAACGGGAACAGCTGAAAGACAAAGAAGAAGAAGAAGGACTGGATCCGATCCGAGTAGATTTTGGGTGAGAGGCGGGGTACACCCTTGACAGGCCGCCAGTGTATAGCAGGGCAACAAAGGAATTGGCAAAGATATGTATAGTACTCAGAAGTTTGATTGCTGTCAATGTTTTAATATAACCAGGACTGTAAAAAAAAAAATGAACAGCATGATTGAAAATTACAGCATCACAATTGAAAATGAAAACATAGGGAAAAACACATAACAATAAAAATACAGGCTGAGTGGAAATGCTGTATGTGGCTATAAGTCCACAGAGAGGGCATTTCTTGCACATAACCACTGATGCATATGGTACTGGGCGACTATATATGCAAAGAATAAGCTCACATTCCTCATAACTTGCAGACCAAGGAAAGATATATTACCAACAGAAAGGTTGCCGGTATTACTGTTGATGGGACTGCTAAATAAGCGAGAGTTGCAGACAACAACCCTGTTGCAGAATTAAGGGTTTAGTCTGGAAAACTTGGCAGTATCCAAAGCCTTTTTAAAACTTGTTTTGGAAAACTAAATCATTTAGTAGCACCTTTGAATGGTAATTTAATTTATTTGCGATTTTATATGCCAAAAACAAGAGACTCAGTTGTGATTAAGTTAAGCAGTCTCTTAAAAAAAAAAAAGCAAGAAGCACAAACCACTCAGCTATTGTTGCTTTGAAACAGTTTTCAATGTTCTGAGCTCTGTTTACCCATGTGGTTACTTGTTAAAAATGTGCTGATTTTTTTCTGGTGTTTGTTTTGACCACAATTTTTACAACAGTTAAATGTGTTTACAATTTGCATTTTGCTGCTTTGCACTTATAGATTTTTTTAAGGCTCCCAGCAAAAAAAAAACAACTTTTTGATAAGAATTCATATTTATGCAATATTGGTAACTTAACTGTAACCAAATCATACAAATGGAATAGGACATGAACTGATATACTCAGAATCAAACGGAGAGATTGTTTACAATATCCAACTCTATTACCAAATATCCATGCAAACTGTGATATGGAGATTTTTTTTTTTTTATTTATACATGTATTTGTTTTCTTATGCTGCTTTCTAAAGGGAACAATTCCCCCTTTGGAACAGAGAGAAACCTCATTCCATACAAATGCTCGGCGTGAATGACAGCCCACTTGATTTGATTATTTTTGGGCCAGAAGAGGACACAAGTGGAACTGTAGCGCAAAGTCATTTGTAGAGCAGCTTGAAAGAAACTCATCTATTGTAGCCTAGTAGATCCTGTGGGTCACACAAGAAACACCGTGAGTCTGTGTCGCATGTCTGAAACAAATGCTAACCAGCATCTTTCCGTTTCTGACCTCTCTATCTCTCTGGGATTCCTTCTAACCAGTCACTCTCTGAAGGCTCTTCCACAGCGCTTCAGCCAGAACGACACAATATTTATCAGGAGAACAGGGGAGCTGCGCAGGAAAAAAGGGAGAGACAATTTAAGTGGTGTCTTTGATAAATCAGTGTTTTTGAAGCGCAGCCCGTTTAGCTTCAACAGGACAAGAGGAAATAAGGATGGGAAAGTGTGTCTAGTGACGGTGCTCCACATCAATACACACCGCAGATACCGAGATGCCTCCCAAACAGAGGAGACTCTAAAACCATCCTTCCTCCCTTTAAACTCACACTCTTTGATCTTCTTCCTCAGAGAGTTCAAGCATCCCACAACCTCCACCTCACTCACCCACCTCAAGATCCACACAATACACACTCCCCTCCACTCTCAGAAAACTTTAGAAAGAGGGCAGAGAACTTTTTCCACTCACACTTACGTAGTTACAATGGGCCTCATGTATCAACGTTGCGCGCTTGTGGCGTAAATTTCCGGTGTAAATTTGAAGTACACCAAAGTTGCCGTGACATATATCAAGCAGTGCGCACCTGCCCATTTCCGGCGTACGCCCGACGTGACTTTGATAAATGCGGCGGGTGAAAACAATTGTAATTATAATGAACATGCCCATAAATATTCAGACTCCGCTTCAGACACACCCTCATTTCACGACATGGAAGCCAGGAAGACGGCAACGAAAAAGAACTCCACCAATCACGACGCGTGCCAATACAGCGTCAAAAGCGGCCGTCGTATTAATTGTTTTGTAGTATAATCAAAAAAGTGTTATTCTCTTTTCACATGTCAGTAATTCTTGACATGTGGATATTTGCTCGCTCAATTAATAAGACACGCCTTATTTTTCAGATTTCTCTATTTTTTTAATTTATTTCTTTATTTATTTTATGTTAACAAACGAATGGAGAAAACAAAACCTGATTGCAGCACGGGCGAAGGGAATGACAACACTACAGTTGTAATTATCAATTTCATTGTCTAAAACGATCACACCACATAAAGTTAAGCTCAGCGCTGCTCTGGCTCCAGGCTCGAAGTCTGGAGAAAAAGGCGAGCAGCGCTGTCTTTGCGGTCAGCGCTGTGGCCACGGATCGCGCTCCATAGACCAACAATCCCGCAAAAGCGGGATTTGTATTAATTATTATGTAGTATAATCAAGAAAGTGTTATTTATGTAACATATGCACTGATTTGTATAATGGCACTGTTTATCATGTTGATCATTTTCATTTTTATGTGGATTCCAGTGCTGGTTCATTTTGGTGTATAATTTACACCACCTCTCGACCTGGTGTATATTTTCAGCACACCGTACGCCAACGACCACATTGATAAATGCCAAGTAGCGCAGCCATTTTGGCGTACACCCCATATACGCTCAAATATCGCCATACGCAACATTGATACATGAGGCCCATTGACTCAAGCTGCAACAGTGAAAGTGGTTCTGCATTTTAAGCCAGTATATTACTGAATAAATGGTATGACCGAACTGCTCAATGACCAACTGATTGATTTTTATCTGCTTCTATGCCACTGTGTTGATCAACAACGCATTGCGGTGCTGTGATTGTGATTAATTTTGATCATGTTGCTGAGATTTACTTTCACGTAACAGCAAAAAAACTATATTTACTAAAATTTTGTAATTCGCCTGAATGGTTTCATTTTTTTTAAGAAAGCACATAAAAGCTCAAAGTTCTCTCGAGTTTTCATATCAGAATCTGTTCAGCTATTTATATAGTGTGCTCAAAAACAAACTGCTTAACAACAGTTTAATTTACATATCAATCACAAATAAAATAACAAAGACAAAAATGAACAAACAAGTAAAAACTTCACATTAATCAACATCACCACAAATATAAAAGCAAAGAAAGCAACATGAAAGTGAACATACACTACATTTGCTTGAATATAAGACGGATCTGATTATAAGACAAGCCCCCCTTTTGAGCACTTTGTTTTTGAACAAAATTGATTTTGATTTAAAATTTTAATTTAAAATTATGCTTAATAAAAGCACACTGAGAGAAAAAAAACAGGTTGGGTTGTATAAAACAGCAGTAAAATAAACAAACAAACAAAGAAAAAATTCTTAGTACTTTGACCCCCACAACTTGTTATTAACAAGGAACTGCTGCAGAGTTCTGTGGACAATAAAGGTGGAAGGTGGATGTCCACAGTACGTGATGTGGTCTGATTCTGCTGCTTTCTTTAATAAAATAAAACCTCTCCTGATGCAGCTTAAGTAGCGAAAATAATGAGGGTCCATTGCTGAAATTAAATTATGGGGGAAAACAGCATCCACTTCATGCTAGCAGCAGCAGTAAGGGGGACGGATAACCTTTGATGTGGGAAAAGACACTCCAAGGCTGTTGGTAAAACTGTAAACAGTGATTAATAATTATGATTTATTGTGTTTCTTCGCAACCCGACTCCGGATAAAGCGGAGGAAAATGGATGGATGGATGGATGGATGGATTTCTTGTTAATGTTTTATGCTGTTCTTGTTGTGATCTTGTTAAAGTTACGTCAATAAGTACTTGGAGTACACAACAGGTCTAATTGTTGCAGTAGACATAAATGAAAATGAATACGTCAGTCAAAGTACAAGCATGGATCAGTTTTTTTTTAACTCCCTATAGTATGATGGATTCATCATACACTGCACAATCACCTAGAGAAAAACTCAACTAGAGCACATCCCTCACAGAGCACAAACCTTCGCCAACATTAGTTTCCAATTCCACAAATTTTTACCTTCGAAAAAAATTTCAAGGTTGAGGTCCTGTTAGAAGTGGCTTTTCATAACCTAAAATATAATACAAAATATAGAAAAAAAAGGGCTTTTCAATGTTAAAATCAAATATCCACTAAATCCGCAATCCGGATCAGATGTGGATCAAACTTAGTCTATTCATTAACGGTGCCAGTTTGCACCTCACTGTAACAAATAGGAGTGATTGAGGCACTTTTGATTGAGATAAAATGCAAAATGTACACCAACTGTGGTGTTCAATATTCAATTCAAATGTCCATAAAACCACAATCCAGATCAGATCTGGATCAAACTTTGTCAGGCAACAGTGAGTGCCAGTCTGCACCTCACTTTCAAATGTAAGAGTGATTGGGGCATGTTTGATTAAGTAAAAGTATACTCAACAAAAATATAAACGCAACACTTTTGGTTTTGCTCCCATTTTGTATGAGATGAACTCAAAGATCTAAAACTTTTTTCACATACACAATATCACCATTTCCCTCAAATATTGTTCACAAACCAGTCTAAATCTGTGATAGTGAGCACTTCTCCTTTGCTGAGATAATCCATCCCACCTCACAGGTGTGCCATATCAAGATGTTGATTAGACACCATGATTAGTGCACAGGTGTGCCTTAGACTGCCCTCAATAAAAGGCCACTCTGAAAGGTGCAGTTTTATCACACAGCACAATGCCACAGATGTCGCAAGATTTGAGGGAGCGTGCAATTGGCATGCTGACAGCAGGAATGTCAACCAGAGCTGTTGCTCGTGTATTGAATGTTCATGTCTCTACCATAAGCCGTCTCCAAAGGCGTTTCACAGAATTTGGCAGTACATCCAACCAGCCTCACAACCGCAGACCACGTGTAACCACACCAGCCCAGGACCTCCACATCCAGCATGTTCACCTCCAAGATCGTCTGAGACCAGCCACTCGGACAGCTGCTGAAACAATCGGTTTGCATAACCAAAGAATTTCTGCACAAACTGTCAGAAACCGTCTCAGGGAAGCTCATCTGCATGCTTGTCGTCCTCATCGGGGTCTTGACCTGACTCCAGTTTGTCGTCGTAACCGACTTGAGTGGGCAGATGCTCACATTCGCTGGCGTTTGGCACGTTGGAGAGGTGTTCTCTTCAACTCTATGCGAAGGAGATGTGTTGCACTGCATGAGGCAAATGGTGGTCACACCAGATACTGACTGGTATCCCCCCCCAATAAAACAAAACTGCACCTTTCAGAGTGGCCTTTTATTGTGGACAGTCTAAGGCACACCTGTGCACTAATCATGGTGTCTAATCAGCATCTTGATATGGCACACCTGTGAGGTGGGATGGATTATCTCAGCAAAGGAGAAGTGCTCACTATCACAGATTTAGACTGGTTTGTGAACAATATTTGAGAGAAATGGTGATATTGTGTATGTGGAAAAAGTTTTAGATCTTTGAGTTCATCTCATACAAAATGGGAGCAAAACCAAAAGTGTTGCATTTATATTTTTGTTGTGTGTAAGTCCCTTTGACTGCACCCTTGTTACACTTGGGGTCACCACAGCAGGTCCGAGGTGGATAGGCATGTTGAATTGGCAAAAGCTTTGCGCCAGATGCCATTCCTGATGCAACCCCACATTACATGGAGAAATGTGGCAGGGGTGGGGTTTGAACCAGGAACTTTGCGCACTGAAACCAAGTACATTAACCACTGTAAAATATACATTAAATGGGGTTTTCAAAGTTAAATTTAACCCCTTAACGCCTGAATTTATATAGCTGTATATAAAAAAATGTTTTGTGTGTGTTTTTGCCTTTAAGTAGATGGTAAATAATGTTGAGATTATTAATTTCACTTTTGCACAAAAAATAAATAGTAATTTTGGTATTTTGGTAATAATTTATGTTATAATGTTATAATAATAATACCGGTATGTTGCAAATATGCGACAACAGGCATACTGGTCAATTTGGTATGTTGCATATTTGGGTTAAATATTGTAGCATATATGCGACAATAGGCGTTAAGGGGTTAAATGGCCACAAAAGATGTAATCTGGATCAGGTCTGGATCAAACATTGTCAGTCAATAAAGGATACCATCCTACATAACACTCTCAAATATGACAGAAATTTAATCTTTTTTGACAGAGGTATGAATTTTTGAAAAATTGTTACATTTTCCAAGATTTTTTCTGACTTTGACCATTGACCTATGACCTTGAAAATTTAATCACTTCTTGCCTATCATGATATGAATTTGGAGTAAAAATGTCATCATGATATATAAAAAAATTGTGGGCTCCAGGCTGTTCACAAACAGACAAACAAACACGGGTGAAAACATAACCTTTTCCAACTTTGTTGGCAGAGGTAATTAACCATAGAGATATCTCTCTGGCATAGCCAGTAACAATCATTTCAATCATGACAGCACTTGACCAAAAATGTCAAACTAACTGGAAATTCTCTCCGTAATACGTTGCAATCAACAGTGCCAAATGCAGCACTAAGATTACTAAGGTAACAGCAACACTGACACGGTATATTCATCAATAGCTAATATCAAGTGGTTCACCACTTTCATGAGGGTGGATTTCTAAAATGATGTGCTCTAAATAATGACTACTAAACAATACTTAAGTCTTTTGTCTTGGCCCATCAACTGACTTCTTGGCAGTGGCAAAGCAGTTTTGTTGTTAACATATTTCCTTCATCTTACATTAAAAACAAGGCGGCACCAGGATCAGAATTGTAAATGAGATATAAGCTTTGAGTCAGAAGAGATGACAGGCTCAACCTCCTTTCCTCTCTAATGTTGTCACAAGATGATTTTAAGAAAAAAGGGGGAGCCTTTGTAAAATCACAACCTTCAGGGAGAACCAACCAGTAGGGAGAATTGTCCACTATGACTGCAACCATCATGCCACAACAATACAAAGGTCATCCACATGCCTGATTCACACCTTCAACACCAAGTGTCACATTGCAAATTTATGACAGGATGCTAAAACGCTAAAAAAAACCAAAGCACATCAGAAAGTTTTCTGTCTAGTCAGCTGTAATGTGTTCATTATAATAGCATAACATCTGAATTCTCAGCTATGAAATTTGGGGTACCTCAGAGCTCTGTTTTGGGTCCACTGTTGTTCTCCCTGTATGTTGCACCTCTTGGTCAGACTATGCAGAGTGACAAAATTGATTTTTACTGTTATGCTGATGATCTGCATGTGTACATACATGCCTGTCTCTGGAGTCTTGTACAGTTGCAGTGAAAGACTGGATGTCTACCAATTTCTTGCTTCTGAAACCAGCAAAAACTGAGACATCTTTATGACCTATTAAAATTGTCATTTACTGATTGTGTGATTCATCATACTGGAAAAGTTTAAAACCTCTGTGCAACCTTAGATCAGTCATTGTCTTTTGATTTGCATGTTAAGGAACAATGTCAATGTCCCATTTTCATTTGTGTAATATTGCAATGATTAGACCTATCCTGTCTAAGATGGATGCTGAACTTTTGAATCATGCTTTTGTGTCTCCCAGACTTGACTACTGCAATGCTTAATTTTCTGGACTGCCATGTAAGAGTATGGTATGTCTACAGATGATACATAATTCTGCTGCTCGATGTCTGATGAAAACCTGGAGGTTCGATCACATCACACCCGTTCTTGCTCCCTGTGACTGTAGGGGTAGATTTTAAGGTTTTGCTGCTGACATACAAGGCTCTAAATGGTGATGCACCCAACTATCTTGCTGAACTTGGAAAGCCTTGTGTGCCCTGTGGTCACTGTTTGCAGACTTGATCTGTGTTCCAAGGATTAAGAAGAAGTCTGCAGGTTTCAGACCCTTTACCTGCGATGTTCCTACCTTGTGGAATAATCTGTCTGTTGGAATTAGAAAGGCAAATTACACTGACTCTTAAGAAGTCTTAAAAGCTATTTATTTTCTATTGCCTCATTAGATTTGTGGTTTTTGCCTTATTTTAGTTATTTTTTTCTTGTTGTACATTTAAATTGTTTTGTGGTTTACATTTTGATTAAACTTGGTGATGTGGGATCTTTGTTCAATGTTTTTCGAGAGGTAATGTTAATTTTCTTATGAAAAAAGGTTTATAAATAAATAAATATATTATTAATATAATAAAGTAGTAAGCTAAAGGCTCTCTCGACCCATCTCAAGGCCCATAAACATCCAGAAGAAAAACAGTCAACCTCGAGTTCACTCACATCTTTCCTTAAGACTTTTTGTTCACCTTAAACTTACTACAAAAGACTTTGGAACTGTAGACTACCTTATAATTTGTATAATTCAGACCAACTCATATTATGAACATAACTTTCTTTTTTGCAGTATCTACACTATTCATCATGACTGTGAATTGAAGAGTGTTTAAGGTCTGCTGAACCAGGTTTTATGCATACTGATTATATTTCAACCTAATCTCCGTGGTGTTACTTTGTTGATATAAACAAAACAGAAGCTCGGGTGCTGATGTGATGCAGTGCTATCTGATAAGCTGAGTAATGCATAACTGCTGTGAATTAATTTTAAAGTGTTTAAACCTAACAGCTTACCGAGGGTTTGGTGTGACATAAATCAATAAGACAGTTTAAGACTTCAACATATCAGCTCCAGAGGTTCACACAATAATTTGTTTCTAAAATCCTTGGATTGCTAAGCATAAATCGTATTATTCACATTTAATTTTCTCGCCGGTTGATGTGTCAGGCTCTCCTGCTCAGGTTTGGGGATGGAAAGATTTTACAAATAACGCGAGCTTGTTTTTTTCTTTTTGCTTTTTTCCATGTGGCTGGTATACCAGAGCTGTATAGTAACGCAAACATGCAGAAGCAGAACCTGCAATCAATACACTCCTTGAATGGTTTTTCCAGAGCCTGAGCATGCACAGTAGAAAGTGTTGCCTAAATTCCCTTTAATTATGTGTTAGAGCACATGACACAGAAGTGATGCATTGTTAGCGCTGATGCAAAGTGGAAGAAGGCTAATGCAATGGCCACGTTTGCCTGTTAACCAACAGAGATGTCTTCAAAATGCAAAGTGGAAGTTTCACAAATAACTCAATGCACTATCCTTTCGCAGCAAGAGCACGTCAAGATCACAGGTCAAAGGCCAAGGTCAACTCAAAGGTCAACATGGAAATTACATTATACGACATCTAAGTAGATCGTTTTTGCTGGACTGGTGGATCGTATGTCACGTGACATGCATTATTCGTCCCATTGTATGAGTTATGTTATGTACCGTTCATTTTGGTTCCATTTTCCGTGCAATTCTGTCCCAGACATTTCACTCCACTCAATGACAGCTCTACCAATTTGCCAAAATGTGTCTGCGATGTGAGGAAGCAAAATCCGGTATTCCATAAGCCACACTGTTCACGGGAACAGTGTGGCTCACTTTAAGTTTCTGTTGTAAGCTTTGGCTGGATTGGGGAAATCAGACATGTCCTTCTGCACAAACCACAGAGCAGCACTTGCTGAGCCCAGAAGTGTGGCTTCTTGTTTGCTTGCCGCCTGAACTGTTAGACACACAGAGAGCCTACTCTGCCCCCTGCTGTCGGCGTCCTGTTCCTACAAGAAACATCTTTCTAATTTCAAGTAAAATATCAAATGATGCAGAACTACAGTATTTAGGTGTCATATAAAACAAACAATGAATGTTTATGAGTGAACTGGAAAGACTACTTTCATGAGTTGAAAAGATGGAATATTTCATTCGATCGATCTTTCAATTCAGGCAAATATTTTTGCCACTGCACTCCTAAACATTCATTATTTGTCCATTAGTGACACATCTGGGACAACAAGAGAAATTGAAACGTGCAGCCATCTGCTGGGACAGTAGTGGAAGATGGTCATCCTTACTGAATGAAAGGATGCTCCAAGTGCACACCAACATAAGCTGCCTCACGTTTGGACCAGGGCTGTGCAGCGGACGACCTTTCAGCAACGCATCAGCCACTATCCATTCCACTGGGTGGTTGCCATCCAGGACCAAAGCAGTTCCGTGCCATGGATGCAGTGAAGTGAGAACCGGCACATGCTGCCACACTGAACATCTGCTCTGCTGGGTCTAACAACTGTATCATATCTCAATGACATCAATGATGTCACATCATGACATCAAGTGGAGTTAAGAAATTCTGCAAATTCCAAAATTTTGACCATCGAAGATGTCACAGAAGGTGCATGCAGGCATGCACACAAATCGACTGCCATGCAACGGCTCAGGCGTCTCACACGTGTTTTGCGTGTGCACGATCAAATGTTGCACTACAATAACATTAAACTGACACTAATAAAATCCTATCAATAAAAAAAAACTATTTGCATTTAATGTCATGCTAAATTGATACAACAGCTGCATCGTTATCAATGGTGGGGTGAAGCAGTGCAGGCGTCAGGATACCTTGTTTTTACTTTACTCTTAACAACAAAAAATAAAATGAAGAAATAGTGAGGAATGACTAAAAATGTTTCACCTTTTATATGATACATTTCTGCAAAAAAATCACAGAGCCAAGCTTTGTTCAAGGTGAAGCATGTGAAGAATTAGCAAAAACACAGGTTCAGAGGTTGGCTCGGGGTTCCCGAGCTGTGACGGCACAGGTGGAAATATGCACAACTGCAACACGACTCACCTTGGCTCAGCTAAAGTCATCCAATTAAAGAATATTAGGCAGAAAGAGGCAATATTTTGTCATGGCTAAAACTGGCTGCTCTGTGGTTTTCTCTCATGAGATCATTACCCCATCATTAGTCTCAAGGGGAAATTCTTTATATAGCCTTCGTAACTCTGTGTGTTAACTTATAGTACAATTTTGAGTTGTTAGTTCTACACAATCAAACGGCTACCCTTAGACAATGTGATGGATTAGCCCTCTCCCGGATTTGCAAGCAGTTCGATAAAGGCTTTGCCTCGTCTTTCATGGATTGTTTGGTTCCATTAAATGTTCAGCAGCAGAAAAGAGAATCCTTGGCAGCGTTCTGTCGTCTAACCACCAATATAAAGTAGACACACTGGAGTGGTTTCACCGGTCTCAGCCAACTGGAGGTGGGCGACAGTTAAAGCTCTCCTGTCCCGTGAGAACAGAAACTGTTAACACAGCAATGGCTTCAGCATTGCTGAGTGGCACTAATAGTGGGAGGGGTTGTGTAGTGAGAGGACTCACCTCTCTCTACCCTCCAATTTCCCCTCACAGCGTTAAAAAAAAGGCTTTCTCTTGTCTTTTGGCTTGGTGTAATGTCAGAATAGCTGGCATTCAATTACTGGTTCCTTTAAACTCCTCCTGAATTCTTACTGACCTGGTCACGTTTCGGGAACCAGCAAGTGTCACATGTTTTTCCCAGGATGATTCATTTCAGTTATAGAACAGATCTGAATCAGTTTCGTCAACCATTTAACCAAACCCACTTGTGTGACATTTACAGGCGTGTACTCTCTAATAAGTGTCTAATTAAACAGAGAGTACCCACAAGGCACACTGGGCCCAATACACTTAAGAGAATGTTCTAAAATTGAAGAAGAGAGAGGTCCAGTGCAGGCTCTGAGGTCCATGGAGCCGGTGATTATCACTGTAGTGTGAAGCCGATGAGAGCCTGTGACACCAAAAGGAGAGGACCCCAGTTCATTGCAGATTACTTCCCCAGCAAAACCATTACGAGTTGGATGGATTAGTACAATGTAGGTAAAGAGTCTTCTACAAGGACAGAAACAGGTGGCAGTCACACCTACAATACAGTATATAACCGAATTTATACACTACTTAGGTATGGAAATTTAAATGTTTGTTTCAAAAGCAGCGCAACCAAACTCCCTTTTGGTTGGCATGGCATAAGAAAAACATCCAGTAGATGGCACTGCCGACCCCCTTGAACATTTCTGACAAGATAAAACACAGTGATGGTAAGGGGAGTCCTCTCAATGTTTCAACCACAAAAGAAACAAGCGACAGCAGTGGTTGAGAAGGAGGTGGTCTGTGTGGCCATTAAATAATTCCTAACAACAATGCCAGTGCTGATGGTCATCTTCATGTACTTTTCTTAGTTAGATATTGCTTGAATTTGGCGACAGTGCCCCCACTGATTACAGCCTGCATTACAGTTTCATCTATATCCATAAGCTTTAGAAAACTGACAAAAATATGACCAAAATGTAGACAGAGTGTGGACAGAAGGCTGCACATAAATTAACCCTACCTCCTACAGTGTTCCCTGTGGAAATTTACTATAGAGGGCTGTGTGGAGGTGGAGGATTTTTTAAACATCATTTGACTATGTCCAACTTTTTTTACTAGTCAAAATCTGTGGAGTAGATGACAAATTCTGACGCTGTACACCTTCTATTGAAAGTTCTGAGTGCTTAATGTCATGCCGCACCGGTGAGCTCAAGATGTGGGAAGAAGGGAAGGGCTTGATGACTGAGCCAAATAGTGTACACACTACATTGAATTTTAGAGGGATATAGATCAAGACCATAGAGGGTACGTTCACATACATAGTGGCAATTATCACCTGAGACAGTGCATTTCCAAAATATTGTACAATCAGGTACTTAAGCTCACAATAGCACCCAAATCATGAGCTCACAACAACATGTATTGAATCTAAAAGGGTTACATGCACATTTCTATCATAGATTTGATTAAAGAATGCTCAGGCAGTAACGTCACACACAGTGATATCACTTAAACACATTCAATAAAATACAGTGCACATTGAATTGACTCTGTGTCAGCTATAAATAGTATTGGGACACGTTCATCCAGGAGTTGGCAAGACCTCATTTAGGACATTCTTTTGTGATTAGGGATGCCCTCATGCATTGTAATAAATATTCCAGAGAAAGGCAAGAGCTTCTCAAAGAATTCAGAAGTACAGGCCTGAAAGAAGTTTCTGCTGGACATAAGGTCAAGTGGGAGGGGGAAGTGTTGGCTTTTTAAATACTTGAATGACACTGGACTCCTCGAGAGGATTTAGTACTGCTATAATCGACTAATGCAGAAGGTGGCAGCAATGCAACAATAAAGATGCCGGCTGCTGGTAAACACCATAGAAGAAGAGAGGGTATGCTTGATTTATTTTACAGGAGAGCGTTTTGATGTCGAATTTTGGCATTTACAAGATGCCACAAGAAACCACCAATAAATGAATGAAAGTACTTAATTTCCTCATATTTGTTGTCAGTCTGGGTAAATCATTGGACCTAACCCATTGATTGTGTCTCTAATCTCGTTTCCACACCGGAACGGCGCTGCGATGAGATTATAGTGCCGTTATTCCATTGTCTGGGTGTCTCCATTCATCCTGGACAATGTGAGAACCTATGTAGGATGAGGGCATTGTTGCTTCTACCAAAGTTGATGAAAGAAAGGGGAGCAGGAGGGTCTGTGGGCACTGTCATCACCTCTGACAAACATGTGGTAGTGTTTAATTATCAAGTGTTTATTCTCCTGCCCAACATGTCAATCTTGCGGACTTCCAAAAATATGACGCACACTGTGGCCCCATGCTATTAACTAGAGTCAACAGAGCAATGATCTGTGCCTGGTGCTCCTGACTTGTGATAGGTGAGAATCTGCGCTACCCCGGCCCCCTGTCCACCTGGCTCTTCTGTCTGCCAGAGTTAATTTATCTGGGTGATAAGCAGGTGGACGAGGGGAGGAGAGGCCCTCAGACTGAGCCGCATTGTCAGACATGGCAGACTGAGTGACAACACTAATAGCTCCGTCCCATTAACCTCACAGCACACTTCACCTTTATCTACCACACAAAAGACTGTTTGTTTGCTTGTTGGATGATAATATTTACCTCGTGATTTGGCAGCACTAGACAAATATATGTGCACGTTTTGAGAAGGCACTGTGATTCAGGTAAAGAATGGAGCTGCAGGAAGGAGGCAGCGGCTCTTTATAGCGCCTCTCTGTGATAAGGCATAATGTTCTTAGCATAATCTGTGACTTTAAAATGAAAGAATTTTCTTGTTTCCCATTCCCCCACTTGCAAATGAACAACGTGCAACGTTCTCCTATTTATCTACCATGCTTTTGGTTTACTACTATAAAAAAAACAGTTCAGCCTCATGAAACGCAAAGTGTCTGCATGTTACATTACTGTTTCTATCATAGAGAAGTTTGCTGTATGTATCTCGATGAGTCCTGCAGTGAGGTCGGTGCTCGGTGTTCTGGTGCCAGGCACAAGACGGAAAGATATTGCTTTAATTGGAGAGTTACTGATCCTGCAAGGCATTTGGGTGCCAGACGTTAGCATCAATGCCTCTCGCTGTATTCTGCTGCGCAATCACAAAAATGATATTGGGGGGACAGCAGGTGATCCATAAAAGCAGTGTTTTAAAGCCTTGTTAATTATTCCTTCAGAAGTCTAATGAACAATGGGGGATAAAACCTTGTGTGGGGCAAATCTATTTGTGGAAGAGGAGGAGCCAGCTCACTTTCAAATAGTCCTTCACAACTTTTTACCCCATCTCATCTGTCAACATGAGTATATCAGTATTAATTGCACATATGCAGGCATTGTGCTTCCATAACGTCCCCGACTTTAGCTGGTACAATATTTAACAGTGCACGTATATGAACAGACATATAGAATTCTGATGGAAATATGCCCGAAAAATGATGTCTGTCGTCCATGTATAATGAGGCAGATGCTGAAAATTATATAGTTTGGCATGGAATTTGAATATACATAGATTATCTCCTATTTGATTTAGCAGCTGGTGTCTGGCTGCGGATGTGTACAGTACATCACTGAGAAATGCTGGGACGCCTGCATCCGTGAATTTAGCTTCACAGTAGTTTATCATATTTCCTTGTGTTGAGCAGACGTCATATTCTGTCTTTGGCTGGAGAAGGCTTAATACACGGCAATCCCGCCAGCTCCTTCGCTCAGTAAGACATATGAGAAAAAGGAGATTAGTTCAGCTACCCATCCATGACCTTGATATTACGATGAAGACGGATAAGAGCTTTCTTCCTCCACCTGCCCAAATCCGGCAAGGCTGTTTAAGCATCAAGCCAGGCAGTTACAATCCAGCCAACACAAATGCCTTCAACCAAGAGTTCAGTTTTTCTGCCCATTAGTATCCAACGCCAATTACGGGTAACATGCACCAACAGAATGAAACAAATACAAGTTATGTTGGATCCTGTACGCAAAGACAATTACGTATATAGTGGCACTGCAGAACACAAAAATAATCTTTTACATTTATTTTTAAATTAACATACATAGTGAAAGTGGCTTTAAACACTTTTAAATCAATTTTAGCATCAAAAGATCTAAAAAAGAAAAAAAAAGTCCCAAACAAGTGTACATTATCCTTCAACTTCCAAAGGTGAACTGGACACTTTAACTGGACCGTAGTGGCCCTGCGAATGACTGGCCACCTGTCCAGGATGTACCCCACCACTTGCCCAATGACCGCTGGGGCCCCAGCTCCCCTTGGTATATACAAAGTGGGAAGTGATTGAGTCACTCTTTTCCATCTGTGACAAACAAGGCACCAGTTCTTTGCTTAGAATGTCATGAGATTACTAAATTATGCTTTACAGAAAGCACATTATTCACATCTGACCCCCCCAAAAGAACACCTTATAGCAGCTGTTTGAAATAATGAGCAGGGCAGAAATGATCTACACTTCTAACAAAGAGATTAAAAATACAATGTTGAGCTCAAGAAACCTGCAATCGCTGACTACACGAAAATATGCTGGTGAGGTTTGTGCTTGCCTGAGCAAGCACAAACTTTATCTTTTTAAACTGCATCCAAACTGAAACGATGTGCTTTTATTGGATATAGCAAGAATGTTTCTTACTTCAGAGTATATTTCATTCAACAGCATGTAATATTTAGAATGTACGCTTGATAGTTTTTCTTCAAGTAAAAAAAAAAAAAAAAGTTGAAGGTAAATATATTACTGTACATGTTCTCTACAATGTAATAACACTTAGATCCATTAATGCAATGTTCAGTGTGGGACTGGCTTATAATGATGACAGATGTATAACAGACATCTCTAAAATAGTGCTGCCGCATGTTTCCACTGCCGTCAGACTCTTGTCATTTTGGTACGCATTGTTTATTCAGCCTGGCTTGCGTGCACCTTTCTCATTACTAAGTCTCACTAAAAGCACCTATAACTGTTGACTCTAGGACTACCATGTCGGGAAGTGCTGAGAATGCATACCTTTCTTTGACCAGAATCCACTGAGAGTATTAAAGAGATGACATTAGGGTATAATGAGTACAACATGTCTCTTACACCGGGCCAAGAAGCTGATGGGATTTTTATGCAAGAGTGAAGCCCGGATGCATTCTGTAGATAGCAACATTTCAAGACATATTTGTTTCTTACTGATGTTGCAGTTAGTTAACAGCTTGTTCCTGTATATGAAATGAAGAACTGTGAATTTAGAGGCAGTTTTTTTTTTTTTTTTTTTTTCCCCTGCTGCCAGGACATGTGGAAAACTAAATGTGAAACTCTTCCATACGAACAGCAAACATCTTAATATTTGAGTACGACTCTGCACTAATGGAACCAAACTCTTAATTTAATTTGTTTGATACAAAAATATGTGATATACGACAATATTTTTCAAGTGGATATGTTCAACCATCGCTGAATTAAATGAATGGTAAAAAGGACTACAGTTCAAAATTAACTTTAAACTGAAAAATCATATATACTGGACTTCTGTGATGCCACCATCAGGTTTTCTGAAGAGCTGGTTTGAAGATTAAATGGGTGGTTCCAAATATTGCCATCTTGGCAGTGCCTGACTCCAGCTAACTCCCAGTCAACCAGTTAGTAGGTAAAGACATTTGCCCTATTGAGGTTTCAAATTCTGCAAAATCTCGCAAAACTTGCTGCGAGATGTCATTAATATTGATAAATGTATTGAGATGGTCTGATCAGGCTGCACTTGAACCGCTGCACATGGACAACAGCATTAGCATCGAAACATAAAACTCTTTGTATATTGTGCCTAAAACTCTTGTGAATATATTCTCTGTGTTTATACACGTTGTTGTGTTTGTTTTATGTAAACATGCGAGAAGCTCAGGTTGTTTCTTTGTTATTTTCAATGAGAATTGCTGTGAGTTGCGATAGCTTCCTGTTCATGTCATTCTGGGGGAAAGTGAGGTTTGCTCTTTAACGTCCTGATTGTTGTCCTTTACAGCACTGTTTGTCCTCTTTGTTCCGGAGTAATATATATATAAATGTCTGGTCGGTTTGCATTTCTTAAATTCCACGCAGATTAAACGTAGCAGACACGGATTATTTGGAATATTTGTTTTAGCACGTTTTCAGGGTCTCATGCATGCAGCCTCTTTTTAATGTGATGAAAAGCATAAAAAATTACATTATAGTAGTATACTGATCATTTGCAATTGTCATCACGTGGATTCTCTATGTTGTTTTGACAACAGCGACTCTCTGGCACGCAAGGGATTATGGGATATCTCAATAGGACAAATGGAGACCAGCATTTACAAAACAAGCTGAAATGAACAGGCTAACTTTGACTCAGCAATGGTTTTCACAACGGGCGTGGGTATTAAAAATTATGACAGCACATTGCATCAGTAACTGTAGAATAACAATGGCGATGACCTCACCAAACTCTAGATACCTGCTAACGGTACCAATATAAAAATTAACCTCTTAAACCCTAGAGTCCCCAAATTTGCAGACTTGCCCTGTTTTGGAACATTTGAACACTCATAACTAACCAATGCTGACACCAATATACACTTATTATACATCAAAATGTCAAGTGAAGTCAATCACATATCAACTAACCACAGCTGAAATGCCAAGCAAATAAAGACATAAATCAGAATTCATTTTTTTTGGGGGGGGGGGGGGGGGGGACCTCATTTACTCCTACCAAGCATTATTTACTTTCATTTTTTTGCATCCACAACATCCCCTAGGACCTGTCTTTTAGCTGATCCAAACTTTTGCATTTTTGACCTCGTACAAGCTCAGAAATAAACCATAATGTATGGGTATGTGATTTTGGTGAAATAGGCTCTAGGGCTTAAGGGGTTAAAGAACACTGAAACTTCACCCAAGGGAAATACTGGAGCACAGACATCTTAGATGGTCTATTTGTACAATATACCCCACAGCAAGCCATGTTATCTTACATATGTTCAAGAACATAGTCACGTCCACAGCAGCTACCAGCAACTGAAAAACAACAGCAGCCTATGCTTGGCAGGGCATTATAGCTAAAAATAGCTTAAATTGATGAGCTGTAATAATAATACAAAAAAATACCCCTCCCCCATACCCCCATACATCTGCCATGAATGGGTAAACTAGCTATAATGACTAAAACCATGTTTATAGCAGGCTGTAAGCATGATTATTTGTGCTGCAAAGTTGGGCATTTTAACATGGTCTTCTCTGGGAATGACTCCCTTTTGGAACAAGCTAACAAACTGCCAAATTAAGCACTTCTGCATTGGCTTCATTCCTCAGCATCACAGGTTAGGGCTTGAGAAATACAGAAACTAAGGGTAAATATGATGTAAAAGCTACGGCGCAACTCTTTCTGCTTTGCCTCTGTGACTCTTGTTGAATGCTGCGCTGCAGCAGCTTTGTCATTGTGCAGCAAAGAAACAAGCTCTATTTGAACAGTAGAAAGTCAACGCAGACAGACAAACAATCAGACGTGCACTGGGGCACACAAAGAAGATAGTGAAAATCAGCAGAATCAGCCTGATTATCAATACCCACATCACTATCAGGGCATCCGCATTATTGAGTGCTTAAGTTTATAAAATAAGACACATATTACAGTCAGTGACTTTATCTGAGTTCAAAGGGAGAGTGACTTATACGATATAAGTACACACACACACACACACACACACACACACACACACACACACACACACACACACACACACAAGTATATTTACGTAAATAAAATAGTTGGAGAGAAAGATGTGCTCTGTGCCCGACAAGGCCTGCCGAATTAAGTCCCTAGATTTGGCAAATAAACCCAAAAACACCCTTTGACCATTAAACGAACTGATCTTATTTTCACAGAAAGAACAGTGATTCATGCAGTATGCAGGCCCAGATGCACTGGAGGCTAAACAGGAACAAAAGAAGTGTAGGAAGGAAAAAAAAGAGGAAGAGGAGAGTAAAAAAGAGGGTAAAAACAGGGAGCGCAGGCAACATAAAAATTGGAGAGAGGTGTAGATGGAAAACAGAATGTGATGGAGGTGGTGGTGTGCCAAAGTTACCCACTGATCCATGTCGAAACAGATGCATTTGATCACAGCAAATCTCAGGCTTAGAGCATAAATACATAATAAACAAAAATTAATGGAGGGAAGCGTCATGCGTGTTTTTCATCGGTCTGTGAGTTAGCACTACAGTGACTGGAGCAGGGCAGAGGCATCCATATGGATGGTGCTTACAGAGCAGACTTGTTAACATATCTCCTACTCTGCTGCTAGCAAAGTGTTGCAGAGATGGAATACGTATCTACCACATTTAATGCAACAATATGAGCGGTTCAGAGGAATTTAAAAAGAAATGGCAAAATATGATACAGCATAAAAAAGTTTCTTGCTAAGCATGATGTTCATGCCAAACTGGATCAATATCTCCGGGCAACTGTTACTATAAAGTGCAAAGCACTTACTGTAATGTGCCGTACAAGCGACACACAACAAGTACCCAATACCTCATAATGAAACAGGAGGGGGAAATACTTCAACATACTGTATAACACAAACACTCTGATAATTTGACAGTCAGCAGATGTCAGAGGACCTGCGTTATCCAGGAACAACTGATCACGATTAATTCTGCAAGTGTTACGAACAGAGTTCAGGAGAGGGGAAATGAGCGGGACTCGGAGCCTACGTCTGAATTCTGTGCCTTGCAATTAGAAAAGCCATCTTTTTCCACCCACTAGTGCAGTGGAAAACACGAAGAAGTCAAGGATGATGAATTAGTCTAATGATTCCACAGTAATATCGCTCAGAGACAGAGCTGGAGGAAATTGCTGTTCCCAAGCGAAAACCCTAAAATTACCCCTTCAGATATGGCTGAACTTTTGCCATTGCGTTCTCTGTTGCCGTCATTAGTCAGCGAACCTCTTGTTTGTGTTGGTACCTAGCGGATGCTCGCTGCCTCTCATGGCCATCACGGCCACCGCGTTCTCTCAGCCCCTCTTTCACCTTCCGTCCCTTTTGCCCTCTCATGTGTGTGATCTCGTGCTATAACAAGCGCACACAGCCCACTGGGATGCTAATCCTCGCCACCACACATACTCTCCCTCATCTCTGTCTCCCTCTGACTGCTTCTCACGTATGAATGCCCAATCCGAATCAAGTCTAGGGTACGATACCGGAGGTGCAGTATGTATTGCACAGGCATTCTCAAATGAGTAGAGCCTGTGTAGTAAACGATTAAGCGCACAAGGAAACATGGGAGAAAACATAAGACAAACGCGGATGTAATGTCGTAACGCCCCGGGGGTGAAGGGCAAACAAGTCAACCCAACAGTTCAATGGTGAACGCTAATTAGTACACACCTCTGACCTTGACAAACCATCCTTTCTCCTTCATCAACAGCTAGTTTTTCCACACAGTGCAGCAGACTGAAGAAAAGCCTCCGCTGAATTACATCTATTGATAGCAGGCTGAGCAGTCAAGAGGCAAAGGAAGAGAAACACTGCCACATCACTTGGCATACTCCCTCAGCAACTTTCTGCGACTTTGGCTTGTTGCGCCCTCATTTGAATGCATTACACAAATGCAAAAAAACCTAAAACTTCAATAAATAAAGCTTGTGTGTTTCAGGCTGTTCCAGCATATGCAGATCTGAGCCTTTCAGCCCCACTCTGCATGATTAACAGAGGTACCGACATTTTGCTTGAATAAATTAGAAACTCCACTGGCTGTCTACTTTTACGGCATGTGAGAGATACACAACCAATACCTCTTTGTTTGCAGAATCTCCAAAGGCAGCAGTAATTGAATTCACACAGGGGGGAAAAGAAAATTCTATGTTTACACCACAAAAAAGAAATTAGATAAAGAATAGTGAAAGAGCTTAACATAAATAAAATGTAGCTGTGACAAAAAGAGCTGGATGCAAAGCCCCTCAAAGGTAATATATTAGCAGCTGGCTTTCACTTTTCAAATGCACCGTCAGCAACACAGGAATTACCAAAAAGTGTAAGAACCATAAGAAGCCTTTCGCTTTTCTATACTTTTGCTCAGAAAATAGTCACTTAAAAGTTATTATTATTATTACTATTATTATTATTATTATTATTATTATTATTATTATTATACAGAATTGTGGCTGCAAACTATTTTTGTAACAGATGAATCAATTTTTTTCAATTAACTAAATTACTTTTATATTCATCTATTGATTACTTTCAGATGAGTTGTCCATCCGTTAATGAATGAATTATTTACCAGTACTTCAAAACCATAAATTCTACCAATAATTCTCAACTTTGCAATGAAATATTTTCATGTAAACAGTTTTGGTTCTTATAGCTAGTTTCCCCAATCATGACAGCTATAAAGTTTTTTTATAATTAGGGCTGTGGTCGGTTTGAGTGACAGCTAGTATGTGCTGGAGAGCCGTGATCAATTCCCTGCCAAGCAGAAGCTGGTGCTGCTGCAGACTTTCACCTATGCACAGAACAAAATGAATCTGAGTAATCTGGAATCTCAGTAAAACACTGAAGTTGAATCTGTCACTATCCTGCATGTTGTTGTGCGTATGAGCATTTACTGTATAATTTAAGGCTACTGCATAATAAGAACTGCAGTGTAACACTGCCTCCCTGGTGGTAGTGGTGTTTCATAGACCTAAAATGTGTTAGATTAAGTATGGATCATGATATATAAATATGACAGACCATTTTTGAGCCTTTTCCTGAATCTTCTTGCATTCTGACTTTTACAGACAATGTTTCATGAATAAAGAATTCAGGAGGAGGTTGAAGGACTTAGGCATTTGTTTGAAGACCAGCTGGACTATTTACATGACTGACTTGTCCTGTGTCAACCCTAGTTAGCAATTTGTATTTTTTTTTTTTTTCTGGTGCTGGATATAAAAGGCAATAATGCCAATATGCATTCTGCCTTCCTGTATGTTCGCTTAAGCGCTTTTTGAGATGTCTGTTCCTGTTGGTGCCTTTTCTTCCTCCTCCTCATGCTTTCAGTAGGTTACCTGTAGGTCAAGGTATCTGCAATAGATGTGGAACACCGAGTATTTAGGACAAAGCTTCTTTCTCTCTAAGCATCAGAACAAGTTACATGATCCAACACAAAAGTGAATTTGTACTGAAGTTTTCCAGCCTTGATAATACTGAGCAAAATGTCCAAAGTAACATTAAAAGAACCAACATGCCATACAATGAATTGACTTTGGATAATAATTCTTTCAATACATATTGTGCTTTAAACTCATGTTTTTCTTTTCATGCCAAGTAGCAATTCTTGTCTTGCTCGTTGGCCAATCCTTTCAAGATACAATGCATAAATATATAAGGTGGGATCCAGATTAAATACTGTTTTGTATCATTTTGAAGCAAATCCTACACTCAAAAAACTGACTCACAGGATTGGATTCCATCGAAATTAAATTATCTTGCATGGATGTGCTTTTCTTGAGTTGGGGCTATTACATACATTTATTAGATAGACATCCTGCACATAATTGAACTGAGTTCATCCAATGAGTCAATTTTTTGAGTGTAGTAATGGTAGGGTACAGTCAAATGAGTGCAGTGCAATGACACAGTGGTCAATGTATAAAGCATTTTCAGGCTGTGGAGTCAATCGCACAGACAGTACAGATGACCAGCCATGTTCCTCCAGAAGATATGAAACATCACCTCAACAATCCGAGCACATCCACCTCGAGCACCCAAGATACTGTTGAGACTGTCGCACAAACCAGGACGTCACAAGAGTAGAACACCAGTTTGCAAAACTGGACAGTACATTTGCAAATATGAAAGTTGACTGTCAAACAATATCTCTGCTCAGAACATTTGGGTGTGCATCAAGCTGTACAAAGTGTCAGCAAAAATAGTGCTGTGCATAACTTTTAGGTATCCTAGAATTGTTGATCACAATAGCTGTGTTTCCATTACAGATTTGCGCAAATGTTAAGCAATATTTTCAGTGTTGAACAGAAAGAATAACAAAATGACAGCTTTCTGTGATTTCTGTGTTCTCGTGATAAATATCATTCTCGTGAGGATCTTGAAAAAACTGTAAATACAATAATAATGGTGACAGAACATCAACTCCTGCAAATTTTTTAATTTCGCTGTTTTTAATCTAATATTGCAGAAACGTCATTTTCTGCATTTCTTACTCCGTTCACACGTATCACATGGTGCATTTTAAAATGTCATGTGATGCTTTACCTACATTATGTGACATGTAAAAGTGGATAAAGTGCTGCCACTGCCATTTTTTTTAAGAAATACTAAAATTTTTGAATTGCCTGAAAAACCACTTCATGCAAGTGCAAAAACGTTTCCAATATTTGTTGTTGTTTCGTTTTTTTTTTTTCTTCAAAATACATGTGTTTCCATTACGCGCCTTTTCAGTTCGACTCGCTACATCAGATTGTGCAATTTGGAGGTTAACTGAAACCCACCTATTGTAATGTGTGCTAAATATTTTTTTCCTTTATAAGTGCAATCTAATTTAAACTGACCAAGCCATTAAAAAATAAATTAAAAAACACAACTGACCCTTCATGATATATTATTTTATATAATGTAAAGTATAGTCGTTATCACGTTTGAATCCTAATTTTCAATTAATGTATAAATGGTACATTGACTGCATTTCTATAGCACTTTCCAACTGATAGAGACACTCAAAGGACTTTACAATGATGCCTTTCTCTCTCTCTCTCTCTCTCTCTCTCTCTCTCTCTCTCACACACACCCACACACACACACACACACACACACACCTTATGTCAGTGTGCTACCATGCAAAGTGCTCGCCTGTACACTGGGAGCACCTTGGAATTAATGACCTTGCTGAAGGGCACCTCAGTGAGCTTTCTGTCTGACGTAGGTGTATTAACCAGTCCATGACAACACAAAGACAGCTGCAGGTGATCACACAATGAAATGGTTTTAAAATTATGATTAAATACAGCTCCAATTATAGAAGACCACTGAAAAGAAGATATGCAGTTTTATCACAAAAACCATGCATTAAAACACGTATTTTTAAAGATGGAGAAAAAAAAGTACATGCAATAGCAATTTGGCAATAATTTTTGTAAGTTTTAGGCACAGCAAATGTGTCTAAACTGGTCAACACAACCATATGTAATCACACCATGTCCATAATGTGCATATCAGTGTCGTGTTCAAAGATTTGCTTCCAGAACAGCAAACTGACAATTTGTAAATGACTATCAAGCACACAATTTCACACAAATCGTGAACACAAAACATAAGGATGTTAAGCGTGTAATCGTGTTAACCACATAATCTACTATTAGCAATGATAACTAGCGTCCTCAGGGGTTGATGGGCGTGTGCGCAGAGTACTATAGTCCCGTGAGGCAAACTGAGCATGTAAGTCAGTCGAATGGGAACGGAATCTTGTCCGTCCTCAGCACAATACATCGAGATAGAAAAGGGCATCAAAAAGCGGTGACGGAGGACTGTGATGAGAAATTGTGTGTGTGTGTGTGTGCCATGTGCCGGGGTCTCTCTCGTCACATGGTTAATGATAACCAGGAGGGGGGGGAGGCCAGCTCATTTTTCTGCATGCAATCCACGGGGTGTCATTTCCCTGTCAGTGACGCAGAATTTGGAAAGAGTGTGTTCAGTCCAGTGGATAATGGGTATGAACACAGGAATAAAATTTATCAAGCATATTAAACCACAAGGCTGGCCTCAGAATATACTGATTGCATAAAAGGATGCACAGAACGTGGTGGGAAAACAAAAAGAGGGAAAGAAACCATAAAGAGAGGAAAGCCCGTGCCCTAGCCAGCCCTCCCCCAGCTGGGAGATAAAGATGACTGATTTCTGCTCCACTTCCAGCCCAATCTCTTTAATGCTGCGAAGAGAGAGGGGCAGGGGCTAGGAGGACGGAGAGAGAACAGGGCATAAGGTATGGAAACTCTTTCTCCCTCAACTAAGTTTATCTGAGCTGAACTGCAGACATCAGGCTGTCTTCATCACTTTACCCGCCTCTCCTCTGAGTCTCCTGCTATATATCTCCAGTGAGCACGCTTATGTTTGTGGTGGCAGACAAACACCAACATCAGGTCCCTGGACAGATACGCTTCCCAGTGTTCCACATAGAAAATGGATTGTTTCAAATGTGGAATAATTACCATGATAATCATCTCTATCCCACAAGGGTCTGAAAATGCATACCTGACATCTGACATTTGGTACCCATGGCTCCTTTCTCAATCTGCATAATCACCTTCCTAATTTCCATGCATATGTTTAGGGCAAAAACTGAGGTCTAGACTTTTCTTTGTGTTGAGGGTTTGATGGGAATTTGACACAAAAAAAACCCCTCTGCATATGCACAATTAAATCCATGTTACCTCAAAATTCTGCAAAGGTGCTTCAGTCTACATGATCCTGTAATTACTACAAAGGTAGTATATATTTTTACATTCATATAGAGTATCTTGTCAAGGTTTTCAGCACATCCAATGTACCTCAAACATGCACAAACAAGCAGCTTTCAGGTTGAATACAAGTATGTTACAGCCTTTTTCAAAATGGATGAAATTTATTTCTTCCTCAAAATTCTACACACAATACCCCATAATGACAATGTGAAAAGTTTTTTTTTTACTTTTGCAATTTTATTTAAAAAACTAACAAACAAAACAAATAAGAAATCACACGTACATAAGTATACACAGCCTTTGCCATGAAGCTCAAAATTGAGCACAGGTGCATCCTGTTTCCACTGATCATCCTTGAGATGTTTCTACAGCTTAATTGGAGACCATCTGGGGTAAATTCAGTTCATTGGACATGATTTGGAAAGGCACACACCTGCCTACATATAAGGTCCCACAGTTGACAGTGCATGTCAAGCACAAACCAAGGATGAAGTCAAAGAAATTGTCTATAGACCTCTGAGACAGGACTGCCTCGAGGCACAAATCTCGGGAAGGGTACAGAAACATTTCTGCTGCTTTGAAGGTCCCAATGAGCACAGTGGCCTCAAGCTTCCATACATGGAAAAAGTCCAGATCCACCAGGAGTCTTCCTAGAGCTGGCTGCCCATCTATACTGAGTGATCAGCAGACAAGGACCTTAGGGCCCGGTCCCACTGGGGAGAGGATTAATTGTGCATGAATTGAGTATTCAAATTCCGGGTGACAAAATTGGCCTGAAATGACAAATCATCAGTATGCATGACGGATATATTAATAATGTATACCGAATATATGACGAACAATCATGGATGTATAACACGTATTGAGGAAACGGATCGGATGCATTGCGATTATCACAGAAGTATTACAGATGTATTGTGAATGCATTGCTCATGTGATGCGGGAACGGTGGTTGTATTGCGCATGCAATTGCTGAACTTGGACAAGTTGATTGGTATTGTAATGATCATAGAGTCCACGTTGTTATGCAAGGGTTAACTGTTCATGAGTTTGGGGAGCGGGAGGGGGAAGCCGTTCGGTGGTTGTGAGAAGGTGTTTTTTTCAAAAAGAGAGAGTTCAGCAGCAACTCTTCCTTTTGTTGGAGTTAAATAAATGTTCTGAAAGAGAACCGAGGTCCACGGCTGACTTCTCTGCAGCTGGGGTTTTACAGTATGTTGTTGGATGGCAGCAGCTACCGCACTACGTCTTTGGGGATCCATAACTACATCTGTACATCTCCACAGCTGGACTGGCACTGACTGGAAGGCATGTCAATTTCTGCCACATGTAGTACTTTGGGTTTACGTGACGTGTTTGTTATGTATTCGCAGACTGTCCGCAAATCAGATGCAAAGCAGACGTAATACAAACGCTTTATTCGTGGCCAATCTGTATGCATTCACTACAACTTATTTTAGTTTGTGATGTGGACATGATAAGCACGCTATATATCCATTTTACACACTGTTCCAGTCTGCTGGCAAGCCGCAATACCCCGTCAGTTGCAGATATCAGCGGATAACGGCAGATATACAGCGCATAGATTATGTATTGAGTATGTAAGGCGGATGTCATCTGCAATCACAATTTTGTGCAGCTCAAAAATCCTGGCAACGGAAAAACGTGCCTCTGCGGATAATTGCGGACATGTGCGGATGTCGGTCGACTCATACAAGCATGTTTCATGGATACTGCGGATGTCTAGCGATATGAACCAATTTTGTGCGCAATTCATACACAAATCTTCCTAAACGCCAGTGGGACCGGGCCCTTAGTCATGGAGGTGACCAAGAACCTGATGGCCACTCTGTCAGATTTTTTATTGATTGCTTGTGCAAAAGTGACCGATATGACTCATTGACAACCATACCTGCTTCAAATCCACCATCAACGCAGCATGAATAATCAATCCAGCAGGTGGCAGACATCTATGGAATTTTACATGGGCAAAAAACTGTTTTTACATAGATCTGGTGCATCAAATTTCACCAGATTTGAAAAGAATTTGCGCTCATTATGTCCTTTTAATTTGGTGAATTATAAGATGTTTCAATCCATTCATTTTTGTGCTTTATTATAAAATGACTATAGGGGAGGATGTTATCTATTCACTTCAATTAAAGCCTAGGAAATGTCATTTTTCGTAGACATCTGCAATTTATTAGGAAATTGCATAATCAATTGATTAAATTGGTACACCATCTTATTGTTTCTTTCTGGTAAGTAGGCTTTTGTTGTTTCAGATTAGACTTTATGTAAATGAGAGGTAAAATATCAGTATGGATTTTTGTTCTAACAAAAATGTTTGGTCATCTAAAATATCACTTTATATTTAACCACAAATGAACAGAAATTCTACGGTGCCTAAATATTTGCAGAGTACAGTATCGATGTAAGTTAAATACAACAATACAAGGCAAATACACAATAGGCAACCACAATCATACTACTTGAAGATAAATAAATCAATAAATAATTCATCATCAGGTTATGTGTTGTAGTATATTTTGAGTTTAGAATTTAGTGCAGTAAAGTGAAAGGTTTTGGAAAATCAGTATTACAGTGAAGGTGACCTTAACACCCCATCACAGATTGGTATATGGTCCTACACTGTACAGATACTACATTAGCTGTATCGCCAAGTTAGAGTTTGTCACTATTTAATTGTAGTTCAATTTGTTAATGTCAAGTATAAAAGATAGTTCAAGAGATTAAGTGATTCTGTTAGGATTTGTTGTAATGATGAACCCAAATATGCAGACAGGAAAAACTTGAGGGGTATATCAAAATCCAGTGATTTATTGGCAGAGCTAAGTGAAAACAGTCCAACAGTTTGTGAGGTAACAGGTGGACAAAAAAGTATCCAACATCAGTGGTGGCAAAACACAGAGAGACTTCAGGGAAAATAAATTAACACTAGCCAGAAGAAGCTTGATGAACACAGGGAATACTCAGAGACCACAAAATACTCACATAATTCATGGAGCACAGACAAAGAGACATGAACAAGCAAAGGACAAATGAACAGGAGTGAGCTTAAATACAAATACAATGTAATGCTAAAATACTCTCGGCCATATGGGCACTGTCTTATTTATAATTTGCAGTTGTTTAAGAGCCAAAATCTGTAGCTTTCAAATGGGTGGTGATATACAGTACTGTTCAGAATAATAGTAGTGCTATGTGACTAAAAAATGAATCCAGGTTTTGACTATATTTCTTATTGTTACATGGGAAACAAGGTACCAGTAGATTCAGTAGATTCTCACACATCCAGCAAGACCAAGCATTCATGATATGCACACTCTTAAGGCTATGAAATTGGGCTATTAGTAAAAAAAGTAGAAAAGGGGGTGTTCACAATAATAGTAGCATCTGCTGTTGACGCTACAAACTCAAAACTATTATGTTCAAACTGCTTTTTTAGCAATCCTGTGAATCACTAAACTAGTATTTAGTTGTATAACCACAGTTTTTCATAATTTCTTCACATCTGCGAGGCATTAATTTTGTTGGTTTGGAACCAAGATTTTGCTCATTTACTAGGTGCTTGGGGTCATTGTCTTGTTGAAACACCCATTTCAAGGGCATGTCCTCTTCAGCATAAGGCAACATGGCCTCTTCAAGTATTTTGACATATCCAAACTGATCCATGATACCTGGTATGCGATATATAGGCCCAACACCATAGTAGGAGAAACATGCCCATATCATGATGCGTGCACCTCCATGCGTCACTGTCTTCACTGTGAACTGTGGATTGAATTCAGAGTTTGGGGGTCGTCTCACAAACTGTCTGCGGCCCTTGGACCCAAAAAGAACAATTTCTTTTTTTTTTTGTCCATTTTAAAGCATTGGAGATCACTGTAGAAGAACAGCCTATAATTTTTTTTTTATTTTTCTGAACAATATCTTGAATGTCCCATTTTCCTCAGGCTTTCAAAGAGAAAAGCATGTTCAACAGGCTTCATCCTTAAATAGGGGACACCTGATTCACACCTGTTTGTTCCACAAAATTGAGAACACCCCCTTTCTACTTTTTTTTACTTATAGCCCAATTTCATAGCCTTAAGAGTGTGCATATCATGAATGCTTGGTCTTGTTGGATTTGAGAATCTACTGAATCTACTGGTACCTTGTTTCTCATGTAACAATAAGAAATATACTCAAAACCTGGATTAATCTTTTTAGTCACATAGCACTACTTTTATTCTGAACACTACTGTATCGTGTTTCGGTAGGCCACAAGTTTTTTTTTTTGGTTTTTTTTTAGGGGAAGATGTATTGTCCAAACTGACAAAAATTGCGTTTTGTTTTTTTATCCAAAAATCCCTTCAGGAGGAAAATTATGGCCCTTTTTAGGGTAGGGGTTAAAGGGGCCAAAACAGTGACATAGTCAAAATGTGGATTTTGACCTTTGAATATCTTTGTGTACCCTCAGTAAGCCTCACTGATCTTATGGTATATGAATGTATGGATGTTCTCCCATTTAGCGTTATATTTTTCAAGGCTAACTGAGGGCGCTACCTATAGATGGCGCTTCAAGTCAAAACATTTTGGGCTACATTTGGGACCCTCCCAGGGCCTGCGCCCTGAATAAGCTTTGCTCATTTATGCATATTTGGATACACTGGGACAAGTTCTTTCCAAATTTGAATAAATGACGGTGGCTTCGTTAGGGCTCTTTTGCATAGGTTGTGCTCTTTATGTTAAGAACGCAATATTTGGTGATTTTCATTTGGCCATATCTCGGTGCGCCCCCTCTGCATTTCAGTGAAACTTGTTTTATTATGTTCCTCTATATCTCTGCAATTCAGGATAAAGATATCAGGAAGGGTTTTTGCCTCATTAACCCACAAGGAGGGTTAATGAGGCAAAACGCCTTCTTGATATCTGGGCGAAGTGGGCAGTTCCGTCGAACCGCGACCTCCGCCTCTCACGGGCTGGTGCGATCACCACACAATACAAACACAATGCATTGAGAGGCTGACATCATGATGCTGTAAAGGAGTATCAGGTGTCTAGTATAGGAGCAGTTTCATGATTACAAGTACACACATATGGGATTGGGCCGATACCTGATACTGGTATCGGCATCGCTGCATCTCTAGTTATTCGGTTCCAAAAATGGCGTTTTTACTTTTAGAAGTGTTTATTTCTTGCTAGCTGTTACATAATATACAAGAAACATGTATGTAAACACACAAAACCAAGCGGTTTTGGAGACAACAGCCACTGACATCACTGCAACATATTGAAACAGAATGTGACTTTTTAACCTCTTAAAATGCCTTTTAAAATTTGTCAAGGTAAAAATCACTAATGATAACAGGTGTGAGGAAAGACAACAGGAAAGGAAAATACACCTGGAAATGAACGGAGTACAAAGTGACAGAAACTAAACAGACAATGCCGGTGTCACAAACCGAATGGTTCCCCCCTTAAAATTTGGTCTGCCTGCCTTCACTGCGCATGTGTCATTTGGAACCACAGCAGCATGTCTGAGTCTGACTCTCTACACCTAAAGAGATCAAGGGGAATAATGTGATTTTTAACAATCAGATGACAAAACCTCTTAAATCATTCTAAAGTCAGTTTTAAGCAGAAACGAGGCTGTTTAAGCAGGAAAGGTGAGTCGTTACTGACGGTCTGAAATGACGTCTGGCGCTGCAGCACGTCAGAGTCTGTCTTTCATTATGAAATAATGCTGAATTTATGTGGAGATGATTGTTGTACAAAAGCTTCAGATCTCTGTTGCTGAGATAGACGATGACTGGAGTGCAGTTTGAAGCAGAAACGAGGTGACGCTCAGAAATGATAATGCATGCGCAGTGAAGGCAGGGCGGCCCGATTTTTAGGGGGGAGACCGTTCGGTTGGCGACACTGGTGATAAATAACACAACAGACATCAAAGGTGAATGGAAAACAAATCACCACAATAACCAAAGAACGCCGCAGATGAAGAGAAATAATAAAAGGGAAATCAATGACCAATTCAGAGGTGAACGAAGTGCAGCAGTGTAGGAACCAATATGAAAAACTAAGAACGACATAATGAGGAGATCACAACACAAATGACAATCAGAACTAAACCATGACAACAACCTAAATCCAGAACTACAACAAAAACAGGACGTGGAACTCAGACTAAACAGTGCGCAGACGAAATGAATGAAAAGACACCGTGACATGGACTGAACACACCACCAGAACACAGAGATAATCAATACACGCAGGGGACTTGACACATCACATACACAAGACACAAAGAAGGCACAAAGGCGGCAGACACAACAACCACACACACACAGGATGTACAGAGATGAATGGCACACACACAAAACAGGTCAGGGAGGACACATACACACTCACACAGGCAACACAAGACGACAACAGATAACACAAAACTATATAGAACTGACATGGACAGGTGGCGAAATGCAACAGATTCAGTCTATTCTTAAGTGACTACTAACCTTAAAATTACATTATCATGGTGCTATTACTATTCTGGTGACTGCCTGTGTAAATTAAACTCAATGTAACGTTAGAGTCCAAAAACAAACAAACAAAAAAAACATCCGAGACAAGAACCTGAAGTCAAAGTCAAAGTCAAAGTGAACCTGAACGAGTCCAGTTAAATGCATTCTGTTTGAACACAATTAAAGTGTTCAGTTTTTGTTTAGACTGACTGTCTGTTGTGTGTGTCCACAATTTCAACAATTGTTTTAATGAAATTACTTACTGCAAGTACAAAATTATAAACATCAATCACTCTTGTTCAATCGCTGTAATTGACAATAATGGTGCCATGTCCCAACACTGGTCTGATGCCCCGTTCACACGGCACTAACAAAGGACGCCGAAGCCAAAACGAAACAAGAAATCTGGACTCACACTGATTTTCGGAGACAGTGTTTAACCGTCATCCGGCTTCGTTCCTGTAGCTGGCGCTTTGTCAGAATTTTCAAACTGTTGAAAAATGTGAACGAATCCTGACGACAACCTCAATTCATCCGTATTCCTATTTGGTTTCTGTCTTGACGGTTCCTCATCGTTTGCGTAGGTTCGGTACCGTCAGCGTTCTGTTTGACTGTCGTCCAACTTCATCCAACCTAAGTCCGACGTCTTGCATGAACACTGACGATATCTGAATGGATCAATCACTAAAGATCAAACGAGGTGAACGTGACTTGTCCATGTGTGGAACGAAAAGCAACACTGTCATACAGAAACAACAGCGGCAAAGACGTTTTATCAACTACTCTAACTAGTTCCAACAGTTTGTGGCGCACAGCCGTTTGTGGCTGTGTGCACATGCACGTTCCAGCCAAGACAAATCTGTTGTCAAGACAACCAGATCTCGTGCCTACAGGTGCTATGGAGAGCGCAGGGTGGCTGCAGAAATGATCACAGGATTGCGCTCAGTCTCATACCTGCTGTCAAGTCACATCATCATGAATGTTTCGTTTTGATTTTGTTCAAAAGCATCAAGGTCACCTTTCGTTTTCCTTTTGATAGTTTTGGTTTTGTTTTGTTCTTTTATGTGCTCTGGAGTCGCAGGCTTTTCAGTGATGGGAGAAGTGCCGGCTCATTTGTCCACTTTTTCTCGATGATTTGTGACTTTGTGACTTTTTTCCCTTCGTTCAGCTATCGCCATGTGACCGAGCCTTAGATGACTTCTGATGCCTCACTGTGCACTTTGCAGCCCTTCATTTAGCCCTTTTTCAAGAATTCTATTGTCTGTGACTCATGTCTCGTTTTCATCTTTGTGCAGCTGTCTCTCTGTTAGAGTACTAAATTTATTTTCTGAATATGCAAATACAGGTTGTGGCAACCTGAATAAAAATGTTCACATAAACAATTATCAGAACAGCAATTCAGAGGGACGTGATGTTTTGACAAATCTTGTGGTACATTCACATGCTGGCTGGAAGTGGCAGAAGAAAAACAAATGTTCTACTGTTTTCAGTAACTGTGAAGGCGACACCCCCGCACCGTGACAGCACCGCCTGCACCGTGACAGCACCGCCTTTAATCATTTCAAATTTTAAACTTTTTCTGCAGTGACAAGGCAGCGTCAGATGAACAAATTAAGTGCTGAGACACGTGGTTTCATATCAGGTAAAGGGGAATTATTTGTCACATTACAGAAAGAAATTAAGCTGCAGAACCACAAAAAGTTGACTTTTTAAAACAACCATCAGAGCCAGACCTTTCTGTTTCAATATAATGTTATGCAAAACACTAAAAGTCTTTATCTTTCAATTAAGCAAATTGCCTTCTCATTAACACAGAAAAATGGTCTCATCTCACATCACCATCAACCGTGTGACACTGTAGACTACAGTAATTCTGAGTGGTAACACACGCACACCAGCCAATGGGCATTAGGGTCTATACTGGACTTACTTCTACTTTATAAAGACTATGAGATACATACAGCCATTTGAAGCATAGACTTTTTTGTTTTTATTTTGTTTTTCATTCAGTCTGATCCTGTTCTTAAAGACAGATCTTTTCATGGCTTAATGGACTCCCAGTACGCAAGACCTTTTGATCAAGTCTCAGATGTGCCCTTGCATATCCACGTTCCTACGCCTACTCCTGCAGGCAGTATTTATGCTGCATAATATGCATATGTCGCGGACATGAACGAGCAAAGCTCGTCAGCATCTCACCATGTCATTTAGGTTCTTCAGACTTTATTTTGAGTAAATGCTTCAGAGGAGCATTAGCATGGCAAAAACTTTTCAGCTTCTGCCCCCCCCGACCCCCCACCTTTTTAAGCATTTTCTTTATTTTGCCTTTTAGCTTCTGGAGGGGCTCTGCCCCCCTATACTCTCCACCTTTTTAAGCATTTTCTTTTTTTGCTTTTCAGCTGACCCCCCTCATTATAGCCCTCTTAACCCCCTGCCACTTTAAGCATTTTTTTAAATGTAGATGTAAATTAATATTCAAAGTTTTCAGCTAGTTGACAGTAGGGCTGTACAATATGGCCAAATTATCGTATCTCAGTATTGTCATATAAATTGTCATGTAAATGTCACTTATATACATGCTGTCCATATTCTTGAGCCACTTAGGTGGGTAGGGAGAGTTCCCATGGGATAAAAAAGCTTTTCAACCTACCATCCCTGGTTCTCAAGACCAGGCACCTAAGTGGCTTGACTCTCTCTCTCTCTTTTTTTAAGATATTTATGTGTACATTAGTAAACACTAGTAGAGCTCCACCTTAGATATGGAATGTATAATAGAAGATATACCTTACTGAATTTTCATATCAATATGATATACGATATGACTATGATTTGACACAAAGTGCAGCAACTGTGAAAATGAAACATTCTTAAACAAAACAGTAATAATACCACACTCATTTTACACTCATCATAAGGTTAGGACACTGTGCCCTCCAAAAGTATTGGAACACTTGGAATTTCACACATTTTATTTGTTTATGCCATTTTAACAAGAAATACAAAAAAATAAAGAATTAAAATTTCTAAAATTATCTTCCTCAAACTCAAACTGAAAGCAAATCTCTAAAACTTGATAAAACCTGTAAATAATAATCAGTTTTATTGCCAGTTTTCTTTAGACAAGTCAGGGAATGGCAACATGAACATTTCCAAGTCACTGATTATGTCTTGGACTTTTGTATTTCTTCATAATTGATGTAAATAAAGTTTATTTCACCAAAACATCAAATCGAAGCTTTCATCTCAAATGTACTTTCTGTCAAATTGTAGCTGAACTTTCAGGTCTTGTTTTTAAGAAAATCCTCCTCTACACCACTTCATCAGGAAGCTGGATTTAAAATTGTTAATTCATTTATATCAAGTTGTAGAGATTTGCTTTCAGTTTGAGTTAAGGAAGATAATTTTAGAAAAAAAAAATGTATTTGAAATGGAATTAACAAATTAAAATGTGTGAAATACCAAGTGTTCCAATACTTTTGAGGGCAATTTAGAAACACTGAGGAGCAGCATCTTATATCTCATATACAGTGCAGCAGATGAGAATATTTAGAGTGGAATCCTGCAAATGGTGATACAAGCATCAAATATGGCACAAATAATCCATAGACATGAACTCTTTTGAAAAAAATGATTGGTCACTTGAATTTTCAACAGGCAGCCAGGTGAGGGTCACATAAGAATTACACAGGGGTCTAAATCAGGGATGGGCAAGATTAGAATAATTTGATTGCTTTTGGACATAGGACAAAGTCCCTACTCACCAGACATGAATCTAAGTTTTTGTTTGTTTTTTTTCTGCTCAATCTTAAAATCATTTCTGTAAAGGTGTCCACAAAAATCAGAGAGAATCAAAGTCCCAAAGCAACAGTTTATATTCTGCCAGCAAAAAGAAGCAGCAAACAAAATCCACATCACAAAAATCACCATGACCACTTCAAGGAACTTACACTAGACAATGCATTTTTATACACTTCAGGGGTCAGTAACTCCTCCCACGTCGGCTGACCTTTCTAAACTTAGAACTTCTTACACCAATGAAATCAGTTATTAATGACATCATTCTACAAATGCAAATTAGTTCAATTCCTGGAAATCCCCCGCTTAGTGGGTTCACACCCTTAGTCATAGAAAATCTTCAGGCCAGTTCATTTTTGGGTCAACAGGCCCTGAGCCATGAAAGTTTACTCCATGTTTTTTAATCCAATATCCATTTTCTTCACAGATTAAGTGTTTCACTCAAATTATACCTTTAACTCCAAATTCTGGTTTTATAGTTTCCTTTTAAAGAAAACATACATTTTGCACAAAAATATTTTATGTTAAACATCTGTTCAATGTCAAATACACAATAAACCCTTTTCCTGGCAATTCATATAAGTTCTTCATTAGTACACTTTTTTAAAACAAAAAATAACACTACAATACTGACGTCCGTAGTTCACTGTTCACAACAGCACAGCTAGAAAGAGTAATGGAATGTTGTGTCTGTGGTAAAGTGACTTGATTTAATTATTATATGTTTACCACCAGTTGGCATTTGAAAAATCTGAAAGAGTAAATTTTAACTGGTACGGAGGAAATCCTAGAAAAATTAAATTCGTTGCACAAAATATATAAACAAATTCCTTTTTTTAAAATGCAATTTTAAAGTTAAAGGCTCCATTAGAATTGTGTTAAAAATCCTAAGGTAAACATCGGTAATAATGTTTATGTATGTGTGTGCACGCATGTGTGTTTTACCTTACAATGGAAGGAATAAGGTGATATCAGCCTGACACCGGCTGTCTTGGCTATTGCTTCGCTGCATTAAGAGCAGTTTGTATTGTTGTAAGAGTTCAAGTAGGCTTTGAAATACACTATTAAATAAAAGGCACATAAAAACTCCATTTACTAGACCATTTTACATTAATGTTTGTCTTTAAGTATGATAGTCTGAGCATCTTTGTTGCACTGAAATAACCTGAATAGGATTGGCTACACTGAGATGGCACAGTATATCAATTACATCAGCGACGTCTACGCCACTGTAATGCATACTAAGCTTTTTTCCCTCCTCCATGCATTTAAGAGATTTATAAGACATTAGGAGATAGCAAGTTGGAAATGGTGAGAAGTGATTAGGCATCGCACTTGACAGACATGAGAGACACAGATAGTCGCTGTTTAGCACGTGTGTGTCTCAGTCTGAAAGTAGGGAAAGTGTGTGTATGTGTATGTGAGGGGGGTTTCCTCTGCTCCTGACTATGATCACCAAAACACAGAACCCACTCACATATTCACAGCTCTGCAGAGCGGCTTGGCTTCGGTGCGAGCTCCAATCCCTCTTACTCTGAATCATGCTGTGATGGGACAACAGCCCAGCCTCTCATATTCCTCAAAAGCACAGTCGCTGATACAAAGCTTGACTGGCAGCCAGATCCATTTCTGTAGCTTTTTGTTGCATCCACCTGAGAGAAAAGCCCTTAAACTCTGATAGCCACTCATTCCCCTGAACGTGTATTGTGGGTTTTATGACAGAGGGGCTCCAGTGAAGTGTCACCACCATAGAGGACTTTTGGATGTGGTCGAGCACGGGGTGCCCGTGTTTCTTGTATTAAACGCTGGGGACCCAATAATTTCAATTTTTTTCAATTTATTTTCATTTATGGGTGATTCTTAGACTACGGGCACTTATTATGTCCTTTGATCATATTGTATGAAAAACAGAAAAAAGGAGAAATTTCACACTTTTATAGTTATCTTTACAATGAAAGTGTGTTAAGAAATTTGTTCTAGTAGTCTATGATGACTTTTTCACCTTTTTTCAGCATCATTATATGCAAATATTGACGTTTTGTGCTTGTCCCACACCCAGACTTTTGATCTTCAATGATAAAAATGAATGGTAAAGAAACGTTTTTTCTAATGTTTTAAAATATCTCTGAATAAAATATCAGTAAAATAATCAAAACATAATTGGGGTATTCAATGTCATACAACTGTTGTGATTTTTTTAAAGAAAATGTAGTTGTCCCACACTATTGCCGTAATTTCCACCACAACACTGTAATGTCCCTTTAAACAGTTTGTATGAAAGATTGTTTGGGTAGTTTCTATGGAGATAAACAGTGACATCAGAGCCAAATCACAACAAACAGTTGCCCCAAGGCGCTTTATATTGTAAGGCAATGGTGTGGTGGAAATTACATTTACAAGGCCAATAGTGCCCGTAGTTAAAGAATCACCCTTATATAGCACCAAATCACAACAGAGTTGCCTCAAGGCACTTCACACAAGTAAGGTCTAACCTGACTAACCCCCAGAGCAGCAGTGGTAAGGAAAAACTCCCTGTGAGGAAGAAACCTCAAGCAGACAAGACTCAAAGGGGTGACCCTCTGCTTGTGCCATGCTACAGAAACAAATTTCAGAAGAATTCCCAAAACAAATATACAGGAAATGCTGTTGGATGCGTGCATTATTGCTATTGTGCGTGAGGTTATTGTTGCAATAATGCAGGCCCTCCTCGTGTCTCCCTCCTTTTGTTTCTCATTGCTGAGCAAAAAAAAAATAAAGAACTTTTCTGCTGCGATCCTTTTTACCTTTGGCATGGAGGTAATGTTTTCATCGGCATTTGTTTGTTTGTTAGCAGAATAACTCAAAAAGAAATGCATTGATTTCAATGAAATTTGGTGAGCAGATAGATAATCATCTAGAAAAGTTCTTTCAGCTTCTCCCTTTTTCACTCAGGGGCACTACAACAGATCAGATATGGATCTGCATGTTTATTTGGTATGTTTTTTTACACCAGATGTCCTTGCTGACACAACTCCGTGTTACATGGAGAATGGGCAGGGGTGGTCTTGAACTGGGAAGCTTTCCCTCTGGAAACAAGAGCGCTAACCGCTTTTCCACAACAAGAACTTTATTTGGGATTGGAACCGGGGCATATTTTGAATCCAAAGGTTTTAAGCATTCAGGAACATTTAATTCAAAAATGTATTATTCGCCCTTTCATGCATGAATTATGAGAACCTTATTCAAGATTTTTTTCCAAGGTGTTCTTATTTCTCTTTAGGCATGAAATTAACTGTGCAATTGAAATTTTTCTTGTGTACTGTACCTATTTTTCATGGAGTTACAAACATGTCCACTCAGCTGGACACCATGCATTTGATCTTTGAACCACAGAAATTTGTATTTAACAAAACAGTAATAGAAATGATATATTGTGTGAAAACTATGAACAAACATTAATTTACATCATAATAACAAACACCAAATGATTTACACCCAAAAATTTAACATCAGACCAGGTTTATCAAGGACAGCAAAGTTAGGGTAAGCATATGCATTGCAGTTGAAATATAGCCCGTGATGCATGGCGTCCAATTTAATGGACATGTGATTAATTGCACATTTCTCCCAATTACAAAATAAACATCTGCAAATTTTAACAATTATATTAATCCTTAGATGTTACTTGACGCTTGCATTTTATTTATTTCTTTATTTTTACCTGTAGGGGTGTCCTGCTATAAACATTTACAAGATATTCCTTGAGCATTCAGCATTTCTGGCTTCCCATCGGCCATCTTGGTTTTGCATTTAAAAAATTGCACTTACCATGATTTGCCAATAGGTGGCAATGTATGGGATGGTGCACAAGCGTCCACCGTGTTTGCTAATATGCAACTATAATAACAAAACCCATGCATATACAAGAGAACAGCTTTTGAATAGCTGTCCACTGTAGTGACCACTATGCATGAAAGGGTTAATATACTCTATAAACATCTTGTGAGCAGATGGATACTGTCCTAAATAATTTTATGTAATGTTTGACTCGATCCAGAACATATTTGTATTTGGAATGTTGGAGATACAGTAACTCCTCACTCCCTCATCACTCATCTTCAACCCCTTATCTGAGATCGAGTCGCGGGGGGCAACAGCTCCAACAGGGGACCCCAGACTTTCCTTTCCCGGGCCACATTAACCACCTCTAACTGGGGGATCCTGAGGCGTTCCAAGGCTAGTGTGGAGATATAATCTCTCCACTTAGTCCTGGGTCTTCCTTGGTGTCTCCTCCCAGATGGATGTGCCTGGAACACCTCCCTAGGGAGGTGCCCAGGGGGTATCCTTGCCAGATGCCCGAACCACCTCAGCTGGCTCCTTACAATGTGAAGGAGCGGCGGCTGTACTCCGAGCTCCCCACAGATGACCGAGATACAGTAACATTGAACTCAAACCCCTATGACTCAAAAGTTACGAATGAATCTTTTATGGGCATACACATAAATTCTTGGGAAAAAAAACGCTTGACGCTAAAGGCAAGAGAAAGTGGGTATTTTGGTATTGGGTATTATGTGGCCTTAGCAGAGGTATGCGCATTCTGAGTGCCTTCTAGTTTTCCCTGCATTTGCCCTTGTGAATAACCTGAGGGGTGGGTTACATACTATTATCCTTTGATACAGTGCCTGGAAGTAGGAGCGTTGCAAGGTATTTAGCCATTGCTCCAGACAGTGAAATGTAAGGTGGAAAAAGACCTATGCTCTCCTGTAAGAAGAGATGGAGAGGGCGCCTGGAGGCAGCAGGGGTAGAAAGCCCCCACCCAGGGTTCTGTCCACTGCAACCTGCCAGACACAGCCTGAATCCCATTTATTCCTGGTGACCTTAAATAAAATGCTGGCTACCCCTGTGGGCCTCATGTGAGGACAAAACCAAATGGACTGTGTTCTCCGCTCTTTCTACCCCACTGCTAGAGAAAATGAGCTTTATCTGTGGGGGGAACTTTGGGCCATGTGACTAAATGCCCCACTCCCTGCGTGAATTCCCCCCACAAACTCAATTCCACAGTTAATCTGCAAAGCTGTCACCTTTTAATTACTGGCTTTGGCTGTTGCACTGTTATAACATGGGAACTTTGCGGATTCATTTTGAAAACTTTCAGCTTGTGCGTCTCTATGATACCCGGACAGTCCGCAATATTAAAATTCTTTCACACATATGCTCCCCAAGGTGACACAGTGGCCGTCTGACAAATGTGTTAATTATGGCATAGGAACCAATAGAAGGAATATGTAATTCTAGTTGATTAAGTTTGGCTGTCAGAGCACCGGGAGGTGACAGGAATTAAGAAACTGCTAGATGAATCTCAGACTGAGCCTCTGTATGAATGTCAAGGACTCAAAGCTAATAATACTATCTTGTATCACATATGCACTGCAAAGGATGTGATATCTTTAACCAGATTAAAAAATTATCTATATTGTTTTGCAGTTGATAATCACAGTCAGTGCAAAGGAACTGCCAGCTTGACGCCATGTTTTTAATGCATCAAAATAAAGAATAATCTCTGCTGGCTGCCCACTGCCTGATTCACAAAAAACAGCAGGTTTCCACAGACTTGTGCAAAGACCAAACAACCTTTATTGCATAACTTTCACAACTGCAACCATTTTTAGAGGGTTGATTGGTCCGTCTGTCTATTTCTTTAAATGCACATTTATTCTGTTTTCACCTCATTTTTGTATGTATCTGTTTCCCAGATTTTTGCAGATAATTTGACATTTCCAGTCACTTGCCAAGATATCTATCAAATTCCAGACTTAGTAACACAAACCCACCACGGCTACTGCAGGTTTACAAGCACCAATCACACGTCCACACACAGCCAAAGTCTGCATGAGCAAGTCTAATTAAAGTGGAGTTAATCACAAATAGCTGTATAGGCCACAATTGAGGCATATGTTAAGAATGAATTACTAATTAGAGAGGCAAGCAGCAAGTCAGGTCCCAGACTGCTTAAGCAGTCTTGGCACGTTACTAATATATGAAAAAGGTATAAACAAACAGCAATCTGGTTGTTTAGCTCCTCCATCCCACTTACAAGGATCCAATTATGGCAGATCCCTGGAGTCACCAATACAATCAGGCAAGAGTGAGTCGGCATTATGATTAACTGCGAAGGCCACACTCTCTTTGGATGCTCAAGCCAGCCAGGAGGTCTGCTTTGACGGGGGTGGTTATGTAGCTCAGTGAGCTGCAGAGCTCCTCCCAGAGTTGCCCATTGGAGAGCCCAAATACAACACACACATAGCCTGATCCTCAAACACTGTATTGAGACATTGATGTGGTATCCATCCATCATCAATACCTGCTCACTCCAATTAAGGGTCACGGGGGCGCTGGAGCTCATCCCGGCAGTCATAAGGCATGAGACGGGGTACACCCTGGACCGGACGCCACTCTGCCGCAGGCTAGTAATGTGGTATGTACAATCTAATTCATTGGCTTGTTTTTATAGCCCTTCTCATAAAGTGTAACACATAATTATTTGAGAGTGGGAAAAAATACAGATACGAAATTGCAGTATTTATTCATTCATTCATCTTCTACCGCTTAGTCCAATTAAGGGTCGCAGGGGGCTGAAGCCCATCCCAGCAGCCATATATTTATTTATTTAAATATTTGCAATATTTAATTTCATTTAATTCAATTTCAATTTTTGTTGTTTGAAGTCTAGAATCAGTACAATTCAAATTCGATTGGTGGTTGAAACAAGGTGGACATGCAGTAGTACTGCTTTCATTCAGTAGAGGGCACAATGAATAGACCTAATATGAGTATTAAGTGATGTCACCTTTTCAAACAGACATAAAAAAAATAATGGTGTACAGTGAGAAATTTCTCCAGAGATCAAACTGAGTGCTAATGAATATTTATTACAATGAGCACCACCCACAGAGTGCAAAAATTATGGATGGGGCTTACTTAGTAACACGTTACTCTAATCTGACCGCTTTTTTCAGTAACAAGTAATCTAACTCATTAATCTTTCCAAATCAGTAATCACATTAAAGTTACTTCTCCAAGTCAATGTGCGTTACTATTATTTTTGCACTGCGGGTCGATCACAGCATTAAACTTGGCTGGTGGGCAGGGGGTCTAGCTTTGACTGAACTGCCCACTTTCAGCAAGCTGCGAGCTTTTCATCTGCGGTTTTCTGCAGCAGCTATGACTCATTCTCATTGCTCAAAGTGCGGTGACAACAGCACACCTGCACTGAGCTTTCCAAAGACATTTTTTGCTTTTTCCCCTTTATTTAAAACTCCGAGCTGAGCCACTCTGTGTCTGCTCGCTAAAGACAGCTGATCCGCGAGGGGTCAACAACTAACACTTTTTTTCCACTCAAATGCGCCTAACCTCTCTTTCTGAGGACGACATGACGTAAAAAACATGATAAAACATTCTTACCTGTCAATCTGGTTGTGTTTTCTGCATAAATAAACGTTATCCATTTTTTATGCTCAAACGCCAAAGCAGGAGCGAATCTAGACGGAAAGGGGGTGTGCGGCAGGGCAGGGCAGGGCAGGACCCCTAGATTAAAGGTCCAGTTTTGAAGGTTTTTTAACTACTACTACTACTTAGAATAATAACAATTTCAACAACTAAAATGTTTAGAGAGAATTTAAATGTTAGAAAAATGTTAGAAAGAATTTAATAGTTACATTTATAAACAATGTAGGTTAGAAATTGCAAGTTTTACGGTTACAGTGCTGTCAACAGTTAAATATGTGGTCAAGAAAGACGTCTGTATTTTACTTTTTATAAAACAAGTATATATGTTCACTGAAATCAAGAAAGGGTGACTATAAAGGGTGAAGAAGAAGTCAGCAGGTCAAAGAGCCTTTTCGTATCGTGCACCCACCCCATGGAACAGTCTTCCTGCGACCGTGAGGCAGCCTGAGTCCGTGGACATTTTTAAGTCAAGACTCAAAACCTATTTTTATTCTCTTTCTTATGAATAGTTTTTATTTTTATTTGTTTTATTCTTTTACTTCTGTTTTTATTCATGTATTTGAATTTTTTTAATTCATTTTTAATTATTTATTAAATTTTATGTTGACATGTTTTATGTAAGGCGCCTTGAGATGGTTTTTGCTGTGATTTGGCGCATTATAAGCTAATTAATTAAAATTAAATTAAATATAAAGACACTACTGGCAAAACAGGCTATCATTTTAATGTTGAGGTGGCAGAGGGGTGTTGTCGGCAGCTGTGAAAGTAACTAAAAAAGTCACTAGTAATCTAACTTAGTTACTTTAGAAATTGAGTAACCAGTAAAGTAACTAAGTTACTTTTTCAAGGAGAATCAGTAATCAGTAATTGGATTACTTTTTCAAAGTAACTCTGGCAACACTGCTCTTCATACAGCCCCCTAACTGTCCCCTACACTCTTAACCCAGATTTTGTTTTAACTTAAATTTCTGAGTTATCATTAATTATTCTTTCGTGTTTTGTAAAAAAGCATTCTCATTACTAAACTAAATTAGTTGATTGCACTATTCAACTGAAATTTTCGGTGCAATGATCATGTTAAGCAGAGTTAACTTTTTGTTTCAAGTTTCTGTAAGGGAGGGGAGGGGCCCATTTTAAATTCTACCTAGCAACCATGTCAAGTGTGAAGACTCCACTCATCCTGCTGCTTCTGCTCATGGCTTGTTGTGCTCAAATTCAAAACCTGTGGATTTTGAGAGCAACACATAACTTTCTGGTCAAAAGACGATTCATTGAAAATAGCTTAGTGTTTAAGTGCTGCTGCTTCTTTTTTTTTCTCTCCGCTGTACGCAGTGTACACTTGGCTGTGAGTTTTTGAAAGAAACACTGACTTAAAGAACGTGGAATGTAGGCTTCAAGTTAGTTATTTGTTGATAACTTTCTGGAAATTAGTTTCGCCCAAAGAGTGGTCCAGTGAGAACACGTTAGCTAAACTGAAGTTATTTTTTGGCAATGTAACTCATCATTTGGTGTGCTATTACTAAATCAAACACATTTCAACTGTTGCTTTTTTTTTTAACATGCACTTAATTTTTTTGTTTAGGTTTAGTTAATGTATTAAATACTTTTTAAACAAAATTGTAGAACTTAAAATCTGTTCATTTATGTGTCACTTTGTTGCCTTTTTTTAGTAAACATTTGTCACATTTTTTACAGTACAGTTTTAATGCATTTTTTCCTGTTTTTACTTGTCTTTTGGTTGACAAGGTGTTCATGAGGTGTTCCTTCTTAATATTTTTTTTAAATAAAAGTCTTTGGAACATTTAAATGTATTATAGCAATCGCCGGGCCGGTTGCTAAGACTGTGAACTGTTATGCTGCAGTGCATCATGGGAGTACAGGGTTTTGAGAGTTTTAAGTGTTGTTAATGTGTTTCATGTTAGTTTAACAGTGTGGTTAGTGTTACTGATTTATTGTGTTCAATAGTTCAGTTGAGTTAGTCAAGTTTAGTTAAGTGTCTGTTGCCACCATAAGTGAAAAGTGTATTGCGTTTGATGCTTTCCACCATTTTCTGTGTTGTTGGGGTTGCAAATAAAATGGCACCTCCTTGCGGCAGAGTGCAGAAAAGCTCAGAGCGTCTTGTTCTTCCACACCACTCGCCACAGTATTCTTTAATTCCTTCCCTTCCATACGCATTTGTTGAAACAATGCATTATAAACTCAAAATAAAGATGGAGTAGTTAATTAAATTACAAGAGAAGACATTACTTATATTAAGAAATTGTTTTAACTATTGATTAATAATGTTTATTATATTTGTTATATGTTTACGTATGTTTAACTTAAAATAGTTATTTTATACACCAATGAGAAACCATTTATGTGAACTAATGATTTTGAGTAGCAACTACTACTGTGATTTGTTAATACAACTTAACCTGATTAGTTTTAGCTTGTGTAAAAACTAAAGCGGTTTAAGGCAACGGGTTTCCACGCAATTTTCTAGTAAACTCAACTAATTCAGGTTAAGATATGGTTCAGCATTGCAACAAACAAAGTCAATCACATTGCAATGCTTGTAGAATCACATTATGTATGGTGAAACATATCAAATCGGCACCCAAGTATCACAGCACTTATTGTATCAGGGGATAATTGTATCGTGTCAGTCCTGCAAGTATGTAATGCTTCGAATTGATTGAACAATGCATATGACACTGATGTGTTAGAAAAATAACTGTTAATGAACCGGATGATGCTACATCAAGTGCTCTTCTGTGCAACCTGCACCCCCAAATCCCATGAAGTTTTCACCCCACTTTGTGCTTTCATGAGCATGATGCTGAGGGAAAGCATGGACAATGAAAGAAATGTGCCTTAATTAATTTATCATTCAGTCCTGGAGATTGAATATAATTATCCATCTGGTTCCTGGATAAGCTGTAAAATGCTCTCCATTAAACTATACTATAAGAAGAGACAGAGGCAAAATTGTGTCTTTTATATATGTTACTGCCACAGGGCTAGTTAAATGTGCTTTTCCATATGGCTGGGATGCCAAAGCAGCATGACAATCTGAACAACCGTGACCACAACTCACAGTCAGTTTCCAAAGCATCTTAAATACACCAATCCTGAATCATGTATTCTAGATTTGCAACAATGACAGAAAGCAGAAAATACTTTATTACTCCTGTGTGTAATATTCAGCTCAAATGTGTTTTCTTACAAGTCCTTTTAAATTTGATGTTAATGACAGAAAACATCTACATGGAAGAAACGAGGGGGGAAAAACTCGCACAAAGGAGTGTGCAGTGCAAAACAAGTGTTATGGGTAGTCTCCTGTTGACAAGTGTGGATTTCATGCAAAGCTCCCACATCCTATAAATCATACATATAATTATGCTCATGCACGCATAGATGTGTTGATCTAAAAACTGGGTGTGGTGAGGCACAGTGCAGGTGCACTGGCATCATGTGGAAGCAAAAAGTGACAGTGCTACTATGAACCACCAAAAGCTGATCTAAAGTCCAGCACAATGCATTTTTAGTATTTGAAGGTCACAACACTTAGACGTGCCTTCAATAACAGTATTCATGACACATGTGCACCTTGTTTAAATACACAGTCAAACTGATGTGAAAACAACCATGAAACAAAATAAAAGGAAACCCTCATGAAACATTCACCTTACTGCTTCACCACAGGGAGCTTTTGTGCCAGATGTCGGCATGCTCTGACATGTTGGCACAGATGCATGAACTTGAAAAAACCCCCCCTCTCATTCAAGTACGCTTCACATCCAAAACATGCCCACGACAAATGAAGAGAATAACATTAATCTCTTTGTGCCCAGCACTCAACTTTGCCCTTAGATTATAAGATGTGCAAATAGTACAAATAAGTTGGAAATCCCCAAAATTAATTTGGGTTATGTGCAATAGACTGTACACCGTAAATCAACAAGACAGGTCCCAAAATGTCTTGCTATTTGTGTAACAATGCATTTTTTAACCAGTCACATGAATCTAATAAAGTAAGTTCCACTGAAAGCACAACTCTGGCAACTGTTGCCAGTGAATACCAAATTATTCATCAAAAAGTCATGCTGCCAGATACTGTTGGTTCTGAATTATGTCTGACTGACTGAATCTTTCGGTTTCTCCTTTTTTACACTGGATGCCTTTCCTGACTCAACTCCATACTACACAGAAAATGGGTACGATTGGGTGACATGATGGATTAGTGGTTTGCACAGATTCCCCACAGCAAGAAGGTTGTGGGATGGCATTGCAGTTTGGATGTTCTTGCCGTGTCTGTGTGGGTTTCCTCCGGAGACTGTAAGGTGAACTGAACCGTCTGTCGTCAAATAAAATAAAAAAAATAAAAGTTCTATTTGGAAAGCAAGTATGCCAAGCACATGGCCACCTCATTGCCTTGGGTTCAGTATTATATTTACAATGAGTTTTTTTTAAAGATGTTGTATTTAAAAAAAGCTTTGCATCGCACTATCGTGGCTCATTTAAGGAGGTTTCCTGTCATTGTTAACTGGTGCTATTTATGAGCATTGTAAAAGCATCACTGTGAGCTGCTATTTTGTGCCATCCACTGAGGGAATTTCAATATTGTTAAGAAAAGATGTACCCTCCCCCCTACACCATACTGCTGTCACATCACATCAGAAGTATTACAGATGCTCAAAAGGCCCTTCCTTTGACCAGTCTGATTTCCCCTCTTACTGTAAACTTTTTGAAAATGCTGAGATCATCATGGTTTATATCATGTCTGCTCCACCAAATCAGTAGCACAAGCAGCACAACAAAACTAATGGGGGTTGTTGTCTTTATTCATTCTGTTTCAGCATTTGAAGTGCTTCATATGTAGCTTGTGCAGGGTTCTTCATAAGTGTATAAAGGTACCCCCCCACCACCACCACCACCACCATTCCTCCCCGGTGGACAGTATGTTGTACACTTTTCCAAACTCCATGTAGTGGGGGAGATCACTCTGATCAATACCCACCATTTGGTGCTAACAAGGAAGTCGCCCACAGACACACCACTGGAGGTAAACAGCATGATACAGTTAGTCATGGAACATGCACAGATCCACACATGCACACAAACCGGGCAATCTGCAGGTGGCAAGCAGCATGATCCAGCCTCATCCTCAACCTGTGGTGGAGCCTCCTATGATACTCACACTTTCACACCAGCATGACTCGCTTCTCTTGCCTGTGTGTGTGTGTTTTACTTTGAACGCAGGAGTTATTGAAAAACACTCCCGTTTCAGTGTAGTTAGAGATACTGACAGGTATTGGTCTGCATTTCAGCAGGAAGCTACTACACCTTCATCTCATTCCAACACTGATCTAATCGGGATCTTTATCTTTCCACAGTTGTTGCCTGTTCTCAGTTGTACAGTGGCTGACAGCGGCCCCAATTAAAAACACCAGCAAATACAGAAAACATTTACAAAAAAAAAAAAAAATAATAATAAAATAGTCTTGCAAATAGAAAAACATTTCCAAACACATAAAACACAAACATGACCTACAGCACATGCAACAATTTAATTTTGAAGATGTTTCTGCTGCAAATTCAGACAATGCAGGTGGAGCACCGCAATCCACCAAATAATCCATACGTCAATTTCCTCTGGACAGAAACTGCTGTTTTTCAATTCCAATTTATTTTCATTTATATAGCACCAAATCACAACAGAGTTGCCTCAAAGCGCTTCACACAGGTAAGGTCTACCCTTACCAACCCCCAGAGCAACAGTGGTAAGGAAAAACTCCCTCTGAGGAAGAAACCTCAAGCAGACCAGACTCAAAGGGGTGACCCTCTGCTTGGGCCATGCTACAAACATAAATTACAGAACAATTCACGGACGAATATACAAGAAATGCTATTGGCGCACAGGACAGGAGGATCGCCAACATGAATACAACTCCCATCTCTGGATGGAGCTTCACCTTAAACAGAGAAAAAACAGAATCAGGCATCAGAAAGACAAAAAAATACTGTATAATTTGTCAGCATTAAACAACTAGAAAAACAGAGAAGTACTAAGGCGATCGCCGGCCACTAGCCCTAAACTTCACTAAAAGACCCAGAATTTAGGTAAAGTTGAGGCCGCAGCCCGCTCCAATTGCTAATAAATGAATTAAAAGAGTAAAAGGCGTAAAACAAAACTGTACCAGTATGCTAGCCATATGAAAGGGAAAATAAGTGCGTCTTAAGTCTGGACTTGAAAGTCTCCACAGAATCTAACTGTTTTATAAAATCTCCATAGAATCTGACTGTTTTATTGATGCAGGGAGATCATTCCACAGAACAGGGGCACGATAAGAGAAAGCTCTGTGACCCGCAGACTTCTTATTCACCTTAGGGACACAAAGTAGTCCTGCACCCTGAGAAGGTAAAGCCCGGGCCGGTACGTAAGGTTTAATTAGGTCAGCTAAGTAGGGAGGTGCCAGTCCATGAATAATTTTATAGGTTAGTAGCAGAACCTTAAAATCTGATCTCACTGGGACAGGAAGCCAGTGAAGGGATGCCAAAATGGGTGTAATGTGGCTGTACTTTCTGCTTTGTGTCAAAAGTCTGGCTGCAGCAATTTGAACCAATTGGAGACCCCTAATTCTAGACTGCGGTAAACCAGAAAATAGAACATTGCAGTAGTCCAATCTAGAAGAGATAAATGCATGGATCAGGGTCTCAGCATCAGCCATAGACAGGATGGGATGAATCTTCGCTATATTTCACAGGTGGAAGAAAGCAGTCCTAGTAATATTTCTAATGTGGAGGCCAAAGGACAATGAAGGATCAAAAATTACCCAAAGGTTCCTCACTTTGTCAGTGTGATGTATGACACACGAGCCGAGGCCTAATTGTCAAATTGATGCCAATGTCTCACTGGACCAACAACCATCATTTCAGTCTTATCAGAGTTTAAAAGTAGGAAGTTTCTAGACATCCAACTTCTCACTGCTGCAAGGCAATCTTCTAAGGATTTTATGTGAACGAGATTACCAGCAGTTATCGGCATGTATAACTGAGTATCATCTGCATAGCAGTGAAAGGTAATCCCAAAACGCCGCAATATGTGCCCAAGGGGTGCTATATAAAGGGAGAAAAGCAGGCGGGTTGTTTATGTTATGAGCACTAACGTTGTATTGTGAAGCTTTTAAAAGTGTTTCTCTGTAAGTGCAGTGTGAATCTACAGCAGGTATGTTCTCAAATAAAATTATTCCATGTGCTGCACACTGTATTTGCTGGGGTTCTTTGTGTTTGCAAACTTTTTTCCCCTCCCAAATTTGCAAGATGTTTTTTTGTTGTTGCATCTACCTGTTGTGGAATTAATACATATGGCTTTTTGCATTTTCTGATTTTGCTGGTGGTGTCTTGATTTGCAAGTGGTGTTGGCCACTGTAAGCCCTTATCGGGCACTGTAAAGTTATAACGCGAGAGAAATGGGTTGTGTTTACCTGTGTTTTAAAGTTAGTTCAGCAGCACTGCCCAGCAAAGTGTTTGCTCCCCTTCCAAATGATTAATATGCAATCTTATTGTGGTGCTACAGCAACAAGGGAGAGGTTGAGATTGGACATTTGTCTGTGGTTTAATTAGTGCATTCCTGGCAAATACTCCAGCCATAATTATAGCCAGCATTCTTTGACCTTTCTGGTATTTTCTGTATGTGTGGCTTTTACCTGGTCATGTTTTATTCAGGACTTTTGTTTTATATATATAGTGTTCAGCCACCGCATACCCATTAAAAAAAAAAAAAAATCTTTACAGGACAGCCAAGCAGCACTTCTGTCCTTATCATTTCTCCTTTGATTCTTTTTCTCTCAACAATCTCTGGAATTATAGGGTTCAATTACAAAGCAATGGCTCCAATGTGGCTGCGAAGTCTGTCCAGAAGGCACCAATCCATATTTGTAAGCATGTCACTCTGTTTGCCTTCATAAAATTCAATTTTGCACAGATGAAGGGGTTGGGGGGGGCATTATAACAACATGTGAATAGCTTGCCAATGTGCCTGTCAGCCACAAAATGGACAGCAACAACAAAAAGCTTTTATTTGATTTATTTTTTTGTTTTTTTTACATTGGAAAGAGTGTGTAAGAGAGTGCAAGTAGAATGTAGATTTCAGAAAATCACTCTCCAGGGCAGCAAATACCCCACAGGCAAGGTTTGTTAGGTTTTATGGTTGTTTTAAATGTAGGCTTTCATATTTGTGTTGAGCATTATAGGGTCAACTAAAATATTTTCAAAATACTTTAAAGTAATTTAACACTGGTTCTACAGTGTACAGATGTGTCCCCTGATCCAGCAGGTCACCATCGAGCAATATACTCTGCTTGTCAGGGAGCTAACAGCTGAGTGCTGGTAAAGCTCCAAGGATCTACAGTGTTGGAGCTGAACTCCTCCAGGGGGGTAGGGGTGCTGTGTCGAGTCTTCTTCCCAGGGATTTCTGGCACTCCTCAGGGATGTGTTCTGGCTCTGACTTTGGTCAATACTTGCAAGGATTGTGTGTTGGATAGGTTTGCAAAGGCAAGCATCTTCAGTACCACTGCTGACGAGGCAAGGTTTACTCACCTTGACTTTGCAGGAGATGCTACAGTCTTTGTCAAATCAATGGATGCCCTGTGGCACTTGAAAAACCAAATGGGAATGTGCAATTGTCATGGATCAAAAGTAAGAGCCAGGCTTTCAGTCACTTCCTGGATTCAATTAGTCATGCATCAGTGTTTGGTGAACATGTCTAACCTGTTGAAAGATCTGTTATCTTGCAGTGACATTCACGTCAACAACACAAACAGATAATATAATTTATTTATATCACACTTTCCAACCACATATACAAAATATTTAGATGTTGCAAATTAAAATCCAATAAAACAATAAGAAAATATAAATAAAATGCACTAACTTAATCGATTAGCAATAACAAAAAGTAACATGAAAGAAAAAAACAAAAATAAAACTGTACAATAAAAATTAAGATAAAATTACCAACCATCATTGACTACACACATCTCTCTCTCTCTCTCTCTCTCTCTCCCTCAAGCACACAGAGAGAAAGAAAGAGTAAGAAAGAGAAAATGTGTGAATGTGAGGCATCACTGTAAAGCAATTTGAACATCTGTTTCAGATGGAAAAGTACTAAAGAAATGCAGCACAATTTAAACAGGAGAACAAATGAGTATCTACTTTTAAAAATGTAAAACTGAACTAACTTCACCTATATGGTCCTCAAAAGAAGACATGAAATTTCATCTCCAGTTTGCCAGAAGGTACATGGAAGATTCGAGCCTACATCTAATCCATTTTCTTGTATAAAAATCTGTTCCACTTCACTATGAAGCTGTGACTGGTAGTGCAACAGATACAAGTTTAACTATGCACAGTTTCTCCAATCACAGCCACAGGAGACTATGACTTCTTCAGTGTTGTCAAGGTATCTTGGTGGCTTCCCTCACTAGTCTCCTTCTTGCATAGCATCTTGGTTATTGAGACCTGGCTAATACAGACCAGGCAGATTTACTAGTACCGCACTGTTTGTGTTTCTTAATAACTGATGTAAATGACATCCAAGACATATTCAATCTACACTACACAGATATCTTGAGTATTTCATTTCAGTTCAACTGCAGTGGTGCACAGACACAAAATTACAAAAAAATCGTGTCACTGTCCAAATACTTATGTACCTGACTGAATCTGAATAAATGTTGATCTATCTTGAGATAATTTGAGGAGCATGACAAGTAGCATTATTTCAGTTTTTCAGTTTACCAAGAGATGCTTACAATTACCTAATCTGAAAAATGTAGTTTCATTTTTTTTTCTGCTAGAAGATATGTCTTTAATGTTTTCTGTAACCTTAGGCAAAAAAGAAGGTCATCGCCAGGAGCATAACACTGTGATTTAACAGCACTGCAGTTTATTCGATGAGGCTTAAAAAGGGTATCTACATTGGAAAATCTTGCATTTAAAAGTGGAATTTTTTCTTTTTCAATCGTCGTTATCAAAATTCATTGTGGGGTGCAAAGCCTGTCAGAATCTTTAACTCCTCTTCTTCTTCTTTCAGCCGCTCCCATTAGTGGTCGACACAGCAGATCATCTTTCTACATCTCACCCTGTTCTCTGCATCTTTCTCTGTCACACCAACCACCTGCACATCCTCCCTCATTACATCCATAAATCTCTTTGGCCTTCTTCTTTTCTTTCTGCCTGGCGGCTCCATACTTAGCATCCTTCTCACAATATATCGGGCATCCCTCCACTGCACATCCCAGGCTCACCTCTCTCATCTTGCCTCAACACCAACCTACCAGCGCTGTACCTCTGATATGATCATTCCACATCCTGCCCATTCTCATCACTCACAAGGAAAATCCCAGCTCTGCCACCTCTACCTCCATCTTCTGTACGTTTGTTGTGTGTTTGTTTGTTTTGCTCAGAGGGCCATAGGTTCAACTATGCGATTAGACAGGAAAATTCAGTAAGGTGCCCTTTAAGAGGTTCCTTAATCCCCAAGTTGTCCACAGTGTGGAATTAAGCACCTCACACAGCAGCAACCTGAAATCTCTGTATGAATGCTTGTGTTCATCATCACTGTAAAGTGTTTATCTGCAAGAGATGGAAATGTGCTCTATAAATGCTGCCCATTTCCCATTTAGTCAATTTAACTGCTGCAAACAAGAAGGGGCCCACAGCCAATCCTACATCTACCTTGACACTTCTGCCATTTCTGCTACAAACCTCACCTATTACAATGTCCTTGTACATATCCTGCACCACACTCACATACCTCTCTACCACTGCAGACGTCATCATACAATACCAAAACTCTTCATTTGGCACCCTAAGTTTTCTTGAAATCCACAAACACGCAATGCAACTTCTTTTGGCCTTCTCTATATTTCTCTACCAGCAATCTTAGAGAAAACATTGCATCAGCAGTGCTCATTCTCAGTATGAAACCGCAATGCTGTCACAAACCTTTACCTTTTTTCCCCCTCAGCCTAGCTTATATTACTTATTCCCATAACCTGATGTTGTAGCTGATCATCACCATTGTTTTTAAAAACATTGGTACCAGTACACTTCTCCACTCCTCAAGCATCCTCTCATTTTCCAAGATTATATTCAATAATGTAGTTAAAAACTCCACTCCCATCTCTCTTAAAAACCTCCATGCCCCATTGGTGTGTCATCTAGACTAACCAGTTTTCCTCTCTTCAGCATCTTCATAGGTATCCTCAGTTCATCCTTACTATTTCACTGCACTTCCTGATTCAATCTCAACACATTGTCAAACCTTCTCTCCCTCTAATTTTCTTTGTTCACCAGCTCCTCGAAGTACTCCCTTCACCTTCTCAAGACACTCTCCTTGATGATTAGCACATTTCCTTCTGGATCCTTTACCACCCTAACCTGATGTACATCCTTTCCGGGTATGTACCTTTGCCAAGTATTTTTTTTTTCCTTTTCGTCAGTGTTCAATGTCATGTACACCTTTTCATAAGCTTTTACTTTGCCTTTGCCAACTCTCACTTTATCTTAAGCAGCATTTCCCTGTATTTCTGCCTACTTTCTTCTTCTTTCTGACTATCACATTCCTTTTTCACCAATTGCTTCCTGCTTATATTTTTCTTTTTATCTTCATTCCCGTACCAAGTCTGCCCGTCTTCTATTCTCAGTTCACGTCACACCATGAGCTTTCTGAACTATCTCCCTGCTTACGTCTGCAGTAGTTGTCCAGTCAATGAGCACCTCATCACCACCCAACACCTTCCTCCTTACATTTCACACACTATCCTCTTCTTCAGCTCCGAAGTCATCCAACAAGTCACAACGTGATGCCGTCTTGCTATCCTCTCACCTGGAACCACCTTACAATTACACCTTACACTGTTTTTAGAATACATGTCCCGCCTAGGACATTGCCCACCTGTGTGCACCTTTTCCTTTCCACATCACATTGTGCTCCCCCTATCTTCTTAAAATAAATATTCACAATGGCCATTTCCACATTTTTGAAAAATCCACCACCTGCCCTTTCACATTCCTCACCTTGACACGGTAACTATCCATGGTCTCCTCATTACATCTAATCCCTTCACCAACATGCCACTGAAGTTCATTCCAATCACCACTCTTTCTTCATTGGGCAGACTCTCCTTCACCTCTTCTTTCTATTCTATCTCACACCCCACTTTGAAAGGCACATGCCCTAATGACATCTGTCATCACCCTTCAATTTCCAGCTTCACACTCATCACTCTGTCAGACATTCTCTTCACCTCCAGTACACTTTAAATATAGTCTTCCTCCAGAATGAACGTTATATCATTTCTTTTCCGACCCACACCGACAGAGCTGTTCTGATACTACCTCCAATGCTCCTGGCCCTACTTCCCTTCAACTGGTGTCACTTCATCCATTTCTCCTACTTGCACAGTCATACTGTCAACATTCAAAGTTCCATCTTTTGCCATTACACTTCTACCCGTCATCCTCTCCCGCTGTCTCTAGACACTCTTCCACTCTCTCCTTCTCCTCTGTCACCAAACAGTACCAGTTCCCAGCAGAATCATCCTGGACAACAGTACCATGTGGCCATTGTTGTTATCCTGGGGCTCAGCCGATCCAGTATGGAAATCCGATTTGTGAGCTGCATATTTGATTTGGCAAAATTCACACTGGTTGCCCTTCCCGACCAAAGCTTCCTCATTTCTCCGGGCTTGGGGCTGGAACTCACAGAGCACTGGCTCATGCATCCCCCAGTGGCTGAGTTCATACTTTCTGGCACATAAGCTCCACAATTCATGCATGCAGGCTGCATAAACTACAGACATGAAGATCAGTCAAAAGCTGAGTGTCTGTGCATGCACACACAGTAGGCACATACACATGCACAGCACAACACAGCATATATAACAGCAGAGGCAGCTCTGGAGGGGATTTGGGTTGCCAGGGCCCTGTGGGGAAGCGATGGCTTCCTGTTTGCAAGCCTTTCTTTAGTGAAAATGCTTAAAACGGGCCAAACGAGAGCAGTGCTTATCCAGCAAAATTGCTGCTAGATGGAGCAGAAAGTGCACAAATTTTCTATGACACCCCAGTAATGAGGTTTTATATTGACCCGGGCACGGTGAGTGGAAGAGCTCGCTGCTCTTCTTCTCTTAAACTCAGTCAGTTTGCCTCGCCCTCTATTTGGGGCCCCACTACAAAACCAGTATGAGCTTGGACAGGTAGCAAGCAAAACACACGCAATAAAATGAGGAACACTTATCAAGTATTCATAAACCTCTACTATACTGCTGTCTTTAAAACGTCAGAAAGTAAATTGTTTTCTTTCTTATACAGAAAGAATACATTTTCTCGCTCATAACGTCCTGCTTCTTTTGACAAGAAATGGCAGTTGTTTTTCTGCCTGCTCAGACATCTTATCGCAAACGCAAGCATGAACAGGAATTTTATTACTTGATTTGGCAAAGGTGCGCGTGCCCTAACCTCTCTCCAAAATCAACAACATATTTAACACGCATTTTTCCTTCTATTAAGATAAGAAAGGTGTTTATTTTACCGTTTAATTACAGTCATGTCTATAACTATTTGGATGGTGGCACATTTTGGTGACTTTTCCTCTGCACACCACAGTGGAGTCGAGTCTGGGAGCATATGCTGGCGCAGTGCGTCACACATTTTTTCTTTTCTCTCTCTCTCTCTTTTTTAAGCACAGCCCTCCTCAAAATAGAACTTCTGATTTCTGATTTGAATAATCAACACATCCCTGCCCGACCTGCAGCTCCCCCCCACCAAAAATACCTGCCTGGACTCTCCACCCAGCCTAATAATCTGTTTGTCCTTTACTGAAACCCACACAGACTCCACCTGCTAATATTTCCTTCCTTCTCTATTCATTAGTTTGTCCTCTTTTTAAATTTGAGCTTCACCAACATTGTGCATGTGTTTCTCAAGTTCAAAACAGCAAGTAAAGCTCAATGGTGGATATTTTGCAAAAAAGAGCACAAGAACTGTTGTGTTCACGCAGATCTCTGAACACTTGTGATCAGACAGTATACCACATTGCTTAATACGGACATTCGCAACTCTATCTGATGCAGTGTCGTGAGAAGATCAAATCGTGCTTCATTAGCAATATTTCTGAGTGTTTCTTAGGACACCCAAGCTTTTTGAAAGAAATGCCATTACATTTTTGCAAAATGTGCAGACTTCTGATAAATTAAAAATGTATTCTTGGTAGGAAATATTTTTGGTATACATCACAGTTATTATCTTAAAGGGAAATGCATATTATTTAAACAGAGGGAAATAAGTTTTACCAACTGCATTTTTGGAGACTTCATTAGTGCTGCCTTGTGAAGTTCAGAACGCCGTTATCTTCTGCAATTTAGCCACGTTCTATGTCTAAACTGTCTGAGGTGCCAAGATTCACTCTGTGCTTTCTGACAAACATAAGCCTCAAAGGCCACTCACAATGCATTAAGAATGTTTTCTTTTTGACAGACATCAAAATGTGACCTTTAAATGATTCTTGTTATCAGGAAAGCTGAACAAAAAAATCAATAGGATGCAGCTGGAGAGAAGGGATTAATGCAGGACAAATTGATCATTCCATTTCATTTTCAACTTGACTTGATGTACCAGCCACACACCTAATCTGGCCACAAACTGCTCTTAACACCTCACCAGAGAATCCTTTGAGTGGAAAAATACAATGAAATAAGCGAGCTTCTCTGTTACAAAGACAATAAGAGAAACCCATGATGTTTTACCTGCAATTAACATTCATAAAAGAAACCCTTTCTATGCCTTTTATGTAGTTTTTCCTAATAATGCTGATGTTTCTCTACATCACTGCGAACGAAGATGGCAAAACCCATTGTCTTGTTCACACAGTTTATGGGTCCATCAAACTGCAAAAACAATACATTAATCATCAGAACACCCTGATAGATCATTAATTATTGCACCTCACTGTTGATGTCACACGTTGTTGAATCCTTTCATGGATAATCAGAGCACTTTGGTGGAACTTTATTAAACAGAATGCTCATTTACAAAGTCATCTCTGGATGAACAGGCGCCGAGTCTTGAGATATAAAAGACAATATTTTCTTTTAAAGAATTTTTCAGCCAACATTAAAGAGAATAGCTGCCATTGAAGAATTATGCTATTTTCCCGTGCTGCCGAGATTGGAAGCATATTATGGTTGAAATGCCAGGGCTCGACAGATAACTGTGATAACAAAGATAGCAAATGTGGGAAATGAAAAATGGCACTTCTCTTCTACGAGGAGATACATCAGTGTTTATTAAATCAATGCCAGACAGAGGAATCTGAAGGTAAAATAATGAACCACTTATAAATGATCTTTGCTTCGCTGGGCCTTACCTGATCAGGGTGTTCAGGGACCACCAATGCAAGGCATATTAGGAGAGGTCTATTAATCCTTGTGCTTTTCATAGCTGACTATAAAATGGGTGAGTCCTCTGTGACTTACTAGGCACATCCTTTTAATTTTTCAATGTAAGGGAGAGAAAAAAGGCAGGCACACAGCTCCTTTTGATTGGATATGAAAGTTTGGGTTGTCTCTATATTTCTGCTGTAACAGATATTTCATTATGGTGCTCTGGGACCCACATTACACAGCACTGCTACCTTTTTCACGACATCTACGGCAAGCAGAGAGGCCGCTCTGCTCCCAGCAGAAATGTGCTTTTAATTGACTGACATCTAATCAGGCAGTGAAATACAGCAGGAGAGTTAACAAAACAGGTCAACAAGGGACAAGGACGACCAGCTACTCTCCATTATGTCACACAGCCGAGCTGTGGTTTTGACCCACCTATATTAGCCTTGTTTTAATTAACAAAATGACAGAGTTGGAGGTATTCTTAGCAAGATCCTTGGGTGAATGTTTGATTGTATATGACGAGCGCTTCTTAAGAATACACCAGCTTAAGGAGGAGGAACGTCTTTGATGTGCTGAAATTACCGGAGCCCAGAGGTCTCGCAAGCTACGCCTTAACACATATTAAACAGGCTCTAAAGGATGAAATTTTCACCGTCATCTGTTTCTTCTCCCTCTCTTTTTTAAGCTTGCTGAGTGGTGTGGAGGGTTTGACTGAAATAGCATGTCTCCCTCATTATCAAATGTTGAATCAATGCCCAGAAGGACACCATCAACTCCCTTCAATGTAAAATCATCTACAGAGACAGCACTCTAGTGACATCCATAGATAGAGAGGAAAGGCATAGTCACAGTAAATCTTCCGCCTGTGCTTTGGGGAATCATTGGAATTCATGATCTTTTCACAGTATGCTAACAATAATCTTCTGCACGCTCTGTCTCACACATCACCAGGCATAGCAAACACTTGTCTTCACTCAGCCAGCTTTTTCTCACCATGCAAATTTCAGGGCCACTTCCCTCTTTGTATTTCAACTATGTCCTCAACCTTTTGATGCCACTACCCTTTTTACAGCATAATGAATACAGCGCTCGTTTGTAGTAAGTTTGGTACACACCTTCCCTCACACAGAACTTACTTTGATACACCCTTGAACTGCAAACATCGGGGAAAAAGGACGGTTGCTGTTCTCTGCTGCAGACTGCGATAGCCCCATTTAAACTATGGAAATTAAACATGCTCGGGCTGGACCTTATCAAACACCAAACATGCGCATCTCATTTATTTTTGCCATTACACAAGTTTGTGCTGAACATAAAAAAAAAAACAAGTTAAAAATGCAAGTTTTAGGTGCACGCACACTGACAAGAAACCAGAGAATAACAATTTTAGTTCTTGTTCTGTTTGTATTCTCCAACAGTTTAGCTTGAAAAATATCACCTGATTTCTTTCTTTAAAAAAATCTAACAATTATGGTCCCATTTTGTGGGACATGTCATGGAAAAGGAGCATCACATGCATCCCAAAAGTACTGTCCTTACCTTCATTGACAGGAAAAGGAGCACTGAGATAGTTTAAGTGCTAGTGCCAGTGAAGGTTTAAGGGTTTGAACAGTCATCTGACTATGATGGGCACTGGTCCACTATCTTTACCACCTGGTTCACAAGTGGTCATTATTGGACATACCTGGATGACATTTACCATAGCTGTCTTTGCCTGTTTGGTAATTCTTTGCTGCACTTTTTCATTTGACTCTTTGTTATTGGCAGTATGGCCAAAGCAGATGGTCACCCTTCTGAGTCTGGTCTGCATGAGGTTTCTTCCTATAATTAAAAAACACAGGAGGGCATTTCTCCTTACCACTGTTGCCAACGTGCTTGCTCTGGGGGTGGGTAAAGTTAGTCCTTACCCTAGTAAAGTGCCTTGAGATGACTTACGTTGTGATTTGGCATTAAATAAATAAACTGAATTGAAATATATACAGCAAATGTTTTTTTTCTAATTCATGTACTGTAGCTAATCTGATTCTTAATGGCCTTGCTTGGATCATCAGAGCTGTATTATTTATTGTTCCCCTGGAAGTAAGTCCTTTCAGCATTTCCCTTGTTTTCACTCGGGGTCACCACAGCAAATCCGAGGTGGATCTGCAAGTTGATTTAGCGTAAGTTATATGACTGATGCCCTTCCTGATGCAACTCCATATTGGAGAATTGGCAGGGGTGGGTTTGAACCAGGAACCTTACGCACTACAAACAAGCACACTTAACTGCTTGGTCATCACCCCTGCCCATTTATTGTTCCCCTGTAAATCAGATTAATTAAAATGCTATTTCAGTTCACCTTTTCCCTCAGTAGTACACTCATGCCATGACACTATTTCCCCGAGTCTGGGAACCTCTGCCGCAACCTTTATTTAAGACTACACAAATATTCCACTCCAGCTTCTCACTACATGAGGAGGTACACAAAGCCTTTGTTCAGCAGGGTATAACAAATGTTTCTGCATTTAATTCTGCTGGATACATAAAATGCAACCCAGGTAAAATTTGTCTGTGTTTGTATATTCCACAAGTGCAGAACTGCAAAGCGGACACTTAATTGGAGGCACCTTTTTGAGGCTACTGTGGGTGGAGATTCAGTTCTTATTGCTTTACTCTTATGAATTCAAGGCTGATAATGGTGGAGAACTTCTGGTTTGTTTTAAGAAAGGACTCTTATTCATTATACAAGTTCAGCTAAAAGGTTATTTTTTTAAATAGAGCAATTACAGAGGAATACTTTGAAGGAACATTAAAGTGCAGAATATTTTGAAAGAAATGGTAAATGCTAAACACACTTCTTTTTTTTTATCTCCGATAAAATAATTACCAACATTTTTAACCAAACTGAATGGTTTTGGACCTGAATGAAATGGCTGTGATTCAAACACACTCTGAGGCTTTGGCGTTTATGCTCACTTCATTTAGTATTTTATGAAAGCTGTCATGCAAACACCACAGCTCTGGATCATGGTCCACTTCCAGGTGAACTGTGGTATGTTGGCCAGTTTGCAGTGTGAATGCAAAGTCACCAATCGGGGGACTGTGTCATAGTCATTGGGAGAGGTGATGGTCTAGTGGTTAAGGTGTTGGGCTTGAGTCCAGAAGATCATGGGTTCAAATCCCTGCCTGACTGGAAAATCACTAAGGGCCCTTGGGCAAGGCCTTTAATCCCCTAGTTGCTCCCGGTGTGTAGTGAGCGCCTTGTATGGCAGCACCCTCACATCAGGGTGAATGTGAGGCATAACTGTAAAGCGCTTTGAGCGTCTGATTCAGATGGAAAAGCGCTATATAAATGCAGTCCATTTACCATTTATAGTAGGAAAAATTAAAAATTTATATAAAATGGATGAAATCCAGCACAGGAGCTGTCAAGGAAGCAATAAAAATAGGTAAGATCATTGGGTATCCATGGTAATGTGTACTACTGTCAGCATGTGAGTGCAAGGATTTTCCCTGATCTCCGCTGTGTTGTGTTTGTGTCCTATTTAAAGGATTTTGGTAGTCCCTCATTGAACAACAAGTGAAGCAAAGTAACCCTAATGTATCTGACAGCAACCACACCCAGCCAGTCTATAAAAGTCACAGGAGTGTCAATCCTGTCAGACAGATTTATAACAGAAGATGAATTATTTTTCGCTTAAGCCCCATTCTCAATTTCATGGACATGCATCCTGGATGCTCATGGTCTATATCTGTGACAAATTGGTATAAGACCACAGTTGCTCACAAATGCAAGAGGTGTGCGGTTTGATGATCTAACATGCCAGCAGAGTGCCTGATGTGACGACATAATGCAAGAGGCTTGTACCAAGCAATGTGTGCAAAAACAACCATAGCATGCACATAGTAGCATAGCTTTGACACAACTATGGTTTCGTGAAGAACTATGGTTCTTCAGGAAAAACTCCTGGTGATGTCACAACATGTATGAAAACTTTCCGAGCTTTACAAACACACTTTCATTTGCATATGAAAAGTCATGAGTGGGGGAGGGGGCATTTGTTGAACAATTCTGAGGCAGCTTAAAGCAAAACCATGGTACAGTGATGGAATATCAAGTGTTATGTCTACATAGATAGAGGCTAAAGAGGTCATGACATCGCGGTTAACTGAGGACACCTTTCTGTACATTCTAAGATTTTCCAAGGTTAGGACAAGGTTTCTCTTGCAGGATGCATATCCGTGAAAGTGCGAATTGAGCTTTACCTAGTTTTGACAAAAGAGGTGAGCTGTCAGCGTGGAATAATAATAATAAACATACCCACCCATTTTATCAAAAATACTAAGAGTAGTAAATACATTTTTTTCTCTATGCAACCATGTAGCATTGACACTACGACCTAGTATTTATAAAGAACTATGGTGTTTCCTTGATTAAAAGCGCGGGCATTTATTTTTTTCAAACCGTGCACAGACCCGGCGCCTAAACGAGGCCGGCCTATATATAAGGTTGGTGATTATTAACAAAATGCTGCTTGCTGCCTGCACTGTAATGGACTATATGCACGGAGTAGTGAGATGTATTTCCATTAAAATCTCTAATTTCTGTCATTTCCGGTTATAGCGGATGCCAGTGTTTGATTGTGTTCGATATCCGAAAACTTTAATCAATTTACGTTTCTAGTTTTTTTTGTTGTTGTTTTTGTCATTGTTCATATTTTTGTGGTTGCGTGTATCCGTCATGACAATGAAGAAGACCAAGTTTTCTTTCCAGAGAAGAGAGGACAGCACATCAAGCTATCACTGCTGTGTACCCAAATGTACAGCTTCTGCGCTGTGTAACTCCATTCTGAGTTTTTTCTCTTTCCCGAAAGATACTGAGCAGCAAACGAAATGGGTCATAAATATTCGGAGGGATCATTTTGTAGTAACAAGTAACACCAGAGTCTGTTCTCTGCATGTTCTGCCTGCTGATGTGATCCAGCCATCAACCACACAGGTGCGCCGTTTGTTAAAAAAAGGAATCATCCCCGTTCTTTTGGAGTGGAACAACTACTCCATTCCTGCCCCTCGTTCCTGTGTTTGGGAGCGAAGAGAGTCACCAAACCCTCTTGTTGATCACCTGGAGGAACCAGCGATGGAGATAACTTTGCCTGTCCAGAACTACTGCTCTTCTGCTGAGCCAGCTGTAGTGGATCTGGCGCTTGACGAGACCACACTAGACGTTCCGGTGCCATCAGGCGTAGAACGTGGAACTAATACATGGATACAGTCAATATGGTGTTAAGTTTCACATATATCCCTGGGTGTGGCAAAACAAAGACAACCGCTTTAGATCTGTCATGAAGAATCTACCTAGACATTCTCGATGGTAAGAAATCAATGCAGTGTTAAATTCAAATCCTACCAGTGTGCCACCTGCCATCGTTCCTCTGCAACATAACAGCCTGGTATGCTCTTTCATTTTTGGATTTTAAGGTACCACTCCACAGCGGAAATGAAAAAAATGAATTGCAAACTGCACCCACCTTGCTGTTCTTTTTCAGCAAGTTGTTATTCCTTTTCCTAACATCACTAGGAGAAAGGGTCACTCCCTCAGGACTCAAATTACAGATATATTGCCCGTCAGCACAAACGCTGATGCAGGAGGCTGCCATTTGGACACTTGTCACGTACCCACATATTGACTGCAACCGAGCACATGGACAATCAGCCAGGCAGAGACGTCTGGTGGCTAACATGAGAGACCTGGCCTTTGAACAAGACTGGCGGTTATTTAAGGCAACATTTTTCAGGCAAAGTTTTGACCTGGCAATTAATTGAAACAGGCCCCTATTTAAGGTCAGGCATTGAATCAATAAAATACTGTACTTAACTTGTCTGTGAATCTATGTGTAAATACAAACTGGCTTAAAATTCAGAATAAAGACATGAAATCATTCAGTATAAATCTGTCAGTAGTTATGAATAACAAAATACAAACTGATTTAAGTAAAACATTAGTAAAAGGTACTCGTAAAAGTGATTACAACTTCCCCCAAACTTATTCCAAGACTGCAACAATTTTTTGTCAGGTTTCATGAAAACTGGTTCATTACTAAAGTGCACAATCTTATAATGAAAAAAAAAAAAGCTGCAATGATTATTCAATGATTAATCAACAACGAAATTAATGGCGAACTATTTTCATAATCGTTTTGGAGAGGGGGAAAAAAGGCTTTTTTTTTTTAATTCTGCTTCTTAAATGTGAATATTTTTGTGGTTTCTTTCCTCCTCTCTGGTAACAACCTGAATACCTTTGGATTGTGGACAAAACAAGACATTTGAGGTCATCATCTTGGGCTTAGGAACAACTGACAACTGTCATGACAAGCTCCATGACAATCAGTTATACACTCAACAAAAATATAAACGCAACACTTTTGGTTTTGCTCCCATTTTGTATGAGATGAACTCAAAGATCTAAAACTTTTTCCACATACACAATATCACCATTTCCCTCAAATATTGTTCACAAGCCAGTCTAAATCTGTGATAGTGAGCACTTCTCCTTTGCTGAGATAATCCATCCCACCTCACAGGTGTGCCATATCAAGATGTTGATTAGACACTCGAAGAATGATCCACGTTTTAAGCTATCACATATCTGCCACTAAGGTGCCTCAATGTGCCTCTCTGTACCTCACATGTGCCACTTATCAGTCTCTAGTGAGCCAAGACGACCTGTCATTTGAGCCCCGTCCAGCCTCGAATGGCTCGTGTCATCGCACATGATCCACGTCAAGCCACATATGATCCATGTTGTTATATGGCTGGGGGGGCCTGGCTGCCGGTTTGTTTGTCTTTTTGTTTTCCTCCCAGGTGGCGTGCATTTGGGACTGAGTGGCTGTGTTGCTGAGGCTGTCAGGACCTCACCCTGATCACCTGCGACTCGTCAGGACTCACAGCTGAGGTGCATCTGGATGGATTGGAGCATGTTGGCATTTAAGACTGGAGTGCACAGTGTGTATTTGCCAGAGACTCGACCTTGTGACCAGACGGGTGAGATCGTCGTCTTGGGAGCCATCTCATCAGCAGCGGACGCTGAGAATGTCCAGGTTTGATGCACGGTCTGTGAAAGAGGAGGGGGTGAGGTCTCACGCTCGTCAGCACACTTCCTGAGGTACGTTGGATTTTGTGACTAACAGTTATACAGTCAGTAAATGTGGTGTCCCTCACACCTTATTGTATTGAGCTGTATGTTAGTCATGTATCAGCTTCCACTGCGGTGGAGTTTTGTGAACGGGATGTTCCATGCCTGCAGGTTGGGAAGCTGATCAGTAATCAAGCCAGGAAGTGTTTGCTGTTTGTACACCTTTAAGTGTTCTGTGTGTAGAGTGTGGACTCACATAATGGTTCCTTCTTTCACAGACTCGGTTGTTGCGGCCACCTGGGGGGTGTCGGCGGGGTCCTTGGGTCCGAAACAGCTTCTGGCTCCGGACCGTTAGCGCTGCTGGGAGCGCACCACGCCAGGCCGCACCTTTCTGTTATTACATTTTCACTGTTATGTATTAAATTCAGTTAGCCTTTGTACCGTGCTCTGCTTATTTCATACTGGGTCCTTCAAACGCTGGTCGGTTCTCCGAGCTGCGTCCGACACATAACACATGTAGCGCCATGTAATGTGACTGTGGTGCATGTTTAGGCATGGGTTTGGTCCAAACCTCCAGCCCTCCCACACATGGTACCTTTAAAGTGAGGGTTTTCAATTCACAGCATCCATTCAAGATGTCATATTTTTTAAACGTAGTCCAAAAAAAGATGCTCCTGTACAGTCCGGCCGGTGTGGGTATCTGTGCACCGGGGTGCTGTTCACCTGTGTTACAAAGTCATTAAATGCAGCAGTTCTGCATGTTCACCCAGCTCTCTGTGACCAAAAAAAAAAAGTCACCACAATGAGGTGGCCCCTTTAATTATATACACCCGCAACTGTGTGAATCAATCACTCCCCCCAAAAAAAGAAAACAACACAAAACACATCCATAACCAGACCAGCTAGAAGCAGTCATTTTGACACTGTGATCCAACTTTTTACGTTGTGTTTGTCCATTACTGTCTGCAAAATCGCTCTTTTTTGCAAGCTCGCGTTCTGCGTAAATGCTTGTCTTGCGTGTGAGTCATTGCGTCAGTGTGTCTCATCTGATCCATTATAACAAGATGTTAAATCTATCATAAACACACTTTTACAGCTGCTTATATAGACGGAATGACCATGCAACAGTTTTACCAATCTATTACAATATAAACATGACAAATAATTACCTTTTAAGCTGTTCCAAATATGTTCTCCACCTCAGCACGAGACAGAGAGAGGAAAAAACTCCAAATGTCCTCTGTGATTCCAGAAGTGATTAGCGGTGTTTTCAACATCCAAACTCTGACAGAAAATGATAAATAATCTGCTACAAAATAATTAATAATGACTAATTATTATTGTTAATTAATAATTAATAATTAATAATAATAATTAATAATAAATAATCTTCATTGGCTTCCTGTTAATTCTAGAATAGAATTTAAAATTCTTCATCTTACTTACAAGGTTTTGAATAATCAGGTCCCATCTTATCTTAGGGACCTCATAGTACCATATCACCCCAACAGAGCGCTTCACTCTCAGACTGCAGGCTTACTTGTAGTTCCTAGGGTTTGTAAGAGTAGAATGGGAGGCAGAGCCTTCAGCTTTCAGGCTCCTCTCCTGTGGAACCAGCTCCCAATTCAGATCAGGGAGACAGACACCCTCTCTACTTTTAAGATTAGGCTTAAAACTTTCCTTTTTGCTAAAGCTTATAGTTAGGGCTGGATCAGGTGACCCTGAACCATCCCTTAGTTATGCTGAGACTTAGACTGCTGGGGGGGGGGGGGGGGGGGGGGGGGGTGTTCCCATGATGCACTGAGTGTTTCTTTCTCTTTTTGCTCTGTATGCACCACTCTGCATTTAATCATTAGTGACTGATCTCTGCTCCCCTCCACAGCATGTCTTTTTCCTGGTTCTCTCCCTCAGCCCCAACCAGTCCCAGCAGAAGACTGCCCCTCCCTGAGCCTGGTTCTGCTGGAGGTTTCTTCCTGTTAAAAGGGAGTTTTTCCTTCCCACTGTTGCCAAGTGCTTGCTCACAGGGGGTCGTTTTGACCGTTGGGGTTTTTCCGTAATTATTGTATGGCCTTGCCTTGGAATATAAAGCGCCTTGGGGCAACTGTTTGTTGTGATTCCTCACTATAAACATGCCTCTTAAATCCTTGTTTGTCCTCGTAGTACCTCGTACACAATCCGCCCCACGCTGTTGTTGCTAAATTTTTGAAGTTCTTGAAATTAGCACCACGCTCAGAGATGAGCGCCGTTAGATGAATATTCTGCCTCTAAGAGCCTCTCAGAGCCACTATTCTTCCATGATTGTTAAATAACTGGACTTGTATCAAAAATAACATGCTACGTGGCTCATTATTCATCCTTCATTATTTGGTGGGACCAGGGCTTTAAAGTTGCAGGCACGCTGCATTTTTATAGTTCATCATTAACATGAGGACAATAATCTGGTGATGGGTTTGTGATTGCAATCAAATTCTGGAATGCTTATAAAAGTGCCACTGATAACATAGAACGATTTCATCTGTCTCACCTCCAGCCTGAAGCTTTGATGGTGTCAAGTGGGAGACGACAACCAATTAACACAAAATCAGTCAAGCAACTGGGGGTCAGATCTCAAGATGCTCCCAATCACTCATAATTTCCTGTGCCGCATTTCCACATCTACTGACTGGAGTCTGATAAGGCCACGTGCACAATGGACACTACATCTGTACACAAAAACACTGTGCTCCCGAGACAAATTTCAGTGTAGACTGCAAATACTTTGTTGTTTCTGAATAAGGGATAAGGTAGGCGGCCCATACAGAGTGACGATGCTACTTTAAGCAAACAAGGGCAAGAGGTAAGAAGAAGCACTGCACCTTTATTAAGAAGTGTCCAGCACGCAGCACAAGGTTACAGCTCAACACTTAGGTATACAAAGGCTGGGAGATGAATGGAAGGCTGTGTGTGGGGTCTAGCAGGATGAGACAGTAGTCCTGATAGTATTTCTGGGCACGTCCTCCTCTGTTAGTCATTATTGTGTGCAGAAGAGGGGTGATGTTTACTCTGCTGAGACAAGCAAGTCTACTGCTCTGGGTTGAAACCTTGTGACTCTCTTCTCCCTCCTGCTGCCAGCTTTCTGAACGTCTAGCCCTGGCCCTGCCACTCGGTGGACTCAATAGCTTTCTGCTACTGAATGCCTATCGCCTACCAGGACAAAGGCTTATTTGTTTTGTTTTTTATGTTTTTGGAAAGAGATTATGCCTTTTATTTTGGCTCATAGGTTTTGAGCTGATATTTCAGCAAATAATAGCATAAGGCATGTAATACTGCAATATTTCCTCCCACATCTTCTGTTTACTATTAGTGCTAACATACCCCTGCCCACACACACACACACACACACACACACACACACGCAACAAAGCTAAGGTTAGAGAGAGAGAGAGAGAGAGATGATGATGATGGAGAATTACTGCAGTGTACAATGTATGACATCGGGAGTTGTAATCCTTGAAAATAAAAATATAGCAAATAAATCAATCAAAATACAGTTGGATGGTTCATCATGTCAAGATAAAAATAAATAAAATCTAAAAAGAATTTAACACATTAACACACGCAACTGACTATGTAAAGCTAACGGCTCAAGGACAGTGGAAGCAACCAAGCACAGAGAGACAAGGGTGAAATAATAAATAAAAACAACAACAACAAAAAGGACATTTAAATTAATAGAATTCAACCTTCAAGTTATAAACGAACATAATAAAACTAAACAAGCTGATGTGACAGAAACAAGCAATCTCTGGGGGGGAAAAAGAACATTTGTGATACAAAATGGCAATGATTGTGATACATAACGGCATAAAGGGCAAAATCAATAATAATGTGCAAAATTTAAAAAAAAAAAAAAAAATGAAATGGTTACCAAGATTATGCAGGAGGTCAGGGGAGTAGAGGTCATGTTCAACATAAACAGGGAAGCCATTATGGCGTCTGTATGGATGACTCTGGAAGAAATAAACAGGAGTTGATGTAAGTACACTTCACAGTGAGTGCTGTTTAAGTCTTAAATCTACTTGACAATATGTAGCACTCAAATATTAATGTGACACAATGCTGTAGTAAGTAAGCACTGCCTCACAGCAAGCATACAAACCAGCGATGCTCCGTGTCCTTAAGTGGTGGCGGGTTATTTTGGGCTTCAGTCAATCACAGACACACTTATTCTTACCCTTTAAAACAACAGAAGTCATCTTTTTTATCATCCTATAACAGCACCAAGACCATAAATTAAGCGTTTGCTCATTCCAAAACCTCTCAGCAAAATTAGGTAGAGGAAGCCAGACACCAATGCAAAGCTAACACATCACTCCTGCATTCCATTTCATGCTTTCATATCCGCGCCATTCCTTCGATTGCACACAAAGCAAATTCAAAGCTTACGCGCAGTGTAGACAGTAGTAAGACAAAGAGAATGTTAGATTTGTTTTTTCTCTCTCTCTTCAACAAAATAGAATCCTATAGTAGCCCAGAAAAGAGTTTGTGAGGCTCCACCACACTGAGGACAACAAAGGCATTACTCTTTGCCAAAAAAAAAGAAAAAACCCTACACAAATGGCTGTGCAGTCACTGCAGAAAGCAGTCATCTATTTAAGTCTGCACGTTTTGTTATGCACAATGCCTCACATCTATTTATTTGATACTGTTAGTGTGAAATGAATAAGAAACACACCAAGAGAAGAGAAACACAGAAACTGTATTTTCTCTTAAATATTCAAACTTACACCGGAGACTAAATATGGAAGATACTTGCTGCTTTTCAGTGTTTTCAGTTTAAACAAATGGTCTCAGAGTAAATCCTCTGACAACAATGTCGGCGGGGTTTGTTCACTAGCAATGACCTCATAGTCAGTACGCCGCCTCGCCACAGGCGGCCTGGGGTACTCACCAGAGGCTACAATAAAGACCAAGGTTGTGGCATTTTGAAAAGAAATGATTGTTCACGTACAGTTAAATGCCAGCATGAACTTAAACAGCTAATTTTAAAGTGGAGCCCAATTAAAAACCAAACACCAAATAATCTCTAGTCTTTACAGTCTTTAAGGTGGCAGCTGTTATTTTCAGGATTGATCAAAGTGTATTAAAGTTGAAAGCAAATAATGAATATGAGCTTGTGGTGCAGACTGTTAGTTTTAACATGAGAGTATGTTTTGTGTGTTTTACTCTTTTTGGGGTGGAATTACTTGCTCTAGATACTTTTACCAAAGCGGACCATTCTCTTTCCATTTCTTAATGACTGATTTAAATTAAATCAAAGGAACATGTAAACTCAACCCTCACGTTTTTATCTGATGATATCAAAGAAACACTAAAAACTACAGCACTGCGCTCATAAGAGCGCAAACCTTCAACACAAAATTTTTTTTTCCAATTTTTTTGGTTTCTGAATTCTTTTTCAGATAATTTTCACAGAACATTGGTTATCTCTGCTATGCACAACTTGTCATTGGATTTTGGCACTTGGTTTCCGACTAATAACTGGAAGATAGACAAACAGGCATAAAACTGGAACCTCCATCCAATTTTGGTGGTGTAGGTAAATCCATAAGAGAGCGACTGAGGCACTTTTGATTGAGATATAATGCAAAATGTACACCAAACAGGCTTTTCAATATTAAATTCAAATGTCCACAAAATCCACAATACAGATCAGATCCAGATCAAACTTTGTCAGGCGATAGTGAGTACCAGCCTGCACCTCGCTTTCAAATATAACAGTGATTGCAGCATGTTTGATAAAGATATAATGTAAAAGATATATTAAATTGGTTTTTCAATGTTAAATTTAAATGGCCACAAAATCTGTAATCCAGATCACAGCCAAATCAATCTTAGTCAGATGACAAGTGCCAGTCTGTACCTCACTTTGAAATATGAGAATGATTGGGGCATGTTTGATCAAGATATAATGTAAAATATACATTAAATTGTGTTTTTAATGTTAAATTTAAATGGCCTTAAAATCTGTCTGGATCAGAGCCAGATCAAACTTTGTCAGTCAATAAAGGATACCATCCCACATAACGCTCTAAATTATGAAAGCAACTCAATCTTTTTTGACAGAGTTATGAATTTTTTAAAATTCCTTTAATGTTAGAGGATAGGGATTTTTCCAATTTTCTTCCTGACTCTGACCTTTGTCCTATGACAGTGAAAATTTAATCAGTTCTTGCCTATCTGGATATGAATCCTCTGTAGAAAAAAAAAAAAACAATATAGGAAAAATTGTGGGTTCCAGGCTGTTCACAAACAGACAAACAAACAAACAGGGGTGAAAACATAACCTCTGCCCAACTTTGTTGGAGGAGGTAATAATAACAGCACAGTGGTTTAGTGTTTAGCACTGTGCCCTCGCAGCAAAAAGGTCCTGGGATCGCTTCCCACCTGGTTCTTTTCTGTGTGGAGTTTTCATTTCTCCCCTGTATTTGTGCAGGTTCCCTCCAGGTGCTCTGGCTTCTTCCCACTTCCAAAGACATGCAGGTTAGGTGAACATGCAATTTTAAATTGACCGTAGGTGCGAATGTGTTTGCCGACTACATGTGTTGCCCTGTAATAGACTGGCGGCTTATCCAGAGTGTACCACACCTATAACTCAACAGACTCCCTGCAAGAAAATACAGTATGCTCATTTTTAAAAATATGGGTAAGGATTACAACAATCTGAAATAAAATCATGCAATGCAGATCATGTTAGCAGGTGAGAAAATCCTGTTAAAATAAACATGAAACCTCAAAAACAAATAAATAAATAAATAAAAATCCTTGGACCTGTAGGTGAAAAGATGACTGGATGTAAATCACTTTGCAAATAACCCACAACTTTGCAAACAATGTTGCTACAACAGGAATCAAATGGATTTCAGGTCATTCACCTTCAACTGCTGAGCATATCACTAAAAGGATCAAGAAATATCTAGACAAGCATGGAAATCACACATTTAACAGGTGAGTTATGACCCCTCAGATGTCACTACGTGAAAAAGTGTCACGTGTCTGTAACTACGGTCACTACGTGGGCTCAGGCTCAGGACTTCAGGAAACCTTTGTCAGTGTCTATCATTCACTGCTGTTTCCATGTCAGATTATGCTGTACCCTGCAAAACACAAGTCATACAGCAACCCTCTCGATGCTCTGCCAACCTTTCTGGGCTTCATCACATCTGAGATGATCAGTAACACATTGGAATAGTGTTTCTGTTGACGAGTCAACATCTCAAAACAGTTTTTGGATAAAAATAGATGCAATTTTCTTTGTGTTAAGAAGAACAACAGTCATCAGGAGATATCCCCTCAGTCCCCACAAATCAGTGACCGTGAAATTGACCCCAAGGTCACTGTAATCAACTGGTGTCGAGGGATCACCAAAGTACACTCTTATGCTAAATATAAATGAAACTGGTCAACTGGTTCTTGAGATATTGCACTAACAAAGGTGGCAATGACAATATCTCAAATATATTTCAACCGATGCAGAGCCATCCTCTCAGACCCCTCTCATCAAGCACATCAGCTTTTCAGCCTGCTCCCCTCGGGTAGGAGATACAGGTCGATCACAACCCGAACCTCCAGGATGACAAACTGTTTTTCTTCCCTGGGCTGTCAGAACACACATGTGCAATAACTCTGACCACCATGTGCAATAAGTGAAGTCCTATGGGCTATACTCATATAAATATGTGCAATATGTGCAATCTAATTTTCTCTGTGCTTTATCTAGAATGGATATTTATTTGTTTTAAATAGCTTGTACATATCTTCACTTATTTATATGCTCACATTTTTCATTTGGTCTGGTTAGTTATTTATGAGTCATAACTGATGGCTTCTTTTTAACTTTTCTTATTCACAATCTCAGTTGCAAAGTGGCACCGCTAATCTCGTATGTGTACAATGACAAATAAAGCTTCTATTCTATTCTAATATCTCGCTGTAACCTTGAGATTTACCCCCCAAGGTCACCGTAATCGACTGATGTCGGTGGATCACCCAAGTACACCCTTATGCAAAATTTGAATAAAATTGTTCAAGTGGTTCTTGAGATATCGTGCTAATAAGAATGACGATGACAATATCTTGAATATCTCACTGTGGCCTTGAAATTGGCCCCAAGGTCACTGTAATCGACTAGTGTTGGGGGATCACCCAAGTATACCTTTATGCTAAATATGAATGAAATTGGTCAACTGGTTCTTGAGATATCTCGCTAACAAGTGAAAACGGATGGACGGATGGACATGCTGATCACTATATATGCCCATATTTCATACCGGAAGGATAGACAGGAGTACATGTGTCAGGTTTAAACACCAGCATATGTGATGTATGGGAAGCTTTGCCAGTACCCATGGGTGTGCACAGCCACTGTTGCATACACATCTGTGAAGGTACCATTAATGCACAAAAATATCTGCACATTTTGGAGTAACGCATGTTGCATCTTGATGTAGGATGTTCCTGCATCTTCCAACAGGACAACACAAAAGCAGATTCTGCACATCTCACAAATGGATGGCTAAGAATGTGTGCAACATTATCAAGTGCAACATGCAGCAATAGTGCAGCCGAAGACCTGCTTATTGGACAAATGTGGACACATTCCACTTCCTAAACACCAGAAACCACAGTCTTCAGTGCCCAAACACTTAAAAAGTGATTTGAAAGAAAACATTAGGCAATATAGTGGTGAACACGACTGTGCCAAATTTTTTTTAAATGAGTTGTTGGCATCAACTTCAAATGAGTATGTTAAAAACACACACACACTAAAAATCTGCCAACATTTCATACCTTGTCTTTGTTGTATTTTCAATTAAATACAGTTGAAATAATTACCAAATCATGTCAGTTAGTTTTTAATGATTTTACACAGCATCCAACTTTTGTAGAACAAAGTTGTAATAATCACCTGTAAAATCATCTGCATTATGAGCTCATGTGATGTGACACACAACTAAAATGATGAAGCTTTATCGAAGTCCAAATATATGGACATAAATGCACATGTAGATTCAACTGTTTATTAGATGGTTCCTTAACCCTGAACCTCATCCTATTTTGTACAAACTCAATCAATTCAAATTATTTATATAGCACCAAATCACAAGAGAAGTCATCCTAAGGTGCTTCACAAGGGTAAAACAATATAGTCTGCATTGCTTTACTGTACAATACCTACAAAAGGTGACAGAAAAAGAATAAGACAAAGCATTCAGAGCAAATGTAACCTCATTGTCATCTACGTGTCACCAATGCAAGAAACAGCTGCTGTACAGCATAGTCTGCCACTGTCACAGTGCCTGGTGTAAACTATAGTCCTGCCAGTGTTCGCCACACATCATTAATTGTCTGATCATTGTGGAACTGGAAACATCACGGGTTTGAGCAGACGGGAGATCTCACAGGTATTAGCTGCTAATTGCTGGCAACCAAACATGCGGCTCTTTCTGGCAAAAACAATCTATATTAATTCTTCCGATTCCCCATAGAAAAATTAACATTGGAACGTCTTGGGTGCACAAGATAAATGTTTGTACTATAATTACAATGAATTGTGCAAAATTTATTGCAAAGGTTTTGTGCCACCGATTGTACACACAAAACAACAAAGGAATCCTTGTTACTCTTGGCTTTGAAATTAAAACAGCCCTTTATTTTTCCAAGTCTGACCTTGACTCATCTGTTAGTGTTTGAGGTGAGTTAAGATGTGGTACTATATAAATAAATTAAATGGAAATTTAATGTTTGCATCTGCCCTGTAGAAAAAGCCACACTTTAAAAGGGTTAAAGCTGCAAAATGGGAAGGAAGCTGATGACAGGGATGTCATGGATTCTCTGAAAGAAGACATGCTGTTCCAGTGACTCGGCACCACCAACAAAACTTCAGAAAAGCTCAAAGATTTATCCTTTGGAATATGTCTTTTGATTATATCAAAGTCTGGTCTTCTAAAGAAAAGAAAAAAGAAAGCAAACAAAGCATCACCTGTGAATCGAGATAGCCTTTTGCAGAAGATTTTGCACATAATCCCCTTCATTTCAGGTCAGTAAAATATTTGTGCTTTCTCACTGCAATGATGGTCAAAGCACATTTCAAAGGCTCTGTGTGCTTGCCAGGGGAAGGGAAGAAGTAAAAGTGATGGCAGAAGGGAGCTGAGGCAATACCCCATCTATTACATATGGACCAATCATCAAAGGCAAATTACACTACACTTCAGTGAGATATGCTAATTCCAAATTAGATGCAAGTTGTCAAGGCATCAGCAATGTAATATTCTGCATCTAGAAATTGAACCAATACATTCCGAACAGGTTTTACTATCAATATAGAGTTTCTAATAAAATATCTGTAATTTCTCCAAAAATATTAGTCCTATCAACGTTCCGTTTTGGCGGGGCTCATCCTTGAACCAAAATACATAAACATACCACCCGGCAAACGTCAGCTCTCTCTAGTTTCACCGTGATGAAAGTTACACACATGCACAGGCGTACACAGTGGCCACTTGGCTTTTAAATTACAGATGATTTACCGCCCCCTGCTGGAACGGCGTGGGAGTTCAGAATTTAATTATCAACATCCCATTGTTCATTGTTGTTACACAATATTCCTAATTTCTCCAAAAGTATTAGTCCTATCACCTTTTTGTTTTGGCGGTGTTCTTCCTTGACCTAAAACACATAAGCATACTAAATGGCAAACGTCAGCTTTCTCTAGTTTCCCCGTGATGAAAGTTACACACATGCACAGGCGTACACAGAGGCCACTTAGCTTTTAAAATATAGATGATTTACCGCCCCCTGCTGGAACGGCGTGGGAGTTCAGAATTTAATTAACATCCCATTGTTCATTGTTGTTACACAATATTCCTAATTTCTCCAAAAGTATTAGTCCTATCACCTTTCCGTTTTGGCGGTGTTCTTCCTTGACCTAAAAGACATAAGCATACTAAATGGCAAACGTCAGCTTTCTCTAGTTTCCCCGTGATGAAAGTTACACACATGCACAGGCGTACACAGAGGCCACTTAGCTTTTAAAATATAGATGATTTACCGCCCCCTGCTGGAACGGCGTGGGAGTTCAGAATTTAATTATCAACGTCCCATTGTTCATTGTTGTTACACAATATCCCTAATTTCTCCAAAAGTATTAGTTCTATCACCTTTCCGTTTTGGCGGTGTTCTTCCTTGACCTAAAACACATAAGCATACTAAATGGCAAATGTCAGCTCTCCCTGGTTTCTCTGTGATCGAAGCATACGCATACACGCACACAGAGGCCACTTGGCTTTCAATATATAGATGCACACTGAGGACTGCAGTGTACACTTAGAGTGAGTGGGACTCCAGGGGTTGGCATAGATTTAATATTGTGGATAAACACTGGATCATACAGACAGAATTATCTAACTCATCAATGGTCCAAAAAATATTAAAGCTGTATGGCCTTTGGGTTTTTTTTTTTGTTTGTTTTTGTTTTTAAGGTTTAAGTCATAAAAATAATTTTCTTTTGCCCCCACTATAATTTTGTTCATTAGCATTTAAATAAGAGATTCATATTATTATATTGACAATTTGATCAAAATTCATAATGTCTACAAAGAATCTAGAATTTCTACTACTGAAGGGGAGAAATTCAAACAATTAGATGCCATACATTTGGTAGCGACATCATAGATCAAGTGGGGGCTTCCCCTGATTTGCGTGAGGGATGCTGGGAAGGACACAGTGACTGTCAATCGGAGTAAAGAAAGGCAGCATGAAGTCAGCTGGCTGCTTGCTCAAACAAAAGTAACCAAGATGGTGGGAAACGCTCCAAAAAGGCTGATTTCTGTATAAATCAAATATAGTTTCTAATATAATTTTGTAAAAGTCAGCCATAAATAAATATTTCTGGACCTAAAAATGCTGTTTTTGAAACCGGATAACACCTGTGAAGTGAATTACAAGGCATCTAAGAGATATTAGCATGCATGCCCCAGGAACACCCGTCAAGCAAGTGGGTCAGGTTACAGGAAATCTCAAAACCTCATGCATGCTTCCTCCTGCAATCCATCTGTACAACAGCATAAGAAGGAAAATACAATATTTGCTATGAACTTCCCCCCAGGTAAATATATTCTCTTTATTAAAATGAGCTTTAATTTTGCAACATGTTACAAAAATAAACCAACATCATAATGGTTTTTGTCCGTTTTGTAAAGTCTGAAAGGTCGTACAGCTTTAAATTAACAGTAATATTGAAAATGAGCCGTAACCCACCCTGAAAATATTATAAAAGTAAAATATCAATTATGTTGACTGACTACTGATTGTTGTGATGGAAACCTGCTGACCCAGTCACTTGGCACAAGTGGTGATAGATAGCATTGTTATTCACATTATAAAAACGAGATAAACTGTTTATCCAAAGAATTATTATGCACTGAAGCAGTGAGTGCTCACACAGTTTTCAGTGTCATTGCTGTATTTTGACTGTTTGAAGATGGAGGAAAAAATAACCCAAACATTGCCAACAGCTGTTAACCAGCATATTAAGTGCAGTCTCCTGAATTAGTGTCTATCCACGTTTTATTTTCACGACCCTGAGAATTTCATAAAAAAAAAAAAAACTCATTAAAACATGGTGCACCCCATGAATTTGAGCCATTCAGTGTTTTGCCCATCTCTAGTCCCTGGAACAGCTCTTAAGGCCTAACGGGTAATTTTCCCAATTTAAGGTTGGTTAGTTACTTGTCAGGGTTGTGGTCAAGACCAACTACACTGAGACAAATCAAGACCAAGACCAGAGTGCACTGAGAGTGAAACAACACAGAGCAATGCAGGGTGAAAAAAAAGCCAAGGCCTGGAAGGCGTCCTACGCTCTGTGACACATTAACTATAAAATATAGAATATGCATTTCCACAAGTACAAGTGATATGAAACATCCACATTCCCATAAAAGCAGCATACAAACAAACAAACGCTCGGAGCTGAAATCAATCTTTACTCAACACTACGTTTCTGCACCTTAAATCCATGATTAAAAAATATTGCAGTGAGCATCAGCTTTTTTGGGTGACCCTTGTCTTTCCCTTGAAACCATATTTAAGACATGCATTACACAAGTATTCACTAATAAAAACTTTACATTTCTGGCTTTTTTTAAAAACAACAAAATACACGTTTAACTGTTTCTGAAGCAACAAAAAGCTAAATTCAAATCCAAATTTATTAATTTATATAGTGCCAAGTCATGACTAGTCGCCTCAAGGCGCTTCATAAACATCATTTAATAAAATGAATTAACCATGGCTGGTTTAAGCCACGTCTGGAAGTATATACTGGTGCTGCACTTCACCACATCCACAACACCAGGGAACCGCCTTGGGTCCTAGGTGACAACCATTCAGGTAGACAACCGGTCCCTCATACATCACTAAAATAACCATCTAATTGCCACAGACAGGTGAAACGTGGGCGACCCTTTAAGGATAATTCAACATGCATTTCACTGAAAGTTTTACTCAATATACTAATTACTTAAAATCAAAGTGGAATATCTTAACATACAAATACAGTTTTTTACATGATATATCAAAATATATCCAAATGGACATTTTCTGGTTCTGCAAAAAGTGAAATGATTTAAAGGATTTCGATCAACTTGTTTAAAAAAAAAAACATAACCAATACACAATATAGCGCAAATTAATTTATCTGAAAGCTTGGAAGCCTGGAACAAGACTTTGCTACAAAATGCACCCTGATTGTGGCTGACCTGTTAGTATGTTTTGTAAGCAACAAAAACATACCTAAATCAAAAGTCATACATTCAGTGGCCTATATGGAGGTAATTTTATCTAAAAAGAATCTAAAGATAAAAATAAAATCCCAAGTCCTCAATGTCCTAAGCTGAGACAATTCCGAGTAAAAATATGGTTGAATCTGCAACAAAACCTTCAAAAAGCGGTCTTAAGACTCTCAAGACTAAGACCAATCTTGAGTACAATAATACTATTGTTTGTGCTAATTAATTTGTCTACTTTTCAGAAAATGCAAACTAAATATACTATAGATACATTTATCTGATTTCCTCATATTATTTCACAATGTTATGCTTAATTTTTGTGAATAAAAACAAATCCATATGTACAAATTCAATATAATGTGTAGCCATAAAGTACACAATGTTACATGAACAGAAGGTGATTTGCAATTCCTTCTAGTGATCAGTATGGATACCACTTATGTTCCATCATTGTTCTGCCAACATTTCCACTGTTGATTTGAGGAAGACTGCCAAAATGCAGTTAGTTTAAACAATAGAAACACAGACAGACAATTACTCTGACCTAAGGGAGTCACAGACTAAAGAGCTGGTCAATATTTCTGTACAGCATATGCATCAAAACGGCTGGGTCAGCTCCAGCTTCTTGCAGCTCAGGTTGTTCCCTTCCTGCAAGAGCCTCTCCTCACAATCTATGACAATTGCCACATCACTGAGGTGTGAATACGGTGATGAATGTAGCCTCTACGTTTGACACCTGATATGTAAAATCATGGCTTGCATTCACAAGCAATGAGCACCGGTTTGACAATGTCAATATTTCTCCGCTACATGCAGTGTAGGCATATAGACTAATGACAGACCAAGTATATCAGTAAATTAGTGCACAACAGGAGCAGGGGACTGAAGGGGGGGGGGGATTAATAGCTCCAGCAACAAATGACCTGACAGGACAACTGTAAACACGCAAACAGACAAAGAGGCTTGTAGATGTACACATATAATACACACTCACACCCACTGTCATCTACATTACGCCATTTCCTTAAAAGATACAGCCTGGGACACTGAAATATACCCACAATATAAACACAGTTTGAACTACTCCACAGCATACACCCACACCAACACTTCACACACATCTCTGTATCACAAATAAATGGTAGCCAGATTATTCAAACTAACTAAACCATTTTTTAACCTAGTGGAAGGATGGGGTATGGACCGAGGAATAACCCATAGCTTTTGGAGAGGATCAAATTAAAGGGGTGGAACCCCCCATCCCTAACATTGCAAGATAGAGCATTCGTCAACATTTTTGTGAATTTCCCAATAGATAACGCATAGGTCTTTTTGAACACAACAACGACAACAACAAAGTCAGACCTAAATAGAGTACTAATATCTAAATTATCTCTTGAGAAATAATGTAGCAGCTATTTGCTGTTCAGGGACCAAAGGAGTCTGGTTTTATGCACAAGTCAACCATTTCCCCTGCAGGTACTCATTGAATGCAAACATGAATTTCTACAGGGCTTCTTTGTTGCTTGTTGATTTTTACAAAGTGTTTGATTTAGGTATATTTAAAGTACTAATACCTACATTACTTCTCAAGAGATAATGTAGATATTGAAATAAATTGGGGAAAAATTGATCCAATGAACTTGAAGAGTTAATCATTTCTTCCTTGGCCCAAAACCAATTTAAGTAGTTAATGTGCTTCATTTCAGTTCAGAAGGCTCCAGGTTCAAATCCCACCCCTGGCACATTGCTCCATGTAATGTGGAGTTGCATCAGGAAGGGCATCCAGGGTAAAACCTGTGCCAATTCAACATGCAGATCCACCTTGGATTTGCTGTGGTGACCCCGAGTGCAAACAAGGAGGCAGCAGAAGGGACTTACTAAGTAGTTTTTAGATCATTCTGTTAACAGACAGACAAGCAATAATTAAAGCATTACCTCCTTGGTGGAGGTATCAAATGAAACATTTCAAATATGTTGCTGGATTTCAAAGGTTCTTCCACGAATACAGTCTCCTCAGTGCTTCTCACTTATAGCAGCCTTTTTTATATACTGGTGGTCAGCTAAACATTTCTATTGCTTCAGTTCTACAATAGAAAAATGACTCACTCACGCCTTATTTGATAATGCCTGCCCCATACACACAGGCGCTCCCCACCACCCCTTACTCCTTATGGACTCACACCCCTATCCCCTGGCATAAGGCTTATCATAAAAGCACAACAAGGATATATTGTCAAGACTTCTTTTAGGTAGTCCTGATTGAAGAGGCTGACTTTTATTCTCTCAAGTACCCTTTTCCTCTTTTCCCTCTGCCATGGTACACAAGGGTACCATTACGGTGGGTTTGGACTTCATCCATTCATCATTCTTCCCACCTATAAAGCAAAACACACATATATCAACTGCAGCTGCCCACCCTCTTCTTTAAATCTTGCTTTGTTCTGCTGTGTGTGAAGAAAACTGACTAAATGTTGGAAAATGAAAGAAAAGCAGCAATGCTTCACTCTGTGTACAGGGTGCCGACTGCTCAGGACTGCTGAGACGACATCTAGTTGGAATTTGACAAACCGACGATTCATCAGTTTTGACACAGAAATATCAAAATCAATTTTTCATTAATTTGCAAGCAACTAACTGAATGTTAAAGTAAGGAGCTATTTTGATAATAAATTAATCTTTTTGAGTCTTTTTGTAATAACTAAATTCTCAGATTTCAGTTTCCTAAATGTGAATATTTTCTGGTTTAACTAACTATGGTTCATTAAGGAACCAATGACCTAGAGGCTATTACTAATCCACGATCATTAAAATCATAAAAATGCTAGAGGCAAGCATGCTGCTAACTTCTCATTTTATATGAGTGTCTCACATTTGACTGGAATAATCAACATTTTTTACACAACAACCTCTCAGTACAGGAGTACACATGAAGGGTTTTAGTCAACTGGCCTAAATTAATGGCCAGTGGACCAGTAAGAAGTCATCTTGTGTATCATGACAAAGGTAAAAGGAAAAGTGGATTTGAGAGAGCAAAACTCAGCCTAAGATTAACAAAACTGGCCAATAACTTTTCAAACTTACTGGCCCACCTTTGGATTTACTGGCCACCTTTCAGAATGAACGTGAACACTGCGGGCAAACCACACATCCATTTTTAAGTAGAAAAAAGTAAAACTAATATGGTTTTGGTTATATTTTCTTAACTTCCTCCTTTGCTCCTGTTGTCTCTGGAATTTTTACAAATAACGGTTGTATTTCAAAATGGCTTCAAAGCAGATTAAACCAAACCAAGGTATTTTCTTAAAAACAAAAAACAAATGTTGGTCTGAAATACTATGTAATTTCTTGTTCTTCCCCCCAAAATTACCATGCTTTGCCCAGGACAATGGGTCAATACACACAAATGATTTTGACTGCAGTGCGCTCTGCGGATTTTCATTACAAGGAAAAAGACGGAACGACTGGAGCAGCGCCGCATCAAATTTTCCCAGAAACTGGGCGACAGCCAGGTGGAAACCATTCAGATGATTCAGACGGCTTTCGGTGACTTTTCAGTCATATGACTATCCGGGAAATTGTGGAAGAGGTGGGCATATCACAACATGTTCTGTGAGACTTCAACAAGGAGGCGCTTTTGCTCTGCCGTCAGCAGCAGCATGAATTTCACCGCCACTCTTTTCATGGCCAAATCTTCTGTCACAGTGGAATGTGCCGAAAAAGTGCTGATGTCCACCTGATCTGGTCATTTCAGCATGTTGATGGCCGACCGGAGCGTGACGCGCTCTCCACCGTTGTGCGGACGTCTTTAAACTGGTTGCACCACTCCTTAATCTGTGTGATGCCCATAGGATCGTCACCGAAAGCCGTCTGAATCTGCCGAATGGTTTCCACCTGGCTGTCGCCCAGTTTATGGCAAAATTGATGCAGTTGTGCTGCTCCAGTCGTTCCGCCATTTTCCTTGTAATGAAAATCCGCCGAGCGCACTGCACGTCCTCACACAAAGGCTGCTTACCAGCAAATGACGCAATCGACAGGCGTGAAAAAGTTCACGCAAGCGCACAAAGGTTCAAGGTTTGCTCATGCAAGCACACGTGATTCAAATCCATCAGGTTTTTGAAAAAAATAAAAAGGTTCGATACTTTTCTAAGATCTCGTATATGTTGAGCTCACAAAGCTTGCCCTGTCTCAAATACTCCTCTTAATCCAAGAAACCCAAGTTATGTGTCTAAATTTGAGGAGTATTCAGATGATTCTTCAGTTTGTATAGAAATATGTCCTCTGAACTAGGTATTTCTATTTAAGTAATTATCTAATGGTTCTAAGTTTAACATTTTAATTGAACTATAGAACAAAAAAACAGAAGCCATACATAAATTCCAATATTTCCTCTTGTTTGCAGCCAGGATATATTATTGGGGAAACTGGTGCAGATTTTTTTTTCCACACCTGGATTGTGTGTCAAATTGCAGTAATCTTGCATTTCTCAAATCAGCTAAAATAAACATTCAAAGAAAGAGAAACCACATTGGGGTAGGGTGAACATCATTCAGCAGTGTTTATTGCATGGCGACAAGAAAACATATTTCCTTTCTAAATATTAGAAATATCTTCCTGGAGTCCTGGAGTCCCTGGGAGGGGTACTAGATAGCGCTCCGACTGGGGACTCCATTGTTCTCCTGGGGGATTTCAACGCCCACGTGGGCGGCGACAGTGAGACCTGGAGGGGGGTGATCGGGAAGCACGGCCTCCCCGATCTGAACCCGAGTGGTGTTCAGTTGTTGGACTTCTGTGCTAGTCACAGTTTGTCCATCACGAACACCATGTTTGAGCACAAGGGTGTCCATAAGTGCACGTGGCACCAGGACACCCTGAGCCGGAGGTCGATGATCGACTTTGTAGTCGTATCATCTGACCTTCGGCCACGTGTCTCGGACACTCGGGTAAAGAGAGGGGCAGAGCTGTCGACCGATCACCACCTGGTGGTGAGGTGGATCTGCTGGGAGGGGAGGAAGCTGGTCAGACCTGGCAGGCCCAAACGTATCGTGAGGGTCTGCTGGGAACGACTGGCGGAACCCTCTGTCAGGGAGGTCTTCAACTCCCACCTCCGGGAGAGCTTCTCCCAGATCCCGGGGGAGGTTGGAGACATGGAGTCCGAGTGGACCATGTTCTCCACCTCCATTGTTGATGCGGCCGCTCGTAGCTGTGGTCGCAAGGTCTCTGGTGCCTGTCACGGCAGCAATCCCCGAACCTGGTGGTGGACACCGGAAATGAGGGATGCCGTCAAGCTGATGAAGAAGTCCTACTTATCTTTGTTGGTAGGTGGGACCCCAGAGGCAGCTGACAGGTACCGGCAGGCCAAGCGTGCCGCAGCCCGTGTGGTCGCAGAGGCAAAAACTCGGGTCTGGGAGGAGTTCGGGGAGGCTATGGAGGAGGACTATCGGTCGGCCTCGAAGAGATTCTGGCAAACCGTCCGACGCCTCAGGAGGTGGAAGCAGCTCTCCACCGGCACTGTTTACGGTGTGGGTGGGGAGCTGTTGACCCTGACTGGGGATGTTGTTGGGCGGTGGAAGGAGTACTTCGAGGATCTCCTCAATCCCACTGTCACATCTTCCGAAGAGGAAGCAGAGACTGGGGACCCAGAGGCGGACTCATCCATTACCCAGGCAGAAGTCACTGAGGTGGTTAGAAAGCTCCTCGGAGGCAAGGCTCCTGGGGTGGATGAAATCCGTCCTCAGTACCTTAAGTCTCTGGATGTTGTGGGACTGTCTTGGCTGACACGCCTCTGCAACATCGCGTGGCGATCGGGGACAGTGCCTCTGGATTGGCAGACCGGGGTGGTGGTCCCTCTGTTTAAGAAGGGGGACCGGAGGGTGTGTTCCAACTATAGGGGATCACACTCCTCAGCCTCCCCGGTAAGGTCTATTCCAGAGTACTGGAGAGGAGAATTCGACCAATGGTCAAACCTCGGATTCAGGAGGAGCAGTGTGGTTTTCATCCTGGTCGCAGCACACTGGACCAGCTCTACACGCTCCATCGGGTGCTCGAGGGTTCATGGGAGTTCGCCCAACCAGTCCACATGTGTTTTGTGGATCTGGAGAAGGCGTTCGACCGTGTCCCTCGGGGCACCCTGTGGGGAGTGCTCCGGGAGTACGGGGTCCGGGGTCCTTTGCTAAGGGCTATCCGGTCCCTGTACGACCGCAGCAGGAGCTTGGTTCGCATTGCCGGTAGTAAGTCAAACCTGTTTCCAGTGCACGCTGGCCTCCGTCAGGGCTGCCCTTTGTCACCGGTTTTGTTCATTATTTTTATGGACAGAATTTCTAGGCGCAGCCAGGGTGTATTGGGGTCTGGTTTGGGAACCACAGAATCTTGTCTCTGCTGTTTGCGGACGATGTGGTTCTGTTGGCTTCGTCAAATCAGGACCTTCAGCGTGCACTGGGGCGGTTTGCAGCCGAGTGTGAGGCGTCCGGGATGAAAATCAGCACCTCCAAATCCGAGGCCATGGTTCTCGACCGGAAAAAGGTGCTTTGCCCTCTTCAGGTCGGTGGAGTGTCCTTGCCTCAAGTGGATGAGTTTAAGTATCTCGGGGTCTTGTTTACGAGTGAGGGACGGATGGAGCGTGAGATGGTCATGAGATTTGGCTCATGACCGAAAGAATGAGATCACGAGTACAAGCGGCTGAGATGAGTTTCCTCCGCAGGGTGGCTGGGTGCTCCCTTAGAGATAGGGTGAGGAGCTCGGTCACTCGGGAGGAGCTCGGAGTCGAGCCGCTGCTCCTCCACGTCGAAAGGAGTCAGTTGAGGTGGCTCGGGCATCTTTTCCAGATGCCCCCTGGACGCCTCGCTGGAGAGGTGTTCCGGGCACGTCCCATTGGGAGGAGGCCCCGGGGAAGACCCAGGACACGCTGGAAGGATTACATCTCTCGGCTGGCTTGGGAACGCCTTGGGGTTCCCCCGGAGGAGCTGGGGGAGGTGTGTGTGGATCGGGAGGTCTGGGCGGCTTTGCCTGAGCTGCTGCCCCCACGACCCGACTCCGGATAAAGAGGAAGAAAATGGATGGATGGATGGATATTAGAAATATAGAATTTAAGAAAGAATGACGTGTTTCTCAATAATTCCTAAAAAAAAAAAAAAAATTAGGCCTCCTAATCAAACAATACAGCACAGTAAAACACATTACACAAAACTATTTTAATTAGTCTGAAATCACAACAACGCTAAAGCATCACTGTGAGGCTCCTATGGATTCACCTGAGCTGGACATCTTGTTTTATGGAGCATGACTGTCTTGCATACTGCATGTAGGAGAGTTAATTGTGGTGGGATTATCTGCCATTTATTCACTACACAAGCAGTTTCTCTTGTATTATTCATCTTCATACAGGAAGCAGCGCATGTTTTAATCATACTGAATGTAGAGTGACAGTGCTGTGTCACCACTACTTTCACTGAAAAGCCTGCAGAAAAGCCATCCTATCTGTGTTCAGTGTCACAAATGTTAAAACTTCAACAGATTAAAAAACTGCCCGTGTGCAAATATCACCAGCACTTTAATGAAAAGAAGATGTTTACATGTTTTATTTTTTTTCGTTTATGTAAAGGGATTGCAAAATGCCTACAAAATGGGCCTAGCTTCTGGGGCGTGTCAGATTGCTGTATATGTAGCTGTGATGGGTTCATCTAAAGCAATGAGGAACTGGGGTGTCTATGATTTAACTTAATCCTTTCCTCCCTTTGGGATGAGGAGAGGGTGAAGATCAGAAAGCAGAGAGGAGGTATCCTTTCAGTGTCATGACCCTCCTCCTGTCCTGTACTGAAGCTGTCACTACTGGTGTTTGAAGCCACGAGGCAGGCAATTTTTATGTCGTGGTGTGAATCGATACCCAATCACATCACGTTCGCAGGCAGCATATCAACCTGAAGAGGTGGTAGCGCAATTTACTGCGAATTGTTTTTGGCCCTGGGAGCCAACAGGCACTAGCAGCAAAAGAAGCATCATGGCAAAGCAAGACAAGGCCTTGTCACGGTCAAAACTACCTTATCTCTGGTAACAGAAGTACTCATATTAAACACCAAAGCCAAGGAAGGCTTAGAAACACAGTGAGAGCATAACGCAAAGCCTGTTTAAAATTCAATGTGACGACTTGCATTACATTAATGCAGGCAGGAATTGTACCTTTAACAGGAGCACCATTTATTGGACACTTTCTATTCTAGTAGGACAATATGATTTTTACTGTGCATTCAGTGTTTCCAATTTTTCTGCTACTTCTATCAGTTTCATACGGTCATTTCATGTGGATGAGTATTATAAATCTGCTACCACTCACAAGATCAACTTCATTATTCAAGAGTTAAACACAAAACAATTTATTCATATGAAGGCAGAGAGCGAGTGAGCAAGGAGAGACAGTGACGTGGCCTTGTCAACAGTGCGTCCCGGATTTAATCCCTTAACCAGACTGGCAGCTTTGTGTGTGAGGTAGGACTGGGAAATGTTGCAAAAATCTTCATATATATATATATATATATATATATATATATATATATATGAATAAAAGCAAGTGTTTCTTATTTGGTTGGCTGAAATGTTTATAGGTTGGACACTAATGGGCATTTAAAAAAAATTTAAGCACAGAGAATCAGCACATCAGTGCAATGGTTTTAGGCTACACATAAAATGACAGCACTCACAGATCGTATACCCCCACCAAAGAAAAACACATAACTCTGGAACTCCAGGGCGTACGAATAAAAATTAAGCACACCGACAGAATCTGCACATAAACAAGTTCAATTTAGGTTTTAGATAAACAAAGCCTCAAAATTGTTGGGCTGAACTTGAAGAAGTCTGTATTCATCCATGGCCAGTTATATGTTGGCTGCTTTAAATGGGAAATCCAAGAAATCTTGCAATGACGTAAAAACTAAGAACTTAAATATTTAATGTCCACTTATTACAGTAATTACTGGCTTATTTATTCTTTACATGGGCAATATTGCTGCCACGCATAGCCAAATTCTACCCCCACCCAGTCACCTTTACCATACCATTCACAAACAGAACATGATTGTGGCAAATAATGTCTCATGATCACTGCATGTACACACATACGTTTATGGTGTCACATGGTCTGGTGTCATTTGTCAGTGGAGACACTTGAGACGGACGCATGGGGTTGGTTGAGCGTTCTTTAATGTTCAATCACGAATCAGATCTAAAATAGCCAACAGGAAACAGGGCTATTGTAGGGTAAAATGAAATATAGATCACTACTGTTTGACTGATGTGGCCATTCCCTAGCGTGAATAAGCCACTTCATTTTCAACAACTGCAGCTGACACAATACACAGTACCTGGAATGGTTGTTATGACTACATAATTCTTTTAAAATGAGGCTTTTTATTCATTGCAAAACTAACAGAGGAACGTCAAGGACAATTCTGCAGAAGAATTACCTGTGCAGCTCAGCCAAATATCAGCTATAATCATAGACCCTTCACTAGTCATTCATAATGCAGCTGTGACTCGAGTATAAAGGTTTACTTTTGAAAAGAATTCTGAATTGATGAAAAATAAAAGATGATCATCATGTGAGGTTAGGTCAGATCATGTGCTGATACCACACATCACTGCATCCACAACACTATGGAACCACCTTGAGTCATGTGTGGCAACCCAAACTAGCTGCAGCCAGGTAATACATGGGCATCGCCATGGCCATCTGGAGTTGCTGGGGTCCTCAGCACTGTCGTGCCATCTCGCTGGACCATGTTAAGGGCCCCTTCACACACAACACGAAAGACGCAGAAACCGGAAGAACATTTGCGAACCAAAAATGAAATGGGGAACCTCGAAACATTTCACCTGCTGTCGGGAGGGGAGCATGGTCAGACAGGCGTGCACGATACTGCAGCAACGGTATTGTGCACGCTCATGTTCGCACGCACAAACACAGTGCGAGTACGTGGGAAGTCACCCACACAGCAGCAGAGCAAAAAACTAATAAAACACCACAATTTACAATACTTAATTCCTGTTATAAAATACGGAGTTAGCCTCTGCCTAGTAATGAAATGATATAGATTACTGTCCTCCCTTTTATGTCTTACATAAATTACCTGAAGGAAGCCGCAGTCTCGTTTGAACCCTCCGTGATATCACGGGACTTGACCACTTACGGGGTCCTCCATTTAATATATACACAGCATAACTTCACACGGATAAATGGCGTACTGTTTTGTTTTCCGCTGCAATCACCAAAGCAATCACTAAAAGGTTTTTTTTTCGGTTCCCAGTGGAGAAGAAAAGACAAAGCGAGTGGGAGACGTATCGGCAAGTTAGTCTTCATGGCTAATCAGAGTAGCTCCGTTCTCTCGCCTACAAAACCGTTTCGACACCTTTGATCATTAACAAACCGCAACACATGTCCACTTTCCCACCACATCGTCACATTTTCTCTGTATTTTCACTTTGTGTGTGTGTGTAATTTGCCTAAAAACCCATTGAAAATGCCGTGGTTGGTCCCCCGGAAGTAGAGAAATTACGTCATATTTTACCCCATTAGCGCTCGCCCCTAAATGAGACTGCAGCCTCCTATTATTAAAATGTGGGGAAATCCCACAGTGACGCACCTCTCGGCGGGGTGTCCCGTGGGGTGTATTCCTGCATGGCACGATATTCACCAGGTAGCGATGCACTGACGCACCAGTCAGCTACAGCGGTATGTTTTAATTTATTCCGACGTGAGGACAGAATGCCAACGTCTGCGCTTCACAGTACAGTTATGTGGGGTCGTATCCAGCTATGACTTGCGAGCACAGATATCTGAACAGCTGCACGTTGCAGGGGGACACGCCCACCTCTTTCAGCGGACCTTGGCAGCTCATAGAACAAAAAGTCTCAGTCTCTGTTGCTTTGTTCTGTGATTTTAATTTTATGTATGTATTATTATGTGGTTGTCCTGCATCGGTCTGATGTCTGTGTTGTAATGTAACACCTTGTGTGCACGTCACGTATAACTGTCAGTCGGCGGTCAGCTGACATGCGCCGTATGCCCACAGCTAAGCGTATGAGCAAAGTGATCACACAAGAATGAGTTAACACTTTCGCCCTTATTTGTTTTATTTAATTTCCACTGTTTCCGTCTGTCATGTAAACTTCAATTTACGTGGAAGTGACATCATTCATCATTCCCACCGTGCCATGCACTCAGACGCTGGCCGGTGTCGCAGCGAGCAGTGTTAGATGTTCGTGTGTGACAACTGGAATTTGACCTGCCAAGAGGGGGATCGAATGAGCACGTGCAGGGCATTCGCTGTCTTTCAGCCGCTTGTGTGCAGGAATGGTTGTTGCGACAGGTGTACGAGGCATTTGGGGCAGCTCCGATTTTTCACGAATGGCATGCAAGTCCTCCTTTGTGCGCTACTTGGCTTCAATCATGTTATGTGTGAAGGGGCCCTTAGAGATGCATGTCACAGAGCCATAATGCAGCAGCCAAGGGCATATTAGTGATGGTGGGGACTTCTGCTATCTTGCAGAATCATTCCCACCACTGTTTTCATTTTAACTTAAACGGTGTACTCCAACTAAACTGAAACACCAAATATGCACAAGCTGAGAGCAGGTGTTGCCTGTGATGTTTTCTACTCTATCACCATGCAACAAAATTTTGTAATTAACATGTTTCTGTTTTAATTTTTCTGACAACTTCAAAGTCTCAGACACTGTTCCACGAAGTGGAACCAATGCATACGTTAGGGGTGTGACAGATCACAAAAGCCGTGGTTCAGATCGGATACAGTTTTTAAGCCACAGAATGGATTATTTTGTCAGAAAAAAGAAAAGAAAAACATGCTAATTTGCTTTTAAAAAACACAGTGCCCAATGTTTTACATAATATTTTTAAAATAAAATACTTAATTGTTGTATTAAAATACAATATGAGCACTATCAGTGAATAAAAATTTCCTTTGTCAAAATCATTAAAAGTATCTGCTCGGCACGCTTAGTTCAGTGGGTGCCCCTGAGTATAACATGTAAACTTTAACTGCAAGGTGTATTTAAAGACTATATTATATATATATATATATATATATATATATATATATATATATATATATATATATACACACACACACACACACACACAGTATATACAGTGAGGAAAATAAGTATTTGAACACCCTGGAGGGGTCTGAAAATTTCATCTTAGGTGCATGTCCACTGTGAGAGACATAATAAAAAAAAAATCCGGAAATCACAATGTATGATTTTTTTAATAATTTATGTGTATGTTACTGCTGCAAATAAGTATTTCAACACCTGTGAAAATCAATGATAATATCTGGTACAGTAGCCTTTGTTTGCAATTACAGAGGTCAAATGTTTCCTGTAGTTTTTCACCAGGTTTGCACACACTGCAGCAGTGATTTTGGTCCACTCCTCCATACAGATCTTCTCTAGATCTTTCAGGTTTGGAGTTTCAGCTCCCTCCAAAGATTTTCTATTGAGTTCAGGTCTGGAGACTGGCCAGGCCACTCCAGGACCTTGAAATGCTTCTTAAGGAGCCCCTCCTTAGTTGCCCTGGCTGTATGTTTGGGGTCATTGTCATGCTGGAAGACCCAGCCATGACCCATCTTCAATGGTCTTACTGAGGGAAGGAGGTTGTTTGCCAAAATCTCGCAATGCATGACGCCATCCATCCTCCCTTCAATACAGTGGAGTCATCCTCTCCAATTTGCAGAAGCGCACCCCCAGAGTATGATGTTTCCACCCCCATGCTTCACGGTTGGGATGGTTTTCTTGGGGTTGTTCTCATCCTCTAAACATGGTAAGTGGAGTAGATTCCAAAAAGCTCTATTCTGGTCTCATCTGACCACATGACCTTCTCCCATGCCTCCTCTGGATCATCCAGATGGTCACTGGTGAACTTCAAACGGGCCTGGACATGTGCTGGCTTGAGCAGGGGGACCTTGCTGCCCTGCAGGATTTTAAACCATAACAGCATCATGTGTTACTAGTGCAATCTTTGTGACTGTGGTCCCAGCTCTCTTCAGGTCATTGACCAGGTCCTCCTGTGTAGTTCTGAGCTTTCTCAGAATCATCCTTACCCCACAAAGTGAGCTCTTGCATGGAATCCCAGACCGAGGGAGATTGACAGTCATCTTGTGTTTCTCCCATTTTCTAATAAATAATCATAACAGTTGTTGTCTTCTACCAAGCTGCTTGCCTGTTGTCCTGTAGTCCATCCCAGCCTTGTGCAGGTCTACAGTTTTGTCCCTGGTGTCTTTAGACAGCTCTTTGGTCTTGGCTATGGTGGACAGGTTGGAGTGTGATTGATTGAGTGTGTGAACAGGTGTCTTTTATACAGGTAACAAGTTCAAACAGGTGCAATTAATACAGGTAAAGAGTGCAGAATAAGAGGGCTTCTTAAAGAAAAATTAACAGGTTTGTGAGAGCCAGAATTCTTGCTGGTTGGTTGGTGTTCAAATACTTATTTGCAGCAGCAACATACATTGTGATTTCCAGAATTTTTTTTTTTTTTAGATTAAGTCCCTCACAGTGGACATGCACCTAAGATGAAAATTTCAGACCCCTCCATGATTTCTAAGTGGGAGAACTTGCAAAACCACAGGGTGTTCAAATACTTATTTTCCTCACTGTATATATTTATGGAGAAAGAGAGAGAGAGCAACATTTGGATGCAGCTGATGTTTTGTCACAATGCCATACACACATACAAGTCTAGGCCAGTTTGGACTGTTTATTGCATCAGTCGTTTTCTGTACGACTGCTCTATGTAATTTAGACAGTTTTATTTCCGCCTTTGTCAACATGCTTTTACGAGCATTGTTTTGATATTAAAGGATGTTCCAAAAAAAAAAATTGGTCCTCAGAAATATGCCTTAAAAAAGGGAGATCATCTTACATTTGGGGTTGTGTTATATTGGGCAAAATACAGTGTAATTAATGTACTACATAATGAATACATCAACATGATCCGTATTTGTAGGTTTACACATATGCAAGTGTACACACACACACACACACACACACACACTCTTCGCTATCACCAGTTCTGGAAAACATCCTTCAGTTACAATTACAGATATTCTTCACACAGAGATCACTGTTCTTATAAGGCATAAAAATGTGAATTTTTATCATATCCTCACACGCAGCATATTAATCATTTGTGCATCCCTTACAACTAGACCTCATCCATATTCCTGCAGCCCTATTGCAACGGCAGGCAGTGGTGATAAAGCTGGATCGATATGCAGAGCTGGTAAAAACACAGCATGTACAACAGCATGGCACAAAGGCAAACGCGAGAGCACAAAGAAGGAGGGAAGGAAGGAAAGATGTCCGTTACACTGAGCTTAAAAAGTCATCATCTACATTATACAGAGGAGACATTGTGGGGCATCTTCATCTTCTGTCACAGAGGAAATGAACTCCATATATAATATGCAGAGCCCATTTATAACAGATGTTTGGTCAACTTCTTTAACAGCTGCTCTCAAGGAAGCTGCAAAGGTGAGTAAATGAAATCAGTAAACCTTCCTGCTTCAGATGTCAGAAGGTATATGAAAAAAAAAAAAAAAAAATAGCATATAGCATAGCATATGTTAACTCCTGATGCAATTTTTTCAGAATTACAGTATATTAATAATACAATAATAAAAAAAACTTAACTTACACCTTGCATATGTACAGAAATATTGTACTGCAATAGTCTAGCAACCTTTTAACTTGGGACACTGCCTTTAAATACTATTGACAGCTAAACCTGAGAAGACATCAAACATTTTCTCTATTTGGTATATCTCAAAACTGTCACAGAGAACTGAGTGACAACTTAATTTCTCATCTGTTACATGAATCAAGCAACTGCTGTGAAAGTTAGCTCTACCAACTAAGAAATTCCCTGTGCCTTCTAAGCTTGGAAGGATTTCTTTAACAAAGTTTTTGCACAGGAGCGAGAGGAAAAGTAATTTCTTTGACAGGCAGACATTATGTGATAGAAGAGACTTTTCACTGCATTAAAGAATAGGGCTCCAAACAACAAAGAGATAGCAGCTGCTTAAAAGGCCAATTTTCCAGTCCACATTGTCATTGTCACACTCTTAACTCCAAAGGCAGACATGCACTCTGGCATCAAAGGCCATTGATTTTCTAATCAAGAGCAAATGATGATTAAGGCATATCTGCCCCTTTATCTTTCCGTTTAAAATCCTCCTTTCTGGATTCAATTTGACTTTGACTCTCCTGATTTCCCTCAGCAGCAAAACAGCCAAAGACAAAGACACCTTGTGGAGACAACAGGCGGTGTCATGAATGATTAAGGCTGGTGGAACAGAAAATGATCACATATCCTCCCTCTCTCTGGGTCAGCTAACGCCGGCATTCTTGCCATGTATGTAGAAAGCTTTTCCCACTCCCTCAATCAAAGCAGTTACGATGGATCAATACGGTAATTTCATTTCAAATAAATAAATAAATACTATCAAACACAAGGTTTATGTATCTGATAGCTTAGCATGTAGTGCCAGTGGCATTAGGCTTACCAATTACTAATTTCTGACTGGGGCGCCTTTAAAATGCTGTTCAGACTCCACCTCTATACTCTCAAATTCCCAGGTTGGGTAGCAATAAACAGTGTTAAAAAGGTTCAGCAATGAAACCTCCAACTCTTTTACCTTGATAACATTAAAGAAGTAAAACCACAAAGCAGCAGACTCACCCTAAGGCTGCACACATTCATTTCTTAGCAGACTTCAATTATCCCAACTTTCTTCCCTCCTCGCGCTTCCTATGTATATGTTTAGCCTTTGTGATACACCTGCCTGAGGATGGGGGATTAATTTCCACCCTTCGTCTAAGATTGGTTCGGACTGTAGGTTTAACTGTCCTCGAGGACCAGCCTATAGCTCAGCTTAACCATGACGTCCCCAACCCCTCATCTCTTCTGAAGCCTCTCATTCACTCAACCCCTATTTCCTCATTTTAATTCCGACAATAATCATTTAGCTAGGGGGATAAGAATCAAAGACAGATGGACATAATCTGTCCATAACCTTCAGGCAATACCAATTCATTACAACATGCCAAGCAATGTGTTGAGTCGTTAAAAAGTATAGTACTTTTTACTTGTGGTAAAATAAACAGACAAAGTGACAGACAGACAGATAATGCAGACAATCAAACAGATAGATTAACATTAAAAGAACATAGAGGTCCCAATATCTTTTATGAATATGGGTCATTGTATTACAGCTGCATACGCCAATTACTTCAGTTTAATGAGTGATTAATCCAGGTGTAATTCTCTCTTAGCTCAATAAGATGAAGCAAGGACACCAATTTCCAGATTCATCATTTCCACCTAACAACTTCCAAACATTCATCTGATCCAAACAAGACTGCCTTATTAAAAACTGGAGGGCTGTTGACGGTGAGGTTCATTCTGTGAATGCCTTCTCTCATATGCATGGATCCACTCCAGTGTCAACATCATTTCCTCAACGCTCCAGCTCTCTGAGGTCACTCTAAGTTGGTGGTGAACACGGCAGCAATCATGAGGGAGAAGCATCTTTTGTTGTACACCCAGAGCTGACTTGTGAGAAAGCGAAACTAGCAAGCCTCTGTTGGGTGCACAAACTCCTCTAGAGACAGATGGGACAACAAAGAAAAGTAGTTTTGTTCCTTCATTTTATCTCACTCATTGGTTGCAACATATGCTCAGTGAATCTCTCTCACTCTCTAGTGACAGGATCATCTCACTAAATTTTGTTTAGTGTATCTGAATACTGAGATAAAACACTGATTGCCAATTCACAAATGTCTATCATCTGTTATATTGTTTACTAGACATTATTTCGAATATTCTGAATACCACATCAACAACATCAAACAAAGGTCACTCTATGTATAAATAGTCTTGAACTTAACAAGCATCAAGTAAGTTGATCTTGGAATTAGCTGAATAACACTACTCCAAAAGCAGTAATTTGAACACACACACACACACACACACACACACACACACACACACACACACATATATATATATATATATATATATATATATATATATATATATATATATATATATATATACGAGGGCTGTCAATAAAGTAACGGTCCTTTTTATTTTTTTCAAAAACTATATGGATTTCATTCATATGTTTTTACGTCAGACATGCTTGAACCCTCGTGCGCATGCGTGAGTTTTTCCACGCCTGTCGGTGACGTCATTCGCCTGTGAGCACTCCTTGTGGGAGGAGTCATCCAGCCCCTCGTCGGAATTCCTTTGTCTGAGAAGTTGCTGAGAGACTGGCGCGTTGTTTGATCAAAATTTTTTCTAAACCTGTGAGACACATCGAAGTGGACATGGTTCGAAAAATTAAGCTGGTTTTCAGTGAAAATTTTAACGGCTGATGAGAGATTTTGAGGTGATTCTGTCGCTTTAAGGACTTTTCATGGTGCGAGACGTCACGCAGCGCTCTCAGCCGCTGTCGTCAGCCTGTTCAAGCTGAAAACCTCCACATTTCAGGCTCTATTGATCCAGGACGTCGTGAGAGAACAGAGAAGTTTCAGAAGAAGTCGGTTTCAGCATTTTATCCGGATATTCCACTGTTAAAGGAGATTTTTTTAATGAAAGACGTGCGGACGGATCTGCGCGTCGGTACGCAGCCGCCGCGGTGCGGCGGCACAGGAAAAACACCTCCGTGTTGATAACCATTTGTAAAATCCAGGCGGCTTTTGATGGCTTTCAGTGGAGTGAGTATATGAGAAATTGTTTAACAGGCAGGACATGTTCCAACTTGTCCTTAAGGCTTTCAACAGAGGTGTTTTTCCTGTGGCGGAGCGTCGCGGCGGCTGCGTCCCAACGCGCGGACCCGTCCGCACGTCTTTCATTAAAAAAATCTCCTTTAACAGTGGAATATCCGGATAAAATGCTGAAACCGACTTCTTCTGAAACTTCTGTTCTCTCACGACGTCCTGGATCAATAGAGCCTGAAATGTGGAGGTTTTCAGCTTGAACAGGCTGATGACGCCGCCTGAGAGCGCTGCGCGACGTCTCGCACCGTGAAAAGTCCTTAAAGCGACAGTCTCACCTCAAAATCTCTCATCAGCCGTTAAAATTTTCACTGAAAACCAGCTTAATTTTTCGAACCGTGTCCACTTCGATGTGTCTCACAGGTTTAGAAAAAATTTTGATCAAACAACGCGCCAGTCTCTCAGCAACTTCTCAGACAAAGGAATTCCGACGAATGACGTCACCGACAGGCGTGGAAAAACTCACGCATGCGCACGAGGGTTCAAGCATGTCTGACGTAAAAACATATGAATGAAATCCATATAGTTTTTGAAAAAAATAAAAAGGACCGTTACTTTATTGACAGCCCTCGTATATATATATATATATATATATATATATATATATATATATATATATATATGCCCGGGTTAACCTGTTTTAGACATAAGCCAAATGCCAATAATTTTAATCAAAACAATTGCCCAACATTTGTTTTTGTAATGCTCATGCCTTATAAATATAATAGTTAATGGGCTAAAGTTTGTCTAGCAGAACTATAAGAGGTGGACTCCCCAAACTAAGTGGAAATACCTGGTTAAAAGAAAAACACATTTGATGTCCTTCATGCAGACTTTGTTTTGCAATCAAATTTATAACAAAATTACACACAAAAGGTAGGTAACAGTAAATGTAAATATCAATGAATCAAAATTGAGGTAGTGGTGTATTTCACTGTTTTTACATTGCAATTTTACAAACATAAAATGAATGTATTCATGACAGGAAGGCAAACTGGGTTGTACAGGACAGTCAGGTGCTTAAATGTTGAGAACATAAAGTAGCTGAAGAAAGGGATTAAATAAAGAGAGATGGCCAACACATATACAGGGCTGCAAATTTGAATCTGCCTGGTCATACCCACAGCCTCAGCCTAAGCATGTTGTTTTGCTGAGTGTGCTGTGGCTGTGCTGTGCTGAGTGTGCTGTAGAAAGGGATTAAATAAACAGAGATGGCCAACACATATACAGGGCTGGAAATTTGAATCTGCCTGGTCATACTCACGGCCGGCTATTTTGGGGGTAATTTTCAGTTCAACTTTTAAAAAAAATGGTCCCAGTTTGTTCTCCATGTCATGAGGATTCAGACTATATATAGTTTTAGGGTACATATTTATAGTTTGGGAGTTTATCCAGGACAGACAGACGTAGCCCTTTATGTATGTATGTACACACACACACACACACACACACACACACACAATGTATTGGTTGAGCCATTTCAATTAGAGGTTGAACAATTAACCAACACAAACCAAAAATTGATTTCAAAATAATAAGCACTACATCAATGTAGGGGGCTGTGGCCAAGAGGTTAAGTGCGCTTGCTTCTAGTGCAGTAGGTTCCCAGTTCAAGGCCACCCCTGCCCAATCTCCATGTAATGTGGAGTTGCAAGGGCATCCAGCCTAAACGACGTGTCAAATCAACATGCAGATCCACCTCAGACCTGTTGTGGCGACCCCCAGTGAAAACAAGGGAGGAGCGGACAGGACTTACTAAGATACAACTACCTCAATGCACACACTTTTGTATCAATTTAAATGTACTATGAACAGTCAACAGCTCCATCTTGACATTATGACTTAGAATGATAAATCTACCTATGTGAACTTTAAGTTCAGTTCACAATTTTCTAATACTGTCATAACGGTTTAGAAGAGGAAAGTTATGCAATGACATTTATGCTATGGTAACAACAGCTGGCTTCTTCTGGCCTTCTTCAATGCTGCATTTTCTGTCTGTAGTGAACAAAAAGCAAGCAGAGGGTGCACCAATGTGCTACAGCACAGCAGGAAAAATCAATGATTAAGGTCCTTGGTTTTTATCTTTTTTGATAGATAAGCAGTGTTGCATTTGGTTTATTCTAAGTTATCACTGAAAAATTTTAAGTTTACATTAAAGAACTGTACCTGATTGTAGTAAATTGCACCAAATCAAATTATTCCATATTAAAAAGAATCTTTCCCGAGTCCCACTGTAGCCCATGTAACCAGACACTATAGCCCATTGTATCATTTTATAATGGAGAGATGCACATCACTAATTTCAATCATTAGATTGTTTAACTATTATAGGACTATCTGTCCTTGGGAGCTGAATGCTACATAACCTGCTATTTCCTGTGGGTATATGGGTGTTTCCTTTTGGAGAGGGGTTCTGTAGATTTTAACCTTAATCCTGTCAGCTAATGCAAAGGCACTGATCCACGCCTGTCTTGAAGGTTATCTGTGCATGTTTCACACCCACAGGCATTCATTATTTACATAAAAGTTCCCCTGAGGCAACAGCCACCACAGGCAGCATAGCTGGGAAATCTACCTCACAATCTACCATAAACACATCCATATCTTACTGCATGGCTCACTGACTTATGAGGACGCAGTGTCAGGATTATCATCCATTCCTTGGAAACATCATCACCAATGACACCAACAGCTTTGGTGGTGGCATCATACAGCTGTAGCCGTCAGTTTAATCTGGGGTTCCCCAACAGCGGAGCCTCTATGAAGCTGTTTTTGAAGGACAATGATGCTTCAAGCAACTGAGAAGCAAATCAGAATGCAACAATGGTAACGCTAACAACACACACTTAAGAGCACCCCCGAGAATAGTTACCAGTGATGAAAGTGGACCATGGGGGAAAAAACCTGGACGTTTTTGCCAAGAGCTGAAGGCCCGAAAAAAATCTGAAATCTCAGATGTATTCTGGTGTATTTTCAGGTCTATTTACCCATCAAAAAAGTAAAAAAAAAAAAAAATATATATATATATATATATTTTTATTTTTATTTTTTTTTGGGGGGGGGGGGGGGGGTCAGGTCAATTTTTCCACCCCAGAGAAGTTTTTTCACGCAACTTGTATCGTGACGATATAAAAAAAAACTATTTTCCCATAATGGCAAGATGACAAAACTATAATACATAGTCTATCACACTGATTAGAATACAGTGTTATTACTACTTCATAAAACCACATATTTGCATTGGACTGTTACTGTTCTGTCTCTACATTTATCTAAACAACTGACTTCAGCAATTTGAGCTTTTATAACAACTGATAATGTCTTAAAATAAACTAAAATAACATTTGATACAAGTAAAGCTGCATCAACTGTTCATCAAGTCACCAATATCACTTTTATTTCTCAGGAACACTGATTTGGGTTTAAATTCTTATTCACTTCTGTGAATGGGAAACGCAAAAACAGATTTTTCCATCCAGTGCTGACGTCAGCATTTCTGGGATACTCAACTTACGGTAAGTGTTGTGCAAAATGACGCACAAATGTTTTTCATATCTGACTTCTACGAGCATGTTAAATATTTATCATATTTTCCTCCACATGAATATCTCATGCCCATTTAACAGAAGAAAACCTAAAATGCAGATTTAGCAGGTTAACAGATCACGTTTGCATGGAGACCGTTTGAAGTAAATTTATCCCAAAGACAGCGTGTGATTTGTGTGAAATAACTTCAATGCCAACTGACAACAAATTCCGTCAAAAAAAAAAAAAAAAGATATATTAAAATCAAAGATTTACCGTAATTGTTAGCTTTTCCATATAAATGATTGGTCAGCGCTTTGGTACTTTTGGTTGAACCAGCCCCATTTCTGATGAACTTTCGACGTGGAGCTCATTTTAAAATCTATAACAACGTCTCATTCGCTGCCGTGTGGTTGAGCAGCGGCGCTTTACATTATCAGTCAGTCTCGAATCATGACGTGAAGATGTTAGACTTAATATCCACTGTGATGTCTCATCAGAGACGTTTCCAATTTTACAAATACAAACATTGTGAAGACAGACTACAGGCTAAATCTGACGAAAGCCAGGAAAACAAAAATAACCCCCCTTCTTCTTTCGAGTTTATTGGTAGTTTGCAAACCAACACGGTGCATTACCGCCACCAACTGCCAGAGTGTGGTGCATTTATGGATTCTGATGCATGCTATCAAATATAACCCAGAAACGTTCACCAAGTAAGTAAAAACCCAGATTTTGGGGAATTCCTGGAAAACTTCCATCACTGGTTATAAAGAAAGGAGCCCAATTTAAAGCTTCTAAACGAAGTAAAAATCATAAATACTCGTATTATTTATAGGCTCTAAATTTGACTACAATTTGCAGGACTTGCTAATACAGCATATTTGCTCTGAGGAGAGACAATACGCAGCCTGAAAAGATTACAGTGGAAGTAATATGAATGCAATACATGCTAATGTTTGTTTGTTTGTTTAATATCTAAATCAGTCATTCATCTTGCATCCAGCCATGAGGAGTATGATAAATGTAATAGTGGTTGGATGCATCAATTTCACAGCCTTATCCCATAACCCCCTGGGCTATTAATTCTAATGATACTTTTTATCTGTGACACCAATCATGATAGACATCAATACACAGATCTACTCATATGAATGTGCTATTGAGCGTAACGTTGACCTTTCCAGATCCTCTGGACCTCTGAAGACGTGTGTGAAAAACAGCCTAACACTCATGCCAACCCCTTAGTGTGTTGGACTGACTTAATATAAGCATGACAGGGATATTTATGGAGCAGCATAAAGTCTCCCTCTCTCTTCGGTACACCATGAGCCCATTCCAGCCCAGACACTATTGGCAGCACGACTCACTCACTGGAAAAGCCATCATGTCAGCACACTGGGAGTCGATAGCATGTTGTGCTAACAGGTTTGAGGTCCACTGGAAAGAGGCTGACGTGCGTCATTATTCAGTGACACATCACTCCATTAATGTCTTATTGCACACCACGATTTTAATCAAACACCAGCATTACTTTTTGCCGCAGTCTGTTATAAGTCTCCATTGGCATGCTTGTGGTGACGTGTATACATGGTGATGCAATCTTGAGAAATGCGGTAAAAAGAGTACTTTCTGTTTTAAAAGTATAGGGCCACTGAAGTTTTTAAGATTTAAGGGATTAAAATAATTTTCACTGATACCAGTATTTATTAGCCTTTAAGTACAGGATTCATAATATGACATTACCAATACGATCAAAATTTGCATTGTCTAGAAAAAGTAATAAAAACTTCCCTTGAAGGGAAAACTTTCAAAAGAACAGATGGCCTTGAACTACTTATGGCAGCGGCGGTTGAGACAGACAGTGACGTCGCAGATCACATGGGGGGGGCTTCCCCAGACTTGTGCAAAGTATTATGGGTGGCACACAGTGGCAACCAATCAGAGTGGAGAGGTACAGTGATGTCACTGGCTGGTCTCTCTCTGGCTCCTAACCCAACATGGCAGGAAATGCTCCGAAACTGCTGCGTTTCTGTGTAAATCTAAGATGTTTCTCACATGTTACGTAAAAGCTAGAAAAAAAAATGAGAAATAAACACTTCTAAAATCAAAAATACTGTTTCTGTAGCCTGATAACACTTCTGGAGTGATTTACAGATAACTCACGCATCGCATCAAGGTAATTTCCGGTCTTTTCAAAAGCTCATGCATGCACACACACAAGCCCTCCTGCAGATGGCGTTAAAAACAAAAGAAAATATTTGTTATGGAATCCCCCCCCCCCCCCCCCCCCCCCGATAAATCTTTTCATTAAAATGAGCTGATTTTATAAGACATTTCTAAAATAAAATAAACCCGCATTACAATGCTTGGATTTCAAGAGAAACTAAGTTTCCTCAGTTTAGTGAAATGTGGGTGCTTTAATGTAAGTGTGTTTATTTAAAAATGGATGGGGCTGTCCAAATCACACCAATTTAAAAGTAGTTGTGATGAAACTATATAAAAATGCCAATATCTTGATATGAGGTGGGCTTGATCAGGAACTGATCATCTCCAAATGTTAACGTTAATTAATGACATTATTCAGATGCATCACAATGTTCAGACTTTAAATTATGTCAGATGTCAAATCATAAAAATATTTTGAACTGTATGATATTTACCAAATGTTCAAAAACAGAAAGGATTTTCTAGACTTTAAATTTGTGGGAATCCAGTTAGACTAACTTGGTGTTTAGGATCTATGAACATAGGTGTGACTGGCAAAGGACAAAAAAGCAGAAAAATATATGGGACACCTATCATGATGTGGCGACCCCACCCCCACCCCCCGACCCCTGAACAGACAGACAGAGATACACACACACATACATACACAGAGTGATATTACTTAATACATTTAATATAATACAGTGCAAGCAGTGTAAAACAGTGCACACTGAATTGACTGTGTCAGCTATCAGTAGTATTGGGACAGATTCATCCAGGAGTCGACCACACCTCATTTAAGACATTCTTTTGGCGATTAGGGATGTGGCAAGGAAGGGGGCTGAGATAACATTGATGTGGGTTCAAGCATGTATAGGTATCCCAACAAATGAAAAGGTAAATAGGTTGGCCAAAAAGCTGTGACAAAAAAAAAAAGCAGACATCAGATAATCTTTTCAAAGCATTGGGCAAGTGTATTGTTTGGAGGGAAATTAACTTCCAATGGAAAAAATACTAGGTATTTATTTTCAATAGCTAGTAGAATGACAAATTCAGCAAAGTTGAAGAAGAATAGGGTGGTACTGTTCGAGATAGTAACTTCATAAAAGTATGAAGTTACTATCTCGAACAGCCAGAGAGAGTGCAGCATGTTCTCATGTACTGTAATAAATATTCCAGAGAAAGGCAAGAGCTTCTCTCAGAATTTAGAAGAATAGTCCTGAAAGAAATTTCTATAGGAAGTGTTTTAGACATAGGGTCAAGTCAGGTGGAAGGGGGAAATGTTGGATTTTTAAATACATAAAAGATACTGGACTCATCGAGAGGATTTAGTACTGCTATAATGGACTGATGCAGAAGGTGGCAGCAATGCAACAATAAGGATGCCGGCTGCTGTTAAACGTCATAGAAGAAGAAAGGTGCACTTGATTTGCTCCACAGGGGCACATTTTGAGGAGCACATTTCTGCATTTCCAAAATGCCACAAAATACCACCAAAAAATAAATAGAAGTACTTAATTTACTCATATCTGGAGTCAGTCTGGGTCAGAACCAATGATTGTGCATCTAAGGCTAAGCTAATGTTAGCCGATAAACAATGGTGCAATAACGTCACGTTTTATTTTTAAGATTAGTCACTAACCTTAGACAAATTTGCAGAAGCTCCATTGCGCAGACTTCTGTGCTCATTTTTCTTGTTTTTTGCTCCTAATTTTGTGGTTATAAATCATAGACTGTGTGCACTAGCCACCCCCCACCCCCAAACGGATTTATGAGAGCCTCATTTTCAAGTGGGAAACCCGGATTTCCAGATTTCTCCAGAAGAATCACACTCTCTATGAACTGCGCTTATTGGACTGTGGTATTTCCATTGACGAAAAAAAATGTTGGAAAGACTAATAAAAAAAAAAGAAGACGATTTTGGTAAAGTACTTAAGTAAAATATATTGGTATACTTTTGCTTTGTTGTTATTGGGTGCTAAGTTTTGTTGCAGTATCATGGACCCATTATGCGCTATTGCGCATTCCTGTAATTAGAGTGTGTGTTTTTTTTTTTGTTTTTTGTTTTTAGATATGATGCTTTCAGGGCTGTGAAATGAAAATTGTGAAATCCGAGGAAAATTTGCAGGGGATCTGGGGGGGGTACAGCTCCCCAGGAGCCGGGGTCTAGTGCACTGTGGGGCCCCAGAATTAAATTTTTATCTAATGATACTTTTTCAGCACTCCTGGAAATCTCAAAATTAGTGGATATATAAATGATCCTATATTCAACCTTTTATTTGACCTGTCAATGATGATGTTGAAATAACAGCATATGACGCGTGGAAGTAGGACCTGGAATGATTTTCCTTTTAATTGTAAACCAAATTATGCATCAACTCAGAACAATTAAACTACATGAAATTTACGAAGACTGAAAAGACTGTTACAGCATTTCAAAAACCACAGCTAAAGCTTGTAGAATATTTGGAAAATCATGATAAAATATCAATAACATACCTTATAGTAAAAAGTCACTTATATTCTTGTGTAAATTCATGCAGCCTAAATCCATTCAAAGCCACAATGTCTTCTTTACAATGAAAGAAAGTCTAGATTAGTGAAAAAAGTCACATAATCTTGTCTAAAATCCTGTTTGAACAGCAGAATATTTATTTTCCAGGGAGATAAAAATTCTTACCATGTTTTCCTGAGAGGGCACACTTCACTTTTCCCATTTCTTTTATCTTTCAGGTGTGTTGATTAAGCCAGCGACGATTCCACGGATTCTTGTCCTTATAAGACTTGTTCAAACAGTCTTTCTCACCATCTTCTCTCTGTGCGACGTCGGTCCGTGACACAGACATGCTGCACAAATCTTTTAAAAACTTGAAAGCTCTAAAAGTTTGGGATGTCCACATGCTAAGTTTTAGCCACACAGCGTCACCGCAGCAACCAACCAGTCCTGCTTTACGACAACTGTCGTAACAGCTACGATTTGAGTGGCATTTTGAAATTTGAAATGTAATCCAAAAGTAATCAGATTACAAGTAATCCAAATGTATGTACATACATACATGTAATCCACATGTATTCTTTCAAAGTAATCCTACCCAACCTTGGTCATGTGTTTGTCGTCAGAGTAGGAAACAGGGCAGCACAATCCAGCAGTTCACTCTGACCTGCAGCCAACTCCACGAGAGCCACTGAGGAATGAAGAGATGCGTGTGTGGAGTACATGTCCGCTTTCTTAAATATGATAAAAGAACTTGTCAATTTGCCTCATTCTTCATCTGGCAGAGCTTCAAACAACCACTAAAGATGTCGCTGCAAACACGACGGCTTCTGGATTTAATTCTTCGTATCATGGATGCATTTTTACAAAATGCTAACAGAAGTGTGCAATAGAGCGAAAGAGATGGGAGAAAAATGCCTGGCAAATAGTAACAAAAATGCATGGTAGCAATGTCACTAAAATAATGGGACAAAAAATTAAAGTCACATAACATATAAGCTGTCAATGACAAGAATCTATTTCAGTGTCATAGAAAGCTCTTTATGTTGATTTGAGAAAATGACTGCATGGTCTGTTGCAACAGAAGGAAAAACAGCTGACCAGGATAAATATAAATGCATTGTTTAGAAAATCCGTCTGTTACAAGACAAACTACTAAACCCTATGAGAAGTATCAGATGCAAAACTGGCTGTATTGTCTCTGTCGTAGAGGTGGAAATTTGATTTCAAGATATTGAGGCCAATCCAACACCAAATGATCAAAGGTGTGATTCTGGGTGCAATCTAGTTTGGGTTTTCGATCAGTGAGTGCACAGGTGTTACATTAGCTGCTGCCATGTAACTTCAAACTGGAGGTTTGACATGTTATGTTTGCTGTGTGTGTGTCTTTGCACATGCAACAACATGATTTGAAAAGTGTAATGCTCTCTGCTCTGCTGATAGGGTTAAAAAAGTTATCTTCTTCGCTATTCTTTATTTTCTATGGAGAACATCAATCTAACTTGTTCAAGGCGCCACTGACGAAGTACGGCCTAAGCTCAAAAGCTAAATTATTTAGTCAGGGAGTCCAGTTGATAAATGTTGGCAGTGTAGGTCAATACATTACAAGGGACGTGTGGACCAACCCTTTAGTTGGATTTATTATGCATTGGGGGAGATAAAGGCTGTTGATTGTCTCCAACAAGGTCACAGTGCCATCTACTTTCTCTGCTGAAAGGGCTTTGTCTCTTATGGCAACACCTTTAGGCCATCATTTAGTGATTAGCTCATAATAAGGTTAATTAAATCTGAGGGGAAAAACTATGGCAAGGTCTTGCGCAAATGTGGGATATACAGTATTAATGGGTTGTATTTATATGATGGGATATTTAACCTTTACATTATTCATAATGTGGAAAACGCAAAGGAAGCACTAATATAATATCACCTAGCCCCCAATAGTACATGAATGGCAAGATGTGCACAAACACACTGTGGAAAGTCTTACTGGAACATACTGTAACTCTTCCTCATAATCAATTCTCATACTATACATGATACTTGGAAACTCAATACAGCAGATGGTTTTCTTAAAGGTCACATCAGTGACTGGACAGAGACAGAAACAGAGTTCCGTCCAAAGAAAACAGCATTTGACATCAAAGCAAAAGTGTTTTCAGCCAACAAATACACAAGGGGGAGATTTAGCTCTTTATTTCGTGCAGTGCCTAGGCGGACAAGAATAAATGGTAATGAAACTGTGCTCAAATAGACTAATGGTTTATCAGCTCTCATTTAATGAAGATGTGTGCTTGCGCCTGACTTTATAGCAAGGCACAATCATCTTTCAAGTTAGGAACAAAGCAGCAAAGTTAGGACTTAAAACTAGACCAGAACTGCAATTCAATAGAATTTTTGATCTTTAGTACCTACATAAACAGTGCAACAAAAATCATCACCAGCAAACACATCAATCATGAAACAATAATAGCATTAAAAACTGTTCTAACTGGAATATGATCACAAGCTGATGTGAGAAACTGCACTTGTCTATTCAGAAAGAGTAAGTCATTATGTCTACATAGTCTTTAAACTTTAAACTTCCATGGCAGATCCACGGGTGGTTAATGCACTTTCCACATTGCGCAGAATGCAGTCTGAGGCGTCCCACATGTTTGAGTCCCATCATAGAAGACCTTTACTATGTGCCTGTCCCCATCTCTTTTGCTTATTTGTGGTCTCTTTCACTATCTGTGAAATAAAGGTTGCAAAATACCCCCCACAGAAAAATTAAATAATAACATTATTTTTATTATTAAAATCTCTCTAAGAAAACCAGTTTGGACCAAAGGCTACTGTCAAATTATAGAGTAGTTTCTAATTTATAACTTCCATCAAACATTCTTGACAAAGTGGTCTCCAATCAACTCCTGAGAACGATCTTTTTGAGCCATTATAGTCTGCATTTATGGTGGACCATTTTAAGGAAACTGCTCCTAATTTCCTGGCAACTAAGCCAGGTTTAAGAGCAAAGTAGTTATGCTTGGACAACTACAAGCACATAAGTTAAGTTAATGAATTCCTGCAGGAGTTGTGAGAAAAAGCACCATTCATGGATTTTTACTTGTAGGCCACTGAAACAGTTGGCAAAAGTGTGTCAGGTCAAGTACTGAAGTACATTCACTTGGCATACTATGAGAAGAAACGTTGCCCCCTACATACAACATATAGCTTAATGCAAATTTGAGACCGGTGTGTTTTTAGATTGTCACTTGTCACCAGTTACACCCAATATAACCCAAGATTTACCGACAAAGAGAAAACCGCTACCATCTTTTGCGATGAGAAAGTTATCATATTATTGAATAAACCCAGCCAAATTCAGCATTCATACTTCACTGTTAGGTACCTTCAAAGTGCTTTAGCTTCTTTCTAGCTAAAGTATATAAACATGACTTTGAAAAATATCCTGCAGTGGGAGAACTGCAGGGCCACTGTGGGTCCATGTTGCCTCATCAACAAAGATTTCAAAAGGCTGCACAGAATTTCAATGGTGCTTCAAGGTTCTGTTAAATGACAGGATAGGAGGCTGGAGGAAAGAGAACAAGAAGGGTCAGGGTTATAACAGACTATGGAAATACAGTGTGTGTCAAATGATCAAAATTATTGTACAGTATAAAGCTGAAATTATTTAGATACACAGAATGGTGCATATTTTCTCTCAAGAAATGCGGTTTGAGAAGGCAAGACATTCAATTATGCTAAATTAAATCCTTTATTACAAAAGAAAAGATAAAATAAAACACTAGGTTTTTGCACTTATTAATGTACAGTACAAATTAAAATCCCTGGTCAGAGACTGTATTAAATGCCGTAGCTAAGCACATGCCAAACAGAGTGCTGTGTCAGACACACTGTCTATCTGTAAGGTACATTCATTCAAGTACGTTTTAGGTTCAGCGCTTTCACAAGATCAGAAATACGGCGGATTAAACAAGCCACATACCATATCTTGAGTACCGCACTGAAATAATTTCAAGCACAAATAATGTCGAAACATTTTTACTTTACCGTTATCGACATCCTTTTCCCACATTCATATGTTCACAACTGAACCGTTTTGAGGTTCAGTGTCTTACTCAGGTATGATCTAGCAGTCATTTATGGAATTTACTGGTAAAATGATTATTCTGACAACATTTTTCATTGAATCTGTACACTTGCTGTTGGGAAGTTAACTCTTGGGTATTTAGTTGGCACAAAAAAAGCACAACACAAATTCTGTCAAGCTTGTTCTGCTTAAAACTTTAAAAACAGCAGACTGCTGAAAAATAACAGAATGAATGACCTATCACTTTAAACACCCTTCTGAAGATAAACCGACAGAGAGCAACTTTATCAGTGCCAAAAACATTTCTAAGAACTTGTTTAGCTCTGGATCTGGGACCTGTGGGATGTATGTCCTGTACGTCCTTGCCCTTGCTAATTTTCACATTCAGACAGTTTTATTGATGTGTAAACATCTCAAAGAGAAAAGGGACACACATACATCCCAGATGAACAATGGATTCAAGGACATTCATCCAAAAAAGATCTCAAACTCCTTCTGGACCAGAATCCTAAGAGCTGTCTGAAATGATAGCTTTGATAAGAGAAAAACAGCAGCATTATAGTGAAGGCATACAAGCCCAAAGGTCACGCTTACCATATAAAAAACATACTGCATAATAACAGCATAAAAAAAAAAGAAAAAAGATGCAACTCATTATGGCTGACAACTCCCAACATAAAATATTGTTTTAGGTGCTGTTGCTTGTTGAACCAGTAACTACAGTAAATATACTGTAAGTTAAGTGATGATTAATTTGTTTGAATAGGGAATGTTTGAAGATGAGAGTGTGACAGCACAGGAACTCAGTACAACTAAAAAGGCAATACTTCTGTTTCTTTTTTTTTATTTTATTTGAAGATTATGTGCTTAACTTTAAAACTGAAGGGTTTATTTGGGGAAATACAAAAAAAGAAAGAATAAATATAAAATTATATTGTATTATATATTATTTATTGTTGTTGGAGTTTTTTCCATTATGGAGGACTGAAAAGAATGACAATTTGTTACTAAAAGTCTAGTTTATAAAGTCTTTGAATGGTTTCAAATACATATAATGCCAGAAAAACACAAAAATGTAAAATGTTCACACGATGTTTGAAAACAGACAAGACGCCATGAACTAGCAAATTCCTCACCCAGTTCTGGGCTAAATTTTGTAGCGAATGACCTCAGAACCTATAGAGTAATGTCATCTGGTAACTAGCAGGCGAAGGGGTCCACTGTAAGTTGTGTCAGAATTTTGCATGGAAGTTCAAGTAATACAGTCTCTGTGACCCAAAAGATGACTGAACCTCACTGCCCCAGAACTTAATAAAAATATGAATCAGGTTACTGTTGCTATGGTAATCATTCCCCTCACTGGGACTACCCATTTGCCATGTTTGGTGAGTGTGGGCACAAGGGCCTCGGAGATATAGAGGCAAACACTTGGAGGGACAAATGGACATACAGATGGATGGTCCTGCTCTTGACTACCTTCTCTGCCGATACATTGTTTGGTTGGGCAGGCAATAGTAAGGCTAAATCATCTAAGTGTATCAAAATATAATACAATTGTCATAATTGTCCTTTTAGCCTGAACTATGGGTGATTGGGTGAGCAGCTAACTTAAAGACGAGCAAAAACACAGTTGGCATATTGGTTTGTTCATGTTAACTGGCTCTATTCACACATTTGGCTTCATCCTAAAACATTCCCTGTGGCTTTGAAACCAAATTACCTAATTTATTTTCACGTCACCTGCTTCACTGTTGCTCTGTGTGTGTGTGTGTGTGTGTGTGTGTGTGTGTGTGTGTGTGTGTGTGTGTGTGTGTGTGTGTGTGTGTTGACTGGCCCTGTCATTCAGCTTAGACAGTGAGAAAAACACTCAGGCACATCACAGTGAAAACCATGAAAGCCATGCTGTTTATTCAATGTTCAAGTGTGCAACATTCTTACACTTTATGTGTGTGTATGTATATATATATATATATATATATATATATATATATATATATATATACACACACACACACACACACACACACACACACACACACACTGCCCTCCAAAAGTATTGGGCCGCTTGATATTTCACACATTTTAATTTGTTTATAGCTTTTCAAAAAATATTAAAAATTCTAAAATTATCTTCCTTAAACTCAAACTCAAGCAAATTCTACAGCTTGATATAAATTAATTAAAAATATAAAAGCCAAGATGATCCATTGCATAAGTAATGGATCACTTTGGTATAATACCTGTAAATTATCAGTTTTATTGGCAGTTTCTTTCAGACAAGTCAGGGGATGGATACATGAACATTTCCAAGTCACTGAATATATCTTTGGGGAGGTGATGGTCTAGTGGTAAGCAGTGGGCTTCAGACCAGAGGGTCCTCGGTTCAAACCCCAGTGTGGCTGGACAATCGCTATGGACCATTGGGGGAGTCACTCCTTTTTGTAAGTCAGTGGTACCTTAAAATCCTAAAGCCTGATTTATGCTTCCTAGGCTTCTGCAACTCTGTAGCTCTGTGGCCATGCAATGACATCGACGTGTGTGTGACCCTTTAAAAGTTTTCCGTCGCGTCTTTATGCAATTTTCTGCACAGGGAACAGTGGCTTCTTCTGGTTTAAATTGTCCCTCAATGAGCTCCATGTCGTTATACAATAATCAACCACCAAACCAACAATATGGTATGTACAACTTCCTCCATAAATTGCAGGTCATTTGAGCGTTTTTTTTTTTTTTTTTTTTTCTGACTCCATGTTGTAAATTTGGTCATGTTGCCGGACTTTTCGGCCAAACATGTATGATCCATGATCAAAATGTAATCGGCAGGCACACTGCAAAAACTTTTAAAATATGACAGGAGAGGAAGGAGTGAAAACATAAAAGTGACAAATCACAGGTTTCAGAGCCCCGCAGAGGGCTGTGATATAAAGTGGTTTGGTTCGTCACACCCGTGGTTCATCATACATGTGAAGCAGCATTTGTTAATAATCACTGGCCTTCAATTACGCCCTGCCTCGTTTAGGTCCCATGTGTGAGCACGGTTTGAAAAAATAAATGGCTGGGCTTTTAATCAAGGAAATACGGTACCCACTTTCCTAGACTTGGCAAGTGTCAGTGCTGAACTTCATTTTGTACCTCTGTTACTGGGCATGTCCAGACTGCTCTGTCTGGTACATGCAAGGGGTTTTTAATGGAAATACATTATAATGAGGAGGATGTTTTGTCCAATGTGCATGAAAACCCATTATACAAAATCCGGTATATACGGTGTTTATTACATGGAAAACTGTCCAAAAGCATTGGGACTTTGTCTTTTGTCCGAAGAGTGCGAATATCTGGTTTATACACTGACGGTTTAGGTGAGTTTACTGTGTGTGTGAGTGTGTGTGTGTAATATATATATATATATATATATATATATATACACACACACGAGGTCTGTCCATAAAGTATTGTACTTTTATTTATTTTTTTTAAACTATATGGATTTGATTCATATGTTTTCACGTCAGACAAGCTTGAACCCTTGTGCGCATGCGTGAGTTTTTCCACGCCTGTCGGTGACGTCATTCACCTGTGAGCACGCCTTGTGGAAGGAGTGGTCCCGCCATGTCGTCGGATTTTCATTGTCTGGAAATGGCGGAATGATTTGGGGTTTTTTTCCATCAGAATTTTTTCAGAAGCTGTTAGAGACTGGCACCTGGAAACTATTCGAAAAATGTATCTGGCTTTCGGTGAAAATTTTACGGGCTTCACAGAGAATAAGGTCTGGTAGTACAGCTTTAAGGACCCCTTTAAAGACGCTCAGTGCGCCGCGCTCCGAGCTGCGACGACACGGCACAAGCCACCGGACCATTTCTGAGCTGATGGCTCTGTGGCTACGAGACCGTCGTGCTCTTTCTCTGGTTATCACAAGAGCTGGACATCAGCCATTTTCCGGCAGATTTCACTTTTAACAAGAGATTTTGTCATGGAAAGCCGCGCGGAGGCTTCGCGCATCACGACCAATTCGCTTTGGAAGCGAGACAAAGGAACACCTCTGTTTCGGCGTGCCAGAGGACAAGTTTGGACATGTCCAGCTCTCCACAATTTCACTGATACTTACTGGACTGGTAAGCATCAAAAGCCGAGATAGACACCGAGCCGAGAATGATGTCACCGACAGGCGTGGAAAAACTCACGCATGCGCACAAGGGTTCAAGCTTGTCTGACGTGAAAACATATGAATCAAATCCACCTCGTACACATACATATACTCAACAAAAATATAAACGCAACACTTTTGGTTTTGCTCCCATTTTGTATGAGATGAACTCAAAGATCTAAAACTTTTTCCACGTACACAATATCACCATTTCCCTCAAATATTGTTCACAAACCAGTCGAAATCTGTGATAGTGAGCACTTCTCCTTTGCTGAGATAATCCATCCCACCTCACAAGTGTGCCATATCAAGATGCTGATTAGACACCATGATTAGAGCACAGGTGTGCCTTAGACTGCCCACAATAAAAGGCCACTCTGAAAGGTGCAGTTTTGTTTTACTGGGGGGGGGAAACCAATCAGTATCTGGTGTGACCACCATATGCCTCATGCAGTGCAACACATCTCCTTCGCATCATCCGTGAAGAGAACACCTCTCCAACGTGCCAAACGCCAGCGAATGTGAGCATTTGCCCACTCAAGTCAGTTACGACGACGAACTGGAGTCAGGTCGAGACCCCGATGAGGACGACGAGCATGCAGATGAGCTTCCCTGAGACGGTTTCTGACAGTTTGTGCAGAAATTCTTTGGTTATGCAAACCGATTGTTTCAGCAGCTGTCCGAGTGGCTGGTCTCAGACGATCTTGGAGGTGAACATGCTGGATGTGGAGGTCCTGGGTTGGTGTGGTTACACGTGGTCTGCGGTTGTGAAGCTGGTTGGATGTACTGCCAAATTCTCTGAAACGCCTTTGGAGACGGCTTATGGTAGAGAAATGAACATTCAATACACGAGCAACAGCTCTGGTTGACATTCCTGCTGTCAGCATGCCAATTGCACGCTCCCTCAAATCTTGCGACATCTGTGGCATTGTGCTGTGTGATAAAACTGCACCTTTCAGAGTGGCCTTTTATTGTGGACAGTCTAAGGCACACCTGTGCACTAATCATGGTGTCTAATCAGCATCTTGATATGGCACACCTGTGAGGTGGGATGGATTATCTCAGCAAAGGAGAAGTGCTCACTATCACAGATTTAGACTGGTTTGTGAACAATATTTGAGGGAAATGGTGATATTGTGTATGTGGAAAAAGTTTTAGATCTTTGAGTTCATCTCATACAAAATGGGAGCAAAACCAAAAGTGTTGCGTTTATATTTTTGTTGAGTGTACATACATACATAGAGGGCAATATAAAGGTTATAAAAACTGGAGTCATGTCCACTTATCGTTCAATAAGTCAAAATATAGCATTTATCGCGACATGCCAAGCTGAGTGTTTTCTCAGATTAAGAATAGCTAAAACTACCACCCAGTTTGACACTGAAGGCTAGACAAATGCAAGAAAATGTTTGCACTGAAAGGCTGTCCCCTATGTATAAATAAGGTCAAAGATATCCCTACTTCTAGCTTCCTTTCTTTACTCAGATGAAGCCTAATGCAAAAGCCTGTAGAGGCAATGCCACGCTTGGAGCTGTCCATCAGATAGAAAAGGGCATGATGGGCTGGGATCCAAACAGGCCCACAGAGAATCTCAGCCTGCTGCTGTTGCTGGCTCCTCATTCTGAAGGACCTTTAGAGATCAAAGACCAACACACAACAAGACAGACAGCAAGAGCGAGGCAGAGACAGAGAGATGGACAAAAGAAAGGGAGGTGGGTAACCAGGAAGGATGCCCTGAATCAGAAGACCCCAAGTGGATTCCACTGATTACACAAACACCATACCTCCTACTGAGTCCAAACAATCAAAGAAATTTCCTGGAGATCGTCTGTCAAACATTCACTCTGAGTCAGCGCAGCACTTCCATCCGGAGCTAGAAGTATCATCCTTCCTTACACGTTATATTCTTTAGTGTGGACAGGATGTGCTCCTTTGATAATCTTAAAAAAAGTTTGTCTATCCTCTAAGGAATGGCTGAAGTAGCCTCTCTCTCTACTTTCAGTCTCAACAAATATAAAAAGACACATAGTGTTCTGCTGCTGGCCAGAAATATTGTTTAACCTTGGTGAAATACAAAACAGGACAGGCAGAAGAGCTGAACAAGTACTGAGCTACATCATGCGTTAAAAAACAACCAAGAACATCTAAAAAAGGACAACAAGATATAACTGAAAGGACACGCTTCCAAATATGAATTCCAGTTGAGAATGTCTGAGACAGGTTTTCACTGGAGAATTCTGCAAAGGTTTCAGACAGGATACCATTTATTCAGATAGCTATATTCAATCAAATCTACATCATTTGGACAAAATTATCTTATGTACTTAAAATACATATTCATGAGGAACTATATGGTCAGGTCTGGGAGCATGTGCTGGTGCCACGCATTGCCACATTCACCACAATACAGAGCCGGCTTGGGTCATGGATGACAACCACCCCAGCAGAAAAGCACAGTCAGGTGAAATATGGGCATCCTCTTTACCTTTTCCAATCAATATAAATGAAATATAAATAAAGGCACAATAAACAGAGTATTACTTATGCAATGATTTAGCACATAAAATAACTAAACAAGAAAAAAGTACATTTCTGTTTGCTGCTTCCGATTCTACTCGTGGTCACCACAGCAGTTTTATGCCAGATGCCTTTCCTGACACTCCTACAGAATGTGGCACAGGCGGCCTGAACCGGGTGACTGCTGTTTGGGAAGTGAGTGCAGTAACTGATTAATCACTGTGTTGCCACACAAGCAACTCACTCAAGTGAAAACAATATAATTTACCAGTGTAACTGTTTCAGGAACTATTCAGGTTTTGGATACCATAAATTTCCTCATACTATGCAATCAAGTGAGTATTGCTGACCTCAATTGTAAAAAAGTGCATTAACTTGAATGAGGTGGGCTTGAGACCAGAGGATCCTCAGTTCAAATCCCCGTCAGAGTGGAAAATCACTAAGGTCCTTAATCTGTAAGCTCCTCCTGGTGTACAGTTGAGCACCATGGCCGCACACTGACATCAGTGGGTGAATGTGAGGCATCACTGTAATGTGGTTTGAGCTTCTGATTGAGATGGAAAAGCACTATATAAATGGAGTCCATTTATGATCCAAAGCAGAAAATTGCATAATAACACATTTCCCTTTATATCAATACCTGTTAAAATGTAATGAATACTTACAGCCATTAAATTACATTTTAAAGTTTAATGTAAGTTTAACAAAACCTTAATAGTAATCAGTGAAAGGTTTATGGAGGGCTTGCTCTTGGACACGTGAAGAAATAATTTGAAAGACTGCAATGGGGAATACTAAAACTGAAATTCTTGTCGAAGCTATATTAAAACATAAAATGTATATTCATGTCATATATTTCTAATTTTTATGTACTTCCAGACGTACCAATCTTTACTTGAGTGAAGAGTAGTTCAAAATTGTTAGTGTTTTTCATTTAAAAATCAAAAAATATAAGCGGCCCGTTAGAATCAGCACATTAATGCTATGGTTTTAGGCTATAAAACTAGCACTCATAGACATCTCTTCTTCAGTCTTTTAAAAGTGCTTTAAGACTGTGGTACAATTATCAATCTTGTGCTGTTTCCGAAGTGTTAAGGCACTTCTTGTACAATTTATTTAGCTTTTTTTTTCATTTTATTGTTTTACGCTCTGTAGGGCTGTATGTTATATAGTGAAAAAATAGAAGTTGCGAGAGACTTTGGGCCACATGTTGTTTTTGTTCCATTTGGGGTTTTACAGGTGCAGACCAAATTTGAACTCAATCAGATAAGATTTAGAGGTCCCCCAAAGTGACACATTTTCCTCTCCCTCCGCTGGCAAGGCAACGTGACCCTACCGGAAGGAGACTTTGATGCCATTATTTTCCTTTACAGGTACATGTGATGGCCTCTATTCACAAAAAGTGGTGGTTGATTGGTCACCCAGAGGAGAACATTACTGGAATTACTGGATTACTACATTGCTTGTTTGGGGAAAATTGTGGGGGACCCCTAAACAATGTCCGATTACAATAAAATTTAGCACAGATGAAATATTTTAGTAGTGCAACAAGAACAACATGTGGCCCAAAAGACTTTGTAACATTTGACATTTTGAACAGGTCTACTGTGTGTGTGTGTGGGGGGGGGGGGGGGGGGGGGAATACTGATTAAACAAATGTAAATTATAAAGAAGACAATGTTCATACAGCCAAAGGTATTTTAGAGTTCTGTTATATTTTTAGTTATTAATTCATAAGTATATTTTCAGAGTGTGGCTGAAGATGTCACACAAAGCAGTGATCCATAATGGATTTAGACATACTAAACTCTTGCGGTCCACCAGATGTTCGTGAGACCAAACAGTCATGGCTGCAAAGATGAAACACTGGAGATGTATAACAGAAAGAAATCAGCCTACACTTGATAGTGGTACAAGATTTCAACTCAAAAATATCCTCTTTTTGGAAAACCATGACAATAATCCATTCCTTGTGTTTAGCAGCAATTGGACCCATTTCAGCGGAGCAGTTGGAGGAATAACGCCGGGCGGCAACATCCATATAAACAACACAATTTATAGATAGGATGCATCAAATATTTTGATGGATTTCTCCCGGAATAAGGCCATAAGGCCTGTAAATATACAGGATGTATAATACTATAACACTTAATATACATTAAGGAGGGAAAACAATTAGTGTTCTATACCACAGTAAACCAAAAGGAAGTGTGGTGCTTATTACCATATTTTATCACAGGGGAACATCGAAAGGAACTGCTTAAATAAAAAAAAAAACTGTGTTAATACAGTTTATGATTTATTTTAAGCATCAATCATTGCAAGTAGCTTTAAAGTTTAAGTGACACGATATGTAATGGTTTTTTGAGTATTTAAGACTAAAATTAAACAACAGTTTGAAATTTATCCTCTCCTGGTACGCAGTTACTGAAAAGATAAATATACGGATTTTGAACTGCGCGCCATTAAAAATCAGGAACTTCCTGGCGAGTCCTGACAGTGGAGGAGGAAGAGGAAGTGTCATCAGCACCAGAACCATTATCTTAATAGCCCCATTAATTTATGGATTTTTACAGGCTACTGACAGCCCCGTTTCCACCGAGTGGTTCGGGTCTGTGATGCACGGTTTTATACATGTCAGAATGGTTAATTCTAGGCGGCAGGATCCTTTTGATTGGCAGGTGGAACATTTATATTGATGAGCGTGCACACACAGTATCTGTGGCTTCTCCACTCCACACAGAGGGAAAACAAAGTATTTACACATTATTTTATTTTATTGTTTTGTGGATCATGGGATAATTTCATCACGTGCAGACTGAGATGTTATGAGCTGTGAGTCTTAACTTGTGGTGCAAAGCACCCGTGGTGCAATTAGAGGATCCATTCACAGCAGAGACTCGATCCTTTAGCCGCAGACGCAATTAACGGATTACACCTGTAGCTGACCATGCTGGTCCCGGATCGGTACAGAAGAGACTCAACCCATCGTGGATTTTTCTTCAGCCAGGACAACAAATTTAATTATTTTCAGACATTTTCATCAGACTGAAGATGATCTCACTGAAACAGACAGGTAAGACTATATTATTTACTCCTTGTGTGAATGGTTTTAATATTTAATAATAACATGGTACACTACTAACGTACAGTACACTAACTGTATTCAAGAAGGAAACAATATTTATTCTAAAAATAGCTGATATTTTCAGTCCCTCGTGACATTTTTCAGATTGGAAATGTATGGAACTGTTTCTCAGAAAAAAAAAAAAAAAATCACAAATAAAAAAATCCACACTTCCTCATCACTTTTTTCTGATATCACAGTTAAAACTTTTTTAATCAGTTGATTATGACCAAAGAGTTGGCAAAAAAACAAAACAGTTTATCATCTCCACCTGCATGACGAAATCGCCTGCATTATTTTTTTTTTATAATCATCATTCTGTGTTCTGAACTCTGCCAATTTCGTCACTGTTGTCCGACTGAAGGTTTTCCTCCAAGGTTTAGTCTCCCTCATTGTGGTCTAAATAAGGCTCACAACCATAAGGCTGTCCCCCCACAGTTTTTTAAAATCACCTTCAGACTGGACTTAAAAAAAAAAAAGCTCCACACTAGAAAAAAAATTGTCTGAAAACAGCTCGACCTCCGATCTGTTTGCAATTGATTTGGGCTTGAATCAGCAGGTCCCGTTCTTGTGACTACGTAGCAACAATATGGCCGGTGAAATAGAGTGCAGGCTTCAGACAGCTGTTGTTAATTCTTCACCTGTGCACTTATCAACTTTTATTGTTCGGGATTTTTTTAAATATCAACATTTCATCATTTTTAGTGATTATTTGTGCATATGTTTTGGTGTCACCTACACTTTAACATGTAGTTTCATAATAATTAAGATGATAAATACAAATATTACATTTTCACAATATGATAACAACACTGCGCATTTTGCACCTGAGCATATCAGTAAACCATGTGACATTTATTCAATTCTCAATACAAAACTGTTAAAGCCAAATTCTTATGTATACAGTAGGGTATTCTAAATAAGGTATGCACCTATCTCCTTCCACATTGCTTAAAAAAAAAAGAAATCCTGATGTGAAGAAAATATCCATGCAGGCAGATATGTTCCACCCTATGATTAAATACAGTCACTGAACAATATGGTACTGGTCATAACCAATATTTTACCTGAGACAATGTGCATAATTCAAAATAAGATAGTTTAGCAGTTCCTATACATCCCATTTGTAGAAACTGCTTTCTTGCAAATTGCAATCTTCTAACACACTGAATAGAATGTTAAAATGATTTTCCTGTATTTCACAGGGGTGCAAATGACAGGTGGATATCTGGCTTTAAATTTCTAATCTTGTCAGTGCATCTTTATGTCTCCTTTTCAATATGCTACAAAATTTTCATTATATTGTTAGATTTCTTGGAAATGCCTCCTGTATAAGCAGCAGACTTTACTGCATGGTCCACTTTAGTATTACTTGTTTACATTGATGTCATCATTTAATTTCCTCCACATTCATTTGAAATAGTGCTGCTTGTTGTCAATCTCATTTGTTAATTGTTCATGATAATAACAGATACTATCTTGGTGATCTATGCAATGTGGTCTGAAGCACACAGTGCAAAATGCATTCAGAGGACATGTAATCTGAGTGCAGAGTAAGGAACAAGGTGCAAAGGGGTTGCAAAAGTCAATCATGAGTTAGTCTGAAGCATAACATGAACTAAAGCATTGAAATTGTCATCCGTCATCCCTTATATGGTTCAGTGGGTAAGCCATCAAAGTGTAGCCACCAAAGCAGTGTATGCACATCATGAATCCACTGACATAAGGTGTTCCTCAATATTAATAAGTTCTTTCAGCTTCTGTGTTTTTGCTTGGAAGTCGACAACAGACCTGATATGGATCATCTGCATGTTGATTATGCACAGGTTTTACACTGGATGGTCTTCCTGATGCAACTCCACATTACATGGAGAATGGGCATAGGGACAGTGACCCTTCTGTTTTTAAAACAAGCACACAAATCACTGAGCCACTGCGCTGCTCTTGCATTTCTCAATACTGTGCCATACAAATTCCAGAATTAACACTGCGCTGGACTTTAGACCTGGTTTTGTTGGTCTATGGCGCAACATGCAACTGGACGATGGTAACACTGTGTGCACAATCACGCCTCATTTTCAGATCACCATGCCCATAGGTGCACAAAGGGAGGCAAGTACACTTGTGATATAAAGAATGTGACCACTAGGTGTGAACATGACACCAGTGTCTTCTGTAGGCTCACACTGACACTTGATGGCCACTACTTTGTGCCAGTTGGAAGACGAGGCCCAATATCATGCAAATAACAATCTTATTTATTATTATTTAACTTTATTTTCTGTCTTAAACTATACATTTAGGCCTTTTCCAAACATCTTACAGATAATAAATGTATTCTTTCTTCAGAAAGATTAAAAAATAGAACGGACAAAGCTATCAATAGGCCAATATACTGTATTCGTGCATCTGAGAGCCCAGGGTCGTGCATCAGCCCACCCTCTTTTTTGAAGAAAGTTGGTTTAACACCCACCTGAAATTAAATTATTTTTTTAGTTAATTAAATGCCCATCTAAAATAAACTGATTCAGTGACTCCCCAGCATATTATAAAAAGCAAAAATAATGGGTTTTAAAGACGTTTCCTCCGTTTTCATGTCAGACTTGTGATGACGTCATCTGTTTGTACTGTGCTCTTATTGTGAAAAACTGTTGTGTAGCAATATGACTAGCTTTGCCAGTCAAACAGTGAATGAGCGCCTCTGTGTTTGTTTTTGTCTGACAAAAGTCCTTTCCCCATCCACCAAAGTGAGTTTCTTGTCAGCTGATGTCCGCAAAGTTCATCATTAAGTTTTGTGCATGTTCAGACGTTTGAGCGGAGTTCAGACGGCTCTTTTCTGCTGCATGTATTTTTTTTATTTTTGCTGTTATGAGAGAGAGAACGTAGGACACAGACGACACGCAGCACTTCTATACGAGAACATGACAAAATGGTTTCACGTGTTGACAGTCAGTACTGTTTTCAGTGAGAGACTGACAGGAAAATTATGGATTTTTTTTTTTTGTCTTAACGAGCAGGAATCACAGACAGCAACAAATGCATTATTTAACTGCAGAGTTGCCTGGATTTAAACAGGTAGTTTTTAAATCTTCCATGAGAGACAAAGTTCTCTGCTTTAATACAACGTTGTGCAAAATGTTTCAGTGAACCAAATTATTGTCTGCATGTTTAACATTGAAAACTGACCATGCATGCCACATCAGTTTTTTTTCTTGTTGCAGAGATAACTGCCAGACAAAAAGATGCTTCAATGCCCACAAAATTAAATTATTTTTGTAATTAATGTTTATTAAATGGCAGCCTACAATAAATGAATTCAGTGACCCCCAGAATATTGTAAAAAGCAAAAAAACAATGACGTTTCATGCTTTTCTCGTCATCTGTTTGTCCTGTATTCTTATTGGGAAAGGCTCGTGAATAAACAGGAACTGTTTGTCCTGTACTCTTATTGGGAAAGGCTCGTGCGTAAACAGGAAGTGTTCTATGACAATATGCCTAGCTTTGTACGGAAAGCAGCAAACGGATTATTTATCTGCAGAGCTACTTAGATTTGAACACATAGGAACTTTTTGAACCTCCCATGAGAGTCAGAGTTTTCTGTTTTAATGTAAACACTCTGAAAAATGTTTCAATGTAGTAAATTATTTTCCATGTGGTTAATTTTGAAAAATTCCCATGCATGTTACCTTTTGGCTGTGCCAGACATCAGCTGATGAGGAATACATTTACTAAATGATGAAAGGACAATGGAAAATAAAACAGGTGATTTATTCTTTATTTTTGAGGAAATCAGACATTTTATTTAAATGAGCAGTCCGTCAAAGATAATATTTGGCCAGGTTTGTGCAAACGCCCACCCCCACTTCAAGCAGAATTTCATACGGAGCACCCAGGGGACTCAGACATGCGAATACGGTAGGTTAGACTGCAGCCCCAAATCCTGATGGTGGTAGAATGATTTTCCCATTTTTAAAACAGTGCATGACTTTCCAAATCCTTATATTCAGAAGAAATGTGTGTGTCTATGGGAATTTTATGTCATTTGAGGTTGAGCGCCAAGTCTGAGCAGCGTGATCGACACCAACCCAACCAACCAAAAAAAAAAAATTCTGGTTTCAAACAGTAAAGTCAACTTTTGAACAGAAATGTCACTGAAATACCTTATTGTTCAGCCGTTAAAGTGTCTGTGTTGTTTCACATCAATTTTTCATGCATACTGTGGCTTTCATTTTGCTTCTCCTACATCTACTCAGATTCTGAGGTTAGCAGACCAAATTCTTGTGCTGCTGTGTTTTGTCTGTGTTAGCATGTCCCTATGATAGTTTGTAACTTGAATTTGCTTTTTTGTGGGGGGGGGGGTTACACTCCACGCAAAGATGGGAGGTAGTAGGGCTGGGGCGATACACTTGGCTCCCAATATGATACGTATCACAATACCTGAGAATTGTGATACATACTACAATTTGATACCACAAAATATTGTAATCTGTCCGCATTTTACAACACTAGCCCATGGAGAAAAAGTACAACCCCTGGCAAAATTTATGGAATCACCGGCCTTGGAGGACGTTCATTCAGTTGTTTAATTTTGTAGAAAAAAAGCAGATCACAGACATGAAACAAAACTAAAGTCATTTCAAATGGCAACTTTCTGGCTTTAAGAAACACTATAAGAAATCACGAAAAAAAATTGTGGCAGTCAGTAACGGTTACTTTTTTATACCAAGCAGAGGGAAAAAAATATGGACTGACTCAATTCTGAGGAATAAATTATGGAATCACCCTGTAAATTTTCATCCCCAAAAGTAACACTTGCATCAAATCAGATCTGCTTGTTAGTCTGCATCTAAAAAGGAGTGATCACACCTTGGAGAGCTGTTGCACCAAGTGGACTGACATGAATCATGGCTCCAACACGAGAGATGTCAATTGAAACAAAGGAGAGGATTACCAAACTCTTAAAAGAGGGTAAATCATCACGCAATGTTGCAAAAGATGTTGGTTGTTCACAGTCAGCTGTGTCTAAACTCTGGACCAAATACAAACAATATGGGAAGGTTGTTAAAGGCAAACATACTGGTAGACCAAGGAAGACATCAAAGCGTCAAGACAGAAAACTTAAAGCAATATGTCTCAAAAATCGAAAATGCACAACAAATGAACGAAAGGAAGGAAACTGGAGTCAACGTCTGTGACCGAACTGTAAGAAACTGCCTAAAGGAAATGGGATTTACATACAGAAAAGCTAAACGAAAGCCATCATTAACACCTAAACAGAAAAAAAAACAAGGTTACAATGGGCTAAGGAAAAGCAATCGTGGACTGTGGATGACTGGATGAAAGTCATATTCAGTGATGAATCTCGAATCTGCATTGGGCAAGGTGATGATGCTGGAACTTTTGTTTGGTGCCGTTCCAATGAGATTTATAAAGATGACTGCCTGAAGAGAACATGTAAATTTCCACAGTCATTGATGATATGGGGCTGCATGTCAGGTAAAGGCACTGGGGAGATGGCTGTCATTACATCATCAATAAATGCACAAGTTTACGTTGATATTTTGGACACTTATCCCATCAATTGAAAGGATGTTTGGGGATGATGAAATCATTTTTCAAGATGATAATGCATCTTGCCATAGAGCAAAAACTGTGAAAACATTCCTTGCAAAAAGACACATAGGGTCAGTGTCATGGCCTGCAAATAGTCCGGATCTTAATCCAATTGAAAATCTTTGGTGGAAGTTGAGAAAATGGTCCATGACAAGGCTCCAACCTGCAAAGCTGATCTAGCAACAGCAATCAGAGAAAGTTGGAGCCAGATTGATGAAGAGTACTGTTTGTCACTCATTAAGTCCATGCCTCAGAGACTGCAAGCTGTTATAAAAGCCAGAGGTGGTGCAACAAAATACTAGTGATGTGTTGGAGCGTTCTTTTGTTTTTCATGATTCCATAATTTTTTTCCTCAGAATTGAGTGATTCCATATTTTTTCCCTCTGCTTGGTCTAAAAAAGTAACCGTTAGTGACTGCCACAATTTTTTTCCTGATTTCTTATAGTGTTTCTTAAAGCCAGAAAGTTGCCATTTGAAATGACTTTAGTTTTGTGTCATGTCTGTGATCTGCTTTTTTTCTACAAAATTAAACAACTGAATAAACATCCTCCGAGGCCGGTGATTCCATAATTTTTGCCAGGGGTTGTAAATATATACACTACAACACCACTTTCAAAATACTATACACCATCTCTCTCTCTCTCTACACACACACACATATACATACATATATATATACACATATATATATATACACACACATATATATATATATATATATATATATATATATAGATATATAGATAGATAGATAGATAGATAGATAGATAGATAGATAGATAGATAGATAGATAGATAGATAGATAGATAGATGCACACACACAACCCCAATTCCAATGAAGTTTGAGACATTGTGTAAAATGTAAATAAAAACAGAATACAATGATTTGCAAAATCCTCTTCAACCTATATTCAGTTGAATACACCACAAAGACAAGATATTTAATGTCCAAACTGATAAACTTTATTGTTTTTGTGCTAATATTCGCTTATTTTGAAATAGATGCCTGCAACACGTTTCAAAAAAGTTGGGACAGTGGTAACAAAAGACAGGAAAAGTTGATGAATGTTCAAAGAACACCTAATTGGAAAGAGGTGAGTGTCATGATTGGGTATAAAAGGAGCATCCCCAAAAGGCTCAGCCATTCACAAGCAAAGATGGGGCGAGGATCACCACTTTGTGAACTGCGTGAAAAAATTGTCCAACAGTTTAAGAACAATGTTTCTCAACATTCAATTGCAAGAAATTTAAGGATTCCATCATCTACAGACCATAATATAATCAGAAGATTCAGAGAATCTGTAGAACTTTCTACACATAAACGGCAAGGCCAAAAACTAACACTGACTGCCCGTGACCTTCAATCCCTCAGGTGGCACTGCATTAAAAACCGACATCATTGTGTAAAGGATCTTACCGCGTGGGCATTGCTACATCTACAAGTGCAAGTTAAAACTCTACAATGCAAAGCGAAAGCCATACATCAACAACATCCAGAAATGCCGCCGCTGTCTCTGGGCCCGAGCTCATTTGAAATGGAGAGACACAAAGTGGAAAAGTGTACTGTGGTCTGATGAGTCCACATTTCAAATTATTTTTAGAAATGGACGTCGTGTCCTTCGGACAAAAGAGGAAAAAGACCATCCAGATTGTTACCAGCGCAAAGTTCAAAAGCCAGCATCTGTGATGTTATATGGGGGTATGTTAGTGTCCATGGCATGGGCAACTTATACATCTGTGATGGCACCATCAATGCTGAAAGGTACATCCAGGTTTTGGAGCAACACATGCTGCCATCCAAGTAACGTCTTTTTCAGGGACGTCCCTGCCCTAAGCCTTATTTCAGCAAGACAATGCCAATCCACATTCTGCACGTGTTACAACAGCGTGGCGTCGTAGTTAAAAGAGCTGCGGGTACCAGACTGGCCTGCTTGCAGTCCAGACCTGTCGCCCATTGAAAATGTGTGGCGCATTATGAAGTGCAAAATACGACAACAGAGACCCCGGACTGTTGAACAACTGAAGTCATACATCAAGCAAAAATGGGAAAGAATTCCACCTACAAAGCTTTAACAATTAGTGTCCTCAGTTCCCAAATGCTTATTGAGTGTTGTTAGAAGGAAAGGTGATGTAACACAGTAGTAAACATATCACTGTCCAAGCTTTTTTGACACGTGTTGCAGGCATCCATTTCAAAATGAGCAAATATTTGCACAAAACAATAAAGTTTTTCAGTTAGAATAAATATCTTGTCTTTGTGGTGTATTCAACTGAATATAGGTTGAAGAGGATTTGCAAATCATTGTATTGTTTTTATTTACATTTTACACAACGTCCCAACTTTATTGAAATTTGAGTTGTAAATATATAAGTATAAATCATATTTTTTAAATGCACATCACTTTTTTGTAAACTGCCTGGCAATGTATTTTTAAATGCAGACCTGGCTACATGAAAAGCAGTTGTAGAAAATGGTTTATTGGGAGTGGGCAACATCTAATTAATTGGTGTATCATAAAGTGTGTCACATTGCATTGTCTTGGATGAATATTTTTCCCGCTCAAAGAGGAAATCAGACGCCATTTTATGCCTCCCTGCAGCAGCAGCTTGCTCTCAAAGCAGGGGTTTGCCTTGTGTAAGGCCCAAAAATATTGCTTCATGGGTGATTTGACTCAACCCATGTTTGGCTCGCAAATGGTTTGCACAGAAGTAAAGATGGTTTCATTCTTAATTTCTGCACTCTCTGGCCAGTGCTCCATTCAGTAAAATAATCAATGCTCAATTTGATGTTTGGAGAAATTTCTGTGAGCTGCCATTAAGGTTTTGGTTGATTTCATTGGTCAAACCTCTACAACACATTCTGCGCTCTGTTGGATAAAAAGTGATAATACATGTCCACCTCGTTTCAACCAGCAATTCTCCCTACCACATATCAGAAAATCTGACCCCTGAATGCATTGCTTCATCAACATCTGGGGTCTTTTTCCAGTCAGCTGAATTCCTGGCCCCATTGTTTACCATCCATCTTTATTTTTACATGTCTACAAGAAAGCGGTGATTGTTTATCTAATTTTGCAAGGGAGAGGAAGCGAAGGAGCGTTAGCAATCTCAACAGGACAGCTGTGGCGTGGACACGAGACTTTGAAGCAGTTAGCACTCCAATCTGTTAGCGATGTGTAAGTCTACCAGTGTCGCAGACCAAACAGCCCTGCCCTAAAAATTGCTCCACCCTGCCTTCACTGCGCATGCGTCATTTGGGACCACACCAGCACGTCTGAGACTGAGTCTCTACACCCAAAGCAATCAAAGGGAATAATGTGATTGTTAACCATCAGATGACAAAGTAAAACCATTCTAAAGTCAGTTTTAAGCAGAAACAAGGTGATAATCGGTGGATCGCAGCTGACGCTTAGAAACGACGATGCTGATGCTCCGAAATGATGCATGCACAGTGAAGGCAGGGGGGACTGATTTTTTTGGGGTGGACCGTTCGGTCGGCGACACTGGCTTACTGAGTGAGGGTGGACAAATTAAAGAATCAAATGATACAAAGGTGACGATGGCAATCGGATGCTTAATGACTGTCATGTCAAACTCGTGGAACTTGGATATATTGATGCTTATGAAGCCCTGTGAAGCTAGAAGCAGCGTCAGACAGCACAACATCCTCCATAGCTGTTGTGTGCCGTTTTACGTGAGGTAAAATAAGCAGAATGCTGTTGTTTCACAAGGTAAGTATATATTATTTGTTACTTAGTTTGTCCAGTCTGGTTTATACATCTTGGTTGTAGTTTTAAAGCTGGCTGCAACATTAACACCACAACAGGAAGAATGGCTAGCTGTGAATCTCTTCAAAATAAGGCAAATAATAATTATGCGCCCCCTACAGTGGCACGGGTGTGACTATATGTGAAAAGGAGAATTGATTATTTTGATTTTTGGACTTTTTAAAATCAATTTTATATCGTAAAATTAAACATCACAAAACTGTGTGTATCCACCCCAGAAGCTACAAATATTATTTTCACATAACAGCCTGACAAATGACTGCCAGACTGACAAGTAATCATGCTTAATCCTTAATTGCATCAGTAAAGGCTTTAATGAATTTAATACTAATGACTACCAGTAACTGACACAGAAGGACACTGAATGAATATTCATAAATAAGCTAAAGTTTGTTTCCCCAAAATGATCTTTCAAAATTAACAACCTACCACATAAACATAAAACCTCCCACAGAACCTTTTCCACTGCTCACACGCATTTATTCCACCTCCAGGACAATACATCTTATATTGTATCTTGTAATGTATTCTGAACGTCAACACACACACACACACACACAAAATCAGTTCAGTTTCTAATTTAAAGACAAGTTCCAAAAGAATTGTTAGATGAATGAAGTGTGGTGCTGCCTACTGCGATTGAACTCACACAGCTGGCAGAACAGAAGTACTCACTCATATATACGTCTACAGTATATGAAACAATATGACAGTTTATTGAAGCATACTCACACACATCAAATGCAGCACTCATTTTCCTTTATCTAGTAAATAAAGTTAAAGTTGATTACACAGCACACAGAAAAATCCTGACCCAGCATTTCAGAAAGAACAGTTGAAATCTTTCCATCTGTACACCTGAATAGCTTTGCAGCTCAGTGAACAAATGAGAGTGAAGAGAGAAAGAAGATGAGAGCAAAGGAGGGAAAGTAGAAGAAGAGAGTGCCTGGAAAAAAAAAAAGCCACAAGCTGGGTTCAATTTAGAGGCTTCCCATAGGAGGTGGAGTGACTTGTGTCTGCTACAATAGAGGTCATGCAATTTTCAGTGGATACTCGTGTCTTCTGAGGACCCCTGCCATGATGTGCACATCCAGAAGAAAAAGCAAAGGGTTTCTGCAACACACAATATCACCCTGAATGACCTGAACGGTGGGTTTCTATTACAAGTGCCTCAATATATCATAGCTTTGCAATTGACACTCCACAGTAAGCTAAAGTTCCAGCAATCAGCAAAGCCATCAAGCTCAAAGGAAGTTACAGTGATGTCAACCATCCACTTCAACGCTTCACTGTCTTCTATTTTCTACAGATATAAAGTTGACTGCAATTAAATGGAAACTACAGTGAGTCAAAAACTTTGGACCGGCCATGAGAACATTAAAACAAGTAGGATGTTGTGAAAAAATGAAGATATCTTTAAGAGCTTTACCCCTGGAACACATTTCTAGCACCACAGCCGCAACATGTCAGACACACGTCACACCCGCCCATGTGCATTTACACTGGGCAGCATTTCAGCTGCACTTGCGCTATGACACTGCTCAATCTTGCACCATCATTTGTTTGATAAATAGTTTTATTCAGTACTCTTTTGTGACTGTATTACAGGATGCATTCAGTTTGGGCTTTTATAGTGTGTGTGTGTTGCTTTTGTTTTTAACTGGCTCAGTTAGTTGATCAGCTGTCCGCCCGTCAGAATCTCTCTGAAAGCACACCTCATGTCAAACATTTTATAACATATACAGTGCATTCGGAAAGTATTCACAGTGCTTCACTTTTTCCACATTTTGTTACAACCTTATTCAAAAATGAATGAAATTCATTTTTCATTTTTTTCCTCAAAATTCTAGACACAATACCCCATAATGACAATGTGAAAAAAGCTTTTTTTTTAGATTTTTGCAAATTATATATATATATGTGTGTGTGTATGTGTGTGTGTGTGTGTAAAAACAAAGAAATAACATGTACCTAAGTATTCACAAAATTTAGCTCAAGTCCATCCTTTTTTCCACTGATCATCCTTGAGATGTTTCTACAGCTTAATTGGCATCCACCTGGGAATATTCAGTTGACTGAACATGAATTGGAAAGGCACACACCTGTCTACAATATAAGGTGCCACAGCTGACAGTGCATGTCAGAGCACAAACCAAGCATGAAGTCAAAGGAATTGTCTGTAGAACTCCGAGACAGGATCGTCTTGAGACACAAATTTGGGGAAGGGAACAGAAACATTTCTGCTGCTTTGAAGATCCCAATGAGCACAGTGGCCTCTATCATTTGTAAATGGAAGAAGTTCAGATCCACTAGGACTCTTGCTAGAGCTGGCCAAACATCTAAATTAAGTAATCAGTGGAAAGGGCCTTAGTCAGGGAGGTGACCAAGAACCCAAGGTCAGAGCTCCAGCATTTCTCTGTGGACAGAGGAGAACCTTCCAGAAGGACAACCATCTCTGCAGCAATGCACCAATCAGGCCTGTATGGTAGATTGACCAGATAAAAGCCACTCCTTATTAAAAGGAGCAAGCTAGCTTGCCAGACGTTTTGCCAAAAGGCACCTGAAGGACTCTCAGACCATGAGAAACAAAACTCTGGTCTGATGAGACAACGATTGAACTCTTTGGCGTGAATGCCAGGTGTCATGTTTGGAGGAAACCAGGCACCATCCCTACAGTGAAGCATGGTGGTGTCAGCACCATGCTGTGGGGATGTTTTTCAACAGCAGGAACTGGAAGACTAGTCAGGATTGTGGGAAAGATGAATGCAGCAATATACAGAGACATCCTGGATGAAAACCTGCTCCAGAGCACTTGACCTCAGATTAGGGGACGGTTCATCTTTCAGCAGGGCAATGACCCTAAGCATACAGCCAAGATATCAAAGGAGTGGCTTCAGGACAACTCTGTGAATGTGCCTGAGTGGCCCAGCCAGAGTCCAGACCTGAATCTGATCGAACAACTCTAAAGAGAGAACTGAAAACAGCTGTGTACCAACTCTCCCCATCTAACCTGATGGCTCTTGAGAGGTGCTGCAAAGAAGAATGGGCAAACAAAATGTGGAAAAACTGAAGCACTGTGAATATTTTCCGGATGCACTGTAAATTTAAAACTCTAAATAGCTATACAAGCACATATAGACTCACCATCAGCTTTGTACTTGCAATTATTTTTATAATCCTGATCTTCTGAGTTAGAACTCAGTGTGGGTTGAGTTGATGATCATTCACAAAAAGCAGATAATTATTTCTTGCAACCACACACCAGTAATGTGACTTCTTTCAATCACTGGCATCTTAATTTTTTTTTTCTTCATGGCTGTGAATTTCTTCCCATTCATACATAGTCAAGTAAAAGGTGTTAATTATTTAATGTTGCCAGTATGATGTCAAAATGGTCAAAATGTCTAGAAATCATTTTTCTGTTTAGCTGAAAAATAGGTGCTGGGTCTATTCTCTTGCAGACATAGGTCCTTCCTGTTGGTGGGACAACCTCAAGGTTTAATCTGTTAACATGGACGGGCAAATGAAAATCAACATGCAATGCAACCATAAGGTGAGTGTGCCACTTGCTGTGTATTTCAGGCCTAAGTGATTATTTTTTTGTGTTCTTTGTGTGGAAACCCCAGAATTAGTGTTTTGTATTTTTTTTTTTTTTTACATCATTAATGTCAGTAATGATTATATCATCCCTTTACTGATTGCTTTATTGATGAGCCTGGTATGCAGGGTGAAAATTTTCTTTGAATCAATCGTTAATTTGCAGCAGAAATTGGTAACTAGTATAGTGCTTGGCAAGAAAGCACCTGGATATCAGGAGCTCTGCATGTCAGTGCCATGCCAGCAGACTGTTGTATGTCTGCTTTCCTTTATTGTTTGCCATTAGGGGGCGGTGCCAAGTATGGTACGAGGACGCTCATGTTGAAGAAGCCTAGAAGAAGAAGCCAGGTGTTTTCTTACAGGTCTTACTTTTTTGTTTGATCTAAGCAAGGAACTCTTAAATTTTCTAAGAAGAAGCCAGGTGTTTTCTTACAGGTCTTACTTTTTTGTTTGATCTAAGCAAGGAACTCTTAAATTTTCTGTTATTACCTTGCACATCAGTGGTGCAGTAGGGTATTGTAATTACTTGTGTGTGTATGTGTGTGTGCATGTGTGTGTGCAAATTACACAAGTCAAATGTATGCAACATGCAGCGAATGAGTAAACCCAGCCTTAAGAGTGTTTGAGTCACGGCTGACACAATGTGAGCATGTAAGAACTCAACTTAAAGCCTGCAGCCCAAAGGACATAAATTTAAACACAACAAAAATAACACAAACACAAAACTATGTGCAATTTTTATCCATTTTGCGATGTCAGTGTATTGGGGCTTGTAAAGAAGACTGTAAAATTGCACTGAGATCAGCTGATCAGCCTGTACCGTCCACTGGGTACATCCTCAAAGGTGATGCTTTGTTTTGATTGTAAATCTGTCACAGCATCTGTGCAAAGCAGTATATTTAATTTAGTTTCAGAGTATAATGCTGAAATGAGAAAAGATGATGTTACAAAGTCTACAAGTACACTTTTCCTAGGATGGTAATGGGAATTAAAGTGTTTATTAATATAATCAGGAAGACATTCAATTTATTATACTGTACTTTCATATCTTTAACACTGTAAAACTGGTATCATTACGGAATCATTCAAAAAGGAGTATCACTTTCTTTCCTCTGTACTGTATTTTCAGAAATCATAAGAACAGCATCTAAGATAACAGAGCCACAGTGAGGCTCAACACAAATTATGTTTTCGTCAGCGATAAGGACTGAATGATTACATCAGCCTGCATCCAATTGTGCTGGTCATTATAGCACCTATCTTATAGTGTTGCTGACAGTCACTCGAGGTTATCGAATCTGGCCTTTAATTTTATTTGTTGTGGTGTTTGATCACTGCTTTCCTGGCTGTTATCCCCGCTGCCCACTGAGTGCTTCTATTGGTGCTCGTGCTCCGTCCTGAGCGGCGACGTATTGTAAGTAGACACCATACTGTGCTGCTGCTGACGGTGGTGTGAGGCAGAGAGGATTATTCCTGACAACAGGGGCATTAAATGTGTATCAGCCTGGAGGAGCCCCAAGCTGATGCTCTCTTGTCTGTGTTGGTTCAGCTCCAGTTAGAAAGCAGTGCCCTCTAAGCTGAGTGGAAACTCAGTACTCAGAGCGTTGTGCCGTTCATTAAAGGCTGAGGGCGTCACACCAGCTTAGGCCTAGTGTCCTCTCTCCATGCTGCACATCTTTTGCTTTGTTTTTTTTTTTTTTTTTTTTTTAAAGAATAAAAGTGACAATTTTGGGAGGTTTCCCAGCGTTACCCCATGTCATGGAATTTGAGAAATGTGTTGAAAGTCAACAAGGTTTACAGTGCATCCGGAAAGTATTCACAGCGCTGCATGTTTTCCACATTTTGTTACATTGCAGCCTTATTCCAAAATGGAGTAAATAAATTTTTTCACTTAAAGTTCTACTCGCAACACCCCATAATGACACCATGAAATAAGTTTTTTTTTTTTATTATTGCAAATATATTAAAAAGAAAAAACTAAGAAATTACATGTACGCAACTATTCACATGTTTTACTCAATACTTTGTTGATGCACCTTTGGCAGCAATTACAGTCTCACCTCTTCTTGAATATGATGCCACAAGCTTGGTGCACCTATCTTTGGGAAGTTTTGCCCATTCCTCTTTGCAGCACCTCTCAAGCGCCATCAGGTTGGATGGGGAGTGTCGTGCACAGCCATTTTCAGATCTCTCCAGAGATATTCAATCAGTTTCAGGTCTGGGCTCTGCCCAGGCCACTCAAGGACATTCACAGAGTTGTCCTGAAGCCACTCCTTTGATATCTTGACTGTGTATCTAGGGTAATTGTCCTGCTGAAAGATGAACCGTCACACCAGTCTGAGTTCAAGAGCTCTCCGGAGCAGGTTTTCATCCAGGATGTTTCTGTACATTGCTGAATTCATCTTTCCCTCAATCCTGACTAGTCTCCCAGTTTCTGTCGCTGAAAAACATCCCCAGAGTATGATGCTGCCACCAACATGCTTCACTGTAGGGATGGTGCCTGGTTTCCTTCAAACATGACACCTGGCAATCACGCCAAAGCGTTCAATCTTTGTCTCATCAGACCAGAGAATTTTGTTTCTCATGGTTTGGGAGTCCTTCAGGTGCTTTTTGGCCAGCTCCAGGCGGGCTGCCATGTGCCCTTTACTAAGGAGTGACTTCCATCTGTCCACTCTACCATACAGGCCTGATTGTTGGATTGCTGCAGAGATGGTTGTCCTTCTGCAAGGATCTCTTGTCTCCACAGAGGAATGTTGGACCTCTGACCAGGTGACTATCAGGTTCTTGGTCACCACCCTGTCTTAGGCCCTTCTTCCCCGATCACTCAGTTTACATGGGCAGCCAGCTCTTGGAAGAGTCCAAGTGGAGATGAACTTCTTCCATTTGTGGATGATGGAGGCCACTGTGCTCATCGGGACCATCAAAGCAGCAAAAATATTTCTGTACCCTTCTTCAGATTTGTGCCTGAGACAATCCTGTCTCGGAGGTCTACAGACAACTCATTTGACTTCATGCTTGGTTTGTGCTCTGACATGCACTGTCAAATGTGGGACCTTATATGTAGACAGGTGTATGTCTTTCCAAATCATGTCCAATCGATTGAACGTACCCCAGGTGGATTCTAATTAAGTGGTAGAAACATGAGCTCAATGAGCGCCTGAGCTCAATTTTAAGCTTCACAGCAAAGGCTGTGAATACTTATGTGCATGTGCTTTCTTAGTCTTTATTTTTAATAAATTTGTAAAAATCTCAAAAACCTTTTTTCACATTGTTATTGTGGGGTACTGTGTGTAGAATTTTGTGAGAAAAAATGTATTTCATCCTTTTTGGACTAAGGTTGTAACATAACAAAAGGAAAAGTAAAGCACTAGGACTACTTTCCAAATGCACTGCAGAAAACGGGCTCAGACTTAGGGTCTAATACAACATGCGACAGAAAAAATATTACGTCACTTGAAACTGACAGATATTAGAAGAAGTGACACAGAAGCACATACAGCCAGGTCAGTAAGTATTAGGACAATGAGAGCATTTTTGTATTTTTCCTTCTACACCACCACAATTTAGTTGAAATTAAACAATTACATTGTGTTTGTTTCTTTCTTGCAAGGTCACTCATTTTTTGAGAACCGCATACTCCAGATAGATTTACCACAAAGTACTGTACTGATTCTATATCTTAATGACAGCTGTCAATAAAGTCCAAGTTATATTCAGTGACTTGCACATATTTACCTGTCCTTTCTGTGGCTTGTCTGAAAAAAAAAAACAGTTTGTAAAAGTGATGACTGTATGAAAAATAATCTGTGTATTTAGTTTGTCCAATTACTCATGGAATTTGAAAATGGAAGCACTAAGGAACCAAATGTCAGTGCAACAATTTTAAGTGGTTAATACAATATTTTTCTTAAACCCTCTTCAATCAAAGACAGCAATCTACATGCCAACCGCATCTTGAATGTTTAAGTTCAACTACATTGTGATGTGTGCACAGGTAAATTTATAAAACTGTCACTGTCCAGTTCCTTGTGGACCTGACAGTAGTTTTGGGCACACAGGAAGCTAGACTTGCTTTGAATCATTTAATAATCCTGTGATACAAACAGTCTGAATAAGAATGGAAGCAGAAGAAGCCGATCTTCAAAATAGCACTTGTAAAATCTCAATTCTCCATCTCAAGTCCTACAACCTACAAGCCCGTGAAACCAAACATCAGGTGGACTAGCTTTGATCTTGAAAGGGATTTAAATCTAATCCTCTTCCTTTGTGAGATGTCCCACTTTAAAGACATTGTAATCTCAACAGAAATGTCTGGCAAAATAGAGGTCATTGTGCCAGAGCATCAATCACACAATAGCAGGTGAATGCAGACCTGACATGAATTCTGTGAGCTGTCCCCATGTAGATCACATGAATAACACAGGTGTACATTAAGATGAAAAACTACTTTCAATAACAATGTACTCGTAGACTTCCTGAAAGTACTTTCATGTGCAAGCTTGTGTATCCCTTTTCTTTCTTGTTTTCTCTCTTCTACAGCTGCTAAGTAAATTCTAAAGCACCGCCAGGTTCTTCTCTCAGTGATAATTTGAAAACTTATAGCATATCCGCACATTGCATGGTGTTCATAATTCAATGACAAGAGTTTCATTCAACCTTCTAAACTTCCACCCCCTCTGTTGGATTTTGATTCGATTGGTTTATCTAATTTTCCAGTAAATGCCTGAAATGTATTCCTGCACACCTTCCCCTCATAAAACACTGGGGAATCATTAGAATGAGATAGAAATGAATAGTTCTGCTTTATCTTCACTTTACCGCATCAGCAACACCATGACTCCTGCTCACTCTCCTCCCAAATTGGTTTCAGAGCAGCAAGTTGTATCCTCAATAATTTACAGCGAAAACAAAGTCTGCAGTTTTTCGTGAATGAATGATAAATACAATTATACCAGATTGTAGATTATAAGAAAATACAAGAAGAACTCTTTATATCTTATTAAGAACACTTGAAGTACATTACATTATACATTAGATATAAATTTCAGATGGCTCTTCATCAGTGTAAAAAGCACACATAAATAAAATAACCAGAGCGTCAATGGCACAGAGTTCATAAGGATTTGATCCAAACCATTTCCCTGTGTTGTGCAGTTGAATGAAATGATGACATACTATAAAATTTTTTAAGGGACATTTTAGCATTTATACAATTGTGTAAATGCACTTTTGAATAAAACCTGAAGTAGCAGGTGGAATATTTACAGCAGGATGTAAACTGTCTTGGGGGAATAGTAATTTACACACTGCTGTAAATATTTTCCTTCGTAGTTGAGGTTCTATCCCAAAATCTTTATGACAATGCAGTGTTTTCCCTCAGCTCCAGTGTTACTTACTGAAAAAAAAATTAAATCTTGAATGAATGAATGAATTTATTCGGCAGGCAAAGATCCAAAAACAACAAGAAATGTACAAAGAAAGAAAAGAAAAGAATCCAACAATGCACCATGCGCCCGAAAGGGTGTAGGCAGAAGCAAAAGCTTGTAAACTCCCACCCCTTAAACCAAAAATAAAAATTATAGATATGTTTATAAAATTATACATATGCCCATGATAACTAATACAAAGTATAAATTAATCAATGAACTAAAATTTTAAAAACACAAACATGCAAACTGCAGTGCACCATGCACAAACATAAAAACAAAAAAAATCGATAAACCTAATTCATCATAAGTAATCAAATAATTTTTGTAAAGCCTTTTAAATCCAACCAAATTACCAAGTGATTTCATGTTATCCAGACAATTATTCCAAATACTAACACCTTTAACAGAAACACAATGACCTTTTACGGTTTTGGTGAATCTTTGATTTCTGAAATAATAATGTTCCTCTATAACTGGACTCCCTCATTTTAAACAGGTTCTGGACAGTTATTTTTTACTTTAAACACAATTTGTATTGTGCTATAATCAATCAAATCCCAAAATTTTAAAATCTACAAACAAACAGTGGACTTGTTGGCTCACAATATGGTTTCTTACTAATAATTCTTAAAGCTTTCTTTTGAAGTAAAACTATAGGATTTGTATTATTTTTTAGGTGGTTCCCCAAACTTCAATACAGCAGGTCATGTATGTGTGCTTTATACAAAATGGCAATGATCTTTGATTTTAGATTTAACATATTTTATATGTGTTTTCCAACTAAGATTATTATCAATAAAGACCCTAAGAAATTTAGTGTCATTTACAGGTTCAATTTCAACATTGTGTACTAGTAGACAAATTCCTGATCTTAAATTGATGTGCACAGAGCAGAAAATGCTAAGTCGCTAAGAAAAACAAGAGCGACAAGAAAAAAGCTTCACTCATTTAAATAGCCAATTGCAAAAATATTTTACTGTGTGACCTACTAACTTTGAAAAATGGAACATTATGAACACGGTGATCATGATTTATTGCTGCAGTAATCTGATATAATAAGGATTATATAATCTAATAAAAAACAGGATGTTATTCCATCATTATTGCAAAAAAAATTAACTGCAACAAAAGTATTCTGAAAACTGAAATAAACAAATTTAAACTTACCATAACATGAACTATAGTTGGAGCTCTCCAACTACTCTGGATTCCAGCCAGAATAACGGTGTTTACATTTATTTTGAAGGCTTGCCCGAGAGCTTCTCTCTCCCCACCTCCTCCCTCCCCTCTCCATCTTCTCTTTCATCTGACACGCTCACCTGCACTTCTGTCTCTCTTCTTTTCTCTCGGTCTGTTTCTTGCCTTAGGAGCTTGGGAACAAAATTTCTCTATTTGGTTGTCCATCCTGTGCATTGCACCTTTTTTGTTTTTTAGGCAGCACAGTGCTCACTTTAGTTAATGTGCATCTGGTTCAATTAAACACCCACAATTAAAATTCGGAGTGCCTAGTCCCACAGTACTGTGTCAATAGGAGCTCCATTTGTCTGTTGACACAGAACCAATTATATTCCACATTACACTGTAGTGCAGATCCCAATCTGGTTACACCACAGCCACAGTACTGTCAATAAGTACCGCGTGCCACAGTGCGTCAAATCTGAAAATGGAATTACTGGGAAACAGACGGATACCAGCAGGTTGATAATGTCTGGGGCCTTTTTGCTGCATTGCGCGTTCATGAATATATCTGACTGTTCCCAGTGTGCCCTAACAGCATCGCGGTGACCCAGGTGGGGCGTGGCCCACGTCACATCCAAAGGGAGTCTGCAGCAATGTCTGCAACACACCCGACCCGTCTTGAAACACAGACCAAAGAGTTTAACGTGCATGCGAGCAGAGGAGTGGTGTGAACACCCCTTGCACAATGATGGTGAGGGTGCCAACTGAAGTGATCAAAATCCATCAAGAACTGAAGGAGAAGCATTTTGGGTAAATTTCACAGTTTTCACAAAAAGTGCATATTTTCCCTAAAATGTAAAATTTCAAAATACTATGAGGAACAATTGTGAACGGTGCTTCTATGAAGCAAACAAAACCATCAGAATCAAAATCCATCAAGAACTGAAAAAGAAGACACTTTGCCCTGACATCAGCCTGGTCCGGATGACCTAAAAAAAAAAAAAAAAAAAAATCACTGATGACAATCCTCCGTGGGTAAGTGCACAAATACAGTAACAGACAGAAATGTTGATACAGCAATTATAATCAGAGATGTTGGGGTGGATTAAGACTGTGTTTGCTTACAAATTTGTCATTGCAAGATCGAACATTTTACACCAACTCTAACCTACATTAACAGCTATAACGCACCAGACTATTAGAATCTTTATGTGTAGAAAAAAAAAGAGGCAAAAAAAGGAAAATGGCTGCATTAAGCATGCTGAGCTTGTGCCAGAAATATGCACAGAATTGATGAGGTCTCACTTTCACTAACAGTCACACAATTGCACTGACAAGAGCCTCTGTGATCCCTCCCTTCCTGCCTGTTTGCCACCAATGAGGCACGAACACTCTGATTTGCATGGTCTGCACAAAAAAGAAATGTCCTTGGTTTTAGGAAAGGTTGCATTGCTGTCTTCAACCCCGGAAAACAGCGTTGGCATGTATACCACAACACCTCTGGAATCTTCTTTCTGGCTCATTTGTTTCTAAAATTCTGTCCGCCTACTGATGTCATCCACAGAAAAATCTGCAGTACACAACATGGTACTGAAACGTCTGCTGAGATTTAATTTCATAATAAATGACAAGACATGCTAACAACTGTAGCCAACAGCATTTATCCTATGCAAATGCTTAGAGTTACATTTTTGAGATCAATTTCAAAGCCATGTTAATTAATTTAGACTGCTAGCAGCACAATGCAGGTCAGAGAGGGCAAACAAGTTACAACATAAGCCAATTAGAAACACACAAGTGTTTTACATTTTTTTATAATGAGGCCAGAGCTGGTAAAATATACACACAAATATATGGCAGATGGAGACTGCAAATGGTATACACTACAAGAAATTGTTTATTCCTGTAGTGATCCTATTAGCCACAGATATGCAGTAAATGAATGCCTCTATAAAACAGGTTGTATAAAGTTAATATAAAATAACATTTAAATGTATCTGATTGATAGACTACCTTTGAAATCATATTGTGTGGGATCTTACCATCTGGGTGATTACTTTCATCACTGCAAAGGACTGTATTTATATGGCTACACTTTGTTAAACCTATAAATGGATGATTATTGCATAATGATTTCAAGTTTGACGTGTAGTATTCAAATTTAATTACTTCAAATGAACTTTGAAGGAAACACATCTCCTTAATTCCCAGTGAAGAAACGTGCAATTTGTATAAATTACTTTGAAGCACCAACTGTATGTATAACTTGTTTTTTTAAATATATGTAGAGAATTTGGTTGATATAGAGAAATTACCTCAAAAGAAATGTGTACCTAGTATTCCACAGCATTCCAAGTTATTTTGGAGATATATTTAATGCTTTGTTTGGTTTTTTTGAAAATATTTTTCAGTCGGGTACATGAGTATTTGGACTGTAACACGCTTCGGCAGAAGTTGATCTTGGCTTCATTTATACTTTGGCCTTCCTGATCTTGGCTTTTACTGATAGTCTATATTTACATTCATGAAAATGTCTCATGAACGTTGATATGGACAATAATACATCTTCTCAATAATACATCTTCATCACCACCTTATTGTTCCTGATACTGAAAGTTCCAATGACAGCTACCAAATACAAACTTAATACCTGAAACCAACTCCTGAGATTTTATCTGTTTAATGTGCCATAGAAAAACAAGGGAACAGGTCACACCTGTTCATGAAACGTCCTGTTATTTAAGTGTCCAATTATTTATGGCCATTGAAAATGGAGAGGCTGTGTTTTAAAAAGGGCACCACAGTGGATTAGTGGTTAGCATCGTTGCCTCACAGTAAGAAGGTCATGGGTTCGATTCCCACCTGTGGCCTTTCTGTGTGGAGTTTGCATATTCTCCCCGTGTTTGCGTGGGTTTCCTCCAGGTGCTCTGGTTTCCTCCCACATTTAAAGACATGCAGGTTAGGTGGATTGAAAACTTTATAATTGTCCAGGTCTCCCTTGCAAAAGAGGTCTCAATCTCAATGGAGCTAACCTGGTTAAATAAAATTAAATTAAAGAAATAGCTGTAATTCCTAAATGGTTAATGCAATATTTTTGTTCAACTCTGGAATTAAAGCTGAAAGTCGACACTACTGGCACAACTTGACTGCTTCAATGCTCAAATCCAGAGGCAGAGTTAAAAATGTGTCACTGTCTAAATACGAGGTCTGTCCATAAAGTATCGTACCTTTTTATTTTTTTCAAAAACTATATGGATTTCATTCATATGTTTTTACGTCAGACATGCTTGAACCCTGTGCGCATGCGTAAGTTTTTCCACGCCTGTCGGTGACATCATTTGCCTGTGAGCACGCCTTGTGGAAGGAGTGGTCCCGCCCCCTCATCGGATTTTCATTGTCTGGAAATGGCGGAATGAAAAGGACTTTTTTTCCATCAGAATTTTTTCAGAAGCTGTTAGAGACTGGCACCTAGAAACCATTCGAAAAATTTATCTGGCTTTCAGTGAAAATTTTACAGGCTTCACAGAGAATAAGGACTTTAACTACAGCTTTAAGGATCCCTTTAAGGACGGTCGGTGCGCCGCGCTGCGAGCTGCGACGATGCGGCACAAACCACTGGATCATTTCTAAGCTGATGGCTCTGTGGATACGAGACCGTCGTGTGCTCTTTCATGTCCAGCTCTCCACAAGTTCTTTTATACTCACTCGACTGGTAAGCACTGAAAGCCGAGATAGACATGTCCCAACTTGTCCTCTAACACTCCGAAACGGAGGTGTTCCTTTGTCTCGCTTCATCAGCGAATCGGTCGTGACGCGCGAAGCCTCCGCGCGGCTTTCCATGACAAAATCTCTTGTTAAAAGTGAAATCTGCCAGAAAATGGCTGATGTCCAGGTCTTGTGATAACCAGAGAAAGAGCACACGACGGTCTCGTATCCACAGAGCCATCAGCTTAGAAATGATCCAGTGGTTTGTGCCGCATCGTCGCAGCTCGCAGCACGGCGCACCGATCGTCCTTAAAGGGGTCCTTAAAGCTGTAGTTAAAGTCCTTATTCTCTGTGAAGCCCGTAAAATTTTCACTGAAAGCCAGATAAATTTTTCGAATGGTTTCTAGGTGCCAGTCTCTAACAGCTTCTGAAAAAATTCTGATGGAAAAAAAGTCCTTTTCATTCCGCCATTTCCAGACAATGAAAATCCGACGAGGGGGTGGGACCACTCCTTCCACAAGGCGTGCTCACAGGCGAATGACGTCACCGACAGGCGTAGAAAAAAAATCACGCATGCGCACGAGGGTTCAAGCATGTCTGACGTAAAAACATATGAATGAAATCCATATAGTTTTTAAAAAAATAAAAAGGACCGTTAATTTATGGACAGACCACGTACTTTTTAAAAAATTACCTTCTTACATGTATTTGCATTAATCAAATAAGACCATACATGGATTTATCTAAGTGCTATTGTATGGGTCCAAGACTCCTTTAATAAATTAAGAACATTAACTGGTGTGATTATGAGTGTCTAGAAAATAGTGTCACCATTTTCTAAGACACCACAGTAGTGGCAGTAAGATGTAAATATGAAGTGGAAAAAGTTTCATTTTCACTATCCTATCACTCTTACATCTAAAACAAGTTTTTGTAACTACTTATACACAATAAGACATTTGTTGTTTTTATTGAATTGATTAAGTGCTGAACAAATATGACTTGTAAATAAAAAATGCTTTGCTATAGGTAATGAAAAATTACAGCACAGAGCCTTTGGGACGTTGCCACACAAAAACATTCTAATAAAAGCATTCTTGCCTTTGATTTTCAAAAGACAAAACCTAAAGGAATACATTACTGTCCCCTGTGGAATGCAAAAACTAAATTCAAGATTCCCCTGAGTTTTCATAATGTCTATTTTAGACATTGCTGACTTTCTTGCTTGCATCAAGAAACAATAACAATGCACACAACACAGCCCAAAATGAGGCAAAGCAAGAACAAGTAGTTGTCAGTAAGATTAGAATCATGTCAAGCAGTGCTTTGCTTGCAGAATGAATATAATGAGAAACTGCATGAGAATTTTCTTTGATTCTCTTCTTCTTTCAGAGAAAATATCTTAACACAAACAACTAATGACAAAGTACTCTCAAACCAATGGCAAGATTTTATTACGTCATCATTATAACATATATATATATATATACACACACACACACATACACACACACACACACACACACAAGCTGAGTTACAAGTTCTACACACGGTTAATAGAGATTAATTTTAGCCATGTCATTGTATATTTCATGTCACTTTAGTTAAGGTGTAGTAAGTTGCATTGCATTGTGTGTATGGTGTCATCATTAATTTTCATAGAGCAATTTGTGACATTCAATGATAAAAAGGTGATAGCATGTCATATCACTGCAATGCTCACACGCAGCGTGCGTTGGCCTGTTTGGATTGTAATTAAAGTGCACCCTAGGCAGCCGCTACTATGTAATAAGTAAGGTATGTGCATGCTACCTGAGCTGAGTACCACGTGAACTGCAAAAATAAGGGCTCCAATGAGCGGGTCGTGATTTAATATATAAGGCTGACCGTGTGTGTGTGTGTTCGCGCATGTACGCTTTCAATCTAAGGACCCCAGTGACCTCCCCTTGGTGCCCACCATCACCACAGAAAGTTTGGTGTCAATTGCTTAATTACTGTGGCAGTTCACTCAGAACACAAACCGTGCCACATACATACATGGATTGCCTTTCACACACACACACACATATATATATATATATATATACACACACGCACGTACGCACACACACACACACACACACCGTATTTTCCAGAGTATAAAGAACTTTGATCCCCACACTTGCACGCACTCTGTCGCACAGGAGAGTAAACTCGCTGTTGTCAACTGTTGTAAACTGTGTGCAGCTTCCTGCAAGTGTGCAAAGAAAATTTTGAAATATTTAAAAATCACCATCACGCATTAATGTGAACTTCACGTGAACATTGTGCAAACAATTAAAAAAACACTGCGTGTGAGTGCAAGTGATTGCATAAGCGCAGCGCATCACAGCTCATCTGAACGATTATAACGAGATGTTAAATCTATCATAATCATACTTTTACAGCTACTCATGAGAAGGAACGAACATGCAACTGTTTTGCCAAGCTGTGACAATATAAACACTACAATTAAATACCTTTTAGACAGTTCCAAATGCTTTCTCCACCTCATGGAGCACAGAAAAGAGAAAAAAGCTCCAGCTGGAATAGTCCTTTGTGATTCCGGAAGTGATTAGAGGTGTTTTCAACAGCCAACTCTGACAGAAAATTATTAATCCGCTATGAAATAATTGTTTTATATACACACCCTCCAAGGGCACAACGCGCGGTATCCATCGGAATAAAGCACAGCATTCAGCTGGGAACACAGCGGGTGGGATCGTCACAACAAAATGCGTGAGAGTGCAGAGCCAAAATACGTCCAAGTGTCAGGGCACCTTAAGTCGCTTTTTTTTCTTTTTTCATTACTAGTTTGAGAGGTCCTGTAACTTACTGTCTGGTACAACTTATATACGGGAAAGAAAAAAATCACGAATGGCGACAACAATTTTTTTTTACACTTGACAAGAGAAACACACCATTAAACTGGAACAGATATTCATGTGTGTGTGTGTGTGTGCACACTGTTACGAAGCAAAGGAAAAGATGTTTATGTTTGTGTGTGTGTATGTGTATGCATGTGTTATAGATAAATGCTGCTGTGAGCTGATTTAAAACTGAACTTACCGTAAGTTTGTGTTGGACCGCTCTGTCACTTTGGGAAATGTTCCACATAGAAAGTAATCCACATTTTTAGTCATCACTTTTTCCACGGTTTTATGTTACAGCCTTATTCCAAAAAGAATGAAATTCATCTTTTCCCCCTCAAAATTCTAGACACATTATCTCATAATGACAATGTGAAAAACTTTTGTTTTTAGATATTGCAAATGTATTTAAAAAAACAAAAAAAACAAAACAAAAAAAGAATCTTGAAGGGGAAAAAATTAATTTACTCCATTTTGGAATAAGGCTGTTACATAACAAAATGTGGAAAAAGTGAAGCAATGTGAAAACTTTCCGGATGCAACGTACAAAAGTGCGACTGGTTTCAGTGTGGACGGTTCACGGTTCAAATCCCACCCCTGCCACATTTCTCCATGTAATGTGGAGTTGCATCAGGAAGGGCATCCGGTGTAAAACCTGTGCCAAATCATGCAGATCCACTTTGGATCTGTGGTGGCGACCCCAAGTGAAAACAAGGGAGCAGCCAAAGGAACTTACTTTTTTACTATACAAAGAACAAAAACTAATGGACGTGGTTTAGTTGGAACTGCTAGAATTAGTGGTGCTACTGAGGCAACTCTTGAGACATGGCACAGTACTACTGAGCTACTACAAAAAGCATGTTATGAGACCAACCTCACTCCCCTGCCTACAGGGTCCCTCCCCCTATTTTTTATGTGTTTGTCTGTGTCTTGCTCACCCCTCCTTGTGTGTGTGTGTGTTGATATAGACTTGTATACGTTTTATTTTTAATTAATTACTACTATGAATCATCTTTCGTGTTTGTAATATGTATTATTTATATTAAAAAAAATGTTCAAAAAAAATGTGTTCGCAAAAAAAAAAACTACCAGGATCAAAATTATTAGCCTCCCTGGTGCTAATAGTCAAATGTGTGTCCTTTTACATGGGTAACAGCCTGTAGTCATTTGTTGTAGGTTTCAACAAGTCTGACGTGTCCTGAGGAATCCCAGCCCATTCTTCTTTGGCGAATTTCTCCAGCAAATCCAGATCTGATGGTCTTCTGGCAGGGAACTTGGTGTTCAGCTCATGCCACAGATGTTCAGTGGGTTTCAAGTCAGGGCTTTGTGCAGGCCAGTCAATAATGTATACTTTGGTCTACTGGACGGAGTTCTTCAACCGGAGCGGTGCATGTTTTGGGTCGATGTTGTGTTGGAAGACAAAGCAACGACCCAGGCTTAGTTTTGCTGCTGACTGCTTGAGGTTTTCTTTCAAAATCTTCACATATCCTTCTTTCTTCATGATTCCTTCCACCTTGAGGAGATTCTCAGTTCCAGATGCACAGAAGCATCTCCACACCAAAATACTCCCACTGCCTTGTTTCACTGTGGGGAAGGTGTTCTTTGGGTTATATGCCTTATGATTCTTTTTCCAAATATAAGGGCCCCTTCACACATAGTGGGAATTTGGTGGAATTGCGCATGAAGAAATCGTATGCAAAACGTTTAAATTTGTAGCTGCTTCCAACGCTCGTACACCTGTTGCTACAACTATTTGCGCACACACCAGCTGAAAGACAGCGTGTGTGCTGTGCAAGTCCATCGAACCCTCTCGCAGCAGGCGTCGGCCAAATTCCAGCTAATGCACACGAACATCTAACACCGCTCATTTGGCACTTCGAGAATGTGTGGCCATTCGACCTGTTAACATGAAAACAGTCAGCAGACAATCACTGTCAAGCTGGATATGAAATCTGTCTAAATGCCCCACGATTGTGGCATTGCAAAAAGCCACACACGTGGTGCATGTGTCTTGCACATGTGCGCGTGCCCCCCCTCCCCAACACATCTGGCGTGCTAGGGGAAGGGGGGGGCACACACTTGCATAAAATGCTTATATGTATGTACAAATCTGATCACATGCGGTCCAGACAGCAAGGTCTGATCGAACACAGCACGGGGAGAGGCCTGTCAGCTGATCACAGCACACTGACAGCTGGATGACAGCTCAGTGCACACATTACAAACACAGGAACCAATAAATAATAACAATACCTACATACGCAATTAGATAACAAATACTGAAAATGAATGACCACATAACACAGACTGACACGTTTGTCTGGGCGCTGAACGAACAGGGGGGCATGTCCACTCACAGCCGCGGCTGTAAAGGTCTCTGCTCCTGGACGTCCCAGCTGGAGGACACGTTCCGTATCTGGAAGGACATGAACTTACAACATTCCTCCGTGAGGCGCGTGTTTCTGCCTGCTGTCCTCATGTGAAAATAAATAAAACATCTTTCTCCTTTGTGCCGGACTGCAGCGGCCACACACAGCGCATTTCATCCATGTCTTTGTTGATTTCAGGCATTTTTCCGCACTGATTACAGGCCAGCGATGGTAGCAATGGTAGCGCAGGGGTGAAGTTTCAATCTGGTAATCAGAGTTTACGGGTTCGAATTCCATCAGTAACTTTTTTCTTTAAACACGGGTTTCTGTACTGCGTCCCCTTTTACGTATTATTTATATCAAGCCAGTGATATTCACTATTTGTACAGCTGGTCTTTATTTTATTGTTCTCCACATCAGTGGCCCGCGGCTGTAAAGGTCTCTGCTCCTGGATGTTCCAGCTGGAGGACACGTTCCGTATTTGGAAGGACATGAACTTACAACATTCCTCCGTGAGGTGCATGTCTCTGCCTGCTGTCCTCATGTGGAAATAAATAAAACATCTTTCGCCTTTGTGCCAGGCTGCAGCGGCCACACACAGCGCATTTCATCCATGTCTATGTTGATTTCAAGCATTTTTTCGCACTGATTACAGACCAGCGATGGTAGCGATGTTAGCGCAGGGGTAAAGTTTACTTCTGGTAATCAGAGCTTATGGGTTTGAATCCCGTCAGTGACTTTTTTTATTTAACCATGGGGTTCTGTATTGCGTCCCCTTTTATGTATTATTTATATCAAGCCAGTGATATTCACTAATTGTACAGATGGTTTTTATTTTATTGTTCTTCACATCAGTGGCGTGATGTGGTGCAGCTACTCGCACTGTGTTCCTGCTCAAAAGACACCGTTGCATGCATGAACCGTCACAGCAACATGCCTGCCCATCGATTCGATGTTTGCGTGGTTTTCTCATATGAGCTGTTTCATTGTGAGTCACTGTGAGTTGTACTTCTTCGTACTATGTGAGAAGGGGCCCTAAGGAACATCTCTCTGGCCAAAGAGTTCAAGTTTTGTCTCATCTGACTAAAGGACACGTTTCCAGTATGCATAATCTATCTCCAGGCTGACCTTAGCATACTTCAGTCTGACTTGAAGGTGTCTCTTCTGTGGAAGTAGAGTTTATCTTGGTCTGCAACCTCACTGTCCATTCCTGAACAGGGCTCGAATGATTGTCTTCTTTGAGACTACAACTTGTCTAAGTCATTCACTAGTGTCTTTGCAGTTGTTCTGGGGTCTTTAAACACATCTCTCACTAGTTTTCTTTCTAGTCTTTGAAATCTTTCACTTCCTACCTCTGCCAGACTTGTTTTGTACTGTGTACTTCTGTACTGTGTGGCTCTCTTTGAATTTATTGATACTTCTCACTCTATTTCTTGACACTTGGAAACACTGTGACAACTCCTTCTCCTGCTCTGAGTATCAAGAATTCTTTTTCTCAGGTCTAAACTGATTTCTTTTGTTTTTGGTATGATTCTTTCTCAGTGACAGCTCAAACCGTTACTGGAGTTTTTATACCGTGTATACGTTAGAAGATAACCCTCAGTTTAAACTTGATTTTACAAGCTTTGAGCATTACAAAGTTAAAGCACATCACTGCACAACAGTGGTTTGTGCTATGATTGAACAAAAAGGTCAGTTCTTAAGGGGGCCAATAATTTTGACCCTGGTAGGTTTTTTTGTTTGTTTGTTTGTTTCTGTGGGCAAAGTAAAATTATGTAAGCATCTAAAATAAAATTAGGATGTTCAGAAATGCTGTATTGAAAATTCCTTGCTCTGTTAAACAAGAGTTATCAGGAGATGATATATCTCCCGGTCCCCACAAATCAGTCATACAGTGTTGTGTCTGGGATCACCAAAGTCCACCCTTATGCTAATTATGAATGAAATTCGTCAACTGGTTCTTGAGACATTGCGCCAACAAGGGTGACAATGATGATATCTTGAATACCTCGCTATGACTATGAAACTGACCCCAAGTTCACCATAATCGACTGGTGTCGGGGGATCACCCAAGTACATCGTTTTCCTAAATATGAATGAAATTGGTCAAACGGTTCTTGAGACATCACGCCAACAAGTGTGACAATGACAATATTTTGAATATCTCATTATAACTAAGAAACTGACCCCAAGGTCATCATAATTGAATGGTGTTGGGGGATCACCCTTAGGCTAAATATGAATGAAATTGGTCAACTAGTTCATGAGACATCACACTAACAAGGGTGGCAATGACAATATGAATGTCTTGCTGTGACTTTGAAATTGACCCCAAGTTCACAGTAATCGACTGGTGTTGGGGAATTGCCCAAGTACACCATTATGCTAAATATCAACGAAATTGGTCAACTGCTTCTTGAAATATTGCACTAAGTGAAAACGGACAGCTGAACAGACAAGCATGCTGACTACTATATCTCCCCAGATTTCATACCCAAGGATAGAAAGTACTTGGGAAATTTTGAAGGTCAAATTTCATCGGGGGACTAATACCCCCCTGTCCTCATCTGTACATACCCTATATAAAAATATAACACTTAAAAAAAATTGATTTAACAAAATTACATAATTATGAATGAATGTGAAACTTAATAATAATTAATGGAATTAATAGAAACATATTAAATCATACAAAACATTTCAACATTTAACCTGTAGTGTGCCAGCAATTACGACAAAAGTATTTCATGCTGGTGACACGTTGTCAGACTGGGTAAGGCGTTATTGTATGGTAGCTTTCGGTAAGGAGACAGAGGAGACAGCTTCACAAAAAGAAGCAGGGGCTTTACCTCATTAGTGTTCCACCGGTGTCTCTCCTTTGGCAGCGAGGTGCATTTTGGTAGACATTCAAGCAGCTTCTTGGGTAGGTATATTTTCAAATGGCCGTGATCATCTGTAACAAGAGTGTGACAAAACAGAACATTTAGCACAAGCCTCATATCTTACTTATTTCCTCCCGTCTCCCTCTTTATCAGTCTCTCTGTGGCAAAGTGCTGACTCTAAAATGACTATCCCCAAATGAATTGGAAAAATAATTTAAGTATGCAATATTGCATACATTTTATTTTGTGCTTGGCTAAACTATTTTACTGTGAAATACATTCTATCAGGGAACTTCCTCACATTTTTCACTGTCAACTTGTAAAGAATGTGTCTATTCATTACTTACACACAATAAACATACTTGAGTGATTTTATGGTGTATGGGGATTTAGCATGAGAATCTGTGTACTGTCTATCACAATGTGGGATATTATGTTGGCAAATAATTGCAATTACCAGGCTCTATTGTGCTATAATAATGTAGCTCTACAATATACATTTTATAATATGTAGGTTCACAATCATTATTAAACACCATAGTTTCCCATGTACTTGTGCAGCGTTGCGGACAAGTGCTCAATCCGTGTCATTACCATTTTCACATTTAAATGTTTACATAAGTGCATCCAAATTATGTGTGTGTAGCGGTACAAAAGGGCTATTGAACTTATAATACAAAACAAAGTAAAACTGTATTGTCTATAGCCCTATTCGGACGGGATTAGTTTCTTATGGGGAGGTGGAGTAATGTAATTTTACCAAAGCACAGCTATAATATTTAAGCTGATGCGCATGGGACAAGAACAAAGTGTCATAGAATTGAGGAGCTGGCATGAACATGGTCAAATGATTTTGTTCCCATACAGGGGTGGTGGCCAAGAGGTTACTTGGTTTCAGTGTGGAAGGCTCCCGGTTCAAACCCCACCCCTGCCACATTTCTCCATGTACAACCCCTGGCAATAATTATGGAATCACCGGCCTCGGAGAATGTTCATTCAGTTGTTTAATTTTGTAGAAAAAAAGCAGATCACAGACATGACACAAAACTAAAGTCATTTCAAATGGCAACTTTCTGGCTTTAAGAAACACTATAAGAAATCAGGAAAAATAATTGTGGCAGTCAGTAATGGTTACTTTTTTAGACTTTTAGACTAGACTTTTTTAAACTCTTAAAAGAGGGTAAATCATCACGCAATGTTGTAAAAGATGTTGGTTATTCACAGTCAGCTGTGTCTAAACTCTGGACCAAATACAAACAACATGGGAAGGTTGTTAAAGGCAAACATACTGGTAGACCTGTTGTGTGGGCCGCCAGAAGAGGAGGTACTGCTGGCCCACCACCAGAGGGCGCCCTGTCTGGAGTGCGGGCTCCAGGCACCAGAGGGCGCAGCCACCTCACAGGAGCAGCCAGGGTGACAGCTGTCACACATCGCCGGCAACAGCTGTTACCAATCACCTGATCGGCAGGGGTATATCAGCAGGACGACGTCTCCACCTCTTTGCCGAGATATCGTTCTACCTGGAAGGAAATAATCTCAGCTGACTGCTTGACAGTAACTTTTGTGATTTTTGTGAGTGATTGCAGACTTTTTCTCCAACGAGAGGTGGAGGTAGCTTCCCTGCCGTGCCGGTTGCTGGGTGCAGACGCGCCCACGTTTAATTGTGTTCTTGTTCCTCACCAGCAGTACCAGGTCCGACACGTGGAGGCAGTGGCCACCTGGGAGTTCGGAACTTGGCGGCTCCAGTATTCCCGGGGTCCTGTGGCGGAGGAAACCGTATGGTTCCGGTTCTACTTTGGAGAGGCGTCTCCTATCTTCGAGCCTGCCCACACAACACCATTGTGAATTGGATTTTGTCCATTGTTGTAATTTGTTGTATTTGTTGTGCACGTTCGCAACAGTAAAGTGTTGTTATTTGACCTATTCCATTGTCCGTTCATTTGCGCCCCCTGTTGTGGGTCCGTGTACTTACACTTTCCCAACAAGACCAAGGAAGACATCAAAGCGTCAAGACAGAAAACTTAAAGCAATATGTCTCAAAAATCGAAAATGCACAACAAAACAAATGAGGAACGAATGGGAGGAAACTGGAGTCAATGTCTGTGACCGAACTGTAAGAAACCGCCTAAAGGAAATGGGATTTACGTACAGAAAAGCTAAACGAAAGCCATCATTAACACCTAAACAGAAAAAAAAACAATGTTACAATGGGCTAAGGAAAAGCAATCGTGGACTGTGGATGACTGGATGAAAGTCATATTCAGTGATGAATCTTAAATCTGCATTGGGCAAGGTGATGATGCTGGAACTTTTGTTTGGTGCCGTTCCAATGAGATTTATAAAGATGACTGCCTGAAGAGAACATGTAAATTTCCACAGTCATTGATGATATGGGGCTGCATGTCAGGTAAAGGCACTGGGGAGATGGCTGTCATTACATCATCAATAAATGCACAAGTTTACGTTGATATTTTGGACACTTTTCTTATCCCATCAATTGAAAGGATGTTTGGGGATGACGAAATCATTTTTCAAGATGATAATGCATCTTGCCATAGAGCAAAAACTGTGAAAACATTCCTTGCAAAAAGACACATAGGGTCAATGTCATAGCCTGCAAATAGTCCAGATCTTAATCCAATTGAAAATCTTTGGTGGAAGTTGAAGAAAATGGTCCATGACAAGGCTCCAACCTGCAAAGCTGATCTGGCAACAGCAACCAGAAAAAGTTAGAGCCAGATTGATGAAGAGTACTGTTTGTCACTCATTAAGTCCATGCCTCAGAGACTGCAAGCTGTTATAAAAGCCAGAGGTGGTGCAACAAAATACTAGTGATGTGTTGGAGTGTTCTTTTGTTTTTCATGATTCCATAATTTTTTCCTCAGAATTGAGTGATTCCATATTTTTTTCCCTCTGCTTGGTCTAAAAAAGTAACCGTTACTGACTGCCACAATTTTTTTTCCTGATTTCTTATAGTGTTTCTTAAAGCCAGAAAGTTGCCATTTGAAATGACTTTAGTTTTGTGTCATGTCTGTGATCTGCTTTTTTTCTACAAAATTAAACAACTGAATGAACATCCTCCGAGGCCGGTGATTCCATAATTTTTGCCAGGGGTTGTAATGGTGGAGTTGCATCAGGAAGGGCATCTGGCATAAAACTTGTGCCAATTCAACATGCAGAGCCACAATGAATCTGCTGTGGAGACCCCGAGTGAAAACAAGGGAGCAGCCGAAGGGACTTACTTTACTACATACATTATAAATACTCGCGTGAATATCGAGCCTCTGCTGTTGCCAGGTTGACTGTATTCCAAATGCCTGTTCAAGTGCTTCCATACTTGAGATAAACAGCAGAAAACCCCTTTCCCACAGGGTATGATGGAATATTTACTGAACTGTGTATTCACATGGGATTAGTATAACTTAAGGTTATTTCTATGGATCGTTTTACTGAAGTTAAAATTCACCAGAATTGTTACTGATACAGGAGAAAGAAGTTTGGTGGATTCAGATGGGACAAAAATCACTGAGAAACTCTGGTAATAACTACTATATCCCACTTCCTCATGTGAAACTAATCTTTTCCAAATGGGGCTTATGTTCAAATCACCCCCACCCATCCCCATTAAAATCAACTTGTAGTAATACAACATTTTTGATGTTAAATGGTAATATTCACACAAAATTTATAGCTGTTTAAAATGGAAAATCCACTAGGAACCACACTGAAACTGGAAAATTGTGTAGCAATAACCCCAAAAATAGAAGCAATAGAGAGATAAAATAGAGAGAGAAGCAATAGAGAGATAAAAAAAATGTATATTTCAACATTCTCTCTTTGAACATGGTCTAGCATGTGATATTTAGTTTCACGTGTAAACAGTAGGGGTGTAATGTCCTGTGGCATCACGTTTTATGCTATAAAATGTTGATGATATACACTATGAGGCTGAAAATGGATTGCAGTATAAAATTAAATCAAATTTTGACCTTGAGACCATAAGATGTAAATGTGCATGTAAAAATTACATCATGGCAAAATGGGCCCAAGAGATAATGAAGGATGCTCCATTAAAGTCTAAGTGTGTGGCAGGATTTTGGTTTTCCAGCAGAGAGACAAATAAACATTTATGAGGTTGTGGACAATGAACAAAGATTGTGTGCAAACCTTGCAGGAGCACCATGGTTTACACATTAGTGTATGCTTCACCATGTAAAATACCACCATAATGAAATGCTACAGTACTGTTGTGGCCTATGAAATAAGGAAAAGGCCCAATACTTTGGAATAACTCAGCACCACTTAAGCCAAACACAGGAAATACTTCACACAGAAGATAACGCATTTTATTGAACAAAGACGTGACTATATTCAGTAGTCAAAAATACAATGCTTCAAAAACATAGCCCATATAATTAACTGCCAGTTGGGAACCATAAACTTCCCAACTGGGACTGGCACGGTGGATTAGTGAATAGCACTGGTGCCTCACAGCAAAAAGGTTGTGGGATCGCTTCCCGCCCTTTCTTGTCAAATTTGCATGTTCTCCCCGTGTCTGCTTGCGTTTCCTCTGGGCACTCCGGCTTCCTCCCACAATCAAAACGCTGCCCTGACCAAGCCAGCATCTCTACATCTGGAGTTGGTCCCTGGGCTCTGGACTGTGTCAGCCCACTGCTCCTAGTGGTTGGAGTGTGTCTAAGTGTAATTAGGATGGGTTAAATGCAGAGGACAAGTTTCGTTGTATGTGTGTATATGTACAATGACAAAGCCTCTTCTCCTCTTCTCTTCATAATATGCATCAAAAAATGTATTTATTTATTTATTTTTTACAGTTGTGGTTAGAATTAATAAAAAAAAATTAGGGATGTGAATCATACAACAACTCACGATTCAATTCGATTCCGATTCTTGGGGTGACGATTCAATTCAGAACTGATTTTCGATTCAAAGAGCTCTGACAAATAGTTATATTACTTAAAAAATGTTTATGTTTAAGAAAATGCAGCTTTACAAGCTTAATCAAGTGATTCTAGATGTAAATTTACTTATGTGCTTTGCTCGTTCAGAGTTCGCTGGCAGTTTAGCAAAGTGCTGGTCAGTAGATGGCAGAGACCGCTGCTCCACTTCTTTTAGCTCCGGGTGATGGCGTAGCATGTGGGCTTGCAGATTTGAAGTGTTTCCTAACTACTTGACTTTCATTATGCAGATTTTGCACACTGCATAAGTCATGTCAAGCTCCTTCTTACGCAGCAAATAATAAAATCCAAAATGCACCCAAACATTTGCCTTCAGCAAAGACGGTGCTGGCTGAATTAGCTCTTTGTCCGCCATGCTAAGCTACAGCTCACGAATGTTTGAAGCACACCGGACCCCCCCCTCGCGGGGACACTGTAGTACAGAGTCCGTTGCCTGACAAACAGTACACGCAGCGAGTAAGCAAGAAAATGTTTAAAAAATGCTTTTTAAAAATCGATTCTTGGACATCTTGGATCGATTCAGAATCGTAATAAATAAGGATCACGATTTGGACATGAATCGATTTTTTCCGGCACCCCTAAAAGAAATCCTCCAAAACAATCAGAGCAATGTAGAATACAGCTCTAGAGTTAGTTTGACTTAGTTCCAATTATTTAGATGTGCTATTTTTTTCATGAGTTGTCATGACATAAGCTTCACTGGTTTTTGCATGTTTGTTGTGTAGTTTGTGTAAGAAAAGTTAAATTGTCCAGGCAGACTGTGTGATCATGTCCACCAACTGCCACCGATTTTTATCTTTCTCCAGCCTCATTCTCTAAGTGTTCAAGCAGTATAGAGAGGAACAGATTTGTGCTTGTGCTTTGTATTCAGATATCGACAGTGCATTCACTCACTCAGCCTGTCTCTTTTGCCCTGCAAAATAGCAATGTCGGCACTCAAGGTCACATGGCTGCACCGGTTCTATACGGTTCCATCAGACAATGTCGGCTACACACCTAACAACTGGAGGAAGTAATGGTTGAGTACAAACAACACAAACTTTTGTTTAGCCTACATTTTCTGGAGCTTTTCTGGGATTCTTTGAGCTGCATTGCAGATAAGGTGACTTGTCTTAGAAGCACAAAGCATCGCATTGCTAGACAGTCATAAAAATACTTATATCTTCACTTCCAAATCTGCAACCAGCAACACAGTTGGGGTGTGCTTGATGATATGCCCAATTGCTATATTTGATTTTGACACCTAACATTTACAGACACATTATGATATTAAATGCTGTGAGTGACTACTTGGGGCTTCTGTCAATACCTCTTAGGATTGGGTAATCACCAATGTCCGACTGACATCACCATGACACTGTGATGCCATGTACCCCCCAACCCTGCCACACACACACACATACACTCCACTGTCCCTGCAATAACATAAAAATTATATTAATTTGTTTATCTGATTTTCCCAGAGATTAAATTAAGCACCAATTATCATGTTCGGAGTGCAAAAATGAAGGATGGGGGAAATTATTTATATGTGTAACAGCTGAGATGGACTGTGGCTATGTAAAGCATTCATGAGCTGAGCTCAGGCTGCACCAGGGCAGAGAGAATGAGTGTACTATGGTCCAAGTGTCCAAGTGCAGGGTCGGTGATGAACTCAAGGTTCAATTTTCCTGATAAGTATTGAAAAAAATAATTCAAGATATCAAAAAGAGTTCACCTGCCTGAATTCAGATGGAAATGCATAAGAGTGCAGATTTGGCCAAATCTGAACAAGCTCCAATAAATAAATAATACATTCATTCCCAGCTTTTGATGAATGCTGAGTCTCACGAGGACTCGGCTGCTCCGAACGTGGTCAGAAAAGAGCTGCTTGGGAAAAAGCACATGACATGTGCTGTTCCTCAGCCTGTTATGATAAATTAGTCATAGTAAATAAATAAAAATTAATTTACTATTTAATTAATGAGTAGATATTTTAAAATCTGCAAAATAAAGTATGTAAAAAGTACATTCCTCATTTCATGATTTCAGCATTCATTGTCCTACACTGGACATCATGATAGGCCAATTTAGTAGACATCACCCACAACCTGGAGGTGTTCAAAAACATGTGGAAATATTTTGGGTGCTCTGTCTTACAATAATAATTCATGTTTAAAAAAGAAAAAAAAAGAAGGTTCTGATTTTCTACTTTTTGGGGGGCATATCTATAAAATATGCTTGATCATCAATATTTTCAAGAGACTATGATGATGACGAGGTAACTTTCTGTATCAGTATGCAGCAAAGTTTCAACAGGAAAAAGTAGCACAGGGAACATTTGTCGTCCCACAGAGCTCTGCTGTCCTTTCAGGGCTGACGTCAATACAAAGAATCCAGGAGTGCACTTTCTTATGAGGCCATAAGAAGAGCATATGTAGTTTACAGTACATCACAGCAAGCAAGAGCACTATACCATCCAGATAGCTCCATATAGAAAATTCAATGGCAGTGAGAACAGTTGGTTTGCTGAGATGGAGCTGGAGCCTCTGAGCATAATGCGCAAGTACCGCAGTATCACTCCCTCGGGAATGCAAGACATCCGCAATACTTGTCGTATAAATAGGTACCTATAATTCTGCAGGATGGTACACTGTACTGTATACTGTTTTATATGGGCTGCACAGGTATCTGTAATCATCTGTTTCACCCAATTAAGAACCACATACAACATCTGCTCCCGGGTACCAACAGAGGAGTTTTACTGTCAGAACTAGAAAACATGCTGCGACCGAATGATCAGAGATGTGCCAAAGGAAAAAAGGGTGGAAATTTAACAACGTTTCTTTCAAGAAGCCTCACTGTAACTTCAAATAACCCAGATGCTACTGTCTAGCTTTAATGCATTGCTGCATTCCTTTACCTAAAATAATCAACAAGGGTAAGGGCAGCTCACACATTCTCTTATAAATTCTTCAACGTAAGAGAATTAGAATGGAATTTGAAGCCGGAGTGCAGGATGCTGAGGATTTTCAAACCAAGGGGCTCAATATTGTATGCAGTGGAGAGGAATGTCTCCCCACAACTTTAGACTAAAGAGTTAACACCAGCTCGAATATAGTTTTAATTTCACCGACTTACATTTACACTGGTCAACTGTCTTTCTTTCTTTTTGTACAGTAGTTAGCTGCACTGTTCAATTGAACACAGATGCCTGAATAATGCAACGATATGCTTCAGTTCAAAGCAACATGCTCAAAAAAAGGTGATACAACTGCAAAATAACTGGATTTTGCTTCAAAATGTCAGACTTTTATTTGCCAGCAAACAAGATTATACAGAGGACCTTGGGTTCGAGGCTTTTCCAGTCTCAGACTCAAACATGCACTCTTCTTTTCAGTACTCAAATATGCCATGTGCTTTAAAAGTGGCATTTATTTTTCAGATGTTCAGTGTTGACTTTTCTAAGGTGGGCATCCTTGATTTTACATAAAAATGAGCCTGACAGAAGTTAAGAAAATTCCCAGCTTAACTTCTCAGTGAATGCTGAGGTTTACTTTCATAACTTTGAACTCTTTTGAGGTTTCAGTTGTGTTTTTTTTTTTTTTTTGGTATGTATTAAGGGGTTTGTGCTCCCAGTGGTAGGAACTCTACTTGGCCGAATTAATTTTACTTGCTTTATTCATTAACAGCCATAAAATAACAACATTGTTAAATTGTGTAAAAAGGTTGTCAAATACTAGAAAACCATAGGAGAGACAAATGATTAGTTTTCATGAATTCTAATAAAGTTCTGCATCTGACTGATGAATCATTTAAAAATGCAGCTCTGTGTTTTTAAATCATAGCCATACAATATACCAATATGGTATAGCAGCTAACATGAACAACCTTAGGCGCACAGTTCATTTCCTATAGACAAACTAAAGAACAAGTTCTTATGCATTTTAATGAATTATGCAAGTACTACTGTAGTGGTATTAACTTCCCATTACCTTTGTTACTAACAAGAAATTGTGACTGCTTTTTTTTCATTTAAATTGATGTACTTTTTACAAATTATTTACCATTTCACCTCATCACCACCACATTAAAGATTTTCTCGCCTGGCCCCTTGAAGGAATGGATGCAACAAAACCTACATTTACCATATGTTTTGGAGAATAAGTCATGTTTTTGTGGTCCTGTGACTATTTCATTGTGACTTATGGTGCATTCAGAAAGTATTCACAGTGCTGAACTTTTTCCACATTTTTTTATGTTACAGCCTTATTCCAAAATGGATGAAACTCTCTTTTTCCCCTCAGAATTCTACACACAATCCTATAATGACAATATGAAAAAAAGTTTTCTGTTTTTTTTTTTTAGATTTTTGCAAGCTTACTAAAATAAAAAAAAAAAAAAAACAAAGAAAGAAAGAAATCACATGTACATAGGCATTCACAGTCTTTGCTGTGAAGCTCAAAACTGAGCTTAGATGCAACTTGTTTCCACTGATCATTCTTGAAATGTTCCTACAGCTCAACTGGAGTCCACATGAGGTAAATTCAGTTGATTGGACATGATTTGGAAAGACACACACCTGTCTACAAATAAGGTCACACAGCTGACAGTGCATGTCAGAGCACAAACCAAGCATGAAGTCAAAGGAATTGTTTGTAGACCTCCAAGACAGGATTGTCTAGGCCCCCTGCTTATCTCCCTTTATATAGCACCCTTGGGCACATACTGCAGCGTTTTGGGATTACCTTTCATTGCTATGCTGATGATACTCAGTTATGCATACAATTATACTATATTTTTTGTCTTTGTGATGCCTGATTCTATTTGTTCTCTCTGTTAGAGGTGCGGCTCTCTCCAGAGATGGGTGTGGTGTCTACTTCTGCAGCCCTCCTGTCCTGCGCACCCGCAAAATTTCCTGTATATTCGTTTTGTAAATTGTTTTTGTCAATTGTGTTGCTAGCATTGGCCCAAGCAGAGGGTCACCCCTTTGAGACTGGTCTGCTTGAGGTTTCTTCCTCAAATCATCAGAGGGAGTTTTTCCTTACCACTTTCTGTGTGCTTGCGCTAGGGGTTGGTAAAGTTAGACCTTACTTGTGTGAAGCGCCTTGAGGCAACTTCATTGTGATTTGGCACTATATAAATGAAAATGAATTGAAACTGAAATTAAATAAATTGAAATTGTCTTGAGACACAAATATGGGGAAGGGTACAGAAACACTTCTACTGCCTTGAAGGTAAGAGAGAAAACTTCACACCTCAGACTCCTCAAACAGGTGCGTAAGAGATAAGGGACAAGCCCAGCTAAACGTGAAAATGAAAAGGTCCCGCACTCCGTCTTACTTGCTGTAGAAAAATTTATTCAGGATTGTATCACCAACGTTTCGGTACATTGGCCTACTGCCTTGAAGGTCCCAATGAGCACAGTGGCCTCCATCATCTGCAATGGGAAGAAGTTCAGATCTACCACGACTCTTTCTAGAGCTGGCCGCCTGTATAAACTGAGCCATCGGGGGAGAAGGGCCTTAGTCAAGGAGGTGACCGAGAACCAGATGGTCACTCTGTCAGAGCTCCAGCATTCCTCTGTGGAGAAAGGAGAACCTTCCAGAAGGACAGCCATCTCTGCAGCAATCCACCAATCAGGCCTGTATGGTAGAGTAGCCAGATAGAAGCCATTTCTTAGTAAAAGGCATATGGCAGCCCACCTGGAGTTTGCCAAAAGGCACCTGAAGGACTCTCAGACCATGAGAAACAAAATTCTCTGGTCTGATGAGACAAAGATTGAACTCTTTTGCCTGAATGCCAGGCATCATGTTTGGAGGAAACCAGGCACCATCCCTACAGTAAAACATGGTGGTGGCAGCATCATGCTGTGTGGATGTTTTTCATCAGCAGGAACTGGGAGATGAGTCAGCATTCAGGGAAACATGAAAAGTGAGTGACCCACCCAGAGGCCAGACCTGGATCCGATGGAATATCTCTGGAGAGTTCTAAAAATGGCTGTGCGCCAATGCTCCCCATCCAACCTGGAGCTTGAGAGGTGCTGTAAAGAGGAATGGGCAAAACTGTCCAAAGACAGCTGCGCCAATCTTGTGGCATCATATTCAAGAAGACCTGAGGCTGTAATTGCTGCCAAAGGTGCATCAACAAAGTACTGAACAAAGGATGTGAATACTTCTCTACATGTGATTTCTTAGTTTTTTTATTTTTAATAAATTTGCAAAAAAAAAAAAAAAAAACTTAATGTTGTTACTACGGGGTGTTGTGAGTAGAATTTTGAATTTTGAAACAAGCTGTAACATAAAATGTGGAAAAAGTGAAGCACTGTGAATACTTCCTGGATGGACTGTATATACCAAAGAAAAACCACACATTAATTATTATTAATAATAATTACTGTTATTATTTTTACTATATTTACTATTATTATGACTGTTTATATAGGACTAAGAAGAAATGCGAGTAACAACTAGAGACATTTGTCACGAAATGCCCCGCGCGCAGTACTATTTTCCACGTAAAGTGCAGTAATATGTATATGTGTGGGGTAGGTATTTGGTTGAACCCTCATGTGTTTGATGTAAACTGGGATACACTGTGGAAAAATTGCAGATTGACATCATATTTATTCAGAGGATGTGGCCAACAGTGACCACAAAAAGTCGGTAGCCATCAAACAAATGCAACTATTGGTCATTTTTTAAAAGTAGGTCAAGGTCACCGGCCTTCAAACCCATGCGAAGTACTCCTCCAAGGCATGTACCCACCAAATATGAAGATTTGCAAGAAACAGGTGCAGAGGTACATTACGGTGAACAAATTTTAGGCGAAGGATTTGACAGTTGTGACCATTGTGTCCTTGGAAAGGTCAAGGTCACCGGCCTTCAAACCCATGCAAAGTACTCCTCCAAGGCATGTACCCACCAAATATGAAGTTTCTGCGAGCAATAGGTGCACAGCTATGTTGCGGCGAACGATTTGGCAGTTGTGACCATTGGTGACCTTGAAAAGTAGGTCAAGGTCCCCGGCCTTCGAACCCATGCAAAGTACTCCTCCAAGGCATTCTGAGTCAGAGGCGTCCACTTCAACTACAAACTGGCGATTGGGATCGGGCTGCACCAGAACTGGCGCAGTCGAGAACCGGCGATTCAACTCCCTAAACGCGGCTTCGCACCGATCCGACCAGGTGAAGGGGACTTTTGTGGTCAGGGCTGTCAGGGGGCTAACTACCTGACTGTAGCCCTTGATGAACCTCCGGTAGAAATTTGCAAAACCGAGGAACTGTTGCAGTTTCCTACGGTTTGTTGGTTGGGGCCAATCTCTCACCGCCGCAACCTTGGCCGGATAAGGGGCGACAGAGTTGGAGGAGATTATGAACCACAGGAAGGACAAAGAAGTGCGGTGGAACTCGCACTTCTCGCCCTTCACAAACAGCCGGTTCTCCAACAACCGCTGTAGGACCTGACGTACATGCTTGACATGGGTTTCAGGATCCGGAGAAAAGATGAGTATATCGTCTAGATATACAAACCGATGCAGGAAGTCCCGCAAGACGTCATTAACCAACGCTTAGAACGTCGCGGGCGCATTGGTGAGGCCGAACGGCATGACCAGGTACACAAAGTGACCTAACGGGGTGTTAAATGCCGTCTTCCACTCGTCTCCCCACGGATCAGCCTCCTTTGTCCCTGATCTGATCGCCTTTTGGCCCTGCTCGTTTCCATAGCAACGTCAGCAGGGGGAGCTGTCGTCATGTGGAGTGCCCTGGCTGTGGAGCGTGGGGAAGTCGGCTCCCTTTCGGACCCGGGAGGAAGAGGGACGGCTTGTGCCTGACCACGCCCTTCGTCTCACTCCCGTCGGTGTTCTGTTAATCGGTTGTCTAACCGTATAACCAGGTCGATAAGCCCGTCTAAATCCCGCAGCTCGTCCTTCGCCACCAGGTGCTCCTTAAGGACCAGGGACAGTCCGTTTACAACGGCGGCACGGAGCACAACAGCATTCCAGCCGGCTCGCGCTGCCGCGATGCGGAAGTCGACTGCATACTTCGCTGCGCTCCGACACCCCTGTCTTATCAACAGCAGCACACTTGAAGCGGTCTCGCCTCTATGAGGGTGGTGGAACACCTGTCGGAACTCCCTCACAAACCCAGTGTAAGTCATTAGGAGCCGTGAATTCTCCTCCCAGAGCGCCGTAGCCCAGGCGCGTGCCTCTCCTCGAAGCAAATTTATAATGTAAGCCACCCGGCTAGCGTCTGACGCATACATGACGGGACGCTGTGAAAAGACGAGCGAGCACTGCATCAAGAAGTCCGCGCACGTCTCAACACAGCCTCCGAACGGCTCCGGAGGGCTTATGTATGCTTCAGGGGAAGGTGGGGGGGGTTCGTTGAACGACCAGTGGAATGTCTGTCTCTGGCATTCGGTCAGCAGGAGGAGGTGCTGCAGCAGCGCCCTTAGCATGCGCTTCCACCTGGGCGGTGAGAGCCTCCATCCTTCGATTGAGAACAATGCTCTGCTCGGTAACTAAGTCCAACCGAGCAGTAAAAGCGGTTAAGATGTGCTGCAGCTCACCTAACACGCCTCCTGCTGGCGCCTGTGCACCTCACTCTTCCATTGGCTGTTCAAGCGATGGTTGACGCCTCTCGGGATCCATGACGCTGGCCGAGAAATCCTGTTGTGAAAGTGTAGGAACACGGACCCACAACAGGGGGCGTAAAAGAACAGGCAATGGATAAGCCAAACAGTAACAATTTAATGTTGTAAATTGTGCACAACGGAATACAGACAACAAGTTTGGAACTACAGTCAATTACACGTTGGGTGACGTGTGGGCAGGCTTGAGGATAGGAGACGCACGTCCAGAACCGAGCCGGATCCCACACGGCCCTCATCACCAACGGATCTGAAGAACACCGGAGCCGCCAAGTCCTGAGTCCCCAGGTGGTCACCGTCTCCAGCTGTCAGACCTGGCACTGCTGGCAGAGAACAGAAACAGCACAGGTGAGTGTGAGTACGCACACTCAGTAATCCCACAGTCTGTGTTCTTTTGGGAGGGAGCACCTCCACCTCCAGTCACACACTCGTGCAGCTCCTGTCTAACCACTTATCTGGTTGGGGTGTGAAGCGAAGCCGTCGCTGATCACACCAAACACCAATCCCACAGATAAGGCAACACCACAGGAAAACGGCTGCAAAGAAGTTCAGACTATTAGTCAGCGTTAAGTGTAGCAGAGAAATTACCTCCAAGGTAGCTGATTTCTCGGCGGGGAGGTGGAGTTGCAGTCCGGCCTTTAAGGTGGTGGTGATGTGGATGAATGACAGCTGGTGCTGATGACGAGTAACAGCTGTCACTCCCGGTTGCTATGACGCCCTCTCGTGCTTGAAGCCCACACTTCAAGCAGGGCGCCATCTGGTGGTGGTGGGCCAGCAGTACCTCCTCTTCAGCGGCCCACACAACACTTTGCTGGAAAAATTATTCTATTATTTTCTGGTTTAGCTGCACGTGTTCTCATGAAGTGCATGAAATTAACAACAAACTGAACACGACATAACGTGGATTCTGTTCACAGCACTCCAGCGACTTTTTTTTTTTTGCAAACTATAGCCTTTGAAAAATGACCATGTTTTATCTGACTTATTCGTAAACCTGCAACAAACTGCACAAAACATAATCATCCTTTTGCCCACATCCTCAACCACCACCCAATTGAAATTCTTTTTCCAAAATAATTTTAATTCCCTCTTGCGTTTTAGCTTATCAACCTTGTTTGTTATTGCCATTTTCTCAGGAATACCTCTCAGAGGTGAGAAGGAGCAAGATGTCTCACATCTAGTTACTTTCTTTGGCTGTGTCACAATGCATCAGCTACATAAAGTGATGTGTTTTTGTTTATTGTTTTTAATCACACTTAACTTTCTCCGGCCAATTGGGCAATCCTTACTGTTGAACCCTGCAATAATAATATTTGAGTTGCTCTATGCCAAACATTCATTTTACTAAACATTTCCATAGTTGCAAGGGTGAAATTGTTAGCTTTTCAACTGAGTATTGCTTCTTAATTGGAGATTAATCTGCTGTGATGTGGAAATCCACATACGAGGTCTGTGATGAAAAAAGCAGTCCTTTTTATTTTTTTCAAAAAATAAATGGATTTGATTCATATGTTTTTACGTCAGACATGCTTGAACCCTCGTGCACATGCGTGAGTTTTTTCACGCGTGTCGGTGACGTCATTCGCCTGTGGGCAGGCCTTGAGTGAGGAGTGCGCCACCCCGCCCGTCGGAATCTCTTTGTCTGAATAGCCGCTGCGGACGGCGCGCGTTGCTTTATGAACATTTTTTCTGGACCTGTGAGGAATATCCGAGTGGACACTATTGGAGAAATTAAGATGGTTTTCGGTGAAAAGTTTAACGGCTGATGAGAGATTATGGGGTGTTTCTGTCGCTGTAAGGACTTCCCACGGAGCGGGACGTCACGCAGCGTTTCCAGGCGCCGTCGTCGGCCTGTTTCGAGCTGAAAACATTCTAATTTAAGGCTTAATTCACCCAGGACGTCGTGAGAAAACAGAGAAGATTCAGAAGAGGCTGGCATGAGGACTTTATGCGGACATTCCACTGATTAAGGACATTTTGTAATGGAAGACGTGCGCACAAATTCGCAGAGTCGTTTCCATGACGACTCGGCGAATCTGTGTGCGCCGCGACAGGAAAAACACCTTCGTGTTGAAAACCATTTGTAAAATTCAGGCGGCTTTTGATGGCTTTCAACAAGTGAGTAACTGAGAAATTGTTTAACAGCTTGGGCATGTTCCAACTTGCCCGTTAAGGTTTCCAACGGAGGTGTTTTTCCTGTCGCGACCCCCCGCGGTCGGGTCCGGCCCGACATGCGACTCTGCCCGCACGTTCTTTCATTACAAAATGTCTGTTAACAATGGAATGTCCGAATAAACTCCTCATGCCGACTTCTTCTGCAAGTTCTCTGTTCTCTGACGACTTCCTGGGTCAACAGAGCCTGAAATGTGGAAGTTTTCAACTTGAAACGGCGAGACGCTGCCGCCTCGAAGCACAGATCGCCGTCAGGCGCCGTGGGCCGTCCTTAAAGCGACACTACCAGACCAATCTCTCATCAGCCGTTAAAATTTTTACCGAAAACCAGCTGAATTTATCGAATGGTGTCCACTCAGTTGTGCCTTACAGTTTTGAAAAAATTTTGATCAAACAAAGCAGCAGTCTCTGAGCCATTCCTAAACAATGAAAAATCGACGAGAGGGTGGGCGACTCCTCACTCAAAGACTGCCCACAGGCGAATGACGTAACCGACAGGCATGAAAAAACTCTTGCATGCCCACAAGGGTTCAAGCATGTCTGATGTAATCACACGTGATTCAAATCCATATGGTTTTTGAAAAAAATAATAAGGTCCATTACTTTTATCACAGACCTCGTATATTAGAAATTTTACATCAGCTGCAGCGAAGAAAAAAACATAAAATACAGTAATTTCTTGGATGCCAGAACTGGAATAGGTTTACTGTATATAGGCAAGCTCTTTCAAATCAAATTGTCTAATTTGATCAATAAATGAATTTCAAATAAGCCACAAAATACAGCAGTGAAAATTTTTAGATGCAGGTTTTTATCTGCATCAGAAGATTATCAAAAGCTGAAAGGCTTTTTATTTCTTTCCTTACGCCCCCCCCCCCCCCCCCCGTAAGGTTTAATATTTATTTTAGAGGCAAAACAGCAAGCTTTAATGACCGCTTGTACATTAGCCAAGAAACGGATACACAGAAAACTACTATTTGGTTGTAAAACAGTAAAGTGCACGACAGGCTGATACTGGAGCTTGTTACATGAGAAGATGTGCTGAGCTGAGCTGGCACACTGGAGCCAATTACATTCTTGGTTTTGATGAGAGAGTTTTGCATAGAAGAAGATAAAAAGGGAGGGAGCTCGGTTCAACATAGTGTCTACAGGTTTACAGTTATAATGGCGCAATCGCTGGCCATTTGTGCTCGTCCCTTCACAACTCACATCAACTTCTGTCAAATGGATATAAAGATATATATTTCTGTGTGCTCATGTTTGGATTAGCACTGATCCTGGCTGCTAAGCGAACACTTGGACCAAATATAAGGGTATCTGTCATGCTAGCTTGCTCCAGCCCCACCCTAGAGACAACAGTGAGGGTCATGAGACTGGAAAGGCTGACAAAAACAAATCTTTAATCAATATCTGAGCCCTGAACGCAAAACCCTCTCTCTTCCGTCTCTGTCTCAGACCGCTCTAGGAGTGACAGTTTTTCTTTTTAATCTGTGCCCACATTGTAGAGAAATTGCAAGCTAATGTTTTGGCTGTAGATCATTCAACAAATCGCTGCTGGCAGTGCATATCCAAAGTAACACTTTGAATGTAAAACGCTTTCCACAACAGTTCAGTGGCTAATGTCTTCAGGGTGTAAACCACTGTGTACAGTGCCTACCTTTTTCTTTTTTTCTTAATATAAGTGGAATTATAACAGAACTGCAAAAGAAGAAACAGTTCATTTAGCAGTCATCTGTGTCCAGACTGTGCACAGACTATATACAGTAGTGTTCAGAATAATAGTAGTGCTATGTGACTAAAAAGATTAATCCAGGTTTTGAGTATATTTCTTACTGTTACATGGGAAACAAGGTACCAGTAGATTCAGTAGATTCTCACAAATCCAACAAGACCAAGCATTCGTGATATGCACACTCTTAAGGCTATGAAATTGGGCTATTAGTAAGAAAAAGTAGAAAAGGGGGTGTTCACAATAATAGTAGTGTGGCATTCAGTCAGTGAGTTTGTCGGTTTTGTGGAACAAACAGGTGTGAATCAGGTGTCCCCTATGTAAGGATGAAGCCAGCACCTGTTGAACATGCTTTTCTCTTTGAAAGCCTGAGGAAAATGGGACGTTCAAGACATTGTTCAGAAGAACAGCGTAGTTTGATTAAAAAGTTGATTGGAGAGGGGAAAACTTATACGCAGGTGCAAAAAATTATAGGCTGTTCATCTACAATGATCTCCAATGCTTTAAAATGGACAAAAAAAAAAAAAAAAAAACAGAGACACGTGGAAGAAAATGGAAAACAACCATCAAAATGGATAGAAGAATAACCAGAATGGCAAAGGCTCACCCATTGATCAGCTCCAGGATGATCAAAGACAGTCTGGAGTTACCTGTAAGTGCTGTGACAGTTAGAAGATGCCTGTGTGAAGCTAATTTATTTGCAAGAATCCCCCGCAAAGTCCCTCTGTTAAATAAAAGACGTGCAGAAGAGGTTACAATCTGCCAAAGAACACATCAACTGGCCTAAAGAGAAATGGAGGAATATTTTGTGGACTGATGAGAGTAAAATTGTTGTTTTTGGGTCCAAGGGCCGCAGACAGTTTGTGAGATGACCCCCAAACTCTGAATTCAAGCCACAGTTCACAGTGAAGACAGTGAAGCATGGTGGTGCAAGCATCATGATATGGGCATGTTTCTCCTACTATGGTGTTGCGCCTATATATCGCATACCAGGTATCACGGGTCCATTTGGATATGTCAAAATACTTGAAGAGGTCATGTTACCTTATGCTGAAGAGGACATGCCCTTGAAATGGGTGTTTCAACAAGACAATTACCCCAAGCACACTAGTAAATGAGCAAAATCTTGGTTCCAAAACAACAAAATTAATGCCTCGCAGATGGGAAGAAATCATGAAAAACTGTGGTTATACAACTAAATACTAGTTTAGTGATTCACAGGATTGCCAAAAAAGCAGTTTGAACATAATAGTTTTGAGTTTGTAGCGTCAACAGCAGATGCTACTATTATTGTGAACACCCCCTTTCTACTTTTTTTTTTACTAACAGCCCAATTTCATAGTCTTAAGAGTGTGCATATCATGAATGCTTGGTCTTGTTGGACTTGTGAGAATCTACTGAATCTACTGGTACCTTGTTTCCCGTGTAACAATAAGAAATATACTCAAAACCTGGATTAATTTTTTTTAGTCACATAGCACTACTATTATTCTGAACACTACTGTAGCTCAGTGGGTAGAACAGGTCGTACACCCCTTAGATCAGAGGTCTTGAACCGAAACCTGTAAAGGGCCGAGAGGGTCCAGGTTTTCTTTGCAACCAGCCACTCCAGCAGGTGATTAACATCACTTAGAGCAGACGGAATCAGTTCATCAGTGAAATCACCTGCTGGAGTGGCTGGATGCAAAGAAAACCTGCACCCTCTCTGCCCTTTCTGGAATCGGTTTGAGACCTCTGCCTTAGATGGTGGTTACAATTCCTCTCTCGCTGTCAAAGTGTGAATGAGCAAGACATTAAAGCCCATATTGCTCCCTCTGCAGGTATTCTCCAACATACTCATATATAAATTTCTGAACCAGGTTGGTGATGGGATTAACACTAACCACTGCAAAAATATTCATGTAAAACCACATGAAAGTGGCAACTGTAGCAAATTGGCCTGTATCTGGTGAGGATATAAAACAGTGTCTGATATTTTCAGGTTGGATCACTGGAGTAGACCAAACATCCACTTATCTCCATCACTAGCAAAATTAGATGAGAAATAAAGCATATAAAAAAAAAGGAAAAACTTCATCTGTTGTACAAACACTGTCGCAAAGCAACAAATCATTATTTTTAGGGGATTATGCAATGGAAAATTCATCTATATTTCTGGTGATAATGAAAAACGCAAAAGCGTGACTTCACATTTTTAGTAAATGTCAAATACTGAGTGTCAGTGGCTCGCATGCCTACTGTTGACAGGATGTGCAATGAAGCCTTTGCTGTGATGTGAAAAAAGTCCATCAAATTTCTAGCCTACTGAAGGTCACAAGTCTATCACATTACCATCACACAAGAATAGCCTATTTTACACATTTCCCAATATGGTGACTCTATTGTGAATAAAGGGAACTTGGTTTCTCTGCAACACCGAGTCATTTTGTTAAAGGTCAAATAAACAACACTGTTTTACCCAGAGATGCAGTCTCATCTATTAAACTCCTGAAATTACCAGTGTTGTAACATAAGGATAATTTAATCAGTTTACGCCTGTGTGGATAAAACAGCAAAGATGCACTTACACAGTCACAATAAAAGGATCAGAGAAAATATACAGTGTTTTTAATATCACTTTTTTATGCTGGTAATAAAGGTGAGACCAAATATTAAATTACTGACAACATTAAAGAGACGATAAATACAAACTCTTATGCTGTTTTGTCACAAACTAACAAAAGCACTGATTTTTACTTATGTTCTTAATTTATAGCCAGTGTCAACCAAAAAGTAACCCTCTGTCAGAAAATGAAAGTGACAGAATATAGGTTATAAAGTTCTGAGGAAGAAAGGACCATTCAGCATCCAGATAGTGGAAATCCATTTTTGGCAAGCAGGAAAACTATATTTCCAGACATATACTACCCCTTTAAGAGGTGTTAAAACTGGTAAAATGGATGAGAAGGTTTATACTTTGCAACACTGATTCAACATCATTGAAATAAAGTGGATTTCAAGCAAAACACATTTGTACCATCCAGCTGAGAGGGGTCATTAGTTATAGACAAATATACTGTATTTCCAGTTAAAACCACTTCTTCAAAGGTATTACAACAAACACTCCAATAATAATAAGTAAGCATATACAGTGAGGCAAATAAGTATTTGATCCACTGTCGATTCTGCATGTTTTCCCACCTACAAAGATTCGTTTATCGTAGGTAAGAGACAGAATTAAAATTGGGTATCGAGAACTGGTTCTTTTTGGGTATTGTTAAGAAATGAATCGATCCACCGATATCATTAGTCTTTTTGCTTAATGATTCCCTTATTGGTCCTTCAGGGTGGCCGCTGTTTTTGAGGGTGTTTGTCGGGAAAATGATCATTCCTCTACGTTGATTACAGACCCTGCAGCAGGTCTCTAATCAACCACTTCTGCAGCGTGACTCCACTTTGAAGCTTGAACCAATGAAGCAGTGCTTCGATCCACTGGTTCGTTGGTTCTTTGATTCAATGCTCTTCAGAAGCGGAAAGTCCGCTTCTTAACCCCTCTCAAAGCCATTAAAATATGTCAATCGTGAGTCACTTTTGTGTGGATTAAAGTCACTAACTGGGACTCGTGTCTTGTTGCAGTCAAGAAATGAGACTCGTCCTCCGTTACTTTGGCACAGCTCCAAATGCTGCACAGCTCTCTGCCGAGAGAGTCTGCTCGGAATTAGTAACTTCAAAGCGAATCACAGCTTTAAATAAAATGACGCCTCTTTCCACACGTTGTAATACAGACAATAAACTACAATTGACTAAAATGTTTTTTTCCTACCAAAATGAGACGTCCTGCATTATTTATGAATTACATCCTGACATGCAGCACAGCCAGCTGCAAGAGCTCACCTCAGACGCATGGAAAGACATTCATGTGAATAATGTCTGAAAGGAAATGCTTTTGACAAAAACTACAGATTTTGTTTATTTCTATTTATGTCCAGAGATCAAGGATCCACCATGTAGAGTTTATTATGTCCAGAGTTTAAGGATCCAGCGACCAATTTCATATTTATTTACTTTAAGACTCAATAAAATGCTGTTGACATGGAAAACCTGTAACGCCTACTTTTAGTACACAGAAAATTCACAAGAGGTATCGATAAGGGAACCAATAAGGAATCGGATCGATAAGCAGACTCGATAATGGCATAGATAAAAACTTATCAATAACCATCCCTAGACAGAATCTAAAAAATAAATAAATCAGAAAAATCACATTGTATGATTTTTTTTTAAATAATTAATTTGCATTTTACTGCATGAAATACGTATTTGATACAATATAAAAACAGACCTTAATATTTGGTACAGAAATCATTGTTAGCAATTAACAAGTTTTCACACGCTGCAGCAGCAGGGATTTTGGTCCACTCCTCCATGCAGATCTTCTCCAGATCTTTCAGGTTTCGAGTTTCAGCTCCCTCCAAAGATTTTCTATCGCGTTCAGGTATGGAGACAGGCTAGGCCACTCCAGGAACTTGAAATGCTTCTTATAGAGCCAGTCCTTAGTTGCCCTGGCTGTGTGTTTCGGGTCATTGTCATGCTGGAAGACCCAGCCATAACCCATCTTCAATGCTCTTACTAAGGGAAGGCGGCTGTTTGCCAAAATCTCACAATACATGACCCCATCCATTCTCCCTTCAATACGGTGCAGTCGTCCTGTCCCCTTTGCAGAAGAGCACCCCCAAAAATGATGTTCCCACCCCCATGCTTCATGGTTGGAACGATGTTCTTGGGGTTGTTCTCATCCTCCAAACACGGCGACTAGAGGTGATACCAAAAAGCTCTATTTTGGTCTCATGTGACCACATGACCTTCTCCTATGCCTCCTCTGGATCATCCAGATGGTCACTGGTGAACTTCAAACAGGCCTGGACATGTGCTGGCTTGAGCAGGGGGACCTTGCTGCCCTGCAGAATTTTAACCCATGACGGTATAGTGTGTTACTAATGTAATCTTTGTGACTATGGTCCCAGTTCTCTTCAGGACATTGACCAGGTCCTCCTGTGTACTTCTGGACTTTCTCAGAATCATCCTTATCCCACTCAGCGAGATCTTGCATGGAGCCCCAGACTGATGAAGACTGACAGTCATCTTGTGTTCCTTCCATTTTCTAATAATTATGCCAACAGTTGTCTTCTCACCAAGCTGCTTGCCTATTGTCCTGTAGCCCATCCCAGCCTTGTGTGGATCTACAATTTTGTCCCTGGTGTCCTTAGACAGCTCTTTGGTCTTGGCCATGGTGGACAGGTTGGAGTGTGATTGAATGCATGTGTGGACAGGTGTCTTTTATACAGGTAACAAGTTCAAACAGGTGCAATTAATACAGGTAAAGAGTGCAGAACAACAGGGCTTCTTAAAGAAAAACTAACAGGTCTGTGAAAGTCAGAATTCTTGCTGGTTGGTAGGTGATCAAATATTTGGATCATGCAATAAAATGCAAATCAGTTATTTAAAAATCATACAATGTGATTTTCTGACTTTTTTTTTTTTTTTTTAGATTCTGTCTCTCACAGTTGAAGTGTACCTCCAATAAAAATTACAGACCTCTCTTCTTTGTAGGTGGGAAAGTCGACAGTGGATCAAATACTTATTTGCCTCACTGTATGAGTGTACAATAAGTGGCAGTGATTATTTCACACAGACCTTTTGAGAATTAAGAAACTTTGAGATATGAGGGCATATCAGTGGAGCGTGCATTCAGTTTCTGGCAGTCAAGCTGTTTTTACACAAAACCTGCAACAGTCACCTGAAAGTTTTATTAACCTGGCTGCTCATCATTTCAAACATGCATTCTTTTTGTGGTCGTTGGTAAAAAAAAAAAAAAAAAAAAAACAGCATGACGTTAAAACCCTCACTCTGCTCAGTGAGTAATTCAGTCCAGAACTATTGAATGCACTATTACTAATGCAAACATGAATGCTTCTTTCAGTTGTTGGTGTTATGCCCCAGACAGCAAAACCAACTAGGTGTGAGAACAACATCTGCACAGTGCGATGGTAATTGCTGTCAAAAGCTAATAATTTTCATCTTTTTCTGCTTCCTGCAGTGACAAGGACAAACCCCACATTGACTTAACAATGGTGAAAAATGGAAAGTGAGAGGTTTAGCACAGGGAGAACCAATTTCCTATCAGATAAACAAGAATAACTTGCATGATATTAGAGCAAAATTAAGCTGTAGTAGTGCTGGGCATCACACTGGTCTTAATTTGCAGCACGGTGCGTCTACAACGTCATATGGTTGCATCCATGTAGCAACTGCTACGTTGCCACTAAAAGCACTACGAAACACTGGGGCATGGTGCTGTGAGAGGGGACACCATTTATGTATGTACCCTTCCATTCTTACTACTATTAATCAAGGATAAACGGTAAGGGTTTTTGGTGGCTTTTTCCCCACTTGCCAGGAAAGTCGGTTCGAGATCTACTTTCCTTTGTAATAAGGTACCATTTAGTTCTTGTGCGTAAAGCACACCTTAATGTTTAGCTTTTACAAAATGAAGGGGGGAAAGTAGTATATACACCAATAATTTTGGTAGTCTCACTGAAACCTCCTTGTAGCAGGAAAAGACAACAATCTGCTCCTGCACACTGCAGCTGTTCATCTATGAATTTGGCTCAAATAAATACAGACAGACAACAAACTCAAATGGCGCATCTACTTGATCAAAATTGTCTAAATATTCATCCATGACTTTGTAAACTGATTTCACTATTTAGTGGAAAGCAGCAGCACAATGGACGAGGAAAGTTCAGGTTAAGTAGCTGCCTTTCTAATCAGCTGATTTTAAATTTTTCTTTACATTTACGGAAGCAAGTATCTACATATGTACCTCCACAAGGATCCACTCCATGTTTCCCAACACATGTAATGATATTTTAGCCTATTCACTGGCGACAACAAATGTTACTGTGATGTTTTTAGCTTGGCCCATGGGTTTACATTGTATCATCAAGTTGTGCCGCTGTGATCATAGCATATATTTAGCTCACACTTTGGAAATCAGGGTTAGCTTCCATCGATCTGTCATTGCTAACATACTACCATTACATGAAGAACTTTGTCATGTTTATTATAAGAATAATTACAAAATAACGATGACTACATACAATGTTACTTCAATAGCAGCCTCTCACATAGGAGTAGGTCATGGGTAACACTTTACTGATGACGCTCAAGATTTAACCATATGTTACCAGTTTAAACCAATACAAGGAAAAAGTATGATCACAGACTTTAGTTACAATGTACTGCGTACTGACATACTGTCTAGGTATGTCAGTATGTATAGTATGCAGACAACACAGCCGAGATCATCTGCTGCCCTCTAACCAGCATGGAAAACATCACCACATCCTGCTGCCTTAGGAGAACCAAGGCCATCACAGGAGACTCCTCACACCCTGTGTTACCTGTTGCTGCCCAGGACATGCTACAGGTCAACAAAGTCCCACACAAGCAGGCTGACAAAGAGCCTCTTTCCCTGAGCCATACATACTACAAACACCTATGGACACACACTCACCCACAGACTTACTCCCATAAACACATCCCCACCCCGACAACAAACAACCCAATCTACCTCCTACGCACGGGTAATAGAGAAGAATTTTAGCCACGTCATTGTATATTTCATGTCACTAAGTTAAGGTGTAGCAAGTTGCATTGCATTGTGTGTATGCTGTCATCATTCATTTTCATAGAGCAATTTGTGACATTCATGAGACTCAAGTGAATGACGATAAAAAGGTGATAGCATGTCATATCACTGCAATACTCTGGCACGCCGTACACAGCAGGTACAATTTAACTGAAAAAACATACACCTTAACTCACACGCACACACGCTGGCCTGTACGGGTTGTAATTAAAGTGCACCCTAGCCAGCCATTACTACGTAGTAAGTAAAGTGTGATGCTTGCTACTTGATCTGAACACCACGTGAACTGCAAAAATAAGGCCTCGATGGGCGAGTCGTGATCTAACATATTTGGCTGACTGTGTGTGTGTGTGTGTCTATGTGTGTACGTACACTTTCAACCTAAGGCCCCAGTGACCACCCCCCTTGGTGCGCCCATACCAAGTTTGGTGTTGATTGCTTAATTTCTGTGGCTGTGCATAGCGGAGCAGGTCATGATCTAATATATAACGCTGATCGTGTGTGTGTGTGTGTTCACACACGTGTGCTTTCAATCTAAGGGCCCCAAGTAACCTCCTCCTTGGTGCCCCCCATCACCATACCAAGTTTGGCATCAACTGTTTAATTGCTGTGGCTGTGCATAGTTGATGTGTGCATAGGGAACACAAATCGTGCCACATACATACATACATAGGCTGCCTTTTACACGCATATATATATATATATATATATATATATATATATATATATATATACATACACACTCAACAAAAATATAAACGCAACACTTTTGGTTTTGCTCCCATTTTGTATGAGATGAACTCAAAGATCTAAAACTTTTTCAACATACACAATATTACCATTTCCCTCAAATATTGTTCACAAACCAGTCTAAATCTGTGATAGTGAGCACGTCTCCTTTGCTGAGATAATCCATCCCACCTCACAGGTGTGCCATACCAAGATGCTGATTAGACACCATGATTAGTGCACAGGTGTGTCTTAGACTGTCCACAATAAAAGGCCACTCTGAAAGGTGCAGTTTTGTTTTATTGGGGGGGGATACCAGTCAGTATCAGGTGTGACCACCATTTGCCGCATGCAGTGCAACACATCTCCTTCGCATAGAGTTGATCAGGTTGTCAATTGTGGCCTGTGGAATGTTGGTCCACTCCTCTTCAATGGCTGTGTGAAGTTACTGAATATTGGCAGGAACTGGTACACGCTGTCATATACGCCGGTCCAGAGCATCCCAAACATGCTCAATGGGTGACATGTCTGGTGAGTATGCTGGCCATGCAAGAACTGGGACATTTTCAGCTTCCAAGAATTGTGTACAGATCCTTGCAACATGGGGCCGTGCATTATCTTGGTGCAACATGAGGTGATGTTCTTGGATGTATGGCACAACAATGGGCCTCAGGATCTCGTCACGGTATCTCTGTGCATTCAAAATGCCATCAATAAAATGCACCTGTGTTCTTCGTCCATAACAGATGCCTGCCCATACCATAACCCCACCGCCACCATGGGTCAGTCGATCCACAACATTGACATCAGAAAACCGCTCACCCACACGACGCCACACATGCTGTCTGCCATCTGCCCTGAACAGTGTGAACTGGGATTCATCCGTGAAGAGAACACCTCTCCAACGTGCCAAACGCCAGCGAATGTGAGCATTTGCCCACTCAAGTCGGTTACGACGACGAACTGGAGTCAGGTCAAGACCCCGATGAGGACGACGAGCATGCAGATGAGCTTCCCTGAGACGGTTTCTTCAAACCGATTGTTTCAGCAGCTGTCCGAGTGGCTGGTCTCAGACGATCTTGGAGGTGAACATGCTGGATGTGGAGGTCCTGGGCTGGTGTGGTTACACGTGGTCTGCGGTTGTGAGGCTGGTTGGATGTACTGCCAAATTCTCTGAAACGGCTTTGGAGATGGCTTATGGTAGAGAAATGAACATTCAATACACGAGCAACAGCTCTGGTTGACATTCCTGCTGTCAGCATGTCAATTGCACGCTCCCTCAAATCTTGCGACATCTGTGGCATTGTGCTGTGTGACAAAACTGCACCTTTCAGAGTGGCCTTTTATTGTGGACAGCCTAAGGCACACCTGTGCACTAATCATGGTGTCTAATCAGAATCTTGATATGGCACACCTGTGAGGTGGGATGGATTATCTCAGCAAAGGAGAAGTGCTCACTATCACAGATTTAGACTGGCTTGTGAACAATATTTGAGGGAAATGGTGATATTGTGTATGTGGAAAAAGTTTTAGATCTTTGAGTTCATCTCATACAAAATGGGAGCAAAAACAAAAGTGTTGCGTTTATATTTTTGTTGAGTGTATATATATATATATATATATAAGTATACAGTACATATTTAATATTTAAACAATTTTTGTGGTGTATAAGATGCCTTTTTTGTGGTGTACAGTAGTTCTGCGGGAGACCCCCAATTTCACTGTGCCCCCCCCCCCCCCCCCCGTACAATGACAAGACTATTCTATTCTACAACAGAAGACATGAAATAAATACTAAAAAATTAAATCACAGTCCCATTGCTCTTTCAAGTATCTACGAGGTCTTTCAGAAAAGTATCTGACCTTTTTATTTTTTTCAAAAATCATATGGATTTGAATCACGTGATTGCATCAGCCAAGCTTGAACCTTCGTGCGCATGCGTGAGTTTTTTCATGCCTGTCGGTTGCGTCATTCGTCTGTGAGCAGGCTTTGTGTGAGCAGTGGTCCACCCCTCTCGTCGGATTTTTATTGCGAATAAATGTCTGAACAATTTGGAGCTTTGCTGCATCAATTTTTTCCAGAAACTGTGAGAGACCTCCAGGTGGACACCATTCAGAAAATTCTGTTGGCTTTCAGGGACGATTTTATGGGGATTACACAGATTAAGGAGTGCTCCAGCCGGTTTAAAGACCGCCCACAGCTGCTGAGAGCGCGCCGTGCTCCGAGCACCGATCGACAGGCTGAATCAACCAGATAATTTCCAACGTGAAGGCTTTGTTGATCCGGGACGTCGTCTGACTTCTACAAAAAAAGGCAGAAGGCATGGACATCAGCACTTTTTCGGCACATTCCACTGTTAAAGGAGTTTTTTTCATGGAAAGAAAAGCGGACGGATACGCCACCATGCCGTTCATGGCGCGGGACAAAACCACCTCCGTGTTGGTCTCAAAGGACGGCTTTGAGATGGCTTTCAGACGGCTGTCGGTGGTTTTTCAGTTGTGTGACTAACCAAGAAATTGTGGATGAGCCTGGACATGCCAGAACATGTCCTGTGAGGCTTCATCACGGCGTTGCTTTGCGCCATCCGGCTCCACCGCGACGCGCGGAATTCCTCCGCACGTCTGTCTCAATGTGCCGAAAAAGTGCTGATGTCCACGTCTTCTGCAATTCCTGTGCTAGTCAGACGACGTCCTGGATAAAACACAGGGTCCGGTTTGGAAATGAATGGCACATTCCACTGTTACAGGAGTTTTTGTCATGGAAAGAGGAGCCAGCCTGTCGATCGGCGCTCGGAGTGCGCCGCGCTCTCAGCAGCTGTGGGCGTCTTTAAACCGGCTGGAGCACTCCTTAATCTGTGCAATCCCCATAAAATCGTCCCTGAAAGCCACCAGAATTTTCCGAATGGTGTCCACCTGGAGGTCTCTCACAGTTTCTGGAAAAAATTGATGCAGCAAAGCTCCAAATCGTTCAGACATTTATTCGCAATAAAAATCCGACGAGAGGGGTGGACCACTGCTCACACAAAGCCTGCTCACAGGCGAATGACACAACCGACAGGCGTGAAAAAACTCACGCATGCGCACGAAGGTTCAAGCTTGGCTGATGCAATCACACATGATTCAAATCCATATGGTTTTTGAAAAAAATATAAAGGTCCAATACTTTTCTGACAGACCTCCTACACAGAAAAACAAACCTTTGTAATAGCAAGGCAAAAGTAACAAGTAAGTCCCTTTAGCGTCTCCATTTTTTTCTACTTTGGGTCAACCACAGATGAATCTGCATGTTAATTTATGCAAGACACGCTTCCTGATACAACTCTACATTGGATGGAGAAAGGACAGGGGTAGTCTTGAACCAGGAACCTTCTACTCTGGAAACAAGCACATTAACCACTTGTGCAGCAGGGCTGGGTAAAAGTATAACACACACAAATGTCAATTATGCCTAACGTGTAAAAATAAAGATTATGTAAACTCACACAGCCTTGGCAATGTACTTTAAGTATTTGTTTTCCTAGAATGGGAATCATATATAACACACTAGCAAATTAATTACAAGAAACATCACTCCAGTCATCAAAACATAATTAATCCACTTTTTTATTACATTTCATTTTATAAGAACAATTACCAGCTGTAACTGTCTAACCAACATATAAAGCTAAACTACAATTAAATTCTTAGCAGTAAAAAATAGTAAACTGGCCTCTGTGTGCATGCGTGCAATTCTGAGGAGAACTGACATTTGCCGTTTGGTATGTTTATGTATTTTGGATCAAGAATCAACGGCGTCAAAACTGAACGTTGATAGGATTAATATTTTTAGAGAAGCTACACCCTGGTGTCCTGTGCACCAACTGCATTTCCTGTATATTAGTTTGTGAACTGTTCTGTAATTTATGTCTGTAGCATGGCCCAAGCAGAGGGTCACTCTTTTGAATGTGGTCTGCTTGAGGTTTCTTCCTCAGAGGGAGTTTTTCCTTACCACTGCTGCTCTGGGGGTTAGTAAGGTTAGACCTTACTTGTGTGAAGTGCCTTGAGGCAACTCTGTTTTTATTTGGCGCTATATAAATGAAAATAAATTGAAATTGAAAATTGCTACATATATTAGCTAACAACACTGAACAATAGACATTGACACGCCAATCCAGCAGGGGGCGGGAAATCATTTATATACTAAAAGCCTGAGTGCAGGAGTGGGTGCTTGTGTGATTTTATTTAGTAAGTCCAATGTACGTACATAACTGTCAATACGTTAAAAATATATGGATGACACAAGAAAGTGGAAACCCTTATTTCCCTTGTGGTCCATTTCAAAATCAAATAACAAAATACAAGTAAAAATAAATTAATAATAATAGTGATGATGATAATAATAATAATAATGTGTATATGATAACAAGAACCTAAACAATTTTTAAATACATGAAGATAGTAAATTCACATTACAAAATTACGTAATTAACAAGAAATAAAAGGGCTGAGTTCTTTTTCTAAAAACTCTTGAGGTCTAAGGTTCTAAAAACATTCTGGAAATCACATACCATTCCAACTCATTACAGACACTTCGCACAATTTATTAACACCCTTGAAAAATGTCAGCTACTTATTTTAGAAACACTACCCAATCTAGAGCCTGTGCATCCCCGCGGGCAATGCGCTAGTAGCACTATAGTATAGGAAAAAAGTGAAAGAATATAAAAAAATATCAAGACGTGTTTTTCATTAACTTTTTCCAATTTCAGCAAAAGTGAAATGTGAGAACGATGACAAGCAACTGTCTCTTTATCTTACAGATGAAGGTACTTTGACGATTTACATGATGGTGATTCAGCAAAGCACTTGCTAATTTTACAAATTATTTGTGGCCAAATGTTAAATCATTACTGGAAACCCAGTTCAGAATATGTTTGTCGAAAAAGCAGTTTTTGTAGCAATCATGGAAAATAACAAAAATAAATGATTAATTCATAATACGTAATTTACTTGATATAGCTTTAAGCTTAACTGTATGAACAACAGAAAGGTCTCAGTTTCCACTGAGGATCATGTCTAATTTTGTTCCACATTTTGGTTTTATCATAATCCAAAAAGCAATCAGTTCAAGAGGCTTGAAACATCACAGCATTTTGCAAAGTTCTGTTTAATTTGCATTGACTTTAATCAGCAGAGCTGGCTGAATAGCTATATAATCCATTTCATGCTGTGTGAATTTCTGCAAGACCTGTGGTCATGAAATGTGAACAGAGCATGGGACTTTTCCATGACATACTACTTGTGGGAAAACCTGAGTGCAGCTTTACAACAACACAGGACAATTACAACCGTGTCAGAATTCCCTCAGTCATAACAATGACTGTCCAATAGTCGAGGGGGGCCATCTCCCCACAGTCTGTTGCCTCTTGATGAGGACATGATGAAGAATAGTAGACTTACAATAGCCACATGCAAGCGTAGGCTTGAGAACCCAATTATCTTTATCATTTGGCCTATAGCTTGTTTGATATCACACTTAAATATGTTGAAATTACTAACCGCCCACAAACAGGAAAAAAAGTGTTACTGAACTCTTCCACTGTATTTCTACATTACAACACAACTACAAACGAGGCATTACATGGATGGTTTCTAGTGATAGCATCCACAGTGCAAGTCTGACCAACAACCACATTACGCACACTTTGAACAAGCATTGAAAAATGCTATCAATAGTTGTTTTTGAAACTGAACTCAAAAATGTTTTGGGGTAAACCCCCCACCTCAGTGAAAGTAATAAACTCTGCATGTCACAGAAATATTTCATTTATGGGCAACCTAAATTTATGTTCAAGGCACTAAAAAGTCTTATCCATCACAAATCATAAATCGAAAGAACATAATGTTATGGTAAAGGTTAAGAGAAATGGTTTAGCAGAGGGGTGTGAATGACAGAATTATATTGAGTAGGTCATGACTGATGTACAAATGAGTGTGCAGTGGACTCAAAAGTCGATGTGAGGCACCTGGAAGTCACAATAGCATGATGTGAATGCAATGGAGGCTGATACTCTGTAATCTTTTTAGTGTGCTATACTCAAACTGTAGTGAGTGAGGTAAGATTATACTCACTCCACCACCACCCCCCCACTCCCAACCTCATTCCTATTCGTGTCATGGTACCAGTGTAACCTGTGTTGTGCCCCTCAAACTCAAAGAGGTGCTGTTATTGCACAGCACCACCTGCTGGCCACCGTTACCCTACCCTGTTTTCTCGCCAATAAGCCAAGTTAGCAACCCAACTGTGCATGCTCGAACTTTGATCCTTGCTCTCAATTTAACTACCAAGTACTGAACAAAGCCAGGTAGCATGCTACAGGAGAGCCTTAAGCCTTAAATTCTTGTCAAGTGTAAATATAATTGTGAACCTTGCACTATTGTTCACTGTGCAAACGGTTACTATACATACATGCTAATAACTGCTGGTAATCGCATCCACGTAAAATTCTTAGAGGATTGCCTTGCATCAGTGAAAAACTGGATGTTCAGCAATTTCCTCCTTTTAAACTCTGACAAGATTGAAATTATGGTTCTTGGTCCAGTGAGATATTGGTATGAATTTGACCAGCAAACGCTTAGCCTAGGCTCGTGTGTCATACATCACACTGACAAAGTGAGGAACCTTGAAGTAATTTTTGATCCTACGTTGTTCTTTGAGCTCCACATTAGAGATATTACTAGGACTGCTTTCTTCAACCTGCAAAATATAGCAAAGATTGGTCCCATCCTGTCTATGGTTGATGCTGAGACCCTGATTCATGCAGTTGTTTCTCCTAGATTGGATTACTGCAATGTTCTATTTTCTGGTTTACTGCAGTCCAGCATTAGGACTCTCCAATTGGTTCAAAATGCTGCTGCCAGACTTTTGACAGGAAGCAGAAAGTTTGACCACATTACACCCATTCTGTCGTCTCTTCACTGGTTTTCTGTCCCTGTGAGATCAAATTTTATGGTTCTGCTGTGAACCTATAAAACTGTTCATGGACTGGCACCTCCCTACTTAGCTGACCTAATTAAACCCTACGTACTGGCCCAAGCGCTGCATTCTCAGGGTACAGGACTACTTTGTGTCCCTAGGGTGAATAAAAAGTCTGCGGGTCACAGAGCTTTCTCTTATCGTGCACCTGCTTTGTGGAATGATCTCCCTGCATCAATAAAACAGTCAGATTCTGTAGAGACTTTCAAGTCCAGACTTAAGACGCACTTATTTTCCCTTTCATATGGCTAGCATAGTATGTTACTATGCTTTTTTACCCTTTAAAATTAATTTTATTAGTAAACAGAAACATTCTGGGTTTTTTTCTCTCGCTCTGTTTGAGGTGCAGCTCCATCCAGAGGTGGGAGTGGTTGTTGTGTGTTGGGGGGGGCGTGGCTGGATGTTTTGGTGTTATTTTCTTTTCTTTGCTCTCCAGGTGGCATGAGGGCTGATTTGTCTGTGAAGAAGGTGCTGGCTGAAGAGTCTTCACCCTCATTAACATCATGGAAAGCACCTGTGAGTGGTGCTCACGTGCAACCTGGACGACTTGCAGCTGAAGCAGATAATTGGATGGCGTTCTGCATTTAAGTCATGTGTGATTCAAGCAGAACTGCCGGGAACTCGACCTTGTGACGTTCGTTTGTGAGACGCTGAGGACCGCGCCTGGGTTTTGACACATCGAGCCCGTGAAGCGGGGAGGGGTGAGGACACATGCTGTCAGCACACACGAAAGGTAATTGAGTGTTTGAGTAGTTGTTGATAGTGGCTTGGTGATTTGTTGCACAGTATACTGGAATTGTAAAGAGAGTTGTGCAGTTTGCTTCTCACTGCTGTGGCGTGAAGGATAAGTGATCCTCCACTTGTTGTGAGAAGCTGCTCATTTGCATAAAGTAAAAAAGGACACTGACCTGAGTGTGTTGCTGATAGCGTGTGTTTATTGGAAGATATAGTTGTATCTGTTGCCTTACCTCACCTTCTCTTTGCTTCACAGAGAATCAGTTTGTCGTGTCCACCTGGGGGGTGTTTGGCGGTGGTAGGAAGTCCAGGAGCGCCGGCTTTAATCCTTGCGGGCGCTGGAGAGCGAGCCATGAATCACTCCACCAGAGGGACGTTGTTTTTATGTTTTTACACTTTTAAGCACAGGTGAATAATAAATAGTTTCTGTTTGGAACCGCTCTCTGGTTATTTTTAGCGCTGGGCCCTGTCTGACGCAGGTCCGCTCCTCAACCCGCGTCGACACATAACAGTGGTGTCTTCTTCTGCAGGCCTCCCGTCCTGTGCACCAGCATGAACTCCCAAACTTTCCTGTATATTTCTACTGTCAATTGTGTCGGTAACATGGCCCAAGCAGAGGGTCACCCCTTTGAGTCTGGTCTGCTTGAGGTTTTTTCCTCAAATTATCAGAGGGAGATTTTCCTTTCCACTGTAACCTGTGTGCTTGCTCTAGGGGTTGGTAAGGTTATAGACCTTACTTGTGTGAAGCGCCTTGAGGCAGCTTTGTTGTGATTTGGAGCTATAGAAATGAAATGAACTGAACTATAGACTTGAAAGGTGGCGTCAAAATATGGACATGCAAACCACTGTTTCTTTTTCATAACATTCCCAGAAAGAAGGAAAACTCCAAAGGGCAGACCAGATGGATTAAAACAGGGGTGGCCAAGTTCGGTCCTCGAGAGCCACCTTCCTGACACTCTTAGTTGTCTCCCTGCTCCAACACACTTGAATCCAATGAAAGGCTTATTAAAAGTCTGCTAATGAGTCTTTCATTGGATTCAGGTGTGTTGGAGCAGAGAGACAACTAAGAGTGTCAGGAATGTGGCTCTCGAGGACCGAACTTGGCCACCCCTGGATTAAAATGTTAAGTTTGTCTGTTAAAGATATATTTTTATCATTTGATCACTGCTTATTAATAGAGTGACTTGGGTTTTAAAGAAATGTTTTGTATTTCATTATTATGCCTGAAATGCACTTAACCAAAGATCGAAATATACATGTTACAGCTGACTGTCCATAATTTGTAATAATGGGAACTGGACATTGCTATGGTAAACCAGAGCACACACTTGTAGAGAGCAAACCCCTACCAACACTAGTTTCCAATTCTACAAATTTTTACCTTTCTTTTCATAAAGTAAAATATAATACAAAATATAGAACAAATAGGCTTTTCAATGTTAAAATGAAATATCAATATGGATCAGATGCAAATGAAATTTAGTCTATTCATTGAGAGTGCCAGTTGGCACCTCATTATCACACTTGAGAGTGAATGAGGCACTTTGATTGAGATTTAATGCAAAATGTACACCAAAATTGGCTTTTCAATATTAAATTAAAATGTCTACAAAATCCACAATCCGGATCAGATCCAAATCAAACTTTGTCAGGCGATAATGAGTGCCAGTCTGCACCACACTTTCAAATATGAGAGTGATTGGAGCATCTTTGGTTAAGATACAGTGTAAAAGATACATTAAATGCGGTTTTCAATGTTAAATTTAAATAGCCACAAAATCTATAATCCGGATCAAACTTTGTCAGTCCATAAAGGATACCATACTACATAACACTCTCAAATATGAAAGACATTTGAACTTTTTTGACAGCTGTGATTTTTTTAAAATTTGTTCACTGTTAAAGGACAGTGATTTCTTTAATTTTCCAAGATTTTTCCTGACTTTGAGCTCAAAAATTGAATCAGTTCTTGCCTCTCTATAAAAATTTCACAACTTTATATGAAAAATTGTGGGTTACAGACTGTTCACAAACAGGGGTGAAAACATAACCTCCATCCAAATTCGTTGGCGAAGGTAACAATGACAAAGAGGTACCCTCCTTGTAGTCATTGTGGAGGCACTTTAAGAGTCCTCTCTTCACATTTTCCATCAAATATTCAGCAATATCTGCATACATGCATGGGGGGTACATTTTTACACCAGTATTTTCTCGAATCCATCCATCTGTGAGTTTCAGGAGGTTTGGTACAACAATTCCATTGACCACAAGCAAGTCCTCATAATCTTGTTCCAAACACAGACCAAATTTACAGTTACCGCACTGTATGCTAATGCAATAAGTTCATCTTTGTGTTTCCCATTAACACAGAAACCTGCACCGATTGCAAACGTTCATATTGCATTCCACCATCTTTACCATGTTTACACAGGTCTGTGTGATAGCTAAAACTTCAGCTGATCCCGTAATGCATAGCATAGGCCGAGATGCTGAAGTCATTTATTCACGTGCAAATACACACCAGGTTGCGAGGACATGAATGGCATTGCTCTGAAGTAATTTAATAACTTGCGTAGATTAACTATGGTTGGGCAGCTGGACAACTGACTGACATCAAAATGTCAGTCAATTGTAAAACAGAGGAAGACTTTCTGAAAAAATTCAGACCTAAAAGGTTCGGCTACACTTTCCCGGGAGCCACATGGGAGCCTCGAGCCTGGATTTGAGCTGTTCCCTTTCATGAAAGTTCTTCTCTGATCCACTCCACAATGAACATGCGAGTGGTGATACAACAGGCCAAATTTGTCCTTTGCACAATCTCTCCAGTCACATACAAGGAAGCCTACAATTTGTTCAGCGTTGTGATGTGTGTCTTGGTGGCTTCCCTCTACGGCCTCTTTTTTCCCCACAGTATCTCAATTTTTGAAAACATTCACATCCACATAGATTGACCAGAGATTACTGTTCCTAAGAAATTCTGTAAATAAAGTCCAAGGCCCATTCAGTGACTCTGAAATGTTCATCTATCCATCCCGACTTGTCTACCGAAAACTGGCAATAAAACTGATTATTAACATGTTATTACTAAAGGGTGCCATTACTTATGCAACTCATCTTGGCTTTGATATTTTTATTGCGTTTATATCACATTGTAGAGATTTTCTTTCAGTTTGAGTTCAAGGAGGATAATTTCATGAATTTTTAAATCAAGAAATCTGAATTAGATTTGGTGTTTGAAATGGTATAAACAAATGAAAATGCATAGCACAGTAATTTAGTGGTTAGCACTGTTCCCTCACAGCAAGAAGGTCATGGGATCGATTTCCACCTGTGGCCTTTCTGTGTGGAGTTTGCATCTTCTCCCAGTGTTTGCGTGGGTTTTCTCTGGTGCTCCGGTTTCCTCCCACATTTAAAGACATGCAGGTTAGGTGAATTGGAAACTTTATAATTGTCCAGGTCTCCCTTGCAAAAGAGATCTCCATCTCAATGGGACTAACCTGGTTATATAAAGGTTAAATTAAATTAAAAAGCGCAAGGGGGTGAATACTTTTTATAGGTATTGTATCACAAAAATCTGACGACATATAGTTTCACATTTGTGTTAAAGCCATAACAGGAAAAATCCAATAGCATACAATCAAAGGAACTGACAAAACAATCCAGAAAAAAAATATTAATTCTGATGAGCAAAAATAAATAAATAAATTAAATTAAAAATGCTGTTATTAAGTGGGGAACTTTGGCTAAAAACTTTGTTCAGTGTTGTCGTTGTTGTAGTTGTTTTCAATTAGATTTATTTTCCCATCAGTTTTACTTTGCTCTATACTCCAAAAATTTGGGTTAATACTTATGACCTAAATCCACTGTCACTGTTTATCATCAGACAACGCACATCATGTTCTGTGAGGTGGCACTCATTCATTACATTCCCAGAGTGACAACAATGAACGTGACCGCACTCAAATTCCATGTAGCTGTAATAGTATAATGTAATATAGTATAATAAGGAAAGGCTATCAGAAGTCAAACAGCAGAAAAAAAAATAAAGGCTTGGGCCTATTACTGGAAGTTCAACAAACATGCACACACGGTTAACTGCCTGCAACAAACTGAAAATGACTCTTTATGCGTTCTCAGCCCTCACCAAGATCACCCATCCATAAAAATCCCATCTCAAGGAGAGCAGAGGTGAGGTCTCTCTCGCTCACACACACACACACACACACACACACACACACACACACACACACCCCTTACTCCTGTTCTCTTTCACTTTCTCTCTCTCTTGCTTACACTTTCACACAAACAAAGCCCTTTTTTCAGTATCATAACTACTCCCACAATTACTCAGACGATTACTCAGATCAATGGTTTACCTGCCTGAGTTGCCGTTTGCAAGCTACAGAGTGTCCTACTGAAGCAGAACCCTCCAGGCTGAATGAATTAAACAAGCTGTCTGACATGGGAACAGGATACTGTAATGTCATGCAATAAGATGAGAGAAAATAGCAAGACGGGAAAAACATGTCAGTCACAAATGTCGTGCATGAGGCGGATTTTATATATATATATATATATATATATATATATATATATATATATATAAAAAGCATTCACCTTACAGTTTGATTCCCTGTCTCCTCCTGTTTGCGCCCCCCGCCCCCCACCCCGAATTTCTCAGCACATTTTCTTTTCAGAACACCACAAACTTTGGTGCAGCAGAGCTTTGCCAATGAAATATCAAGTTAATATTCTAACAAAAAAAAAAATAATTAATTAGAATATCACGAGTGATTTCAGACTCTATACATGAGCACATTTAATTACGCAGTTTCTAGTCTAGATCAACAGAATCTTCCAGGAGTGAAGAGACTAAGCCCTGCATATTCATAAAGAATGAAGGACCTCCTTTCCACCGGAAAAAAAAGAAAGATAATCTGCTTTATATAGAACAGCATTTTCACTGAGAAAAGACACAAGTCAAAATTCAAAAAAGTTTTGAAAAGAAGATTTCGGGGTTTTTCAGGCAGGGTCCACCCTCAAGTAAAATCTATACTTTGGTCTATTTTTCAAAAAAGTCTGCTTTGGTTGTGACAAAAAAGGCACAAGTGCACACGCGCAGTTGTAAATTTACTGGAGCAATTCCCACAAAAGCTGAGGTTTACAAGTCATAAAACCCTCTATGATGTTGTGTCATCTTTGTTCTTTGCCCCAAATTGTCTTCTAACAGTAACAACATATATATATATATATATATATATATATATATATATATATATATATATATATATTACAGCAGAGACTTTTTACAAGGCATGTTGTTGCTCCCCACCCCCCTTCCCAGAGTAGGTTTAATGAAAGCAGAAGAAATGCAAGTTCTGAGCTATAATTGATGGCTGAAAGTGTAAGTTTTGTCTCAGAGGGTCCACTCAGGTCCTGATCCCCTGGCCTCAACCTGAAGCAATCACTCTTAGTTAACGAAAACACTTCAGCTATTGACAGCGTGATCCCGTAAAGCAGACACTTCAATCAACAGAGCAGCCGGAGGTGGTGTTGGTTGGAGGAGAACACAAGCAGGAGGGGGACATGGGGACAGATGAAATCAAGAAGTAAATAAATGAATCGATGAATGAATAATAGATTGGCCAGTGAGTGGCCTCTTGGAGCAGCAATGCAGTATTAATAACTGACTCTTACTGTTGGTCTCTGTGTCATCACTGATACTCTTAGGGGGACCGTGGCCAGCATAACACGCTGCTGATCTGTACATTCGATCCGGATTACGAACTTTCTTCAGTCCTTCAGGAGGCAAAGAGAAAAGTTGAGAACAGAAGCATTTCCCCCAGTTTGTGATCACTCAACACATACTCCATGCAAGCAATTATTTAAACTTTAAAACACATTTCAAACAGAAAAGTGCTGTCGGCCAGACTTTACTTCAGACAAATCACTATACGCACAACAAATTATTTAATTGCTTAATTGAAGTGCAAATATTTAACTTCTTACTCCCTTATTAATGTGGTTCATTGATCAGTCTATAGTCTGTTTAAAAAAATAAACAGCTCAACACAGTATCCCAGACATTTAGGATACAACTTCATATTGCTCACAAAATCCAACATTATCTGAAGTGGATTTCAGCCATCACAAATAGCTTCTCAAATTTAGGTATTTTAAATTCACACACACAAAAAAAAAAATTTTTAAGCAATTCCAAAGCTGCAATTTGGTTTGAAACCTGTTTAAACTAAGGTTAAAAAAGTTCTTTAAATACATCTCTTATCTGTGTAGTCCAATTTACAACTGGTTAAAAACTATTAATGCCAAATTTAGCCAGATGAAAGAGTGTTTGAACAATTTATCATTGATTTATAGGCATTAAAAAGTAGTGTGAAAAATACTTCATAAAAATCAGTTCAAAACATTCCTCAATGTTTTTCTCAAGACAGGTCAAACCAATCCTTCATACACAGCAATTTAAAATAATTAAAGGCAGCCTTATCTGATGTAAATAATTCAATTTCTCCACTTAACAACCTGGAATAAGTCAAAACATGGCTTTTTTATTCCTTCTTCATTAACTTAATGATCAGTTGATTGTTGAAATAGTCAACTATTATTTTTCTGTTGATCAACCAATCATTTAATCAATTTGTTCCAGCACTCCTGATTTTATCCCAACAAGAAAAAAAATCAGATAATGGCCATCATTGCAGCCTAGTTTAATGCAGGTTAGTAACATTCCCTTCTGCATCAGTGGTAAACCGAATGATCAATAAAATCAATCAGAGGAGGCTGGTATGAGGCAGTCAGTCCGTCAGTAGTGGTCTATTACAGACAGGCATTAGGAATGATACGTCTCAGCAACCACAGACCAGACCTGGGTCCCATCCATCCACACCTCACTGATTCAATTAAGAGGCTGGGGGAAAAGGAACAGCCTGATTCAACACAAAACTGAAGGAGTCTGACATCACAAGGAGGGAAAATCCATCCTTTTTGAGTAGAGATTTTTACCATTGCTCCACAAGCACCTTTGACAGTTGATGGCTGACCATATGCTAACATGATGTTTAGCTGCTGCTTCACCCTGAGCTTTGACTGAAATTATCTAATTATCAAACTTTTTTTAAAATGTAACCTTGTGAAAGTATAAGTGAGATTTGCTGTACAACCTGCACAGTTAAGGACACAAACCAGATTCATTGTATTTCTTAAAGCCACCTCAATATGCAATGTTCGGTGTTCTGACTGTATTTCATTGAGAATAGTATAAGACAACTGGCCCACCCTTGTAGAACTGGTATGTTTGAGATGTTTTCAAAATATGTGTGGGCTTACTTTTTTAAAAATTTTGGTTAAATGTGTCAAAACCAGTATTAACTGGTGATAACTTGACTGCACCCATTTTTCTCAAGGTCAAAACAGCAGATCTGGTATCCAATAAGTTTCACGCTGGGTTGGATGCCTTTTCTGTTACAACTGCAGTTTTACATGGAGAATGAGGCACAAGTGGCCTTGAGCCAGGAACCTTCTGTTCAGGAGGCATGCAGGCTAAACAGTTTCACCACTGTTAGTAGTGAGATTAAGCTTAAATGTTATTTTCTGTGCATTTCCCAGGGTAAGCAATCTAACATACAATTTAGCAATGCTGATGGGCATCATTGCTTTTTTTCCAATATGGAGAAAAAAACTGCAGACAATCCAATGGCACAAACACTCCTCCTCCCAAATCTCAAGACTGCCGTGTGTTGCACAGGGGAAAAGTAACAGGTCAAGTGACAAGGGGAACGTGTCAAAATAAAAGACAAAGTGGAAGAGCACAAACAATCACCACCAAACATCAAGAACCTCTGACTTATTTAAGCATACAGGAAATCTGCAAATGCTTTCTTTTAATCGATATTATACTAACCAAGTTGCCTGTGTGTGAGTGCATGCATGCGCGCGTGTATGCATGTATATGGTTTCAATCACAGAGACACTGGGAAGAGCTGACATTTGCCGTTTGGTATGCTTAGGAATTTTGGGTCAAGGATGAATGTTGCGTAAACAGAAAGTTGATAGGACTTATATTTTTGTCTTATCATTTCTTAATAACATTTACATTTACTCTGATGGACTACCCAGCAGTGGGGAATAAGTTTCATTACACTAGAAGTCTTTCAGAAAGCACTGTAACTAGGTTTAAGGATATGATTCCTTCTTTATGTTCTCTAATGCCATATACCAACACAGTGCAGAGTAGCTACCTAAACTCTGTAAGTGAGATAGAGTATCTCGTCAATAGTTTTACATCCTCATTGAAGACAACTTTAGATGCTGTAGCTCCTCTGAAAAAGAGAGCTTTAAATCAGAAGTGCCTGACTCCGTGGTATAACTCACAAACTCGCAGCTTAAAGCAGATAACCCATAAGTTGGAGAGGAAATGGCGTCTCACTAATTTAGAAGATCTTCACTTAGCCTGGAAAAAGAGTCTGTTGCTCTATAAAAAAAAGCCCTCCGTAAAGCTAGGACATCTTACTACTCATCACTAATTGAAGAAAATAAGAACAATCCCAGGTTTCTTTTCAGCACTGTAGCCAGGCTGACAAAGAGTCAGAGCTCTATTGAGCCGAGTATTCCTTTAACTTTAACTAGTAATGACTTCATGACTTTCTTTACTAATAAAATTTTAACTATTAGAGAAAACATTATTCATAACCATCCCAAAGACGTATCGTTATCTTTGGCTGCTTTCAGTGATGCCGGTACTTGGTTAGACTCTTTCTCTCAGATTGTTCTGTCTGAGTTATTTTCATTAGTTACTTCATCCAAACCATCAACATGTCTATTAGACCCCATTCCTACCAGGCTGCTCAAGGAAGCCCTACCATTATTTAATGCTTCGATCTTGAATATGATCAATCTATCTTTATTAGTTGGCTATGGTTAAGGTGGCAGTAATTAAACCATTACTTAAAAAGCCATCACTTGACCCAGCTATCTTAGCTAATTATAGGCCAATCTCCAACCTTCCTTTTCTCTCAAAAATTCTTGAAACGGTAGTTGTAAAACAGCTAACTGATCATCTGCAGAGGAATGGTCTATTTGAAGAGTTTCAGTCAGGTTTTAGAATTCATCATAGTACAGAAACAGCATTAGTGAAGGTTACAAATGATCTTCTTATGGCCTCAGACAGTGGACTCATCTCTGTGCTTGTTCTGTTAGACCTCAGTGCTGCTTTTGATACTGTTGACCATAAAATTTTATTACAGAGATTAGAGCATGCCATAGGTATTAAAGGCACTGCGCTGCGGTGGTTTGAATCATATTTATCTAATAGATTACAATTTGTTCATGTAAATGGGGAATCTTCTTCACAGACTAAGGTTAATTATGGAGTTCCACAAGGTTCTGTGCTACGACCAATTTTATTCACTTTATACATGCTTCCCTTAGGCAGTATTATTACATGGCATTGCTTAAATTTTCATTGTTACGCAGATGATACCCAGCTTTATCTATCCATGAAGCCAGAGGACACACACCAATTAGCTAAACTGCAGGATTGTCTTACAGACATAAAGACATGGATTACCTCTAATTTCCTGCTTTTAAACTCAGATAAAACTGAAGTTATTGTACTTGGCCCCACAAATCTTAGAAACATGGTGTCTAATCAGATCCCAGGATATGTCATTCAAAGCGCATATTAAACAAATATGTAGGACTGCTTTTTTGCATTTGCGCAATATCTCTAAAATTAGAAAGGTCTTGTCTCAGAGTGATGCTGAAAAACTAATTCATGCATTTATTTCCTCTAGGCTGGACTATTGTAATTCATTATTATCAGGTTGTCCTAAAAGTTCCTTGAAAAGCCTTCAGTTAATTCAAAATGCTGCAGCTAGAGTACTAACGGGGACTAGAAGGAGAGAGCATATCTCACCCATATTGGCCTCTCTTCATTGGCTTCCTGTTAATTCTAGAACAGAATTTAAAATTCTTCTTCTTACTTATAAGGTTTTGAATAATCAGGTCCCATCTTATCTTAGGGACCTCATAGTACCATATCACCCCAATAGAGCGCTTAGACTGCTGGGGGGTTCCCATGATGCACTGAGTGTTTCTTTCTCTTTTTGCTCTGTATGCACCACTCTGCATTTAATCATTAGTGATTGATCTCTGCTCCCCTCCACAGCATGTCTTTTTCCTGGTTCTCTCCCTCAGCCCCAACCAGTCCCAGCAGAAGACTGCCCCTCCCTGAGCCTGGTTCTGCTGGAGGTTTCTTCCTGTTAAAAGGGAGTTTTTCCTTCCCACTGTCGCCAAGTGCTTGCTCACAGGGGGTCGTTTTGACCATTGGGGTTTTTACGTAATTATTGTATGGCCTTGCCTTACAATATAAAGCGCCTTGGGGCAACTGTTTGTTGTGATTTGGCGCTATATAAATAAAATTGATTGATTGATTGATATTTTTGGAGAAATTAGCGACATTAGCTAACGTTGTGCATTGCAGCACGACGTTGTGCTGCAATGCACCATGGGAGTTTGGGGTTTTAAATGTTGCTATTGTGGTTCAGGTTAGCTTAACACTGTTACTGACTACTAACTAACTAACTACTAACACTGTGTTATTGACGTATTGTGTTTTTGTACTTCAATTATTTTAGTCAGTTTAGTTAAGTGTCATGTTGCCATTACCATGAGTGAGAAGTGTAGCACGTTGGATGCCTTCTGCTACCATCTCTATTTGTGGGTGTGTAAAAATAAAAGCAGTTGCTTGCGGCAGAATGCAGAAAAGACAAAAAGCTCTCTGTGCGTGTGTATAACTTTGATCACAAACAAACTGGGGAGAGCTGACATTTGCTGTTTGGTATGCTTATGTATTTTGGGTGGAGGATAAACGCCACCAAAAGGGAATGTTGATAGGACTAATATTTTTGGAGAAACTATGGAAATTAGCTATGAACAATGGACATTGATAATTACATCCTGGACTCACACACCATTCAAGTAGGGGGCGACAAATCATCTATATATTAAAAGCGTGCATGTGTGATTTTATTTAGTAAGTTCAATGTAAGTATATAATATAATTTTAAGTATGTTACCATTACATGGACACAAGAAAGTGAAAACACATATTTCTATTGTGGTCCATTTAAAAATTAATTGACAAAATAGAAGCAATAATAAAATAAAATAATAGCGTGAATATGATAAGAACCTAAACAATTTAGCAATATATTAAGACAGTAAATTAACATTAACAAATTACGTAATCAACAGGAAATAAAAGGGTTGAGTTCTTCCGCTATAAACTATTGAGGTTTAAGGTCTAAGGTTCTAAAAACATTCTGGACTCACAAGCCATTAGAAACTTTGCATAATTTATTACCACCCTTGAAAAATGTCAGCTACCTATTTTATAAGCACTACCCAGTCTGAGCCCATGGATCCCACGGGCAACACACTAGTATACATTATCTCCCCAAGAAAGTTAAGATGCTAAGCTAACAGGCTGAAAACTGTTTTTTGTCATAGAAATACACAACCGCCTGCACATGTCGGTGAATATAATGTGAATGCGCAGCTCTGTTTTAGTGTACACTTCCCTTACGTTTGCTAAGGCAGTCTCAGTGCTGCTTACACCTTTCTTAAATTTGGTTCTTGTACAGAGGTCTCAGGTTTGCAAGACCACTGGTCTTACTTTTATCCAGAGCAGCCTCAGTGTAAGACGTATCGAGCTTGTCTTTTCAGTGCCTTCCAGGCCTTGTACTTAAAGTAACGGAGCCACAGTTCTTTTTATGAGTGTGGAGAAAAGAACAGCCCCAAGGGCCCCAACAATCAGTTAGGCTGGAGAGAAATACCCCAGGATGTAAACATTACACCACAGAGTGAGACTGGGTCATGACCCTCGGGTTTAACACAAGATGTAGCCCTCGACTGTTATGGGCCATCATAAGGCCTGCCAAACAACTGAGAGAGATCAGTCTGTGCAGCACTGCTGGCATGCCACAAGGACAAAAGGTTAAGGAAACACTGCTCTGCTCCAGCAGTATTTGGCTGACAAATACAAGGAAAATATCACTTAAAAACTGCAACAGAGAAGTACACCTAACAAAGAAACTGACTCACTACTGCAAAAACTAAACACTGGATGTGTGAATAAAGACTAACTGCAAGAGTTAAACATAAAATCTCTGAGCACAAATTTGCATGAGATCACACTGCATTTACATACAGATATAAAGCTTTCTGTCTGTGTCTCCTTATGCTCTGTTCCTCCTTTTACACTGACCATCCTCACAGGAACACTGAAAATAACTAAACCTGCTAAGCAATGGGACTTTGATGTCAGGGTTTGTGTGCTAATGATGATGATGATGATGATCTGAAATTAACAAGAGGAGCCTGTTTGTTGAGTTCAGCAATGCAGAGGATAGTGGATAGTTCTATACACAAAAGTGAAGTCATTACCACCATAAAACCAGATGTCTTTATTATTTATTTATTTATTTTTGTCATAGCCACAGACGTATTTCAAACACCAAGTTCGCTTCTATAGCTCAATACCACCCCCTGGTGGGACTCATTTTAAAAGGTTGGCACACACTCATCCAAATAACTAAATTGCCAAGGTTTTCTCATTTTCTCTCCTATGGACAGAGGCAATATGTTTACTCAGTGAAACATTAAACTTATTTTACATCAAAAAGAATTCCCGTTTGAAGTTCTGACTTGACATAGCCCTGTTCACTTCTGAAGTCTTCCATGTTGGGCTGTGAAATATGTAGAAACAGCAAGACTTCATTTCTGATGGATCTTTTTTTTTTGTAATGCAGCCAATTTGAAATGACTCCTTTGTTGTGCTATAAAGGTGATAATATCTGCATTAATATAAAAAAGGTGACATATAGAAGAGACCTCGTTACCTATCATTTTATATATAAGTTAGACTACTGTTATCACAGTTAACATTATGGAGCGTGTGGGCACTGAAAAGCCAATTTAACGTTAAAGATAAACCTTACATAACAGGTGAGGGAGCTCAAATATTTCTTTTTTAGATGCAGTTTGTGTTGCCTTGCATGTTATGTGATTTGTAGCCATAACTAAAAAAAAAAAATCTTTAATCAGATGAGTGGTGTGACATATGCGCGTTTTTGAATGCTGGCGGACAGGGCGTTAGATTTACTCCTCCGTCCTCGCCGTTTTCACGGATGTGATGGCATTCAGGTACATTAGAGCAGCGGAGCGCCGGTTAACGCGTTTGGTGGCTGCTGCGACACAAACATAAAGTATTCCTTTGGATACATTTGGAAAATACCTCACTTCTCGCTCACTACACATACCCGAAAACCTCCCAATGAATTAAACCAGGTTTTAAGTGTTTGCTTGATATTGCTTCCAAACAGCGCGCGCCCGCGGTAACACAAAATAAACTAACACCCCTTTTCCGAAAGCTGTGTAATAAGGGGAGAAGTTAGTCGACGGTGTGTTGTCATTAACTTAGCGTTGTTGTTAACAACTTAAATTGCTGCTCATTCCTCTAGTGTTAAAAAGTAAAAGCGGCACTTTTACCGCGGTGAGTATATTTCGTCTTTAAACGCGCTTTAAATGTGGGCTACGCTGGGAAGAGTAGCTGGCTAGAATGCAAGCTAATATTAGCTGCTAGGTGATGTATCCACGTTTTAGCTGGCCGCTGTGGAGAAAACAGCGGAGCTGTTTTTCCGCCGAAAAAATATTACCCACTTGTCCTCACGCGTGTGCGGTCCGCGCGCGGAGTTGCAACTGTTCTAACAGCACGCCGCGGTCCTACGACTTAAATTAATCCCATTATATTTCTCTTACCTTCCGGCTTGTTTTCGGCAGCCATTTCCCCTTCACGCGCAACATCCTCCTCCTCTACACGACCGTGGGTACCACGCGCGTGCACGGCGAGAGAACAGCGCGAGGAGGGAGCGGAGGAGCACGCGGCGAGTCGGTCCGACCCAAGCGAACTTACTATTGGCTGTGAGGCGGAGACTGACTGAGGATGAAAAACGCATCTGTCCACACCTTTCTGAGGGCCCCCCCCCCCCGCCGCCTTCTTGTTTGTTTGTTTGTTTGTTTGTTTGTTTGTTTTTAAACAGAGAATTTAAAACTCCTAGCAGGTTTTGCTTTACCACAGCAAAGCCAAAAGTGGGATAATATTTGCATTTTTTTGAAACTTATGCCACCTTTTTTAACAATAATATGGGATTCACGCCTCATCCTGTTATCCACTGAATATTTAAAGGAGTCATATTACACACATTTTCAGCAAAGTGATAAAGCTCACCGGCTGCCTTAAAGGGCAAAGCTCTCTTGTGCAGAAGGCGTGTGCGTGGCATTTAGAGGTTCATGTAACATTCGCCATCCACAGGCATGTCGCACGACGACACATGGTCGCCACCATTCGCCAGGGTGTGGCAAGTGGTTGGGTCATGTTCAGACCACTTGCTCAACTTCATTTGCAGAGGTGTAATGATACACTAGATTTGCCATATGATACATATCTCGATAAATAACAACATTAGTGTTCCCACTAATGTAGAAAGTATGGTTATGAACTTTGGGTAATGAATAAGATTGCGGACACAAGCGGCGGTGCTTCGCATCGAAAGCAGTCAGCTGAGGTGGTTCAGGTATCTAGTGAGGCTGACCCCTGGTTGATTCGCTAGGGAGGTCTTGCAGGGACATCCAATTGGGAGGAGGCCCCGGGAAAGACCTAGGACACACTGGAGGGATTATATTTCCCAGCTGGCTTGAGAATGCCTCAGGATCCCCCGGGAAGAGTTACAAGAATTGGCCAAAGATGGGGAAGTGTGGGATGAGCTGCTTGGTCCAGATCCGGATAAGGGGCAGAAACTGAATGAATAAATGCTTTAACTTGAAAGAAACACATTATTCTGAAGTATAAATTGTAATTGTTGATGTTATTTCTTTCCTGTTTGTATATTTTCTAAATCATTTATGATTCTTCTGGGGTGGGGTGGCACAGTGGCTTAGTGGTTAGCACTGTTGCCTCAGAGCAAGAAAGTCCCGGGATCGCTTCCCACCTGGGCCATTTTGTGTCGAGTTTGCATGTTCTCCTCATGGTCGCGTGGGTTCCCTCTGAGTGCTCCGCCTTCCTCCCACAGCCAAAGACATGCAGGTCGAGACATGCACTTTAAACTGACTGTAGGTGAGACTGCTTGTGTTTGTTTGTCTGTCTATATGTGGCCCTGCAATAGGTTGATAGGTTGGCGTCCGTCCCACAGTGTACTCTGCCTCTCATCCTGTGACTGCTGGGATAGGCTCCAGCACCCCCGTGATGATTAATTGGAATAAGGAGGTATAGCAAATGAATGAATGTAAGAGGTTTCTTCCATGCAGTAGTTGATACAGACAATTCAATACAGACATCACGATACACTTATCAGGATTTACAATGCATCATTACACCCCTCAAACTTGCCACGCACATGCTGTCTGCATTACAGAATGGAAAGCACCAGGTCTCCAAATAAGCACCAGAAACTCCAAATCTGGAAGAAAACAGAAGAAAACAGAGCAGAGTTGACAAACCACTGGCCAAGAAGCAGCAGATAACTCAGATGATGTTAAACTCTACTGAATACTGAACATGCGCAGTGTATCGACAGTGAGTACAGGCATGTGTGCAGCGAATATAGCACATTAGTGGTAAATGTAGATGAGTGGGTGGCTTAAAGCCCATTCTCACATTCACAGATGTCTATCCTGGAAGGTCATGGTGACAGACCACTGTGTGAAGATCAGAGTCCCACGCAAATGTGATCCAGACTGAGCTTTGATGAGGTAGCGCATTGGTCTTGTACCATGTGGTATATGCAAAAACAACCGTGGCACATCTGTAGTATAGCAACCTTGGTCACATTAGGTACAAGAGACAGTGGGAAAGGGACCAGCTGCCATTCATTTTCAATCAGAGTGAGTGTTTTACAGCGACAAGAAACAAGTGGGTGCTAAGCTAGGTGGGGCCACAATATACAAGAAGTCTGTTTTATACAAAAATGCTGAGTGATGTGGCACGGAAATGCCGACATGGCATTCTGAATGAAAGCAGTATGACATCTGTGTGACACATTTTGTTTGGTTGCTTGAACAAAATAATCCAAGATGGCAGAATACGTACCCAGACAGTTGTATTTTTGTATAAATCTGTTTCTCTTATATGTTGTTAAATTTAGTGAGAAACCCTGTTTTGTAACCAGATAATACCTCTGAGGCGATTTATAGGACATGTTACCAGAATTTAGCAAGCTAATATTGTTACTTGAGTGTCACTGTGACACACATTTTAATGAATCAATGAATCAATCGACCTTTGGTTCCACCTTCCTTTATAAGCTATTATTAAACATGTGCAAAGCCAAGTAACCACAAGCTTTAGCGTTACTTTAGCATAACATTGCAGCTTACGGAAAATCTCCCAGTGATATCATGGCATGAATGACAATATTACAGTCTGCATGAAAATACAAGGCATTACCTAAATATGTCAAAGTTTGTAACTGAAAAATAAAGTCATTCTTCAACATCTTGAAAATTCCAACATAGTTAAAGTAAGACCACAGTACAATGACGGAATATCCGTCATAATACTTATTTCATTCTGGACCCTCTAAGGGTTTCCATGCTTAGGACAAGGTCTCAACCCGTGGCCTTTCGGGCTGTATGTCCATGAAAGTAATAACAGGACTTTTGTCCATCCCAGCCAAGTTGTGTCAGCAATAACCCAAAAACAGTAAATGCTATCTTCTTGTACATCTGTAACTTAAAATAAGAGTTAATAAGTACAAACACTTTCACAAATGGTCAGCTTTGACATAACACTGTTGGGAAGGTGTCGTAGCACGGACCCACAACAGGGGGCGCAAATGAACGGACAATGAATAAGCCAAAAAGTAACAATTTAATGTTGTGATAATACACAACTAAATACACAGAAATTTGCAAAGTCAATTGACACCAGGTGACGTGTGGGCAGGCTCGAAGATAGAAGACCCCTGACGAGAGAGAAGCCGCGTCCCACACGGCTTCCACCACCAACGGTCTGAAGAACACCGGAGCCGCCAAGTCCCGAGTCCCCAGGTGGCCTCTGTCTTCGGCTGTCGACCCTGGTACTGCTGGCAGAAAGCAAAGATAAGATGAATGAGTGTGAGTCCGCACACTCAGTAATCCACAGTCTGTACACAGTTAGGAGGGAGCACCTCCACCTCCAATCACACACTCGTGCAGCTCCTGGTTAACCACTTATCTGGTTTGGAGTGTGAGGCGAAGCCGTCGCTGTCACACCAAACACCAATCCCACAGACAAGGCAACACACCAGGAAAACGGCTGCAACAGAAGTTCAGATTATTATACAACGTGTCAGTCAGCAGAGAAATTACCTCTTCAGTAGTTGCTATTTCTCGGCGAGGAGGTGGAGTTGCAGTCCGGCCTTTATGGTGGTGATGATGATGATGAACGAGTGACAGCTGGTGCAGAGAATGAATGACAACTGTCACTTCTTCTGGGTCTGGCGCCCTCTCGTGCTTGGAGCCCGCACTCCAAGCAGGGCGCCCTCTGGTGGTGGTGGGCCAGCAGTACCTTCTCTTCAGCGGCCCACACAACAAACAGATCAATCAAAAAAGGAACTTTGTTTAGCCTGTAGAATATCCCTCAGACATATTTTTACTGTCCAGAGAACTGGACAGTAAAACTGGAATTAAATCATGGGTAGAATATCAATCAATCAATTTCAATCAATCAATTTTTTTATATAGCGCCAAATCACAACAAACAGCTGCCCCAAGGCGCTTTATATTGTAAGGCAAGGCCATACAATAATTATGTAAAACCCCAACGGTCAAAACGACCCCCTGTGAGCAAGCACTTGGCTACAGTGGGAAGGAAAAACTCCCTTTTAACAGGAAGAAACCTCCAGCAGAACCAGGCTCAGGGAGGGGCAGTCTTCTGCTGGGACTGGTTGGGGCTGAGGGAGAGAACCAGGAAAAAGACATGCTGTGGAGGGGAGCAGAGATCGATCACTAATGATTAAATGCAGAGTGGTGCATACAGAGCAAAAAGAGAAAGAAACAGTGCATCATGGGAACCCCCCAGCAGTCTACGTCTATAGCAGCATAACTAAGGGATGGTTCAGGGTCACCTGATCCAGCCCTAACTATAAGCTTTAGCAAAAAGGAAAGTTTTAAGCCTAATCTTAAAAGTAGAGAGGGTGTCTGTCTCCCTGATCTGAATTGGGAGCTGGTTCCACAGGAGAGGAGCCTGAAAGCTGAAGGCTCTGCCTCCCATTCTACTCTTACAAACCCTAGGAACTACAAGTAAGCCTGCAGTCTGAGAGCGAAGCGCTCTATTGGGGTGATATGGTACTACGAGGTCCCTAAGATAAGATGGGACCTGATTATTCAAAACCTTATAAGTAAGAAGAAGAATTTTAAATTCTATTCTAGAATTAACAGGAAGCCAATGAAGAGAGGCCAATATGGGTGAGATATGCTCTCTCCTTCTAGTCCACTGAAGGCTTTTTAGGGAACTTTTAGGACAACCTGGTAATAATGAATTACAATAGTCCAGCGTAGAGGAAATAAAAGCATGAATTAGTTTTTCAGCATCACTCTGAGACAAGACCTTTCTGATTTTAGAGATATTGCGTAAATGCAAAAAAGCAGTCCTACATATTTGTTTAATATGCGCTTTGAATGACATATCCTGATCAAAAATGACTCCAAGATTTCTCACAGTATTACTAGAGGTCAGGGTAATGCCATCCAGAGTAAGGATCTGGTTAGACACCATGTTTCTAAGATTTGTGGGGCCAAGTACAATAACTTCAGTTTTATCAGCAGGAAATTAGAGGTCATCCATGTCTTTATGTCTGTAAGACAATCCCGCAGTTTAGCTAATTGGTGTGTGTCCTCTGGCTTCATGGATAGATAAAGCTGGGTATCATCTGCGTAACAATGAAAATTTAAGCAATACCGTCTAATAATACTGCCTAAGGGAAGCATGTATAAAGTGAATAAAATTGGTCCTAGCACAGAACCTTGAGGAACTCCATAATTAACTTTAGTCTGTGAAGAAGATTCCCCATTTACATGAACAAATTGTAATCTATTAGACAAATATGATTCAAACCACCGCAGCGCAGTGCCTTTAATACCTATGGCATGCTCTAATCTCTGTAATAAAATTTTATGGTCAACAGTATCAAAAGCAGCACTGAGGTCTAACAGAACAAGCACAGAGATGAGTCCACTGTCCGAGGCCATAAGAAGATCATTTGTAACCTTCACTAATGCTGTTTCTGTACTATGATGAATTCTAAAACCTGACTGAAACTCTTCAAATAGACCATTCCTCTGCAGATGATCAGTTAGCTGTTTTACAACTACCCTTTCAAGAATTTTTGAGAGAAAAGGAAGGTTGGAGATTGGCCTATAATTAGCTAAGGTAGCTGGGTCAAGTGATGGCTTTTTAAGTAATGGTTTAATTACTGCCACCTTAAAAGCCTGTGGTACATAGCCAACTAACAAAGATAGATTGATCATATTTAAGATCAAAGCATTAAATAATGGTAGGGCTTCCTTGAGCAGCCTGGTAGGAATGGGGTCTAATAAACATGTTGATGGTTTGGATGAAGTAACTAATGAAAATAACTCAGACAGAACAATCGGAGAGAAAGAGTCTAACCAAATACCGGCATCACTGAAAGCAGCCAAAGATAACGATACATCTTTGGGATGGTTATGAGTAATTTTTTCTCTAATAGTTAAAATTTTGTTAGCAAAGAAAGTCATAAAGTCATTACTAGTTAAAGTTAATGGAATACTCAGCTCAATAGAGCTCTGACTCTTTGTCAGCCTGGCTACAGTGCTGAAAAGAAACCTGGGGTTGTTCTTATTTTCTTCAATTAGTGATGAGTAGAAAGATGTCCTAGCTTTACGGAGGGCTTTTTTATAGAGCAACAGACTCTTTTTCCAGGCTAAGTGAAGATCTTCTAAATTAGTGAGACGCCATTTCCTCTCCAACTTACGGGTTATCTGCTTTAAGCTACGAGTTTGTGAGTTATACCACGGAGTCAGGCACTTCTGATTTAAAGCTCTCTTTTTTAGAGGAGCTACAGCATCCAAAGTTGTCTTCAATGAGGATGTAAAACTATTGACGAGATACTCTATCTCACTTACAGAGTTTAGGTAGCTACTCTGCACTGTGTTGGTATATGGCATTAGAGAACATAAAGAAGGAATCATATCCTTAAACCTAGTTACAGCGCTTTCTGAAAGACTTCTAGTGTAATGAAACTTATTCCCCACTGCTGGGTAGTCCATCAGAGTAAATGTAAATGTTATTAAGAAATGATCAGACAGAAGGGAGTTTTCAGGGAATACTGTTAAGTCTTCTATTTCCATACCATAAGTCAGAACAAGATCTAAGATATGATTAAAGTGGTGGGTGGACTCATTTACTTTTTGAGCAAAGCCAATAGAGTCTAATAATAGATTAAATGCAGTGTTGAGGCTGTCATTCTCAGCATCTGCGTGGATGTTAAAATCGCCCACTATAATTATCTTATCTGAGCTAAGCACTAAGTCAGACAAAAGGTCTGAAAATTCACAGAGAAACTCACAGTAACGACCAGGTGGACGATAGATAATAACAAATAAAACTGGTTTTTTGGGACTTCCAATTTGGATGGACAAGACTAAGAGTCAAGCTTTCAAATGAATTAAAGCTCTGTCTGGGTTTTTGATTAATTAATAAGCTGGAATGGAAGATTGCTGCTAATCCTCCGCCCCGGCCCGTGCTACGAGCATTCTGACAGTTAGTGTGACTCGGGGGTGTTGACTCATTTAAACTAACATATTCATCCTGCTGTAACCAGGTTTCTGTAAGGCAGAATAAATCAATATGTTGATCAATTATTATATCATTTACCAACAGGGACTTAGAAGAGAGAGACCTAATGTTTAATAGACCACATTTAACTGTTTTAGTCTGTGGTGCAGTTGAAGGTGCTATATTATTTTTTCTTTTTGAATTTTTATGCTTAAATAGATTTTTGCTGGTTATTGGTAGTCTGGGAGCAGGCACCGTCTCTACGGGGATGGGGTAATGAGGGGATGGCAGGGGGAGAGAAGCTGCAGAGAGGTGTGTAAGACTACAACTCTGCTTCCTGGTCCCAACCCTGGATAGTCACGGTTTGGAGGATTTAAGAAAATTGGCCAGATTTCTAGAAATGAGAGCTGCTCCATGCAAAGTGGGATGGATGCCGTCTCTCCTAACAAGACCAGGTTTTCCCCAGAAGCTTTGCCAATTATCTATGAAGCCCACCTCATTTTTTGGACACCACTCAGACAGCCAGCAATTCAAGGAGAACATGCGGCTAAACATGTCACTCCCGGTCCGATTGGGGAGGGGCCCAGAGAAAACTACAGAGTCCGACATTGTTTTTGCAAAGTTACACACCGATTTAATGTTAATTTTAGTGACCTCCGATTGGCGTAACCGGGTGTCATTACTGCCGACGTGAATTACAATCTTACCAAATTTACGCTTAGCCTTAGCCAGCAGTTTCAAATTTCCTTCAATGTCGCCTGCTCAAACTAGATCAAACTAGAAGTCATCATCTACATCTGTACTAGCTTTAAAAGGCAAAGAGAGGTCAAATTTGGTGGATCAGCTCAGTGCATCTTCCTCTTACGACACAGGTCACGTCAAGATTAAAGGACATGGGCAAATCAGAGGTAAAAGTAAGTCCCTTCGGCTGCTCCCTTGTTTGCACTTGGGGTCGCCACAGCAAATCCAAGGTGGATCTGCATGTTGAATTGGCACAAGTTTTACGCCGGATGCCCTTCCTGACGCAACTCCACATTACATGGAGAAATGTGGCAGGGGTGGGATTTGAACCCGGAACCTTCTGAACTGAAACCAAGCGCATTAACCACTTGGCCACCACAGGTCATCGTCTAAAATAGATTCATGCCCATATCTCAGAAACTAGATGAGCTATTAAAACATGGTTTTCTGAATAGATTTATGTGCTCCTGGGGAGAACAAATGTATTTGCACCTCTGATGTCAGTGATGTCACAAGCCTGCATCCAGCAAAGTAAGAAAATATGAGATGACAGTGGAGAGGCACGATGATTGCCATCGCTTGAAGTCAAGTCAAGCTAATGACATGGCTAATGCGAGAAATGTGTAGCAGTGGAAGCAATAAAGAAGAACTGCATTGTGCCACTGACAGTTTTTGGGGTGGTAAAGATCTGTGTGGCCAGTGCATCACACAGAATGCAAAGCCATGATAAGGTAATGTGATGCATTCTGCAAAAACAAAAGCCTTTTTACTTTAATTGGAAATTAGCTGTGGCTTTCCATGCCCCCCACTGCCATTAGAGAGGAGGTATTTTTCCGTCTCTCCCCTAAATGTGTGCGTGTGTTTTGGTCTTGTGTGTGTGACTTCTGTGACATATGTCACAGTAGTCTACAACAAGTTATTTCACAAACAGCAGGGTATTTTTTTCATGCACAGATATTTGAGGATGTATGGTATGAATCCCAGCCATATTTAACGCTAAATGGTAGCTTTAAAATAAAAGATTTTGCACAATATGAAATTGGAGGGACAAAAATTCTCATTAGAGAAATTAGTCTTCCTTGTACCAAAACAAAACAATCTGTGCCTTTTTTTAAATCAGAGATAGCTCACTGCAAAGTGGGACACTCATTAATATGCACAAAAAGCTTAATAATACATATTTTATGTATGCAAAGCAGGGTTGTCTTACTAAAAACACCAAAGCACAAATGTTCATGCCCCTATGATAATATAAATGAGTACAAATGGTCTTTATTTATCCTGAGACTGAATAACGATGCATGACTCACCAGCATTCACTCATACAGTAACAAAAGAAGTCAAAATTACAATTTTGCACAAATAATCTTGCAGATCCATACCTGCAAGTTGCCAGTAGGTTACACTGCAATTCATAGTATATGTTCTTTAAATTCAAAATTGTACATTTGATTAATTTCTTGACCTTAGCCTTTGATCAGCTTAATTTAACTAACACAAGCACGTTAGAAGGAGGGCTGACCCTTAGCCTTCCTGTGTTGGTTCTGTCTGCCTCCTGCAGTACACAAACACACATTACTTCATGTTCTATACCTGCTTATTTCAATTAAGGGTCACACGGGAGCTGGAGGCTATCACAGCTGTCATTGGGTGAGAGGCAGGGTACATCCTGCACAGGACGCCAGTCTATCACAAGGCCACATATGGACAGACAAACACATTCACACCTACGATCAGTTCACCTAACCTGCGTTTGTCTTTCAAAGTGGGAGGAGGCTGAAGCACCCAGAACGAACACATGCAAACACGGGGAGAACATACAAAGTCCACACAGAACGGTCCAGGTGGGAAGCGACCCCAGGGCCTTATTGCTGTGAGGCAACAGTGATAGCCACTAAGCCACCCACACAACCGTGCAGGTCATTAGGCTAAACCAGAGGTTCTGTGGGCTGAGCCTCCACTGGGAAGCTGTACAGTCACTGTAAATTGAAATGATTCATGTGGGTGCAATGAAAAATAAACAAACATCAGCACTATTCATTTGATTGTACAAGCCACTCAATACTCAAATGAGAAAAAAAATTCCATCAAAATGACATTTAAAGGGGTTATAGACCTTTTTAGCAAGCTGTTATAGATTATGAGGTGCCATTCACGGTTTTATGTTAATGTGAAACCTGAAAAAAATCTATTTTCAGATCTCTAAGAAATTACCTGTGTGTGTGTGTGTGTGTGTGTGTGTGTGTGTGTGTGTGTGTGTGTGTGTGTGTGTGTGTGTGTGTGTGTGTGTGTGTGTGTGTGTGTGTGTGTGTGTGTGTGTGTGTGTGTGTGTGTGTGTGTGTTTCTTTATGCCATGTCCTTCCTGTCCAACAGAGATGTGTGAGTATACCTTAGGGGAAGCAGGAGTTCAGATCAGGATTTCCATGCCATATGTCACAGATGTCTAAAACAAGGGGTTTCAGGCTTAAATTTCAGATGACATTCTACATACACAAAATTGTGGAACTTTGACAAAATATAAGATGAAACTCCAACCATATATAGATGTTAAAATATGCAACATCATTTTGCACTGTGGGATTCCTGTAGTGTATAAACAAACTGATTTTGGAATGGAATGAAAAAACTATAGAGTCTGATCATTTTATCTCAAGGAAAAGCAGTTAGCGTGCTTGCTTTCCAACAAGAATGTCCTTGGTACAGTGCCAACTGCACCTCATTCTAAATGTACCTTTGCAGTTGTACCACATCCATTGTGGCTACACCGAACAAAAATGGGTGCAACAACAACAAATTGCTTTTAGTATTATTATAAGGACAGTGTGCATGTGACTATATTTCATCATCTACGGAAAAAGTTTGGAAAATGGTTTGAATAGTGATTATAAATTGAATGGATGTTTGCCTGCTCAATTTGTACTGTGATGGGATCTAATCTCTCAACAATCCTTAACAGGATGATTCAAGTTTTTATATCTTTCACTTACTGCCCATTTACACAGCGTTTAACATAATTCACTTTTCAATCTTTGTGTTCTACTGACCTTAGCCTTTGACCCCAGAGGTATAGCCATTAGTTAGTACAAACACAGTCAAACAGGATGCACAGAATGGTAAAATTGACCTTTGATCTGTTTATTCAGGGAGCAGTCAGTTTCTTGGATTGTAGCATTTTTAGAAGTATCATGTACATTTGCTTTAAATCTCTCCTTTTTTTTTTGACTGAATTCCAAGTATAACAGTTAAGTACCACTCCATAGCAGTGCAGTGAAAATACTTTTTGCTTAGAATCCCACAGTGCTACATTTGGTTTGATGAATGTGTAAATTACTGTTATGCAATACTGCACCAGCTGCTTTATGGTGCATATTACTGATGGTTTGTGAGGGTCCAAATTCTCAATTTATGGCTGTCTACAAAGTAAATTATCTTACAAGTTTGTGTAAACAATCAATGCAGAAACAGAAATGCATGCAAAATGTCTAATTTCCCATGGTATGGTGCAACGAGGTGCTGCTTTATTGCTACCAACCACTAGGGAGCGATAGGCACAAGTTGATGTAATTGTGAGAAAGAACCCATAAAGATGCTAGCAACGATCCAGTTCATTTTTGCAAACATGAGATAGGGGGTAATTGAAGGGGGTACAGTAATTGCACTGCTCTAGTTTAATTACTTTTAATTAAGGACAACCTGAACATGCTCTGATACAATCTTTTTTGAGCTAATGAGCTTGAACTCAGACACTCTGGCAGGACATAGGTGACTTTGTAGATGATGATGTGAGTGTTACAAGATCAAAGGATGTTCTGATTGCTTGAAATGGACTGCATTTATATAGCGCTTTCCCATCTGCATCAGACGCTCAAAGGGCTTTACAATTATGCCTCACATTCACCCCAATGTCAGGTTGCTGCCATACAAGGCGCTTACCACACACCAGGAGCAATAGGGGATTAAAGGCCTTGCCCAAGGGCCCTTAGTGATTTTCCAGTCAGGCGGGCTAGCTTGAGAGGCTGAGTGAGTGCTTGAGTATGTATTTGCAACTGTCGTGGATCAAGACTAAGATCTAAACTTTAGGCTAAGTGACTTCCTGCGCTCAGCCATCAGAAGTGCATCTGAATGTGGAAGTCGCTGAGATTCATCTTGGCAGTGACATCCATGTCTGTGGTCGCTCATCCTATGAGGTAATTTTCTGGAGGACGAAGGTCCAAGGCTTCATTGACCTGGTGGCTTCAGACTATCAGCATTGACCCAAGACTTCAGCTGGATGTCTTTGTTCCTTGTCTCTCCAGAGAAGCCTTAGAGATCACTAGAATTACACCTTCATCAACCACTTTATTAGCAGACGTGTAAAATACAGCTTCAGAAAGTAACCCCCCCCCCATGTGTTGCTTCTACCTGTGCACCTAAAACAGGTGATCTCAATAATTAGCTCATCCACCTGCCTGAAGAGCTGAACTAATTACAATCAGCTGGTTAACTAGGAAGATGTAACAAATATGTGGCTGGACACCTCTGTTTATTAGGTACACTTTGCTGGGTTGGACCTCCTTTTGCCTTCAGAATTGTAGCATAGCGTGGGTTCTGCCAGCAAGACTCTGGTTTCAGCTTCCCTCACATTTACTAATTGATAACATCTGTATCACTAATTAGAAGCAGTTGCTAGTTTAGCATTTAAACATGACCAATAGGAATCTGTTACATGATTTAAAGACATCGCATGTCTCGCATGACTCGCATGTCTTCATTTTGCAGATGCGTCTGAGACTTAGCCACCTCCTCCCTGCTGCTTCCTATTGGTTCCTGGTGTGACTCCTTCTCCGTCACCTCCTGCTGGTCCCCATCTTTCTGTGGCCTTGTGTCGCTCATTGGTGCTCTGGTCACTGTCCTGTCCTGTGTGTCCCCTCCTCCACCCCACCGCCACCAGTTGGTCCCTGTCCAGTGCCGGGGGTTGGCTTTGCCCCTGCCTTTCTTCAAGAGCAGGATTCGTACTGGCACCCTGTCATCCAGGAGTGGGGATCAGCCCCAAACTAAAGAATGCCTTTTTCTGTCAAACTTGCATGTATGCATAAATGTTCAGCTTCACTTCACCTGAGTCTTGAAGGTGGAACTGTCTTAGTTCTTCATGGCATAAATTCAACAAAATGTTGGAAACAGTGCTCAGAGATGTTGGCCCATATTGACATGTTGGCATCACAAAGTCACATATTCAGCCAGTCTGCCTCTTCTCCTCTGGCCTCTGACATCAACAAGGTATTTTCATTCACACAGTAGCTGCTCACTGGATATCTTCTCTTTTTTGGTCTATTCTCTGTAAACCCTAGAGATAGTTGTGTGTAAAATCCCTGTAGATCAACAGTTTCTGAAATACTCAGGCCAGCCCATCTGGCAACAATTGTGGCAAGTTCAAAGTCACTTAAATCACCTTTATTCCCTGTTCTGATGCCCAGTTTAAACTTAAGAAAGTTTTCTTCACCACGTCTATGTGGCCATGTGATTGGCTGATTAGCTTTTTGTGTTAACAAGCAATTGAACAGGTGTACCTAATAAAGTGGCTGATGAGTGTACATAGTGATGCTCAGGAGGTGGGATGGAGCAGAAGTTGCCAGAATAGTTCCATGCTGTGCTGAATGAGGCGACACATGCAGCACCAGCGTATACTGTGAATGCACTGGCTGAGCTTAAAAAATTAAGATAGCAATTTGTATGGATGCATTTTAAGAATAGGTTACACATAATTCCTATGTCCAACTTTTGTTCCAGCATTGTTGTATGTTATTACGTTACTCGTATTCACACATTTTTACACGTACATATTTTATGACACACTAACCCCATGAAACATTTTAGAGTGCATGTCCCAGACCTGAATGAGCTTGAAATGTGAAGATAAATAAAGCAGGCTGTCTACGTTCCACCGCAGTTATTTGTTTTTAGGTTTTGTTTTTATTTTTACTTAAACAAAGAAAGTAGTATTGCTGCTGAATCCAACATCAGTATAACAGGATCATAATGCATGTGATGTTGCAGGTAAAGACAAAGGAATCAAACTCTCAAAGGTCGTGACAAAAGAAACAAACCTACTAATTATTCAGATAGTTCAGCAAAAAAGCACTGTTCTTAAGAAATGATGTGTGTGATGTGTTTTTGGTGAAAAGGGCTTATCATTTTATCACCTGCTGCTTCAGAATCCCATAGATATTAGAAGTGTGTGTGTGTGTGTGTGTGTGTGTGTGTGTGTGTGTGTGTGTGTGTGTGTGTGTGTGTGTGTGTGTGTGTGTGTGTGTGTGTGTGTGTGTGTGTGTGTGTGTGTGTGTGTGTGTCATTAGCTGTCTGCTCAGTGCTAGCTCTCATTCATCACTCAGTGGATTGCCTTTGGGTGGATGCCTGCTAATTTTATGGAAATATTTTGTTTTTGTTTTTATTTTGTTCAAGATCCTGACAACCATTTGGTGGTTTTCCTTCATATTTGGTGTAATGTTAGTGTCTATCATTGGCATGATGTTCATCATAAGAAATAGCTATTTGGAAAGTCGGCACACTGCCTTCCAACCACCCTTGTAGATGTCAGACCATGACATTTAGGACTCCTTAGTGGGTGTTTGAGGATCTCATTCACATCTTGATTCAAACTGAGAGAATTTTGATCTGCTATGTGTTGTTGTGTTGTCTTACTTTATGTGTAGCCATTCCAGTCTGTGCACACCTGATCCCGTCAGATCTCAGAAGATAAGCAGATTAGGTCCTGGTTAGTATTTGGGTGGAAGACCGCTGAGGACCATCAGGAGCTGCACATGTTTCTCCATGTAGAAATGGAGTTGTGCCAGGAAGGTGCGTCTGGCTTAGAACTTGTGCCAAGTCACATTGCAGTTCTATACCAGATCCACTGTAGTGACACCAAGCAACTTGGGCAAGCAGGAAGACGACAAAAAAAAAAAAAAAAAAAATGCAGTTGTCTTACTTTAGAAATCTCAGTTCTGAAGCGGGAGAGCATATTTTGAATAATGTGGAACAGTCAGATTTGTGTTTTAATTGTGGGAAATTTTCATTTCAGTACACAATGCATAGTACTTGTAAATGGACCAGAAGCACTTGCCCAAATGCCCTGTAATGATGGTTTTTTTAAAATGTTATTGTTAAACTATTTTAAGTAATGGGTGCAAAACCCTTCTGCATTAATCAGGTATGAGAGCATGTGCTGTGCCACGCATTGCCACATCCATCCCACTGCGGAACCACCATGGGTTCTGGATGGCAACCACCCAGGCAGACCACCAGTCCAGCCCCACCTCCTGAAAGTGGTAATCTCTCTGCCCCCGGCATCAGCAAAGTGCTCTCACAGAGTGTGCAAATGAGAGATCTTTTCCAGTGCTGAGCTTTGTGAAGTATTTTACAGCGGCTGAATTGTCAATCCAGCCACCAAAAAAAAAAGTTATCAGATTCTATGTCCTGGAGAATCATCTACAGTCCCTGGAGCGAGTTTGTCATTCCTGAGTATGAAGGACTGCAGCATGCTAAAGAAGGCAAAGGGGACGTCCACATATCAGCTGGCTACAGGAGATGCATGGCTGCTTTCGAGAGGTGGAGATGGGCCGGCTGTCTGCCTCAGTGGTTGCCATCCAGGACCGAGTGACGCATGACATCAGTGCATGCTCTCAGCATGAAAATGTTTTACATGTGAATGATTTGCACAGTAATATCATAAATTCTATGTAAATGATCAGATTTATAGCATTGTAACACAGCTAACATCTAGGGTAGTGTTCGTAGGCACCCTTACTGGAATAGGTTCCTCCCTCATCATTCATCTTCAACCGCTTTTCCGGGTTCGGGTCGCAGGGGCAACAGCTCCAACAGGGGACCCCAGACTTAGATCTTAGAAGATTAATCAGAATTAACAGTGGGACAGCTCCTACTTACAGCATTTATGCTCACTAATAAAAGATGAACATGTCGTCTGTTTCAAGAAAACACTTCTTTAGTAGGATAAAAATCACATTTTTTCAAACTCTTTCCTGATTAATCACAGCGAATGTGAGCACTTTATTTGTTGAGATTACATGGAACATAATTAACAGATTATTATACAAGTTCATGAACTGTTGGTCACTGTAACACCAAGAAAATATTACATTTTGTTCATAATCCACATGTGGATGTGGGCATGTAAGATGGCTATAAATTTATTATATAATTGCAGTGTTTATCTGTGATAGGATTTGTAATGTTTATATTTTTCATCAGCAATTGAAATGAATATCTTACTGTTGGATTGGTGTGAATGTGAATCTCCTGGCTGACTGTACACAGATGTAGTTTGGTGTGGTTTCAGATAGACAGTGGAATCTGATGGATTAATGGACCTTGGCTGTGATAATCTAATGAGCTGCTCTAGGGTTGTTGTTTTTTCTCTCCCGTATAGTTTTAATTTAAAAGTTCTAAACTTTGTCCTTATCACACAGTAGCATGGCTAATTATAGAGCTTTGTGCTTAACAGTCTTAGTTTTTGGCACATTTGACTTTATCCTATGTTTCCAGGCTCCAGGCTGTGCTGTATAGTTTTGGATGGTGGTGCTGAAAGAACAGCTCCTCTGCTGCCTGTGAGCCAACCGTACAGTCAACCGTATGTTGTTACTGCAAAGAAAGTAATAGTGAGCTAATGAAAGCCCTAATTTAATGAGGTTATTTCCCAACTCTTTGCCTAAATTGCTTCTATGTCAGTAGGATAGAAAATATCCTTTTAGGACTGGGCAATCAGTGTCTCCTTAATGTATGTGCAGTTTGTTTACATAGAAGCATTTACATTTAATCCCCACAAATTGAAACTCATGTGGTTTAGGTGTATTGTGATTTGTAAGGTATCTGAAGAAAACAATGATTTTAAGTAATTTAAAGTGGTGATGAGGTGACACTAGCTGTGATGCCAACTCTGTTTTATTTTTATGATCATTTACTTTGGAATTAATTCAACATAAGGCTTACTATTAAGAAAAATGTGACTACTTGAAATAAACAGTAACTGCTTATATAATATATCTCGTAAGGTCTCGTGGATGAGTCTGTAAATACAGAGCGTTTTTGTGTAGTACATCCCGGACACCAGGGGGCGGCGGTGTGTTCCACGAATTCGACTCAGTGACACGAGGAAGAAATGACCGGGTTGGAAACATGGCGTCCGCCTTGGATGATGATGATCTCGTCAATGATGATTATTATTCTCTGTTAAACGCCAGAAGAGAGGTACATAAGAAATGTTAAATTAATCCGTGTCTGGGCATCTGTATGTCGCATCCGTTTAGAAACTTCTTACGGTGCAGCCATTGGCGGCTGCACGTGTAATCGGTTTTAACTTTAGCTTGATGGCTAACTCGTGACCTGCGACTTTGATTTTTGTGCCGTGACTTTTTTTTTTTTCCAAGAGGGAAAACAAGTTGGAAAGGTTACGATTGAACTGCACAACGGCGAGAAAGTGTAATATAGCCGTGTTAATTTGAGCGTTTGTGATGATATTGACAGACGTTTTCTTGCTGGGTAGTGCTAAGTAGCAAGCTGTTGCCATGTATTAACATTACTGTAACAGCCTTCATGAAACTTTACAGGCAAATGGCTTAAAAATCGCGTTCAAGTTTTATGTGTTCTCTGGGAACACTTGTTGGGAAAAAGAATTTGCAGCATGAAACTTTGAGCGGTTTGTTCTTGGTGTTGCAAAAAACACCATTGTTGCTGTCATGTTAACAGACTTAAAGGTAGCATCAGACAGGTAGACAGTTGCGTGTTGTGTCCGAGGAGAGAATGTTTTCACTGGTGTTTGTTTGTTAGTGAGATAACGCAAAAATTAATGAACGGATTTCATTGCAATTTGGTGAGCAGATAGCTATTGTTCTGGAAAATAAGTAATCCAGTTTTAGAGCTCATCAGGAATTTATTCTGGACATGAGCCTGAGGAATATGTGGCATGTAGCAACATTTAACTCAAAACGCTGTGAGAGGATGCTGCTGTAATTTCATGAGCAGATGGGTAATGTCCTTGAAAACCAAGAGATTTTATTTTTAATTTGATCCAGAAGTTCTAAAGCAATGTGTGGCCATGACTGCAGTATGTGCTTTCTGACTGCCTTCTTGCTTAATTTAGATTTGAAGGTCTCAACTGAAGTAGTCTCCCTAATGTTACTGAGAAGCTGGTTTATGGGTAGAACAAATATTTGAAACAGTCCTTCAGTTTATTTATATTGCACCAAATCACATCATATGTTGCCCCAAGTGCTCCACAAGGGTAAGGTCAAGCACACTTTCAACAGTGGCAAGGAAAGAGTCCCTCTGGTGTTTTTTGATTATTGGAAGAAATCTTAAGCAGACCAGTCTCAGATGGGTGACAATCTGCTTTTGCCATAATAACACTAACAAAATAAAATAAACAAAGTACAACAAAGAATTGTTTATGATTAGGGCTCTACATAATTTCTCAAAACTTGATACGATATGTATCACTGGACATCCAGTCCTCAATGCATGTCATAATATTGAAACATTTTATGTGGTAATACTGCAGGGGTGGTGGCCAAGTGGTTAGTGCACTTGGTTTCAGTGCAGAAGGTTCCCAGTTCAACCCACCCTCACCCCCCAGGCCACATTTCTCCATGTAATGTGGAGTTGCGTCAGGAAGGGCATCCGGCGTAAAACTTGTGCCAATTCAACATGCAGATCCGCCTTGGATTTGCTGTGGCGACCCGAGTGCAAAACAAGGGAACAGCCGAAGGAACTTACTTACTGCTTATATAAATTGTATTTGAATGTGTACATAAATTGTAGTGGATGTTGTTGGTGTGTAACCCAGCTTGTTTATACCTTAATTATTCTGCTTAATGTGTGCTGTATTAGTCTTTTCTTTTGCAGATTTTCACCTTTTCGCAACCTGCATGTTTGTTTTATAAATTATTTTGAAATTTATGGCTTCTTTAACTGACCTGATGTCAAAGCTAGAACCCAGAACAGACCCAGCTGTGCCTGAGCTTAGATGCTCTAGTTATGCAGAAAAGTTAAATTATGTAAACATATTTATATGTCTCATTAATAGGGGATTGCATGTGTCAGTGCACATTCTGAGAGTAGCCCTCACGCAGTGCATCATGGGATAGTTTGTATGCCAACAGGTGATGTCAGTTAATGTAAATAATGAGAGATGCAGTACTTTTAAGCCAGTTTTGGACCCAGAAGATGTACCTGTAGCTGTTATTATCTCGCCATTCAAGGCAGCCACAGTAACAGAACTAAAAAAATGGTTAAAGTGCAGAATTACAAATTTAAAAGGCAAGAAAAGGGATCTAATAGAGGTAAGTTCTGACTAACTTGCTAGGTACGTACTGGCTAACTGATGAGTTATCTTGTGAGTGGTGGGGTAAATTGCACATATTTAGAATATTCATAAAATGCTTAATATTTGACCTTTCTCCATGGGAAAAACAAACTTGTAATGGAGATAATCTTGGCTACGCTTCTTTGAGCTCATTCAGATCAGTAAGTGTGTGCTGCTTTGTCTCTGTCGTGAGCCAATCACATGTATTTGTTGGTGGATGGGACTCTGAACCTCAAAAGAAAGAAAAGAAGTAAAGAAAGAGAGTTGTTTCTGCACTAAAGCGCTGCAGGAGAAAGCTGCTCTAGGCAAGGGGGATGGAAACGGGGGGTTCGGGAGGGTTTACTAAGCAACGCGTCAAATGGAGGCTGATTTTCCTGCAAGCTGTGTGCAAAACTACTACATTGGTGGTTTTGATGGAAGTGGTTTGAGTAGAAAAACCATTAGTGCATCTACATGTGTTTTCTGGCTGCTCCAGACTCAGTGGGATGATGTTGGCTTGAACTTACAAACTTTCTCTTCCAGCCCTGCTAGTATTGTGAATCCACTTGTTTCCAAGTGTTGCATTCTTAGGAAAAACATAAAAGTTTGCATGTTTATCCCTGATATTGTTACTGAACCATCCAGGGATACAAGTAATCCCTGGCATTCTGAGCCTTTTGTTTACTTTCTGAGTGTGTCTGCACGTCCACAGCAGGCACACATTTCCCACATCCAAAATCCAATATGGCGGGTATGCAATTCCCCTATTCCACTTAGTGCGGAATAAGCCAAATCAGCATTATCAACATGCATGAACCGTGACCGTGTCAAATATTCCGGTCAGAGGTCACACATACCCACTTTAGTTAACAAAGCATAGAAGCTGCATTACCAGAGTGTTTGATCCATTTATATCTTGCCTTTAAATATATATTTAGCAGTGTTAAGTAGTGTTAAAGCAGCATGCCAGGTCCACATTGTTCTGTGGATGATACGCATCAGATGTAAAAGAGAAAAAAGCCATTGCTTAGCACAGGAATGGAAACAAGGCGCCACACATCACATTTGTGCTCCACAGTAAGCGGTGCACTGTACTTCACACTATGACATGATATTATGAATTATCACATCTGTGCAATCGTAATGTCATATATACATCACATCAAATATTTGGCTGGGTTTATTTGGATATGTAATAGTTAAAAAGGTAAAAATAATAATTCTAACTTACTGGTCATTTTTACTCACGGAAATAATGTGAAAGACATCGCCTCAAAACACATGGATGCGTTACGCAATATACAACACTGGTTGAATGACATTTGCCTGCAGTTGAATACAAAAAAAACAGTTTGTATGATGTTTAGCAAACATCCCACTGACATTAGAAGGTCCAATGTGTTTTTTGACGGGGAGGAGTTGGAGCTGGTATCTCAATTTAAATATCTTGGAATTATCTTTGACTCAAACTTGTCCTTCAAAAAAAAAAAATTAAAAAGCCGAAAACACAGTAAATTTTAATTTACTAAATATTAAACATATACGTCCCTCTCTTACAATTAATGCATCCAAAACATATCACTTTTGCATGGTTTTCTCATACATTGACTAGTGTTTCACTAACTGGGCATTTGCAGGCACTTCGGTATTAAAATCCATAGAGCAGCTGTATAATAGAGCAGTTAAGATATATAACTCTTAACATCACTGTAAGGTTCTGGAAAAGCATAAGTTTCTAGACTTTGAAAATCTGAAGGTATTCAAATATGCCTGTTTCATATATAAATGTTTACATGGACCAGCACCAACTTCTGTTAAAGAATTCATACACATAAAAAGACTCACAGGGTATGGTACAAGATCTGACACAAGAGGTGACTGTGAGATTACTCATGGAAGGACCACCTTTGGTCAGAACGTGTTATCCATAAAAGGTGGACAAGCTTGGAACAACCTCCCAGTCACAATCAGGGAGAGCACCACTTGCAGTACTTTCAAAGGACAATTGAAAGCTTGGTTACTGACAAATCACACATGCAACCATCTGTAGCCTATAAAACAATTCAACTGTGGAGGCACCACTCAAGTTTCTTTTTCAGTTATATGTACATAATACCCTTGTGTATTTTATTTTATTAAACAGTTTAGTAGTCTTTACACAATAAATTTGTGTATGACACCCTGTGCAATATTTACACTTGTGCAAGTGAGTGTTTTGGGCAACGTGCAATATAACCTAGTACTGTAATGTGCAATTACATCCAGCCATTGAAGCACTTTGCACGTAGCACTTGTCACTTTAATACAGTACTTTTGCACCACAACAGCCATCATAAAACTCTTTTGGTTCCTCCACCTGTCGGCTGCTTATTAACTGTCAATTATTGCTACTTTGAATTGTAAATATTTGTATGTATATTCTGTTTGAATTGTTTTTCTATCATGATTAATTTATTTTGGTATGTTGTGTGGTCTTAGTCTGTTTCTATGTTACTGGGGCTCTGGATGGAAATTAGCATCCTGCTGTAATCCGGCATATTTACATGCAACAATGTTCATCAATATGCATTGTCCCATTTCAAATAAACATATATATATATATATATATATATATATATATATATATATATATATATAGTACACAGTCTCTGTATACAAATCCTAGAAATGGACAGGTCTCAGTCTGCATAAAAACCCTAGAAATGGTCATGCCCCAGTCTGTATACCCTGTGTATAAGTTTTGCTCATCTTTCTGTATGCAATACTTGTTAATATCTGCAAGCAGTGGGGGGAGTTGGGGAGGGGGGTTGCTTTTTGCTGATGGCTTGTTTTCCCAAAGGTCTGACAGTTTTGGCGGATTGGGAATTGTCAACTGACGGATGTCAGTAAAGACATTCTTTTCTTAATGGGCTCCATTCATCTTTAGTTTATACTATGGGAGCATTTTGTCATGTATAAGTACATAAGATCAGGCCACAAGTTCTTTCTTCCATTTACCACTTATTTTGTAGTGTGTTTTTGTTTTTTGTTTTTTTGTTTTTTTGCAAAATTCTTTGAAAAGATCAATTTTCCATCGCTCAAAATTTTCAGTAATTTCTTTGCTGTTGGAGCTTATTGTGTGTTTTGGTCGTTGTGAACTTTGCCCGGCCCAGCATGTACCCCTCGTACAGAGATCCCAAATTAGCTTATTGTAAATCTAAGGCAGAGTAATACTGATAAACATTGTAGTTGTTAAAAAATATGATTATTGTTGTTGTTATTACTATCATAACGTATAGTATATGCAAAAAATGTCTTCAGAAGTTGGCCTTTACTCAAAGGGGATAGGGTGGGGTTGGGGGGGGGGGGGTTCTCTTTTTTTTTTTTTTTTTTCTTTCCCTCTGGCTAAGGCCCTGGCCAACACAGTAGGCATGAAGAATGGATAACTTGTGTATTTATCTAGAAAGCGTTACCTCATTGACAGGTAAGAAGGTTTTATCCCTGCTTTTATTGCATTCTATCCTCAGAAAGAGACTTTCCACATATTTAGGGGAAAAAAAGCAAACCTTTAGGATTTTTTTTCTCTTTCTCCTCTTCACCACTGGTGTGCTGCTCTTGTTTGTTGTGTTGCACCATGATTTAAGACACAAAATATTTTTGAAAGCACTTGGACCTTTCATACAAAACAGTGGACTAACTGCTTGCTACATCCAGCGCTGACATATCAGAAATTTGGGAACAGAATTAGCTATGCGTACTGAGTGTCATATACTGGTTTTTCAATAATACCGTGACCTGCTATGGACCTCTAGAGATGATGCAACAAAGCATCCAAGTACTTATAAAGGCCAGTGGACATATGAACCATTTGTCAAACAGTGAACTGGGATTATCACAGTTATCTGACAGTTCTGCTCCTGATAAAACCCCAGTAAAGACCATAAGTCCCCCTGTATCCCCATCAAGCTACAGAAGACCAAGGCCCTCATTCAGATAGGATGATTAAATGAGATTTGCTGATTTTGGAAGTAGAAAGACACTTTCTGTTTTGGTCTGAAGACTTGAACAGTATCCATGGGAACCATATGATAGACTTTTAGAGTAGGGTGAGCCTACAAATAGTTCTCTGTTCCTTTAACAATAATTTCTGGCTAAAGTTTGATATTGTGGAAACACAAGATATATGGCAAAAGTCTTTGCAGACAAATCTGCCTACTCTGTATTGGAATGCTTCCAGTCTGTTTTTGATGATGTTGATTGTAGATGTCCCATATACTAGTACAGCATTCCAATTTCACTCTCATTAAGGTTTTATCGGCGGTCTCTTTAACTGTTGGCAAGCCGCTGTAAAGATTTGTACAGAACAGGCCAAGAACCTTGTATGCTTTAGAATTGTGCTATTTATACAGTCAACCCATTTCAGTTTGGGATTGATCTCCACCCCTAGCTAGGTTGGCAGGCTCAAGAGCTTTATTATTCATGAAATATGTTGACTGAATGTAAGACTTTATACGGGCTACATGCATGGTGTAATACTTGGCAACATTGTTTAATTTGGTAATGGGACTCCCAGTCACAGAGGATGTTTATATAATTTCATAGACTCTGCCTTTTCTCATCAGAAGATGTCTCACGATATACTATGCAGTTGTCAGCTAGGAGTCTTATTTGGGCAGTATTTCTTCAGGCAGGTCATTTAGATACAAGATAAATGACAGTGGTCCAACGTCAGTACTCTGGGGTATGCCTTACAGAGGACACCCTTCCAAAACATGCTGAGAAGGCTTTGTAAGGAAATTGCTGATATACATATGTAATGATCCGGTGGTTTCTGCATTTTTCAGCTTGAGCAGGAGTTGTTGATGAGGGACATGGTCTCAAGCCTTATTGAAATCCATAATTATTCCATCTGCCTGACCTTGCTTATCAACAGTTTTGGCAAGGTCATGAGCGTAAACGTGCACACTGATATAATAAGAATCCTTTAAGTCTAACAGTCAGCACAAAATTATACAGACTGAATATCTCTTGATTATAGTGAGAGAGAAAAAAATTACATTTCCATTTTTGCTATATTGGTTATTCAGGCACACATAGCAGGGGCATAGGGCTGCATTGTGTGACTGCTCTTATGATTTAACAAAAACCTCAACTACAGTTTTTGTCTCCGAATAATTTTCCATTTTCTTATTATATTTTAGGCAACACAGGAGGAGCTGAAAGTGGCCTATAGACGGCTATGCATGTTATACCATCCAGACAAGCACCGGGACCCTGAGCTAAAGCGTCAAGCAGAACAGCTTTTTAATCTTGTACACGAAGCTTATGAAGGTAAGAAAACCATCAATCGCATCATTCAGGTGGCTCCCTTTTGGCTGCATGTGATTCTAATGTGCTAAATGTTGTGATGTACATTAAACTATAATAAACTGCACTACCAATACCTACCCATCTCTTTTAGTTCTCAGTGACCCACAGGCTCGAGCTATATATGATATATATGGCAAGCGAGGACTTGATGTTGAAGGATGGGAGGTAAACGCATTGTACACTGTAGTCACAAAAAATCCACATGGGCAGTTGTTATAGACCATTACAAACAATCTTGACCGTGTTAACCAGCTGTCTGCCCTAAACCCCATGGTAGTCAGTTAGATACATCTCAGAAATAATTGACATATTTAATGATATTTTGTATTGAATGCATTTTTAGTGTTTAAATCATATTGTAGCTAAGTGTGTCAGATGGGCAAAGTCATACCATAACTAAAATTTATATGTGTAAACATGAATTAAAAATCACCAGTTGTCTTGGAGGAATATTGATGAATTTGTATATTATGGAATTTTGACAATCAGATGCCTCTTAATGTACTGTAAAGAGTGCTAAATAACAGGCCTGTCACAATAACAAATTTAGCTGTTTGCCTCAGAAAATATGAGGATAATCCATAATATCACAATATTATTTTTGTCGTTATTTTCAGACCATTTCATGTCACTTATGTAATATGGCATATTGATGCAAGTCCATCCTTTTGAGACGCTGGTTTTTCAGCTGTGTTGAATAGCTGCATGTCTTTAATCGTGAAATGAGTAACACTTTTTGTGAGTGTGCTACATTTTGCGCTGTCTTGTTTATATTTGCACTGTTAGGTAAGTGCATCCTAAATAGCAAACTGTCTAAGAGAAGGAGGTGGGGTCTCTCTGGCTCGGCTGCAGTTTTTGTTCCCAGTTAGGAAAACTGGATGAGATTGTGATGTTTGAGGTGCAGTTTCAGGTTGGTTGTATTTCAAGTTTTCATTGCCACTGTTTTCAAGAAAAGTCAACATACCGGCTTGTCTGCTTTGGGTTCTCATTCTTGCTCATTTGACTTCAATCTCAAATGTTCCCACACTGGAGCTGTGGAATTAGGCTTTGAAACCGAGTCCATGCACGCATCAAAACTTTCTAGATGGAAACTCGCTGCACATGTTGGTAACTCGCTGAAATGTTGGTGATAACTGTGCATTTAAAGGGCAATTATTGAGGCCAACAAAATGGATTGTGTTCATCTTCATATATTGAATGATAAGTTGATATATATCGATTATCACGACAGGCTGAGTAAATAGTTGGTTTTTTACTCTCTCTTGCTCAGAAAATACTAGGTTTTATTTATTTTTCTCAGACTTGGCAAAACAAATCTACAGATTTAAAAAGAACAACACTGACATATGTATTTGAATGTAATATATAGTCTTTTTTTTAATCTTTCTAAAGCACTTTGAGTTGTCTTTGTACCTGAATGTTGTGACATAAATAAAATTGCTTCTCTAAAGCAAGTCCATTTATACTTTCACATTTGAAAGCACTGCAGGAGAGTACCAAGTGTTTCTGTATAAAGAGAAACCAAAACTAAAAGCATGACCACTCTTCACTTTTACTGTTTTTTTTTTTCCAAACATTAATTAGTGGTTAACACCAGTTTGTTGTGTTTGCATGAGCATACATGATGCCTGCTGTATAATCGTGTTTCCCCACTATTTGAAAGTGGTTTTGATCATTTTGATTTTAAATAGGGAAAAAAATGTTTTCAGAATTTTTGGAAACCTTAAGATGATCGTACTCTACTAAATTGTGCAATAGAGAATGCATGTTACTGCAGGTGACCTAGGGATGGGTATCGATAAGATTTTATCGCTGTCGATGCCATTATCCATTCTGATTATCCATCCGATTCCTTATCGATTCCCTTTTCGATACCTCGTGAATTTTGTACTAAAAGTAGGCTTTACAGGTTTTCTATGTATTTCATTGAGTCTTAAAGTAAATAAATATGAAATTGGTCACTGTATCCTTGATCTGTGGACTTAAATAAAAGTAAACAAAACGGTGTTTCGCTTTGAAGTTATTAATTCAGACTGGATTCTATCGTTCTAACTTGACTCGTCAGAGAGCCGCATAACGTTTGGAGCTGTGTGAACAGAACGGAGGACGATTCTCGTTTCTTTCTCGCAACAAGACAGGAGTCCCACTTAGTAACTTTAATCCACACAAAAGTGAATCACAATTGACATATTCAGGGATGAAAGTGGTGAAAAACAAAAAAAGCTGAAACCCAAAATTACCCCCCAACACCACATGCACGAAAATGTTTCAGTTCTACAACCCCTGGCAAAAATTATGGAATCACTGGCCTCGGAGGATGTTCATTCAGTTGTTTAATTTTGTAGGAAAAAAGCAGATCACAGACATGACACAAAACTAAAGTCATTTCAAATGGCAACTTTCTGGCTTTAAGAAACACTATAAGAAATCAAGAAAAAAAATTGTGGCAGTCAGTAACAGTTACTTTTTTAGACCAGAGGGAAAAAAATATGGACTCACTGAATTCTGAGGAATAAATTATGGAATCACCCTGTAAATTTCATCCCCAAAACTAACACCTGCATCAAATCAGATCTGCTTGTTAGTCTGCATCTAAAAAGGAATGATCACACCTTGGAGAGCTGTTGCACTAAGTAGACTGACATGAATCATGGCTCCAACACGAGAGATGTCAATTGAAACAAAGGAGAGGATTATCAAACTCTTAAAAGAGGGTAAATCATCACGCAATGTTGCAAAAGATGTTGGTTGTTCACAGTCAGCTGTGTCTAAACTCTGGACCAAATACAAACAACATGGGAAGGTTGTTAAAGGCAAACATACTGATAGACCAAGGAAGACATCAATGCGTCAAGACAGAAAACTTAAAGCAATATGTCTCAAAAATCGAAAATGCACAACAAAACAAATGAGGAACGAATGGGAGGAAACTGGAGTCAACGTCTGTGACCGAACTGTAAGAAACCGCCTAAAGGAAATGGGATTTACATACAGAAAAGCTAAACGAAAGCCATCATTAACACCTAAACAGAAAAAAACAAGGTTACAATGGGCTAAGGAAAAGCAATCGTGGAATGTGGATGACTGGATGAAAGTCATATTCAGTGATGAATCTCGAATCTGCATTGGGCAAGGTGATGATGCTGGAACTTTTGTTTGGTGCCATTCCAATGAGATTTATAAAGATGACTGCCTGAAGAGAACATGTAAATTTCCACAGTCATTGATGATATGGGGCTGCATGTCAGGTAAAGGCACTGGGGAGATGGCTGTCATTACATCATCAATAAATGCACAAGTTTACGTTGATATTTTGGACACTTTTCTTATCCCATCAATTGGAAGGATGTTTGGGGATGATGAAATCATTTCTCAAGATGATAATGCATCTTGCCATAGAGCAAAAACTGTGAAAACATTCCTTGCAAAAAGACACATACGGTCAATGTCATGGCCTGCAAATAGTCCGGATCTTAATCCAATTGAAAATCTTTGGTGGAAGTTGAAGAAAATGATCCATGACAAGGCTCCAACCTGCAAAGCTGATCTGGCAACAGCAGTCAGAGAAAGTTGGAGCCAGATTGATGAAGAGTACTGTTTGTCACTCATTAAGTCCATGCCTCAGAGACTGCAAGCTGTTATAAAAGCCAGAGGTGGTGCAACAAAATACTAGTGATGTGTTGGAGCGTTCTTTTGTTTTTCATGATTCCATAATTTTTTCCTCAGAATTGAGTGATTCCATATTTTTTTCCCCTCTGCTTGGTCTAAAAAAGTAACCGTTACTGACTGCCACAGTTTGTTTTCCTGATTTCTTATAGTGTTTCTTAAAGCCAGAAAGTTGCCATTTGAAATGACTTTAGTTTGTGTCATGTCTGCGATCTGCTTTTTTTCTACAAAATTAAACAACTGAATGAACATCCTCCGAGGCCGGTGATTCCATAATTTTTGCCAGGGGTTGTAGAAGCTCTGAAATGCAATCTGGGACTATTCCATACAATAAACTGCAGTGAGTGCAGCATCCATTTTGGTGAGAAAAAAACAACTTTCTTTATTTAAATTAATTCCAGTAGTATTCTGCTCTTACTAGGTGTTTTGAAACACAAGGTTCGGTCAGATCGGCACACAGAAATGATCACACAGACTGCATTTTGCTAGAATAAAAAGGCGTATATTTATTCCCCACAAAAGCAGTTACATCAAACACAAGTGGTTGCAGCGCATTTTTCTCTTACCGTGACGCCTTTAAGGTGGAGAGCCAACACCTTCAGCAGAGTGCGCCTGTCAACCGGCTGGGCGTTCGTACGTTAACCCGCAGCAGACTCTGTTGAAGCATGGTTCTACTCCCTTTTTTCTAGTGTGTCCGCGAAGGGAGGGTGAGTGGCCAACTCAACCTCCCTGGCGCACATAATTTCTTTAATCAACAGGCATCTGAAAGTTATTTTCTCTCTCTTACAAAGACATAATAAAAGCAGCTCTTCGCTCCCAGTTCCGAATGATCCCAGCATGCTTCACTCCCAGTCGTTAGTGGCTACAAAAAACAAAGTCGTGCTATCAGTGTAATAATAACAAGTACATCCAGCTCTTCGCTCCCAGTTCAGACTGACCCCAGAGTGCTAAAACAAAATTAAATAACAAATACATTCTCAGGGTTACTTTAAGACAGGTGCAAAACAGCACAATAACATTTTTATTATACACTAGGATACAGCAGTTTTCTAGTTTGGCAGATAGTTCTGGAGGAAATTACTGAAGAAATTAACAAATTGAAAATATGGTTTGACCGAAACAAACTGTCATTAAAGGAGACCTGCATTGAAAAAAATGCAGTCAGATTTTTTGAACAAAAAATGACTTACATTTACACATGAGATCCTTCTGAATGTAGTAAAGTAAATCTGCAAGCCCAGATCTGTCATTCAACGGAGAAATCTTCATTTGAAATGGACAAATTTACAGCTAACATTTAGCCCTCCGCAAACTGTCCCTCTCATCATGGACGCTGCCGAGACGTCACGGACAAGACCCTCTCCCAGCATGCATTGCACCAATTGTTAATTTGTGGATTTACGTCAGTTTGCATCTGCACCTTTTTCTTGTCTTATACGGAAGGATCTACTTTTTTAAAACTTCATATTGTCTTGCGGCACGTTTGGTGAGTACACATTTCTTTTATTTGTGCTTGAAAATTATTTTCGGGGACTTTTTCATACGCCCGTTTGATTGAGTGGTGTCGCAGTGAAAATCTACTGTCTTTCGCCTCCGTTACCATCGCGTGATATGGAGGCGAGACCCGCAAAGAATCCCAGTCATTAAAAATATATAAACCTCTCTCAGCGTCCATGGAGCTCATGGGCTTCGATTGCCGAGACGAGCGGTGCTGTGGATTTTGCCGCAAGAAGTCTGTCCTTGCAGCAACAGGTGTACCGGCCGCTTCGCATTAAAACAGCGAGCGTAATCTCAGGACTTGTGCCAAGTGTGTTTCAGCTCCATTCAGTAGACAGAGAGGTGATGCCGGTGTTGTGCGCTGAATCTGGCACAACACCGGCTGCAAAGCAGACACGGGCGGTGTGAGTGGCCCGTGTCGGTGGTTAACGAGCTTGTTAACGAGCCTGCAGACTTAATAAGCGCAGTGGAGGCAGAGAGCGGGAGAGGAAGAACGGCGCCCGCTGTCGATGTCGTTGCTGATCTGAGCACACAGATCTGCAGCTTACTTTTGGATGTTGAAACCAGGACGTGTATAAGTAACATTACTAACAGATAAAATCAATTTCAATGCGGGATCGGACTGAAGGTGGGAGCGCGTTGTCTTGGCAAATCTGATGCTGGTATCTCTTGCTTGCCTCTACTGGTGGTTGGCTCTCACTGCGGTATTGTATCACTTCCTGTTCCGGAGCACAGCGGTGTTTTTCTGTATCTGTTAGCTGTTTAATCTGCGCAGTTAGATTGATCTAGTTATCTAGATTACGATTTGTTTCCCAGGGTAATCTTTACGTGCCTTAACTAAAGCACTCCTTCGGCTGAATCACCTCTAAATTATTTACACATTATTCACTTTGCGTGTTTTTAGGAATCCGCTAGCTTAGCGTAGCTACTAGCTCTTAGCCGATTTAGCATGGCGGCTTCTCCTGTCTCTCCCGCACTTTTCTGCTCTGGGTGTGAAATGTTTAGTTATTCCTCGGCCTCATTTAGCAGTCAATCATTTTTTTTTTTATATAGCGCCAAATCACAACAAACAGTTGCCCCAAGGCGCTTTATATTGCAAGGCAAGGCCATACAATAATTATGTAAAACCCCAACGGTCAAAACGACCCCCTGTGAGCAAGCACTTGGCTACAGTGGGAAGGAAAAACTCCCTTTTAACAGGAAGAAACCTCCAGCAGAACCAGGCTCAGGGAGGGGCAGTCTTCTGCTGGGACTGGTTGGTGCTGAGGGAGAGAACCAGGAAAAAGACATGCTGTGGAGGGGAGCAGAGATCGATCACTAATGATTAAATGCAGAGTGGTGCATACAGAGCAAAAAGAGAAAGAAACAGTGCATCATGGGAACCCCCCAGCAGTCTACGTCTATAGCAGCATAACTAAGGGATGGTTCAGGGTCACCTGATCCAGCCCTAACTATAAGCTTTAGCAAAAAGGAAAGTTTTAAGCCTAATCTTAAAAGTAGAGAGGGTGTCTGTCTCCCTGATCTGAATTGGGAGCTGGTTCCACAGGAGAGGAGCCTGAAAGCTGAAGGCTCTGCCTCCCATTCTACTCTTACAAACCCTAGGAACTACAAGTAAGCCTGCAGTCTGAGAGCGAAGCGCTCTATTGGGGTGATATGGTACTACGAGGTCCCTAAGATAAAATGGGACCTGATTATTCAAAACCTTATAAGTAAGAAGAAGAATTTTAAATTCTATTCTAGAATTAACAGGAAGCCAATGAAGAGAGGCCAATATGGGTGAGATATGCTCTCTCCTTCTAGTCCCCGTCAGTACTCTAGCTGCAGCATTTTGAATTAACTGAAGGCTTTTTAGGGAACTTTTAGGACAACCTGATAATAATGAATTACAATAGTCCAGCCTAGAGGAAATAAATGCATGAATTAGTTTTTCAGCATCACTCTGAGACAAGACCTTTCTGATTTTAGAGATATTGCGTAAATGCAAAAAGCAGTCCTACATATTTGTTTAATATGCGCTTTGAATGACATATCCTGATCAAAAATGACTCCAAGATTTCTCACAGTATTACTAGAGGTCAGGGTAATGCCATCCAGAGTAAGGATCTGGTTAGACACCATGTTTCTAAGATTTGTGGGGCCAAGTACAATAACTTCAGTTTTATCTGAGTTTAAAAGCAGGAAATTAGAGGTCATCCATGTCTTTATGTCTGTAAGACAATCCTGCAGTTTAGCTAATTGGTGTGTGTCCTCTGGCTTCATGGATAGATAAAGCTGGGTATCATCTGCATAACAATGAAAATTTAAGCAATACCGTCTAATAATACTGCCTAAGGGAAGCATGTATAAAGTGAATAAAATTGGTCCTAGCACAGAACCTTGTGGAACTCCATAATTAACTTTAGTCTGTGAAGAAGATTCCCCATTTACATGAACAAATTGTAATCTATTAGACAAATATGAGCAGTAACGGTACTTGTAATAAGTGTAGCTTATTCGTAGCTTTGGAGGCCAGGCTGGGCGAATTGGAGACTCGGCTCCGCACCGTGGAAAATTCTACAGCTAGCCAGGCCCCTGTAGTCGGTGCGGACCAAGGTAGCTTAGCCGCCGTTAGTTACCCCCTGGCAGATCCCGAGCAGCCGGGAAAGCAGGCTGACTGGGTGACTGTGAGGAGGAAGCGTAGCCCTAAACAGAAGCCCTGTGTACACCGCAAACCCGTTCACATCTCTAACCGTTTTTCCCCACTTGACGACACACCCGCCGAGGATCAAACTCTGGTTATTGGCGACTCTGTTTTGCGAAATGTGAAGTTAGCGACACCAGCAACCATAGTCAATTGTCTTCTGGGGGCCAGAGCAGGCGACATTGAAGGAAATTTGAAACTGCTGGCTAAGGCTAAGCGTAAATTTGGTAAGATTGTAATTCACGTCGGCAGTAATGACACCCGGTTACGCCAATCGGAGGTCACTAAAATTAACATTAAATCGGTGTGTAACTTTGCAAAAACAATGTCGGACTCTGTAGTTTTCTCTGGGCCCCTCCCCAATCAGACCGGGAGTGACATGTTTAGCCGCATGTTCTCCTTGAATTGCTGGCTGTCTGAGTGGTGTCCAAAAAATGAGGTGGGCTTCATAGATAATTGGCAAAGCTTCTGGGGAAAACCTGGTCTTGTTAGGAGAGACGGCATCCATCCCACTTTGGATGGAGCAGCTCTCATTTCTAGAAATCTGGCCAATTTTCTTAAATCCTCCAAACCGTGACTATCCAGGGTTGGGACCAGGAAGCAGAGTTGTAGTCTTACACACCTCTCTGCAGCTTCTCTCCCCCTGCCAGCCCCTCATTACCCCATCCCCGTAGAGACGGTGCCTGCTCCCAGACTACCAGTAACCAGCAAAAATCTATTTAAGCATAAAAATTCAAAAAGAAAAAATAATATAGCACCTTCAACTGCACCACAGACTAAAACAGTTAAATGTGGTCTATTTAACATTAGGTCTCTCTCTTCTAAGTCCCTGTTGGTAAATGATATAATAATTGATCAACATATTGATTTATTCTGCCTTACAGAAACCTGGTTACAGCAGGATGAATATGTTAGTTTAAATGAGTCAACACCCCCGAGTCACACTAACTGTCAGAATGCTCGTAGCACGGGCCTGGGCGGAGGATTAGCAGCAATCTTCCATTCCAGCTTATTAATTAATCAAAAACCCAGACAGAGCTTTAATTCATTTGAAAGCTTGACTCTTAGTCTTGTCCATCCAAATTGGAAGTCCCAAAAACCAGTTTTATTTGTTATTATCTATCGTCCACCTGGACGTTACTGTGAGTTTCTCTGTGAATTTTCAGACCTTTTGTCTGACTTAGTGCTTAGCTCAGATAAGATAATTATAGTGGGCGATTTTAACATCCACACAGATGCTGAGAATGACAGCCTCAACACTGCATTTAATCTATTATTAGACTCTATTGGCTTTGCTCAAAAAGTAAATGAGTCCACCCACCACTTTAATCATATCTTAGATCTTGTTCTGACTTATGGTACGGAAATAGAAGACTTAACAGTATTCCCTGAAAACTCCCTTCTGTCTGATCATTTCTTAATAACATTTACATTTACTCTGATGGACTACCCAGCAGTGGGGAATAAGTTTCATTACACTAGAAGTCTTTCAGAAAGCGCTGTAACTAGGTTTAAGGATATGATTCCTTCTTTATGTTCTCCAATGCCATATACCAACACAGTGCAGAGTAGCTACCTAAACTCTGTAAGTGAGATAGAGTATCTCGTCAATAGTTTTACATCCTCATTGAAGACAACTTTGGATGCTGTAGCTCCTCTAAAAAAGAGAGCTTTAAATCAGAAGTGCCTGACTCCGTGGTATAACTCACAAACTCATAGCTTAAAGCAGATAACCCGTAAGTTGGAGAGGAAATGGCGTCTCACTAATTTAGAAGATCTTCACTTAGCCTGGAAAAAGAGTCTGTTGCTCTATAAAAAAGCCCTCCGTAAAGCTAGGACATCTTTCTACTCATCACTAATTGAAGAAAATAAGAACAACCCCAGGTTTCTTTTCAGCACTGTAGCCAGGCTGACAAAGAGTCAGAGCTCTATTGAGCCGGGTATTCCATTAACTTTAACTAGTAATGACTTCATGACTTTCTTTGCTAACAAAATTTTAACTATTAGAGAAAAAATTACTCATAACCATCCCAAAGACGTATCGTTATCTTTGGCTGCTTTCAGTGATGCCGGTATTTGGTTAGACTCTTTCTCTCCGATTGTTCTGTCTGAGTTATTTCATTAGTTACTTCATCCAAACCATCACATGTTTATTAGACCCCATTCCTACCAGGCTGCTCAAGGAAGCCCTACCATTATTTAATGCTTCGATCTTAAATATGATCAATCTATCTTTGCTAGTTGGCTATGTACCACAGGCTTTTAAGGTGGCAGTAATTAAACCATTACTTAAAAAGCCATCACTTGACCCAGCTATCTTAGCTAATTATAGGCCAATCTCCAACCTTCCTTTTCTCTCAAAAATTCTTGAAAGGGTAGTTGTAAAACAGCTAACTGATCATCTGCAGAGGAATGGTCTATTTGAAGAGTTTCAGTCAGGTTTTAGAATTCATCATAGTACAGAAACAGCATTAGTGAAGGTTACAAATGATCTTCTTATGGCCTCGGACAGTGGACTCATCTCTGTGCTTGTTCTGTTAGACCTCAGTGCTGCTTTTGATACTGTTGACCATAAAATTTTATTACAGAGATTAGAGCATGCCATAGGTATTAAAGGCACTGTGCTGCGGTGGTTTGAATTATATTTGTCTAATAGATTACAATTTGTTCATGTAAATGGGGAATCTTCTTCACAGACTAAAGTTAATTATGGAGTTCCACAAGGTTCTGTGCTAGGACCAATTTTATTCACTTTATACATGCTTCCCTTAGGCAGTATTATTAGACGGTATTGCTTAAATTTTCATTGTTACGCAGATGATACCCAGCTTTATCTATCCATGAAGCCAGAGGACACACACCAATTAGCTAAACTGCAGGATCGTCTTACAGACATAAAGACATGGATGACCTCTAATTTCCTGCTTTTAAACTCAGATAAAACTGAAGTTATTGTACTTGGCCCCACAAATCTTAGAAACATGGTGTCTAACCAGATCCTTACTGTGGATGGCATTACCCTGACCTCTAGTAATACTGTGAGAAATCTTGAGTCATTTTTGATCAGGATATGTCATTCAAAGCGCATATTAAACAAATATGTAGGACTGCTTTTTGCATTTACGCAATATCTCTAAAATCAGAAAGGTCTTGTCTCAGAGTGATGCTGAAAAACTAATTCATGCATTTATTTCCTCTAGGCTGGACTATTGTAATTCATTATTATCAGGTTGTCCTAAAAGTTCCCTAAAAAGCCTTCAGTTAATTCAAAATGCTGCAGCTAGAGTACTGACGGGGACTAGAAGGAGAGAGCATATCTCACCCATATTGGCCTCTCTTCATTGGCATCCTGTTAATTCTAGAATAGAATTTAAAATTCTTCTTCTTACTTATAAGGTTTTGAATAATCAGGTCCCATCTTATCTTAGGGACCTCGTAGTACCATATCACCCCAATAGAGCGCTTCGCTCTCAGACTGCAGGCTTACTTGTAGTTCCTAGGGTTTGTAAGAGTAGAATGGGAGGCAGAGCCTTCAGCTTTCAGGCTCCTCTCCTGTGGAACCAGCTCCCAATTCAGATCAGGGAGACAGACACCCTCTCTACTTTTAAGATTAGGCTTAAAACTTTCCTTTTTGCTAAAGCTTATAGTTAGGGCTGGATCAGGTGACCCTGAACCATCCCTTAGTTATGCTGCTATAGACGTAGACTGCTGGGGGGTTCCTATGATGCACTGTTTTCTTTCTCTTTTTGCTCTGTATGCACCACTCTGCATTTAATCATTAGTGATCGATCTCTGCTCCCCTCCACAGCATGTCTTTTTCCTGGTTCTCTCCCTCAGCCCCAACCAGTCCCAGCAGAAGACTGCCCCTCCCTGAGCCTGGTTCTGCTGGAGGTTTCTTCCTGTTAAAAGGGAGTTTTTCCTTCCCACTGTAGCCAAGTGCTTGCTCACAGGGGGTCGTTTTGACCGTTGGGGTTTTACATAATTATTGTATGGCCTTGCCTTACAATATAAAGCGCCTTGGGGCAACTGTTTGTTGTGATTTGGCGCTATATAAAAAAATTGATTGATTGATTGATTGATTGTCCTTGACGTCATGGAAATGATACGGCTGTACAAACTATTTTCACAGAGGGCTAAATTTTAGCTGCAAATTTGTCATTTTTAAACGAAGATTTCTCCACTGAATTACAAATTTGGGCTTACAGATTTACTTTACTGCATTCACAAGGGTCTTATAAATACATATCAGCTATTTCTTTCTGAAATCTGACCACATTTATTTCAATGCAGGTCTACTTTAAACTTAAAGAAGACAGGGATGAAATGGAGGTGTAAGAGTCACTAGGTGTTCACAGGAAACATTTATTTCTGTATGTATGTATTTATTTTATTTATTTATGTTAATTGTTAGTTGCTTTTATATTTTCTGTTGTGTTTCTATTCATGTTCTTTTTGTCTCTTTTTCTAAAATTGTTTATAATAAGTATATATTGTATATAATAATCATTAGATTATTAACATATAAACAAAAATAAATTTAAGAAATATTACAATTTGAAAACAAATGCACCCGAACGTGATGACAGCTGCAACTGCTTAATGCTAACTTTTAATATTGAAAATGCCATAGACATGCTAACGTGTTAGCATCACTCCCGTTTTTAAGTTATAAAATACATCTATCAACTGTTTCAGAAGACCATAACAGGTCGGTTTAACATAGAAAAGGTAAATAATACTCACAGATGTATGCTCTTTAGGGTTTTAGCGGGGGAAAATTAAGCCAAAGAAAGAATAAACGAAGCAGTAGATCGAAGCATTGCTTCAATCTGCAAACCACTCCTTCGATTGGTTCAAGGTTCAAAGCAAAGCCGTGCTGCAGAAAAGTTGATTACGGACCCACTGCAGGGTCTGTAATCAATGTAGAGAAATTATCATTTTCCTGACAAACACCCCCCAAAGCAACGGCCACTCTGAAGGACCGATAACAGAATCGTTAAGCACAAAGCTTATTGATGTCGGTGGATCGAATAATTTCTTAACTATACCCGAAAGGAACCGGTTCTCGATACCCATCCCTATGCAGGTCCATATAGAAGCACATGCCATTTTGCAGTTTGTTTGGCACCATGGCGGTTTAGTGATTAGCACTGTTGCCTCACAGCAAGAAGGTCATGGGTTTGATTCCCACCTGTGGCCTTTCTGTGTGGAGTTTGCATGTTCTCCCCGTGTTTGCGTGGGTTTCTTCCGGGTGCTCCGGTGTCCTCCCACATTTAAAGACATGCATGTTAGGTAACTTGGAAACTTTGTCATTGTCCAGGTCTCCCTTGCAAAAGAGATCTCCATCTCAATGGGACCAACCTGATTAAATTGAATTAAATAAAAATAAATAAATAAATTTGTCTTGTGAGATGCAGGCTGTCCTATTTCATCATCAGGCTTATAACAAGGTATAAGATAGGTGAAAACTCACACACTACGCATTTGCACTTCATGACACAGACCTATATGCATGACACACTCACCCTTCAGTGAATACGCCAGTTTGTAACTGCACCCTCTGCAATATGCAGATTATAAAAAACACTTCGACAATAAATTCAGATTATGTGGAGATGGATGACACACAGTTGAATCCATGAACAGGAGCAGCCAAAAGAAAAGAGGAATGGTTATGCACAAAGGTGCGTGTACAAGTTGGTCTCTGCATCAGCCACGGATGGGACCGCATCTTGTTGCACTTCTCCTGGACGGTACATCTTTGCTGCGAGGAGCAGACTGTAATTGAAATGTATATGTGACTCTTCTGAAATGTGCTGTTACTTTACATTCATGCTTTAGGGTACAACAATAATTTAATGTATCATTGTGTAGTGTACACCCAGCTTTAATGTTAAAAATGTTCGAAGTAAGTCTTCTACGGAAAGAAAAATTAAGGTTTAAAAATACAGACAAGACCTTCCACCTTACTGTCTGTGATTCTGAAAATGGAACCCACAGTGGTAAAGCTTTTTGCTGATCTGGCAGTTCAGTCTGTAGTTAATAAGTGTAGTTGTCAGAGACATATTATGTTATACTCTTAATATACTTCAGCCTTGAAGTTTTTCAAATGACGGCAAATGACTGGAAGTATGGTTGCTAAGTGAATATAAACCACATATAACGAAAAGTTTGGCGCAGTTTGTCCTCAGACCATTAACAAAATTGTCAAAATGCTGGTCCTGGCAGGAGAAAACATGATACATATCTGCTCACTATGAAACAACCAATCCACCATTTTCATTACATTCACGTTATATCACAGGTGGTGGAAAGAAAACGAACACCGGCAGAGATTCGAGAAGAATATGAGCGTCTTCAGAAAGAGCGGGAAGAGAGAAGACTTCAGCAAAGGACCAACCCAAGGGTTTGTTCAGATGAAAATTGCAAACCTCATAGTATCTAAATGTGACGCAAACATCCATATTGTTTGTATTGCACACACGTTAATCACTGAACTTACTCACAGGGAACGATTAGTGTGGGTATTGATGCAACTGACCTCTTTGATTGGTATGAAGAGGACTACGAGGATATGGTTGGAGGGAGTTTCCCACATATAGAAATCAATAGGATGCATATATCACAGTCCATAGAGGTAACTGCTTCAACTTCATTCTACGTAATGATTTAAACCACAGCCATGGCCACGATGAATTGATATAATTCTTTTCTGTGACAACTGCAGGCTCCTCTTACCAGAAAAAACACAGCTGTTCTATCTGGATCTTTGTCGACCCATAATGGAAATGGAGGTGGAACCATTAATTTGGTGTTGAGAAGAGTCACCTCCGCTCAAGGCTGGGGGGAGGTATGCTGCATCCTCACTGGGAACAACATGTAGTTTAACCCCTAAAGATCTGAAGTATCTGCAGTGATCATTTATTGAGTTTTTTTAAATAATCAAGTGACCCACTATTGTGTAGGTGTGAGTGCTGACCTCACTTGACTGTTTCTCATCTTTGGTACAGTCCAACCATTAGAAGGTGGCACTGTAGCCTTATGAGTAGAAAATGACTGTACATTTCCTGGAGCTTTTTGTCAAACCTTTGAGCCACAAAGGAGTCAGTGTGTTTCATTTTTGGTTTAAAAATCTTATTGTTTGAGGCCATCATGTTAACTGGGGCCATCAGTGAGACAGTATATGGCTGTGGAGCTTTTATACACTGGGGACTTTCAAATGCCCACTTCTCGCCTATGAATTTGCAGCGCTGAATCAAAATTTTCCAGAAACTGTGAGAGACAGCCAGGTGGAAACCATTCGGAAGATTCAGACAGCTTTCGGTGAGGATACTCTGGGCGTCACATAGATTAAAGATCATTACACCCGTCTTAAAGACAGCCCTAAAGACAGCCCACAGCGGCGCAGGGCCACTGTTACAGGAGATTTTGTAATGAAAGACGTGCGGAGGAATTTGCGCGTTGGCACGGAACCGCAATGGCGCACAACAAAAAACATGTCTGTGTTGGAAGTCTCACAGGACAAGTTGTGACATGCCCAGCTGTTACAAAATTTCTCGGATACTCACTCGACTGAAAAGCCACCGAAAGCCGTCTGAATCTTCCGAATGGTTTCCAACACGGACGTGGTTTTTGTTGTGCGCCATTAGCGGCTCCGTCCCGACGCGCGAATTCCTCCGCACGTCTTTCATTGCAAAATCTCCTGTAACAGTGGAATGTGCCGCAAAAGTGCTGATGTACACCTCTTCCACAATTTCTCTGGTAGTCAGACGACGTCCCGGATCAACACAGCCTTCACTTTGGAAATGATCTGGTCGTTTCAGCCTGTCGATGACCGCTCGGAGCGCGGCGCATGCTGTGCCGCTGTGTGCCGTCTTTAATCCGGTTGTAATGATCCTTAATCTGTGTGACGCCCAGAGTATCTTCACCGAAAGCCGTCTGAATCTTCCGAATGGTTTCCACCTGGCTGTCTCTCACAGTTTCTGGAAAAATTTGATTCAGCGCTGCTCCAATCGCTCAGCCATTTTACTGACAATGAAAATCCGACGAGGGGGCTGGACCAGTGCTCACTCAAAGCCTGCCCAAAGGGGAATGATGCAACCCACAGGCGTGAAAAAACTCACGCATGTGCACGAAGGTTCAAGCTTGGTTGATGCAAGCGCACATGATTCAAATCCATATAGTTTTTTAAAAAAATAAAAAGGTTGGATAGTTTTCTAACAGACCTCGTATACACATGTTTAACTAACAGACAGCAGCTGTTTCATGTTGGCTTATTAGTGCAGCAGATAACTGAAACAATCCTTCAAATGGTGATACAAGCATCAGATTCAGCACAAATACAGCTGGAGCAAAATTAATGGAGCAACTTTAACTTTTTACTCCTGTACAAACTTAACCTGACCTTTGTCACCATTCTTATCATTTATCATTCTTATCACTTATCCTGTTTCCATCCCCTGACTTGTCTAAAGAAAACTGACAATAAAACTGATTATTATTTACAGGTTTTGTCAAGTTTTAGAGATTTGCTTTCAGTTTTAGTTTGAGGAAGATAATTTTAGAAATTTTTATTCTTTATTTTTTGTTTTTCTTGTATTTAAAATAACATAAACATTAAAATGTATGAAATTCCAAGTGTTCTAATACTTTTGGAGGGCACACTATCCTAACCTTATGATGAGTGCAAAATTAGTGTGGTATTATTACTGTTTTGTTTAAGAATGTTTAATTTTCGCTGTTGCTGCACTTTGCGTCAAATCATAGTCATAGTATATCATGTTGATATGAAAATTCAGTAAGGTATATCTTCTATTATACATTCCAGATCTAAGGTGGAACTCTACTAGTGTTTACTAAGGTACATCTAAATATCTTTAAAGGAAAAAAAAGAGAGAGTAGAGCCACTTAGGTGCCTGGTCTTGAGAACCAGGGATGGTAGGTTGAAAAGCTTTTTTTATCCCATGGGAACTCTCGCTACCCACATAAGTAGCTCAAGAATATGGACAGCATGTATATAATTGACATTTACATGAAAATTTATATGACAGTATTGCAATACGATAATTTGGCCATATTGTACAGCCCTACTGTCAACTAGCTGAAAACTTTGAATATGAATTTACATCTACTTTAAAAAAAATGCTTAAAGTGGAAAGGGGTTAAGAGAGCTGTAATAACAGGAGGCAGCTGAAAAGCAGAAAAAGAAAAATGCTTTAAAAAATAGAGAGTATGGGGAGCAGAGCCCCCCCAGAAGCTGAAAGGCAAAATAAGGAAAACGCTTAAAAAGGCAGGGGGGTCTGGGGGGTTGGGGAAGCTGAAAGGTTTTTGCTATGCTAATGCTCTGCTGAATCATTTACTCAAAATAAAGTCTGAAGGACCAAAATGACATGCTGAGATGCTGACGAGCTTCACTCATTCATGTCTGCGACATATGCATATTAGTGGTACAGTGATGTTCACTGCTGTTAGCTTCTATTTATAGAAGGTTTTGTCTATACTTATACACAGTAAGTAGTCAGATATAACATTCTGAGATATATATTTATTTCTTGCAGCAATTCTTTTACTTAAAGAAAATGAACCATGTTAAATCAGAAGCTTTTTCTAGAAATTGTGGTGATGTTAGTGTAACGGAACAATAGAAATTCACGTGTCAACGTAGTGTGATTTTATTTCATTTATTTATTTATTTATTTTGAACAGATACTGACATTGTAACTTGCTTGCAATATCCTTGCAGCAGCAACTGGCTTAAATTTTTCATGGTTGGTTTGGTGTATAAAGCTGAGATGAGAACGGTGTCTATTGACTTATTAGATAAAGAGTAGTATATCAGATGTGCCTGTGAAGCAATGGTTCAACAATACAGTATTTGCAAATTTTCAGACCTTATACGAGGTCTATTAGAAAAGTATCCGACCTTATTATTTTTTTCAAAAACCATATGGATTTGAATCACGTGTGATTACATCAGACATGCTTGAACCCTCGTGGGCATGCGAGAGTTTTTTCACGCCTGTCGGTTACGTCATTCGCCTGTAGGCAGTCTTTGAGGGAGGAGTCGCCCACCCTCTCGTCGATTTTTTCATTGTTTAGGAATGGCTCAGACTGCTGCTTTGTTTGATCAAAATTTTTTCAAAACTGTAAGGCACAACTGAGTGGACACCATTCGATAAATTCAGCTGGTTTTCGGTAAAAATTTTAACGGCTGATGAGAGATTTTGGTCTGGTAGTGTCGCCGTAAGGGCGGCCCATGGCGCCTGACTGCAATCTGCGCTTCGAGGCGGCAGCGTCTCGCCGTTTCAAGTTGAAAACTTCCACATTTCAGGCTCTGTTGACCCAGTAAGTCGTCAGAGAACTTTCAGAAGTCGGCATGAGGAGTTTATTCGGACATTCCATTGTTAACGGACATTTTGTAATGAAAGAACGTGCGGGCAGAGTCGCATGTCGGGCCGGATCCGACCGCGGGGGGTCGCGACAGGAAAAACACCTCCGTTGGAAACCTTAACGGGCAAGTTGGAACATGCCCAAGCTGTTAAACAATTTCTCAGTTACTCACTTGTTGAAAGCCATCAAAAGCCGCCTGAATTTTACAAATGGTTTTCAACACGGAGGTGTTTTTCCTGTCGCGGCGCACACAGATTTGCTGAGTCGTCACAGAAACGACTCGGCGAATTTGCGCGCACGTCTTTCATTAAAAAATGTCCTTAAACAGTGGAATGTCCGCATAAAGTCCTCATGCCGGCCTCTTCTGAATCTTCTCTGTTCTCTCATGACGCCCTGGGTGAATTAAGCCTTAAATTAGGATGTTTTCAGGTCGAAACAGGCCGACGACGGCGCCTGGAAGCGCTGCGCGACGTCCCGCTCCGTGGGAAGTCCTTACACCAACAGAAACACCCCATAATCTCTCATCAGCCCTTAAACTTTTCACCGAAAACCAGCTTAATTTCTCGAATAGTGTCCACTCGGATATTCCTCACAGGTCCAGAAAAAATTTTGATAAAGCAACGCGCGCCGTCTCGAGCAGCGTGTGAAACAAAGGAATTCAGCCGAGAGGGCGGGACCACATCTCACTCAAGGCCTGCCCACAGGGAAATGACGTCACCGACACGCGTGAAAAAACTCACGCATGCACACGAGGGTTCAAGCATGATTGGTGTAATCGCACGTCTTTCAAATCCATGTAGTTAAAAAAAAAATAAAAGGGTCGGTTTAATATCTAATAGACCTCGTATATGCCTGTGTCTTAATTTGCACACCTCATCTGACCAGGCTATAAAGCGTAAAAATGACAAAAATGATACAATTAAATGACTGTGTACTTCAAGAGTATGTAACATAGTACATGTTTGTTGTGCACCAACTTGGAGTAACACACTGCAGGCTTGATTTGGTATCTGGATTATATTATTGGCTCACTAAGATGATGAATTTATGGCTGCCGCAGTCCTTTATAAATGTTAAATTTATATATATATATTTATATATATATATATATATATATATATATATATATATATATATATAAATAAATGTCATACTTTATTTCTGTCATCCAAAATTTTTATCGAGTGATAGAACATAAGTTAGCATATGTAGGTGTAAAACCTCATTTGTGTACACAGGTAGAGCTTGGTGCTGGAGACACCCACGGACCTCTCTTTGGAATGAAGATATTCAGAAATTTGACGCCTCGTTTGTATGTTGAGCAAACAGCCTTGATTTGCATTTTCACTACAATGGAAACAGCTTAGTTAAATAATGACATGAATATTTAATTTTCCCTCCTGAGCTTTGTGACTGCTCAGTGTGGGCTCCAGTTTTCATCTCGAGGCGTGCGTCCAGGGATCACCACTGTGCTGGCTCGCCATCTTGACAAGAACACTATGGGCTATCTGCAGTGGCGCTGGGGGATCCAGTCATCCATGAACACCAGCATAGTCAGAGACACCAAGAGCAGCCATTTCACTTTCGCAATTCAGGTTCGCAGCCAGTACATATTTTACTTTAATGGTAACCAAGTGGTAACCAAGACACCATTAAATCAGCAGCTGCTTTTCGGAGCTGTGCCAAAATGATCATTTTCTTTTGTTTCTGCAGCTTGGCATTCCTCATACGTTTGTGATGATGAGTTACCAATACAAGTTCCAGGATGATGACCAGACAAAGATTAGGGGCTCAGTAAAGTATGTCATTAAACTGAATTGTGTGTTGTTTGCCCCGTAATCTCATGTAAATTCATATGGATGCTGCTGCTGGAGGTCATTGGATGTTTGTTTACTGTAATTCTGCTTTAATATAACTGTTTTTTCCCCCTTTCTCTTTATAGAAGTGAAAGTGTATTGCTATTCGTTTTTTCTCAAGATCTAAGAACATTATAAACTTTGTCTGCTGGTGGTAAGCTCAGAGTTCTGTCTATATGTTGCAGATCTGGGTTCTTCGGAACTGTGTTAGAGTATGGTGCCGAGAGGAAAATCAGTCGACACAGTGTCCTGGGGGCCACCGTCAGCGTGGGTGTGCCCCAAGGTGTCTCTCTCAAGATCAAGTAAGAGCACATCATTGCTCCATTTTACATTTCATGTAGGTCTACAGGGCTGTTGCCATGGTAGCCATAGGCATAAAGCTGTGACGTCAGGCCACACAGGGGTCATAAAAATTGTGCATATCATCACCATCTGCAGCATGTGAGAAATTAATTTTGCACGGGTGGTGCAGCTGTAAGGATTTCACCCGCTGAGATACTCGGCGGTGCTGGAATGGGACTTGAGGGCCTGCATGTATGCAATATATTCCCAGTTATTTTTGGACAGTGCAATAACACACATCCCTTCAGCAACTACAAGCAGTAAAGCACTTTTAAGTGTAAATTTGCCTTGAAAGTTTCTTTTCTAGCCTTGCCTTTAAATCTTTTTAGTTTTTTAAATTACTTTCTGTACAGAAGTCCGAGTCTTCTTGCTGTATTTAGACTTTCACACATCTCTGTCTTTGACTATTTGTTACTCACTTTCATGCATAATTTAAAGTGTGTTTGTGTGTTTCTGTTCTTCGGACACAAGATTTGTGTTACAAACCCCCCTCAAAAGTAAAAGACAGATCCGTCATTTGCTATACATTTAGTGTATCGGGTACATATTTGACAGTGAGTGTTATGTTGCACAGTTATGCCCCAACTTATGTAAAGGCTTTCATACAGTATTGTTCAGAATAATAGTAGTGCTACGAGGGTAGGCTGAAAAGTTCTAAGGCTGACTATGATGCAGTTGTCAAATTGAACAAATTCAGGATTATTTTTCTACATAGTCTCTCTGTAACTCCACACACTTCTTCTAGCGGTGCTTGAGTGCTTCGATTCCCTTGGCATAGAAGCTTTCATCTTGAGAGTCAAAATAGTCCTCAACGGCAGCCATCACCTCATCATTGCTCTGATAGTGCTTCCCAGCCAAGTTTTTTTTCAGGTTTGGGAACAGATGAAAGTCTGAGGGTGCCAAGTCAGGGGAGTATGGTGGGTGATCTACCAGTTTGAATCCACACTCGTGGATAGTGGCCATGGCCACTGTTGACTTGTGAGCTGGGGCATTGTCTTGATGGAACAGCACCCCTTTCGTCAGCTTTCCTGGTCGCTTCTTTTTGATAGCCCCGCGTAACTGTCTCAGTAGGTTAGAATAGTACTGTCCATTTATGGTTTGTCCCTTTTCAAGATAGTCCACGAACACACTGCCCTTGGCATCCCAGAAAACTGAAACCATGACCTTCCCCACAGACGAAACGACCTTAGCCTTCTTTCGAGGTGGTGACCTTGGGTGTTTCCACTGCATTGATTATTTTTTTGTCTCTGGTTCAAAGTGGTGAACCCAGCACTCATCCTGGGTAAGAAAATGTTCCATGTCATTGGCTGGATCTTCTTCAAATTGCGCCAAGTTTGCCTTCGACATGACTAGCCTGGTGCGTTTCTGATCAGGCGTCAGAAGATGTAGAACCCAATTAGCTGACAGTAATAATAGTAGCATCTGCTGTTGACGCTACAAACTCAACTGTTATGTTCAAACTGCTTTTTTAGCAATCCCGTGAATCACTAAACTAGTATTTAGTTGTATAACCACAGTTTTTCATGATTTCTTCACTTCTGCGAGGCATTCATTTTGTTGGTTTGGAACCAAGATTTTGCTTGTTTACTAGTGTGCTTGGGGTCATTGTCTTGTTGAAATACCCATTTCAAGGGCATGTCCTCTTCAGCATAAGGCAACATGACCTCTTCAAGTATTTTGACATATCCAAACGGATCCATGATACCTGGTATGCGATATATAGTCCCAACACCATAGTAGGAGAAACATGCCCATATCATGATGCTTGCACCAAATCAAATCAATTTTATTTATATAGCGCCAAATCACAACAAACAGTTGCCCCAAGGCGCTTACCATGCTTCACTGTCTTCACTGTGAACTGTGGCTTGAATTCAGAGTTTGGGGGTCGTCTCACAAACTGTCTGCGGCCCTTGGACCCAAAAAGAACAATTTTACTCTCATCAGTCCAGAAAATATTCCTCTATTTCTCTTTAGGCCAGTTGATGTGTTCTTTGGCAAATTGTAACCTCTTCTGCACATGTCTTTTATTTAACAGAGGTACTTTGCGGGGGATTCTTGCAAATAAATTAGCTTCACACAGGCATCTTCTAACTGTCTAACTGCTAAAGCTTATAGTTAGGGCTGGATCAGGTGACCCTGAACCATCCCTTAGTTATGCTGCTATAGACTTAGACTGCTGGGGGGTTCTCACGATGCACTGATTGTTTCTTTCTCTTTTTGCTCTGTATGCACCACTCTGCATTTAATCATTAGTGATTGATCTCTGCTCCCCTCCACAGCATGTCTTTTTCCTGATTCTCTCCCTCAGCCCCAACCAGTCCCAGCAGGAGACTGCCCCTCCCTGAGCCTGGTTCTGCTGGAGGTTTCTTCCTGTTAAAAGGGAGTTTTATCTTCCCACTGTCGCCAAGTGCTTGCTCACAAGGGGTCGTTTTGACCGTTGGGGTTTTTCCGTAATTATTGTATGGTTTTGCCTTACAATATAAAGCGCCTTGGGGCAACTGATTGTTGTGATTTGGCGCTATATAAATAAAATTGATTTGATCTGATTTGTCACAGCACTTACAGGTAACTCCAGACTGTCTTTGATCATCCTGGAGCTGATCAATGGGTGAGCCTTTGCCATTCTGGTTATTCTTCTATCCTTTTAATGGTTGTTTTCCGTTTTCTTCCACGTGTCTCTGGGTTTTTTTTGTCCATTTTAAAGCATTGGAGATAATTGTAGTTGAGCAGCCTAATTTTTTGCACCTGCGTATAAGTTTTCCCCTCTCCAATCAACTTTTAATCAAATTATGCTGTTCTTCTGAACAATGTCTTGAACGTCCCATTTTCTTCGGGGTTTCAAAGAGAAAAGCATGTTCAACAGGTGCTGGCTTCATCCTTAAATAGGGGACACCTGATTCACACCTGTTTGTTCCACAAAATTGATGAACTCACTGACTGAATGCCACACTACTATTATTGTGAACACCCCCTTTTCTACTTTTTTTTTTTAACTAATAACCCAATTTCATAGCCTTAAGAGTGTGCATATCATGAATGCTTGGTCTTGTTGGATTTGTGAGAATCTACTGAATCTACTGGTACCTTGTTTCCCTTGTAACAATAAGAAATATACTCAAAACCTGGATTAATCTTTTTAGTCACATAGCACTACTATTATTCTGAACACTACTGTATAAAGCTCCTTGTGTGCGTGTGTGTGTTTGCCACTGGCTTGCATGGAAACTGCCACCTTATTCGACAGAACAACTGCAACATATGCTTCTAAGACATGATCTGTTCCACCAATTAACCACACAACAAACAGTATTATTACAGCTATTGATCATAAAATACACATAGTAGCCATTTGGTCATGCTAACTTTAGCCGTTAGCATCGCTCTGTGTAAAAGATATTGCTTTCAAGATGCATGAACGATTAAATCCATCATGAATCGGTGCTTTAAGGCAATCACCTTGGTGACATCATAAGCCACAGTCTCAAAATAAAGTTAACACTTATAAATTAATTACAAAGTAAAAAATTTTTCTCTGTTTTTATCAGCAAACCAGTTTTAGAGTTGTGTACTGCCACCTACTGTATTGGAGTGTGTGGAATCATGGGATTAAGTCCATACAATGCGGAATGTGAAACAGTAACATAAAAATAATATAATCAAAACGTGCAATAAATATCTTAACACTAAACAGCACAGGTTTGTTTGTTAGTTTTACCACAGTCATATAGCACTTTCAAAAGACTGAACAAAAGCAGTCTGTGAGTGCTGTCATTTCTTTATAGCCTAAAACCACTGCATTAATGCGCTGATTCAAACAATGTGCTTACATTTTTTTTTTTTTTTTTTTTTTTTATGAAAAACATAACTTTGTAACTACTCTAAACCCGGGCGACGTCACCCAGATTAGGGAGACATGGAGTCCTGGAGCCAAACCTGGGGGCAGTGACCTCACACTCGAGCGTCTAGTGGCCGGGTCTATAGCCATGGAGCTCATTCAGGATCAGCAAAAATAGGTGACATGTGTCACCCATAGACTTATACATATATGCTGGACGAATCCTGCGTGATGTCACCCATTTGTTTTCTATAGAGACCAGAACAGCCAAAATGACCCCCTTGTCTGGGTGTCACCATGTTGAGAGCACTGCTCGCATTGATTCAAGATGAACTCATTAATGCATAAAGGGGCAGAGTATGGGTGACGCTGCTTGTGATGGAAAAAGCTCGAACACGCCCGAACCTCGGTTCAAGTGTTTCTTCAATCATATTTTTGGGGACTGCTTTGTGGTTCTCCTAACTGTTTACTTTGGTGTGGACAGCAAAAGTTATGAGCCACATGTTTCCTCAATTACCATGCATTAAGTGGACCTACAGACAGCTGCTAAAAGTTCTAGCATCGTTAGCATACAACATTAAATAACACAAGAATTTCACTCACTGTGAATATTGCAACTCAAATGTTTTAGATGAATGTGTTAGGACATTTCATCGCACAACAAGAAGTTTGGTGTTGCCTCCATGTTGACCCACCACCAACCAAAAGAGAGCGAACGATCTGGTGCACTGCCAGTGGACAGGGAAGTTGGTAGTTTTTTTTTGTTTTGTTTTTCCTAGTGTCTGCTGTTCTTGTCGTGTTTAACACCAGAAGAACATAATGACTGATTGGTCTGACCATAAGCATTTTTAAAAAGCCCAACTCTCATTCTGCAGACTAAACAGAGCCAGTCAGACATATTTCTTCCCCATTCACCTGACCGACCAGCTCCTGCCTAGTGCTGTGTTTTATGCCACAGTTGGACCACTGGTTTTCTACCTCGCTATCCAGCAGCTTATCATCCGGCCGTATGTGCGTGCCCAGAAGGAACAGTAGGAAAACATTTTTTTTAAATTTATATTTATATATATATATATATATATATATATATATAATCTTTCCTTTTAAGTTGCTAGTTGCACAATATCAGAAATGTTATTGGAATAAGCATACAATGTTTATGAAGTCATTCCCCCCCCCCCCCCCCCCCTTTCTCTATCTTTCTGATCTGACAGAGACTTGGAGAAGCATCGGGAGAGTTCGGCTTCCAACATAGCTAGGAAGAAACAGGAGGCAGAATCTGCTGTGAGTACTTTATAGGCCTCGGTTGTGGTTCAGAATTTGACGTGAGAGCCAACTGCTGTGGAACAAAGTTGTACTAACAGAGTTGTTGAGGTGTGATGAGATAACATGTATGCAGAGACTTAGCGGAATGTATTTGTATAATCCATATAATGTAAAATCTTGTCTCCCTTCTTGTGCTTTTTTCCGTCTGTGTAGATCTTGCTCATGCAGGAGTCTGTGCGTAGGATTATCGAGGCTGAGGAGTCGAGAATGGGTACGATCAGTCATCTTTATGAGATGAGCTTTTCTGTGGAATGTTTTCAATTCTGTTAAAAACTCAGCTTTTACATTTCCCCCCAAATATCTGAAAAACTCAGCCTTTCTGAGTTGTGTTCACCTCTTCTTCTTTTTTTTAAGACATGATGCTGTTCAAAATTCTTAAGTGCCCTCACCCTCAACCATCCCAAGTGTTTCTGTATAAAAAGGGTTTTGATGGGCTTTGAATGCGTCACAGACCATATTAGAAATTTCCAATTGTTACTTTAAATATAAAATCATAGCGACTTTTGTTTATTTTTGGCATAGAAACGTGTATTAAAGAAGGTAACAGACCTTTTTTTTTTTTTAATTGACTGTACAGGCAGGACCAGTCTGTAGACATCCCGTTAGACTGTTGAACGTGTTTGTAGATATCTTCTGACAGACTTTTTCAGGATAGTGCAGCTTCAAAAAAGTGATTTAATCTAATTTCTATTTAAACAACAAGGATTGTTTATGCAAATCGTCACGTTTACAGCGAGCTTTCTTTAGGCAAACTAATTATAATTCACTTTTACATCAGTACAAACTTACTTAACTTAAGTGATTTTTTCAAAAAACATTTCTTGCAAATTAAGTAATTGTCACACACCACTCGGGCATAATGCTTTAATACACCTCAGATTATTAAAAAAAATATGTATGTGTGTGTGTGGGTGGCAAGGGAAGGGGGGGACTTGTCTTTTAACAAACACAGTTCAGAAATAAAAAATAGTTATATTGTAAACCAAGACTGACTTTATTGACACACAACACAAAAACACAAAATTGAGGTGACATTCTTCTGCATGTGTCTTACCCAGCAGTTTCCAGATGGAACTTAGTGGTCTTATGTCGATTCCTAAAAACTATTGTAACGTCACATGTAGTGTGAAGTCTAGAAAAACAAGGCCATCAGGGCCTAGTTTCATAAAGCAACCTAATCTTTCAGTCTACTAAACTTTCTTAGTGGACTACAGTTAGTCACCCAACAATATCCGTCTAATCACTGTTTCACATCGATGGCTAAACTTGTAGATTAGCTGTCTTACCATAGCCGACTGTTTTCACAGGCATAACAGCCTCGCGCGTGCCGTTACCAAGAGACGGCTCCATGCGCGACAGTTTTGTTTACTTCCAGGTTGGTCGTTGTCATGAGCTATCTGGAATTGTTTCATTAACTGGCTTTATTAACATTTATAGACCCATACGAACTGCAGAAGGATGGGCTTGGCACTTAGCCTAGCAGTTTTACTCTTCAGTTTCTTCTCCTATACTTTCATCAACCTTTTTGTGCACACAACGCTGCTCTGTGTAACAGCGAACTGTCACAAACACATCATGACAGTCGTCTGCTACAACCACGGCCAAAAGCGGACGAAGCTCTCCTTTTGAAAGAATACAAGTGATGTGGGGTGCTTTTGAGTGTTCCAACAAGTAGTGGTACACAGTACCTGCCATTTTTTGAGGTAAGACATTGAAGTTTTATCAACTAAAATAAGATTACCCTCCTCGGTACCAGGCTAAACAGTTTAGTCGGGTAGCGTGAAACTTCAGCCGACTAAGCACTTTGTGCAACAACTAATGTCAAAACAATTAGTCAGCTAAGTGACTTAATTAACTAAACAAGATTAGACTGCTTTATGAAACTGGGCCCAGGTTTGTGAAGACACACGGCTCCTTCCAACCAATCTGACCGGCTGAACGTGGGTGAAAAAGGAAAAAAAACAAAACAAACCAACACACACATCTCAGACAACCCGCACTTAGTCAACAGTTAATGTATTTACAATGCATCAAGAGAGTATTCACAGCACTGTACTTTTTCCACATGTTTTTTTTTATTTTACAACCTTATCACAAATTGGAAATTGAATGAAAATGGATGAAATAAATTTTTCCTCAAAATTCTACACACAATTCGCCACAATAAGTTATTTTTTATTTTATTATTTATTTATTTATTTTATTTTATTTTTGCAACTTTATTGATAATGATACTAAAACAACAAGAAATCACATGTACGTAAGTATTCACAGCCTTTGCCATGAAGCTCAGAAATGAGCTCAGGTGCATCCTGTTTCCACTGATCATCCTTGAGATGTTTCTACAGCTTAATTGGAGTCCACTTGGGGTAAATTCATTTGATTGGACATGATTTGGAAAGACACATACCTGTCTACATATAAGGTCCCACAGTTGACAGTGCATGTCAGAGCACAAACCAAGCATGAAATCAAAGAAATTGTCTGTAGACCTCTGACACAGGATTGTTTCGAGGCACAAATCTGGGGAAGGGTACAGAAACATTTCTGCTGCTTTGAAGGTCCCACTGAGCACAGTGGCCTAATTGGAAGACACCAGGACTCTTCTTAGAGCTGGCCACCCATCTAAACTGAGCAATCAGGGAGAGGGGTCTTAGTCAGGGAGGTGACCAAGAACCTGATGGTCACTCTGTTAGAGCTCCAGTATTACTCTGTGGAGAGAGGAGAACCTTCCAGAAGGTTGCTCTGCAGCTAAACACAAATCAGGCCTGTATGGTAGAGTGGCCATACAGAAGCCACTCCTTGGTAAAAGACACATGGCAGCCTGCCTGGAGTTTGCTAAAAGGCACCTGAGTGACTCTCAGACCATGAGAAACAAAATTCTCTGGTCTGATGAGACAAAGATTGAACTTTTTGGAGTGAATGCCAGGCGCCATGTTTGGAGAAAACCAGGGACCATCTCTACAGTGAAGCATGGTGGTGGCAGCATCATGCTGTGGAGGTACTTTTCAATGGCAGGAACTGGGAGACTAGTCAGGATTGAGGGGAAAGATGAATGCAGCAATGTACAGAGACATCCTGGATGAAAACCTGCACCAGAGCGCTCTTGATGTCAGACTGTGGCAACGGTTCATCTTTCAGAAGAACAATGACCCTAAGCACACACTCAAGATATCAAAGGAGTGGCTTCAGGACAACTCTGTGAATGTCCTTGAGTGGCCCAGCCAGAGCCCAGACCTGAATCACATTGAACATCGCTGGACAGATCTGAAAATAGCTGTGCACCGACGCTTCCCATCCAACCTGATGGAGCTTGAGATGTATTGCAAAGAGGAATGGACAAAACTGCCCAAAGATAGGTGCACCAAACTTGTGGCATCATATTCAGGAAGACTTGAGGCTGTAATTGCTGCCAAATGTGCATAAACACAGTACTGAGCAAAGGGTGTGAATACTTATGTACATGTGATTTCTTAGGTTTCTTTTTTTTTCTTCTTTTGGAATAAGGCTGTAACATAACAAAATGTGGGAAAAATTAAGCTCTGTGAATACTTTCTGGATGCACTGAACGTCCTGTTGCAATACTGCACATGCACATTTTGCCTGCTGCTCCTGCTCTTTGCAGAATCCATGTTTACCTATTTATACCATGTGTACGTATGTTTTTATATTTTATTTTTGTGGAGACAGTGAGGGTTTGAAGATAATCTTTATTTTGTGTCAGTGGAGGATAAGCAAAGTAAGAATTTCATTGTATGAATCAGTACATTTTCCTCCATGTGACAATAAAGGCTCTTCTCTTTATTGACTACTGGCAGCACATAACATTGCATCAAAATTCCTCTTGAGTCATAGTGTGCTTCATCTTTTATAAATTAGGTCTCATCATCCTCAATGCGTGGTATGGCAAATTTGTCACAGACAACAGCAGAAAACACGAAAGAGCAAAGGTGATTGATGTAACTGTGCCGCTACAGTGCCTGGTGAAAGACTCAAAGCTCATCGTCACCGAGGCCGCAAAGGTATGTACGTGAATCGGAGATAAGCATCCACGCTCCCGCCCCACCCCCACCCTCCCCTTCAACCTCTCACCAAGTGCTCCTTATCGCCATCTTGTTGTCTTTGCAGTCAGGACTTCCTGGGTTCTATGACCCTTGTGTGGGAGAGGAAAAGAGTCTAAAGGTGCTGTATCAGTTCCGGGGAGTCATGCATCAAGTCCTGTCAGGAGACACAGAAGCACTCAGGATACCAAAGCAATGTAAGAAACACAGTCTTTGTTGCCTCACATTTCTGGCCCCATTACTGTAATATTAAGCTACTTAACTACACATTAATAATTTGACAGCTTGTAATAATATATCTAACCTCTACCAACAGCATGGCGACGTACAGTAGTGTTCAGAATAATAGTAGTGCTATGTGACTAAAAAGATTAATCCAGGTTTTGAGTATATTTTTTATTGTTACATGGGAAACAAGGTACCAGTAGATTCTCACAAATCCAACAAGACCAAGCATTCATGATATGCACACTCTTAAGGCTATGAAATTGGGCTATTTGTAAAAAAACAAACAAAAAAAAAAAAAGTAGAAAAGGGGGTGTTCACAATAATAGTAGTGTGGCATTCGGTCAGTGAGTTCATCAATTTTGTGGAACAGACAGGTGTGAATCAGGTGTCCCATATTTAAGGATGAAGCCAGCACCTGTTGAACATGCTTTTCTCTTTGAAAGCCTGAGGAAAATGGAATGTTCAAGACATTGTTCAGAAGAACAGCGTAGTTTTATTAAAAAGTTGATTGGAGAGGGGAAAACTTATACGCAGGTGCAAAAAAATTATAGGCTGTTCATCTACAATGATCTCCAGTTCTTTAAAATGGACAAAAAAAACAGAGACATGTGGAAGAACACGAAAACAACCATCAAAATGGATAGAAGAATAACCAGAATGGCAAATGTTCACCCATTGATCAGCTCCAGGATGATCAAAAACAGTCTGGAGTTACCTGTAAGTGCTGTGACAGTTAGAAGATGCCTGTGTGAAGCTAATTTATTTGCAAGAATCCCCTGCAAAGTCCCTCTGTTAAATAAAAGACGTGCAGAAGAGGTTACAATTTGCCAAAGAACACATCAACTGGCCTAAAGAGAAATGGAGGAATATTTTGTGGACTGATGAGAGTAAAATTGTTCTTTTTGGGTCCAAGGGCCACAAATAGTTTGTGAGACGACCCCCAAACTCTGAATTCAAGCCACAGTTCACAGTGAAGACAGTGAAGCATGGTGGTGCAAGCATCATGATATGGGCATGTTTCTCCTACTATGGTGTTGAATATATATCGCACACCAGGTATCATGGATCTGTTTGGATATGTCAAAATACTTGAAGAGGTCATGTTGCCTTATGCTGAAGAGGACATGCCCTTGAAATGGGTGTTTCAACAAGACAATGACCCCAAGCACACTAGTAAACGAGCAAAATCTTGGTTCCAAACCAACAAAATTAATGCCTCGCAGATGTGAAGAAATCATGAAAAACTGTGGTTATACAACTAAATACTAGTTTAGTGATTCACAGAATTGCTAAAAAAGCAGTTTGAACATAATAGTTTAGAGTTTGTAGCATCAACAGCAGATGCTACTATTACTGTGAACACCCCCTTTTCTACTTTTTTTTACTAATAGCCCAATTTCATAGCCTTAAGAGTGTGGATATCATGAATGCTTGGTCTTGTTGGATTTGTGGGAATCTACTGAATCTACTGGTACCTTGTTTCCCATGTAACAATAAGAAATATACTCAAAACCTGGATTAATCTTTTTAGTCACATAGCACTACTATTATTCTGAACACTACTGTACTTGAATGTTGAGCTTGTGTAGATCTGTCTGGTGCTTTAGATCATGACTGATACCTGTGTGAATGTTTACTCTTTCCTGCAGCTCACAGGATTGACGCAGACACATAGGAGCCCCTCTGTTGACCAAAAACAACCTTCGACTGTACAATAGAAGATGGATAAACCTCCATTTTAGAGATGACAGATTTAAGTACTCAGAAATCAAGCATTCATCTTCTTTATGTTGTTGCTTTATAAATGCAGAATGACTGGTGAATCCGTTTTCATGGACTTTATTGTGGCCTGCTTCAAATTATCTCATGACACCAAAACCAGTGGCTGCCATCTCATTTGCCCGGTGTTCTGGTCTTTTGGGGGGTGTCTGTTTATTTTGGTATGCTTGTAATTTATGATCAACTTCTATATATGGTATTGCACACAAGCTGCAGTGCCCGTGTGGTAAACACATGAATCAACCTCTGTTTATTTGCCAGATTATTAAAAAAAAAATCTTTTCACGTGACTTTGCTGTTATGGTAGTTATTATCCCTGAACAAGTTACAGTATGTGCAGTGCATCCGCAGAGCATTCATTTCTGAGGTCTCAATCTTAAAAATAACCAGTTTCGTTTACTGGTTACATTCAGCAACTGCTGACAAGTTGTCCTTAGCTGCTAATGAAGTACTGTAATTTCCAGACTATTAGCCGCTACTTTTTTCACACACTTTGAACACTGCAGCTTTTACAATGATGCGGCTAATTGATGGATTCTTACAAGCTTTTGCATCCAAATGCGTCCAAATACGTCAGTTGATGCTGTCAGTTGATTTCCTGAAAGCTGCGCTCCTCATGCGGTGTAAATTCACACACAGTGTAAATATAAGGTCTTACCCCTTTCGTTTTAGTGAAGAAAAGACGGCCAGAGTTTGGCTGTCAGATCAGTCAGTGGAGCCGAGCCTTCTCCCCCCACCCTTCCACACCGGTTCTCTGTCTTGGCGCAACAAGTCGAAAAAGTCACGGCGCCTCATTAACATCTAATTTACCACAGACCCCATTCGATCTTGGCTGCACACGATGAATTCTCAAGAAAAGTTAAAATGACTCAGTTCTCTGTGTGGTGCATAGAGGAGCTGCGAGATGCCGTGCGCGCACTGGATGATGTGCATGTCAATATTGACATGTAGCGCTTCAGGGGAGAAGAAAGCATTTACGGTACGTATTTAATTAAAAGTTAAATCATTCTGTGTAAATATCTCATGTTACAACATGGAGGCCCGCGGTTTATAGACAAGTGCGGCTTATTTATGTACTTTTTCTTCTTTTTAAAATTGGCAGGTGTGGCTAATATTCGGGTGCACTCGATAGTCCAGAAATTACGGTAAATGTATAAAGTAACTGTTTAAAGTAACTTTTCATAGTTACTGTGGCAACACTGCTGACACTCCTCATCCAACCTGATGGAGGTTGAGAGGTGCTGCAAAGAGGAATGGGCAAAACTGCCCAAAGATGGGTGCACCAAGTTTGTGGCATCATATTCAAGAAGACCTGAGGCTGTAATTGTTGCCAAAGGTGCAGCATCAACAAAGTATTGATCAAAGGGTGTGAATGCGTGTGTACATGTGATTTTACTTTTGATTTTTAATAAATTTGCAATAATTAAAAAAAAAATTGTGTTGTCATTATGAGGTGCTGTGATCAGAATTTCGAGAGAAAAAAGAAATTTACTTAATTTTTGGAATAAGGCTATAACATAACAAAATGCAAAAGTGAAGTGCTGTGAATACCTTCTGGATGCACTGTTTGTGAAATGTTTAGAAGTTTACTTTTTTTATTATAATATGAATTTGTCAAGTTTTGTTGCCAGTTTAATAGATATTTTACAACAGTCTTGAGATAATGCTGTCATGTGTTGCTTAATTAATTTATTTTTGAGCTGCAGAATCTGGTAAATCCAAATACTGGCCAGAACTGTCACAAAAATTCATCCTTAGCTACAGTGAGGAAAATAAGTATTTGAACACCCTGCGATTTTGCAAGTTCTCCCACTTAGAAATCATAGAGGGGTCTGAAATTTTCATCTTAGGTGCATGTCCACTGTGAGAGACATATTGTAAAACAAAAAATCTGGAAATCACATTGTATGATTTTTTTTTATATATATATATATATATATATATATATATATATATATATATATATATATATATATATATATATATATATATATATATATATATATATATATATATATATATATATATATATATATATATATATATATATAATTTATTTGTATGTTACTGCTGCAAATAAGTATTTGATCCCCTACCAACCAGCAGGAATTCTGGCTCAGACAGACCTGTTACTTTTTCTTTAATTCTGCACTCTTTACCTGTATTAATTGCACCTGTTTGAACTTGTTACCTGTATAAAAGACACCTGTTCACACACTCAATCACACTCCAACCTGTCCAGCATAGCCAGGACCAAAGAGCTGTCTGACACCAGGGACAAAACTAGACCCGCACAAGGCTGGGATGGACTGCAGGACAGGCAAGCAGCTTGGTAGAAGACAACAACTGTTATGATTATTTATTAGAAAGTGGAAGAAATACAAGATGACTGTCAATCTCCCTCATTCTGGGATTCCATGCAAGATCTCACTTTGTGGGGTAAGGATGATTCTGAGAAAGCTCAGAACTACACAGAGCTCAGGTCATTGACCAGGACCTGGTCAAATATGGAAATTTGGTAAATGGATCTGCCTCCAAGACAGTAAAGCTCAGGCCCACGGGATATGTACAAGTGAGGTGTGGTCATCTCCAGTGTGTGCTCTGCAAGTGGAAACAGGAGAATTACCACTTAGCTTGCGGCGAAAGCAACTACAAGCAAATTATTGGATAAATCTGATGGGTTAGGGGGCTGATCACCCGGTTAAAGCAGTGATTCAGCCAAGCTGGGAGAGAGAAGGGGATAACTTACCAAGATTTGGGTGGTCAGGAGAGGAAGTCGCAAAGGAACTGTTGGTGCATGACAAAGTGCTCTGTATGGGAGTTTTGTGGTCTCCTGTTTCTTTGTGGCAGCTGGAAGTGCCCAGGGTTGACCTTGCACTGCTGGGACATAGGGCAGAGAGTAATAATGGCATCATGGTTAATGCATTTTATAAGCATTTAATAGATAAATATCAAGATCTTGTTTTACTTTTTACTGACAGGTGGAAGAATGCTGAAACTGGGGCTACTGGAGCACCTTTTGTAGTTCAGGGCTGGAATATTGAGTTATAGAGAACATCAGATTTCTTGAATGTGCATTATGATACAACTGACACTGAAGTGCAATAATATAATACCAGCACAGAGTGAAGGTGCTGATAACTGAAACTGAAGTTTGGCATCACTGTTGTAAAGGCAGTATGGGTAGTTGTGATTTGAGAAACCACATGATTGAAAGCGAAAAGGTTAACATGCACTATGGTTAAGAGCGTCATTGCTAATTTAGTGACATATCTTTACAATGAGTAAGCAGCAGACAATCGAAGCAATGAGACTTGACATCAGAACAAACAGCATTTTCTCTTTCTCTGAGTTTCAGGGGGCTCTAAAGCGGCTAGGATAGCCTCATCAAATACGTTCTTCAGTCCCCGCTACAGAAAGGGGGGAAGAAAAAGAGAAAAACAACCACACGACACAGAGTTAGGACAGTTTAGCCAAATGCTGTTGTGTGTGTATGTATGTATATATATATATATATATATATAAAGGATTTCATGTATTAGGAATCATTGTTAGGACCCTGTCACACCTTCATGATTTAGCCAGCGTATGAAAAATGCACCGAATATGCCTGATAAGTCAAATAAGTTACTTAGCTGTCACACCTTGATTTAACCAGCGTATGCTGACAGCCCCGTTTCTACCGAGTGGTTCAGGTCAGTACTGCACGGTATGGTCCGGGTCATAATGGTTAAGTCTGGCTTGGTTTACGTTTCCACCTCCGGCAGAACACTTTTGTCTGTCAGGAGCACGCAAATATTGACAAGCACGTCATCGAGCATAGTTATACGAGTACAAGAGAACAGATTTCTTGAATGTGTACAGTTGTATGTAAAGGTTTGGGCACCCCTGATGATTTCCATGATTTTTCTTTATAAATCATTGGTTGTTTGGATCAACAATTTCAGTTAAATATATCATATAGCAGATAGACACTGATATTTGAGAAGTGAAATGAAGTTTATAGGATTTACAGAAAGTGCAATAATTCTTTAAACAAAATTAGGCAGATGCATAAATTTGGGCACCCCAACAGAAAAAATACAACAGTATTTAGTAGAGCCTCCTTTTGCAGAAATAACAGCCTCTAACGCTTCCTATAACTTCCAATGAGAGTCTGGATTCTGGTTGAAGGTATTTTGGACCATTCTTTTTTACAAAACATCTCAGGTTTGTTGGTTTCTGAGCATGGACAGCCCGCTTAAAATCACACCACAGATTTTCAGTAATATTCAGGTCTGGGGACTGAGATGGCCATTCCAGAACATTATACGAGGTCTATTAGAAAAGTATCCGACCTTATTATTTTTTCAAAAACCATATGGATTTGAATCACGTGTGATTGCATCAGACAAGCTTGAACCCTTGTGCGCATGCGTGAGTTTTTCCACGCCTGTCGGGTGCGTCATTCGCCTGTGAGCAGGCTTTGAGTGAGGAGTGGTCCAGCCCCTCGTCGGATTTTCATTGTCAGGAAATGGCGGAATGATTTGGGCTTTTTTTCCATCAGAATTTTTTCAGACACTGTTAGAGACTGGCAGCTGGAAACCATTAGAAAAATTTATCTGGCTTTCGGTGAAAATGTTACGGGCTTGGTAGAGAATAAGGAGTGTTACTGTCGCTTTAAGGATGGCCCCCAGCAGTTGTGGGGCGTGCCGCGCTCCGAAGCCACCATCGACAGGCTGAACAACCATTTCATTTCTAAACGGATTGTTGTCCGTGACCATCGTGTGCCATTTCTGTGGTTATCACAAGTTGTCCGTGACCATCGTGTGCCATTTCTGTGGTTATCACAAGAGCTGGACATCAACCATTTTCCGGCCGATTTCACTTTTAACAAGAGATTTTGTCATGGAAAGCCGAGCGGAGGCTTCGCGCGTCACAATGGATTCGCTACTGGAGCGAGACAAAACCACCTCCGTTTTGGTCTCACAGGATGTCTTTGAGATGGCGTTCAGACAGCTGTCTGTGGTTTTTCCATCGAGTGATTATCCGACAAATTGTGGATGTGCCTGGACATGCCAGAACATGTCCCGTGAGGCTTCATCACGGCGTTGCTGTGCGCCATGCGGCACCGCCGTGACACGCGAAGCCTCCGCTCCTCTTTCCATGACAAAAACTCCTGTAACAGTGGAATGTGCCGTTCATTTCCAAACTGGACGCTGTGTTTTATCTGGGACGTCGTCTGACTAGCACAGGAATTGTGAAAAGACGTGGACATCAGCACTTTTTCGGCACATTGAGACAGACGTGCGGAGGAATTCCGCGCGTCACGGCGGTGCCGCATGGCGCACAGCAACGCCGTGATGAAGTCTCACGGGACATGTTCTGGCATGTCCAGGCACATCCACAATTTTTCGGATAATCACTCGATGGAAAAACCACCGACAGCTGTCTGAACGGCATCTCAAAGCTGTCCTGTGAGACCAAAACGGAGGTGGTTTTGTCTCGCTCCAGTAGCGAATCCATCGTGACGCGCAAAGCCTCCGCTCGGCTTTCCATGACAAAATCTTTTGTTAAAAGTGAAATCTGCCGGAAAATGGTTGATGTCCAGCTCTTGTGATAACCAGAGAAATGGCACACGATGGTCACGGATCCAGACAGCCATCCGTTTAGAAATGAAATGGTCGTTCAGCCTGTCGATGGCGGCTTCGGAGCGCGGCGCGCCCCACAGCCGCTGGGGGCCATCCTTAAAGCGACAGTAACACTCCTTATTCTCTACCAAGCCCGTAACATTTTCACCGAAAGCCAGATAAATTTTTCTAATGGTTTCCAGCTGCCAGTCTCTAACAGTTTCTGAAAAAATTCTGATGGAAAAAAAGCCAAAATCATTCCGCCATTTCCTGACAATGAAAATCGGATGAGGGGCTGGACCACTCCTCACTCAAAGCCTGCTCACAGACGAATGACACAGCCAACAGGCATGGAAAAACTCACGCATGCGCACGAGGGTATAAGCTTGTCTGATGCAATCACATGTGATTCAAATCCATATGGTTTTTGAAAAAAATAACAAGGTCGGATACTTTTCTAATAGACCTCGTACTTGTTCTTCAGCATGAATGCCTTAGTAGATTTTGAGCAGTGTTTAGGGTCGTTGTCTTGTTGAAAGCTCCAGCCCCGGCGCAACTTCAACTTTGTCACTGATTCATGAACATTGTTCTCAAGAATCTGCTGATATTGACTGGAATCCATGTGACCCTCAACTTTAACAAGATTCCCAGTGCCTGCACTGGCCACACAGCCACACAGCATGATGGAACCACCTCCAAATTTTACTGTAGGCAGCAAGTGTTTTTCTTGGAATGCTGTGTTCTTTTTCAGCCATGCATACCGCCCCTTGTTATGTCCAAATAACTCAGTTTTAGTTTCATCAGTCTGCAGCACCTTATTCCAAAATGAAGCTGGCTTGTCCAAATGTGCTTTTGCATACCTCAAGCGACTGTGGTGTGTATGCAAGAAAAGGCTTCTCTGCATTACAGCATCTCTTTGTGTAAAGTGCGCTGTATAGTTGAACGATGCACAGAGACACTATCTGCAGCAAGATCATGTTGTAGGTCTTTGGAGCAGGTCTGTGGGTTGACTGACTGTTCTCACCATCCTTCGCTTCAGTTTAGGAGATTTTTCTTGGCCTGCCACTTCGGGCCTTAACTGGTGCTGTGCCTGCGGTCTTCCATTTCCTCACTATGTTCCTCGCAGTGGAAACTGACAGCTGAAATCTCTGAGATAACTTTTTGTATTCTTCCCTTAAACCATGATGTTGAACAAACTTTGTTTTCAGGTCATTTTAGAGTTGTTTAGATGATTCTGTGTTGCCACTCATTAGAAGAGTTCCAAAGAGGAGAAACATTTGCAAATGGCCTCCTTAAATACCCTTTCTTATGATTGGATTCACCTGTGTAAGGAGGTCACAGGTCAATGAGCTTATCAAACCAATTTTGTGTTCCAATAATTAGTGCTAAATGTATTCAAATCAATACAATGACAAGGGTGCCCAAATTCATGCACCTGCCCAAATTTGTTTAAATTATTATTGCACACTTTCTGTAAATGCTAGAAACTTCATTTCACTTCTCAAATATCAGTGTGTTCGTCTGCTATATGATATATTTAACTGAAATTTCTGATCCAGACAACCAATGATTTATAAAGGAAAATCATGAAAATTATCAGGGGTGCCCAAATCTTTGCGTACAACTGTATATAGTGGAGCTGTTGGCTATTTTAATGACAGTCCAGTGGGCACCACAGATTTATCATCATAAAGTGTTGGTGTGCAGTGACTCTTTATCAGCTATCAGTAGTATTGGAACAGGATCATCCAGGAGTCAGCAAGACCTTGTTCTCTCTGTGTATGGCATTCCTTTGGTGATTAAGGATATGGCAAGGAAAGGAGTGGAGGTCAATAGCTAATAGAGTGACAGATTCAGGGATAGTTGTGAGAATTAGGCATACATTTTTGAATAGTACTGTCCTCCTCTTAGGGAAACACCAGGATGGCCTTTGTTTGGAATGTCACCAGCCAGAGACCGTGGAGCATGTACTCATGTGTTGTGAGAAATATTCCAGGGCAAGAGTGTTAAAGATTTTGTATATATGTTATCACTGTTAAACATTTGTACATTTGTCTTCTTTCTCATGAGAACGGTGTTGTGCTGTTTTGCACCTGTCTTAACGCAATCCTGAGAATTCAATTTTGTTTTAGCACTCTGGGGTCAATCTGAGCTGGGAATGAAGGGCTGGATGTACTTATTATTATAATATAACTTTGTTTTCGCAGCCTCTAACGACTGGGAGTAAGAGAACGTTTTGACTGTTGTGATGTGGTGCTTAGTGTGAAGGAGTGTGAAGGACAGGACACTTCAGGCAGATGCAGAACAGCTGATAACTGCAACAGACGAACGAGATGTGCTGACCTGTGTAAAAGAAAGTGTTCTTCCTTACAGCTGCACTTATTGACGTATGCGTTTATGTTACGGGAAGAAACTTGTCTTGCGTCATCACCCCCACCCTTAGGACAAGTTTTTTGTTTATGTGATGAGGGCGTCTCTTAATAAAAAGAGCGGAAAAGCAGGCCAGACTTTAGTGTAGCCTTGGTGTACAGCCTGACTGCACTCCGCGCGTAAAATTTGACTTTCTGTCTCACTGGTGTTTCTTGACTCTGTTTGTCTTGTTAAAGGTTTTAAAAATGTTTGGAGGAGAAAATACCCAACAAAGAGTTTCTTTTTGTCAGAATTTAGAAGGATAGGCCTGGATAGAGTTTCTGTGGGCAGTATTTTGGACGTGGAGTCAAGTGGGAGGGGGGCATCGTGGTTTTTTAAGCATCTGAAACTCTGAACTCGAGAGGATTTAGTGCAACTGTAAGGGACTGATGCAGCAGGTGGCAGCAATGCACCAAAAAGGATGCCGGCTGCCGGTATACGCCAAAGAAGAAGAAGAAGAAGACGACGACGAAGAAGAAATATAAGTAGTTTAGCGGCGAGAGATGCCACAAAAAAGAAAACAACCAAAATACGAGTGGAGGTCGGTAGCAGTTAATTTGTTTATTTTTCTTTTTTGGAAGAGAAAGTCTAAATACGATAAAGCTACATTTAGTAACAAGGAAAAGATTTTAAAAACTGATTGGACTGAAGCTAAATCACGTGGATGTCCGCTGACATTTACTTCCGTGTGTTTTTTTGTGTGTGTTTTTAAAGAAAATAACACGCAAAGCTAATGTGCCGAGTTGTAACGCACAAATTCGTAGTCGAACGACCAACAAATTATTTTATGTTTTGTGTTTGGTCGTATTTAGTTGTAACTGGGTCGTTGTGTTCTCCCATTAGGCAAGAAGAAAACAGTTATGGGTTCTTCTCAAAGCTCTGACTCCACGGAGTTGTCGAGTCCCACCTCAGCGGCTGCCACTTCCTCAGATGTAGTAAGTCTTTAGTTTCAACTTTACCGATGCCGATCTGATCATGCACGAAGACGTTTTATTTTGTTTTGTTTTAATTATGGCGAGCTGAGTGCCGATCAGAAGGTTTTGAGCATAATAGAATAATAATAATAAAAAATTCCAATTTTTGCATTTAGAAAAGATGAGATAACCTGGTAGGTTCAATTGAAAAATTGAAAAATTCAATTGAAAAATTGAACCTGCCATGACTTGAAACCAATTCACTAATATACTATTACAGTTAGCTGTGAAGTGAATGGATCTGTGTATTGTATTTTATTTTAATTTATTATTTTTGTATTTATTTATTTTTTGGTTCTTTACATATATTTTTATGTTTCTCCTGTTTTTGTCAATTGTTGGGGTTTGGTGTATAAAAAAATGAACGGCACAGAATATAGTATAGTGCTGGAATGTTTTGTGAATAATGTACTGTTGAAAATGATGAATAAAATTGGGAAGAAAAAAAATTCCAGACTCGAGTACATAGGTATGTATGTAACATCTGTCACCAGGGGGTTCTCATCCTGGACCTCTATTTTAAGCTGGTGAGAAGAATAGCATATATGATGGGATTTACAGACTTGTTTATACGCTGCATGAACCCATGTACCAAAATCCTGATCACAGCCTGGCAACACTAGGTCAAAGACTGTGCAGGGTGCACTTGTACTCTCAAATTTGGAGAATCGAATGAATAATTTAAAAATGTTATGAAAGGACACATACAGTTTGTTTATTTATGGTTTCTTGTAGTTCCACCAAAGTTCAGCTGTGTACATAGAACAGTATGAACAAAGCAAGGTTATAGTCCAAATTATTAACCAATATCAGGTGAATCATGCGTTTTGTGGCATGTTTGTATCTGTAAATGGCGGTACAGTCCACACATCATGCAATTCCTGGGAATCTGAAATGTTCGGGGAGATTATCAACCTGTTTGGAATGTCCTACCAAGAGCATACCTACTGAATATTTTCAAACATTGTTACAGTTTGAAAGTGCCCCCTGGTGGCAGGTGGTATCACCTACAGACACCCCCATATATACTGTACTGTTACAAAATAATGGCTATAGTTCATTTTAAGGTGCACATTTTACTCTCAGGCTGTATATTATGTGCTTGCAAATATTGTTTTGGCATGTGACATAGGTGTAACTGTCATTGGGTAACATACAACAAGAAGAAATTATGAGATTGTGATCATCACAGAAATAAGCATATGCTTGGCAAATAAGGAATTGTCAGGATCCTTCAGGTTTGCATTCCAGTCACTTATCAATACCACGGCAGTAGAGTCAAATTCCTCAATTAATGCACTCAACACACCGAAATCCTCCAAGTACTTAAGATCATTTTTCCTGCACCAGTGAGGTAAATATAAATTAATTATATATATATAGCCAAAGAATGGCAACGCTCCCTGGGGGTGACCATACAAAACCTCATCCCTGAAGTCAGTCGAAGAAGCTCTGACGCCATGGAAAAGTCTAAGTTATTTAGATTATGCAAGGCCTGCTTACTCACCATGTTTACTGGATACAGATAATGTCAATGCTGTCCAACACATACACCAGATCTTGTCAAAGATCAAGGTCTCTTGAAACCTTGCCCAACCGATTTGGATTTTTGCAGGGCTAATACAATACCGATATTGGGGTGTAAAATCATTTACAATACCAATGTTAGGGAGTAAAACATTTCCGATACTGATAATATGAAAGTGTTAATTTTGCACTAATGTTTACCAAGGATGAGAGAAAAAAAATGGCAGATTTATGCAGAAATGCAGCTGTGTGAAGGGGTTGCTTGAACATAAGGGGCGATTGCCAAATAGGAAAAGGGGGGATTATTTTTTTTTCTGTCTGAACTGTCTCTGTTACAGTGGTTATCAGTGTTCCAGACAGTTTGATCTGCCTTCTGAATGCCATTGTCCAGTCAGGTCTCACCCATTTTGGCGCAATTTCAGTCAAGTTGAAAATCGCTCCACTACATCTCATCTAGTTTCTCATGTAAAATCAATATTTACACAAAACAGAGCTTTCAGTGTAATCTTTATGGGTTCCGGATGTGCACAGCACATTCCGTGTGAAAAGCGTGGGCTGTGGCGTCCATCAGTGCTGCATTCAAAACCCCTGAGAGGTTCGGAGCCTCGGACTCTGAGCTTAATAAGTCAATTTACCGACGATACAGGTGGGGGTTTTTTCAGTCTGCTGGACATTATCTGTCAGTGAGTGCTTTACCATCATTCAGACCATTTGGTATTATTATTATTTTTTTTTTTTCTGAAATTTTTTATTTAGTTTTTTAGGCAATAGAGAATATTACATTGCTTTTTAGTTAGAAATCTGTTCAGTTTCCCCTGTAGTCTGGGGGGGGGGGTCTACCGGCCTATCACAAAGAAAGTTAAAGAGAATGATACAGAAATTTAAAGAAAAAAAATACACAATAATAACTCAAATTAAAACACTAACACAAGATAGCATCATGATCATCCTTGAGATGTTTCTGCAGCTTAATTAGAGCCCACCTTGGGTAAATTCAATTGATTGGACATGATTTGGAAATGCCAACACCTGTCTACATACAACCCCAATTCCAATGAAGTTGGGACGTTGTGAAAAATGTAAATTAAAAACAGAATACAATGATTTGCAAATCCTCTTCAACCTATATTCAGTTGAATACACCACAAAGACAAGATAGTTAATGTTCAAACTGATAAACTTTATTGTTGTGCAAATATTTGCTCATTTTGAAATGGATGCCTGCAACATGTTTCAAAAAAGCTGGGACAGTGGTATGTTTACCACTGTGGTACATCACCTTTCCTTCTAACAACACTCAATAAGCATTTGGGAACTGAGGACACTAATTGCTGAAGCTTTGTAGGTTGAATTCTTTTCCATTCTTGCTTGATGTACAACTTCAGTTGTTCAACAGTTCGGGGTCTCTGTTGCCATATGTTGCGCTTCATAATGCGTCACCCATTTTCAGTGGGCGACAGGTCTGGACCGCAGGCAGGCCAGTCTAGTACCCGCACTCTTTTACTATGAAGCCACGCTGTTTTAACACGTGCAGAATGTGGCTTGGCATTGTCTTGCTGAAATAAGCAGGGACGTCACTGAAAAAGATGTTGCTTGGATGGCAGCATGTGTTGCTCCAAAACCTGGATGTTCCTTTCAGCATTGATGGTACCATCACAGATGTGTAAGTTGCCCATGCCATGGGCACTAACACACCCCCATACCATCACAGATGCTGGCTTTTGAACTTTGCGCTGGTAACAATCTGGATGGTCTTTTTCTTCTTTTGTCCGGAAGACATGACGTCCATGATTTCCAAAAACAATTTGAAATGTGGACTCATCTGACACAGCACACTTTTCCACTTGGCGTCTGTCTGTCCATTTCAAATGAGCTCAGGCCCAGAGAAGGCGGTGACATTTCTGGATGTTGTTGATGTATGGCGTTTGCTTTGCATGGTAGAGTTTTAACTTGCACTTGTAGATGTCATGACGAACTCTGTTAACTGGCAATGGTTTTCTGAAGTGTTCCTGAGCCCACACGGGAAGATCCTTTACACAATGATGTCATGTTTAAATGCAGTGCCACCTGAGGGATTGAAGGACACGGACATTCAATGTTGGTTTTCGGCCTTGCCGCTTACGTGTAGAAAGTTTTCCAGATTCTGTGAAACTTCTGATTTATATTATGGACTGTAGGTGATGGAATCCCTAAATTCTTTACAGTTGAATGTTGAGAAACATTGTTCTTAAACTGTTGGACTATTTGTCCACGCAGTTGTTCACAAAGCGGTGATCCTCACCCCATCTTTGCTTGTGAATGGCTGAGCCTTTTGGGGATGCTTCTTTTACAGTGAGTAAAATAAGTATTTGAATACCCTGTGGTTTTGCAAGTTCTCCCACTTAGAAATCATGGAGGGGTCTGAAATTTTCATCTTAGGTGCATGTCCACTGAGAGACATAATCTAAAAACAAAAAATCCCAATGTATGATTTTTTTTATTTTTTATATAATTTATTTGTATGTTACTGCTGCAAATAAGTATTTGAACTACCAACCAGCGAGAATTCTGGCTCTCACAGACCTGTTAATTTTTCTTTAAGAAGCCCTCTTATTCTGCACTCTTTACCTGTATTAATTGCACCTGTTTGAACTTGTTACCTGTATAAATGACACCTGTTCACACAATCAATCACACTCCAACCTGTTTACCATAGCCAAGACCAAAGAGCTGTCAAAGGACACCAGGGACAAAACTGTAGACCTGCACAAGGCTGGGATGGACTACAGGACAACAGGCAAGCAGCTTGGTAGAAGACAACTGTCTTGATTATTTATTAGAAAGTGGAAGAAACACAAGATGACTGTCAATCTCCCTCAGTCAGGGATTCCATGCAAGCTCTCACTTTGTGGGGTAAGGATGATTCTGAGAAAGCTCAGAACTACACAGGAGGACCTGCTCAATGACCTGAAGAGAGCTGGGACCACAGTCACAAAGATTACATTAGTAACACATGATGCTGTCATGGTTTAAAATCCTGCAGGGCAGCAAGGTCCCCCTGCTCAAGCCAGCACATGTCCAGGCCTGTTTGAAGTTCATCACTGACCATCTGGATGATCCAGAGGAGGCATGGGAGAAGGTCATGTGGTCAGATGAGACCAGAATAGAGCTTTTTGGAATCAACTCCACTTACCATGTTTAGAGGATGAGAACAACCCCAAGAAACCATCCCAACCATGAAGCATGGGGGTGGAAACATCATACTCTGGGGGTGCTCCTCTGCAAAGGGTACAGGACAACTGCACCGTATTAAAGGGAAGATGGATGGGGTCATGTATTGCGAGATTTTGGCAAACAACCTCCTTCCCTCAGTAAGACCATTGAAGATGGGTCATGGCTGGGTCTTCCAGCACGACAATGACCCCAAACACACAGCCAGGGCAACTAAGGAGGGGCTCCGTAAGAAGCATTTCAAGGTCCTGGAGTGGCCTGGCCAGTCTCCAGACCTGAACTCAATAGAAAATCTTTGGAGGAAGCTGAAACTCAAAACCTGAAAGATCTAGAGAAGATCTGTATGGAGGAGTGGACCAAAATCCCTGCTGCAGTGTGTGCAAACCTGGTGAAAAACTACAGGAAACGTTTGACCTCCGTAATCGCAAACAAAGGCTACAGTACCGAATATTTACATTGATTTTCACAGGTGTTCAAATACTTACTTGCAGCAGTAACATACAAATAAATTATTAAAAACTCATACATTGTGATTTCCGGATTTTTTTTAAATTTTTTTTTTTTTTTTATAATTATGTCTCATAGTGGACATGCACCTAAGTTGAAAATTTCAGACCCCTCCATGATTTCTAAGTGGGACAACTTGCAAAATTGCAGGGTGTTCAAATACTTATTTTCTTCCCTGTATACCTAATAGTGACACTCACCTGTTTCCAATTAGGTGTTGTATGAGCATTCATCAACTTTCCCAGTCTTTTGTTGCCCCGTCCAAAATTTTTTGAAATGTGTTGCAGGCATTCATTTCAAAATGAGCAAATATTTGCACAAAAACAAAAAAGTTTATCAGTTTGAACATTAAATATCTTGTCTTTGTGGTGTATTCAATTGATTTCTTAGTTTTTTACTTTTAATAAATTAGAAAAAAAAAACTTTTTTTCATGTCATTCTGGTTGGTGTGTTCTGGGTGTTGTGAGTAGAATTTTGAGGGGACAAAATTAATTTTCTCAATTTTGGAATAAGGCTGTAACATAACAAAATGTGAAACAAGTGCAGCACTGTGAATACATTCCAGACGCACTGTATATTAATGTTTAAAATGTAGTTGATGGGAGGTTTAAATGCTAAAGCTTTAAACCACTTAAGAGAAAGTCATTTGCAGTGTTGCTCATCAGCTGAAACATTGGCTGAGAGCCTCATTCAAAAAAGATGGAAAGACTTGTCTCCTTTGTGGTTAATAATTGGGGAATGGGCTGCATTTATATGAATGCTCAAAGCACTTTACAATGATGCCTGACATTCACTGTACCTGACAGGCTATTAATGTTGGATATTCATTGTGATATTAAAACTGATTGTTGAAGTTGGTATTTGAGGTATGTGGAGAACCAATGATTGCTGGAAAACCTTTTACACTGGTCTGCAGCTGAAATGCTTCTGAAATGGAGTCAAACTTTACTAATTTTGGGCCAAGGGGAATGAAAATGTTGTTTGAAATTGTTGACTGGCTGTAGTTTTAAGAAATGCTACTACTGTGCTACTAAGGATTAATATATAACCCTTTTGATGATTTTTAAAGTGTTACAAAAAGGGAACAGGTGAAATATTATATAAACAGAGAATATAAAAAGATCTATGTTTATGGTTTTGTTCATGAAAACTACCGTTAACACAATATAATTATGTAGAGGCAGAATGTAAAACCTTATATATCTTAGAAATGGTAGCCAATTAGCCATTGTTATTGTCATATTTGAATTCAACACGCCAAAATCCATAATAAATAGCACATTTTATTTCTGAAGCAGACAACTTCTAAATATTTTTATACCAGTGTTATTAGCCAAAAATTAATTTTGTCCTTTTTTCCCTTCTTGTTAGTTTGTCAACCTTCCTCTGGAGATCTTGGAGGAGACCTTCTTGAATCTTCCAGCCCAGCAGGTGGTTAATGTTTGCTGTCTGGTGTGCAAACAATGGAAATTTGTGGCCGATAGTGATTCTTTGTGGAAAGAGAGATGTAGAAGAGAAGGCTATTACCGTGACGGTTCTTCTAAAATTCCCGAAGACTGGAGACTGTTTTATTTCTTGTGCAAAAATAGAAGAAACCTCCTCCAGAATCCAAAAGGAGACCGTAAGAAATCTCTAGACTACAGTAGTTGCACCCAAACAATGGTGCTGTTCTTAATGTCATTTTCTTTCTGATCTGCAAATTAACATTAAAAATTTCTTTCTCAACCAATTCATTCTTATAGAAAAATTAAGTGGCTGGCACATTTTGGAGAACGGTGGTGACAAATGGAAAGTAGAGGAACCTATGGTGCCACATCCAGATGAGACGGTCCAGAAAAACTTTGTGACCTCTTATATGTAAGTACTCAACAGCATCAGTGCAGAAAATACAAATCAGGCATATAATACAGTTGTGCAGTTCCACAAATGTTTTTGTTGTGTGCAGGATGTGTAAAAAGTGCCAGTTGATTGACTTGGAGAAAGAGGGTTACAACTCGTCATTTATGGATGTCTTCCAGCCAGCCATCAAAATATCTGATTGGTAAGAAAACTGAAGAGTAACTTTGTCCACCCAGCTCTTATTCAGTCTGATCCACGTCACCTAATGCAGTATCTCTGACCCAGCCAGGATGTAGTCTGCATGATTCCCTGGAGTTTACAAATTCCAGCTCTTAATTACTTTACTTCACCCACTGCCACCTGGATGTCCCTGTGAGACTTTGCTGGCTTAACCACCCCCTAGTGTACGTCTAGCTTTTAACCAGGTCTCTGCCTCTGTAATGTGTACCTGGAGCTAGAAACCTTTCAGTAGGTGCCGATATGGTCCACACCAGCCACAAGGCAATTGTACTGGTCAACTGTCTGTGGTGCTGGTGAGTATTGGACTTTTACAGTTGGCTCTGTGGCAAATATGAACCTCAGCACTTCCATCTCCTTCCTTCTTGAAGTCTTGTATGTTGGATGTCAACAGAAATGAGGTTTGAATCTTTCTGTACCACTGATAATTTCACCCTTTTGATGAGACAGAAACTGCAGGCTTCTGACCATGTTGCTGTCAGGGTTTTTTCTTGGCCTGCTTCTGAGGGCATTGTGAAACACTTGGTATTTGCAGTGCACTAATAATTGTGCCCACCTCTTATTCACTTGCACTGACAACCCAACTCTGGCCTACACGTTACATTTGTCCAGGAATTTGTAGGTTGCAAGAAAACAGGACCTGGGAGAAATTATATTTCAGACTAAATGTTTATTGGAAGGAAACCCCCATCTTTCCCCTAGTCAAGTAACGTATGTGTCACCATTTTAAAAGGAAAGGAGCTGTTGCTTTCCATGCTCCATTTTCAAAGACTGGAAGCAGTGTCAGTGCTGAACTGTTCATCTTCCCAACAGAACTTTTGTAGGCATATACCAGCAACCTGATATACTAACAGTGCAGATTGAGGATTGCATCTTTCAAATGGAAGAAAAAAACAAAACAAAACAAAAAAACACATATTGTCCATTTAATATGTTTGCCTGAATGTGCAGTTTGGGGTGTGTCGACCCGACTATGCAAAGTACTGGACAGTGCACATGCAAATAGTTACATTTCGCACATAAAATGTGACTTACAAGCCCAAAAGAATTTCAGGTGCTAAAGATTGTCTGTCTGTATTTTGCATATTTGAAAGCAGGGTGCTGCTACCTGTTGTGGGATTGCAGACCAACAATCAGGCCATTAGGTTTTGGTGCAAAGTGTCTTAGTAATCATTGTGCTGGTGCATTTCCCTGTGCAGCAGAATTTGGATTTTTTGTCGATTGCTAATAATTTCAACCAACTGCGTCTGTTTCTGTGTCGAGGTATGCACCACGCTGGGATTGCGGCTGTGAATATGAGATCTGTGTGGAGTTGCTGAATGCGAGAAAGCGGATAATCCAGAAATTTGCTCCTGAGAGGATTTATTTTGAACAGTGGAACAACCAACAGTGGAATCAGGTATCCTCTGTTCAATTCCTGGTCAGTCAGGAAAATCAGTAAGGTCTCTTCAGCATAGTCCTTTTGTGAGGATGTGGTTGAATATGATGGGTTATTTAGTCAAATCCCAAAACATTAGGAAGGATTATAGTCAGTGTGTCTTCAATCTTAAACAAATTAAATCTACCTCTTAGAATAAAACTAAAGACCCTGAAAACAAGAATGTGTTGTCAGTTTGTCCTACCACATAAAAAGGTGTCAGTCCCCCAGCCAAATCTGAATGAATGAAAATGTCAACAAATACAATAAGTTTCAAAATGATCACAAATCAGTGCGACAGGCAGTTATTGCTTCATGGGCGCCTCCGAGACGTGGACAGCTTGTGGCTTCGTCACGTTACTGTGCAGTGGTTAATTTTTTTTTTTTTTTTTGTTAAAGGCTGGGAAAGGGGGCAGGGTTTCAGTGCAGAAGGTTCCAGGTTCAAATCCCACCCCTGCCACATTTGTCCATGTAACGTGGAGTTGCGTCAGGAAGGGCATCCGGCGTAAAACCTGTGCCAATTCAACATGCAGATCCACCTTGGATTTACTGTGGCGACCCCGAGTGCAAACAAGGGAACAGCCGAAGGGACTTACTTTGTTAAAGGCTGGGAAACCCGACACTGTCACTGCGAGCTTTTCCTCCATGCTTGGCTGCTTTACGGAACCAAAGTTAGATTGATTTATTTCAAATGTGTGCCACCACTTAGCTTGCAAAAAACCATCTCTGAGGGTATTATCTGGTTAGAAAAACAGGATTTGTAGATGTAAAAATGTTTATTCCGTACTGTTTACAAAATGAAAGAGGAGGAAAAAAAAAACAGATTTATACAGAACTTGAAATTGTCATCTTAATAAAAATTGTGGGTCTTGCCATCAAATGATTTTGTTGATAGACTGAACATTAAGTCAGTTTTCAGTAAATTCATACTAATTGTAATTTATCACGGAAGCCAAGAGTTTTTTACCCAACAAATGGCCCCAGTCTATTCTTCCCCTCAGATACTTTAACATTTAAGAATTTTATGCCATTCAAGGCTGTATGTTACAATGAAGAAATGCTCAGGCTTATTGAGGATCCTGACATAGTTGTTTGTTTTTTCAGTTGACCCACATATTCCAAAACTATGGACCTGGAGTGCGATATATCCTCTTTACACACGGAGGAAAGGACACGCAGTTCTGGGCAGGATGGTATGGAATTCGTGTTACCAACAGCTCTGTGGAGATATGTCCTGAAAAGTGACACACATACCATCTAATACCTGCTGCCATCCTCTGCCTAATATTGCACCTTTTGAAAGCCTTATTTTTGTACTGTTCATGTGGAGTTTTTGCACATAAAGAATGATAAATACTCCGTGTACATAATGTAAATGAACCTTGAATGTGTTGTATATATGTAACCATTAGACATCGTGAAGTTAGTGTCGAGATTGCTACTGTATATGTGGCATACTAAAATTACACAGTTCAACTCATTCAAAATGCTGTTCATATAATTTCAGTGAAAATCTTATCACTTAAAATGAGGTATTTAACAGGGGATTGCATACACTCCATATTGGATTTTGGTCAAGCAGGGGATTGTGGGAAATGTGTGCGTGCTGCAGATACACTCAGAAAGTAAACAGCCTCAGAATGCTGGGGATTACTTGTGTCCCTGGATGCTTCGTAACAGAGTTGGATATAGGGAAGCTAGTTTGCGCACTCCTTATACCGCTAATGTAATGCTACCGTGCCTACGTGAGGGCACAGCCACCATTACCAAAGAAGGCAAAAATTACCCAGATGTGCAATACAGCCTCCATGTGAGTGAATGCGGAAGTACAGATGGCACTCAATGCAACAGGTTTCTGTGTAGGCTCTCAGTTGTCCAGGTGGTTTCCATAGTAGAGATGCTTGAATCTTCGACTGGACTGGGTTGCTTGACGTGAGGACGTTTCATTTCAAATCACAGAAGCTTCCTCAGCTAAAATTCTTGCTCTGGTAGTTTGACTTCTGTCTTGACTCTTGTACAAGAAAACGGGTCAACATCCATCAAATCAGCAAAACCAAGAGTTTGGAATCTGCTTATGAATGGCAGCAATATTGCAGTGAGCCTGTTAGACTAACTGGTGCTCATCATACCTCCTTCTCACCGTATGAAGATGTGCATGAAAGAAAATAATTCCAGTTCAACAATGTCAAAGGGAGAAAATTGAGATTTTTGTTCTATTGATGCATCATGTAATAATTCTGTAAGCACAACTTCTCTGCAACCGCTTCATGGATTTCAAGGAAGCCACTAAATGGGAGCACACCACTTGATGTGGAAAACATTTTTTGGTCAGACATCAAGGGAAGAAAATTATTTTTTTTTTTTTAATGGATCAGATTTGACAAATACACAAAGTGGTTCACAATTTTTTTTTCAAGTGTTAAATTACAAATTATATACTACCACCAATCTATAATACAAGTAACTGGTATGGCAGAGCAGGGGGAATCATTTGGGGAGCTTGAGCTCCTCTTTGTTTTGCTCTGTAATGTGATGGTGAAACCATGTAAATTTTTTTTTTTCCTTCGTGTAATGTTCTGTGGCATACACGTTCTTACGCCATACATATGTTATGTGTACATACAGAGCCATCAAGTCAACATAAGGGTAAGTTATAATACTGGTTTATTGTGACATGTTATCACAAGCATGATACAGTACAACTGAATAAAAACCTAAGACACAAAGGTAATGTTCTCATTTGAAAATTACTTTAGTCACCCTCTCTCATTTGCATTATTGCTAGCATTGGTTTCATAGGAGTTGCACTCACAGTATTTACAGATTGACTTCAAAGTACATTAAGTATTGACATGATCAAAATGTGTTGCTCTCTCACTTGTTGCAGGGAAACAGCAGGTTTACTCGGTTTAGAAAGTCGTGTACTCCACAAGGTTTGTACACAAACATCCAAAAGGAGCTGAACTGAAGCAACTTTTGACAATTGGTATTTGGGATGTTACAGAACTTAATTCATGCCAACTACAAATTGGCATGAATACAGAGATGATTATGTTTAATCTCGTCACAATTACTTAAATGTAGCAGTAACACGATACTTCACATTATGCTCAAATACTGTAGGTTTTCCAACTTTTTGAATTAGCCTTCCTAAAATCTTGTGTAAATAGCCATTATCTCTATAAAAATGAAGATATGCTTGATCAAGAGCTGAATATTCTGTTAAGGAATATTGTTGGTAAACTTCAAATGCTCAGTCTTCCAGATTACTTCATTAATTACTTGTTATATTAACCATCTTGCAGAACCTTCTTTATCAATTTGTGTGCCTCTTTTTCAGTGACACGAAAACATCATGATGTCTGAGAATCGAAACAGAATTCCATCAATGGCCACAATGTTTTTAAATTATTGCGGGTTCACAGCAGAAACACTTGAATGACAGTGCTATAAAAAAAAAAAATGTTGGAATGTGTTTTGCAGCAAACCTCTCCAGCACCATTAAGCTAGGTTTATCGTTGAAGGTGAAGGCAACACTTAAAACAGTACGCATTTACGTCTTTTCTTAGGTTCAGGAGGCTCCAGGGCAGCCAGTATTGCCTCATCAAACACATTCTTTAATCCTTTCTGTGGAAACAAAATGTGGATATTCAAGAGGGTGCCATGTAACCAATACAACAAACATTCAAGGATTTATTAATTTACTCGCCAACAACAAAATTGTGCAGAAATTCAGCAGGGCAATCAAAACATTTCTTTTAATCAAATAACATACAGGGCTTTCTTTGAAATAAAGACCAAAAAAAAAAAGTTGAAACTGACAAAAGTTTGTTAGTCTGACTGAAGATGGCATTATGATACAACTGACACTGAAGTGCAATAATATAATAGCAGCACAGAGTGAAGGTGCTGATAACTGAAACTGAAGTTTGGCATCACTGTTGTAAAGGCAGTATGGGTAGTGCTTTGAGAAATAAGAAAAGCACATGATTGAAAGCGAAAAGGTCAACATGCACAATGGTTAAAAGAGCGTCATTGCTAATTTAGTGACATATCTTTACAATGAGTAAGCAGCAGACAATCAAGGCAATGAGACACGACATCAGAACAAACAGCATTTTCTCTTTCTCTGAGTTTCAGGGGGCTCTAAAGCGGCTAGGATAGCCTCATCAAATACGTTCTTCAGTCCCCGCTACAGAAAGAGGGGGAAGAAAAAGAGAAAAACAACCACACGACACAGAGTTAGGACAGTTTAGCCAAATGCTGTTAGCAAAAAACAAGGCACTGAGGAAACAGCCATGCTTGCCGCTGTAGTATCAAGCATTGCTGCTGCCAGGCGTTACCTGCGTCAGGGCCGAGCACTCCACGTATTTAACTGCCTTAAGGTCGCGGGCCAGCTTTTCTGCCGTCTCAAAGGTGATTGGCTTCTGTTTGTTCTTGGCTAGCTTCTCCACTGTGGAGGAGTCATCTCGCAGGTCAATCTGGGTGCCGACCAAAAGGAACGGGGTCTTGGGACAGTGGTGAGTTATTTCAGGAACCCACTGGAGGAAAAGCCACACCACATCAGCCACAGGCCGATGCTTGAGCAACACTCTTAAACCAAACCATTCTCAACTTTTTTTTTTGAAGAATATCAATCATAAAAGGGCTCAGACCTAAAAAGTATTTTCCAATTGTCAAACTGCATGAACACAATCAACTACAAACTTTATCACGATTCTGTGGCTAATTCTAGGCTCGTGTGTGAAGAGCAGCTTTCGTCTACACACTGGATGTTTCTACAGATAGCATGACAGAGCTGCTGTCTCTGTAAGTAGTTCTTGTTGGACAACCAACCTACCCCATCTAGTCCGTCTTGTGTGTCAGAGTGTAAATGCTTAGCTGGCTGAAGTGGGAAAGGATTTCATGATTCAGGTCAGTACTGCACGGTATGGTCCGGGTCAGAATGGTTAAGTCTGGCTTGGTTTACGTTTCCACCTCCGGCAGAACACTTTTGTCTGTCAGGAGCACGCAAATATTGACAAGCACGTCATCGAGCATGTGTACGCTTTTGTGCAGCCCCTCTCCTCCACACGGACAGATATTTTTACATTTAACATTTTAATTTAATTTTATTTTTTGTCTTGGTGGCTGATGGGATTTATTTTCATTGTGTGCAGAATGCTGAAGAATCAAATGATGCCTGTGGTAAAGGCTGACATGAATGAACGAGGCGCTGTATTTTCAGATGTCATTTTCCAAAATCAGGAGGTTTTATGTGGCTTTAATATTTAACACACTGAACTGTTCACAAGAGGACTGCAGCTTTCAGTTGTTGAGCCAATCAATGGACATATTTCTAACACAAGAAATGTGTCAATCGCATAACTTACCTACAACTTATGGTCCACGTATGAGATATATGCTGGCATGCATCGAAAATATTGTGCATGCCCAAAATCTTGACATGCTCACTGTATATAAATAAGCGTGCTTCAATGTGCTCTTAACTTATGCAAAACGTACCCATAACGTAGACATACACCTGCGTTTTTAATTCTGTACGCTGACTAAATCGTCAAGGTGCGACGGGTGTTAAATTTGACATCCATCAGGTTATAAACATGTGGAAGTTGCTCATTTGCCTTCCAGTAGAGTGCTGGAATGAAGTGTTGAACACTGACTAAATGTTTAATTTTTACGTGAGCAAACTACCTACACTGTTCTGTTTTTATCTCTGAGCTCTAATCTAAGCAAACCAATTTACCTTATTTTCTCCTCTGCCATTACAGGGTGTTTGTTAAGGCTGGGTATTGATTCAAATTTCAAGAATCGATTCTGATTCTTAAGATTCAGAACTGATTGTTTCAATTCAATATTGATTTGGGTTAGTGTTATTAAAATCATTTTTTGAGCTGTTACCTGATTGTCTAGTTATGCAACATAATACTACTTTATAAAATTTGGCCCATAAAATGCAGGCAATAGTGTTTCAGAGAGTTATAAATTAAAACATTTTCTGGGGGAGAATGGCCCCGGACTCCACAACAAAACTCACACCTACACCGCTCACTGTGGTGTATGTTGCAAGAGGAACTTTTCCCATAGCCGCGCAGCGAGTGCTGGAGGAAAGTTCTCCTGAGTCCTGCAGCAGAACTTTTCTCCTGCAGTAGGACAACACGGCTATGGGAAAAGTTCTCCCACAGTCCACACCAGAGAACCTGAGTGTGCTGTCCCACGGGAAAGGCACGTTATGAGAAATGGGGGAAAAAAACCCTACTGTGTGAATTAAACACCGAATGATTCTATTTTCTTGCCCGCAACAACAGACAAGTGTCCCGGTAGTCATGATTGGCATATTTAAATGGCTTTGACAGAGATTGATGAATAAATTGTGGACACGCTGCTTCTAAATCACAACCAGTGCATCCACAATCAATGTAGAAAAATGATCATTTTCCATTACACACCCTGGGAAACAGCGTAACAGCCCAACTGCAGCGTAATCTTTTCACACACGCTGTTACAACGCTGGCGAGAAGTACACACACACTTTTTTTTTTTTTTTTTTTTTTAATCGATCTTAGAGGTATGACTCAATCTTTGGGAATTAAAAAGAAGATCAACAAACTAGTACTAGTGTTTGTCAGTTCTCTTTAAGTCAGGCACTTCATATAGTCCTGCTCAGGACTCTTGAAACCCCTGATTTTTCAGTACAGAATTTAAACTATGTTCCAAATTAAACGGCAAGAACTAATTTATTTTCTCTGAAATGTTATGATTAATAATCAGGACAATCTTATTGTATACTTTTCTTATTTACATCCTGACAACGCGACTGATTTTCTTTGAGACACTTCTCTGACAATATGAGACTGACTTGTGATCACATAACAAGCTATATATATATATATATAAATAAATTGGGAATCAGTGCATTGGACAACCACAGCAACTCACCTTTTCTTTAACATTCTCAAATGAGGAAGGTGAAACAACTGAGAAGCAGACTAAGAAGACATCTGTCTGTGGGTAGCTTAGTGGTCGTAACCTGTCATAATCCTCCTGACCTATAAAAGAGATCACACAAAAATAATTACTTGCCACAGAACAGACCAATAGCTATATCTGGTTTCAAAAAAGTTACCTGCTGTGTCAAATAATCCAAGGGTGTATGGTTCACCCCCAATCATAACAGTTACTGCATAGTTGTCAAACACCTGTGGATGAAAAAAATGCATATACAAAATGAAATAAAATTTATGACCAATCACACAGCTTATGGGCAATAAACATAGCTAGCTGTAGGTCTGTGGCAATACTGTCCTGACCTATTGCATGGTCAACAGGCATGATCTCAATTTATGACCTCAATATGACACCAGTGGGTCTCCATCCGGTCATGAAAGACCACCTACACATTTTTCATCTCTCCCTGTTCTGCCACCAGCTGATTAGCTCATTCAGGTGTCAGTATTTGCTTGGTTGCACACCTGTGAATGAGCTAATCAGCTGGTGTCAGAACAGAGAGAGATGGAAAATGTGTAGGTTAGGTGGTCCTTGAGGACCAGTTTGAGAACCACAGGTTTACAGCAATGTTCATTTACGTATGAATGATGCCAACATGCTGCCAGGATAAAAAGCATGGTTTTCGCTAGCACAGTGCAATTAGAGTTTGTCCCTTTAAGTCCTTGAATTAATAGACATATGGATGGATATCTTTCTGGCTAGCTGGCCTGATGCTGACGTCTGCTCTGTTAGCATTTCACTGCAGGCTGTTCAGCATGAGCACCACACAAGAGCGACAGTATAACAGGTGATGTGAAGATGATGCTCATAGGTGTTTTTCCCTGCCATCTACATAATTCCAACCAGGACATTTTGGAGAACAAGTACAAATTAAAGTTAATTTCATCAGACCAGACAAAATACATTTGTTACCAACCATTTTTTTCATGACAAAAACAAGATGATGAAGACAATACGTCAGTGTTTTAATATGCTGACGAAGACTAATCAACATATTGTTTACTGAAATTTTTTCTAAGGCAATACATCAGCATCACCAAACACCTCCATCAGCTCTTCTCAGGCAATCTCAAAGACTGATAAGTGAATGTCTCGAAAAACACTCATCCACAAAACCTAATTCCTAAAACCATCAACTTTTGTAATTATCTTAGTCATGTGTCTACTGCTGGTGGCAGTAATCTAACATGCATGCAGGAGGACTGATCATGTGGCAATACAAATGCCAGCAGGTCAATACAAATGTGGATCTGTATGCGTTTAGGTTAATATTTTGGAAGAAAAAGTAAGTTGTCATAATGCAGACCTAGAAAATCTAGTATTGCATTTAAGGAAGCATTTGGGAGCTTTTTAATACATTCTTTAAAAATAAATGTGTCAATGACACGGACCATATTGAAATGTGAAACACTGAGGGGAGGCGATGATCTAATGGCTAAGCATTGGGCTTGAGACCAGAGGATCCATGGTTCAAATCCCAGCCTGACCGGAGGAAAAAAAAAAAAATTCACTAAGAGCCCTTGGGCAAGGTCCTTAATCCCCTAGTTGCTCCCGGTGTGTAGTGACTATCTTGTATGGCAGCACCCTCACATCGGGGTGAATGTGAGGCATTATTGTTAAGCACTTTGAGCGTCTGATGCAGATGGAAACGCGCTATATAAATGCAGTCCATTTACAGAGTTAACACAGTATAGTCACCATCCAATAAGGCAAAATCCTACTACAACCCCTGGCAAAAATTATGGAATCACCGGCCTCGGAGCATGTTCATTCAGTTGTTTAATTTTGTAGAAAAAAAAAAAAAAAAAAATCAGATCACAGACATGACACAAAACTAAAGTCATTTCAAATGGCAACTTTCTGGCTTTAAGAAACACTATAAGAAATCAGGAAAAAAAAAATTGTGGCAGTCAGTAACGGTTACTTTTTTAGACCAAGCAGAGGGAAAAAAAATATGGAATCACTCAATTCTGAGGAAAAAATTATGGAATCACCCTGTAAATTTTCATCCCCAAAACTAACACCTGCATCAAATCAGATCTGCTCGTTAGTCTGCATCTAAAAAGGAGTGATCACACCTTGGAGAGCTGTTGCACCAAGTGGACTGACATGAATCATGGCTCCAACACGAGAGATGTCAATTGAAACAAACTCTTAAAAGAGGGTAAATCATCATGCAATGTTGCAAAAGATGTTGGTTGTTCACAGTCAGCTGTGTCTAAACTCTGGACCAAATACAAACATGGGAAGGTTGTTAAAGGCAAACATACTGGTAGACCAAGGAAGACATCAAAGCGTCAAGACAGAAAACTTAAAGCAATATGTCTCAAAAATCGAAAATGCACAACAAAACAAATGAGGAACGAATGGGAGAAAACTGGAGTCAACGTCTGTGACCGAACTGTAAGAAACCGCCTAAAGGAAATGGAATTTGAAACCGCCTAAAGGAAATGGGATTTACATACAGAAAAGCTAAACGAAAGTCATTAACATCTAAACAGAAAAAAAACAAGGTTACAATGGGCTAAGGAAAAGCAATCGTGGACTGTGGATGACTGGATGAAAGTCATATTCAGTGATGAATCTCGAATCTGCATTGGGCAAGGTGATGATGCTGGAACTTTTGTTTGGTGCCATTCCAATGAGATTTATAAAGATGACTGCCTGAAGAGAACATGTAAATTTCCACAGTCATTGATGATATGGGGCTGCATGTCAGGTAAAGGCACTGGGGAGATGGCTGTCATTACATCATCAATAAATGCACAAGTTTACGTTGATATTTTGGACACTTTTCTTATCCCATCAACTGAAAGGATGTTTGGGGATGATGAAATCATTTTTCAAGATGATAATGCATCTTGCCATAGAGCAAAAACTATGAAAACATTCCTTGCAAAAAGACACATAGGGTCAATGTCATGGCCTGCAAATAGTCCGGATCTTAATCCAATTGAAAATCTTTGGTGGAAGTTGAAGAAAATGGTCCATGACAAGGCTCCAACCTGCAAAGCTGATCTTGCAACAGCAATCAGAGAAAGTTGGAGCCAGATTGATGAAGAGTACTGTTTGTCACTCATTAAGTCCATGCCTCAGAGACTGCAAGCTGTTATAAAAGCCAGAGGTGGTGCAACAAAATACTGGTGATGTGTTGGAGCGTTCTTTTGTTTTTCATGATTCTATCATTTTTTTTCCTCAGAATTGAGTGATTCCATATTTTTTCCCCTCTGCTTGGTCTAAAAAAAGTAACCGTTACTGACTGCCACAATTTTTTTTCCTGATTTCTTAAAGTGTTTCTTAAAGCCGGAAAGTTGCCATTTGAAATGACTTTAGTTTTGTGTCATGTCTGTGATCTGCTTTTTTTCTACAAAATCAAACAACTGAATGAACATCCCCCGAGGCCGGTGATTCCATAATTTTTGCCAGGGGTTGTAGTTTACGTTATACACCACCAACCTCTAATGAACACATACCTTTTGCCCATAGATGATAAGTGTAACTTTTTTTAATTGATGAAATTCAGAACAAACTGCAGGAAAGTCATTTCAGTTTATAAAAGACTGAAAACTGTGAAAGCAGCAAGAAAAGCTCTACTGACAAAAGACTCAGATGACCAGTGATTATACTTGAACCTCCCCAGTGCCATCACGGTTACAGTTAAGATAACAGTTGGTAGAAGGAAATGCATTTTGTGACGTACAACCAGTGGGCTGAACCGAAAGTCACAGGAGGCGAAAAAACAAAACAAAAAACATTGGAGTGTGTAGGAGGCCTGAAAGAAAAGGGCAATGGTGGCTACTACTTCGCTGTCTTGCGTTACTATGCCATATGTACTGATCTGTAACACAAAACTGTTAAAAGGGGGAATAAATACAAGTATAAAAATGATTGTGTATATAATTAGAGCAGTAAAAGCATCAGTCCGTGTGACCACCACTCGGATTTCTGAAAAAAAAAAAATAATAATAATTGCGCATTTCAATGTTATAATTACAAATAAAAGTGTTTATTATTTTATTAGACAAGTTTAAGTATAGTGTAGGAATGACAATCCAGTACTTCTTTCCATGTGGATCAGCAGCAGCACCTGGTGGGAATAACCACACAGTTACTCAGCGCTGGTGGGGAGTCAATGTAGCATTCACGCTACATAGTAGCCACCACGGTGCTTCTTTTTTTTGTTTTTCAGCTCTCCTGCACATTCTGGCGATCAGTCCACTCACAATCAGCTACTGGCACTAGCTAGTGAAACTGTATGATCAGTCAAGACAAAAGTATTAAAATAAAAAAACAATTTAAAAAAAAATCCATTGCCATTTGAAAAGTGATTAATTTCTTAAACACAAACACGTGTTCTCAACATGTTTTTGTAAAAACATACTTACTGTTGGCACATATTCCGAGGGAAATTTGTTGGTGGTGTATGAAATCAATAAGCAGGTTTTTCCCACTGCTCCATCACCGACGACGACGCATTTGATAGTCTGCATCTCTCTGCTCACTCGGTCTGCTGGTTCATACAGATTATCATTTCAAGAATATTTGTCAAATAATAAATAGATAACACACACACACATATATATATATACACAAATAAATAAATATAGGGTAACACAAAAAGGTAGAACACCTCCACCCCCCCTACACACACTATGGGTTTTTTCCATTATGGCTTTTGCAGATAAATATATTATTACATTTAGATTTGAGGAATTATCATTACACTGTACACTCAATTCAACTAATAAATATACCTGAAGAAGGTAATCTGACGGGGGTTCCGTTTTCAGAACCATTAACGTTATACTGCATCCCCCCAAAAAAGCTTCCTGCAAGCTCGTCAGTGTTCACTTAAAAACTGTAAAATCTATACGATAGTACCTTAGAAAACGTTGTCTTTACTTAGCGCAAAAAGAGACAAATAACGACGTCATGTATATCGTTCAAAATGACATCATACGATTAAAACAGGCGGCTGTCAAGCAGCTAACACAACCAATCCCAGACAATACTAGCTAGTTAGCTAATTTAGCAACCTACTGGCTGACATTATCTCCAAAAACAATCACATATACCTCAAATTCAGCTACAGAGAAAACGTAATAACAATGTCAAATACGCAGAAGCAAATTATGAAAAAACGTATGTGTCCGAAATTGTTTTAAACAAACGTACCAACGTCCCTCCGCACTAGCTATGCCGGGCGTTGGCAGCGGCAGAAACTTCTTCCGCTTCTTCTTCTTTGTTATTTTGTGACAGCTTTCATCCACAGTGATGCACTACTGCCACCGTCTGTCAGTACAGGTCCAGTATATTTTCCTTGTTTTTGAGTGAAATATTAAAATATTCAGCAAAACTTGATGGCTTCTGGATCTGGATGTCCCTGATTTATGTAATTTAATGACACAGAGGCACTCACTGTGTTATCTTATTTAAGATGTACTACACTCATTGCAATCACTTATCATCTTTCTTATTTTCTTAATTAAACCTTTATAAACAGTCTATGGATTAAACGGACATTGTATATATGTCCAGGGTACACAGACAGACCCTGTACTTAGTGTAGCCTTAAAATAGGCAAGTGGCTGGAACTATATTCTTTTGTCACGATGCCGTGTGATTATCGCGAGATTTGACACGTCATGGCGTCTTTGCTGTTCAGGATAAGGTTCATTTCTCAAAAATAATAATGAGATAATGATAAATGATAATAATAAAGATAATGTTCATTTCTAAAAACTATTGATCCCAGCTGTTCTTTTTGCAAAAAAACTCCTGAAAGTATTAGTCACCTTTTCTGGAACTGTCCAATCACGAAAATCTTTTGGAAAGATTGTCAGCAATTTATCAGTAAATTTGATTCTGCTTTTTTTTTATTAAAATTTGAACATGTAATTTTTGGTATTCACACGAATCTCCCCAGAAACAAAAGATTGTCTTAAACTTAACTGCTGTTTTTTTCAAAATTCTACATACACAAATGTAAATTTTCAAACACAACTTTATTTTTCCCTGTTGTTATAAAAGAAATTGAAATGTGTTTGTCCTCCATAGAAAAGAGCTCAAATCAAAAAGCAATCTTTACATATAATAGCTGCTTGTCACTTAACATATTCAACATTTCTTGATCTCATATATTGTATAGACATTTTCTTTTGTACTTTTCTCATTGTGTTACAGAAAATGTATGTAATGTACAATTGCTTTTGCCTTTGCCTCCCCCCTGGCATTCTAATGTTCATGTACATTTTACTTTACATATTACAAAAAAAAAAAAAAAAAAAAATGTTCAGGAGGCAAATGACAAATTTCAAAACTTTATGTTAGCATTGTGCACAAATTTGCACATTCATGTGAATGTTAAAAATGAAGGGAAAGGGTGCAGTCCCTTACCAAAAAATAGTACTGATAAGTATATAAAAAGTAAACTGGAAGAATACTTGAAACATGCTTGCATGTACTACTTTTTGGTAAGGAGCGGCTAGGGGACGTATTCATACAAATTCATGGTTTGTGTACTCTACCATATCTATAGCAAGGCCAAATATGAAATTCATATATATCTGTGAATCATCCAACTGGTGCCAGTGTTCAGCATGTCTTCCTTTTGATCCAGACTCTGAATCAGGTTTTGAAACCTTCACTAATCATCACTGATTTGCTGCGAGTGCTGACAAAAAGTTCTGGCACCATCCCCAGTCAAATGTTCTATCCAATTTTTAATTCTGGATTTACTTTACTGGTTTGTTGTATACCTTGTCCCGTATTTGCCCATAAACTCAACATCATGTTTTCGCAGTTACTAGTAATTGGTGCCACTACCGTGAAGGCTGGTAAGAGTGTGCATCATGCATCGACAAGTAGGGTACACATTGTGCTCAGCGAGTGTTTGGCATGTGGTCGCAAAGTACCTGTACACTCATGTAATTCATGAGTAAGTCATTCATGCAACTCACTGTAATTTTCCATAATTCATCAAGCCTCCAGTGCTCGTCCAGCAGGTGGCCGACACGTCTGTGGGATACTGCTAAGGCATATACCTTTTGGGATTCAAATTTAACCACAAACAAATCAATTCAACCTCATCATGTGAATTACAAGACAGTAGTTTACTTTTTTGCTTTTTTAGTTATTGTCTGCACAAGCTGACTGAGACGGACTAACCCACCCACCTACTCACTACAACGAGTGACAAGCTGGTTGTGTAGAGAACACAGGATATGAGCTTCTCATCCTGTGTTTATGTTGTCAGATTTAGTAAAAGGGCTGTCTCTCTACTGACTAATCATCCAATGTTTGACTAATACATTATTGTCTGTGTTATAACAGACTTGAGATTGGTGTATATCCCATGTACGGCATGTTGATGATTGGAGTGTCCCAGCCTCAGTTTCCAAAAAAGCTCTTTTTTTTCTATACTGTATGTGGATGACTAAATTATGTTGTTTTGGGGGAAAAAGGGTCTTTTTAGACCCATGCCCCATAATGTACAGTTAAAAGCCTTAATTAAAGATCCTGAATTATTATTTTTAATCTAATATAACTACTATAGACTGGTGTCCTGTCCAGGGTGTACTTTACCTCTCACTCTATGACTGCGGGGACAGGCTCCAGCACCCCCATGACCTTTAACTGGAGTAAGGGGGTATAAAAAATGGACAGATGGTAACAGCAGTGTGGCTGATAACTTGAGAATGCCCTGTTAACATTTTCAGGCAGGATTCGGGTTTGTGGGTGGCTCACACTTGCACGATGTCATCTGTACCACCAGTTACCAGAACAGGTTAATCAGGGACATAGTCAAAACAGGAAAAGAAGTCCTTATTCTGTGGGTCATTGAAAGGTTTTCGTCACTGTATCTTGGGGTGGGTTTAGGACGGAGGTGTCATGTCAGTCTGCTGGGTGAGGTGCAAAACATCTTTAGCATTAATACAGCAGTGGGTGATTTAACATAGTTCTTTTAATCATTTAATGGGGGAATGATGAGAGTTATTTAGAAAAATGTGATTTTAATTAGTTTCAGACAAAAAAGACAAAAAAGTCTGTTATGCTGTTGTAAGAAACCATAAAAATATACAAAAAGTAGCAACATTACAACTACAACTTCAACTACTAGTGCTGCTACCACGACTACTACTACTGCTTATAATAATAAAAAAACATTTTTCAAACAACCACATCATCTTCAAAACAATTAAAAACAATGCACAAATAAAAACTGAATTAAATCTGTACACATGAATACTTTGATTATAGACCCATACATGCAAGCTCATAAAAAATAAAAATTACCAAATAAAAAAGAACAAAAATAAATTTAAAAAACAGAAAATGGAACAAAAAAATAAAAAAATTGCTTAATATTTTAATGACATCACAAAGTTCTACACATTTCTGACACTCAGAATTCTGAGATTAATCTCGGCCTGTCTTATGATGTCATAAATACTTAGAAGTCCATGTTTAATAGCCTTCATAGGTTGATTAGCAGTCAGTGCACCTTCTAGTTCATTTGTAATGTCATATTAATTATGTTGTGATAACAACCATGGCAACATAGTTATAAGATGACATTTTGATGTGTCAAAGTCTCAAGGAAATGAATGTTTTGTTGGGGGGGGGGGGGTATTTATTTTTGTTGGGTTCAGTTTTTTTTTCTTTTTTTTTTTAATTCAAGTTTTTAATTGAACTTTTCTTAGGCTTGGTACATGGCAAATTAAACAAGTTTCTCCATACAAGAACAAGTAGTATATACTTAAAAATTGACTCCAGTAACACACTCCACACGTTTATCCACAAAATAGGCAATAAATACAAAACACAGTGAGTACATGATGATATCCGCTCATACCTTCACATATGCATACCTGCACACAACCCCCATACCTAAATGCTTCTATGTACATCATCTAGACATGTTACTGAGGCATACAGTATTACAGATTTCATTTGATTTGATTTCATTTGCCAGTGGAATCATTTTGTGCATACATGTTTGTTTATAAATTGTTTATAACCTCGATTCATCTTAAATTGTTATGCTCAGAGGGTTTGTGTCGCCATGCTCTCTGTGCAGTATTGATCCTCCATAACACCAAATTTGTCAATACAAAACAACACAGCAACAAAATGAAAAGGATCCAGCGTAGAGTTGCCCAATAACTAAGGCAGGAAGAAAAAATAAATAGAATTAGAATTACTTTACTTTCTTTTAAATATATATATTCATACATACAGTACATCTGTGAATTATTATTCACAATGCTCCACTTTTTCCATATTTTGTTATCTCACAACCTTATTCCAAAATGGAGTAAATTTATTTTTTCCCCTCAAAATTCTACTCACAACACCCCATAATGACAACGTGAAAAATGTTTTTTTTTTTTTTTTTTGGGCCAAATTTATTAAAAATAAAAAACTAAGAAATCACATGTACATAAGTATTCACACCCTTTGCTTTGGCAACAATTACAGCCTTAAGTCTTCTTGAATATGATGCCACAAGCTTGGCGCACCTATCTTTGGGCAGTTTTGTCTGTTCCTATTGGCAGCACCTCTCAAGCTCCATCAGGCTGGATGGGGAGCATCAGTGCACAGCTATTTTCAGAAATGTTCAATCGGATTCAGGTCTGGACTCTGGCTGGGCCACTCAAGGACATTCACAGAGTTGTCCTGAAGCCACCCCTTTGATATCTTGGCTATGTGTTTAGGGTCATTGTCCTGCTGAAAGATGAACCGTTGCCCCAGTCTGACGTCAAGAGTGCTCTGGAGCAGGTTTCCATCCATCATCCATCTCTGTACATTGCTGCATTCAGCTTTCCCTCCTACCTGATTAGTCTCCCAGTTCCTGCCACTGATAAACATCCCCACAGCATGATGCTGCCACCACCACGCTTCATTGTAGGGATGGTGTCTGGTTTCCTCCAAACACGATGCCCGGCATTCACACCAAAGAGTTCAATCTTTGTCTTATCAAACTAGAGAATTTTGTGTCTCATGGTCTGAGAATCCACCTGGCAAACTCCAGGTGGGCCATGTGCCTTTTACTAAGGAGTGGCTTCTGCCTGGCAACTCTACGATACAGGCCTGATTGGTGGATTTCTGCAGAGATGGTTGTCCTTCTGGAAGGTTCATGCCTACAGACTTCATGCTTAGTTTTTGCTCTGACATGCACTGTCATCTGTTGGACTTTATACACTCAACAAAAATTTCCCTCAAATATTGTTCACAAACCAGTCTAAATCTGTGATAGTGAGCACTTCTCCTTTGCTGAGATAATCCATCCCACCTCACAGGTGTGCCATATCAAGATGCTGATTAGACACCATGATTAGTGCACAGGTGTGCCTTAGACTGTCCACAATAAAAGGCCACTCTGAAAGGTGCAGTTTTGTTTTATTGGGGGGGGGGGATACCAGTCAGTATCTGGTGTGACCACCATTTGCCTCATGCAGTGCAACACATCTCCTTCGCATAGAGTTGATCAGGTTGTCAATTGTGGCCTGTGGAATGTTGGTCCACTCCTCTTCAATGGCTGTGCGAAGTTGCTGGATATTGGCAGGAACTGGTACACGCTGTCGTATACGCCGGTCCAGAGCATCCCAAACATGCTCAGTGGGTGACATGTCCGGTGAGTATGCCGGCCATGCAAGAACTGGGACATTTTCAGCTTCCAAGAATTGTGTACAGATCCTTGCAACATGGGGCCGTGCATTATCCTGCTGCAACATGAGGTGATGTTCTTGGATGTATGGCACAACAATGGGCCTCAGGATCTTGTCACGGTATCTCTGTGCATTCAAAATGCCATCAGTAAAATGCACCTGTGTTCTTCGTCCATAACAGACGCCTGCCCATACCATAACCCCACCGCCACCATGGGCCACTCGATCCACAACACTGACATCAGAAAACCGCTCACCCACACGACGCCACACATGCTGTCTGCCATCCGCCCTGAACAGTGTGAACCGGGATTCATCCGTGAAGAGAACACCTCTCCAACGTGCCAAACGCCAGCGAATGTGAGCATTTGCCCACTCAAGTCGGTTACGACAACGAACTGGAGCCAGGTCGAGACCCCGATGAGGACGACGAGCATGCAGATGAGCTTCCCTGAGACGGTTTCTGACAGTTTGTGCAGAAATTCTTTGGTTATACAAACCGATTGTTTCAGCAGCTGTCCGAGTGGCTGGTCTCAGACGATCTTGGAGGTGAACATGCTGGATGTGGAGGTCCTGGGCTGGTGTGGTTACACGTGGTCTGCGGTTGTGAGGCTGGCTGGATGTACTGCCAAATTCTCTGAAACGCCTTTGGAGACGGGTTATGGTAGAGAAATGAACATTCAATACACGAGCAACAGCTCTGGTTGACATTCCTGCTGTCAGCATGCCAATTGCACGTTCCCTCAAATCTTGCGACATCTGTGGCATTGTGCTGTGTGATAAAACTGCACCTTTCAGAGTGGCCTTTTATTGTGGGCAGTCTAAGGCACACCTGTGCACTAATCATGGTGTCTAATCAGCATCTTGATATGGCACACCTGTGAGGTGGGATGGATTATCTCAGCAAAGGAGAAGTGCTCACTATCACAGATTTAAACTGGTAACAATATTTGAGGGAAATGGTGATATTGTGTATGTGGAAAAAGTTTTAGATCTTTGAGTTCATCTCATACAAAATGGGAGCAAAACCAAAAGTGTTGTGTTTATATTTTTGTTGAGTGTATGTAGACAGGTGTGTGTCTTTCCAAATCATGTCAGTTCAACTGAATTTACCCCAAGTGCATTTGAATTAAGCTGTAGAAGCTGATCATCTCAAAGATGATCAATCGAAACAGAATCCACCAAAGCTCAATTTTGAGCTTCATGGCAAAGGCTGTGAATACTTATCTACATGTGATTTCTTAGTTTTTTAAAACTTTTAATAAATTTGCAAAAAGGTAAAATAAAAACCAAACCTTTTTCACATGTCATTATGGGGTATTGTATGTATAATTTTGAGGGGGGGGGGAGAATTTCATCCATTTTGGAATAAGGCTATTACATCAAACAGTGTGGGAAAAGTGAAGCACTGTGAATATTTCTGAATGCATTTATCAATAACACACACATATCTATATCTATATCTATCTATCTATCTATCTATCTATCTATCTATCTATCTATCTATCTATCTATCTATATATATATATATATATATATATATATATATATATATATATATATATATATATATATGTGTGTGTGTGTGTGTGTGTGTGTGTGTTATCAATTCCCTTTTAAAATGTCACTTTTTCACAACATGAGTCACATTGATGGCTTCTGGATCGAGTGCTTGATTCACTTTTGATAACTGCTTCTTTTGGGAGGAATTCTTTTTTGATAAATTAATTTAAGAAGTTAATCTATGACAGTCAAGGGGGCGTCCATCCCGGCAGCCATCCTGGGAGTTACAAAAATTCATCATACCCTCAAAATAGTAATAAAACAACACCAGCATCCTACTTTTTAAATTGTTGGTATATTGATGGTACCAAATTTCTGGATAAAAGGTCGATTGACGTATTTTGTTCTAAAACACTGGTTTTATATCACTGCTGCATCATGTTAAAAGGTAGCTCCAGTCCAGTTCTTCAACAAATGATAATTACTCTCTATATACATTTAGTAATAATATCTTCAAATATATATGTTGTATATAATCACAAAATGTACAAACACATTCAAAACTATATTGTATAATTATAAGGTTTGGGAAAATGTAGTCTTAGGTAAATTCAAAGCTCCACTGCTGGTGCTCTGCTAAAACCCATTGCTTTAAGCACCCCTTCTTCCGACTCACCTTATTTCATCGTATTCAGGTGTGGCTGTTGAGGGGGGTGGAGTTTTCACTGCAAAAAAATATGCAATGTGTTATGAACCAAGAACTGACGTAATGAATCATACTAAAAAAATTGAACGTTTGTCTGTTTATTTCCCCTTATTTCTGTCACATCCGTTGGCCAATGTCCATCAAATCTGAACCCCAGATTTGCTCTTAAAAGGTTTGTCTTAGCAAAGGTCAAGGTCGTTTCAGTCAAAATGTTTCTATGAAGGCTCTCAGTTGTCCAGGTGGTTTCCATAGTAGAGAAACTTGAATGTTTGACTGGACTCGGTTGTTTGTAGCGTCAACAGCAGATGCTACTATTATTGTGAAACCCCCTTTTCTACTTTTTTTTTACTAATAGCCCAATTTCATAGCCTTAAGAGTGTGCATATCATGAATGCTTCGTCTTGTTGGATTTGTGAGAATCTACTGGTACCTTGTTTCCCATGTAACAATAAGAAATATACTCAAAACATGGATTCATCTTTTTAGTCACATATTATTCTGAACACTACTGTAGGTCTCTTCGAAGGATCCTTGGGTACTGCTGGAATGACTGTGTGTAAAACGAGCAGTTACTGAGGGAGATTGTACTTTGCCAACTTAAAATTATTTATTGCATTGTGAGGGAGTGTCAGCTTTGACATTTTGGCGATATGGTCTGTTTCTCTGTGATCCAGCACGTAGGTGCATCGGTGTCGATGACCCCAGCAGATGGAGAAGGCCAAGGAGGTGTCTACATTTCACCTGTCTGTAGCAGGTGGTAACTTTCGTAGCATAGGTTGTCTGCCTCGGTGGTTGCCATTTAGGAACAAAGACATTTCCCTAGTGTGCTGGATGCAGCAACAAGCAGTACCACCTCATGCTCTCAGGCCTCACCCAACCTTGAGTAGATTTATATAATTGTTTTAGGCAGACGTGAATTCTCATTTACACTTGAATGTGAACTTAAAAAGCTGCATATAAACCCTTTAAGTTTGTGAAACTCTGAACACTGGTGCATGACAAAAATCGGTAGCAGCTGTTTGAGCGATCCTGAAATGTAGAGAAGCTTGAATCTTCGACTGGACTGGGTTGCTTGACACAAGGACGTTTCGCTTCAAATCGCAGAAGCTTCCTCAGCTAAAATTCTTGCTCTGGTAGTCTGACTTCTGACTTGACTCTTGTTGCCAAGAATAATGAAGCCACAAAAGCTGGAGTTTTAAACCTAACCAGACCCCTCCTACCGAGAGGCAGACTGCTATTGGCTAGTGACTAAACAATTGCTCTAATTAGCACCTATTGTGCTCTAGTTAGCACCTTCCTAATGACAGGGTAGCTGTCCCTCCTAATGATGAGACTCTTCTGACGACTCTCCTGATGACGTGAATGACTCATTACCATGAACAAAAGACTAAAACTGCTTAGACCTGAGTACCCCATTGAACACAGGGGACAAAGCGTGTCTCAGACCCCCTCCCCGATTAAGGCTGGGTTTCAGCTGTTTCACATACAATGCCTCCTTCACCCCTTTCTCAAACCATTTCTTTTCTCTGGCTAAAATTCTAACTTCCTTGTCCTCAAATGTGTGGTTAGTGTCTTTAAGGTGGAGATGAACTCTCTACAAGAGTCAAGACAGAAGTCAGACTACCAGAGCAAGAATTTTAGCTGAGGAAGCTTCTGTGATTTGAAGCGAAACGTCCTCGTGTCAAGCAACCCAGTCCAGTCGAAGATTCAAGCTCCTCTACTATTTGAGTCAAAAGTAAAAATTTTGATTTGCTGTCAGGCCAAATTTTGCACACATAGGTAGGCACATTCTGGAATTGGTCTGGAAGGTCAAATTTGCCAAAAGTCAACCACTGGGGCCATGGTTGTTGTGTCTGCCTGTGTATTTGTTGTCCTATTCCTCCCAGGTCATTTTCCCGATTTCTCCCAAAAATTGGTATGTCAGTGAAGGTGGCCCCAAAAGTCTCTATCAAAATTTATTTTGACAATGGTCAAGGAATTTGATGTCAAGCTGATTTGGATCAGATGTGGTGTCAGTCAGGTCGTGCAACTGGGGTGAAATGTCTGTCTGTCTTCATAGCCACAGGTACTACAGTTAACCTAAAAATGTATTTAACTGTTTTTCAACATTTGAGACCAACATTTATCTTTGATAAAATATAATATATTGTTTTGACACTACAGTTACACAAACAGCATGGAAGACATTTCTGCCATATTTGAATTATTTAATTGGGTGAGCACAGAACCATTGCATTGAATAAAAAAGTGAAACACAGCTTAATATGATTTAACCAGGAATGCTCTCAGTCATGAAGCCAGCAGGTTATACTGAGACAGAAGATAATCATGTTAACTGTTCAACATGTTTTGACAGAGAAGAAAAGAAAAATGGGAGGCAAGGTTGAGATAAAACTGTCTATTTTTTCTGTCAAAAGAAGGCCTGACAGGCAGAATCAGATTCCAGTTTAATGCTAAAATATGGCGATTGATATGCTAATAAATCCCAGATTGATTGTTCTTGTTTTAAACACTGCCTTCAAATAATATTGAAAATACTGTTTGTTAAACATGTTAAGCTTATGTCATGTTATGCATATGGTTGGAGTTTCACATTAAAGATCCCTAAAGTCCCATAATTCTATAACTACAGTTAGAAAAACCCCAGTGAAAGGAACATGTACAGTACACCATAAATTGTTTGACTTAGACTTCTGTAACATATTAGCCACCGTTCCATTATAAAATAGCAGGTATTTCAGTGGGATCAGAGAAGGACTCAGTATGTTTACCTGGGTTCAGTTCCTGGTCATCCTGCCTCAATGTGTCCTTGGACAAGACACTTCATTTGTAGTCACCCCTTCTGTGAGTGGGTACTTTTGGAATGAATGGCTACGTAGGCATTTTAAGATGAGGAGTATTACTTATATTGTGAGTGAATGTAAGCTACAACATTCTGGACATGTGGCACGTTTCTCAGGGCATGATACCGTTATTGTTGAGAGGTTGGGATGGGCCGGCTGTCTGTGTATGTAATTGCAATCCAGGACCATGTTAGCGCATGTTCCTAGACCTGATCTTACATGGGGAAGTAACCTGCAATGGACTAGCATCCTGTCCAGGAAGAGTTGTAGACTCTCATTCTCTTCATCTTACAGTATCTTGGGATAAACATAAGAATGTCAATGTTAATTTTAAGATACCTATAGTAATCTTGACTAGATGGTCACCCCACTGAGCCTGGTCTGCTTGATGTTTCTTCCTGTTATCAAAAATGCCAGATGGAGTTTTTCCTTACCAGTGTTGCCAACTTGCTGAGGTGGTAGGTAAAGTTAAACCTTACTCATGTGATGTGCCTTGGAGCAACTTATGTTGTGATTTGGTGCCATACAAATAAATTCAATTGACTTGACTAGTTTGCTGCAAGGGTGTTTTTCTTTTAGCATTGCCAGTAAATCAGAGGTATCATAGACTACAAGAACCTGCAGCAGATATGAATTAGCTCTGAAGAATCCATAACAGACACAAGGTGAACTTATGTTACCTGTGGAAGAGACCAGGAGTCTGACACCAGTGTAGACATTAATTCCTTGTCTGGCAATGACACACCAGTATTTATCTTCATCACTGTGTCTTAGAGAAGTCATGGTAACACTGAAGACCATTGCTCTCTTGTCATCAACAATGGAGCTTCTGTCACTATGACAGTTCCTGGGAGTTTTCACCACGATGTGACACAGCTTATATATAGGGCCCCTGCACCAGTACTTTGTGTGTTCTCTGTACTGATGTCCATATTGACAGTTGACCGTCACAGATCCCCCTTCTGGTGCTGTCACCACTGCTGGAGCTGACAGCTGCAGCAAGTCCACCGTATGGCTCATTAGCCAGAAGACAAGCAAAACTGGAACTGCAACAAAAACAATTGCAACAACATTAAAATGAGTTAATTAAAATCAAAAAATTTTTACAAGCTCATGTGCCAGAATAGACGGCGAGTTGAAAACGTCACCATTACCATTCAGGAAACTGACAGATATCTCTGGAGCCATCACAGTGGGAATGCAATGATAGAGCAGAAGTACATGGTGAAATATTTTAAAGGGCTTCCTCTTCTACTTCCCACGAAGCAAAGTTGAGCAATTGTGTAAATCTTTGGAAATCACTCTATTTGCAGCATTTAAACTTGCATATGGGTGCATGTACATTATTGTTAGTATGATTATGGGGAGGTATTACAATAATTCTTTCTTTTTTACCCTGTGGATGAATTGTTGTATTGTGGTAAGTGTACATAATTCCCCAGTAGGTGGCACTACAAAGCAGTCCATTGTTTCATAATTTCTGCAGGACAAATGCAATCAAGCAGGTTGCAGTGTCTGTGGTTCCTGTTGCTGAACATGAGTGTCTGTTGAGAAATCTCACATTCAGGAGGTTCATGGGCAATGTTTTGTTTTGTTGATCAGGAAAATAACAGTGTGACTAATGCATCAATGACATTTTCATGCAGCCCCTGAATTGAACTTATCTGTTTTCCTTCCTCAGTGATGAGTTAACACACAAGATGAGCATAACTTATAAAGGGCTTTAAAAGTCTAGTTTGCTCAAAATGTAATTTGATCTGGGACAAATCATATTATCTTTTGCCCCTTTAATAGCGCATATTCATTTTATTTAATGGAGTATTTCCTCAGGCTTTCTTTGCTAATCTGATTCCTTGCCATTGTGTGCCCATGCACATTTTTAATGTCTTAATGACGATGTAACTGATGCCACTATTATCATTAAAGATTAAGCTTTCAGATTTTTTTCACATCGGTAATGTGTCTTTGCAGTCTAAAGTTGATTTTTGCAAAGTGCTTGATTCAGTTAATAGGTCTGATCTCTGGGACATCCTAAGAATGTGTGGGATTCCCAAGAGTCCAAGAACTCTTACACAGGTACTCTCAATGGTTTGTAGACTTGGGGCAGAAACTCTGAATTTTCTTAGTGAAGACTGGCATTCCGGACAGCACGGTGACATAGTGGTTAGCACTGTTGCCTCACAGCGAGAAGGTTGTGGGTTCAATTCCCGTGGCCTTTCTGTGTGGAGTTTGCATGTTCTCCCCGTGTTTGCGTGGGTTTCCTCCAGGTGCTCCGGTTTCCTCCCACGTCCAAAGACATGCGGGTTAGGTGGATTGTAATCTTTGAAATTGTCCTTAGGTGTGTGTGGGTGTGCCTGTGTTTGTTTGTCTATTTGTGGCCCTGCGATGGACTGGCGTCCTGTCCTGGGTGTACCCCGCCTCGCGCCCTATGACTGCTGGGATAGGCTCCAGCCCCCCGCGACCCTTAATTGGACTAAGCGGTAGAAGATGAATGAATGAATGAATGAATGAATGAAGACTGGCATTCCTCAGGGACATCTTCTTGCTTCTAGAATGTTTTCACAACCCCATCCTTCATTAGTAGGACTGTGAAAATCAGGAGCTTAGGTCTCTTTGTTGGTGAAGAAATCATTGACCTTGACTTCACAGACAATGTTGTGATCTTTGTGGAATCAGTCCTGATTGCAGCACTTGAGAAGCCGAGTGAGGAATCTGAGTGTCCTGGATCAAAACTAAGATTCAGGCTTTCAGTGATTTTAAGGAGTTGGCAAGCGGAAGTGTATGTGTATGTGCACTGAAAAAAGAACCCACTTAAAAAGTTGTTTCAGTTGGTAACATCTAAATGAAATAAGTTGTTTTAACTTAAGTTAATGAGTTAGATCAACTCTGATTTACAAACTTAAGTTCAAACGGCTTAATTCTTTTAGATGTTGCCAAAAAAAAGTGTTGAACTTGTAGAGACAATGACCTATCTTTGCAGTGACATTCATATCTCTGGATCCTTGGCTTTGGAGATTGAGAGACACCTGGGGAGAGTTTATGGAGTCATGAGGATGCTGGACAGAGGTGTGAGGTGATACCAATATCTTTGCAGGACAGTAAAGGTCCAAGTATGCTGCTTGCATTGCAGTATGGTTGTGAGACCAAGTCTCACAACCTAAAACTTAAAGCAATGACTTGGTGTCTTTGGTACCATATTTCCTGAGTACCACTGAAATGACTTTGCATCAAACGAACAGTTACTTAAGGACTCATATAAGGAACATCACTTGCATTGTGAGGGAGCATCAGCTGCCACATTCTGCCACGACATGTGCCGTGTTTCTCTGTGGTTCCTTTAGTACACAGTTGCCCCAGGGTTGAGGACCCCAGTGGCTGGAGAAGACAAAGAGGACATCTGTGTTTCACCTGGCTGTGGCAGATAGTTGGTTACTTTTAAGAGGTGGGGATAGATCAGTTGTCTGTCTGCATGGTTGTCATCCAGGACTTGGGTGGTTCCATATTGCGGTAGATGCGGCATTGCGCAGCATCAGTGTATCCCCCCCAAAGTTGACTTGATTTTCTTTTCATGTGCAGTTTATATTCACAGACAGCTCCAGTTTTGGAGCTGTTCAGTCTGATATATAGTTATTATCAGTGACAGCTAAAAAATAAAAATCTCTTCAGAAATCTTCAATAAGAATCAACAAGGGCCTTGAAATTGATAAAAAAAACAAAAAAAAAACACACACCCTGACACTTAGAGCAGCCCATCCATCCATCCATCCATGTTTCATCACCTATCCTGGACGAGGTTGCCATGGTGTTAACCCAAGCAACCATATCCTTTGGTTTGGGATCCGGATGTTGTGTGGGCCGCTGAAGAGGAGGTACTGCTGGCCCACTACCAAAGGGCGCCCTGCCTGAAGTGCGGGCTTCAGGCACGAGAGGGCGCTGCCGCCGCTCAAGAACAGCCGGAGGTGACAGCTGTCACTCATCACTGTGACAGCTGTCACCAATCACCAGGTCATCAACCACACTATACAAGCCGGACGACATCTCCACCTCGTCGCCAAGATATCGTCTACCTACGAGGTAAATTCTCAGCTGTTGTTGTGCTGACGCACGTTACTTGTTTTCGTGTTTGTTGAACTGTTTGCAGGTGTCTTGTTCGCTACTTTCAGCTGGAGGCTGGGTTCGCGGATGGTGGAGGAGTGACGCACTTCACTCCTCACTCCGAACTTCAATAAGTAGGAATACAGACTCTGCATAAACTGTGTACTTGAGGTGGGGGTGTCTTTCCCACCGTAACAGAAACTATTGTTCCAGCTGACTGTTTACTGGGTGTGTTTCTACACACTCATTATATCTGTTTCTCTGCTTCCTGCCAGCAGTACCAGATCCGACAGTCGGAGACGGTGACCACCTGGGGACTCAGGACTTGGCGGCTCCAGTATCCTTCGGGTTCGGTGGCAGTGGAAATCGTGTGGGATCCGGTTCTTCTCGGGACAGACGTCTCCTACCCTCGAGCCTGCCCACACGTCACCTTGTACATTTTGATTGTAACCCAAATTCTGTGTTTGTCTGTATTCTCGTTGTGCACATTTCACAACAGTAAAGTGTTGTATTTTGGCTCATCTATTGTCCGTTCATTTACGCCCCCTGTTGTGGGTCCGTGTCATTGCACTTTCCCAACAGGATATCTCGGCCAATCGTCATGGATTCCGAGGGGCAGCAACCATCGAGTGAACGACCAATGGAAGAGCAGGGTGCACAGGCATCAGCAGGAGGCGTGGTAGGTGAGTTGCAGCAAATCCTCACCGCCTTCACTGCGCAGTTAGATTTTATGACCAAGCAGAACGTAATACTCAATCGCAGGATGGAGGCTCTCACAGCGCAGGTGGAAGCTGCAGCTCCTCCTCCTGCTGTCCTGGTGCCGAATACAGACGTTCCTTTGGTCGTTCAACGAACCCCCCCACCATCCCCTGAAGCATTCATAAGCCCCCCGGAACCGTACGGGGGCTGTGTGGAGACGTGCGCGGACTTTTTAATGCAGTGTTCGCTCGTCTTTGCACAGCGTCCCATGATGTACGCGTCAGACTCCAGTCGGGTGGCTTATGTAATTAATTTGCTTCGAGGTGAGGCACGCGCCTGGGCTACGGTGCTGTGGGAACAGAACTCACGGCTCCTATTGACGTATTCTAGGTTTGTGAGGGAGTTCAGAACAGTATTTGATCACCCAAACAGAGGAGAGACGGCTTCAACAGCGCTGCTGTCAATGAGACAGGGGCATCGGAGTGCAGCTGAGTATGCGGTCGACTTCCGCATCGCGGCTGCAAGGTCCGACTGGAATACCGCTGCACTCCGCGCCGCCTTCGTAAACGGACTGTCGTCAGTCCTGAAGGAGCATCTGGTGGCTAAGGATGAGCCGCGGGATTTAGATGGGCTTATTGATCTAGTCATATGATTAGACAATCGGCTAGAGGAACGCCGTCGGGAGCGAGACGAAGGATGTGGCCAGGTACGCGCCATCCCTCTCCCTTCCGGGTCCAAAAAGGTTCCGCCCTCCCCACGCTCCACTGCCTCAGCGCTCCGTGTGGCAACAGCTCCCCCTGCTGACGATGCTATGGACACGAGCAGGGCTAAAGTCAGAGCTACTAACAGACAAAGGAGACTGGCCCGCGGGGAGTGCTTTACCTGCGGCTCAAGCGAGCATCAGCAGAGAGACTGCCCCAAACGGTTAAACACCAATGCCTGCTCTTAGAAACTGGGCTAAGGGTGGGCCAAGAAATTCACGTGGGACAAACCCGTCTTTCTGCACGGCTCCCAGTTACGATCCTGAGTGGGGATCTAACCCTTCAGGCCCCTGCACTGGTGGACACGGGGTCAGAAGGGAATCTGCTGGACAGCAGATGGGTAAGGGAGGTAGGGCTCCCTCTGGTGGCGCTTCCTTCCCCATTGAAGGTGCGGGCACTAGATGGCACCCTTCTCCCTTTAATCACACACAAGACACTACCAGTTACTCTGGTGGTGTCTGGGAATCATCGGGAGGAGATTGAGTTTTATGTGACTCCTTCTACCTCCCGCGTGATTTTGGGCTTCCCATGGATGATTAAACACAATCCCCGGATTGATTGGCCGTCTGGGGTTGTGGCTCAGTGGAGCGAAACCTGTCACCGGGAATGTCTAGGATCCTCGGTTTCGCCCGGTTTGACCGCTAAAGAAGAGGTTAAAGTCCCCCCCAATCTTGCGGCGGTGCCTGAGGAGTACCACGATCTCGCTGACATCTTCAGCAAAGATCTGGCACTCACTCTTCCCCCGCACCGTCCGTACGATTGCGCCATTGATCTGATCCCGGGCGTTGAGTACCCATCCAGCCGGCTGTACAACCTCTCACGTCCGGAACGCGAATCAATGGAGACCTACATCTGGGACTTGTTAGCTGCCGGGCTGATCCGGAACTCCACCTCCCCGATGGGTGCAGGTTTCTTTTTTGTGGGCAAGAAAGACGGTGGCCTCCGTCCATGCATTGACTACAGGGGACTGAACAAGATTACGGTTCGCAACCGATACCCTCTACCCCTGTTAGATTCGGTGTTCACTCCCCTGCATGGAGCCCAAATATTCACAAAACTCGATCTTAGGAATGCGTACGACCTGGTTCGGATCCGGAAGGGAGACGAGTGGAAGAGGGCATTTAACACCCCATTAGGTCACTTTGAGTACCTGGTCATGCCGTTCGGCCTCACCAACGCCCCCGCGACATTTCAGGCCTTGATAAATGACGTCTTGCGGGACTTCCTGCACCGATTCGTCTTCGTATACCTAGACGATATTCTCATCTTTTCCCCGGATCCTGAGACCCATGTCCAGCAGGTATGTCAGGTCCTGCGGCGGTTGTTGGAGAACCGGCTGTTTGTGAAGGGTGAGAAGTGCGAGTTCCACTGCACTTCTTTGTCCTTCCTGAGGTTCATAATCTCCTCCAACTCAGTCGCCCCTGATCCGGCCAAGGTTGCGGCGGTGAGAGATTGGCCCCAACCGACAAGCCGTAGGAAGCTGCAACAGTTCCTTGGCTTTGCAAATTTCTACAGGAGGTTCATTAAGGGCTACAGTCAGGTAGTTAGCCCCCTGACAGCTCTGACCTCCTCCAAAGTACCATTTACCTGGTCAGATCGGTGCGAGGCCGCGTTTAGGGAGTTGAAACGCTGGTTTTCAACTGCACCAGTTCTGATGCAACCCGATCCTAGCCGTCAGTTTGTGGTAGAAGTGGATGCCTCGGACTCAGGGATAGGAGCCGTGCTGTCCCAGAGCGGGGAGTCCGATCAGATTCTCCATCCTTGTGCCTATTTTTCACGCAGGTTGACCCCAGCTGAGCGGAACTATGACGTGGGCAATCGGGAACTCCTCGCGGTGAAAGAGGCTCTTGAGGAGTGGAGACATCTGATAGAGGGAGCCGCGGTACCATTTACGGTTTTCACGGACCACCGGAACCTGGAGTATATCAGGACTGCCAAGCGGCTGAACCCCAGGCAAGCCCGCTGGTCATTGTTCTTCGGGCGTTTTGACTTCCGGATCACCTACCGCCCCGGGACCAAGAACCAAAGATCGGATGCCCTGTCCCGGGTTCACAAAGTCGAAGTCAAAACAGAGCTGTCAGATCCGCCGGAATCCATGCTACCTGAGTCCACTATCATGGCCACCCTCACCTGGGACGTGGAGAAGACCATCCGGGAGGCCCTGGCACGGAACCCGGACCCAGGTAACGGACCGAAGAACCGCCTCTACGTCCCACCAGAGGCCAGAGCTGCCGTCCTGAACTTCTGTCACGGTTCCAAGCTCTCCTGTCATCCAGGGGTGCGAAGGACCATGGCAGTGGTCCGGCAGCGCTTCTGGTGGACGTCCATGGAAGCTGACATCCGGGACTATGTCCAGGCCTGTACCACCTGCGCCAGGGGTAAAGCTGACCATCAACGGGCACAGGGACTCCTCCAGCCGTTACCTGTGCCCCATCGCCCCTGGTCCCACATCGGCCTGGACTTCGTCACAGGCCTCCCGCCGTCCCGGGGCATGACTACCATCCTCACGATAGTGGACCGGATCTCCAAGGCGGCCCACTTCGTGGCCCTCCCGAAGCTCCCTATGGCCCAGGAGACAGCAGACCTCCTGGTCCACCACGTCGTGCGTCTGCATGGGATACCTGCTGACATCATCTCGGATCGTGGTCCCCAGTTCTCCTCTCAAGTCTGGAGGAGTTTCTGCCGAGAACTGGGGGCCACCGTGAGCCTCTCGTCCGGGTATCACCCGCAGACCAACGGACAGGCAGAATGGGCCAATGAAGAATTGGAGCAAACCCTATGCTGTGTGACGTCAGCGCACCCGACGGCCTGGAGTGAACATCTGGCCTGGATTGAGTACGCGCATAAGAGCCAGGTGTCTTCTGCCACCGGCCTCTCCCCGTTTGAGGTGTGTCTGGGGTATCAGCCCCCATTGTTTCCCGTGGTGGACGGAGAGGTCGGTGTGCCCTTGGTCCAGGCCCACCTGCGGAGATGCCATTGGGTGTGGCGCACCACCCGTTCTGCCCTGTTGAAAGCCCGGATGAGGGCTAAAGCCCATGCACATCGCTGGCGTTCCCCGGCCCCTGCATACCAGCCCGGGCAGGAGGTATGGCTCTCCACGAAAGACGTTCCTCTACAAGTGGACTCACCAAAACTTAAAGACAGATACATTGGACCGTTTAAAATCCTAAAAGTCATCAGTCCTGCCGCAGTGAAGCTCCAGCTCCCAGCTTCACTGCGGATCCACCCGGTTTTTCATGTCTCCAGAGTTAAACCATATCGCACCTCACCCCTCTGTGCTCCCGGACCAGCGCCGCCTCCTGCTCGGATCATCGATAGCGAGCCAGCTTGGACTGTGCGTCGGCTCCTGGACGTCCGCCGGAAGGGCCGGGGTTTCCAGTACTTGGTGGACTGGGAGGGGTACGGACCTGAGGAATGCTCCTGGGTGAAGAGGAGCTTCATCGTGGACCCCGCCCTCCTGGCCGATTTCTACCACCGTCATCCCGACAAGTCTGGTCGGGCGCCAGGAGGTGCCCGTTGAGGGGGGGTCCTGTTGTGTGGGCCGCTGAAGAGGAGGTACTGCTGGCCCACTACCAAAGGGTGCCCTGCCTGAAGTGCGGGCTTCAGGCACGAGAGGGCGCTGCCGCCGCTCAAGAACAGCCGGAGGTGACAGCTGTCACTCATCACTGTGACAGCTGTCACCAATCACCAGGTCATCAACCACACTATACAAGCCGGACGACATCTCCACCTCGTCGCCAAGATATCGTCTACCTACGAGGTAAATTCTCAGCTGTTGTTGTGCTGACGCACGTTACTTGTTTTCGTGTTTGTTGAACTGTTTGCAGGTGTCTTGTTCGCTACTTTCAGCTGGAGGCTGGGTTCGCGGATGGTGGAGGAGTGACGCACTTCACTCCTCACTCCGAACTTCAAAAAGTAGGAATACAGACTCTGCATAAACTGTGTACTTGAAGTGGAGGTGTCTTTCCCACCGTAACAGAAACTATTGTTCCAGTTGACTGTTTACTGGATGTGTTTCCACACACTCATTATATCTGTTTCTCTGCTTCCTGCCAGCAGTACCAGATCCGACAGTTGGAGACGGTGACCACATGGGGACTCAGGACTTGGCGGCCCCAGTATCCTTCGGGTTCGGTGGCAGTGGAAATCGTGTGGGATCCGGTTGTTCTCGGGACAGACGTTTCCTACCCTCGAGCCTGCCCACACGTCACCTTGTACATTTTGATTGTAACCCAAATTCTGTGTTTGTCTGTATTCTCGTTGTGCACATTTCACAACAGTAAAGTGTTGTATTTTGGCTCATCTATTGTCCGTTCATTTACGCCCCCTGTTGTGGGTCCGTGTCGTTGCACTTTCCCAACACCGGAGGCATACCCAGTTTATATGGGATATGTTTGTGTTACTTAACAATACGAGATTATGTAAATTATAATAATAACAATAATAATTAATAATTATTAATAATTAGAATAATAATAATAATAATAATGATATAATAACAACAACAATAATAATAATAATAATAATTATTATTATTAATTAATTAATAATAATTAATTAATAATTACAACAATTACGTAAATTACATATTTTTGTTTTTACAGTTCTTCCTTGATGCATTTCAACCTGATAGGCTGAGCAGTTTTTATTAATTTTTGCTAATATCTATGATAAACAACTTTTTGCAGAAGTGGAGGAGACATGAATGACGCTGTATGGTCCCATCTATGTGACTGAAGGTTTAACGGTGCTGGAGATTTAAAATAAAAAAAATAAAGCAAACAAAAAACAGAAGTACTTAATGGTGACGCGTGAGATGGCGGTGAGTAAATGTTACAGATCTATTTCTGAGGATCTTCCATTGACCACTCTTCCAAATACTGACTGTCATGTTTCCAAAACAGGTTATTTGGCAATTTTCTCTGTTATTTGTAATTTGTCAGTCAAATTTTGGGACAAACCTGTGTATTTAACCAGTGTACCCTGTGTAACCTGTGTACAGATAAATGTTAAGGACTTTGTAAGTGAGCAGATTTATAAGCTCTACACCGTGTGTATTATTAGACCCCATTCCTACCAGGCTGCTCAAGGAAGCCCTACCATTATTTAATGCTTCCATCTTAAATATGATCAATCTATCTTTATTAGTTGGCTATGTACCACAGGCTTTTAAGGTGGCAGTAATTAAACCATTACTTAAGAAGCCATCACTTGACCCAGCTATCTTAGCTAATTATAGGCCAATCTCCAACCTTCCTTTTCTCTCAAAAATTCTTGAAAGGGTAGTTGTAAAACAGCTAACTGATCATCTGCAGAGGAATGGTCTATTTGAAGAGTTTCAGTCAGGTTTTAGAATTCATCATAGTACAGAAACAGCATTAGTGAAGGTTACAAATTATCTTCTTATGGCCTCAGACAGTGGACTCATCTCTGTGCTTGTTCTGTTAGACCTCAGTGCTGCTTTTCATATCATATTTATCTAATAGATTACAATTTGTTCATGTAAATGGGGAATCTTCTTCACAGACTAAGGTTAATTATGGAGTTCCACAAGGTTCTGTGCTAGGACCAATTTTATTCACTTTATACATGCTTCCCTTAGGCAGTATTATTAGGCGGCATTGCTTAAATTTTCATTGTTACGCAGATGATACCCAGCTTTATCTACGCATGAAGCCAGAGGACACACACCAATTAGCTAAACTGCAGGATTGTCTTACAGACATAAAGACATGGACGACCTCTAATTTCCTGCTTTTAAACTCAGATAAAACTGAAGTTATTGTACTTGGCCCCACAAATCTTAGAAACATGGTGTCTAAACAGATCCTTACTCTAGATGGCATTACCCTGACCTCTAGTAATACTGTGAGAAATCTTGGAGTCATTTTTGATCAGGATATGTCATTCAATGCGCATATTAAACAAATATGTAGGACTGCTTTTTTACATTTACGCAATATCTCTAAAATTAGAAAGGTCTTGTCTCAGAGTGATGCTGAAAAACTAATTCATGCATTTATTTCCTCTAGGCTGGACTATTGTAATTCATTATTATCAGGTTGTCCTAAAAGTTCCCTGAAAAGCCTTCAGTTAATTCAAAATGCTGCAGCTAGAGTACTGACAGGGACTACAAGGAGAGAGCATATCTCACCCATATTGGCCTCTCTTCATTGGCTTCCTGTTAATTCTAGAATAGAATTTAAAATTCTTCTTCTTACTTATAAGGTTTTGAATAATCAGGTCCCATCTTATCTTAGGGACCTCATAGTACCATATCACCCCAATAGAGCACTTAGACTGCTGGGGGGTTCCCATGATGCACTGAGTCTTTCTCTTTTTGCTCTGTATGCACCACTCTGCATTTAATCATTAGTGATTGATCTCTGCTCCCCTCCACAGCATGTCTTTTTCCTGGTTCTCTCCCTCAGCCCCAACCAGTCCTAGCAAAAGACTGCCCCTCCCTGAGCCTGGTTCTGCTGGAGGTTTCTTCCTGTTAAAAGGGAGTTTTTCCTTCCCACTGTCACCAAGTGCTTGCTCACAGGGGGTCGTTTTGACCGTTGGGGTTTTTACGTAATTATTGTATGGCCTTGCCTTACAATATAAAACGCCTTGGGGCAACTGTTTGTTGTGATTTGGCGCTATATAAATAAAATTGATTGATTGATTGAATATTTAACAGATCAGCCTTAATGCCCTGGTTTTGACTTGAAATGATCGCCCTTGAGAAGAATGACCTTGCAGAAAAATTTAATTTGATTATTCTTATTGTAATCTTTAATGAATCAAGTGATTGTATTAACTTTCAGGGAAACATATACTGTGTCTTTGGAACAGTATCATCAGCAGCAGCAGCAGCAGCAGTGAGAAATATTAGTAATTCTGCTTCCAGGCCAAATTGCTTGTCACTGATGCTGATGATTTAAACTTTTATGTAATGATGGCTACATTATTATGGAAGCTAAATTATTAGATAATTTCCTCATTTTCTCCTTGAGTGCTTTGGATTTTGACCTTAATCAGTGAACCTCAGGAGTATATTTCTTGATATATTTTCAGGACAGTTATACTTATTCTGTTACAGTCGAGCTGATAAATTATTTAGGACCCAAATGCAGGGAGGTGTGGTGAAAACAAGGTAACAATTTATTTAACAACAGCTGAATGAATACTGCAGGAGATCTTGGAGGAGACAACGGAGCACGGAGACACATGCTGGACCAGAATGCGATGTATGGCAGAGAACCGGAACCAGGCGGCCACAACGGAGGCGAGTCAAAAAACAGATAATGTGGAGTCATAAACAAGCAAGATACAACTATGGTGGGGGATAGTGAGGCCAGGTTACCACAGGGCAAAAACTGAGCTTGTGTTGAGTGTGGAGCGGAAGTATAAGGGCTTAAATGCAAGTGAGGATGATTGCTGACAGGTGCGGTGTAATCAGCTCCATTGTGCAGCATCTGGGAAAAAGAGAGGGAGAGACAACAAAGCAGAGCAGGAGCCCACACCAAGGCAGCACAACATACGGGGTCTGTGAGAAAAGTAACGGACCTTTTTATTTTTTTCAAAAACTATATGGATTTGATTCATATGTTTTTACGTCAGCCAAGCTTGAACCTTCGTGCACATGCGTGAGTTTTTCCACGCCTGTCGGTTGTGTCATTCGCCTGTGAGCACACCTTGTGGGAGGAATGGTTCAGCCCCCTCGTCAGATTTTCATTGTCAGGAAATGGTGGAATGATTTGGGCTTTTTTTCCATCAGAATTTTTTCAGAAACTGTTAGAGGCAAGCAGCTGGAAACCATTCGAAAAATTTATCTGGCTTTTGGTGAAAATTTTACGGGCTTCACAGAGAATAAGGAGTGTTACTACAGCTTTAAGGACGCCCCACAATGGTGCACGGCGCGCACCATCGAGAGGCAGAAAACACCACATCATTTGTAAAGGGATGGCTGTGTGGAGCCGGGACCGCCGTGTGCAGTTTCTCTGGTTATCACAAGAGCTGGACATCAGCCATTTTCTGGCAGATTTCACTTTTAACAAGAGATTTTGTCATGGAAAGCCGCGCTGAGGCTTCGCGCGTCAGGACCGATTCGCTGATCGAGCGAGACAAAGGAACACCTCCGTTTCGGAGTGCCAGGGGACAAGTTGGGACATGCCCAGCTTTCCACAATTTCTTTTATACTCACTGGGCTGGTAAGCATTGAAAGCCGAGATAGGCATGTCCCAACTTGTCCCCTGGCACTCCGAAATGGAGGTGTTCCTTTGTCTCGCTCGATCAGCGAATTGGTCCTGACGCGCGAAGCCTCCGTGCAGCTTTCCATGACAAAATCTCTTGTTAAAAGTGAAATCTGCCTGAAAATGGTTGATGTCCAGCTCTTGTGATAACCAGAGAAATTGCTCATGACGGTCCCGGCTCCACACAGCGATCCGTTTAGAAATGATGTGGTGTTTTCTGCCTCTCGATGGCGGCTCGGAGCACAGTGCGCCGTGCGCCATTGTGGGGCGTCCTCAAAGCTGTAGTAACAGTCCTTATTCTCTGTGAAGCCCGTAAAATTTTCACCGAAAGCCAGATACATTTTTCGAATGGTTTCCAGCTGCCAGTCTCTAACAGTTTCTGAAAAAATTCTGATGGAAAAAAGCCCTAATCATTCCACCATTTCCTCGCAATGAAACAACGACGAGGGGGTGGAGCAGTGCTCACTCGCAACCGACAGGCGTGGAAAAACACATGCGCACAAAGGTTCAAGCTTGGCTGACGTAAAAACATATGAATCAAATCCATACAGTTTTTGAAAAAAATAAAAAGGTATGATACTTTTCTCACAGACCTCGTATTCATATGTAATTGTCACTTATACAGTTATCTTCAATTTCACCTATTTTGATCTAGTTTGATTAACTGCTGTGGACTCTTATAATTTTTCTTACAGGGTCCGCTTTGACCCTAGTATGATATAACGGTATTTCGTCTGTCTCCATAGCAAAATTTTGAGTTTAGTGTAAATTTTTCATAACAACTGGACTGCTATTCTTATTTAATGTGTTTGCATAGAACCACTGAAGGGAGCAGGGGTAGGTGCAGAATTTTTGTATGGAAAAAATGTGTTCAAAAAAGAGAAAAAAAATATTTTCTTTCAAAATGAAACGTGGTTTATCAGCTAGATTCTCAAGTTGTTTTTTTTTTTCAAAATAGTTCTAAAGTGACCCTATCTAGTTATAATACAGATACCTACAAGAATGGCGTAAATAAAAACCTGTTAATAGTATGAAAAAAACAGGTGGATTACCGACTTCCCGTCAGACAGGAAGCAGCACATGAAGCCGGTGAAGCTTGTCTCTGACTCCAGGACCATCATCACCATCACCATCTTCTCCATGTGCACCAACAGGTGCACCTCCAGTCATTAGTCAGTTAGACTCTTGAAGTCTGGGGGACAACATCACTATCATCAGATTTATCTCTGATGGAGATGAGTCCTACTACAGGAGGGCGATTAATCAATTGGTGACCTGGTGCGGACAGAGTAACTTGGAGCTCAATGCTCAAAAGACAGTGGAGATGATTGTGTACTTCAGGAAAGGTCTAACCACACTTAAATCCATCACCCTGTGTGAGTCCCCAGTTGAAACTGTGGGGCACTTCCTCTTCCTGGGCATCATCATCACACGGGACTTCAATAGTGCAGCAGATAACTGAAACAATCCTGCAAATGGTGATAGAAGCACCAAATTCGGCACAATTACTCCTTAGACATTCCTCTTTTGAACCCCCCCCCCCCCCCCAAAAAAAAAACAAAAACAAAAAACAAATCAAACAAATAAACAAACAAAACAAAACCAAAAACCAGTCAATTAAACTATATGACTGAATGTTATGTAGTTATGAGGTAAAAACAGCAAGAATGGTGACAAATTTCACTTTGTGTTTAATGTTTGGTTTGCAAAGTAAAAGTCAAACAATGTCAACGTCTATTGGAGTCTATGACATGTGACATATGTAACCCTGTAACATGATAATTAAGCATGACACATGGTGCAAAGTATTACTTTTTAGAACACTATTAACACAACTAATAATTTGCATCACTTTTTACCAGAATTAGAGCAACTTTAACTTTTGACCCCTGTACAAACTGAAATTGACCTTTGTCACCATTCTTGCTGTTTTTACCCCATAACTCCAGAACATTCTGTCATAGATAGCCCAAACTATACTTTTTTGGAATCTATGTGATCAGACAAATAATGTGGTATAGTTTTCAATATGATTTGTGCATCTTTTAATTTTGATCACTGTGTATTTCTTCCATTGACCCCTACCTGGATGGCTGCCTATTGAAAATTCAACTGGGTAATCTTTTTTTTTTTTTTTTTTTTTTTTTTTTAAAGAGTAATGTCTAAGGTGTATTTATGCTAAATTTGGTGCTTCTATCACCATTTGCAGGATTCCTCTGTAAATATTCTATTATCTGCTGCACTACATGTGGGACCTGAACATCAGTTTCCTAATCAAGAAAGCCCAACAGAGGATGAATTTCCTGCAGTAGGTGAAGAAGTTCAACCTGGCAAAGACAATGATGGGGCACTTCTACACAACCATCATTGAGTCCATCCTCACCTCATCCATCACCATCTGGTACGAAAGTGCCACCAAGGACAAGAACAAACACGCTGCAGCGTATCATCCAATCTACTGAGAAGGGGAACATTACATTAACATACAGACAACTTGATGTGCTCATTTTAACAGTACATACTTATAGCTGTCTATTTTTTAGGTAAACCTATATTCCTACTTTTTTCCTGAAATTATAGCACTGGTTTTAATTTCACTTATGTTTACTGTTGTGCACCAAACACCATAGCAAACTCCTTGTATGTGAAAACTTGCTTGGTAATAAACTCGCTTGTTATTCTGGTTTGGAAAAACAAGAAGTTCTGGTGGAGTCTGCATGGAAACTAGGTGTACAGATTAATAAATGTAACCACATACTGATGAGAGTTAAACCAAATCCCCATGATACAGTGAGAGCAATTTTGCCCCATGTTCATATGAGCTGACTTTTAATATTTCATATGTACAGCAAAAGCTCATGTTAGTGAATATTATTTTTCTTAAAATGAACATTAATTCAAATGCCAAAGAGCATCTACCCTTTTCTCATTCTGCTGTGATTATATGCAAAGATTTTGTTTTTATTTCTCTTTTGTCACATGAGTTCAAGTGATTAATGATGTAGACAGCATGTTATGCATTTTAAGAATCCAATTAATGATTTTATAATGCAAAATGTTACCCTATATATATATATATATATATGTATATATGTATATATATATATATATATATATATATATATATATATATATATATATATATATACTCAACAAAAATATAAACGCAACACTTTTGGTTTTGCTCCCATTTTGTATGAGATGAACTCAAAGATCTAAAACTTTTTCCACATACACAATATCATCATTTCCCTCAAATATTGTTCACAAACCAGTCTAAATCTGTGATAGTGAGCACTTCTCCTTTGCTGAGATAATCCATCCCACCTCACAGGTGTGCCATATCAAGATGCTGATTAGACACCATGATTAGTGCACAGGTGTGCCTTAGACTGCCCACAATAAAAGGCCACTCTGAAAGGTGCAGTTTTGTTTTATTGGGGGGGGATACCAGTCAGTATCTGGTGTGACCACCATTTGCCTCATGCAGTGCAACACATCTCCTTCGCATAGAGTTGATCAGGTTGTCAATTGTGGCCTGTGGAATGTTGGTCCACTCCTCTTCAATGGCTGTTGCTGGATATTGGCAGGAACTGGTACACGCTGTCGTATACACCGGTCCAGAGCATCCCAAACATGCTCAATGGGTGACATGTCCGGTGAGTATGCCGGCCATGCAAGAACTGGGACATTTTCAGCTTCCAAGAATTGTGTACAGATCCTTGCAACATGGGGCCGTGCATTATCCTGCTGCAACATGAGGTGATGTTCTTGGATGTGTATGGCACAACAATGGGCCTCAGGATCTCGTCACTGTATCTTTGTGCACTCAAAATGCCATCAATAAAATGCACCTGTGTTCTTCGTCCATAACAGAGGCCTGCCCATACCATAATCCCACCGCCACCACGGGCCACTCGATCCACAACAATGACATCAGAAAACCGCTCACCCACACGACACCACACACGCTGTCTGCCATCTGCCCTGGACAGTGTGAACCGGGATTCATCCGTGAAGAGAACACCTCTCCAACGTGCCAAATGCCAGCGAATGTGAACATTTGCCCACTCAAGTCGGCTATGACGACAAACTGGAGTCAGGTCGAGACCCTGATGATGACGACGAGCATGCAGATGAGCTTCCCTGAGATGGTTTCTGACAGTTTGTGCAGAAATTCTTTGGTTATGCAAACCGATTGTTTCAGCAGCTGTCCGAGTGGCTGGTCTCAGACGATCTTGGAGGTGAACATGCTGGATGTGGAGGTCCTGGGCTGGTGTGGTTACACGTGGTCTGCGGTTGTGAGGCTGGTTGGATGTACTGCCAAATTCTCTGAAACGCCTTTGGAGATGGCTTATGGTAGAGAAATGAACATTCAATACACGAGCAACAGCTCTGGTTGACATTCCTGTTGTCAGCATGCCAATTGCACGCTCCCTCAAATCTTGCGACATCTGTGGCATTGTGCTGTGTGATAAAACTGCACCTTTCAGAGTGGCCTTTTATTGTGGGCAGTCTAAGGCACACCTGTGCACTAATCATAGTGTCTAATCAGCATCTTGATATGGCACACCTGTGAGGTGGGATGGATTATCTCAGCAAAGGAGAAGTGCTCACTATCACAGATTTAGACTGGTTTGTGAACAATATTTGAGGGAAATGGTGATATTGTGTATGTGGAAAAAGTTTTAGATCTTTGAGTTCATCTCATACAAAATGGGTGCAAAACCAAAAGTGTTGCGTTTATATTTTTGTTGTGTGTATATATATATATATATATATATAGATTTTTTTTTCATAATTTTAACAGATCCTGTGCATCATTGCAACAGAATGTCCTTCAAATAGAGTCCTTCAAACAAGGAGACAGGTCACCTGTGGAAAATATGCAATACAATTTTTAGATGTAACTGCTTATGTGTGCACATTTGATGAGCAATGCTGATGTCTTTGCAAAAGGTAGACATTGGTAAAATAGTTTTAATAACAGGCAAGTCAGTGCACACTCAACCTGGTACCCACCTCCGTACCCACCTCCTGTATGCTTTTGCCACCATAAAAGACAACAAGCTGTCAACTTATGAGCATAACAGTAACATCACAGTCAGTTTGACTATGAATGTGCCTCAGTGTGTATTTCTCTGGAAAAACAACTCTCCAAATGTCACTAATGAAGAAGAATTATAAAAGTATGAGTGTCCTTTGCTGGCATGGTAAGGTACAATGCCTGATTTCTTGGCAGGAATGTCAACATGAAGACTTTTCTGTCTGTCGGAGGGTGGAACTTTAGCTCTGCAGGGTGAGATTATTGCAAATATGCAGTGTGCAGGTTTGACGCGATAAGCAGAGCTTCTGCTTTGATATCTGTATTTTTACCCCATTCATTTCTTACAGATGGTTTCAAGCTCTGCCAACCACCAGACCTTCATCAGCTCAGTCATTTCATTCCTGAGGAAATATGAGCTTGATGGGCCTGGCATCGACTGGGACTGGAGCATCTAGTCAACAGATTAAGTCCTCCTGAGGATAAGTTGTATTAGTTTGTTTTCTTCCAGGTGTGTTTGCTGTGACTAATTTTCTGTGCAGTTTTCTATTTTGCGTGTCTTCATCAGGCTTAAAGCTACAGTGTGTAGGATTTAATGTCACCTAGTGGCGAGATTGCAGATTGCATTCTGTCACTGTCACGATTTTGTTTCCCTTGATATTTTCACTTCTTTGTCAATGAGGATTCATGCTCCCTTGCTTTATCGTGTGATAAGCAATATGTATGATCCTCCATTTCCTCAAAATCGGGGTTGTCATACTTGTTAGCCAGCACTAGCCACCAGTAGATGGAGCAACTACTGATTCCTCTTCTTTCTTCTTCAGGCTTCCAGTTGTGCTGCAAAATGCAAAAGGTGGCATATACATGTCCATTTTGGGCTACTGTATCCACATGGTGGCCTCCATGAGGGGCTAAGTGATGGATGAAGCCCTACCAGAAGAAAAAGTTGCAGTTCCTTGAATGGCCACTTGAGACTGGCTCCAAAAGCAAGCAGGTTCCCATTCAAGTCCATGTTAAAATATCCAACTTTAGAGCAGAATTAAAAATGTTTACAGCCAGTTACAAAATAATGGTTTTTGTCTCTATAAATACTTTCTCACTCCATGACAACTGTACACAGTGGATTTTTCTAACTTCTTGTAACTGTTATTACTGTTTCATTTTTGATAATGGTGTGGACTTTAAAAAAAATTAAAAATTCAGCAACTGAGGTTTGGAATCAGGCACAAGAGGTACCTTTTGTTATTATGTCTTCAAAGGAAACCAAGGTGTGGACTGTGAAAACTTCAAGAACTTTTAGACTGAGGTAATAGTAGGAATACAATATCTGAAATGACAATATGCTTAGTTGATGTACTTAATAACTTTTGTACTTTAGGACTTTCTCAGTTTGCCAGTGACACACTTTGCCTGTTGTGTGATGTGATTGGTGTGTCTTGTTTTCAGTGTGTGGGCTTGTGTTTTTTCCTGATCAATGTGATGTATAATACAGTTGTATGTAAAAGTTTGGGCACCCCTGATAATTTTCACGATTTTCCTTTATAAATCATTGGTTGTCTGGATCAGAAATTTAAGTTAGATATATCATATAGCAGACGAACACAATGATATTTGAGAAGTGAAATGAAGTTTCTAGTATTTACAGAAAGTGTGCAATAATTATTTAAAACAATTAGGCAGGTGCATAAATTTGGGCACCCTTGTCATTTTATTGATTTGAATACATTTAGCACTAACTACCGGAACACAAAATTGGTTTGGTAAGCTCATTGACCCTTGACCTCCTCACACAGGTGAATCCAATCATGAGAAAGGGTATTTAAGGTGGCCATTTACAAATGTTTCTCCTCTTTGCATCTCTTCTAAAGAGTGGCAACATGGGAGCCTCTAAACAACTCTCAAATGACCTGAAAACAAAGATTGTTCAACATCATGGTTTAGCGGAAGGATACAAAAAGCTATCTCAGAGATTTCAGCTGTCAGTTTCCACTGTGAGGCACATAGTGAGGAAATGGAAGACCGCAGGCACAGTACTAGTTAAGGCCCAAAGTGGCAGGCCAAGAAAAATCTCAGATAAGCTGAAGCAAAGGATGGTGAGAACAGCCATAGTCAACCCACAGACCTGCTCCAAAGACCTACAACATGATCTTGCTGCAGATAGCGTCTCTGTGCATCGTTCAACTATACAGCGCACTTTGCACAAAGAGATGCTGTATGATACTGTAATGCAGAGGAAGCCTTTTCTGCGTACACGCCACAAACAGAGTCACTTGAGTTATGCTAAAGCACATTTGGACAAGCTAGCTTCATTTTGGAATAAGGGGCTGTGGACTGATGAAACTAAAACTGAGTTATTTGGACATAACAATGGGCAGTATGCATGGCAGAAAAAGAACACAGCATTCCAAGGAAAACACTTGCTGCCTACAGTAAAATTTGGAGGTGGTTCCATCATGCTGTGGGGCTGTGTGGCCAGTGCAGGTACTGGGGAGGGTCACATGGACTCCAGTCGATATCAGCAGATTCTTGAGAACAATGTTCATGAATCAGTGACAAAGTTGAAGTTGCACCGGGGCTGGATCTTCAAACAAGACAACAACCCTAAAAACTGCTCAAAATCTACTTAGGCATTCATGAGGAACAAGTACAACACCCCGGAATGGCCATCTCAGTCCCCAGACCTGAATATTATTGAAAATCTGTGATGTGTGATGGATCAGGGCTTGGGACTCCGACAAGGGTGGTCGCATCTCCTCCACTCTCCCTTAGCGTGTTTTGTCTGTGAGGCTGCCAGCCCTGCTCCTCTGGAAAACAGCAAAATGGATCTGATCTAGTGGTCTCTGAACGCAAGTGATACTATTTTTTTTCCACAAGACAATCAGGAGCGGAGGACCCGACCTGTCCTGCCGGGACACATGTGGCGGGTTACGTGATGGACAGCTGGAGGTGGCAAGTCATGTGCCTGTACACGTTGTCTGTGGAGGACGTTGAAGATGTTTACTTCTTTGGAGCTGTAGTGACTGGGTTTCTGCTGTGTGGAGCGGCCACAGCACTGGTCTACCAGAAAATTAAGAAGGTGGAGGCGGCATTAATCGGCCCGTCCAGGCTGCCCCACATGATTGATTCAATTGGAAGGGCAGTGTCAGCTCAGTCAGCGGGTGTCAACCGCACATTGGAATCCATCTCGGGGAGAATGGCTGCACTGGAAAACCGCTTTGATCATCTGTAAGACCACATCTCTCCTCTATTCAGATGTATTGGGAGCCACTCTGAAGTTTCAGACTGTGGAATCTGCCAGGCATCTGTTAATGTGGATATCTATTTGGTTTCCAAACAACAGCTGTCCTTCAAGGCCGCTGGGATAAAATCCTACCCCCGAGGAACACTTCTGATAGCCTTGCTCCTCGTCTCCCCCCCTCTTCCTCCTTCCCTTCCAAGTCCTGAGATGTTGACTGTGGGACCTTGAGACTCTGGTGGACTGATTCAGGACTGGGATCCCCCCCAGGATGGACAGATAAGGCCTGTCGATGGCACTTCACGTGCGGCCTTCCGGGCTGTCTGTCTGGACACTGGGCCACTCTCTGCCCCTCCCTCCCTGCGGCAGGCCTCGTCCTCTCTCAAGCTGGTCTTGGCGGCGCGACTTACAGTTGCAGCGGCCTTCACCCACTTTACCTCAATTCGGATGATGGACTGCTTCAAGTTTAGTGCACATAAACAATGTCAAATGTATATGTGTTGTCTTTAATTTTGATGTGTGCCATTACTACAGTAAACAAGTAGTAATTGTGGATTAATTGCTGTATCTTGTCTGAGGTAATTGGAGTGTAAACATAATTGCCCTTTTTTGGGATCAATAAAGTTGTCTGAAGTCTAAAGTGATTTTAAATGGGCTGGCCATGCTCGGAAAACAACAAACCTGAAATGTTTTGTAAGGAAGAATGGTCCAAAATACCAACCAGAATCCAGACTCTCATCGGAAGCTATAGAAAGCATTTAGAGAGGCTGTTATTTCCGCAAAAGGAGGATCTACTGAATATTGATGTAGTTTTCTGTTGGGGTGCCCAAATTTATGCACCTGGCTAATTTTGTTTAAAGAATTATTGCACACTTTCTGTAAATCCTATAAACTTCATTTCACTTCTCAGTAATCACTTGCCTCTACTGGTGGTTGGCTCTCACTGCGGTATTGTATCACTTCCTGTTCCGGAGCACAGCGGTGTTTTGCTGTGTCTGTTAGCTGTTTAATCTGCACAGTTAGATTGATCTAGTTAACTAGATAACGATTTGTTTCACAGTGTAATCTTCACGTGCCTTAACTAAAGCACTCCCTCTGCTGAATCACCTCTAAATTATTTACACATTATTCACTTTGTGTGTCTTTAGGAATCCGCTAGCTTAGCGCAGCTACTAGCTCTTAGCCGATTTAGCATGGCGGCTTCTCCTGTCTCTCCCGCACTTTTCTGTTCTGGGTGTGAAATGTTTAGTTATTCCTCGGCCTCCTTTAGCAGTAATGGTACTTGTAATAAGTGTAGCTTATTCGTAGCTTTGGAGGCCAGGCTGGGCGAATTGGAGACTCGGCGTCGCACTGTAGAAAATTCTACAGCTAGCCAGGCCCCTGTAGTCGGTGCGGACCAAGGTAGCTTAGCCGCCGTTAGTTCCCTTCCAGCAGATCCCGAGCAGCCGGGAAAGCAGGCCGACTGGGTGACTGTGAGGAGGAAGCGTAGTCCTAAACAGAAGCCCCGTGTACACCGCCAACCCGTTCACATTTCTAACCGTTTTTCCCCACTTGGCGACACACCCGCCAAGGATCAAACTCTGGTTATTGGCGACTCTGTTTTGAGAAATGTGAAGTTAGCGACACCAGCAACCATAGTCAATTGTCTTCCGGGGGCCAGAGCAGGCGACATTAAAGGAAATTTGAAACTGCTGGCTAAGGCTAAGCGTAAATTTGGTAAGATTGTAATTCACGTCGGCAGTAATGACACCCGGTTATGCCAATTGGAGGTCACTAAAATTAACATTGAATTGGTGTGTAACTTTGCAAAAACAATGTCGGACTCTATAGTTTTCTCTGGGCCCCTCCCCAATCGGACCGGGAGTGACATGTTTAGCCGCATGTTCTCCCTGAATTGCTGTCTGTCTGAGTGGTGTCCAAAAAATGAGGTGGGCTTCATAGATAATTGGCAAAGCTTCTGGGGAAAACCTGGTCTTGTTAGGAGAGACGCCATCCATCCCACTTTGGATGGAGCAGCTCTCATTTCTAGAAATCTGGCCAATTTTCTTAAATCCTCCAAACCATGACTATCCAGGGTTGGGACCAGGAAGCAGAGTTGTAGTCTTACACACCTCTCTGCAGCTTCTCTCCCGCTGCCATCCCCTCATTACCCCATCCCCGTAGAGACGGTGCCTGCTCCCAGACCACCAATAACCAGCAAAAATCTATTTAAGCATAAAAATTCAAAAAGAAAAAATAATATAGCACTTTCAACTGCACCACAGACTAAAACAGTTAAATGTGGTCTATTAAACATTAGGTCTCTCTCTTCTAAGTCCCTGTTAGTAAATTATATAATAATTGATCAACATATTGATTTATTCTGCCTTACAGAAACCTGGTTACAGCAGGATGAATATGTTAGTTTAAATGAGTCAACAGCCCCGAGTCATACTAACTGCCAGAATGCTCGTAGCATGGGCCGAGGCGGAGGATTAGCAGCAATCTTCCATTCCAGCTTATTAATTAATCCAAAACCCAGACAGAGCTTTAATTCATTTGAAGGCATGACTCTTAGTCTTGTCCATCCAAATTGGAAGTCCCAAAAACCAGTTTTATTTGTTATTATCTATCGTCCACCTGGTTGTTACTGTGAGTTTCTCTGTGAATTTTCGGACCTTTTGTCTGACTTAGTGCTTAGCTCAGATAAGATAATTATAGTGGGCGATTTTAACATCCACACAGATGCTGAGAATGACAGCCTCAACACTGCATTTAATCTGTTATTAGACTCAATTGGCTTTGCTCAAAATGTAAATGAGTCCACCCACCACTTTAATCATATCTTAGATCTTGTTCTGACTTATGGTATGGAAATTGAAAACTTAACAGTATTCCCTGAAAAACTCCCTTCTAAAATGGTAAATGGTAAATGGACTGCATTTATATAGCACTTTTCCATCTGCATCAGACGCTCAAAGCGCTTTACAATTATGCCTCACATTCAATCAACTTCAATCAACTTTTTTTTATATAGCGCCAAATCACAACAAACAGTTGCCCCAAGGTGCTCTATATTGTAAGGCAAGGCCATACAATAATTATGAAAAACCCCAACGGTCAAAACGACCCCCTATGAGCAAGCACTTGGCTACAGTGGGAAGGAAAAACTCCCTTTTAACAGGAAGAAACCTCCAGCAGAACCAGGCTCAGGGAGGGGCAGTCTTCTGCTGAGACTGGTTGGGGCTGAGGGAAAGAACCAGGAAAAAGACATGCTGTGGAGGGGGGCAGATGTCAGGATGCTGCCATACAAGGCGCTCACTACACACCGGGAGCAATAGGGGATTAAAGACCTTGCCCAAGGGCCCTTAGTGATTTTCCAGTCAGGCGGGGATTTGAACCGAGGATCTTCTGGTCTGAAGCCCAACACCTTAACCACTAGACCATCACCTCCTCTTCTGTCTGATCATTTCTTAATAACATTTACATTTACTCTGATGGACTACCCAGCAGTGGGGAATAACTTTCATTACACTAGAAGTCTTTCAGAAAGCACTGTAACTAGGTTTAAGGATATGATTCCTTCTTTATGTTCTCTAATGCCATATACCAACACAGTGCAGAGTAGCTACCTAAACTCTGTGAGTGAGATAGAGTATCTCGTCAATAGTTTTACATCCTCATTGAAGACAACTTTGGATGCTGTAGCTCCTCTGAAAAAGAGAGCCTTAAATCAGAAGTGCCTGACTCCGTGGTATAACTCACAAACTCGCAGCTTAAAGCAGATAACCCGTAAGTTGGAGAGGAAATGGCATCTCACTAATTTAGAAGATCTTCAAAAAAAAGAGAAAAAGAGTCTGTTGCTCTATAAAAAAGCCCTCCGTAAAGCTAGGACATCTTACTACTCATCACTAATTGAAGAAAATAAGAACAACCCCAGGTTTCTTTTCAGCACTGTAGCCAGGCTGACAAAGAGTCAGAGCTCTATTGAGCTGAGTATTCCTTTAACTTTAACTAGTAATGACTTCATGACTTTCTTTGCTAATAAAATTTTAACTATTAGAAAAAAAATTACTCATAACCATCCTAAAGACATATAGTTATCTTTGGCTGCTTTCAGTGATGCCGGTATTTGGTTAGACTCTTTCTCTCAGATTGTTCTGTCTGAGTTATTTTCATTAGTTACTTCCTCCAAACCATCAACATGTCTATTAGACCCCATTCCTACCAGGCTGCTCAAGGAAGCCCTACCATTATTTAATGCTTTGATCTTAAATATGATCAATCTATCTTTATTAGTTGGCTATGTACCACAGGCTTTTAAGGTGGCAGTAATTAAACCATTACTTAAAAAGCCATCACTTGACCCAGCTATCTTAGCTAATTATAGGCCAATCTCCAACCTTCCTTTTCTCTCAAAAATTCTTGAAAGGGTAGTTGTAAAACAGCTAACTGATCATCTGCAGAGGAATGGTCTATTTGAAGAGTTTCAGTCAGGTTTTAGAATTCATCATAGTACAGAAACAGCATTAGTGAAGGTTACAAATGATCTTCTTATGGCCTCAGACAGTGGACCCATCTCTGTGCTTGTTCTGTTAGACTTCAGTGCTGCTTTTGATACTGTTGACCATAAAATTTTATTACAGAGATTAGAGCATGCCATAGATATTAAAGGCACTGCGCTGCGGTGGTTTGAATCATATTTATCTAATAGATTACAATTTGTTCATGTAAATGGGGAATCTTCTTCACAGACTAAGGTTAATTATGGAGTTCCACAAGGTTCTGTGCTAGGACCAATTTTATTCACTTTATACATGTTTCCCTTAGGCAGTATTATTAGACAGCATTGCTTAAATTTTCATTGTTACGCAGATGATACCCAGCTTTATCTATCCATGAAACCAGAGGACACACACCAATTAGCTAAACTGCAGGATTGTCTTACAGACATAAAGACATGGATGACCTCTAATTTCCTGCTTTTAAACTCAGATAAAACCGAAGTTATTGTACTTGGCCCCACAAATCTTAGAAACATGGTGTCTAACTAGATCCTTACTCTGGATGGCATTACCCTGACCTCTAGTAATACTGTGAGAAATCTTGGAGTCATTTTTGATCAGGATATGTCATTCAATGCGCATATTAAACAAATATGTAGGACTGCTTTTTTGCATTTGCGCAATATGTCTAAAATTAGAAAGGTCTTGTCTCAGAGTGATGCTGAAAAACTAATTCATGCATTTATTTCCTCTAGGCTGGACTATTGTAATTCATTATTATCAGGTTGTCCTAAAAGTTCCCTGAAAAGCCTTCAGTTAATTCAAAATGCTGCAGCTAGAGTACTGACAGGGACTAGAAGGAGAGAGCATATCTCACCCATATTAGCCTCTCTTCATTGGCTTCCTGTTAATTCTAGAATAGAATGTAAAATTCGTCTTCTTACTTATAAGGTTTTGAATAATCAGGTCCCATCTTATCTTAGGGACCTCATAGTACCATATCACCCCAATAGAGCGCTTCGCTCTCAGACTGCAGGCTTACTTGTAGTTCCTAGGGTTTGTAAGAGTAGAATGGGAGGCAGAGCCTTCAGCTTTCAGGCTCCTCTCCTGTGGAACCAGCTCCCAATTCAGATCAGGGAGACAGACACCCTCTCTACTTTTAAGATTAGGTTTAAAACTTTCCTTTTTGCTAAAGCTTATAGTTAGGGCTGGATCAGGTGACCCTGAACCATCCCTTAGTTATGCTGCTATAGACTTAGACTGCTGGGGGGTTCCCATGATGCGCTGAGTGTTTCTTTCTCTTTTTGCTCTGTATGCACCACTCTGCATTTAATCATTAGTGATTGATCTCTGCTCCCCTCCACAGCATGTCTTTTTCCTGGTTCTCTCCCTCAGCCCCAACCAGTCCCAGCAGAAGACTGCCCCTCCCTGAGCCTGGTTCTGCTGGAGGTTTCTTCCTCTTAAAAGGGAGTTTTTCCTTCCCACTGTCGCCAAGTGCTTGCTCACAGGGGGTCGTTTTGACCGTTGGGGTTTTTCCGTAATTATTGTATGGCCTTGCCTTACAATATAAAGCGCCTTGGGGCAACTGTTTGTTGTAATTTGGCACTATATAAATAAAATTGATTTGATTTGACTTCTCAAATATCAGTGTTTGTCTGCTATATATTTCACTGAAATTGCTGATCCAAAGAACCAACGGTTTATAAAGGAAAATCATGGAAATCTTCAGGGGTGCCCAAACCTTTACATACCACTATCAATATTGCTGTGGTTTTGATATCGTTTATAAGGCACTGTAGCGCCCCCTTTTGTCTGTAGGTTGACTGGCTGAATAAGAGTCATTTGGAGGAGCCATGGTGTGGACCATTGACATTCGGTGTTGTAACGTAACGAAGTAGAAATACTTTGTTACTGTACTTAAGTAGAATTTTGACATATCTGTACTTTACTTCATTATTTACATTTCTGGTGACTTTCACTTTTACTCCACTACATTTTCTCAATGAAATGTATACTTTTACTCCAATACATTTCCCTGAACCATCTTTGATACTCATTACTACAATATAAAAGTAGAAGAAATTTGACTGGGCAATGCCTGTTTGCCTGAGCACACCTGTACACCAGGAACAGTTCCAGTCCTCTTCAGACAGAGCACAGCGCTTTCCACCCCTGCAGAATCAAGTGTTGTGTTTGACATAAAATGACTTTAAAAGAGAAAAAATATAAAACATGACAGGTTGAATCTCCACCCCACTGAGGAAGAGGAGACTGTGGAGGGTGAAAACCATCTGCACTCTTGTCTCCAAACGCGCACATGCTGACGCACACACAAATACACACGTATCAGCTCCTGCTGGAGTGCAGCGCATGATCTGAGTTAACACACACTTAAGGGAAAAACGTCAGTACAAAACTGGCCGGCATGTCGGCCAGTTTTGTGTTGTCAGTTGTAATTGTAAACTTGATCAGTAACATTCATTCGTGTATGTATATATATATATATATATATATATATATATATATATATATATATATATATATATATATATATATATATATACACACACACATATAAAAATATATATACACACATATACGAGGTCTGTCAATAAAGTATAGGTCCTTTTTATTTTTTTCAAAAACTATATGGATTTCATTCATATGTTTTTACGTCAGACATGCTTGAACCCTCGTGCGCATGCGTGAGTTTTTCCACGCCTGTCGGTGACGTCATTCGCCTGTGAGCACTCCTTGTGGGAGGAGTCGTCCAGCCCCTCGTCGGAATTCCTTTGTCTGAGAAGTTGCTGAGAGACTGGCGCTTTGTTTGATCAAAATTTTTTCTAAACCTGTGAGGCACATCGAAGTGGACACGGTTCGAAAAATTAAGCTGGTTTTCGGTGAAAACGGCTGATGAGAGATTTTGAGGTGATACTGTCGCTTTAAGGACTTCCAACACAGCGGGACGTCACGCAGCGCTCTCAGGTGCCATCGTCAGCCTGTTTCAAGCTGAAAACCTCCACATTTCAGGCTCTATTGATCCAGGACGTCGTGAGAGAACAGAGAAGTTTCAGAAGATGTCGGTTTCAGCATTTTATCTGGATATTCCACTGTTAAAGTTTTTTTTAATGAAAGATGTGCGAGCGGATTGCAGCGTCGGCTCGCAGCCGCTGTGACGCTCCGCCACAGGAAAAACACCTCTGCTGGAAGCCTTAAGGACAAGTTGGAACATGTCCAGCTGTTAAACAATTTCTCATATACTCACTCCACTGAAAGCCATCAAAAGCCGCCTGGATTTTACAAATCGTTATCAACACGGAGGTGTTTTTCCTGTGCCGCCGCACCGCGCCGGCTGCGTCCCGACGTGCGGACCTGTCCGCACGTCTTTCATTAAAAAAAATCTCCTTTAACAGTGGAATATCCAGATAAAATGCTGAAACCGACTTCTTCTGAAACTTCTCTGTTCTCTAACGACGTCCTGGATCAAGCTAATAAGCTTAATAAATGGAATACTTTTGACTGTGTTGCGTGCTTGGTTTGCAAAGTAAAGGTTAAACAATATCAGCATCCATTGGATTCTATGACATGTGACATATGCTACCCTGTAACATGATAACTAAGCATGACACATGATGCAAACTATTCCTTTTTAAAACCGTATTCACCCAACTAATAATTTGCATCACTTTTTACCAAAATTGGAGCAACTTTAACTTTTGACCCCTGTTCAAATTGAAATTGACCTTTGTCACTGTTCTTGCTGTTTTTACCCCATAACTCCGGAACATTCATTCACAGATAGTCCAAACTATACCTTTTTGGAATCTTTATGATCAGACAAATAATATGGAATACCTTTCAATATGATTGGAGCATTTTTATATTTTGACCCCTGTGTAATACTTCAATTGACCCCTTTTTGGCCGCCTATTGAAAGTTCACGTGGGTACCCGGCATTTTTAAAAGAGTAATGTCTAAGGAGTATGTGTGCCAAATTTGGTGTGTGCATCACCATTTGAAGGATCCCTCAGTAAATATTCACTTATCTGCTGCACTATACCTTACTGAATTTTCATATCAATATGATATAAGATATGACTATGATTTGACGCAAAGTGCAGCAACAGTGAAAATTAAACATTCTTAAACAAAACAGTAATAATACACATTCATTTTGCACTCATCATAAGGTTAGGATACTGTGCCCTCCAAAAGTATTGGAACACTTGGAATTTCACACATTTTAATTTGTTTATGTCATTTTAAATACAAGAAAAACAAGAAATAAAGAATAAAAATTTATAAAATGATCTTCCTCAACCTCAAACAGAAAGCAAATCTCTAAAACTTGATAAAACCTGTAAATAATAAACAGTTTTATTGCCAGTTTTCTTTGGACAAGTCAGCGGATGGAAACATGATAAGTGATAAGAATGATAAATGATAAGAATGGTGACAAAGGTCAGTTTCAGTTTGTACAGTTACAAAGTTACTCCATTAATTTTGCTCCAGCTGTATTTGTCCTGAATTTGATGCTTGTATCACCATTTGAAGGATTGTTTCAGTTATCTGCTGCACTAAGCCAACATGAACAAGCTGCTGTCTGTTAGCTTAAACATGTGTACATAAGGCCACCTGAATTAAAGGAGAAATGCTGCTTTTAACAACCTGGACCTCATTTCTGACATAAAATATGGTCGTTTACTCACCAATATAAGTTTGGTGTGATTAGAAGTCCATAGTTCAAACGACATGTTCAGTTCAGATCTGAAGCAAACATTTTTCTTCTTCTACTAAGGTGAATTAGAACTTTTTGTGGTACACAGCACAAACTACTGGACAGGAGGAACCTAGCAGTCAGCGTAACTCACTGATTTGAAAATGCAGCTCTTTCAACCAGATGTGTGGTGCTGTGACATATCAATGATCTGTGTCCAGTCAGATTTCAGGGGGAGTCCAGTGAAACCTCAGCCTCCGCTCTAGCTCCACCCACGCCACGAAGTGTTCAACATTTCCTATTTCACTGTGACTGAGAATTCAGCACTTCCTGTTTGAGTGTGAGCTTGCCACTGAGTTCCCGCGGGATTCCATGGGATCTCATCTGTCAACCTAGGAAGTCTTTGACATTTGAACATTTCCTGTTTTACTGTGGACTTGAATTTTGGCACTTCCGGTTTAGGACACCCTGTACCATGATTGAGCTTCACGCCCCTGCGCGACGCTTTGCTCAAAATATTTTTAAAGACTTTAACTTTTACCAAAGTAATTTTATTGTAAGATACTTGTACTTTCACTCAAGTATCACTTTGAGGTAGTTTATACAAGACTGGGTACATTACGTACTCAGGAAAAATACCCAATGATTAATGTTAACAAAAGATGTCTTTATCTATCTATCCACACACACACGCACGCACGCACGCATGCACGCACGCACGCACGCACGCACACACACACACACACACACACACACACACACACACACACACACACACCCAAAATCTCCAGTACTATATAAGAAATTGTGATGCACAAAATAAAAGCTCTATTCCAGTGCTGGTTGAAGAAGTATCTGATTTATGACAGAAAAACAACAAAAATTTCAGTTTTAAATACCAAAGGCCTTATGACTATTTAAATGCTAAGTTGTTGTACTATGTTTTCCTCTCGTGCAGCAGTCAGTTTTTCTGAGGGCCCACAGCAGCTGTACTCTCAGCTGCTGCCTTTCTCCTCTGTCCGTTGTGTTCCGCTGTGGCGTCCTCCACCATGGTTGACTTCTTCTTTGTTCCTGCTGAGATGTCGGGGTAGGATGAAAATGAAATAAACGTCAATACAGTTTCATCAGTACCAAAATGAGGGTTTCTTGGGCTGCATTCAGTACACCTCTTACCTGTGAGGTAGTTTCGGTGCATCCGATGGAACAGTAACAGACCGATGAAGAGGACAAAACCGATGCAGGCCACAATCATTCCGCATAGCGGGAAGCTGTAGCTGCCTTTAGTCTGGATAATCTGGGGATGAGACAGCAACAATAAAATCCCGAGCCACTGCTTGGGTTCTCTCCTTTGTCGTACTCCCTTTTTCTGAAAATGTGACAATACAGTCATCAGACTTACCGATCCAACAAGAACCTGCATCATCATCTCTCCCATTCCTGCACTTGTTACCAGGACTGGAGTCGCACATCCTGCAGAGAGAAATAACTGGATTATTTCATGTCCTTAACTCTGATGTCACTGCTGTGTTCTAGTTGCTTATAGCTCAGATGTTATCATACCCTGGTAATCCAGGATGTCTTCAGTGTAAGCAAGCATACAGGGGAAGATGCTGCTGAGGAAAAGTCCACATAAACACGTCCCAACAAACAGAAAAACACTGCTGGTGTAGAAAATAAGGAGCATCAGCACAGTCACAATGGCTCCTGCCTGCAGGAACACAGAATAACCTCAGAAACACAAACGTTGCACTTAGATGTTCGCTGCGCACAGCTTATTTGTAATGTCACAGAACTCCAAAGGCTTTATCGGCTTTACCAGATTTAACACAAGCAGCCTCATGGGTTGAAAGCGGTATGAAAGCGGAATGGACAACAGGCGCCCAGCGGTGATCGCAGCCCAAAATATGCTGGCTAGATAACCTGCTGTTTTATGAGGTAATGCCATTGGTGATTGTACAGCATAGGTGTACACAAAACCAGCATAGGCTCCCTAAAAAAAAAAAAAAATTACAATATTAGAATATAATATTTCTATATTATAAATGAACAAGTGCATTTATTCTTAAATATATTTCATAACTTCTTAACATTTATAATGCTGTGCATAACTGTTATATAAGTTATAACACATTAATGAAGCAAAAATGTGCAGAAATAATGGAACTATTCTAAATATCAAAAATTTGCAATAAGGATTCTCAGTATTAAAATATATAACACAGTACAAAATCAAAATCTCATGTCAGGTCTTCCTTTATTCTGAGTGATCTATCCCATGGTTTTAGAATATTATCACATTAATTTATTAATCATTGATTATTACACTGGTCAACAACAAAAAATTTCTTGCATGGACTTTAAGAAATGATTTACAGTAATTTTGGGGTGCTGAATCTGAATCTGAGCTCAAATTTGCTCTATTACATCACATTTGTTTGCAGTCTGCATGTTCCACATTGATGGATTATGTATAAATTGCTCATTCACTCACGAGTTTGACGGCACTAATCGTGCACAAAAGCAGCTTCAAAAGCATAGTTTATAAACCAGGTTCGCGAAATGCGAACAAGTGCCATAATATTGTTTATGGCAACAAAAAGGTGTACAAGACTGCAGCTTTTGCTGCAATGCTTATGTTTTCATATCTCAAAAATGTAATGTGATTGGCAAAAAATGAAGCCATATTTGGATTCAGTAGCCCCAAATTACCCAAAATCTGTTGAAAAACACCATGTAACAAAAACTGTTGACCAGGGTTATCCAAGAAGGACACATCCAGGTTGGACAAAGTAATCAGGCGGGCTGACTCTGTGGAAGAGACCACTGGACAAACTGCTGGACATTATGGACGATGCCAGTCATCCTCTGCACACCGTCATCAGTAACAAGAGCAGCGTCTTCAGCCACATCCTGCTCCTTCCCAAGTGCAGGACCGCGAGACTGAAAAACTCCTTTGTCCCTCAGGCCATCAGACTGTACAACTCCTCACTCAAGGGGAGGAGGAGTAACAGAAAGACAGAGGACGGGAAGGAGAGGAACAGTAGTAGCCAGTAAACCAGTATTGAACAGCATGTCTGGTATTTATATTTATGTATTTATATTTGCAATTTTTTTTTTTTTTACTTTCACTTTTGATGCTCTGTGCGCTTCCTACCCTTTGTGCTGCGATACATTGCTGCTGGAACCTCAGTTTCCCTGAGGGAATCTTCCCAAGGGATTCTGTCTAATTTTATTTTATCTAATCTAATCTAATATGCTGTTTCTTGTCTTTGTGACATCATGCATTGGGATGTAAACCTACGATCTGACAATCTCCATAATATACTACTTTAACAAAACACACAAAATTCTCTCAAACATTACATATTTTTCTTTCAAAGTTAAAATTTGGTGTTTTACTGACACATCAATAAAGTCGGGGAAAAAACAGCCAAAAGTGTGACTTGCACTGTACCCCAAATCACATTATTTTCAGCCGTCACTCACCACAATGCCATCAGTCATGAACAGCACCATCCCGCCAAGGATGTGTATCATAAAGAAGGAAACTGGCAGCTCACGCAGGTTACCATTCTGACAGCAGCTAAAAATATCTCTGTGACCTGGAATAGAGGAAACAGACACAAATTATAGCACACAAAGTGGCAGCTGTAGGGTTTTTCTCACCTTATTTGAAAATGTAGGGAAAATGTACATTAACCTTATGGTAGGATGCTGGAATAAAAATGAGCCCTTTACCTCCAGCTTCATGTTCTTTGTGTTCCACGTCTGGGCCCCCCTCGGACCCCTGTTGGTTCTCCATAGCTAGTTCATCTTTGTCCAGTAAACGTGGATTTCCGCTGGGGCAGCACGGGATCAGCTGTTCCCGATACATCAGGTACAGGGTGGCGATGGGTACAGGCAGCTGATGGTGCAAAAACATTCATCAGATCATTTGGTTTACAACAAAATAATCTTTCCAGAAACTACTACGTCTTATTTGTGTCGTACATTAATAAGCGCCATGATCCAGAAAGCGTATTTCACAATAGATTCTTCCACCCAAGCATCGTGGGATATGTAGTCATGCTGTACTGTTGGACTGTTTCTCAGCATGTTCCTGAAATGATGCAAGGGGATGGACTCATTCGCTGTGTGATTCCCGCAGCCCTTCTCTGAGAGGAAAGGATCTGCAATCAGCGGACTCACCAGGGCGCCGAACCCAATAAAGAAGTGAAGAGCCTTGAGAGAGAAAAAGACACACATCAGACACGTGAAAGACTGCAGTTTGTCAAAATAACTAAAAAAAAAAAAAAAAAAAAAACCCTCCAACAAATCTATTTATTCTGTTAAAGAAGTTATGCTTTTGTTCCAATTTGTCTGTCTCTCTGTTAGAAAGATCATAATAGATTTTAATACAAATTACTGAAGAGGTAGGGTGTGGGTAAAGGAAGAGGTGATTCAATTTTGAAGAAGGACTGCATTTCTGTAGCACTGTTCCATCAAGCAGATGCTGAAACTGCTTTACAATGGTGCCTCACATTTACTTTCCCAGCCAAGGTCGGTACTCATTTTTACAGCTGAGTGAACACAGACAATACGAATGATATCTTGTTCAAGGACAGAGACAGGTGGAATGAGTCGGATTCAAACCCAGGTCTACATACTGGCAGGCCAGCTCCTTACCCACCTGCTCTATATTTTTGATATAGATCTGGATTACACAGTGGATTTTCCAAAGCAACCAGTAACAAAGACAAGAGATTACCTCAGCATTCAAAGACAGGATCAAAGGTTAGTGATCAGGATCAACGATCCAAGCAAAAGATGAGTAATCAGGATCAAAGATTAGCAATCCTCATGAAAACTCAATGATCCAGATATATGTTCAGTGATAAATGTCAACAATCGGGATCAAACATGAGCGACTGACGACCAAGACTGGAATCAGTATCAGGATCAAAGCCAGGTTATCTGGAACAATGAATAGGGACAGGAATACATGTCTTCAGTCAGAATGAAAGATGTGCAGTTAGGTTCAAAGATTAGGATCAAAGACAAGGGTTCTGGAATAAAGATCAGTATCAGGATCAAAGGTGAGTAATTAGGGACAGGATCACAGGTCAACAATCAGAAACAAAATGTGCAAACACAATCAAAATGTTCAGGACGCTGTGACTGTCTATCCATAGATGTACTTTGGTCCAGATCCAGAAAATAAGCCAGATCTTGTTGGAAAAAAAAACAATAATAAAGAATTTTCCGACTTGGGTGGTCCACACTTGATTGTGCCTGATTCTGTTTTTTTTTCCTCTCTCTGTTTGAGGTGCGGCTCCATCCAGGGATGGGTGTGGTGTCTGTTTTCTGAGGCTCTCCTGTCCTGACATCTCCTGTACATTCGTTTTGTGAATTGTTTTGTATTTAGTGTCGGTAGCATGGCCCAAGCAGAGGGTCACCCCTTTGAGTCTGGTTTGCTTGAGGTTTCTTCCTCAGATCATCTCCTGTGTGCTTGCTCTTTGGATTGTTAAGGTTAGATCTTACTTGTGTGAAGCACCTTGAGGCAACTTTGTTGTGATTTGGTGCTATATATATATATATATATATATATATATATATATATATATATATATATATATATATATATATATATATATATGTGTGTGTGTGTGTGTGTGTAAATGAAATGAATTAATGTACTAAGAACTGGGATTTTGTTTGGAGCTTAATTTGAATTAAAGGAAACCTTGGTGGAGGTGTGCGCTCTCTGAGTGACCTTCTAGCTTGTTCACAATTTTAAATATGCACTTGCTGAACAAACTGAGAACACAGTAGTAGTTGATGCAAGTTCATTTTTGGTGAATTAGCTTTTCATATAATTCACCACGTCAGTACTTCAGCAGACATTACCTGCAAGAAAACAGCTGAGTCCTTCTGATAGATGGTCACCAGCTGGATGTTAGCAATAGTGTCAATGATTCCCATCGCTAAACCCGACACCGCCATGGCAATGGCCAGCACCAGAACACTGGTGCACAGAGGGATGATGGCAAATATCACAGAGATGATGAGAGCAGAGATAAATAAGGCGGCTAGTGCGCTGAACAACCTTTGAAACAAAAAAAAAAAGAGAAAAAGATGAAAGTCAGCATTAAAACGGTCACACGTGCACACCAAACACCAGTATGGGGTTTGGTACTTACGTCCTTTTGAAAACACCACCGACAGAGCTGCCAATCAACAAGCAGAACTGCTGGGCGAAACACACCCAGGTGATCTGACTGAGTGTCGACTGTGTTTGACATTGCAAATCCAAAATTGTCGGCCCGAGAAAAGCAATGCAGAGTCCAAAACTGAAGAAAACACTCCAGTAGGTCAACGTGTGATGGGCATTCCGCTTGAACAGAGTTAAGATCCGATCGTCCACAAACTTCATTGCCACTGCGTGTGAGGTGTGTTTGTAATAAATATAATGTTCTTCTTTGCAGAAAGAGACGAGCAACAAGTTAGACTATTATGACCCGCAGCAGGGACGGTTTTTATTTAAGACAGATGCTTGTTTTAACTGTTGTGAACTTCTTTCGCAATTGCTTTTAAAGCATTTAGTTTCCTCCTCTGTGTACTGCTTAACAGAAAAGGATGTCCAGTTGAGTTAATGGATGAAGTGTACATGCTTCTAACAATAACATGTCAATTTGAAATGTGTCAATGATTAGCAATGCAAAAATCTGTCTGTCAAAACATGACCTGAACAAGTGCACTGACATGTCAGAACGGAAGCAGTCCTCTTCTTTTTCATATTGCATGTGGAGAAACATTTGTTGCTCATTCATACAGATGCTCGAACTCCAAAGCGGCATAATGTCCTATAAAAATGCAAAAAGTGCAGAGAATATGTCTTTTTACTGCAATAAGGCCTTCAAGCATGAATCCTCGGTTATTATTGAATGTCTCCTGTGTCATTTTCTGTTTGTCTTCCTTTGCTTTCACATTTATTTAAACTCTTATAAACTAACAACTCCACTAAATTGCATACGTGCAACAGCCAAGATGCGTTTGTAATGTAGACATCAGGTTTAATTCAAAGGGTTTAATAAAAAAACTCTTTAGGAATCTCCATTTTGAGATAGAGGTGGGCGATACCAGGAATTTTGGTATTGATCCAATACCAAGTAAATACAGGCCCAGTATCGCCAATATCGATACCGATACTGATACTTTTTCATATTTAAGCTTCATAGATCCAAAGGATCCAAAAGACCTAGGATAGAATTTCGTCAAACATTGTACATGACAACAAAATACTTTATTATCACAATCAACATTTTTGTTTAAAAAATATCACTCAACACAACTTAAAACAAAATCTCCTGAGGTAGAGGGCCGACAAACCAAAATACAAGGGTGCGGCGTGTTGTGTGATACAGCGCAGCGCTGCTCTTACAGACAGAGAGTAGACTGATGAATCTGTGTGCACAGCAGTCAGTGCATGCGGGAGAGAAAAAAAGCTTGAGTATCGATCTGTTTACACGTGGATCCTTCAATATCAATACCAGCGTTGGTATTGATATTATTGTTATTAGGATCGATCCTCCCACCTCTATTTTGAGACACCCATAAATTTGGATTAGATTAGCTAGAATTTTATTGATCCCTTGGGAAGACTCCCTCACTGACATTGAGGTTCCACAAGCATTGTATATCAGCACACAGGGTAAGAAGCACACAGAGTATCAAAAGTGAAAGTAAAAAGCAGTTTGCAAATATAAATACAAATACACAAATATAAATACCAGAAATACGGCTCACTACTGGTTTACTGACTACGGTACTGTTCCTCTCCTTCTCATCCTCTGTCTTCCTGTTACTCCTCCTCCCCCTGAGTGAGAGGTCGTACAGTCTAGTGGCCTGAGGGACAAAGGAGTTTTTCAGTCTGTTGGTCCTGCACTTGGGAAGGAGCAGTCTTTGGCTGAAGAGGCTCATCTGGTTGCTGATGACGGTTTACAGAGTGTGACCGACATCGTCCATAATGTCCAGCAGTTTGTCCATTGTTCTCTTCTCTGCCATTGTCACCAGAGAGTCCAGCTTCACGCCAGTGCCAAAGTAATGAGATAAAAGACATATAAGGATTATTTTTAATATGAGTCACCAAAACCTTAATTTTTTTTTCTCCAGATAAATCAGTGGCTCATACATGAGCATTCCCAAGTCACTGAATATATCTTGGACTTCATTTACATTAATCATTAATAAATACTTCCAGCATGGTCCTCTATGGTAAATCTGTCTGGAGTAGGCAGGTCTTAAAAGCTGAGGGACTGTGCAAAAAAGGACACAAGTGAGGTCACCCACCAACGTACCCTACTAAGTCCGACTCTGCAGGCGGTATGTGATTGGAGAAAGTGGGAATGGTGCAACATTTGGGTGTTGCATTGTCAGTTATATGGCGATAAAACAAGACTGTAATTGAGTGTAGCTGAAATTTTACATGTTTTTATAGAAAAAAGAAAATCCTTCTCTCTTGCACTCCACCATGAAGCTGTGTAAGTGGTGATGCACATTTTCTCCAGTCAGTGCCACAGAACCCTATAACTCCTTCAGAGATGTATGGGTGTCTTGGTGGCTTCCCTCACTTGTCTTCTTCTGGCACAGATGTTTTATTTAAACTCTGTTCTAGTGTTGTACAGAGGAGATATTACAAAAATTGCATCACTGTCCAAATACATATGGTCCTGACTGTGCACTGCAATATGACATCTGGACTGGTTATGAATAAGAGAAAGGATTTAATATTTAATCCTTTTTAATGATTGCATGGAAACAGAGCTCTGCTGGTTTAGGACAAATAAGGGCATCCGGCCAGCCATGTCATACACGGGAAAGTAAAACTGATAAATGAAAATATTTATTAGATTTGATGTTTTTGTGTGTGTATGTTTGTTTAATTCTTGTTTTCAGAAATCTTCATTTGCTCAGTTTTATTTAAATCCCCCAGCAGTGATCTAAATTCCAGTTCAGTCATCCCAACATAATTGTGACTCACCCATGTTACCTAATCTCACCCCCTGATAAAATAGTGTTCCTTTGCTGCCTGTACACAACATGACACACTTTCCTGGGTGTATTTCAGTGCAGTACCGCAGATGCTCAACCCTTCAGTTTAAGCTGAGTAACTGATTTGCCAACACGTCCTCCTCAGCGAAGCTTCCGCTCAGGAAGAATATGTATGAAAATTATGTGTTTGCACAAAAGCCATTCATTAACGCCCATCATCCATCACACCTCTGCCTCTCCGGACGGAACAGCACAAGGTGACTCCTTGAGGTAATTGTCAACTAACATGCAGGACTGTGTGTTAAAAATCAACAAGAAAGCTCAGGCTGGACATTTCTTTTTGAATCCAACTGCCATTTACAAAGTTTATATTTTTAAGGGGTCTGACTTTTTCAAATTAAAGAGCAAAAATGTGGTCCTGAATAAGGAAATAAACGACTACCTGTGTGTTATTCACGGCAGAACTTGTGGGGGAAGAAGCAACAGTGCATATACAGATAAATCAGGAATGAACCCTGAACAATGTGTGTCATTTTCATTTGGTTTACAGATTATTCTCAACATAACATACTGCAGAAGAGAAAGGGGTTTCCCTTTCTCTTCTGCAGTACACTGCCATAAGTTGAAAGATGTGTATGCAGGTATGATTCTTTACCTTAAAGGTTATTTCTTCAGTAGAACAACTTTTCATGTCACTGAAAAAAGAAAAAAGAATCAATAAAAAGGAGAAATGTTCAGTTGGTCAGTATGAAGGGTCATAGGTTAGCCACCCCATCACCCTTAATTGGAGTAAGGAGTTGAAGATGAGTGAGTGAGTGAGTGAGTGAGTGAGTGAGTGAGTGAGTGAGTGAGTGAGTGAGTGAGTGAGTGAGTGAGTGAGTGAGTGAGTGAGTGTTCAGTTGGTCAAATAGAAACCTGGTGTCTACGTTCCTTAACCCCAAAATTTGCTCAACAGCCTCCGTAGTTGTTGTGGATACAGTAAAAGGTCTTTTCATTTGGGCCCAAGGTCATTTTCATGAAGAATATTCATTTGGATCAAATAGGAACTTAGGGTCCTTGAGTCATTTAAGGCCCAAATTGCCATCCAACTTTTTTAGCTATAGAGATACAGCAAGGGCTCATTTCATTAGGCCCAAAGGTCAAAACATGCATTTACAGTTATATTTACTTTGAAAACAAAGCTTATTTGGATCAAATCGAAACTCGGGGTCCCTGAGTCATTCAAGCTCAAAATCTGCCATCCAGCCTCGTTAGCTATAGAGATACAGCAAGGGACCATTTCATTAGGCCCAAAGGTCAAAACATGCATTTCCAGTTATTTTACATAAAAAATGTTTATTTGAATCAAATATAAACTTGGGGTCCCTGAGTCATTCAAGCTCAAAATGTGCTATCCAGCCTAATTAGCTATAGAGATACAGCAATGGATCATTTCATTAGGCCCAAAGGTCAAAACATGCATTTCCAGTTATTTTACATAAAAAATGTTTATTTGAATCAAATATAAACTTGGGGTCCCTGAGTCATTCAAGCTCAAAATGTGCTATCCAGCCTAATTAGCTATAGAGATACAGCAATGGATCATTTCATTAGGCCCAAAGGTCAAAACATGCATTTCCAGTTATTTTACATAAAAAAATGTTTATTTGAATCAAATAGAAACTTGGGGTCCCTGAGTCATTCAAGCTCAAAATCTGCCATCCAACCTCGTTAGCTATAGAGATACAGCAAGGGATCATTTCATTAGGCCCAAAGGTCAAAACATGCATTTCCAGTTATTTTACATAAAAAATGTTTATTTGAATCAAATATAAACTTGGGGTCCCTGAGTCATTCAAGCTCAAAATGTGCTATCCAGCCTAATTAGCTATAGAGATACAGCAATGGATCATTTCATTAGGCCCAAAGGTCAAAACATGCATTTCCAGTTATTTTACATAAAAAAATGTTTATTTGAATCAAATAGAAACTTGGGGTCCCTGAGTCATTCAAGCTCAAAATCTGCCATCCAACCTCGTTAGCTATAGAGATACAGCAAGGGATCATTTCATTAGGCCCAAAGGTCAAAACATGCATTTCCAGTTATTTTACATAAAAAATGTTTATTTGAATCAAATATAAACTTGGGGTCCCTGAGTCATTCAAGCTCAAAATGTGCTATCCAGCCTAATTAGCTATAGAGATACAGCAATGGATCATTTCATTAGGCCCAAAGGTCAAAACATGCATTTCCAGTTATTTTACATAAAAAAATGTTTATTTGAATCAAATAGAAACTTGGGGTCCCTGAGTCATTCAAGCTCAAAATCTGCCATCCAACCTCGTTAGCTATAGAGATACAGCAAGGGATCATTTCATTAGGCCCAAAGGTCAAAACATGCATTTCCAGTTATTTACATAAAAAATGTTTATTTGAATCAAATAGAAACTCGGGGTCCCTGAGTCATTCAAGCTCAAAATGTGCTATCATCAATCAATCAATCAATCAATCAATTTTTTATATAGCGCCAAATCACAACAAACAGTTGCCCCAAGGCGCTTTATATTGTAAGGCAAGGCCATACAATAATTATGTAAAACCCCAACGGTCAAAACGACCCCCTGTGAGCAAGCACTTGGCTACAGTGGGAAGGAAAAACTCCCTTTTAACAGGAAGAAACCTCCAGCAGAACCAGGCTCAGGGAGGGGCAGTCTTCTGCTAGGACTGGTTGGGGCTGAGGGAGAGAACCAGGAAAAAGACATGCTGTGGAGGGGAGCAGAGATCGATCACTAATGATTAAATGCAGAGTGGTGCATACAGAGCAAAAAGAGAAAGAAACAATGCATCATGGGAACCCCCCAGCAGTCTACGTCTATAGCAGCATAACTAAGGGATGGTTCAGGGTCACCTGATCCAGCCCTAACTATAAGCTTTAGCAAAAAGGAAAGTTTTAAGCCTAATCTTAAAAGTAGAGAGGGTGTCTGTCTCCCTGATCTGAATTGGGAGCTGGTTCCACAGGAGAGGAGCCTGAAAGCTGAAGGCTCTGCCTCCCATTCTACTCTTACAAACCCTAGGAACTACAAGTAAGCCTGCAGTCTGAGAGCGAAGCGCTCTATTGGGGTGATATGGTACTACGAGGTCCCTAAGATAAGATGGGACCTGATTATTCAAAACCTTATAAGTAAGAAGAAGAATTTTAAATTCTATTCTAGAATTAACAGGAAGCCAATGAAGAGAGGCCAATATGGGTGAGATATGCTCTCTCCTTCTAGTCCCCATCAGTACTCTAGCTGCAGCATTTTGAATTAACTGAAGGCTTTTTAGGGAACTTTTAGGACAACCTGATAATAATGAATTACAATAGTCCAGCCTAGAGAAAATAAATGCATGAATTAATTTTTCAGCATCACTCTGAGACAAGACCTTTCTGATTTTAGAGATATTGCATAAATGCAAAAAAGCAGTCCTACATATTTGTTTAATATGCGCTTTGAATGACATATCCTGATCGAAAATGACTCCAAGATTTCTCGCAGTATTACTAGAGGTCAGGGTAATGCCATCCAGAGTAAGGATCTGGTTAGACACCATGTTTCTAAGATTTGTGGGGCCAAGTACAATAACTTCAGTTTTATCTGAGTTTAAAAGCAGGAAATTAGAGGTCATCCATGTCTTTATGTCTGTAAGACAATCCTGCAGTTTAGCTAATTGGTGTGTGTCCTCTGGCTTCATGGATAGATAAAGCTGGGTATCATCTGCGTAACAATGAAAATTTAAGCAATACCGTCTAATAATACTGCCTAAGGGAAGCATGTATAAAGTGAATAAAATTGGTCCTAGCACAGAACCTTGTGGAACTCCATAATTAACTTTAGTCTGTGAAGAAGATTCCCCATTTACATGAACAAATTGTAATCTATTAGACAAATATGATTCAAACCACCGCAGCGCAGTGCCTTTAATACCTATGGCATGCTCTAATCTCTGTAATAAAATTTTATGGTCAACAGTATCAAAAGCAGCACTGAGGTCTAACAGAACAAGCACAGAGATGAGTCCACTGTCCGAGGCCATAAGAAGATCATTTGTAACCTTCACTAATGCTGTTTCTGTACTATGATGAATTCTAAAACCTGACTGAAACTCTTCAAATAGACCATTCCTCTGCAAATGATCAGTTAGCTGTTTTACAACTACCCTTTCAAGAATTTTTGAGAGAAAAGGAAGGTTGGAGATTGGCCTATAATTAGCTAAGATAGCTGGGTCAAGTGATGGCTTTTTAAGTAATGATTTAATTACTGCCACCTTAAAAGCCTGTGGTACATAGCCAACTAACAAAGATAGATTGATCATATTTAAGATCGAAGCATTAAATAATGGTAGGGCTTCCTTGAGCAGCCTGGTAGGAATGGGGTCTAATAAACATGTTGATGGTTTGGATGAAGTAACTAATGAAAACAACTCAGACAGAACAATCGGAGAGAAAAAGTCCAACCAAACACCAGCATCACTGAAAGCAGCCAAAGACAACGATACGTCTTTAGGATGGTTATGAGTAATTTTTTCTCTAATAGTTAAAATTTTGTTAGCAAAGAAAGTCATGAAGTCATTACTAGTTAAAGTTAATGGAATACTCAGCTCAATAGAGCTCTGACTCTTTGTCAGCCTGGCTACAGTGCTGAAAAGAAACCTGGGGTTGTTCTTATTTTCTTCAATTAGTGATGTTATTTTGCTTGCTTGCCTCTACTGGTGGTTGGCTCTCACTGCGGTATTGTATCACTTCCTGTTCCGGAGCACAGCGGTGTTTTTCTGTATCTGTTAGCTGTTTAATCTGCGCAGTTAGATTGATCTAGTTATCTAGATTACGATTTGTTTCCCAGTGTAATCTTTACGTGCCTTAACTAAAGCACTCCTTCTGCTGAATCACCTCTAAATTATTTACACATTATTCACTTTGCGTGTTTTTACGAATCCGCTAGCTTAGCGTAGCTACTAGCTCTTAGCCGATTTAGCATGGCGGCTTCTCCTGTCTCTCCCGCACTTTTCTGCTCTGGGTGTGAAATGTTTAGTTATTCCTCGGCCTCCTTTAGCAGTAATGGTACTTGTAATAAGTGTAGCTTATTCGTAGCTTTGGAGGCCAGGCTGGGCGAATTGGAGACTCGGCTCCGCACCGTGGAAAATTCTACAGCTAGCCAGGCCCCTGTAGTCGGTGCGGACCAAGGTAGCTTAGCCGCCGTTAGTTCCCCCCTGGCAGATCCCGAGCAGCCGGGAAAGCAGGCTGACTGGGTGACTGTGAGGAGGAAGCGTAGCCCTAAACAGAAGCCCCGTGTACACCGCCAACCCGTTCACATTTCTAACCGTTTTTCCCCACTCGACGACACACCCGCCGAGGATCAAACTCTGGTTATTGGCGACTCTGTTTTGAGAAATGTGAAGTTAGCGACACCAGCAACCATAGTCAATTGTCTTCCGGGGGCCAGAGCAGGCGACATTGAAGGAAATTTGAAACTGCTGGTTAAGGCTAAGCGTAAATTTGGTAAGATTGTAATTCACGTCGGCAGTAATGACACCCGGTTACGCCAATCGGAGGTCACTAAAATTAACATTAAATCGGTGTGTAACTTTGCAAAAACAATGTCGGACTCTGTAGTTTTCTCTGGGCCCCTCCCCAATCAGACCGGGAGTGACATGTTTAGCCGCATGTTCTCCTTGAATTGCTGGCTGTCTGAGTGGTGTCCAAAAAATGAGGTGGGCTTCATAGATAATTGGCAAAGCTTCTGGGGAAAACCTGGTCTTGTTAGGAGAGACGGCATCCATCCCACTTTGGATGGAGCAGCTCTCATTTGTAGAAATCTGGCTAATTTTCTTAAATCCTCCAAACCGTGACTATCCAGGGTTGGGACCAGGAAGCAGAGTTGTAGTCTTACACACCTCTCTGCAGCTTCTCTCCCCCTGCCATCCCCTCATTACCCCATCCCCGTAGAGACGGTGCCTGCTCCCAGACCACCAATAACCAGCAAAAATCTATTTAAACATAAAAATTCAAAAAGAAAAAATAATATAGCACCTTCAACTGCACCACAGACTAAAACAGTTAAATGTGGTCTATTAAACATTAGGTCTCTCTCTTCTAAGTCCCTGTTGGTAAATGATATAATAATTGATCAACATATTGATTTATTCTGCCTAACAGAAACCTGGTTACAGCAGGATGAATATGTTAGTTTAAATGAGTCAACACCCCCGAGTCACACTAACTGTCAGAATGCTCGTAGCACGGGCCGGGGCGGTGGATTAGCAGCAATCTTCCATTCCAGCTTATTAATTAATCAAAAACCCAGACAGAGCTTTAATTCATTTGAAAGCTTGTCTCTTAGTCTTGTCCATCCAAATTGGAAGTCCCAAAAACCAGTTTTATTTGTTATTATCTATCGTCCACCTGGTCGTTACTGTGAGTTTTTCTGTGAATTTTCAGACCTTTTGTCTGACTTAGTGCTTAGCTCAGATAAGATAATTATAGTGGGCGATTTTAACATCCACACAGATGCTGAGAATGACAGCCTCAACACTGCATTTAATCTATTATTAGACTCTATTGGCTTTGCTCAAAAAGTAAATGAGTCCACCCACCACTTTAATCATATCTTAGATCTTGTTCTGACTTATGGTATGGAAATAGAAGACTTAACAGTATTCCCTGAAAACTCCCTTCTGTCTGATCATTTTTTAATAACATTTACATTTACTCTGATGGACTACCCAGCAGTAGGGAATAAGTTTCATTACACTAGAAGTCTTTCAGAAAGCGCTGTAACTAGGTTTAAGGATATGATTCCTTCTTTATGTTCTCTAATGCCATATAACAACACAGTGCAGAGTAGCTACCTAAACTCTGTAAGGGAGATAGAGTATCTCGTCAATAGTTTTACATCCTCATTGAAGACAGCTTTGGATGCTGTAGCTCCTCTGAAAAAGAGAGCTTTAAATCAGAAGTGTCTGACTCCATGGTATAACTCTCAAACTCGTAGCTTAAAGCAGATAACCCGTAAGTTGGAGAGGAAATGGCGTCTCACTAATTTAGAAGATCTTCACTTAGCCTGGAAAAAGAGTCTGTTGCTCTATAAAAAAGCCCCCCGTAAAGCTAGGACATCTTTCTACTCATCACTAATTGAAGAAAATAAGAACAACCCCAGGTTTCTTTTCAGCACTGTAGCCAGGCTGACAAAGAGTCAGAGCTCTATTGAGCTGAGTATTCCATTAACTTTAACTAGTAATGAGTTCATGACTTTCTTTGCTAACAAAATTTTAACTATTAGAGAAAAAATTACTCATAACCATCCCAAAGACGTATCGTTATCTTTGGCTGCTTTCAGTGATGCCGGTATTTGGTTAGACTCTTTCTCTCCGATTGTTCTGTCTGAGTTATTTTCATTAGTTACTTCATCCAAACCATCAACATGTTTATTAGACCCCATTCCTACCAGGCTGCTCAAGGAAGCCCTACCATTATTTAATGCTTCGATCTTAAATATGATCAATCTATCTTTGTTAGTTGGCTATGTACCACAGGCTTTTAAGGTGGCAGTAATTAAACCATTACTTAAAAAGCCATCACTTGACCCAGCTATCTTAGCTAATTATAGGCCAATCTCCAAACTTCCTTTTCTCTCAAAAATTCTTGAAAGGGTAGTTGTAAAACAGCTAACTGATCATCTGCAGAGGAATGGTCTATTTGAAGAGTTTCAGTCAGGTTTTAGAATTCATCATAGTACAGAAACAGCATTAGTGAAGGTTACAAATGATCTTCTTATGGCCTCGGACAGTGGACTCATCTCTGTGCTTGTTCTGTTAGACCTCAGTGCTGCTTTTGATACTGTTGACCATAAAATTTTATTACAGAGATTAGAGCATGCCATAGGTATTAAAGGCACTGCGCTGCGGTGGTTTGAATCATATTTGTCTAATAGATTACAATTTGTTCATGTAAATGGGGAATCTTCTTCACAGACTAAAGTTAATTATGGAGTTCCACAAGGTTCTGTGCTAGGACCAATTTTATTCACTTTATATATGCTTCCCTTAGGCAGTATTATTAGACGGTATTGCTTAAATTTTCATTGTTACGCAGATGATACCCAGCTTTATCTATCCATGAAGCCAGACGACACACACCAATTAGCTAAACTGCAGGATTGTCTTACAGACATAAAGACATGGATGACCTCTAATTTCCTGCTTTTAAACTCAGATAAAACTGAAGTTATTGTACTTGGCCCCACAAATCTTAGAAACATGGTGTCTAACCAGATCCTTACTGTGGATGGCATTACCCTGACCTCTAGTAATACTGTGAGAAATCTTGGAGTCATTTTTGATCAGGATATGTCATTCAAAGCACATATTAAACAAATATGTAGGACTGCTTTTTTGCATTTACGCAATATCTCTAAAATCAGAAAGGTCTTGTCTCAGAGTGATGCTGAAAAACTAATTCATGCATTTATTTCCTCTAGGCTGGACTATTGTAATTCATTATTATCAGGTTGTCCTAAAAGTTCCCTAAAAAGCCTTCAGTTAATTCAAAATGCTGCAGCTAGAGTGCTGACGGGGACTAGAAGGAGAGAGCATATCTCACCCATATTGGCCTCTCTTCATTGGCTTCCTGTTAATTCTAGAATAGAATTTAAAATTCTTCTTCTTACTTATAAGGTTTTGAATAATCAGGTCCCATCTTATCTTAGGGACCTCGTAGTACCATATCACCCCAATAGAGCGCTTCGCTCTCAGACTGCAGGCTTACTTGTAGTTCCTAGGGTTTGTAAGAGTAGAATGGGAGGCAGAGCCTTCAGCTTTCAGGCTCCTCTCCTGTGGAACCAGCTCCCAATTCAGATCAGGGAGACAGACACCCTCTCTACTTTTAAGATTAGGCTTAAAACTTTCCTTTTTGCTAAAGCTTATAGTTAGGGCTGGATCAGGTGACCCTGAACCATCCCTTAGTTATGCTGCTATAGACGTAGACTGCTGGGGGGTTCCCATGATGCACTGTTTCTTTCTCTTTTTGCTCTGTATGCACCACTCTGCATTTAATCATTAGTGATCGATCTCTGCTCCCCTCCACAGCATGTCTTTTTCCTGGTTCTCTCCCTCAGCCCCAACCAGTCCCAGCAGAAGACTGCCCCTCCCTGAGCCTGGTTCTGCTGGAGGTTTCTTCCTGTTAAAAGGGAGTTTTTCCTTCCCACTGTAGCCAAGTGCTTGCTCACAGGGGGTCGTTTTGACCGTTGGGGTTTTACATCATTATTGTATGGCCTTGCCTTACAATATAAAGCGCCTTGGGGCAACTGTTTGTTGTGATTTGTCGCTATATAAAAAAAAAATTGATTGATTGATTGATGAGTAGAAAGATGTCCTAGCTTTACGGAGGGCTTTTTTATAGAGCAACAGACTCTTTTTCCAGGCTAAGTGAAGATCTTCTAAATTAGTGAGACGCCATTTCCTCTCCAACTTACGGGTTATCTGCTTTAAGCTACGAGTTTGTGAGTTATACCACGGAGTCAGGCACTTCTGATTTAAAGCTCTCTTTTTCGGAGGAGCTACAGCATCCAAAGTTGTCTTCAATGAGGATGTAAAACTATTGACGAGATACTCTATCTCACTTACAGAGTTTAGGTAGCTACTCTGCACTGTGTTGGTATATGGCATTAGAGAACATAAAGAAGGAATCATATCCTTAAACCTAGTTACAGCGCTTTCTGAAAGACTTCTAGTGTAATGAAACTTATTCCCCACTGCTGGGTAGTCCATCAGAGTAAATGTAAATGTTATTAAGAAATGATCAGACAGAAGGGAGTTTTCAGGGAATACTGTTAAGTCTTCTATTTCCATACCATAAGTCAGAACAAGATCTAAGATATGATTAAAGTGGTGGGTGGACTCATTTACTTTTTGAGCAAAGCCAATAGAGTCTAATAATAGATTAAATGCAGTGTTGAGGCTGTCATTCTCAGCATCTGTGTGGATGTTAAAATCGCCCACTATAATTATCTTATCTGAGCTAAGCACTAAGTCAGACAAAAGGTCTGAAAATTCACAGAGAAACTCACAGTAACGACTAGGTGGACGATAGACAATAACAAATAAAACTGTTTTTTGGGACTTCCAATTTGGATGGACAAGACTAAGAGTCAAGCTTTCAAATGAATTAAAGCTCTGTCTGGGTTTTTGATTAATTAATAAGCTGGAATGGAAGATTGCTGCTAATCCTCCGCCCCGGCCCGTGCTACGAGCATTCTGACAGTTAGTGTGACTCGGGGGTGTTGACTCATTTAAACTAACATATTCATCCTGCTGTAACCAGGTTTCTGTAAGGCAGAATAAATCAATATGTTGATCAATTATTATATCATTTACCAACAGGGACTTAGAAGAGAGAGACCTAATGTTTAATAGACCACATTTAACTGTTTTAGTCTGTGGTGCAGTTGAAAGTGCTATATTATTTTTTCTTTTTGAATTTTTATGCTTAAATAGATTTTTGCTGGTTATTGGTGGTCTGGGAGCAGGCACCGTCTCTACGGGGATGGGGTAATGAGGGGATGGCAGGGGGAGAGAAGCTGCAGAGAGGTGTGTAAGACTACAACTCTGCTTCCTGGTCCCAACCCTGGATAGTCACGGTTTGGAGGATTTAAGAAAATTGGCCAGATTTCTAGAAATGAGAGCTGCTCCATCCAAAGTGGGATGGATGCCGTCTCTCCTAACAAGACCAGGTTTTCCCCAGAAGCTTTGCCAATTATCTATGAAGCCCACCTCATTTTTTGGACACCACTCAGACAGCCAGCAATTCAAGGAGAACATGCGGCTAAACATGTCACTCCCGGTCCGATTGGGGAGGGGCCCAGAGAAAACTACAGAGTCCGACATTGTTTTTGCAAAGTTACACACCGATTTAATGTTAATTTTAGTGACCTCCGATTGGCGTAACCGGGTGTCATTACTGCAGACGTGAATTACAATCTTACCAAATTTACGCTTAGCCTTAGCCAGCAGTTTCAAATTTCCTTCAATGTCGCCTGCTCTGGCCCCCGGAAGACAATTGACTATGGTTGCTGGTGTCGCTAACTTCACATTTCTCAAAACAGAGTCGCCAATAACCAGAGTTTGATCCTCGGCGGGTGTGTCGTCGAGTGGGGAAAAACGGTTAGAAATGTGAATGGGTTGGCGGTGTACACGGGGCTTCTGTTTAGAACTACGCTTCCTCCTCACAGTCACCCAGTCGGCCTGCTTTCCCGGCTGCTCGGGATCTGCCAGGGGGTAACTAACGGCGGCTAAGCTACCTTGGTCCGCACCGACTACAGGGGCCTGGCTAGCTGTAGAATTTTCCACGGTGCGGAGCCGAGTCTCCAATTCGCCCAGCCTGGCCTCCAAAGCTATGAATAAGCTACACTTATTACAAGTACCGTTACTGCTAAAGGAGGCCGAGGAATAACTAAACATTTCACACCCAGAGCAGAAAAGTGCGGGAGAGACAGGAGAAGCCACCATGCTAAACCGGCTAAGAGCTAGTAGCTACGCTAAGCTAGCGGATTCCTAAAAACACGCAAAGTGAATAATGTGTAAATAATTTAGAGGTGATTCAGCAGAAGGAGTGCTTTAGTTAAGGCACGTAAAGATTACACTGGGAAACAAATCGTAATCTAGATAACTAGATCAATCTAACTGCGCAGATTAAACAGCTAACAGATACAGAAAAACACCGCTGTGCTCCGGAACAGGAAGTGATACAATACCGCAGTGAGAGCCAACCACCAGTAGTCAGCCTAATTAGTTATAGAGATACAGCAAGGGCTCATTTCATTAGGTCCAAAGGTCAAAACATGCATTTACAGTTATACTGAATTTAAAAACAATGCTTATTTGGATCAAATATAAACTTGGGGTCCCTGAGTCATTCAAGCTCAAAATGTGCTATCCAGCCTAATTAGCTATAGAGATACAGCAAGGGATCATTTCATTAGGCCCAAAGGTCAAAACATGCATTTACAGTTATTTTACATAAAAAAAATGTTTATTTGAATCAAATACAAACTTGGGGTCCCTGAGTCATTCAAGCTCAAAATCTGCCATCCAGCCTCGTTAGCTATAGAGATACAGCAAGGGATCATTTCATTAGACCCAAAGGTCAAAACATGCATTTCCAGTTATATTTAAAAACAGTGCTTATTTGGATCAAATAGAAACTCGGGGTCCCTGAGTCATTCAAGCTCAAAATGTGCTATCCTGCCTAATTAGCTATAGAGATACAACAAGGGATCATTTCATTAATAATTAATGAAATAATAATTGGATCAAATAGAATGTTGGGGTCCTATCTAAGACCAAATTCTGCTGTCAAGCTTCAGTAGTTATGAATATATAGTAATGGGTCAGTTCATTAGGTCCAAAGGTCAAAACATTTACAGTTTATATATATATATATATATATATATATATATATATATATATATATATATATATATATATATATATATATATATATATATATATATATATATATATATATATATATATATATATAAGGTTTATTTTGACAATAGCAAAACTTGGGGTCCCTGAAGTGCTTCAGCTCAATTTCTGATCTGGAGACTGACCAAGATACAGCAAGGAGTCACTTCATTAGGGTAAAAAGACAAGGTCTTGGAGTCTTTAAAATAAACAAACAAACAAACAAATAAATAAATAAATAAATAATACAAACAACAAAAACAAAACAATAAACTAACAAATAGGGCTTTGGGGTCCTTGAGTCATTTACACCCAAAATCTGCTCTCAAACCTCAATCAGAGGTCATTTCATTAGGGTAAAAGGCAAAAAAGGGCATGTTCAGTCATTTTCATTTCAAAGATTAATTGGCACAAATAGAAACTTGGGCTCTCTGAGTGATTTAAGACCAAAATCTGTTGTATCTTCTTAATGATTCCTGATATTTGAATAGGATGTAAATTTTGCTGTTTTAACCATTTTCATGACAATTTTTAGTTAGTTTCTTATGAAGTGTTCCTTTATATATTGTTACTACATTTATTTTACATACAATGTGAGGATAACACGACCAGAGAGGTCCACAGAAGCACACACAGATGGATGGAAAGGCAGCGCATCGTGTACTACATCTAGAAATCCTGAACTCATCCTTCATTGAATGAGTTAATATGTGGGTCATGCAATTTTCACATTTTTTAAATTTATTTTTTTATTTTTGTGACAATCCCCCTCATGATGCTGGGATAGACTCCAGTCCAGATGGATGGATGAAAATGAGACGTGCTTATTTAGAGTATACAAGGTCTATTAGAAAAGTATCCAACCTTATTATTTTTTCAAAAACCATATGGATTTGAATCATGTGTGATTACATCAGACATGCTTGAACCCTCGTGGGCATGCGAGAGTTTTTTCACGCCTGTCGGTTACGTCATTCGCCTGTGGGCAGTCTTTGAGTGAGGAGTCGTCCACCCGCTCGTCGATTTTTTTCATTGTTTAGGAATGGCTCAGAGACTGTTGCTTTGTTTGATAAAAAATTTTTCAAAACTGTAAGGCACAACTGAGTGGACACCATTCAATAAATTCAGCTGGTTTTCGGTAAAAATTTTAACGGCTGATGAGAGATTTTGGTCTAGTAGTGTCCCTTTAAGGACGGTCCACGGCGCCTGACGGCGATCTGCGCTTCGAGGCGGCAGCGTCTCGCCGTTTCAAGTTGAAAACTTCCACATTTCAGGCTCTGTTGACGCAGTAAGTCGTCAGAGAACAGAGAACTTTCAGAAGAAGTTGGCATGAGGAGTTTATTCGGACATTCCATTGTTAACGGTCATTTTGTAATGAAAGAACGTGCGGGCAGAGTCGCATGTCGGGCTGGACCAAACCGCGGGGGGTCGCGGCAGGAAAAACACCTCCATTGGAAATCTTAACGGGCAAGTTGGAACATGCCCAAGCTGTTAAACAATTTCTCAGTTACTCACTTGTTGAAAGCCATTAAAAGCCGCCTGAATTCTACAAATGGTTTTCAACACGGAGGTGTTTTTCCTGTCGCGGCGCACACAGATTTGTCAAGTCGTCACGGAAACAACTCAGCGAATTTGCGCGTACGTCTTTCATTAAAAAAAATGTCCTTAAACAGTGGAATGTCCGCATAAATTCCTCATGCCGGCCTCTTCTGAATCTTCTCTGTTCTCTCACGATGTCCTGGGTGAATTAAGCCTTAAATTAGGATGTTTTCAGCTCGAAACAGGCCAACGACAGCGCCTGGAAGCGCTGCAGGACGTCCCGCTCCGTGGGAAGTCCTTACATCGACAGAAACACCCCATAATCTCTCATCAGCCGTTAAACTTTTCACAGAAAACCAGCTTAATTTCTCGAATAGTGTCCACTCGGATATTCCTCACAGGTCCAGAAAAATTTTTGATAAAGCAACGCGCGCCGTCTCGAGCAGCGTGTGAAACAAAGGAATTCAGCCGAGAGGGCGGGACCACATCTCACTCAAGGCCTGCCCACAGGGAAATGACGTCACCGACACGCGTCAAAAAACTCACGCATGCGCACGAGGGTTCAAGCATGATTGGTGTAATCGCATGTCATTCAAATCCATATAGTTAAAAAAAAAATAAAAGGGTCGGTTTATTATCTAAGAGACCTCGTACACTAAATACTACTGGTGGTTGGCTCTCACTGCGGTATTGTATCACTTCCTGTTCCGGAGCACAGCGGTGTTTTTCTGTATCTGTTAGCTGTTTAATCTGCGCAGTTAGATTGATCTAGTTATCTAGATTACGATTTGTTTCCCAGTGTAATCTTTACGTGCCTTAACTAAAGCACTCCTTCTGCTGAATCACCACTAAATTATTTACACATTATTCACTTTGCGTGTTTTTAGGAATCCGCTAGCTTAGCGTAGCTACTAGCTCTTAGCCGATTTAGCATGGCGGCTTCTCCTGTCTCTCCCGCACTTTTCTGCTCTGGGTGTAAAATGTTTAGTTATTCCTCGGCCTCCTTTAGCAGTAACGGTACTTGTAATAAGTGTAGCTTATTCGTAGCTTTGGAGGCCAGGCTGGGCGAATTGGAGACTCGGCTCCGCACCGTGGAAAATTCTACAGCTAGCCAGGCCCCTGTAGTCGGTGTGGACCAAGGTAGCTTAGCCGCCGTTAGTTCCCCCCTGGCAGATCCCGAGCAGCCGGGAAAGCAGGCTGACTGGGTGACTGTGAGGAGGAAGCGTAGCCCTAAACAGAAGCCCCGTGTACACCGCCAACCCGTTCACATCTCTAACCGTTTTTCCCCACTCAAGGACACACCCGCCGAGGATCAAACTCTGGTTATTGGCGACTCTGTTTTGAGAAATGTGAAGTTAGCGACACCAGCAACCATAGTCAATTGTCTTCCGGGGGCCAGAGCAAGCGACATTGAAGGAAATTTGAAACTGCTGGCTAAGGCTAAGCGTAAATTTGGTAAGATTGTAATTCACGTCGGCAGTAATGACACCCGGTTACGCCAATCGGAGGTCACTAAAATTAACATTAAATCGATGTGTAACTTTGCAAAAACAATGTCGGACTCTGTAGTTTTCTCTGGGCCCCTCCCCAATCGGACCGGGAGTGACATGTTTAGCCGCATGTTCTCCTTGAATTGCTGGCTGTCTGAGTGGTGTCCAAAAAATGAGGTGGGCTTCATAGATAATTGGCAAAGCTTCTGGGGAAAACCTGGTCTTGTTAGGAGAGACGGCATCCATCCCACTTTGGATGGAGCAGCTCTCATTTCTAGAAATCTGGCCAATTTTCTTAAATCCTCCAAACCGTGACTATCCAGGGTTGGGACCAGGAAGCAGAGTTGTAGTCTTACACACCTCTCTGCAGCTTCTCTCCCCCTGCCATCCCCTCATTACCCCATCCCCGTAGAGACGGTGCCTGCTCCCAGACTACCAATAACCAGCAAAAATCTATTTAAGCATAAAAATTCAAAAAGAAAAAATAATATAGCACCTTCAACTGCACCACAGACTAAAACAGTTAAATGTGGTCTATTAAACATTAGGTCTCTCTCTTCTAAGTCCCTGTTGGTAAATGATATAATAATTGATCAACATATTGATTTATTCTGCCTTACAGAAACCTGGTTACAGCAGGATGAATATGTTAGTTTAAATGAGTCAACACCCCCGAGTCACACTAACTGTCAGAATGCTCGTAGCACGGGCCGGGGCGGAGGATTAGCAGCAATCTTCCATTCCAGCTTATTAATTAATCAAAAACCCAGACAGAGCTTTAGTTCATTTGAAAGCTTGACTCTTAGTCTTGTCCATCCAAATTGGAAGTCCCAAAAACCAGTTTTATTTGTTATTATCTATCGTCCACCTGGTCGTTACTGTGAGTTTCTCTGTGAATTTTCAGACCTTTTGTCTGACTTAGTGCTTAGCTCAGATAAGATAATTATAGTGGGCGATTTTAACATCCACACAGATGCTGAGAATGACAGCCTCAACACTGCATTTAATCTATTATTAGACTCTATTGGCTTTGCTCAAAAAGTAAATGAGTCCACCCACCACTTTAATCATATCTTAGATCTTGTTCTGACTTATGGTATGGAAATAGAAGACTTAACAGTATTCCCTGAAAACTCCCTTCTGTCTGATCATTTCTTAATAACATTTACATTTACTCTGATGGACTACCCAGCAGTGGGGAATAAGTTTCATTACACTAGAAGTCTTTCAGAAAGCGCTGTAACTAGGTTTAAGGATATGATTCCTTCTTTATGTTCTCTAATGCCATATACCAACACAGTGCAGAGTAGCTACCTAAACTCTGTAAGGGAGATAGAGTATCTCGTCAATAGTTTTACATCCTCATTGAAGACAACTTTGGATGCTGTAGCTCCTCTGAAAAAGAGAGCTTTAAATCAGAAGTGTCTGACTCCGTGGTATAACTCACAAACTCGTAGCTTAAAGCAGATAACCCGTAAGTTGGAGAGGAAATGGCGTCTCACTAATTTAGAAGATCTTCACTTAGCCTGGAAAAAGAGTCTGTTGCTCTATAAAAAAGCCCTCCGTAAAGCTAGGACATCTTTCTACTCATCACTAATTGAAGAAAATAAGAACAACCCCAGGTTTCTTTTCAGCACTGTAGCCAGGCTGACAAAGAGTCAGAGCTCTATTGAGCTGAGTATTCCATTAACTTTAACTAGTAATGACTTCATGACTTTCTTTGCTAACAAAATTTTAACTATTAGAGAAAAAATTACTCATAACCATCCCAAAGACGTATCGTTATCTTTGGCTGCTTTCAGTGATGCTGGTATTTGGTTAGACTCTTTCTCTCCGATTGTTCTGTCTGAGTTATTTTCATTAGTTACTTCATCCAAACCATCAACATGTTTATTAGACCCCATTCCTACCAGGCTGCTCAAGGAAGCCCTACCATTATTTAATGCTTCGATCTTAAATATGATCAATCTATCTTTGTTAGTTGGCTATGTACCACAGGCTTTTAAGGTGGCAGTAATTAAACCATTACTTAAAAAGCCATCACTTGACCCAGCTATCTTAGCTAATTATAGGCCAATCTCCAACCTTCCTTTTCTCTCAAAAATTCTTGAAAGGGTAGTTGTAAAACAGCTAACTGATCATCAGCAGAGGAATGGTCTATTTGAAGAGTTTCAGTCAGGTTTTAGAATTCATCATAGTACAGAAACAGCATTAGTGAAGGTTACAAATGATCTTCTTATGGCCTCGGACAGTGGACTCATCTCTGTGCTTGTTCTGTTAGACCTCAGTGCTGCTTTTGATACTGTTGACCATAAAATTTTATTACAGAGATTAGAGCATGCCATAGGTATTAAAGGCACTGCGCTGCGGTGGTTTGAATCATATTTGTCTAATAGATTACAATTTGTTCATGTAAATGGGGAATCTTCTTCACAGACTAAAGTTAATTATGGAGTTCCACAAGGTTCTGTGCTAGGACCAATTTTATTCACTTTATACATGCTTCCCTTAGGCAGTATTATTAGACGGTATTGCTTAAATTTTCATTGTTACACAGATGATACCCAGCTTTATCTATCCATGAAGCCAGAGGACACACACCAATTAGCTAAACTGCAGGATTGTCTTACAGACATAAAGACATGGATGACCTCTAATTTCCTGCTTTTAAACTCAGATAAAACTGAAGTTATTGTACTTGGCCCCACAAATCTTAGAAACATGGTGTCTAACCAGATCCTTACTCTGGATGGCATTACCCTGACCTCTAGTAATACTGTGAGAAATCTTGGAGTCATTTTTGATCAGGATATGTCATTCAAAGCGCATATTAAACAAATATGTAGGACTGCTTTTTTGCATTTACGCAATATCTCTAAAATCAGAAAGGTCTTGTCTCAGAGTGATGCTGAAAAACTAATTAATGCATTTATTTCCTCTAGGCTGGACTATTGTAATTCATTATTATCAGGTTGTCCTAAAAGTTCCCTAAAAAGCCTTCAGTTAATTCAAAATGCTGCAGCTAGAGTACTGACGGGGACTAGAAGGAGAGAGCATATCTCACCCATATTGGCCTCTCTTCATTGGCTTCCTGTTAATTCTAGAATAGAATTTAAAATTCTTCTTCTTACTTATAAGGTTTTGAATAATCAGGTCCCATCTTATCTTAGGGACCTCGTAGTACCATATCACCCCAATAGAGCGCTTCGCTCTCAGACTGCAGGCTTACTTGTAGTTCCTAGGGTTTGTAAGAGTAGAATGGGAGGCAGAGCCTTCAGCTTTCAGGCTCCTCTCCTGTGGAACCAGCTCCCAATTCAGATCAGGGAGACAGACACCCTCTCTACTTTTAAGATTAGGCTTAAAACTTTCCTTTTTGCTAAAGCTTATAGTTAGGGCTGGATCAGGTGACCCTGAACCATCCCTTAGTTATGCTGCTATAGACGTAGACTGCTGGGGGGTTCCCATGATGCACTGTTTCTTTCTCTTTTTGCTCTGTATCCACCACTCTGCATTTAATCATTAGTGATCGATCTCTGCTCCCCTCCACAGCATGTCTTTTTCCTGGTTCTCTCCCTCAGCCCCAACCAGTCCCAGCAGAAGACTGCCCCTCCCTGAGCCTGGTTCTGCTGGAGGTTTCTTCCTGTTAAAAGGGAGTTTTTCCTTCCCACTGTAGCCAAGTGCTTGCTCACAGGGGGTCGTTTTGACCGTTGGGGTTTTACATAATTATTGTATGGCCTTGCCTTACAATATAAAGCGCCTTGGGGCAACTGTTTGTTGTGATTTGGCGCTATATAAAAAAATTGATTGATTGATTGAACCATCTTCAGTGCTCTTACTGAGGGAAGGAGGTCGTGTGCCAAAATCTCGCAATACATGACCCCATCCATCCTCCCTTCAATACAGTGAATACTCCCCCAGAGTATGATGTTTCCACCCCCATGCTTCACGGTTGGGATGGTTTTCTTGGGGTTGTTCACATCCTCTAAACATGGTAAGTGGAGTTGATTCCAAAAAGCTCTATTCTGGTCTCATCTGACCACATGACCATCTCCCATGCCTCCTCTGGATCATCTAGATGGTCACTGGTGAACTTCAACCGTCCTGGACATGTGCTGGCTTGAGCAGGGGGACCTTGTTGCCCTGCAGGATTTTAAACCATGACATATCATGTGTTACTAATGTAATCTTTGTGACTCTGGTCCCAGCTCTCTTCAGGTCATTGACCAGGTCCTCCTGTGTAGTTCTGAGCTTTCTCAGAATCATCCTTACCCCACAAAGTGAGATCTTGCATGGAATCCCAGACCGAGGGAGATTAACAGTCATCTTGTGTTTCTTCCACTTTCTAATAAATAATCATAAGTTGTTGTCTTCTACCAAGCTGATTGTCTGTTGTCCTGTAGTCCATCCCAGCCTTGTGCAGGTCTACAGTTTTGTCCCTGGTGCCCTTAGACAGCTCTTTGGTCTTGGCTATGGTGGACAGGTTGGAGTGTGATTGATTGAGTGTGTCTTTTATACAGGTAAAAAGTTCAAACAGGTGCAATTAATACAGGCAAAGAGTGCAGAATAAGAGGGCTTCTTAAAGAAAAATTAACAGGTCTGTGTGAGCAAGAATTCTTTCTGGTTGGTAGGGGTTCAAATGCTTATTTTATGCAACAAAATGCAAATTAATTATTTAAAAATTATACAATGTGATTTTCTGGATTTTTTTTTTTTTTTTAGATTCTGTCTCTCACAGTTGAAGTGTACCTTATTTACAAACCTTACATTAATTACAGACGTCTCCATTCTTTGTAGGTGGGAAAACCTGCAAAACTGGCAGGGGGTCAAATACTTATTTTCCCCACTGTAAATGCAGTCCATTTACCATATTTACCATGCATTAAACTGAAGTGATGGGTTTAACTAAAATGTGACACAAGCGTCTTGTAGCAGTGAGAAATGGAAGTGTCACCTCTGAACATTTCTCCTCAGTCCCTGTGGCTGTGCATGAAAATGTCCTGCAGTGCACCCCCCACCCCTGCACGACATATCACCGGTATAACCCCAAAATAGAGCCAAAGAAAGGTGGTGTGCAGACATGTCTGCAGGGCAACACGGGACAACAAATAGACCCTGACGTGCAGCATTGCACAAAACATAAACAATACCTCATAATGAATAGATTGACACAGAAAAAAAAGAAAAAAGTGAACTTATAAAGCAATTCTAGGGGAGGATTTGATAGTGCACTAGCCCTCCCCTTGACAACTCCTAGAGTTTCAATAGTCATATTATAATCCCACCACAAAATTGACTATAACATTTGGGCACCCCTGATGATTTCCATGATTTTCCTTTATAAATCATTGGTTGTTTGGATCAGCAATTTCAGTTAAATATATCATATAGCAGACAAACACTCATATTTGAGAAGTGAAATGAAGTTTATAAGATTTACAGAAAGTGTGCAATAATTATTAAAACAAAATTAGGCAGGTGCAGAAATTTGGGCACCGCAAAAAAAAAAAAAAAAAAAAAAAACCCAAAACAAAACAAAACAAAAAATATCAATATGTAGTTGATCCTTCTTTCGCAGAAATAACAACCTATAAACACTTCCATATAGCTTCCAATGAGAGTCTGGATTCTGGTTGAAGGTATTTTGGACCATTCTTCTTTACAAAACATCTCCAGTTCAGCCCACTTAAAATCACACCACAATATCTCACACTGATATTCTCAAATATCAGTGTGTTCAACTGCTATATGATATATTTAACTGAAATTTCTGATCCAGACAACTAGTGATTTATAAAGGAAAATCATGAAAATTATCAGGGATACCCAAACTTTTGCATACAAGTGTACCATTCACGAGGGCCATATCCAAGGTGTTTCTGGAACCGTGGGTCAATTCCTGAATGCACTAATGAAATCCCAGCATTTCCATAATGTCCATAAATGATTTGCTGAATTAAATTTAGGACCCCCAAGATCCATTAAGCAAACCCAGTTTTATAACTTAAAACACATCTCTGCCTTGCTTTGTATCACAAGTCTTCATTCAAAGGCAGGAGGAGACTAGGTTTCAACCAGGTTTCATGTAAGTAAATCATGTACTGGCAGTGTTTTAGAATTAGATCATTAATCATCAGTGATTTTGACGATGGTGACTTTATATTGATGAAACCTAGGCTAAAATCCTTACTAGAATTGACACATTGACCTGCAAAGTTTGACAGCATTTCTTGTTGCATGCTGCCTGCTCTGCCTGCTGCTGCTGTTTTTTCTCATCTCTGCACAGGTGGCACGCCTCAAGCTGATCGACACATCTGTTCCAGCTCTTCAGCTCTTGTATTTCAACCCCTTCTCTTCAGTCCATCTTCGCCAGAAACTCAGCTAATCCACATGGTAAGCTTTGGCTTCCCTACTTTTCCTAAAGTAGAAATTGTTGTAACTTTTTGGTGTTTCCACACACCTGGGTTCGAGCCCCAGCTTAAGAGCTGAGCCCCTCCTTGAGGCTGCCGCTCCAAGATCAGCTTTTCTGCAGCCTGAGCGTGGAGCTTTCGCTCTCAGCAAATTCCCAGCTAAGTGATTGACATTTTTCCTTCTCTAAGCTCAGCGAGGAATATAGTACAAACTAACTGTGAACCTTTCTAGAACGAACTTCAAGAAGAACCTGAACTGAATCTGTTAGTCTAATAATCTGCATATTGGAATCAGCTGTGAAAGTTTGTCACTGTTTGACTGTGAGACTCACCTCTGGAAGTACCCGACTCAGCACTCACCATCTGTCTCTCCCTCCAGACTTGTCGACAGCTTGCAGGCGGCCACCTGGCTCCGGACCCACCCTCCAGGGTGGAAGAACTCAGGGCTGCGGTACTCCTGTTTCCACCCCTGCTGCGGGCCGGGCTCCACACGGATAGACAGTTCATGCATTATGTACATCATTCCTTCCTGTAATAACTCCGTGTTTAACTCCATCTTTTCTGCTTCCTGCTTCTGGGTTCATATCCCTTCATATCCGAAACATAACAGGAGTTTCTGGCCACGTCATGGACCCAGCGGGGGCAGACTGGTTGCAGCAGGTGTTGCAAATCCAGGGAGAGTATCTGGGAAAACTTCAACAAGCTGTGGACTCTCTCACAGCTCACGTAAGCTCACTATCAGACCACATAAAACACTCCAATATGCGCCTCTCAGACCTCTCCACCCAGATGTCGCAGCTCACATTCAGCCACACACAGACACCGTCTCCGTCCGCGCCGCTACAGCTTCACACCTCCTCCTCCGGCGCTGCCTCCGTGGCGTCCCCTGAACCATTCATTTGCCACCCAGAGCTGTTCAAGGGGAATGTGGACACCTGTGCTGCGTTTCTTATGCAGTGTTCTTTAGTTTTCGATCAGCGCCCGTCACACTATAGTTCCGATAAAAGCCGCATTGCTTACATCATCAATCTACTCCGGGGAGAGGCGCGCGCCTGGGCGTCCACGCTTTGGAACAACAACTCCTCTTTGCTTGATTCTTTTTCAGATTTCACCAGGGAATTCTGGTTAGTTTTTGATCATCCTGCGCGGAGGGATTCCGTTTCCCAACGTTTGTTGACTTTGAAACAGGGGTCACGCAGCGCCGCGGACTATGCGGTGGAATTCCGCGTGTTGGGCGTGGAGGCAGAATGGGACAGCACGGCACTTCAGAGCGTGTTCGTTAATGGCCTGAATGACGCTTTAAAGGATAAGCTGGCGGTCCGGGATGAACCTAGTGATTTAGACTCACTTATTTCACTTATTATCAGGCTGGATAACAGGATGAGGGAGCGGCGCCGTGAGAAGGGCCGTCGGGTTGACCGGGATTTTTCCGCTCGCCCCTCCCCTCGACACACCTCAGGTCCGCCACTCCCAAGCTCCATTGAGTCCTCCTCCGACACACCAGCTCCCCCTGCTGGCGAACCTATACAGCTCGGCAGGGCCAAATTGCCCCCTGAAGAGCGCAGACGGAGACTGGCGTCTGGGGAGTCTCTCTATTGTAGTGCTAAGGGACACAGCCTTAACATCTGTCCCATTCGGCCAAAAGACCATGCTCATCCATAGGGTCCGGGTTACGAATGAGCCAAGCTAAATTCACTGGTGTGGGTTCCAATCGCACTCAAATCCCTGCCGTGTTTTATTTTAATAATGAAACATTGTCAGTTCCAGCTCTTATTGACACTGGAGCTGAAGGTGATTTCATTGATTCCACTTTTGTATCTAAATCTAAAATACCTGTTGAGGCACTAGCTTCCCCACTGTCCGTGCATGCTCTGGATGGCACACCTCTTCCTTCTGTCACTCACCGCACCGTTCCTGTTACGCTAGTGGTGTCAGGGAATCATCATGAGTCCATCCAGTTCTACGTGATTCCATCCTCCTCCCCTCTGGTTCTAGGCCACCCGTGGGTATTCAGACACAATCCCGGAATCAATTAGCAGACCGGGGCCATAACTCAATGGAGCGAAGCCTGTCTCCAGGGGTGCCTTAGTTCCTCGGTTCCTCCCGCTATGAAAGTTAAGGGGAAGGTCGCCACGCCCCCTGATTTGTCGTTAGTTCCTCCTGAGTACCACGACCTTGGTGATGTGTTCAGCAAGGATCGTGCACTCTCACTTCCACCTCACCGTCCTTATGACTGCGCCATTGATTTGCTTCCTGGTGCTCCTCTCCCATCTGGGAGATTGTACAACCTTTCCCGCCTGGAACGCGAATCAATGGAGACCTATATCCGGGACTCCTTGGCTGCGGGATTGATCCGGTCCTCTTCGTCCCCTGTGGGGGCGGGCTTCTTTTTTGTTGGGAAGAAGGATGGCACCCTTCGCCCCTGCATTGATTTCCAGGGACTAAACGCCATTACGGTCCGCAATAGGTACCCTTTACCCCTTCTGGATTCTGCGTTTAGTTCCTTGCACGGGGCGACTGTATTCACCAAATTAGACCTTCACAATGCCTATCATCTGGTGCGTGTTCGGGAGGGGGACGAGTGGAAAACTGCCTTCAATACCCCTTTGGGGCATTTTGAATACCTCGTCATGCCCTTCGGTCTCTATGACGTGGCCAACCGGGAACTCCTAGCTGTCAAAGAGGCTCTATCCGAGTGGAGACATTGGCTGGAGGGGGCCGCAGTTCCATTCATTGTGTGGACAGACCACCGCAATCTGGAATACATCCAAACCGCTAAACGACTGAATGCCCGGCAAGCCAGGTGGTCCCTGTTTTTTGGTAGATTTCATTTCACCATATCCTATCGCCCGGGCAGTAAAAACATCAAACCAGACGCCCTTTCTCGCCAGTTTTCACTCCCCGAGGATCCGTCAGAGACCACTGAGACCATCTTGCCTCGGTCCATGGTTGTGGGGGCACTGACCTGGGATGTTGAGCGAGCCGTCCAGGAAGCCCTCACCCAGCATCCTGATCCGGGAGGGGGCCCGCCCGGTTGGCTTTTTGTTCCACCGGAGGTTCGGTCTCAAGTACTGCAGTTCTGCCACTCATCCAAATTGTCTTGCCATCCTGGGGTCACCCGTACTCTGGAACTGATACGTCGTCATTTCTGGTGGCCCACAGCACAGGCCGATGTTAGGGAGTTCATTCGAGCCTGCTCGGTCTGTGCCCGCGGCAAGTCCTCCCACCAACTGCCTGCTGGGCTCCTGCAACCACTTCCAATTCCAGGTCGCCCATGGTCACACCTGGGGATGGACTTTGTCTCTGGACTTCCTCCATCCCAGGGTAACACAGTAGTCCTCACAATCGTGGATCGGTTCTCCAAGGCAGCCCACTTTGTGCCCCTGCCTAAGTTGCCAACTGCCCAGGAGACTGCCGACCTTCTAGTCCTCCACATTGTCCGGTTGCATGGCATACCCCAAGACATCGTATCTAACCGGGGACCCCATTTCACATCGCAGGTCTGGCGGAACTTTTGCACTGCGCTTGGGGCCTCGGTCAGCCTGTCGTCCGGGTTTCATCCACAGACCAACGGGCAGGCAGAGCGGACCAACCAGGACCTTGAGGCCACCTTACGGTGTGTCTCCGCTGTGCACCCGTCGGACTGGAGCCAACACTTACCCTGGGTGGAGTATGCACACAATTCCCAGGTCTCGTCTGCCACTGGACTGTCACCCTTTGAAGCCTCCCTGGGATATCAGCCGCCCCTAATTCCATCTCAGGAGGATGAGGTCTTGGTTCCTTCTGTGCAGCTCCACCTCAGGAGGTGCCGGCAGGTGTGGAAGACCGCCCGCTCTGCCCTGCTGAAGACCTGTACCCGGACGCAGGGTCATGCGGACCGGCATCGGACCCCCGCTCCCGTCTATCGACCCGGGCAGGATGTGTGGCTTTCATCCCGGGATATTCCCCTCCAGATTGACTCGTCGAAGCTGGCTCCCCGGTATATTGGAGCTTTTGTCGTCGACCGGGTGGTAAATCCGATGGCCGTCCGGCTCCGTCTTCCCCGCTCTCTGCGGATCCACCCAGTCTTCCATGTCTCCAGGCTGAAGCTGGTTCATGTGAGTCCACTGTGTCCTCCAGCTCCTGCGCCACCCCCTGCCCGGATGGTGGACGGTCTCCCAGCCTGGACCGTCCGGAAGATTCTGGATGTTCGTCGACAAGGGCGGGGCTTCCAGTACTTGGTGGATTGGGAGGGCTACGGGCCCGAAGAACGCTCCTGGGTCAAGCGGGGGCTTATCCTGGATCCCTCCCTCATCCGGGACTTCTATCGGGAGCACCCTGATCGTCCTGGTAGGTTGCCTGGGGGCTCCCGTTGAGGGGGAGGGGGGGTACTGTTGCATGCTGCCTGCTCTGCCTGCTGCTGCTGTTTTTTCTCATCTCTGCACAGGTGGCACGCCTGTTCCACATGCAATCAGCTCCTGTATTTCAACCCCTTCTCTTCAGTCCATCTTCGCCAGAAACTCAGCTAATCCACATTGTAAGCTTTGGCCTCCCTACTTTTCCTAAAGTAGAAATTGTTGTAACTTTTTGGTGTTTCCACACACCTGGGTTCGAGCCCCAGCTTAAGAGCTGACCCCCTCCTTGAGGCTGCTGCTCCAAGATCAGCTTTTCTGCAGCCTGAACGTGGAGCTCTCGCTCTCAGCAAATTCCCAGCTAAGTGATTGACATTTTTCCTTCTCTAAGCTCAGCGAGGAATATAGTACAAACTAACTGTGAACCTTTCTAGAACGAACTTCAAGAAGAACCTGAACTGAATCTGTTAGTCTAATAATCTGCATATTGGAATCAGCTGTGATAGTTTGTCACTGTTTGACTGTGAGACTCACCTCTGTAAGTACCCGACTCAGCACTCACCATCTGTCTCTCCCTCCAGACTTGTCGACAGCTTGCAGGCGGCCACCTGGCTCCGGACCCACTCTCCAGGGTGGAAGAACTCAGGGCTGCGGTACTCCTGTTTCCACCGCTGCTGCGGGCCGGTCTCCACATGGCTAGACAGTTCATACATTCTGTACATCATTCCTTCCTGTAATAAATCCGTGTTTAACTCCATCTTTTCTGCTTCCTGCTTCTGGGTGCGTATCCCTTCATATCCGAACCGTAACAATTTCTGTCCTAATGTATGTAAGATGTCTCAATTTGGGATTATATTTATGACACAGGCTTAATGTAGTGAAAGTGAAGTTTTTGGATGTTAGAGAATCAGCTGGTGGGGCAACCCCAGTTATGGTATTAAACAAAATAATAATGGGCACCAAATTTACGTACTGTGACCCTCTATACCCTTTATGAATTTGTCAGTGGAAACAAGTCACAGTCTAGATGGGAAAAATTTCCCTTTCTGGCACATAAACTACACGATTAGCATAGTAGTTTTCCTGCCCTAGTTTTCTCACTAAACTAGTCGACTCCACAGCCACATTAACATTAGGCCCTGCAGGCTCTCTCATCACCTTCTCCGTGGCCTGCTATGGATTCCTAATTTTACTTTCCCTTGAGAAATCTGTCTAAATTTGCAGATAAGATGGCGCCTTCTTCCCCTGTGGGATGAATGCTGTCCGACATCAGCAAGCCAATATCTAGCATATGCGACTGTATCTAGTGACCTTTTCTGGAGAAGTAACCTATGTTCGACAGGTGTCACATCCAGGGGGAGTTGTAGACTCCAACGCTTGTTTTTGCATTGGAATAAAATATCTAATATTTCTTCTATGTACACAAAGGATTTATTTCTCTCAAATTTTGTTTACAAATATGTTAAAAATATGTGTTAATGTGCACTTCACCTTTGCCAAGATAATCCACCCTGTCTCTTTGTTATTAGTTTCATTTTATTGTGCAGTCTGGATTTTTTTTATAGCCTGGTTAAGACAACATACATTCCAACACCAAATTATGTCTTGAATTTACATCATAAACCTGCATGCTCCAGTATATCTTGTCACAAAACAGGATCTGATGCTGTTTTTGACCAGATGACCAAGGAGCTTTTTCTAACTTTTGTATGTGTTTGTGTGAGCCATGTTTTGTTTGTTTGGTTAGAATAACTTAGGTTGGAATGAAATCTGTAAACACATTTCAGGATCACTCAAACAGCTGCTACCGATTTATGTCATGCACCAGTGTTCAGAGTTTCACAAACTTAAAGGGTTTATATGCAGCTTTTTGAGTTCACATTCAAGTGTAAATGAGAATTCACGTCTGCCTAAAACAATTATATAAATCTACTCAAGGTTGGGTGAGGCCTGGGAGCATGAGGTGGTACTGCTTGTTGCTGCATCCAGCACACTAGGGAAATGTCTTTGTTCTTAAATGGCAACCACCGAGGCAGACAACCTATGCTACGAAAGTTACCACCTGCTACAGACAGGTGAAATGTAGACACCCCCTTGGCCTTCTCCATCTGCTGGGGTCATCGACACCGATGCACCTACGTGCTGGACCACAGAGAAACACACCACATGGCCAAAATGTCAAAGCTGATACTCCCTCACAATGCAATTGATAATTTTAAGTTGGCAAAGTAGAATCTCCCTCAGCAACTGCTTGTTTTACACACAGTCATTCCAGCAGTACCCAAGGATCCTTCGAAGAGACCTATAACCAAAAACATTCCCTTGTTCAATTTCAATTCAATTTATTTCATTTATATAGCGCCAATCCAGCCCACTGTCACTTTTTTTTCGTGCTCTTGTGACAAAATGAGTCAAATTTTCGTGACAGGGTTTTTTTTAAACTCAATATTACTCACCCTACTCCTACCCCCAACCCTAACTATAACCACTAAGGCCCCCGCTTCACTTTTAATTTCGTGCAGCCATCACGGACTGAATTAGAATGAATTTGTGCTGCCATGACAAAAATGAGGTGCTTTTCATCACAATAGTACGAACCAATAGATTAATGTATATTTTGTGTTGCTGAATCACGACTTGCCATGAGACCAGGTTGGACATATCACAGCAAAGCTGCCTCAAGGTGCTTCACACAAGTAAGGTCTAACCTTACCAACCTCTAGAACAAGCACACAGGTGACAGTGGTAAGGAAAAACTCCCTCTGATGATTTGAGGAAGAAACCTCAAGCAGACCAGACTCAAAGGGGTGACCCTCTGCTTGGGTCATGCTACAGACACAATTGACAATTGAAATATACAGGAAATTTTGGGAGTCCATGCTGGTGCACAGGACGGGAGTCCTGCAGAAAAAGACACCACTCCCACTTATGGATGGAGCTGCACTTCAAACAGAGAGAAAAAACTGAATCAGGTGGCAGAAAGACAACAAATACAGTATAATTTGTGAGCATTAAACAACAAGAAAAACAAAAGAAATACTAAGGTGATCGCAGACCACTAGCCCTAAGCTTCACTAAAAGACCCAGACTTTAGATAAAGTTGAGTCCACAGCATGCTCCATTTCCTAATAAAATTATTTTTAAAGGGTAAAAAGCATAGTAACATACTATACTATACTATGGGAAAATAAATGTGACTAAAGTCTGCACTTGAAAGTCTCTACAGAATCTGACTGTTTTTTGACGCAGGGAGATCATTCCACAAAGCAGGTGCATGATAAGAGAAAGCTCTGTGACTTGCAGACTTTCACCCTAGGGACACAACAAGTAGTCCTGCACCCTGAGAACGCAGTGCTTGGGCCAGTATGTAGGGTTCCAGGGCTCTTTTCTTAGATTTAGTTGTTTCCTGGTTCCTCTCCAGCCTCAGCGTGCCTCTGACCGTTCGCCATTGGCATTGCTGAGGTGTCGGGCAGTGGGGATATACTCTAGTCGGAGCGGTGGGGCCGACCAGTGCCGTACGCCTTTTCTGCTGCCCACACCTCCCGGTAGGCTGGAGTATAGTTGGGGGGTCGACACCGGCCGTCTTGCCGGTTTTCCCCTGCCCTTGGGGGTGGAGCTGGGTTGCGTTTTTCCTATTGGCTTCTCCGGCTTATTAGTCCTGTACCGATTGCCACGATGTGTTTCCCGACGGACCTGGAGGGTCTTTCGGGGTGCTGGGGAGGTCAATGGGGCTTTCTGTAGTTTTTGTTTGCTCCTGGGGTGGTTTTTGGAAATCCCTGGGGGTTTGGGTTTTTCTTTCCTCCTGTTTCCCCCCGGGGTTTGATGGGACGGTCCTCTGGGGGGAGGTTGACTGTGGGGCCGACCGGCCATGTTGGGCTGGGGTGGGGTTCCTGGGTTGTGGGGGTGTCTCCTGGGGTTTGATGGGACGGTCCTCTGGGGGACGTTAAGGCTCCCGTGTATGCCTGGGGATTCCTGGATGGCTCCTGCCGTGGTCGTTGCTCCTGGGGTTGACGATGAGGTCCCCTGGGGGAAGTCGGGCTCCACATGTTAGGGGAGGGCGTTGTTTGTTTTTTCCTTTGACCTGTGTTCTAGTGTGTTGGGGGGTTTTTGTTGGGGTCTTTGGGTTTGTGTGTTTTTTGTTCCTCCCCAGGGTTTGATGGGACGGTCCTCTGGGGGGGGGGGGTGTTGGGTTGGGTTATTGTGTTTTTCTTTTGTGTTTACCCCGGTGTGCTTCCCTGGGGTATGTTTGTGGTACTCTCTGGGGGGGATGTTGGGGGCCTTTTTTTTTGTTTTGTTTTTGTGTTTGGGGTTGTTTCGGGATGTTTTTTTTTGTTTTGATGCCGGCCAGCCTTTCTACTGCATCTCCCGGCTCTGCTGCCTGCTGTGATCTCTGCCCTCCTCCTGCTTTGGCCTTTGATGTGTGGGGTGGTTTTTGGGTCTGGTTTGTGCGGTCACCGGGAGGCTTCCCGTTGACGGGGGGGGGGGGGGGGGGGTACTGTTGTGTGTTGGGGGGGTTTGGCTGGACAAGGTTGGGTTGTTTTGTGTTTATTTTCCTTCCCAGGTGATTTCGGGCTGTTCTCTGAGGAAAATGTGCTGCAGAAGAGTCTCTCTCTGTTACGATGATTGGCTGCACCTGTTGCATTCTCGTGCGGCTCTCTATCAGGACAATCCACGACACCTGTGATGTTCACGTGCAGATCTGAGGACTTCCAGCTGGTACCAGTGTAGTGATGAAGAACTACATTTAAACCAGCAGTGAGTTGGATAAGATTGCCGGAGAAGACGACCTTGTGACGACCATGTGGGGACGCTGAGGGACGTTTCAGAGTCTGACATCATGCCTGTGAAGGAGGACGAGGGTGAGAGGCAAACGTTGTCAGCACACGACAGAGGTGAATCTTCTGAAAAGTTTATCCGTGAATGTAAATTGGCTTTTATACGCAGCTATAAGTAATTATTGGTGAAAATTGTTTGGCGTGCTCCTCACGGCAGTGGCGTGCGGATCAATGATCCTCCACTAGCTGTGAGCAGCAGCCTCTTTGAACTAAGTTTGAAACCAGACCTAAACGTGTAGCTGATAAGTTTGCCTCTAAACAATATTTCGTAGTAATAAGTGTTGAATAATCTCATCTCTGTTCCTCCTTCGCAGAGTACAGTCTGGGAAAGTCACCTGGGGGGGGGGGGTGTCGGCGGAACTCCTGAGTCATGAACGTTCAGACTCCGACTGTTGAGACGCTGAGAGAGCGCGCCGCCTTTTCACCTCACCAGAACTCTAACTATTTAGTATTTCATGTATAGCACAAAGGGAGAAAAATAAATGTTTTCTTTTTGGAACTGCTTCTGATTATTTCATGCTGGGTTCAGTCAGATACTGGACCGCTCCTCAATCCGCGTCTTATGCATAACATTACTCCAAGGTTCCTCACTTTGTGATGTATGACACACGAGCTTAAGCTAGTGTTAGCTGGTCAAACTGATGCAGATGTCTCACTGGACCAAGAACCATCATTTCAGTCTTGTCAGAGTTTAAAAGTAGGACGTTGCTAGACATCCAACTTCTCACTGATGCAAGGCAATCTTCTAAGGATTTTATATGGATGAGATTACTAGCAGTTATTGGCATGTATAACTGAGTATCATCAGCATAGGCCACTAGTTAGCGTCTAAGTCTCACAACAATACAGTGAGACAAGCCTCATGCACAAAAACTTGCATGGATTTTCTACTGAAACATGGCATATGCCAAAACCCAGAAACTGGCATAAACACAAAAATATTCAGATGTATCAAAGTGTGCGTAGGCATGGATCCACGCACATTCCGTTTGTACATCCCAATGAATGTGGAACTAAAGTGGAACCAACCTCCTCCCTGGCCATGCCCCATTTAAATATGCAATTTCATGTAAATAGGTGTGATTCCCCACGATGTCACATCAGACAACATGAACACAGAAAAGAAATTACACTATAGATAACTGGAAATTATGTGGAGACACGCAGGGACAGTTTATTCAGTGCACTGTTAAATGAATTAATCATGAAACTGGAAAAATGTTTGTCGGAGTTACGGAGCATGTATGTAGGCTGACACACAAAACAGCGAGCACACAGTGATGTTAAAAAGGTGAGGTGCGCCTCCGCTGACAGTGTGCCATTCATAATTCACACACGCATTTATTGACAAAACTGGAACACAGGTAGCCTGTTAAGAACCTCTGCAGCTCACCATCAAGCAAAAAAAAAAAAAAAAAAATAATAATAATAATAATAATAAACATATTTGAATGCGCACATGCCCAAATGTGGCTGCGTTGGTTTACATTTAGATAAATTACACAAATACACTATTTACACACAAGCAGCTACTTAATTGCACTTTGTGAGATTAATAAAGTTGTTTGATTGATTGAGCAGCTGCCATCGCACACCGTCCCAAACACCAGCCTGATGCGCATTTGCGTATCACATACAATGTGAACATGTGTGCAGTCAATAGCTCCGATTACGTGGAAACTGGCTCTCGCTGCAAATGGCGCTTTAATATTGGAATGGGATGTATTTGGATAACTTTCGGATAATTGCGTTCCACACAGCTGGCATGGCTCGGCCCAAGGTTGACTGGCACACTCCTGACTGATTGCCCAGCTCATGCTGGAATGGCCCTGTTTCCAGGATGCCAGCGTGGTCAGCACCTGTGTGGGCACAGACAACCTCCTGGCTCCTCGCCGTATTGCACTCTGGGATGGCTGCAGCTCTGCGCACAATTCCATTATCAGCGGCCTTGATAATCAGAATCGGTTTATGAGCCAATAATTGTCATTTGCAAGTAAATCCTCACATTCCCTGAATACACACTCACGTCACATTGCACCATTTGCAAGGTCCTCTGACAGTAATGCAGCAACTGTTAGTGACATTTTGCGCATCACTTTGCGCATGGTTTTATATCCAGCTCTATAATTGCAAACACGAGTGTGTTTATTGCTCATCATTGCGTCGCTGATGTGCACATCACTCTGATGACTTCATGTTTTCACACTATCAACGGTTCCCAGCATCACCTCTACATGTCTGCAGTGGAACATTAGCTGTAGAAACGTGCGTACCCCAGCCAGGATTTTTGCAAGCTCACCGCACATTTCTACGGTCATTTCACTTTTGATACATCTGAACACTGGCGTGGAGACGTACGTACGTCACGTTTTTGTGCATAAGCACACTTTGTACATGAAGCCCCAGGACCCTAGACCTGGACCTTCATGTCCTGCAAAAATACCGGCATCACCAAACACTGTTGCCCAGTAACCTCATAAGTTCCTCCCAGACGTCTCTCAGTCTCAAAGGTTGAGGATGAGATATAAATGTCACTGTTGAAATAAATGAATGTCCAATCTACCCAAGAGAAGAACCCCTCCACTGTTTGTTTCTGTAGAATCTAAATGTAGACCCCAAATGTTAATTACTACAGTGAACTCCAACACTGTGTCCATGTCCACTTTGTGAGGGTTCTATAATGTTAGTGCGAAAACACCTAAAGTGCACCATGAGAGGAAAGAAAAATTAATAATATTTTCTTTAAATTACGATGTTTGATGATTCATAAATAAATATGATAAAAATGAATAAATAAAATGTATGACCACTTCTCACCTTTAAAAATACATGCTTTGGTTTTGGTGCTCCTACAGCTTATAGGAAATGTGTGTGTCATCAAATTTCAGCAATCATTTTAGTATTAAGTGATCAGATGACTGCTTTTGCATTGTAGTGGGCAGTACATCAACAGAAAAAGAAAGTTATTAAAAAAAATAAGTTGAAAAATGGTTAGTAATATCTTTAGGATTGGAATCAAACCAAATGTTGGAAGGGACTAGTTGTCTGAATGGTTGGTTTCCATCCAGGGCCCAAGGCATCACATAGTAGTCTAACTCCTATGACACAGAGCAGGTGGGCATAGGAGTTGGACTATTAACCTGTAGACCAGAGTTTGATTCCAGGTGTGTGCTTCAGGCTACCTGTCTGTATATTTGGGCATAACACATAATCTGTGCCATCCCAGTCCTCCCAGCTGAAAATGGGTACCAACCTTGGTTGGACTGCCGTGGTGTTGTGGATGCAACAAAGTGTGGCACCAGAGCATGCTCCCAGACTGGACTGTGCATGTTTAGGGTATGTAAAACTAAAATATAATGCAATACTAAAATACCTTTGGCCGTATGAGCATTGTATTCTTTATAATTCGCAGTTGTTTAAGATCCTGTTGTCTTGCGTACAATTTGTACATGTTCAAAGGCCGTCTATCAATCAATCAATCAATCAATCAATCAATCAATCAATCAATCAATCAATCAATCAATCAATCAATCAATCAATCAATCAAAAACAATATTTACGTTTTAACGGCATCTGCACGAGACCTTGCGTGTACATGTACATGAGCTTTTGACAAGAGCAGAAGTTGTGGAAATCAAGGAAGATTTGTATAGCTCACCCTCTTTGTATTTGCTGGTTTTAATGAGACATATTTAACTCCATAGGAAGTTAGCTTTGAGTTAGTGGAAGTTAGCGTGTACGCTACCTTCCACTAACTCAAAGCTAAGGTAAATTTTGTAAATGCTAAGTCTTGTAAATGACTGCAAAGGTATTATCAGGTTACAAAAACATCATTTTCAGTTAAGTGTTTATTTCTCACTAGCTTTTACATAATATTTGACAAAGCTGATATATTTCCACACAAACAAAATGCAGTTTTGCAGCTAGCTACCAGCTTGTGATGTCACCACGCTCACATCCACGAAAAGTCTTGTAAATAAGTTCAGAGGTGTTATTAGGTTTCAAAAATGGTGTTTTCAATTTTAGAAGTGTTTATTTATTACTAGTTTTTACATAATATATGAGAGACATGTATATAAACACACCAAACAAAGCGGTTTTGGCGAGACCAGTCACTGACGTTACAGTGCCTCTGATTGGCTGTCACCCCCGCCACTCAAAAACAAAACAGAACAGACTGAAACAGAATGTGACTTTTTAATTTCCTAAAGGTCAAGGTTAACATCTTTGAACTTGTCTAAGGTCTGTTTCCCAAGAATGTTCCCTGTGAATTTGAAGACTGTGACAACAATAGAACTGGACTTGTACTGAGCACAGACAGACGGACGGACACAAAGCCTTTGCAATACCCGATGGTCATATCTGATGGCCTCGGGTAAAAATCAATCTGTGGGTGAATCATAATTAAACTAAACATGATTAAACCAGGTGCATGAATTTAGAGAAATGGAAACGCTTTTGAATATGTTAATCAATGATGTGGTTTGTAACAAAATTATAAACAGAAAGCTGATTAACCCTTGTGGGAAAAAGTCATTATGCATACATCTTTTGGAAGCACTTGAATATTGTGACAGTTAGCAGCTCAAGGCAAAAAACACATGTGTTGCCAAACAACCCTGAATCCACAATTGAAGATTTTATTCCTGAGTTCTGATTCAACGCCTACCTCACTTTTGGTTTGGCTGTAATTCCAGGAATTATTGTAAAGCTTTGAACGAAAAGGACAAGCCGATGAAAGAGTCAAATTAAAAGCAGAATAACAAAAGGCTTTAACTCCACACTGAAGAATGATTTTGCCAGAAACGGCTGTGACGGTGTGTTTTCTGTGCTACTACACACACACGGCTTAGGCTGAACCAGCACCGGGAATAGAAATCAAGCATTGTGTCCGTTTGCATGGATGAAATGTTTTGCCAGTCTGCGGGCACGGATAATAATTTGAATGCCGTGATAGAATGTGCGACCTCAGTGGATTTAATGAAAAGCAAGTGATTTAATTCAAACCCCACAACGGATAACAGATTTCTGCACTGAGGACTAAAACCTGCTTTGTTAGCCCCACCCCCTTGAGATTTCCCTGTCAGAGCCAGACACACAACAACTCACGCATAGAGCCGTCTGGTAATATGTGTTTGTAAACACATCCGGACGTAGATAACACATAATGGTGATTTATTCTTTTTCTGTCAAAAGACGACTCTTGCTTTTCCTTCTCCGCCTCTCTGCCCCCCCACGCCTAGCTGTGCTGACACAGTTGAGTGCGGAGCAGTGATGTGTGTCTCAATGAAACCTGGTGAATAGTAATGAACCGAGCCTGTTTGTCTGTTTGAGGAGAGCGAGGGAGCGAGGAGAAGGAGTGAGGCGGTGCAAACAGGGCTTGGTGCACTGATGCAGTACAGGCCAAGCTGAGAAACAAACAAACAAACAAAAACCATCAAGTGCCTGACGTCAGTCATTAAACCTACAACAAACTGTAGTTTCGCTGTGGGTACATTGGTTGTGCTTGATTATACAGTAGCCCCCCCCCCATGCAGCCGCCGCCGCCTTACACAAGGAGAAGAGGGTACTGGGGAAGAAGGGGTGGGGGGAGTGGGGGGGACAGCACCTGCCGTCTTCATCCCGAATTCACTAAGCGGCATTCTGCTAGTCATGGACTGTTAAATACACAAAGAAAATGTTAAAAAGACAGAGAAAAATAAGATGTCATGGATTTCAATCATTCACCCAAATTGTTAACACACACACACACACACACACACACACACACACACACACACACACACACACACACACACACACACACACACACACACACACACACACACACACACACACACACAAGACGAGTTAGCCAAAGTTGGCAATGAGATATTGGCAAACTAATCAAAATGCTGAATGAATCCCTGTAAAGATCATCGACAGAGTAGCCGCACTGAAAGGAAAGGAACAAACACAATAGAGGACCCCCCCCCAAACGGCCTCTGCCTGCTTTTATCCTCTTCATGCAGGACTCACGGGCACTTTGCCAACTCTGAATCTTAAAACCTATTCAAAGACAGTCTAAAAAAAAGATGGTGGTGGGTGGTGGTGGTGGGGGGACTACTTGTTTAAAACTAGGGTTCATTCTGTCCCAATTACCCCCCCCCCCCCCCCCCTTCTCCCAGACATTTCCCATGTGAAGAAAGATTTTTCTGTGCTGTTTTCTCTGACATCACATCTGATCTGGGTGAAGTTTGCCATTCATGTAACGCTTCCTCAGATTGGCGCTTCAACAGTATTGTGAGTAAGTGATCCCCCCCCACACACACACACAACCACCTCACCCTCCCCGCTTCTCCTCTCTCTCGCTTTCTCTTCCACTTTTTTCATTCTGCTTTTCCTCCCCATGTCTCACCGCTGTCTCCCTCCTGCTCGCATAGTAACGCCTCCTCCTCCTCCTCTTCCATCACCACCACCTCCTCCTCCTCCTCCTCCTCCTCTACCCATTGTCTCTCCATACAGTAGCAGGCTGAGGGGGATGCTGTGCCCGTTCCAGCGAAGGACGCAGGACAGGGAGAAGGAGGTAAGACTCAGATTTATGACACGTATGATGCATGCCGCTATTACTTTCAGGAGTGTGCTGCGCGGTCAAAACAGCAGTTGTTTTGTTTGGTGGAAGATTCTTAGGTTTATGTGGTGAAAAACACAACCGGCACCTCTTTGTTGGACTCCGATTGAACTGTCCACTGATTCTTGTTTTCTGTCTTATTAAACCAACCGGGAAGCCTTGTTCTGTCAACATCTTTGGAATTCACATTCCACTTTGAGACACAATAATTCAAAGCTCTTTAGAAACCGAACTGATTGCCAGCAGAGACGGGGGGTCGCATATGATGTTTGAGCTTAAAACTAATCCTCCCTGTGGCTGAGATTCACCTCCTCGTCTGGACGGAGTCTGACACGGGGAGCTTTGCTAATATATTCTGAGACATGCATGAGCGCAGGCTCCCTGGAGTCTGCCTGCAAAAAGACTAATTAAAAACCTTTCCTCAATCAGTAAACAACATCCTCTGTCATTTCATCAGAAACACAATTTGATGATGACTAAGTTCTAACAAAGTTGGACTCGCTTTTGATTCTATGGCTGGTGGGGTTAAAAAAAAGACGCTAAACTCAGATTAAATATGTGACTACAAAGAAACTGCGATAAAGAGTATTTTTACTTGGTTGTGCTCCCAGAACAATCTGAAACAGGTGCATTAAAAAGACCATTAGAGTGGCGCAGACGGGTACAGGAAGCTCTGTGTGCTTGTTTGGAGGAAAAAGGAGTCTCTGTCTCAATGGGGTTTTTGTTGTTGGAGTTAGGGACGGCGAAAGAACAAGACACACTGACAAATACCTGGCCCTCAGTGCCTCAAATACCTCAGCACTGCACCCGATACAATGTCAACAAATGCCTGCTCTGTCCTCTGTAGCAGCTCACTTCCTCTCTGTCTACAAGATGCTTTTTTTTTCATGTTTTAGGCATCTGTCTTCTGACTAGATGTCTGAGTGTGCAGATTTGACCTGTTGGACTGTCATGCTTCGCCAAAGCTCTACTCACAGGGTAAAAGTGACCATAATGTGTAAAATCTGTTTTATTCTCTCTTTTACAGTTCCATATCACTTGGGTTTCACGTTAAACATTCCCAGTGTTCCATAACACCATGACTCCATGACTGAACGTGTAGAAATAATCCCTCTGTTAGACAAATATAAATCTGAAAGTGCTTCTTTTAGACTTGTTTGACTCATGTAACGGAACTCCATATTTGGATTAATTTGTGGCACACGACACATCATGTGCCTGCTCACTCTCACCATGACGGTCTGTTCAGGATCATTTTTCCATGTACTCAAAGGCGATGTATTTGGTGACACATAGTGCAGTTTGCGGGCAGCACGGTGGCTTAGTGGTTAGCACTGTTGTATCACAGTGAGAAGGTCATGGGATCGATTCCCACCTGTGATCTTTCTGTGTGGAGTTTGCATGTTCTCTCTGGGTGCTCCAGCTTGCTTCCACCTCCAACGACATGTAGGTTAAGTAAGTTGGAAACTTTAAAGTGTGTGTAGATGTGTGTGCGGGTGTGAAAGTGTTTGTTTGTCTATATGTGGCCCTGTGACAGACTGGCATCCTGTCTGGGGTGTACCCCACCTAATGCCCCATGGCTGTTGGAATAGACCCCGCCCCTGTGACCCGATCTTGGATAAGTGGTTGGAGATAAGCGTGTGTGTTTGCGTGTGTGTGTGCAGTTTGTATTTTCAGTATTTGGAATAATGGTGCCGTCTGAAGCCATGCTCACACCGGGGTGAGTTCTACACAGAGGTTTGGCATGTGTGTGACAGGGGGAGGTTGGCATGCTACCTGGCACAGTTAAGTCAGAAAAGTTTAGTTAAACTTTTGTCAGTTTTGAACATTTTCAGAAGTTTGGTTGAACTCCTGGTCCCTCAGCAGCTTCAGCTTGAGGCACGACAGTGGAGACTCGACATAACTCGCTGTCTAATTTTCATCAAGAGCATGGTGAGAAATATCCCAAAATATCAAGAGTTGAGAACGCCGTTTACACCAAGTTCGCCAAAACTTACAGTGTGTTGTGCCAACCCCACGCCAGGCCCTCCTGAGCCAAGTCTGGGTGAAGCCACGGTGGCTGGAAAATCCACTGAGCTCTGGAGAAAAAAAAAGAAAAAGAAAAAAAAAAGTTTTTTCGAACTTTGGCCAAGTGTTTTCTGCTTGGGAGGAGTTGACACAGAACTTGTCTAAGTGACAGCACCTTCTCTGGAAATCAGGAGAGGTGCACCGATATGATGTGAAACAGCACCAATCTCAAGCAGATGTAAGAGCAGCTTGACATTCTCCATTTTCAGTATTTTTATGACGGTTTCTCCAGGAGATGGAGCGCTACTAACACTGTAACTGCCAAGTGGTGACACTACAAGAAGGAAAAACACACTCTTACAATTGATAACTAAGGATATTAATGTGTTTTTGTCTTTAAAGGTGTAAAAATATTAATTAAATTCATACATGACCAGTTGACAGGTGGAAACATTCAGAATTTGGCTGTGAGCTTCCAAGAAAGGTGTCATTCTATATATTGCACATAATCTATATTATAATAGTCAAGTGGCCTGTGCGTGTGTATGTATGGCTTCAATCACAGAGAAACTTGGAAAAGCTGACATTTGCCATTTGGTATGCTTATGCATTTTGGATTAAAGATGAACGCTGCAAAAGCACAACATTGATAGGACAAATATTTTTGGATAAATTAGCAATGTTAGGTAACAACAGTGAATAATAGATATTGTGCTACAATGCACCATGGGAGTTCAGGGTTTTAAATGTTGTTATTGTGGTTCATGTTAGTTTAACAGTGTTGTTAGTGCTATTGATGTTAGTGTTATTGATTTATTGTGTTTCTGGAGTTCAGTTGGTTTAGTCAGTTCAGTTAAATATCATGTTGCTGTCACCATGAGTGAAAAGGGTGAGTTTGATGTCTTCCGCCACCGTCTCTGTTTGTGGATGTGTAAAAACAAAAGCATGTGTGCAATTTCGACCACGGACAAACTGGGGAGAGCTGACATTTTCCGTTTGGTATGCTTATGTATTTTGGGTCAAAGATGAATGCTGCCAAAATGGAATGTTGATAGGACTAATATTTTTAGAGAAACTACAGATATTAGCTAACAACACTGAACAATGGACATTGATATTTACATTCTGGACTCACACGCCAATCCAGCAGGGGGCAGTAAATCATGTATATATTAAAGCGTGCATGTGCGATTTTATTTAGTTATCAGGCTGGATGGTCAGGAATTGCAGGACGCAAATACAAGGCTCGTACAAACAGCTCTGGTTTTTAAAAAGTTTTACTGAGGTGGATAGCAAAGGTTGGTACATGAGTAAGAAGTCCAGAAAAAGCAGCAGTACAAAAAACATCAGGCAAACGGGGTGGTCGAGGCAACAGGCTGGAGGTCAGATACACAATGAGCGCACAAGGCATGACAAACTGTTGAGGGACAAACACACCCAGTGAACTTGTATAACCCCAGGTGACAATCAGCAAATCAGAAACAGGTGTGCATGGAAAGCACCAAAACTAGGGCATGACCAGAGCGAGAGAGTAACACCCATCACCAAGAACCAAAGAGAAAGACAAGAGAAGCAGAGATAGACAGACCCAAGCAGAAAAACCCAACAAGAGAGTAAACAAACCAAAACCAATGAAAAGCAAAAACAACTAACAGAACAAAAGAACAAAATAAAACAGAAAACCAAACAAAAACTCAAACCCTGACATTAGTAAGTTCAATGTAAGTACATAATTGTAAATACCTTAAAAATACATGGATGACACAAGAAAGTGAAAACACATTTCCATTGTGCTCCATTTAAAAATCAACTGACAAAACAGAACTAATAATAATAATAATAATAATAATAATAATAATAATAATAATGCTGTGCATATGATCGCAAGAACCTAAACAATTTATAAATACATTAAGACAGTAAATTAACATTTAAAAATTACATAATTAATAAAAGGAAATAAAAGGTTTGAGTTCTTCTAAAAACTGTTGAGATCTAAGATCTAAGGTTTTAAAAACATCTGGAACTCACACACCATTCCAACTCATTATAGAAATTTTGCATAATTTATTACCACACTTAAAAAATGTCAGCTACCTATTTTATAAACACTACCCAATCTAGAGCTCATGGATCCCCACGGGCAACATACTAATATGTATTGTATTTTGTCTGTAATCATCAAAATTTGCTCAGTTGTGGCAACATCTCATCATCATTCATCATCTTTTTTTTTGTTACTGTCTGCTAATTTAGGTGCAGATTTAGCTTTAGGCTAACTAATGTCAGCAGCATAGTGGCTAACTCAGGCAGCTTTTCTGTAAATGTAGGGTAGTTTCATGTTTAGATTTAGGCTAGCTAATGTCTGTGGCATGAAGGCTAATGAAGACTGGATTGTGCTTTTCTTTCAAACTAGGTTAGCTTCAGGTTTAGCATGGTTACATAATGTCAGCAGCATTATAGCTAACATTATAGCTTTTCTGAAAATGTAGGGTTTAACTTTAGACTAACTTAGGGGGTGCCCACGAAGGGCCAAAAATAAATCTGTGTGGAGATCCACAGGACAAAAATAAATTTTAATGCTATGACAAAGTACATTACTTTATATTTTGTACAAAATTAACATTTGGAATCTAAGTCAATTCCAGTACAATAAAAAGGCTTCTCTGTAATCACCTTGCAGTATTTTATGAATGTGCAGACTGCAAAGACAAAACATCCATATACTTGGTTTTGCATATTTCAAAGGAAAGACACTTTCATAACAGAATGTTGAAAATAGCAGTATCATCCATGTATCATCCATATATATATATATATATATATATATATATCACTTAATTTTGAAAACTTGATGAGAATGAGAAAACACAATAACATATCAGTAGTGGATACCACCTGTGACCTGATCCCAGATAAGAGATTGAAGATGTATGTATGTATGTATGTACTGGATATTGTGTTTACAACATTTAAGCTACACATCAAAATGCTCCCATATCGACCTTGCAAAACATTCGTCAATGACAAAGTGATGGCAAAACAGGCCTCATGAAAAATCTGGTGTTTTCTGTGGGTTTTCTGAACCCACTCTATGGCAGGATGACCATCACAGATAGTCCACAACGCCTCACAATTTCTACATGTAAAGCTGTGGTCGGATATGGAACTGCAGCAAAGACTGAAGTTGGGGCAGAAATAAAAATCCTTCTTTTGCTAGGAACACCACATTGGGCAATATGACGTACCAAATCAAAGAGCGGGTTGCCCAAATGTGTCCCGTTGGCACAAACTGGGTGACCCTGGACTCTCTTTCCATAGCGTTGAGGCAAACTCAGATAGAGTTGTGTCTGTTGTGATATACTGCACAGTGTATTAGTTGAAAAGGTATATAATACAATACCTTTAGTATTTTAGTTGTTATGGTTTTGTGTATTATGCAGAAATGTGTGACATCAAGTTACTATTTTCTTCTTGATTCCTTCTGGTAAAATGTCATTAAAATATGATGGGATGCCTATAGACCCAAAATTAACATGTCAGCATAGTGTATCAGCAGAATCCTCTTTTAAATCATGTCTCCATTTGCAAGAGCAATGCATCTAACATTCACAAACATAACTTCATATCTGCAAAAATATTTTCCTCATTAGCACTAAGCTCTTCTGTGTTGAATTAAAATGCTGAGGTAATGATCTCCTTTGTGCTTGAGAAAGTCAAGCAGGGGCTTGCCACAGAATATACAAAGAGTTTACGTAATCTGTTTTGAATTCTGCAAGTAACAAAGTCCTTCTGATTAACGCGGTACCTTTTTCCCTGAAGATATCTATTTAAAGCTGAATTTTTAATCAAAGATTATTCTGTAAACCCTCAAGACACTGAACAGCTTGCAGGTTATAGCTGTAAGATTCAAGCAGAGGGAAGGGGTCAATTTATTTGAGTTTGTGAAGACTATAATTCACACCCTCGAAAGAACAATATTGTTTCATTTTACTCCCTCCAGGCCTCAGATGAATGCTTTCACTTTCTTGGGTTAATAATTCATGTGGATGCGAGTTTAAATCGTGAACACTGTCTGCAACATACCCTGTTATTTCTGTTCTTTTTGTTTCTGCTTTGATTTCAAACACCACCTCATATACTGATTATACATTTTCATCATTGAAATAAAAGAGCCATTCTGTAATAACCTGCTTTTTAAAAATCCAATCCAACCACTTTATTTATATAGCACATTTAACAACAAAGACATTTCTAAAATGCTGCACAGAGAATCAACATAGATAAGACCCCAATAGTCATGAAATTAATAAAAAAAAATAAGAAAAATAACAATCAAAATAAATAAAACATGCAAAGATTAAAAAAAAGAATAAAATCAATATAAATAAATAAATACAGCATACAAATGATAAAACCAATAAAATCAACCTGGATAAAAAAAACAGTAAAAAAAATAAACAATAAAACAGAGGACCAAACAACTCACATTGGTGTTAAAAACCAGAGAATGAAAGTGGGTCTTCAGATGAGACTTAAAACACTCTACTGTGGGGGCTGTGTTGTGTGTTGGGGGGTTTGGCTGGATGTTTTTGTGTTGTTTTCTTTTCTTTGCTCTCCAGGTGGTATGCAAACTGGTTTTTGTCTGTGGAGAAGGTGCTGGCAGAAGAGTCCTTCACCCTCATCAGCATTATTAGCTGCACCTGTGGAGGATGTTCACGTGCAGGCCTACTGACTCGCAGCACCTGTGGATGATGCTCACGTGTAAACTTAAAGAATTACAGCTGAAGCAGATAATGAGATGGCGTTCTGCATTTAAGCCATGAGTGGTTCAAGCAGAATTGCCAGGAACTCGACCTTCTGACGTTCGTTTGTGAGACGCTGAGGACCGCGCCAGGGTTTGACACATCGTGCCTGTGAAGGAGGACGGGTGAGGGACACATGCTGTCAGCACACATCAGAGGTGATTATTGTCTGAATGATCATTAATAGTAATTTGGTATTTTGTTACGCAGTGTATTTGAACATTGAGAATTGTGCAGTTTGCTTCTCACTGCCGTGGCGTACGGACTGATGATCCTCCACCTGTTGTGAGAAGCTGCTCATTTACATAAAGCTTAAATTCAGACCTGAATGTGTTGCTGATAGTGTATGCCTCTGAGGGATATTTGCTGTAGCTCTGTTGACTTACCTCACCTTTTCCATCCTTCACAGAGTCAGTTTGTCGTGTCCACCTGGGGGGTGTTTGGCGGTGAATCTGAGTCCAGAAGTGCCGAGGCTTCGATCCTTTTGGGCGCTGGAGAGCGCGCCGTCCTTCACTCTGCCAGACAAACCAAATATTTATGTTGTACACTAATTATTGCACTGGAGGGGAAATAAAATCGTTTTGTTTGTGGAACTGCTTTCTGGTTATTTAGCGCTGGGTTCAGTCAGACGTTGGTCTGCTCCTCAACCTGCGTCTGCACATAACAGGCTGTTCGGACGTGGTGAGGCAGAGCGTTCCAGAGGCTGGGAACAGCCACAGAGAAAGCCTTGTCCCCCCTGGTTTTAAGTCTCGTCTTAGACACCATGAGCTGGAAATGGCCCTCAGACCTCAGAGCATGTGCCGGAGAGTAAGTTTGGAGGAGATCAGTAATGTATTGAGGGGTCATTCCATTCAAAGCTTTAAAAACAAACAAAATCTTAAAATCAATTCTAAAATTAACAGGAAGCCAGTGCAAAGATGCAAGAATTAGGGTTATTTGATTGCATTTCCAGGCCCCTGTTAAAAGTCACCCTGCAGTGTTCTGGACTAACTGCAGATCGGAAAGAGCTCGTTGGTTGATGCTGAAATAAAGTGCATTACAGTAGCCCAGACGACTTGAAATAAGAGTGCACAACTTGCTTAAAAAGGTTAAAAGACCAAAACGGTTTTACCTTAAAGGCGTAGATGATAAAAGCACAATTTCATAACACCATTAATTTGTTTGTCAAATTTAAAATCATGGTCTATGGTGACGCCAAGGTTGGTGACTTTGGGACGTACAAAATCCTTGAGAGGTCCCAACGAGGGCACTTCCAAACAACATAACCTCTGTCTTGCCCTGATTAAGTTTTTAAAAAATTCTGTGAAAACCAAGCTTTGATGTCACACAGACAGTCGAGTAGGCGTGTCAGGGGGCAGAGGCTGTTTTTAGTGATGGGCATGTAGATTTGACAATCATCAGCATAAAAATGGTAGGCCATGCCATGTTTTTAAAAAATCTCTCTGATTGGGAGGAGATATAGAGCACAGAGGATGACCACAGTTGTGTCTTATGGCTTTCTATTCCTATGTGAGTTTGTTCTAACATTTCATGTAGGGTTTAAAGCCATTGGATACACAGTGGGCAGTCAACTCAGACTTTACTTGGACTTCAAGACAATTATAATACGAGAATTTTTTTCTAGCAGATAATAACCAACTTTGCCATATATTGCCCCAAGCAGATTCTTGAGCTTATTATGTAGTCTCGATTTTTCAACTTGATTTGGACCAAATGAGGCACACACTTTGGCAAATTTCACACTTGCTCTACAAAACGTCAGCCAGGGGTCATTAATTTTGGTGTAGATCGAGGGCATTGGCTTCATGCTGACGGATGGTATTACCTAGTGTGACTCAAAACTGCACAGTATTATAAATGTAGTAGAGTGAATTGTAGTTTACTTTTTTGGGTGGGTTGGTGGGTGGGTGGCTGGGGGGGGGAGTTGCAAATGCAGATGAGAGCTAACTTTAGTACACTGCTACAAATGCTTCAAAAATGAACTGCCTGGGCCTGGTTTCATAAAGCAGTCTAATCTTGTTTAGTCTAATAAACTCACTTGACATATTTTTTGACGTTAGTTGGCTAACGATTTGCGTTACCTGACTAAAGTTTTTAGCCTGGTACACAGGAGAGCTTATTTTAGTCTACAAACCTTCAATGTCTTACCTCAAAAATGGTGGCTATCATGTACCACCACTTGATGGAACACTCAAGAGCACGCCTACGTAACTCATATTCCTTCAAAAGGAGAACTTCCTTTTGAAGGAATTTGGCCGTGGTTGCAGCAGACGATTGTCATGATGTGTTTGTGACAGCTCTCATATTAGCCACTGAGCGTCACTGTTATGTTGGGCAGCGTTGGGTGCACAAAAAGGCTTGACGGAACTGTATAAGAAGAACTGCTAGGCTAAGAGCTAAGCACGTCGTTCTGCAGTTCGTATGTGTTTGCAGATGTTAATAAAGCCAGTTAATGAAACAAAGGCTGGATAGTTCATGACAACAATCAACCCGGAACCAAACAAAACTCTCACGCATTGGAGGCATTTCTTGGCAACGGCACTTGTGAGGCCACTATGCTTGTGAAAATCGGCAAGTAACGTAATCTACAAGTTTAGTCGTCAATGTGAAGGAGATTAGACAGATAATGCTGGCCGACTAACTGTAGTCAACTAAGTACATTTAGTAGATTAAAAGATTAGACTGCTTATGAAACCGGGCTCTGGTTTTCACGAAAGTTGATTTAGCAGATGGTCAAAGCAGTGAAAAAGGTTTCTTCCTGCTGCTGTCAGCTCATGTGAATGAAACATTTAGAGCTCTCAGATGTTGCTGATACTTGAGTATCCACTAATGACTGTGCAGCAGCACGGAGGATTAGCGGTTAACACTGTTGCCACACAGTGAAAAGGTCCCAGATTTGCTTCAGACATGGACAGTCTGGCTGTGTGGAGTTGGTTATATATTCTTCCTGTGTTTGTGAGGATTTCCTTCGGCTTCTTCTCACTTCCAAAGACATGCAATTTAGGTGAATTGGTGACTGTAATAAGTGGGTTTAGAAAATGGATGGATTTTGACTGCAGTGTCTCCAACACCTGTTGTTTAAAAGTGGACATTCATGATGATTCAAGCCTAACATTGTGATCGATAACTTATGAAGTCATTAAAAATGTTCTCATACTAAATTATCTGTGAATGACACCAATTTTTGGCCACTCGTGGCTCATGTCAATGAGGAATGAAAGCGGGTTTAATATGGTCATTTACTTGTATTTGTTTGACGTCTGCAGTACCATATCCATATTTTTTCCTTGGTATGAAGAACAGTAACAAAATGAATAATTTGACGTGTACACCTTAGGTTTACTGCCGGGGAACATAGACATATGCTGTTTTGTCATTGCTGCAAGGAGTTCCCATCCTGCTAAATGCGTTCTTGAGCTGATTGTGGCTGAAAAACATCTGTTTGCTTCGTCTGTTGATGTTTGGCAAAAATTGATATTCATGTAACACAGTCGAACTGTGTCGACAACCTCACCCACAGTCAGACTCGTACTGGCTAAAAGATGAGAATGTTCTATGAAATCGTCTGAATGAAAAGTGAATCATAAAATCTGTCTTTAAATGTGAAACTCTTTGACGTTATAGTCGCACGCCCTGTCCCTTTGTTACAGTATTTCCAACATCTCACACAGATTTCATCACAGATTTCACCATGGAATCCACCGCCGTTACAGAATTTAGAGTGCAGGGTGATTTATCTTTTAATATCTTCTGTGTTCTCCCCCCCCCCCACACCCCCGTTACCCAAAGAAATGCTGAGAGGAACATTTCCAGTAAAAACTAGTGTTATTCTTTGTAGAACTGACTGTGCTCCACTGATATGTAAAACAGGATAACTGCACAGAGAAGACCAGGGAATATTTTTCCCCCCTTCAGTTTCAACTCAAAGAAATAAACATGGGAGAATTTTCCAACAAATGTCTTAAATAAGACATCTGTGTTTGACAAACATGTTATTTCATTCACAATACATCGTCTTTGTTGGTAGCCCCATCGTTTCCCACTGTGAAGGCTATGGGCTTGAATCCCATTACAGGGACCTTTCTGTGTAGAGTTGACATGTTCTGTCCATGTCTGCCTGGATTCTCTGCCAACATTCCGAATTAGGGAATGTTGGTTTTTGTCCAAAGACATTCAGCTTATACTCTAAGAAGCTATGATTCCAACACAGAGGAGGGATGCCCTCAGATCTCCATTTTTCTAATGAAAGAGGTAGCAAATTATTCAAATTCATAGTGGAATTTGGGAAAACTACTTTTCCAGTTTCACATCATGCGATCATCATTGCAAGCTGGCACACAACAACAATATACTGTGTATCGTAATACTGTGATAACTGTCATCAGGAGCACAGTGTGAATTATACAGAGTGACAATTGGAGGTCATTACTGGTCAGGGGTTCCTTACTTAATATTACTGAGCTAATATTAAGTCAGGGAAATGTTATCTTTAGTTAGCTAATGTAACGGAGGCCAGCAGGTGTCACTGTGCATATGTAGTTAGTATATATATATATATATATATATATATATATATATATATATACACACACACACACACACACACATATATATATATATATATATATATATACACACGAGGTGTGTGAGAAAAGTAACGGACCTTATTATTTTTTTCAAAAACCATATGGATTTGAATCACGGGTGATTACATCAGACATGCTTGAACCCTCGTGGGCATGCAAGAGTTTTTTCACGCCTGTCGGTTACATCATTCGCCTGTGGGCAGTCTTTGAGTGAGGAGTGGCCCACCCTCTCGTCGATTTTTTCATTGTTTAGGAATGGCTCAGAGACTGCTGCTTTGTTTGATCAAAATTTTTTCAAAACCTGTAAGGCACAACTGAGTGGACACCATTCGATAAATTCAGCTGGTTTTCTGTGAAAATTTTAACGGCTGATGAGAGATTTTGATGTTTTACTGTCGCCGTAAGGACGGCCCACGGCGCCTGACGGCGATCTGCGCTTCGAGGCGGCATCATCTCGCTGTTTCAAGCTGAAAACTTCCCAATTTCAGGCTCTGTGGACCCAAGACGTTGTGAGATAACAGAGAACTTTCAGAAGAATTCGGGATCAGGAGTTTATCCAGACATTCCACTGTTAAAGGAGATTTTGTAATGAAAGAACGTGCGGGCAGATTCGCATGTCAGGCCGGACCCGACCGCGGGGGGTCGCCACAAGAAAAACACCTCCGTGTTGGAACATGCCCAAGCTGTTAATTTCTCAGATACTCACTTGTTGAAAGCCATCAAAAGCCACCTGAATTTTACAAATGGTTTTCAACACGGAGGTGTTTTTCATGTCGTGGCGCAGATGGATTTGCCACGTCGTCACGGATCCGACTCGGCAAATTCGTCCGCATGTTCTTTCATTACAAAATCTCCTTTAACAGTGGAATGTCCGGGTAAATTCCTGATGCCGGCTTCTTCTGAAACTTCTCTGTTCTCTGACGACGTCCTGGGTGAACAGAGCTTTAAATTAGGATGTTTTCAGCTCGAAACAGCCAGACGGACGCCACCTCCGACCGTGCCGCGCCGATCTGCTTTGTGGGCTGTGCTTAAAGCGAAAGAAACTCCACAATCTCTCATCAGCCGTTAAACTTTACACTGAAAACCAGCTGAATTTCTCGAATAGTGTCCACATGGATATCCCTCACCGGTCCTGAAAAAATTTGATAAAGCAACGCGCGCCGTCTCCAGCAGCGTCTCAGACAAAGAGATTCCGACGGGAGAGGGAGTCCACACCTCACTCAAAGCCTGCCCACAGGCGAATGACGTCACCGACAGGCATGACAAAACTCACGCATGCGCACGAGGGTTCAAGCTTGTCTGACATAAAAACATATGAATCAAATCCATTTATTTTTTGAAAAAAATAAAAAGGACTGCTTTTTTTATCACAGACCTCGTGTATATATATATATATATATATATATATATATCGGCAATGTGAACCAAGCTCCTGCTGTGGTCGTACAGGGACCGGATAGCCCTTAGCAAAGGATCCCGGACCCCGTGCTCCGAGTGCTCCGTGAGATCAATAAAGTCTAATCTTATCTTATCTTATCTTAGTAAACCCCACTCCCAACATCTCAAAAGGATTCTCTGGTCACAAGGCCGGAGCCCTGGGTTTTAGCTTTCTGGTTAGAGAGTCCGACTCCCATGCCGGAAATCGTGAGTTCGCATCCTGAGGGGAGCGAATGGGTGGAGTCATAACAACACAATGCAGGTTTGCAGCCGCTACACTAACAATAGATAGATAAAACGTAACTTGAGGTAAAATTTAGAAATTAGGTAATGTGACTAGTCATCTGTAGACATATGAGACAATCTATAATTTTATCAGAAAACAGTCAGAAGATGTCTCTGTCCCAGATAATGTCTCAAAACCCAGTTCCTACTGACAGATTTTTACAATACAGGACTCCAGTCATTCGCTCATATGCTTATTTGTACCTGAAATAAATGCAGCCAAAACTGTGAAATGTGGAAGTTAAAATGGGTTGATGTCACGTTGACTAGGACTATCTTTTGGCTTGTGCCATGTAGTGCAGCAGATAACAGAATATTTGCAGAAGAATCCTTCAAATCCGGTATACCTTTTGGTACATATTTTAGAAAAAGAACATTAGCCATTTGAATTTTCAATAGGGGGGTTCAATAGGGGTCAATTGAAGAACTACATAGGGGTAAAAAAATGTTCCAATCCTATTGAAAGCTACACCACGTTATGTGTCTGATCACAAAGATTCCAAAAAGGTATAGTTTGTGACTGAATGTTCTGGAGTTATGGGGTAAAAACAGCAAGAATGGAGACAAAGGTCACTCAGTTTGTACAGGGGTCAAAAGGTAAAGTTGCTCCAGTTATGGTAAAACATGATTCAAATTATTGGTTGAGTTAGTAGGATTTTAAAAAGGAATAGTTTGCACCCTGTGTCATGCTTAGTTATCCTTTTACGGGGTAACATATGTCACATGAAAATTCAGTAAGGTATACGAGGTCTGTCAATAAAGTAACGGTCCTTTTTATTTTTTTCAAAAACTATATGGATTTCATTCATATGTTTTTACGGCAGACATGCTTGAACCCTCGTGCACATGCGTGAGTTTTTCCACTGTCTATCTCGGCTTTCAGTGCTTACCAGTCCAGTAAGTATCAGTGAAATTGTGGAGACCTGGACATGTCCAAACTTGTCCTCTGACACGCCGAAACGGAGGTGTTCCTTTGTCTCGCTTCCAAAGTGAATCGGTCTTTACGCGCAAAGCCTCCGCGTGGCTTTCCATGACAAAATCTCTTGTTAAAAGTGAAATCTGCCGGAAAATGGCTGATGTCCAGCTCTTGTGATAACCAGAGAAAGAGCACACGACGGTCTCGTATCCACAGAGCCATCCGTTTAGAAATGGTCCGGTGGCTTGTGCTGCGTCGTCGCAGCTCGGAGCGTGGCGCGCCGAGCGTCCTTAAAGGGGTCCTTAAAGCTGTAGTAACAGACCTTATTCTCTGTGAAGCCCCTAAAATTTTCACCAAAAGCCAGATAAATTTTTCGAATGGTTTCCAGGTGCCAGTCTCTAACAGCTTCTGCAAAAATTCTGATGGAAAAAAGTCCTTTTCATTCCACCATTTCCAGACAATGAAAATCCGACGAGGGGGCGGGACCACTCCTTCCCAAGGCCTGCTCACAGGCGAATGACATCACCGACAGGCGTGGAAAAACTCACGCATATGCACGAGGGTCTGACGTAAAAACATATGAATGAAATCCATATAGTTTTTGAAAAAAATAAAAAGGACCGTTACTTTATTGACAGACCTAATATCTTATATATTATATTCTAATTCTAAGGTGGAACTATGCTAGTATACTAAGGTATATTTAAATATCTAAAAAGGAAGAGTAAAATAGAAGAGTAGAAAAGAGTAGAGTAGAGCCACTTAGGTGCCTGGTCTTGAGAACCAGGGATGGTAGGTTGAAAAGCTTTTTTATCCCATGGGAATAACTCTCCCTATCCACCCAAGCGGCTCAAGAAAAAGGATATATATAACAATAAATAATAAGACATAAGATAGATAAGACATATATATAACTTATATTTAAATATTATATAACTTATATTTTAATATTAAGGGTAATAAATAACATATACAATAAATATGGTACTATATAATATACAGGAGTAGGTATTAAAATCTTATTAATACAGGAATCCAATATACGTCGACATTGTTTGACCTTTACTTTGGAGACCAAGCATTCAACACAGTCAAAACTATTCCATTTATTAATCCTGTTAGTTCAACCAACTTTGATACATGCATTTGTTTCTTCCACATTGGATTATTGTAATGCTTTATTTTCTGGTCTGCCGCAGTCTAGCATTGGGGTCTTCAAATAGTGCAGAATGCTGCTGCCAGACTTTTGACACAAAGTAGAAAGTTTGACCACATTACACCCATTCTGGCGTCTCTTCATTGGCTTCCGGTTTCTGCCAGATTGGATTTTAAAGTCCTGTTGCTGGTCTATAAAATTGTTCATGGACTGGCTGCTTCCTACCTGGCGGACTTGGTTAACCCCTACGTACCTGCACGGCCCTTGCGTTCAAAGGACACAGGGCTTTTGTGTGTTCCAAGGGTGAATAAAAAGTCTGTGGGGTATAGAGCCTTCTCCTACCGTGGCCCTACTCTTTGGAACGATCTACCTGCAGTTATTAGGCAGTCTGACATGGTGGAGACTTTTAAATCAAGACTGAAAACCCACTTTTTTAGACTTTTTAATCTATTCTGTTTTTATGTTTGCCTTGTAATTTCTTTTTATTCTACTGTGTTTTACCTTTATATTGTGCCCTTTTGATTTTAAATTTTGATTTTAAATTACTTTGTGTTGTCATAAATTGTGTGTAATGTGAAGTGCCTTGGGGAGACTATGTCGTGAGATGGCGCTATATAAATTAATAAACTGAAATTGATTAAATTGAAACTGAACCAATAATTTGCACCATGTTTTACCAAAACTGGAGCAACTTTAGCTTTTGACCCCTGTACAAACTGAAACTGACATTTGTCACCATTCCCGCTGTTTTTACCCCATAACTCCAGAACATTCAGTTAGAGATCGTCCAAACTAGACCTTTTTGGAATCATTGTCATCAGATACATAATGTGGTATCACTTTCAATATGATTGGAGCATTTTTTAATTTTGACCCTGTGCAATTCTTCAATTGACCCCTACTTGGCCCCCTACTGAAAATTCAAATGGCTAAAGTTATTTTTCTACAATATGTACCAAAAGGTATACACAGTTAAATTCTGGTGCTTGTAACCGGATTAGAACGATTCTTACAGTTATCTGCTGTACTAATGGATCGGACCATAGCCTTAAATGAGACATTGGAATGATGAAAGTGAGGCAGAAAGATGATAGGTTGAACTAACATTAAGAAATGGTATGGTCCACTTGAAGGGTAGATGTGAAGCTTATCTGAAGTAGACATTGTGCATCAATTGTTAGCCATTTTGAACCTAGTTTTTTTAACCCACCGGTGTCATCTGATGATGACTTTGTTGTTGTCTATTTGCAAGTCTATGATGGTGTGGCGATCTAACCCAGACAGACCATGCCTCTCGTCTATGGTGGCTCCAACTCCTTGTAACTCTCTAAATGGATGGTTATCTTTGAAGATAAAAAACTAACATTTTTTTGTCAGTAATGTAACTATAACTCTACTCTTCATTATTACCTAGGTGGCACAATATCAGTGAAAATGCAGCAGTGGAAGCGGCGGTGGCAGCAGCAGCAGCAGCAGCAGCGGTTGAAACAAGAATGGTGAGGAAAACCTGTGTCAACTTGAAGTATTGTATAAAAATTATGTATTCTGAATTACTAAATTCGATGTAAGGAGATCTAATCATTTAACTTTAATATTGGCAGCTGGGGTCTATCCAATAATTCATAAAAACTACATGAAAATTTTGATAAATTCAGTTGATTGGACATGATTTGGAAAGGCACACACCTGACTACATAGCCCAGACCTGAAGCCGATTGAACATCTCTGGAGAGATCTGAAAATGGCTGTGCACCGACGCTCCCCATCCAACCTGATGGAGCTTGAGAAGTGCTGCAAAAAGGAATGAGGAAAACTGCCCAACGATAGGTGCTTCAAGCTTGTGGCATCATATTCAAGAAGACTTGACGCTGCAATTGTTGCCAATGGTGCATCAACAAAGTACTGAGTAAAGGGTGTGAATACTCATCTACATGTGATTTCTTGGTGTTTATTTTATTTTTCATAAATTTGCAAAACAAATCATCTCCACCTTAAAGATACTAACCACATGTCTGAGGACAAGGAAGTTAAAATCTTAGCCAGAGAGAAGAAATGGTTTGAGAGAGGGGTCAAGGAGGCATTCTATGTGAAACAGCTGAAACCCAGCCTTAACCAGGGAGGGGGTCTGAGACACGCTTTGTCCCCTGTTTACAATGGGGTACTCAGGTCAAAGCAGTTTCAGTCTTTTGTTCATGGTAATAAGTCATTCACGTCATCAGGAGAGTCGTCAAGGGAGCCATCAGGAGAGGCGTCCGTTCCATCTGTTGGGAAAGTGTCGTAACACGGACCCACAACAGGGGGCGCAAATGAACGGACAATGGATAAGAAAAGGAGTAACAATTTAATGTTGTGAAAGTACACAACGGAATACAAACAGAAATAATGGGTGCCAATTGTACACAAGAGGACTGTGGGCAGGCTCGAAGATAGGAGACCTCTGATGATCGAAGAGCCGGAGCCCACACCGCTTCCACCACCAACGGCCTGAAGAACACCGGAGCCGCCAAGTCCTGAGTCCCCAGGTGGTCTCTGTCCTCCGTTGTCGGCCCTGGTACTGCTGGCAGACAAGAAACAGAAGGCGGTGAGTGTGAGTCCTCACACCCAGCAACCTTTACACTCAATTCCTCCGGGAGGGAAAGCCTCCACCTCCAGATACGTTTTCTCTCGTGCAGCTCCTGTTTGTCCCTCTTCTGGATCTCCACAGGAATGCGGCTGCACACAGAACAATGTTAGACAATCGATAATTCAGCAGAGAAGGTTACCTCTAGTGGTAGATGATTTCTCGGCGAGGAGGTAGAGTTGTAATCCGCTTCTTATGAGGTGGTTGATGAGAGACAGCTGGTGTGGTTGACAAGTGACAGCTGTCACTTCCAATGGCTCCGGCGCCCTCTCATGCTTGAAGCCCGCACTCCAAGCAGGACGCCGACTGGTGGTGGTGGGCCAGCAGTACCTCCTCTTCAGCGGCCCACACAACAGGACCCCCCCCTCAACGGGCGCCTCCTGGCGCCCGACCAGGCTTGTCCGGGTGTCGGTGGTAGAAATCGACCAGAAGGGCCGGGTCCAGGATGAAGCTCCTCTTCACCCAGGAGCGTTCTTCGGGTCCGTAACCCTCCCAGTCCACCAAGTACTGAAAACCCCGGCCCTTCCGACGGACGTCCAGGAGCCGACGAACAGTCCATGCCGGCTCCCCGTCGATGATTCGGGCAGGAGGTGGTTCGGGTCCAGGGGTGCAGAGTGGTGAGGCGTGGTATGGCTTGAGTCTAGAGACATGAAAAACCGGATGGATCCGCAGTGAAGCCGGGAGTGTCAGCTTCACTGCGGCCGGACTGAGGATTTTGGCGATGGGGAATGGCCCAATGAAACGGTCCTTCAGTTTGTGGGATGTCACCTGGAGCGGGATGTCCTTGGTGGATAACCACACCTCCTGCCCCGGTTGGTATGCAGGGGCCGGGGAACGCCGGCGATCTGCATGGGTCTTGGCCCTCGTCCGGGCCCGCAACAGGGCAGAACGGGCGGTCCGCCACACCCGGCGGCACCTCCGCAGGTGGGCCTGGACCGAGGGTACCCCGACCTCTCCCTCCACAAGTGGGAACAATGGGGGCTGGTAGCCCAGACACGCCTCAAAAGGGGAGAGGCCGGTGGCAGATGACACTTGGCTGTTGTGAGCGTACTCGATCCAGGCCAGATGGTTACTCCAGGCCGCCGGATGCGCGGAGGTGACACAGCGAAGGGCCTGTTCTAGGTCCTGGTTCGCCCGCTCTGCCTGGCCGTTCGTCTGTGGGTGATACCCGGACGAGAGACGTACGGTGGCCCCCAGCTCCTTACAAAAACTCCTCCAGACCTGCGAGGAGAACTGGGGACCACGATCCGAGACGATGTCCGACGGTATCCCATGCAGACGCACGACGTGGTGGACCAGGAGGTCTGCTGTCTCCTGGGCCGTTGGGAGCTTCGGGAGGGCCACGAAGTGGGCCGCCTTGGAGAACCGGTCCACTATCGTCAGTATGGCGGTGTTGCCCTGGGACGGCGGGAGGCCCATGACGAAGTCCAGGCCGATGTGAGACCAGGGGCGATGAGGCACAGGCAGGGGTTGGAGGAGACCCCTGGTCTTGTGATGGTCCGCCTTGCCCCTGGCACAGGTGGTACAGGCCTGGACGTAGTCCCAGACGTCGGCTTCCAGTGACGCCCACCAGAAGCGCTGCTGGACTACTGCCACGGTTCTACGCACTCCGGGATGACAGGAGAGCTTGGATCCGTGGCAGAAGTCCAAGACGGCAGCCCTAGCCTCTGGTGGGACGTAAAGTTTGTTCTTCGGACCGTCTCCCGGGTCCGGGTTCCTTGCCAGGGCCTCCCGGACGGTCTCCTCCACGTCCCAGGTGAGGGTGGCCACGACAGTGGACTCGGGAAGGATGGTGTCGATGGGGTCCGACAACTCAGCCTTGGCCTCCTCTTCGTGCACCCGGGACAGTGCATCGGATCGTTGATTCCTAGTCCCGTGGCGGTAGGTGATCCGGAAGTCAAAGCGTGCGAAGAACAGGGACCAGCGGGCTTGCCTGGGGTTCAGCCGCTTGGCGGTCCGGATGTACTCCAGGTTCCGGTGGTCTGTAAAAACCGTGAAAGGCTCCGTAGCTCCCTCCAACAGGTGTCTCCACTCTTCCAGAGCCTCCTTCACCGCGAGGAGTTCTCGATTGCCCACGTCATAATTCCGCTCAGCGGGGGTCAACCTGCGGGAAAAGTAGGCACAAGGATGGAGAACCTTATCGGACTCCCCGCTCTGGGACAGCACGGCTCCTATTCCTGAGTCTGAGGCGTCCACCTCCACTACAAAGTGGCGAGTAGGATCAGGCTGCACCAGAACTGGCGCAGACGAAAACCGGCGTTTCAACTCCCTAAACGCGGCCTCGCACCGGTCCGACCAGGTGAAGGGGACTTTAGTGGAGGTCAGGGTGGTCAGGGGGCTAACAACCTGACTGTAACCCTTAATGAACCTCCTGTAGAAGTTTGCAAAGCCGAGGAACTGTTGCAGCTTCCTACGGCTTTTTGGTTGGGGCCAATCCCTCACCGCCGCAACCTTGGCCGGATCCGGGGCGACGGAGTTGGAGGAGATGATAAACCCCAGGAAGGACAAAGAAGTGCGGTGAAACTCACACTTCTCGCCCTTCACAAACAACCGGTTTTCTAACAACCGCTGTAGGACCTGACGTACATGCCAGACATGGGTCTCAGGGTCCGGGGAAAAGATGAGTATATCGTCCAGATATACGAAGACAAACCGATGCAGGAAGTCCCGCAAGACGTCGTTAACCAATGCTTGGAACGTCGCGGGCGCATTGGTGAGACCAAACGGCATGACCAGGTACTCAAAATGACCTAACGGGGTGTTAAATGCCGTCTTCCATTCGTCTCCCTTCCGGATCCGAACTAGGTGGTACGCATTCCTAAGATCAAGTTTGGTGAATATTTGGGCTCCATGCAGGGGTGTGAACACCGAATCCAAGAGGGGCAATGGGTATCGATTGCGAACCGTGATCTCGTTCAACCCCCTGTAATCGATGCATGGACGGAGTCCGCCGTCTTTCTTGCCCACAAAAAAGAAACCAGCACCCATCGGGGAGGTGGAGTTCCGGATCAACCCGGCGGCTAAGGAGTCCCGGATGTAGGTCTCCATTGATTCGCATTCCGGACGTGAGAGGTTGTACAGTCTACTGGACGGGTACTCAACGTCCGGAATCAAATCAATGGCACAATTGTGCGGTCGGTGCGGGGGAAGAGTGAGTGCCAGATCTTTGCTGAAGACGTCAGCCAGATCATGGTATTCCACGGGCACCGCCGTCAGATTGGGAGGGACTTTAACCTCCTCCTTAGCCGTGATCCCGGGAGGAACCTAGGATCCTAAACACTCCCGGTGGCAGGCTTCGCTCCACTGCACCACTGCCCCAGACGGCCAATCGATCCGGGGATTGTGCTTCACCATCCAAGGAAAACCCAAAATCACTCGGGAGGTAGAAGGTGTCACGTAAAACACGATCTCCTCCCTGTGATTCCCAGACACAACCAGAGTCACGGGCTGGGTCCGGTGTGTGATTAACGGGAGTAGAGTGCCATCTAGTGCCCGTACCTTCAAAGGCGAAGGCAGAGCCACTAGAGGGAGCCCCACTTCCTTTGCCCATCTGCTATCCAACAGATTCCCTTCGGACCCCGTGTCCACCAGTGCTGGGGCGTGAAGGGTTAAATCCCCACTCAGGATTATCACTGGGATTCGTGCTGATCTGCGGGGTCTCCCCGTGTACATGTTATGGCCCACCCTTAGCCCAGTTTCTAAGGACGGGCGTTGGTGTTTGACCGTTTGGGGCAGTCTTTTAACATGTGTTCACATGAGCCACAGTAAAAACACTCCCCGCGGGCCAGCCTCCTTTGTCTGACATCAGATCTCACTTTGGCCCTGCTCGTGTCCATAGCTTCGTCAGCAGGGGGAGCTGTTGCCACACGGAGCCCACTGGCAATGGAGCGTGGGGACGACGTCACCCTTTCTGACCCGGAAGAGAGAGGGACGGCTTGTGCCCGGCCACGCCCCCCGGCCTGCTCCCGACGGTGTTCATTTAAGCGGTTGTCTAAGCGTATAACCAGATTGACAAGCCCGTCGAAATGCTGTTCCCAGAGCGCTGTAGCCCAAGCGCGTGCCTCACCTCGAAGCAGATTAATTACATAAGCCACCCGGGTGGCGTCTGATGCGTACATAACTGGACGCTGTGCAAAAACGAGCGAACACTGCATTAGGAAGTCTGCGCATGTTTCCACACAGCCTCCGTACGGTTCGGGAGGACTTATGTAAGCTTCAGGGGACGGTGGGGGGGGTAGTTGAACGGCAAGTGGAACATCTATATTAGGCCCCGGGCCAGCAGGAGGAGACACTGCAGCGACGCTCGACTCGCGTGCTTCCACTCTGGCGGTGAGAGCCTCCATCCTCCGATTGAGGATTGCATTTTGCTCGGTTACCAGCTGTAACTGAGCAGTGAAAGCGGTAAGGATTTGCTGCAGATCACTTACCACGCCTCCTGCTGACGCCTGCGCTCCTTGTTCTCCCATTGGCTGTTCAAGCTATGGTTGACGCCCCTCAGGATCCATGACGAATGGCCGAGAAATCCTGTTGGGAAAGTGTCGTAACACGGACCCACAACAGGGGGCGCAAATGAACGGACAATGGATAAGAAAAGGAGTAACAATTTAATGTTGTGAAAGTACACAACGGAATACAAACAGAAATAATGGGTGCCAATTGTACACAAGAGGACTGTGGGCAGGCTCGAAGATAGGAGACCTCTGATGATCGAAGAGCCGGAGCCCACACCGCTTCCACCACCAACGGCCTGAAGAACACCGGAGCCGCCAAGTCCTGAGTCCCCAGGTGGTCTCTGTCCTCCGTTGTCGGCCCTGGTACTGCTGGCAGACAAGAAACAGAAGGCGGTGAGTGTGAGTCCTCACACCCAGCAACCTTTACACTCAATTCCTCCGAGAGGGAAAGCCTCCACCTCCAGATACGTTTTCTCTTGTGCAGCTCCTGTTTGTCCCTCTTCTGGATCTCCACAGGAATGCGGCTGCACACAGAACAATGTTAGACAATCGATAATTCAGCAGAGAAGGTTACCTCTAGTGGTAGATGATTTCTCGGCGAGGAGGTGGAGTTGTAATCCGCTTCTTATGAGGTGGTTGATGAGAGACAGCTGGTGTGGTTGACAAGTGACAGCTGTCACTTCCAATGGCTCCGGCGCCCTCTCATGCTTGAAGCCCGCACTCCAAGCAGGGCGCCGACTGGTGGTGGTGGGCCAGCAGTACCTCCTCTTCAGCGGCCCACACAACACCATCATTAGGAGGGACAGCTGCCCTGTCATTAGGAGGGTGCTAACTAGAGCATAGTAGGTGCTAATTAGAGCTATTGTTTAGTCACTAGCCCACAGCAGTCTGCTTCCCCTTAGGAGGGGTCTGGTTAGGTTTAAACTCCAGCTTTTGTGGCTTCTGTTTATTCTTCTCTACAAGAGTCAAGACAGAAGTCAGAATACCAGAGCAAGAATTTTAGCTGAGGAAGCTTCTGCGATTTGAAGCGAAACGTCCTCGCGTCAAGCAACCCAATCCAGTTGAACATTTTTTGTTTCATATATTTTTATATATATATTTTTATTGGTGTACATAGAACAAAAGTCATTTCAATGTGCACAGATACATTTCCACATTTCCACACCTTTTTACATTTTTATAGAAAAAAGTTGGAAAACAGTGCAAAGTAAAGTTAACAACAGCAATATTTAAAATGTGCTCAAAATATTGATACCATATCTTCAGCATACCGTTGCACTTCAATAGTATTGCACTATAAAAAAAATGTAGTATTAATATAAAAAACAAAGCTCACACACAAACAAACTCCTGTTCCCACCCCCCACCCAAAAAATAAAATAAATAAATACAAACTAAAATAAATAAATAAATAAAATTAGGTACATAAATAAAAAGAAGGGGAAATAAAAGTAGATGTAGGAGCTAATTTGAGTCAAAAAACAAAATGAATGGTTGCTACTTTGTGTCGAATTTACTCACATTTCCTTGCCTGATAAATCTTATTTTTTCTAATTTTAAGAAGGACATGACCTCGCTAATCCAGAGTTTGTCAGATGGAACATTTACTGATTTCCAATTTAGGAGGAGATGTCGTCTCACAACTAAAGATGTGAAACCCAAGACCTCTCTTTGGACAGCTGTATAGTTATTATAATCTTTAGCAAGGCCAAAAATAGCTATATGGGCAGATACAGCAACTGTTTTCAAAAGTACTTTGAAATCAGGAGTATATGTCTGCCAGATATTTATTAAACTTGGACAGGAAAAAAAACATATGTGTCAAATTACAGGGAGAATCAGAACATCTATCACAGATGTCTGCTGTATTTGGAAATATCTGTGCCAGCCGAGTTTTAGAATAATGACATCTGAACACAACCTTAAATTGTATTAGAGTTAGGCGGGCACAAACAGAAATCTTATGAATACCACCTAATGCCGATTCCCACCAGTGGTCTTCAAAGTCCAAGCCCAGCTCATGCTCCCATGCTTCCTTTGTCTTTGTTGTCAAGTAACCATCATAGGACTGTATAGTGCTATATACTTTCGAAATTAAAGATCTCTGTGAGGGATTAAATTGTAAAAGTTCGTCCCAGGTCTGATCTGCTGGAAGTTGAGGGAAGCCCGGAAACATAGATTTTATACAATTCCTAATTTGAAAATATCTAAAAAGGTGAGAGGGTGGAAGCCCAAATTCACCAGCTAATTCTGCAAAAGAACAAAAAATACCATCTCTATAGAAGTCCTTAAAACGCTTAAGACCTTTATCATACCACCCAACAAAGATCCATAAATGCAGGTTTGAACATATGATTTCTCAACAATGGAGTCGATGTGGTGGGGTCAATAAATTTAAACTGTTTTCTGAATTGAAACCATATCTTTAAAGTAGAGATGACCACAGGGTTGCTAGTGAAACCAGAGGGGTTGGCCGAGACAGGTCCTGTTATCAAAGCCGGTAGAGAGGATGAGGAACATGACTGTGATTCTAGTTGACACCAGGGTAAGTCAATTAGTTTTAACCAGTATGTAATTTTGATTATATTTGCAGCCCAGTAATAAAATTTAAAACTTGGTAGAGTTAGACCACCGTCAAATTTACAATTTTGGAGGATTTTCAGCCTAACCTTGGGTTTCTTGCCGTTCCACAAAAAGTGAGAGATCACAGTGTCAATATTTTTAAAAACCTTATAAGAATAAAGGCAAGCATTGAAACAAGAACAAAAACTTAGGAAGAACATTCATCTTGACCACATTAATTCTTCCGATCAGTGTCAGAGGGAGAGAGCTCCACCTCTGAAAATCTGCCTTGATCGCAGCTATTAGAGGAGTAACATTTTCAGCATACAGAGATTTATAGGCTCTGGCCACATGGACCCCCAAATATCTAAATCCCGTCACACTCAACTGAAAGGGAATATCAGATTGTGAGAGTCGCATTGCCTGAGTGTTAACCAGAAAACATTCGCTTTTAGATACATTAACCTTGTAACCTGAAAACAAGCCAAATCTGCAAAAAAAAAAAAAAAAAAAAGAGAGAATACTGGGACAGGTTTTGACTGGGTCTGCGACATACAATAACAAATCATCGGCATATAAGGATAATTTGAGTTCCATACGTGAGCGAATAATACCTGTGAGAGTTGGAAAGGACCTCAAGTAAATAGACAGGGGCTCTATTGCAAGAGCAAAAAGAAGAGGGGACAAAGGACAGCCTTGTCTACAGCCGCGGTTTAGAGGAAAATAACTAGATTGCACGTTATTGGTTATAACATTGACACATGGTAATGTATAAAGGAGCTGTACCCATGAAGTAAAAACCTTGCCAAATCCGAATTTTGCCAGAACTGCGAATAGATAATGCCATTCAACTCGATCAAACGCCTTTAGAGCGTCGATAGAGATTACCACTTCAGGCGTGGTGGCATCTGCTCTAGAGTGAATAACATTTAATAAGGTACGGACATTACAGAAAAGCTGCCGTCCTCTTATAAAACCAGTCTGCTCTTTTGATATAATTGACGGGAGTACCTTCTCAAGACGGAGCGCTAGAGCCTTTGCAAGAACGTTGGTGTCCACATTCATCAACGAGACAGGCGTATAGGAAGAACAAAGTTCTGGATCTTTGTCCTTCTTAAGAAGAACTTTAATAGAGGCCTGTCTCAGTGTAAATGGGAGCGAACTGCCAGATAGAGACTCAACATAAACAGAATGTAATAGTGGAACAAGTTGGTTGTGGAATGCTTTGAAAAATTCAGCCGGGAACCCATCTGGTCCTGCCACCCGATGGCTTTGCATTTTTTAGAGAGCTGATGTGAGTTCTTGTGTTGTCAATGGAGTTTCCAATATATTCATCATGTCTGTACTCAGTTCTGGGAATTCTAAGTCCTGCAAAAATGCCTGCATATCGGTCAAATCAGATGGGGGCTCAGAACTATAAAATGATTTATAAAAAGATGAAAATACTGAATTTACAAGGGCTGGTTGTTCTACCACCACTCCCGACTCATCTTTTACACGAGATATTAAGCGTGCAGCAGCTTGCCTGCGTAGTTGATGAGCCAACAACCTTCCAGATTTGTCACCGTGAGAGAGAAAACTGACCCACCTTTCGTCAAAAAAGTGACAGCTGCCAATCAAAATCGGCCACGTCACTAAGCCCCGTCCCCTCTATGACGTCATAGCCAATCAGAATTGATGACGTCACTATGTCACGCCCCTAAGCCCCTCCCCTAGTCCCGCCTCCAAGCCCCGCCCCTTATGACGTCACAGCCAATCATAATCGATGACGTCATTATGCCCCGCCCCCAAGCCCCGCCCCTAGTCCCGCCTCCGAGCCCCCGCCCCTTATGACGTCACATCCAATCAGAGTCGATGACGTCAGTATGTCCCGCCCCTAAGCCCCGCCCCCCCGCTCCTCCCCTAGTTCCGCCCCTGGCTCCTCCCCTAGCCCCACCCCCAAGCTCCTCCCCTAACCCCGGCCAAGCACCGCCTCCAAGCCATACCTCCCCTCCCACCCAGGGTCTAATATTTTAATGTCATTTTATTTCATGAATTAAAGAATGATTAAAAATACCTAGATCTTTTTAATGTATTAAAGAATTAACTAATTCTGAAATAATTAAACATAAATCACTGTCTATTATTTAATGCCCCTTTAATATCTTTAATTCTTAAATTATTACGTTTCCTTTTCTGTTTTTTAATTCGTAAATTAAAGAAGGGGAACAAATACCCGTCTCTCTCGGCTGTAAGTCTTTGCAGCAAGACGGTCAAATACCCACGCATAGAGCCGCTCGCGGAAACATGACCCCACGGCTGTAAAACCTGTTGCAGACGCTGTGTCTGTGTGAGTGCGTGTGTGTGTGCGTGTGTGTGTGTGTGTGTGTGTGTGTGTGTGTGTGTGTGTGTGTGGCGGGACACCCGCTGAGCGGAGATGCTGCCCCGAGGTGATGAACCCGAAGAACAATAAACAATGCTCCTTATCACTCACGCCAGATGATGTTTTCTTTTAAGATATTAGCCGATCGATCATGGGGCGCGGGACACCCGCTGAGCGGAGATGCTGCCCCGAGCCCGAACAATAAACAATGCTCCTTATCACTTACGCCAAACGGTGTTTTTAGAGCAAAAGGTAAGGAATTACGCCCCGCGGACGAAGAAGGGTTTAAAAATCCCCTTTCGACGATAGAGTGACATACAGCATTCACCATGGCGAGACGAACTCCGATCCTCCGCTACATCTGCGAGACCCCGGTTAACATCACCATGACAACAGAAGGCTCGCTTGCCCCAAAAAAAGCGAGAATGTACGTCAGCCGTCTGAGCCAGCCGATACCGGAGGAAGATCTGACGTACAGCCTGGAGGGGCACGAACGTTTAACTTACACGTTCGACCCGTATTATGCCCAAGTAAGTTTCTTCACTCTGGCCGAGGGTGAGACTGCCACTCGAGGAACCCCACGGGTGGCGCTTACTTCCGCCGATTGGGGTGTCTTCTCCGCGGCGGCGGGCTCGATGATTCGCGACACGGTCAACCCTGAACCTCCAGGAGATCGGACGCCGGAAAAGAAGAAAACACGCTTCCAACTCACCTGGCTCAGCGCCCAGGGGCCTCGCTATAGGGTGATATTCCAGCGTGGACCTCCTGACACTGTCTCTGAGGGTGAAATTAAGTTGGAGCGGGTTAGTGCCAGCGGCCACGTCAGAAGCGTCACAGCTGCGGCTGAGAGCTGGCATGAGATGTTCAACACCTGGATTACGGGCCTCTTTACAAGGTGCCTGGCCTGGAGGGACGTTATCGAAGTCCGAAAAAACTTGGCCCCTCTTTTTACTTAAAAAAAATAAATAAAAAAATAAAATAAAAAAAAAAAAAACAAAAAAAAACAAAAAAAAAACAAAACTCTGACGTAGCTCCTCCCCGCATGCACGGGGATTTCTATAAAAACCAGGGGACCACATCTCATTCAAGCATCGGACGACGAACCAGCATGAGCTCCTCAACCTCTCCCATTGCAGCGGCCGACGACATCGCTTGTGACTGCGCGCTCGACTGTGGAAGAGACCGGCCCTCCCTGAGCCAGGCTTCACGGACCCGCGGTGGGTACGAGAGCCCGTGGGGAGTTCAGCTCGAGGCGGTCTGGGGCGAGATCCATCCTTCTCACGCGCTCTCCAGCCCGGGAGGCGTGGGGTCTCTTCCCGCTGTCACGGAGGCCGCGAGTCCGCGGGAGGTACAAGACCTCGAGCCGGCTGAGAAATACGCCACATCTTTCGCATCTGACCGGCCAGACGGGTTCCTGTCAGAGGAATTCCTGAAAACGGTGAAAGTCGGCGTGGCACACTTACTTTTGGCTGTGATCAAAAGTTACAGACAAAAACTCTGTTACGGGTGTGAGATCGATCACCCCAGCCAGCGCCAGCACGAGTGCCTGGACCCGTTAAATGAATATTTCTTTACCGGACATTTTGAGAGATTAATGGTGAGACTCTGGAGACCGACCTTCATCCCAGCTGTGGTAAAGCTCCTAGCCCAGCGCTTCCTCAACCCATCGGCTGCGAGGGTTCAGGGGGCGGTAGAAAACATCCTCACTGAGCTGAAATACACTGATAATTTTGAAGCAAAGATCAACGAACTGTACACATGTTTCGGTGAAGACGCAGATCTCAACCTGGAGGGGATGGTAGCCGTCTATAACCCAGACGACTGAAGAAAAACCTGCTTTTTTTTTGTTTTTGTTTTTTTTGTTTTTTTTTTTAAATATCATTATATTGTTTTACAGTCATGGGTAATTGTGTGATGATTCTCTTTCAAAGCTTGCGGGAAGTTTATATTATACGTGGACTCTCGTATAAGCTGGAGCGGGTAGTCATTCGCAGGCTGGAGATCCCAGACGCCCCGCCTTTATGCGCTATGGAGAGGGTCTTCGACGTTATCAGACGTCGCCCCGGGCCCGGAGTCTAGACAGATCATATCTACAGCGCGGCTCTCCATTCATCTGAAAAATCTCTGTACAACGTATTACTGAAAATCTCTGTTTTGACCACTGACGATTTTACACGGTGTAATACGATGCATCTGCTTACATTATACACTCTGTTTGTGGATGTGATAGCGTGCCGGGTGAAACAGATGGGGGTGTCCAGAGGGGAGATTGTTCCTACACTTTTACAGCTGAATACTGAAATAAACCGTAAATGCGGGGGAGATGTATTACTGAGAGTTTTCCAGTTTTGTACGTGAACGTATGCTTTTTTCCTTCACGTATGCTGTGTTTAATAAACATGAACAATTGCTTTTTTCTCTGTGTGTGACTTTAATGAATGTAATAAAGCACATATTCTAAACCTTATACAGCCTGTGTTCTTTCCTATAATATTGTTGAAAAAGGGTGAAATGTTTTTCATATTGCAAGACAGAGTCATACAAACGAGGTTTTGGTGGAAAAAAGGTGCTCGTATGAATTAATGAGGGGTTTTAACACGGTCTCATTAAAAGCTGGAGGCTGCTCTGTGAGCGCTCTCCGCGGTGCTGAATCAGAGTTCAATTTAACGTTTCCAAGAGCTCCTATTTAAAACGTATACTTTTTTCCTTCACGCATGTTGTGTTTAATAAACATGAACAATTGCTTTTTTCTCTGTGCGTGACTTTAATGAATGTAATAAAGCATATATTCTAAACCTTATACGGCCTGTGTTCTTTCCTATAATATTGTTGAAAAAGGGTGAAATGTTTTACAAATCAAATTTATATAGTGCCAAAACCACAACAAAACAGTTGCCTCAAGGCGCTTCATATTGCAAGACAGAGTCATACAAACGAGGTTTTGGTGGAAAAAAGGTGCTCGTATGAATTAATGAGGGGTTTTAACACGGTCTTATTAAAAGCTCGAGGCTGCTCTGTGAGCGCTCTCCGCGGTGCTGAATCAGAGTTCAATTTAAAACAAAAGACTAATATTTATGGTCGCTAAAACATATAAAAATGCAAAAGGACTATCCGGTTCATCATTCTGAAGAGATCCGTCTTAAAAGATGGGTGATGAGGGTTTAATGAAGGATGTATATTATAGTCCGGTAAATCCGGGGAGTTTTGGAGGGCCGGAGCGTTTACGCAGGGCTCTGCATGATCAACACAGCTCTAAAATTCGTATGAAGCATATCAGAGATTTCCTGTCGGGGGAAGATGCATACACATTACACAAACCTGCCAGGACGCATTTTCCAAGAAATAGAGTATTTGTCACAAACCCGCTTAACCAATTTCAGGCGGATTTATGCGACATGCAGGGGTTATCAGATTTTAACGACGGGTACAAGTACCTGCTGACCGTTATCGATATCTTCTCAAAAAAAGCGTATGCCAGACCTCTGAAGTCAAAGCAAGGGCGCGAAGTCTCACAGGCCTTTGCCTCACTCTTAAAGCAGAGCGGGGTGCCTCTGAAGATGCAGACTGATGCCGGGAAAGAGTTTTTTAACAAACCGTTCAAGGATTTAATGAAAAAACACCGGATTCTACATTTTGCCACCGCAAGTGATCTGAAAGCCTCGGTTGTCGAGAGGTTTAATCGCACGCTAAAGACGAGAATGTGGAGATATTTTACTGCTAAAAACACGAGAAGATACATCGACGTCCTACCGTCTTTACTCACGGCTTATAACGAGAGTTATCATAAAAGCATTAAGATGAGGCCGAATGAGGTTAATGATCGAAATGTCGATCAAGTGTTTCAAAATTTGTATGGGGCATCCACCCTACGCAGGAGGCCTGTGAAGTGTAAATATAAGGTCGGAGATATAGTCAGGGTCTCCAAGCTCAGGGGAGTTTTTGATAAAAAATATGAACAAAGTTTTACGGATGAAATGTTCACGGTGTCAGAATGTATACAACGTACGCCGCCCGTTTATAAATTGAAAGATTATGACGGTGAGATCATTGAAGGCTCATTCTATGAACCGGAATTGCAGAAGGTTAAAATAGCAAAAGACAGACCGTATCAGGTTCAAGAAATTATTCGTGAGCGTTTTACCAAGGGAAAGAAATTTGTATTTGTCAGATGGAAAAATTGGCCCGAGAAATTTAACTCCTGGGTTCCCGCGGACCAGCTGATGGCCGTATAAATATGAGAACTTCCATCTTCAACCGACATATGAGAAATGGATCGGGATCTGAAACACGGATTTTATATGACTCTGCCTTCAAACGCCAGCCTAAAAGTATTCCCGGACAACACAATTTCATGCTACCAGGTGGACTTGGCTCGACACCTGGATCTAGAGGGTGACTGGGATGTGGCGCTGACGGAAATTTGTTATCCGCACACCTGGTTAAATATCCCGGAAAAGCCTTCCTGTACGTTCCAGGTGATGAAAATTACGGGCAAGAACAAACTCGCCGTTCACTCGCGATATTTTGACACGGGCTATTATGATAACTTTGAGGTTATTGCAGGGCTGATAAACCCTCGTTTGAAGACTATAGATCCGAATCTGACTTTAAAATATGACGATATCCAGAAAAGGTTTCTGTGGGAAGGAGACGGTACCAGCCAGGTATATTTTGAAGCCCCGACGGCGTACATGCTGGGGATGCACCCTAATCAATGGCTGAGATGCGGACCCGGGGTCACGAGCTGTCCCCGCTACCCCGATATAAAAGCAGGGATGTATCACCTGTTCTGTTATACAGACGTTGTACAGCCTCAGGCGGTGGGTGACGCTTTTGCTCCTCTCCTCCGAGCGTTCGAAATTGGAGGTCGTTTCGGGGAAATAATTACAAAGAAATTCAACCCCGCTTATTACATCCCGGTCTCCAAAAGACATATTGAGACAATACGCATCGAAATCAAAAGCGATCAAGATCAAACGGTGGATTTCAGATACGGTAAAGTGGTTGTGACATTACATTTTAAACCGGCGGGATAAAAAAAAATGGCTGGGGCAGCGCACAAAGCCGACATTTATAGATTTGTGCCTTACTATGAAAATCAAGTCGGGAACGGCCTTCACGGCTTCCACGGCGCTCCTGTTATGTACGGGCGCGGGCTCGGGAACATATTTTCGAAACTGTTCAAATTTGTGTCGCCGCTGATTAAACAAGGATACACGATCGCCAAACCTCACCTGAAAAACGCAGCCCGAAGCATCGCTTCCGACGTAGTGAGCCGCGTTGTTGAGAGGGCCGGACGGAGTCAGGAGCCCGAGCAGCAGCGGGGGTCCGGGATCATGGTGCTCTCAAGAAGGCCCCGGAAACGCCCCCCGGGGAAACGGGTCAAAACGGTTAAAAAGCGAAAGACCCCCGGAAAAAGCAGAACAGTTCGAAGGAAGCATAAGAAGAGGAGGTTGTCCGGGGATATTTTCTCTTAAACAATGTCTCTTTTGCGAAATAATTCCCCCGAATGCACCATGAGCGAATTGGATTTATTCGCCGTCCCCGGGACCCAGCTGTCCATCGAGCAAAGCCAATACGTTGAAGTCAGCCCGTTATCAGCCCTGACGGACATGGGCCCTATCGAGTTTTTATCCCCGGAGACGGTGAGAGGTATTTAGACCTCAATAATACGCTGCTTTATCTGCGAATGAAAATTACAAACGCCGACGGGACTGACCTGGCTAATGACGCCCGCGTGGGCGTCATAAATTATCCTCTCAATACGATTTTCTCACAAGTCGACGTGACTCTGGGTGACCGGCTGATTTCCCAGTCCAGCGCGACGCACCCGTACAGGGCAATGATTGAGACGCTGCTGAACTTTTCCCCCGCTTCATTGAAATCGCAGTTCACGGGGCGGTTTGTTTTACAAGGACACCCCGGGTCAGCACAATTCGACCGCTGTGGATGACGCGGGCCCGAATAAAGGCCTCGTGAGCAGAGCGCGCTTTAGCGCCGAATCGCGTGAATTTCAAGTTCAGGGTCCGCTGCACGCGGACATATTTTTCAGCGAGAGGCTTCTTCTGAATAACATTGATCTAAGAGTTAAATTAATTCGAGCCAGCGATGCTTTCTGCCTGATGGGGCTGGCGGCCTCCACTTTCAAGCTGAAAATTCTGGGCGCGTCCCTATTCGTTAAGAAAGTCACCGTATCCCCTGCAGTGAGATTGGGCCACTCCGCGGCTCTCATGAAAGGGAACGCCGTGTACCCGTTATCACGAATCAACGTTAAGACTTACGTGATCCCCAGCCATTCCAGGATATGCAACCAGGAGAACCTGTTTTTAGGAACCATGCCCAAATATGTGGTTCTGGGTATGGTGAATCACAATGCATTCAGTGGGAGAAGAGATCTGTCCCCGTTTGAATTTGCACACTATGACCTGGAGTACCTCGCACTCAGTCAAAACGGGAGACAGCTGCCGGCTAAAGCTTTCCAGCCTGAATTTAACAACGAACTCTCTGTCAGGGAGTTTTACAATCTCTACACCGCGACCGGACGACACCTCAAAGACCAGCCTCTCTGTATAGACCGGGAGGATTTTGCGCGCGGCTACGCGCTGTACGTCTTCAATTTAAACCCGGAGGAGGACAGCGGCGCTCTGAGCCCCGTCTCCACAGGCACCCTGCGACTTGAAATGAGATTCAGAGTCGCGACTCCGCATACCACCACGCTGATAGTGTACGCGTGTTATGATTCTCTCCTGGAGATTAATTCCAAGCGACAGGTCCTTGTGGATTTTTACTGATGAACACCCTGGAATTGGACGCTGTTATGAGGGGCTTAATAGGAGACCTGTTTGCCGGTGTTTTTGCGTCTGACGAGTTATTCCGGATCAAGCCGGGCCCTCCCGTATATTTCATTGTAAACACCCACCCTAGACATTTACCGGGAGAACACTGGTTAGCGCTCACCGTTGAAAAAAATGGTCGAGCCACATTTTTTGACTCGTTCGGCCTCAGCCCTGACTTTGATTACTACCCTAAAAGCATCCTGCAATATCTGGAGAATCTCCCAGATGTTAAAAACATTCTGTATCACAACAAGCAGCTTCAGCACGAGTTATCCGACGTATGCGGACAACACTGCGTGTATTATCTGTATAACAGAGCCAGTGGGAAGTCGTACCGGGACGTGGTGTCTTTATACTCCGAAAATACTATCGCGAACGATGATTGGTTTCTGATTTTGTGAAAAGATATCGTTATTGCCTTAAGAAAAGCTGCAATACCTCCTGTAACCAGCTAGCAGGGCCTCTGCATGAGTTTAAATATTGTCACGGCTTGTGTTAACCGGCGTTCCTATTTTTTTATGTTTTTCCGTGTGAAAATGTAACCCCCATCTTAGAACGCTCTCCCGATCATACCTTTAAAGTTTTATTGCGTTTGGAAATTTAAACCCCCGTTTTTAAACGTAGAAAGAAGCCTTGACCTTTGACCTTTGATTTTTGTATGTGTTTTTTCGCCTGAAAACGGGGTGGATGTGTGAGAGCGGCCTTCCGATCATACCTTTAAAGTTTTAACGCGTTTGCATAATGTAAACCCCCGTTTTTAAACGTAGAAAGAAGCTTTGACCTTTGACCTTTGATTTTTTTTATGTGGTTTTTTTTCGCCTGAAAACGGGGTGGATGTGTGAGAGCGGCCTTCCGATCATACCTTTAAAGTTTTAACGCGTTTGCATAATGTAAACCTCCGTTTTTAAACGTAGAAAGAAGCTTTGACCTTTGACCTTTGATTTTTTGTATGTGTTTTTTTCGCCTGAAAACGGGGTGGATGTGTGAGAGCGGCCTTCCGATCATACCTTTAAAGTTTTAACGCGTTTGCATAATGTAAGCCTCCGTTTTTAAACGTAGAAAGAAGCTTTGACCTTTGACCTTTGATTTTTGTATGTGTTTTTTTTTCGCCTGAAAACGGGGTGGATGTGTGAGAGCGGCCTTCCGAACATACCTTTAAAGTTTTAACGCGTTTGCATAATGTAAACCCCCGTTTTTAAACGTAGAAAGAAGCTTGACCTTTGACCTTTGATTTTTTTTATGTGTTTTTTTCGCCTGAAAACGGGGTGGATGTGTGAGAGCGGCCTTCCGATCATACCTTTAAAGTTTTATCGTGTTTGCATAATGTAAACCCCCGTTTTTAAACGTAGAAAGAAGCTTTGACCTTTGACCTTGATTTTTTTTATGTGTTTTTTGTGAAAAATGTTCCGAATGTGTAGAAAATGCACCCCCGATCATACCTTTAATGTTTTTGCATCGTTGTTATTAAGTAGAGAAGTGTTGAAAGTTGTTTTTTAAACCGTATACCGAATAAAAGTGATGAAGGCCGGAGATGAGTTTCAGTCTGTGTTTTATTAGTAATAATATACAAAAACGTGACTGACTGCGATGTATTTTAAAGAATCTTGATCATAATATCCAGTCAGTTTTTAATTCGATACCCTCCTTTTATGGTGAGAAACCTTCCCAGCGTTGGAAGTCTTTTTTTTTCTTAAGTTTCTTCCTGGCCGGCGAATCGGTTAAAAGAAGGGATTCATCCGGCGAGCTGCTCCGGCCTTTTTTAAGCTTCTGAAGCTGCTCGCGGGCTTGCGGGTTTGATACGCACGCCACCGGGATGTTCCGCTCCTGTAAAATATTGAGGAACTTCACCCAGCCTGTAGGAGGGCTCGATTTCTTGAACGAGGATCCGAGATGTTTCATAAGATCTATGGCGTGAGACCCCCTCACGACTTTCCCCTTGTAAATAAATTCCCCCGACGGACTCCAGCGCGTATCACCCTTCGATAATTTCCTCATAATATATTCAGCGTTTCTACGCTCTCTGGAGGGGATATTCTTCAGGACCTCTGTGACAGTCTCATCCTCCTCCTCCTCCTCCCTCCACCCCCTCCTCCTCAGGTTGCTTAGCGACGCGAGTCTCTTGCGGGGGTGAAACGCGTGATTCGAGTTCCCCCTGCTTGATCAGGGTTAAATAGCGCTGCAGCAGAGCCTCATACTTTTTAATTTTTTCATAAGGAGAGTGAGTACGTTCTTCCAGTATACCTCGCATTCGCGAGTCTAAATCATTTTCCGCCGTTTGTCTGATGTTATTTCCGCTCGGCGGAACGGAATGACTGAGTTGAAGCATCTGCTGTGGAGTGAGTAAAAACATCTTTTGCGCCGCTTTGAACGCCATTATCCTCTGGGTACTATTAGACTCGTTATAACGGGCAGGGCCGCGGCGAGCAGAGGCAGGAGAAAGCCGCCCGTCTGAATCAGCG